>NC_142706.1:48931481-51331481 GCF_055471065.1 Atractosteus spatula
GAGAACATAACAACATGCACTGTTTTTCTCTCTCTCTGTGTCAGAGGTTGCAAGTGGATCTTTTCAAGGGCAGGAACTTTCCCTCTTTTTGCCTCAAATACATCCACACATTGTTCAAAAAGAGGGTAGGTAGCAAATAAAACCTCAAATGTTTTCTGACCTGGAAGAGCGAAGATGAAATCCAAGTGCCGAGGTTCAAATCCAAGTTCCTTATGCAACATTTTTCTGCTGAACTGCATATGATCCATGAAGAGGTCATCTAAAAGCTCAAAACGCACAGCAAACAATACAAGAAGACAGAATATAAAAGTTAAATATTTATCCATCCATCTTCTGACCACTTTATCTAATACAGAGTTACAGGGGAGCCAGAGCCAATCCCAGCAAGCTGCAGTTGTAAGACAGGATACACAGTGGTCCATTTTATTTCACTCAATTAACCCTCCAGACTGTCTTTGGACTGTGAGATTAAACTGGAGCAGCCAGATGAAACCCATACAAACACCAAGAGAACATAGAAACTGCACACAAATAACACCCCAGGAACTAAACCCAGGGCTCCAGCTCTACAAGGCAGCAATTCTAACCTTTGTGCCACCATGCTGGCCCCTTTTTAATGTTCAAATATGATTTACTCTTATTTTCCTTTTGTTTGTATGATATCTTTCTTACATTGTGATAAGAAAGATCATAATGTTACAGACACAGGGGTGTGATAAAATTACTAAATAGGCAGGTTCAGATTAATAACAAAACCTATTTCTGACACCAGCTTGTTATGCAACCAAATAATAAAGATAATTCTAAAAGCCAGGGATTTCTAATCATTAAATAGCACATGTGCTCTTTTGTTCTCCAGCAAACGTGAGCATTAATCAAGCCCAGGTCTAAACAAACACACGTTTATGAGTTCCAGAAGCCTACTATAAATATAAAAGTCCAGAATTCCATCTCTCTAATATTAAATACATGAAACAACTTGGCAGACCTCAGAGAATAAGCCTGCTTCCCAATAAACAAAATGGATCTTTACAAATACTAAATAGCAGAGACATCTCTTGCCTGTGGATTCCACAATAAAGGTAATTATTATTTCCAAATAAATAAGACAGCAAGCCCTCTCACATAATAATGCTCAGAGTCCTGTACTGACATATGGTTTATGCCATGGTCCATTCCAATGGATATTAACTAATGTCCTCACTAGGAATGGTGTAGTCACTGTTGAATGTTTATTCTTTAATATGGTGGTCTTAATTATGTGATATTAATTAAACTGAGATCATCAGTATTGCCATCGGTATTGTCCTCCATGTTAAACACCTGGACTAAGGACAATTTGTAATAAATAAAATAGAATAAGAACCTTTATTCCAAACCAACAAAGGCAGTAGGAGTAAGGTAATCAAACTTGGAAGTGAATGTACTGTATGGCTAACCTTGCTGAAACTCAGTTATCCCCCAGTCTCAACACTATCCACAAGCCCTTCACCATTCTGGTGTGTTGGATAAATTACATTGTTACAATCGATTTAATTTAAGAAAAATACATTCTCAAAAAACAAAACAACATAGGAGCATAATGCGTAGTGCAATAAAACATCTTTCCCATTTTAGTTGGTAAATTTCTCCTTTGAAACCTTATCAGGAAGCATAACTATATAGTAATTACATAGGCAGCCCAAGGTAAAAGCAGAACTCATAAAACATGAAATTAATTAAGGCAGAAAAATTGGGCTTTGTAACAACTGTGTAGCAAAAAGAATAGGGCTCTACTTAAAGCAAATATGAAGTAGGCCAGTAGAGATGTGAATTTTAAATAATACAAAACAGATTATCAAATTATGAAAATATATATAAAAAACATATCTAAAAAAATTGAGGCTTAATGAAACGGTTTAAAAGCTCCATGGAAAAGGGACTGTAAGCATTAGCTAACATAATGAAAAGAGAAAGCTTAAGGAATAAATGATTTGTCTTAATATTTATTTCTATTAAAAGAAACAAAATCAAAATGGTTTTTCATGGTGACTTAGTGCAAAGCTGTTAGAAAATACTGAAGAAACATTAAAATAACAGAATTCGAATGTTGGTGAAAGAAGAGCTGTTTATTACGCTTGCAAGTGGGAGAGTAGCTTGCCAAAGCCAGTCTCCCTGAATGGTTATAAAGCTAGTCTTTTTATACAGTGTAACAAACAAAGTATTAGCACATACATCGTATGACTTGCTAACTGTCAACTCAGTCCTTTCCATTCTTATGCTGGTCTAACAGAAAAGACCTCCTTATATGGCACTTTGCCAGAACTCAGCATTCACAAGTTCCTCATAGACGTTATGTGAAATCATGAACGGACATCACTTCCTATGCATTTCCTGCTGACAGGCAAAGAATATGCAGCTTAACCTTTAGGAGATAAATTGTTAAAAGCATTTATTCTAGATTCTTCACTCCCTCCTTAGAACATATTGTATCAACACCAATAATGTCCTAAACAATGAGATTCTTGTCCTCGTCATGATTATATTGAACCACCTGTGGTGTCTCCGGGGGAAAAGTTTATGTAAATGAGACAAAATACTCACACCACACTTCTCTTCTTTAATTTCCGTGGAGTTTTTCTTTGTTTCTCCAATCCTTCCAACCCAGTCTACAATCCATTCTCTCAATCCTTATTCAATCCGAGTTCCAAAATCCGTAAAGTGCCACAAATCCGCGTCGTATCCAAATCACAAACCACAAACCATGATCCTTTTTTCCTTCCGTTAATCCATTATTGTTCAATCCATACAAACACCAACCTGATTCCTCTGTCTCCTCCAAAATGCATTCACCTACCGGCTTCCATGCTCGTTCACTGTTTCCGGGCATTTATATTTTGTTTCCTGACGAGAAACACCTGTGTCTCATTGTTTTTCGGAATAAGCCCTTTCCATCTGCGGGTCAGCTGGTTTCTCTTGTTGGCCATCTTGCTCAGGTCTAAGTCGAGTATATTGAGCAGATCGTTCCTGAAATACCTGTCCTGGATGACTCTTCCCCTGGTCATCTTACACGCCATTACAAAATTAGTAACTTTGGTACATACAGGTTTAAGACAGTGAATACATAAAATAAAATGATCAGTAGTATTAGGCCAATAAAGCCTTATAGTCGTGATATTTTTGTCCTATATCATGGATGTGCTGTGCTAAGTCCATGACATGTTCAGAATTGTCTGGAATATGAATACTACATACAGCTGCTTATCACCCTAATAGGGGATGGCCTAGAAGTGATTACATTTAGTTCCATTCTAATACATTTGAACTACATTCAGATGAAAAGCAGAACTGTTTACCCATGCCAATAAACCTAAATAATCACCTTTATCAAAAGAGGTTACTCCTATGAGCATCTTGTATAACAATATAAACCCAACAGGAGCACAGATTATTATTTGTGGCTGATAGAGATGACAACACCAAGAAGGTATTGATTCCATATGCCCCATTAATAGAGTAACATTCCTTACGCTTAACAGTCAACTGTCAACCACCCCACCCCCAGGAAGCCCGACAGACACAGAAACAGTAACAACATGATTATTTCTGTTCATTCAGTCTCTGGTGCAGTGGCTCAGTGACAGTGCAATGCATAGATCCAGTGATCTCATCCTGTCGGCAGAGTTGGTACTCAGTAGTACTTGATACCTCCTCAGGTATCCTCCTCAGCAGGGTTGCAACATCTGGCAGGTATCTTTTTCACCCACACCCACTTGCCAGGTACCAGGTCTTCCCTCTACTGGAGGTTCCCAAGCGTCCAGCACCTGTTCACCAGCCTCATGCACTGCTTCAATTAACAACCTACAATACTGCAATAGAGAATTAGATAGCAAATTCAACTATCCATTAGCCAAATTTGGCCCTCGGGGAAGTTTCGTTGGTTGGCCTGTGATGATTTCAAACAGGCTCAGTTACACCGTTCTGTTTGATCCAACCCAAAGGCTACACAAGACTGCAGGCAAAGCAGCTACCCATGGTGTTCCTTCAGTCTGATGTTTCGTTGATCTTTCAGAGTTCTGTTCCTTTTTTCCACTGTTCCTGTAGACTGAGGGTGATGGGGGCAATGTAGGTCCCATTTCACCCAGAACAACGCAGCCACAGCCTGACACACCTTCCCTGTGAAGTGTGTCCCTTTTTCATAATACACGCAGCAGGGCAGTCCCCACCGAGGGCTTCAAGTGTTTGGCAATCACAGAGGCTTTGGCCTCAATCCACTGAGAAAACAGATCCACCATCATTATAAGAGCCCAGGTTTCCCTTTACATATCAGCAAGCTACAATAGCAAATTTGCCAGTACATGCAAGGTCCCTCAGGAGCAGGCCTTTGGAGCTGTAGCACCTATACCTCTGACAGGCATCAAATCAAGATACCACATAGGTGACTACTGGTATCTGTTTTGGGAGGGCCTGAACGTCTAACAATTCTGCTACCAACCCAGTGTTTTTTACTGGAGTCCCTGTAGCTGTGAGAAAATCCCTGTTTCTCCACAATCTCCCAAAATCATGGCATACCCCAAATGCATACTGTGAAGCCATATAAATTGTAACAGTTTGACCATTTAGCATATTTACAAGTTTCAATTAAATCTTTTAATTCGATCTCCTGGTTCAACACCAGATTATTCACAGTTTATACTGCCAGGCAGGTAGCCTGCACAACATATAAACACAGCCCCTTGGCCACCGCATCAAGGGGTCCTGAATAATAACCCACCAGACGATGCCTATCTCCATGCTCCTGCACCAGCACAGCAGCTCACAACCCATTTCATTTACTTACATACAGATTATCTGTCTGAGGGAATCCAGCCCAGGGCCAGTGCCTGCAAGAAAGCTTGTTTCAAATCATTGAAAATGGTTTCCTTTGCATGGATCAAGGCAATTTTGTCTTTAGACTGTACTACCCTCCTTAAGCCAATTCGTCACCAGGCGAGCTTGTTCCGAGAAGGAATTCACGCTGGCTTTACTATGTAGTTGGTTATATACCTTTTTTCCCCCGTCAGAAGATATAATATTTGGATTAACCCGGCTTTATGGATTCCCTCATCAGGAAAACAATCACAATACCTCAGAGCTCTATTGAGGTAGCTCACATAAATGCTGTCTCATAAAGTAATTCCTTATAAATGCCGCAGGGCATCCTAGCCCAATAGGTCTGGTGCGTCCCCCACCCACATCTGTAGTTGAAACTGTACATCTTTTCCCAAGCATATTGTGACAGCTTGTATCTCCTTTAAACACAACCCTTGCCCCCCTACTCCTGTAGCCTCCTGCCACCTGTTAGAAAACTTTATATCACATCATTTTGCTGTTTTAGTCGATAAACAGGACACCTGTGCTCCTGTGTCCCCCAGTAGGGGAACCTGGACACCATTTACTGTACACTGTAACATTATTATTTTTTTATTTAAATCCTGAGATAAATTTAGGGAGTCTACAAAGGTGTTTCCTAGTTTAAATCTATAATTTCACACAAGGCTCTTGTTTCAGCTTCTGACATATTCTTAAACTATGAAATCCAGCCTCGTTCTTACAATTTCTCCAAAATGTCCTGTTTTTTTACAGTAACTGCACACCAGCTTATTAGTAGTTTTATCTTGGGGTTTTGTCCCCCTTTCACCACAGGGCTAGTTAACACACCCCCCATCTGGATATGCCCAATCAGGATATTTATCCCAGTCATAATTATTTCCTTGAAGGGGTCTTATATCTGGGTATAATTTTGGGGGCGCACTATAATTGCGACAAACTGGTGGCTCCTTTTTCTCCTCCTTGGGAATCTTTTTACCTCCCATTTGCAGTGCTTGCACTTTTGCATACATGCTTCACGAGTTATTAAATCAAATCTGTCTCCACTCTCCGTAATATCAGGAAAGCATAGTTGTACATTCTTGGCAACATCAGATTTTAACCCACTCAAGTAAATTTGTTTAATTACTGTGGAAGTATCTTCATTCACTTCCTTTTCATTGGCTAACCCTTTATCCATAAAGTTATAAACCTTTCTGTAAAATCTGAAACATCCTCACTTTCCTTCTGCTGACATGCTGTTACTTTTCTCCAATCTGTTTTTGGTGGGTAATGCTCTTTCAAAAATCTCCACACTAATTCCCACCCTTCTCCCAGATTCTCTCTTAAGGCATTCTATTTCTTTTTTTTTCTGCATATATAACTTTGTTCCGTTTCAGTTAATTATTTGTTGAACTTCTGTGCCCGATTTTATTTGATTGTTTCATCCTTGTTCTGTCCACGTTCCATCAGACAGACCATATTTCTTTTAACTTCTTTTTCTCTGACACCGAGTCAGAAACCTTCATTAACTTGTCTTTACACCAAAACTTATTTTCCCAGACCCACACACTCCTGTTTGGCTTTACTGCGTGTTTCCACCAGTGGAGTCTTGACCCCCGTCTCCAACATCCAATCATTTGCGGTCCTCGCTACAGCATTGAGAAAAACGCATTCAGTGGTGTGGAGAGGAGAAGGGACTTTTTTAGAAAAGAGGAGTCTTTACCTCATTTAGTAGCAGCGCCTAACTTTTTCTCTCCACCGACCAAGTTCCCCTCAGCTAGGAGGACCCTGCTCGCAGTGCCAGTTGTAACGTTGCCATAGCCAAAATGTAATGTAGTGGCTCTCTGAAGGCACCAGTTCTGTAGGGTTTGGGCATTTACTGTGACAATTATTAATTGTAGCAGTAAATCACAAAATTGATTCTTGCGATGGCTTTAGAATCCAACCATGCGACATAACTCAAACAACGCACACACACAGGTACTAATACATGAGGATACATTTATTAATACATAAAATATGCATATAAAACTAACAGATCTTATCGAGAGGGTTATCAGAATACAAAAGATATATATTCAGTCAGTTACGAAGTGTTACACATCAAGAGGACATACGTTCAGTATATCATTCATTAAGACCGTTTCATAAATGAACTTGGTTATAACTTCTACATTAGATACTCAAAACAAGTACATAACTCTTAGGAATTAAATTGATATCAACTGGTTGGGATAACAATTGAATTCTCGAGCTGTAATGCATTGAAGTTGAATACTCATCCAATCTCTGGGGATTCATATCTCCTGCAGGCACAAACAATCAGCTGCAGGCTTGGTGCTGTCCAATCCGCACTCTCTGGCTCCGTGCCAGGCTGTGCTGTGCGGCTTGCGACGGTGCGCTGCTGATGCTCACTGACCGGCTAGTTAGTGTTGGCTTTAACTAGCAAAGTTTGTGCACAGGAGAAAAGATGACTGTGGATCCCAGCAAGTCAGGAAGAGGACCGGTTCGTTCCTGATGAAGCGCTAGTTCTGAATAGTGATTCAGCTGTCCACAGTTCCGACCTGTTCACGAGGCCTGCTGCTGTTGCTAACCTCGGGTGGATCCTCTGGTTACTCTCTGGCAACCTCCGCTCTAGACTCTTAGAACAAAGGAAAGTTCTGGCACTCGGACACACTGGCCGTTCTGTGGTTGTCCGGGCTGAGTCTCAGGATGGTCAGGAGGCGCGCTGCGAGAATGTCCTGCCCTTGGGAGCCTTCTGCTCCTGGGCTGTCCTGCCCTGGAATTCTCCTTTGAATTCCCTTTAGAAAAGTCCACAGAATTCTCCACTGAATCTCCTGAATCTTGCTGAATCTTACTGAATCCTGTTTTTACCTGGAGGAACTTCAGCTCGTTGATTGGCTGAAAGTTCCATGGGCATCAGAGTCCCACGTGGGTTACTCGGCCCTACCAGTCCCTGATTGGTTGATCAAGGTGAGATATGAGTCACTTACTCCTGACACTTAGGAATGCAGTCCAGATGTCCATCTGGCACTCCCTAGACAGATAGGCGCCAATGGATGACCATTGATCATGATAGCCAGGCTTAGCTAAGTGCATCCCCATTTGGGAGCTGTCCTAGGAAACCTTATCAAAAGAAACCTTAAATCAGCCTGCATGAATAGTTTCTCTGTGGCTGCACCACAGAGATGAACAGAGAGATGAGGCCTAATTTGGGAAAGCTCAGAAACACTTAATTCTTCCTTATTAATAAGCCTCGCCGCTACACAGTTGAAGAAACATTAAAATAACAGAATTTGGATGTTGGTAAAAGAAGAGCTGTTTATTACACTTGCAAGTGGGAGAGTAGCTTACCAAAGCCAGTCTCCATGAACGGTTATAAAGTTAGTCTTTTTATACAGTGTAACAAACAAAGTATTAGCACATACATCATATGACTTGCTAACTGTCGACTCAGTCCTTTCCGTTCTTATGCTGGTCTAACAGGAAAGACCTCCTTATATGGCACTTTGCCAGAACTCAGCATTCACAAATCAGGATGTTACAAGTTCCGCATAGACGTTATGTGAAATCATGAACGGACAGCACTTGCTATGCGTTTCCTGCTGACAGGCAAAGAATATGCAGCTTAACCTTTAGGAGATTAATTGTTAAAAGCATTTATTCTAGATTCTTCAATACTAATATAATAATGTATCAATCATAAAGATTTCCTTATTTTTCTTTCATTTATTTCAAGTTCAACATAACTCTGTCCTAAGTTTTGATTCCATTGTATGAACAACAAAGATATTACTACTATTGCAGAGTAGAACAATAGAAAGATAAATATGTTAATTGAGTATTATTTTTAAAACGGAATGGGACACATATTAACATGCTGTTAGGGATTTATGCAAAATGATCAATTGAATTTAGTATTCAGATTTTACTTTAGAAAAATATTCAAGGATGCCTCAAAGCAAAGTTTTTCAAATTAGGCACAACAAACTGACAGACATTAAATAAATAACTTAAGAGTAAATAGACAAGAATTATATTATTATTTTGCAAGAGCAGGCATTCCTTAGCAATGTACTGCTACTAAAAATTAAACCTGTTAAAAATATAATTGTTATCCAGTCAAAGATAAGATTGGTCAGTGCAACATATAGTATTACCCCAATTTAACACATTTTGAAAAGATCAGGACTGATTAGATTGATCATTAAATTCCTACAAGATTCTATTGGATTTGGATTGGATTCTATGTTTTTAATGTTTCATGGTGTTTTTCCACTATCGTCTCATATACTTCTAAAAGGTTGTTTTAGTTATAAATATAACACAATAGCTAAAATGAATGTACCTTATATAACTAAATCTGACTATGGAAAAGCTTCAGGTGGGGTGCTTTGTCATCATGCTTTAGTTGTAAAGGAACAAGTAAAGTTTAATGACATACTGAAAACTAAAAAGAAGCAACACAATTTTTTGGTTGCTGAGACTTCTCAGGTGTAAGGGAGAGAAAGAAACAAAGAGGTGTGTGAGAGAGGTGTTGAATTAACCTTAACATGTTCCTATAGCTGTTTATTGTTTTATCAATATGCATATTATGCTGTGACAGACATCCTACCCTCGACCAGATCCAGGTCCCAAGGGTCTGCATGCCTAAATAAATATGATTGCCTATGTAGTAATACCCAAAAGACTTCATTGTTTATATTTAAGGTTTTACAACAAAACAAAACATTCATAAGAAAAAAAAACCACCCCTGCCACTAGCAAGATGCACTCCCTTTGTAAGCTAAACACAAAGCTTAATTACATTCATATGAGAATGTACTGAAACACCCTTCACTGATATAATAAAAGTAAAATAACGTAAAATGTCAACACCCTAATCAACACCCAGTGTGCCTATTTACAAGAACTAGAGGCTGCGTGTTAGGTTTAATAATAGATCTCTAGTAACTTCTGCTCCTTTGTAACATGGTCTGCCACATTGACTGATTTTTTGTAATATTACTCACTTTATACATTTAGATATTGGCAAATCCTGAAGTACAGCACAACAATGTATTTACTTGTGATTTAAAAATTTCAGCATTTGTGAAAGAGGCAATAATACATGTGTGCTGTGATCAAAATTATTTGATTAAAATAAATCAAATAATCATAAAGAAAATGTTTTGTTCAACACCATATCTGTACTATAATTCCTTCAAGGAATCTTAAATTATGATGCGTTCCTAAAGGGTGGTTAACAGCTCATGATTGAAATGAGAAATAACAAAATACATTTTCATAAGTAAAAGAGACAAATGATATGATAATGTATGAAACCTATGAACTACTTTTAAGCATTTGTTTAACTAGTTATTTTTGAGCTTGCAAGGCTTGTTAGTTAAACTGTTGTGACTCATAATTGAAGGTGATTTTTACTATTTTATTTTACATAAAGGTTTAATTTTTATTTATGCTTCTCTATTCCTTCTCCTTCCCTGACCTTAGTCCCCTCTAGGTAAGAGGTCCAAAGTTCATCTTCTCCTTCATCTTTGCAGTAGGGTGTCAAATTCTTAAAAACTTTAACTCTATCAGAACAGAAGATTCAACTCACTTTCTTCACCTTTTTAGCTTTTGCTGGGATGTACTGTACTTACCCATTCCATGTGGTCTTGGAGATGAACATACTGTACTAAATACTATTCCTTCCCAAAATTTCTAGAACTGTATCATATTGTTATCACTGTTTGTCCTGCAAAAAATGTCAACAACAAGATTGACAGATCCACACTTTTTGAACCTTCTGAGATGCCTTACTTGGGTTCTATTTGTGACCAGTTAAAATTAACTTGTAACTCTCAATTATGTCTCTTTCCAAAAAGCTAGAAATACTGCAGTAAGGCCCCATTCTGTCTTCTGTCTCATTCTGATTTAATTTCTCAGTGTCCTATCTCCCCATTTGCAGTTACCCCTTGAGAAGTCATTAGTTCTTCACTCTGCATGAGGGTCTTCATTCTATGGACAGTTGGTTGGCACTCAGCCAAACAGGTTAAGCTTAGGTTCTCAATTAATATTGCTAAACACATTTTATTATTAGGTGTTATTATTCCTTGTTAATATGTTTTGTAATATGTAAATGTTTTGTGGGTTATCATTTGTGTTTGAAAGTTATTTTTGGGGGGTTGCTTACATGGTACAGGGATGGAAACATTTATTTTGTTTGTAAGTAATGCATAAAGATAGGCAGAATTGATTTCACTATATTAACAAAACATTGCCTCCTTTTCTTCTTTTTCTGTCATTGGGGAAAGCTTCTCCTTTGATAGATGTGTTAATGTGAACATTAATAACAGATAAGACTATAATTAATTTGGCACATTTATTAGATGATGAGGTATAATTACAAAATGTTAAATGCTAAGAGACCATAAAGAGTATCATGCAGGTATGAAAGAGACTTCCAGGGCTTACAGAACAGTTCTTAGTCTTTCACCTTGTGCTCTTATCTGAATTAGCATTACCTCAGCAGAAGTACCTTTTACATTAATTCAAGCACAGTGAACACAACGCTCTCTACTCTATAATTAATGATATGCATGATGACAAGAAGATTTTTTTCTCTTCAGTGCACTGTTTCTTTCAAAAGGCATGTGAAGCCACTAGAACTAGAAATAAAATACTGCATTAGGATTAGTATTAGGATTATATTTAATGTATTTTGTATTTTCTAGTATTTATTTAAAGTGTTTTACTTTATGAATACAGTATTATATATATATAAAACTAGGAAAAAGTTTGTGTGTATGGAATTAAGTTTAAATAAATGCTTATATTTTTAAAATACCTTCAGTTAATAAGTTTCTCCTTTTTATGTGCTGTTTGATTTATGTTTGATTTTAAAATGTTCTACTCTTACGCAATATTTTCTTTCTATTGATTCATTTTTCCCCTTATGATCAGGCTACCATAATGTCTGATTACTGAGACAGAAAAAATGTTTCAGAATGACCTGTTAAGCTTTATATGCTGTAACAGTTTCAATAACAAATGGACAGAAACCTCCCAAACATCTCTGTAAAGTGTATAAGGCAACAAAACTTAAGACCACAGACAGCGAATCATACTGTATGTGACCATAAGTAATACTGTAACTGAGATGGGGAGTATAACCATGGCAGGTAAAATGCCATGGTTTGTATAAATTAATGTAATGTTTAATGGTGATCTGAAAATGTATCCTGTGGTTATGCTTTTTGAAATCCAGAAAGTAAGTTGTGTAAAGTTTTGGATTTGGAAGAATTTATTATATGGTTTCTGTACTGGCAATGCTGGCAATGATACAATATGAGAGCAATATTGAGTTCAGTGTTTTGACACCAGAAATTGAAACGCAAAGTTATGAGAGATTGGTAAAAAAAAAAAAATAACATTATTACATTCAATTCAAAGCCAATTTTTAGTTCTTATAGTATTTATCCACACATCAGTAATACGTTTTGCAAAATGCATCTTTTCATTCAGAAGAAAAAAGAGCAAAAAGTATGACATCCATCCATCCATCTTCCAATTGCTTCATCCAATTCCAGGGGAAAAGTACAAGTGTGAAACACAAATTTCCATTATATGTCTGCATTAACTACTATATTGCAAAGGATCTTAATATTAAAATAGTATACTTTAGTTGGAATCAGTTGTGTCAAAGCACATTCTAAAAGATTTACAGTGTGTTCAGATTTAAATATATTGTTTTCAGTATTTGTGGGGTTCTTGGAAAGGGGTATGGGTTCCACAAGTAATTAAGCTTAGTAGCTACTTAGAATCCACCACCCACACACAAACACAAGCAACTTACATAATTAACCTTGGAACAACCAGCATAATTTGAAATTGTATAATTAGGAACACACAGAAAAGCTAATGCCTGGAGGTAAGAAGATCCCAGCTCATGAATAACTTTTTTAAGATACAGTAGCTAAATAACCATGCTGTATTTCTGAAAATTAACTCATAACCAATGAAGAGTTCTAAGTGGAATAGTGTGAGCACATAATCTAAGATTTGCATTCTGTTCAAGCAGGAGCATGTTAAGTTCACAAGATAACCAGGGAGTTACAATAGTTCAGGCAAGAGATCACAAAGGCAGTTACTGACATCTGTATGGATAAGTATAAGTAACAGTAGGCGTTTTCTATCAGAACTTTCAAATAAAATGATACATCTTTAGTTTGCATTTTAAATGTTCTGTTTTGTTTATGATGCATGCAGTATTAGTATTTAGTTCATAAAATAAAGTAACAAATGGGTGTGAGGAAATCGGTATAACATTTTCTCATTTAGAGGACAATCTTTATGCTTAAGTACTCTCCATAGTTAGAAAACACTTGTTTAAATTTAAAACAGAATGCCCCAAACAAAGAGGAATATAACAACATGCAGTAAAGGTGCAACAAAGTAGTAAAAGTAAATGTTTATTACTTTAGAGCATAAGAAATTATTGAAATTATTTCTGAAGAGTAATTCAGGCCTTGTTCCATGGAGTCCAAATAGATATATTTTTTATTGACATAGCAAATTCCAGATCTGGAACCAGGGCAGAGATTTCAGCATGTGCAACAGGATTCATAGTGCAATGAGAGGGTAAATTAAATGCCATAAAGTAATGGTCAAAAAGTTTATTATATTCAAAATATATCAGGAAAAAAAAGTAAATATTAAAATGATTAAAAAACAGACTGTATTCATAGAAAGCATATAGAATGAATTGCAAGAACAAATAAAAAGTCTATTTATAAATCCAAGAAAGACAGAAAGAAATATGACAAATAGTTGCTGAGAGTTTAGATGGTT
This sequence comes from Atractosteus spatula, assembly GCF_055471065.1. Taxonomy (NCBI): domain Eukaryota; kingdom Metazoa; phylum Chordata; class Actinopteri; order Semionotiformes; family Lepisosteidae; genus Atractosteus; species Atractosteus spatula. The sequence goes on from NC_142706.1 coordinate 48,945,144, forward strand.
GAGCCTAAACATGTCTCATACAATAAGTGAGATTATTATGGTGGTGTCACTTTCAAGCATTTTAAAATATGATGAGGAAATGACATTTTGAAGTACTGGTTTTGATGCTGCTTGAAGGTGCCTGACATGGCAGTTTGAATCTTTGGTCTATACACAAGAGCTGGTCTTGGTAGCCACTGTATGAGTTGAATATACTCCAATTGAGGAAAGGTCATGCTGAAGAAGTGCATGAAATTGTTTTATAGCCAGACATAACATACTGTATATACCACAGTAATTCAACTAAAGGGAGGTACAGTATTTATTTAGTTTGGGTGTATTTGTTACAATGGGTTTGGTAATCAAACAATTGAGGATCAAAGATGGAAAATTAAGTGTGTTTCTAAATTAATGTATTTCAAGTATGTACAAAAAAGCATTCTTGAATAATTATAGAGGGTAGATACAATGTTTAATGTAAGACATACAGTATATACCGTACAGTATATCTAGGACCAGGTATGTTTGACTTTGATAGTGTTTTTAAAAATTTTAAATACCTTGTAGTCTTCTTTGTTCAAAATGGTTTAGTTATTTTAGCCTGTCATTATTGGAAATTCCTTTAAGCCAAATATTTTATCTGGTTTATCTTGCCTGGATTAATTTCAGACCAGCAATATCTTTTTGTAATATGCTTACCAAAAGTGTATCTATACCAGTATTTTAATATACTTTTATCTATATATTTTTATTATTCCACATTCTGTCTATAAGTTGCACATGATATACCTGCATGAACACCTAGTATGTTTCCATAAGAAGCTTCTTCAGCTACCTTCGCTGCAGCTTTTGCAGTGTTTACTAATCATATGCTTTTGAAACATTTGCAATGCTCACTAGTTTAGTAAGTATATCAGATTTATACTGATATACATATCCCAATATACTGTATAAATCCTTGTGATAGTCCATTAATTACATTAACCCAATTTAAACATTCACCCCCACATCCATACTCTTTGATTCCTAACCTAATAAAAGTGTTAGAATAGAAAAGTATCTGACAATGTAATGTGCAATGTAAAGTAGAAATCACCATTTAATGTCAGAAATCATTTATCTGACTTATCTGACTATGCTTAGAAAATATGAAAAGATACATTTACTGTATATGTATAGTGTACAAACACCTTTTAATGACTTCTTTCATGCAGTATTATAAATAATGATTTATTTTTACAGGTCCTTGGTGTTGATGTTGTTAATGATGTTAAAACTATTGTATGATGAGTCAATTCTAGTATCAATAAATACTCTAGAAAAAATATTCTCTGGAAAAAACTTGTTTCATAAACATATTACAGTTAGTTCTTAATCTTTCTTATTTTATGTTATTTTTAATATAAACAGATTATGATTATATAAAGAAAATATTAAGAGAAGATTATCTTAAATTTACATAATGACCTTCAAAAACTAATCTAAAATAAAAGTCATAATCTTTTACTCAGATTTTTATCACAATACAGTACAATCTAGGTAAAGCTACTGCAGTCTCAATGGGTTTTTAAAATCAGTGAAACCAGGGTATTTTTATTACCTAGACATAAGAATTTTTAGTGAGTAATTGGCTTCATTTAGAGAACCAAGTATTAAATCTGTGAGATGCTGTCATGAGCAAACACTACTTTATTGAACCAAGACTGAGTTCTCAGATGAACTAATACTTCTTAATTTAGGCATTTCCATATCTTTACAGTCTTTACAGAATTTTGTGAAAGAAAGAGACATGAAATGGATGTTAAGTGTGTTGAGAGGATTCTTAAGCAGGACAATAATAGCTTTAACCTTCAAAGCAGTCATTACCACTAGTTAACAAGCAGAGTTCTAACTTTCAAACCACTAATTAACTGATTTAATTACTGCTTTAGGGGATATGGCAGCATTAGTCAAACCTCTCCTTAGAACATAACGTAACACCATGTTAAATGAAGGGGAAAAAATGTACTCTATAATCGAGCTTAGTACTTTATATAAGAAGGGCAGAAAACAGGCATGTCCTCTGCGATGTACTGAGGTACAGTTTTACAAGCCTTTTAATTAAACAGCTGAGTTGTTTGTTCATCAGTTCTACTTATGCAATAAAGGGCCCTGTAGGTGTGCAGTTTGAAAAAAAGCTTGCATAATGCAGCACTAGCCTACGCATATCCTGTCCCTGATACATTTTTAATTTATGCAAATGTATTTGTAATTATTTTCAGAAAAGTAAAATAAAATGTTCTGAAAGGTTACTTATTAGATGTATTTTATCTTGCCACTTTTGTATGAGGTTATGTCATAGAGTGAAAAAATGGGTGTGGGCCAACAGGTGTCAGGAGCTATGGTGACTTTAAGTTTGCTGAGAAAGGTCAGTGTCTTCATAAGGATAGTGCATCTTTGTCGGATCTGGTACTACTACTCATGCCCCTACTAATTAAAGGTCCTTGCACAATTGCACAATAGTTAATTACCATAGAGTTCAGAAGACAACAGGGATTTTGAGACAGCACAAACTGGGGGGCTCTAGAACAGGGTGTGAATACCAAATATATTACACCTGGCCATCTGCATACAGCCAGTTGATCAAGGACATCCAAGCAGTTATTTCTGCCCATGCCCGAGATTTCAATGGGAGATTTCCACCTCTCTGAGAATGAGTCATGAGTGCTTGTTAAGGGAGGCAGTCATGAGACCTCATGAGCACACAGAGATAGAAGAAACTGGAGGAAACACAATTTGTACCATTGCACCCAGGAGAGGACCCAGAGCAGTGGAGAAAGGCTCCTGCTTAATCTCCCCTCCCAGCCAGAATTAGACTCAGAGTCAAAGAGGTCGAGGGAGGAACATGAGGGACTGATGCCTAAAATTACACATTCTTCACTCATTTCTTCACTGTGGTGGAGGCACACCAGGTCACTGATTAGAACTGGTCTTGGAGAATAATGCTTCTGGACCTTTCTTTTGGGATATTCGCTTTGGTAACTGGTGTCATCAGAGTTCTGATGCTAATCTGGAAAACGTTTCCTTTTGTGATAGATTTTGTGTCACATGCCCTACAAGTTGTGTGGACAGTCAGAAACATTATGTTATGGGATACTTTTGTGAGATTTGATGGGTAGATTTATAAACCTGTTGCATGTGAAAAAGGGTCCTAGTACCCTTATCAATGTTAGGTGGCATAGTTGGCTACAAAACAAAACCAGTTCCTGCATTTAGGGGTAACATTATTTTTAGAAAAATGTTTCTTAAGAAACAGAAAACTACACACTATCTTTGGCTATGGAAAAAAGTAGAATAAAAGTAGAATGAATTGAATACATACTTATGTGAAAGGGTATATTTCCTCCTGCTAACAAAGTGTTTTTTATTTAGATAGAGAAGTCCGACAGTGAATTTACTTTCAGTGTTGTAATTAGACAGTGTTCTAAGAAGTGTTGTTTTCTTTTCCTTTTGACATTTCAACTTCCACTGAATCAAGGAATTGGCAGTTGGTTGTAATGGAAGTACAACAGTAACATACTAATTCTCTGAAGGAAAAAAAAACTCTAAACACTGAACGTTTTAGACAAAGGAACTTAACAAAGGAACTGAGTAGAAATTCTTATGTCTATATTTGCCTAAAGCATCCAAAAATATCTAATGGATTCTGAGAATAATTGATATCTGGTTATTAATTAGCTCTTACCATTTCACAATGCTTAACAGTAGAACTGTGTGAACAGATTTCTATTATGAAGTCAAGTCCAGTACCAGTACAAAAAAAGTTGTATTGCCTTTATTAAAGCTCATATGTGACCAGTGAAATTGCATAAGTATTCTCCATCTTCCAATAATGTCCCATCTTTGTACATATATATATACAAGTGAATATTTTTTCATCTAAACTTCAATGCTCAACCTAAAAATTTTTATGGGTAAAATAAGCTGAATGTCAGCACATTTCCACTACTGAGAACAGGGAGAACTTATATATACTTTAGACTTGCGAAAATATAGAAAAAGCCTAAAGCATAGAGAAAACAAGCCATGTTTTCAAAGCTGACAACCTTTTAAGAAAAAGTTGAATGAAATACTGTACTTGGATTATTTAGCTGCTGTGAAAAATCCCTGATTCTGGTAGTCTACCTCCGGGATCTTTGCACATGAAAATATTCCACTTCTACACAGGTGTAAATAGGATATGGCTATATTCATACTTTTACAACAAAAAAGCCTGACACTTCATATTTCCCTATCATTATATCAGGGCAGCCAAGCTGCCTACCGGCTTCCCAAAACCAAAACTCTTTCCCTAAACAAACTTTTCTGAAAACTCACAATATAATGTTTATTGGCTCATTGACTGGTCACTTCTTTCTCTGCTCCCTTTTCCCCCTGATTCAAACACATAACAGAGTAATGCAAGCGAAAACTATTCAACTTAAGATAATACCACTGAAACAGGTTTCTCTCCACTTTGCACTTATAGTGCAAAAAGGACATACTGTAGGCATTCTCACACATTGCCTATGGGCCTGTGTCAGGCTACAAAAGTACAGGTGGGATGTCTCCCAGGAAATAATTTTTTTAAATTAAATTCAGGTTGGCATTGACCTGGTGTCTCTCTTACTTGGCCTTCAAGTAACCATATACTGTAAGGAATAACACTAAGAAAAGGTTCTCCAATATGCTAACATTCTGTGCAAGGAAAAAGGACTCTGGCCTGTGGATCTCCGATGAGATGCCTAATTTTGCAAGTATGCATAAGATTATTGTCACGAATCACTCTCACGCAGGCAAGCGCTCCCGCATTCCCACGAGCTCTCCCCGTACCAAACGTGCACACATCAATCAGTCCTCTATTTAAACCCTCACTAGACCCCTTGTCAGTGCTCACGATTGAGATTATCTCCCTGAGCTTTCTTTCGACCAACTCCTTCGCTATACTACTGTTTCTCTCCTGGACCTTGACCCTGCTGTTTTTCGACTACGCCTTAGCCTCTTGATTTCATACCTACACCTCTACAACGCTCTCTTGGATCCTGACCCCAGCCTGTTTCCTCGATTACGCCTTCGCCTTCTGAATCTATGCCGACGCCTCTCCTACGCCTTCCCAGACTCCGACCCCAGCCTGTTTCCATGATTACGCCTTCGCCTTCTGATTCTACGCCGATGCCTCTTCAACGCCTTCCCGGACTCTGACCCCTGCCTGTTTCCTCGATTACGCCCATGCCTTCCGATTCTACAACGACGCTTCTACACGTCTACCCGGATTTTGGACTTCACTATTACTCTGACTACGCCTTCATCTAGCGCTTACCCTTCCTAAGAGCACTGCATTGGATCCCAATCCTCCGCAGTCAGCCCCACCGTGACAATTACATAGAAGTTTAATAAGGAGTATGTCCCTTTAGATCACTTACCTTGTCTATTACATTCAAAACTTAATGTATTTTATAACGTGGGGAAACGTTCTTAGCATACATTGGTCCAGACCTCCCGGCCATTTAGAAAGAGGATTTACAAACTGGAATGACCTAACATGTTTGGATAATGTGTATGTCTGTCTCCGAAGGCCATGTATTCTGTATCTGTAAAAGAAACCCAGGTGTACTTTGTTTTTCTTTTTCTACATTCCTTTTTTATATTGTGTATAAATAAATATGTTGTTATTAAGAAAAGAAAAGTAATAAACATCAACTGAAAAGAGTCACACTGTCTAAGTTGTTGTTAAATCTTGGTGCTTTTTTTAATATGTGATTGTGGCATAATGCCAAAGCGTGTTCAGTGTGGAGGCGGAGCCCTGGATTAAGGGCATTGCATTGCCTTAGCAACCACAGCTGTCCTGGCTAATTAAGGGTGAGCCTCAGCTGTCGGGGCCCTTTAAGACATACTGAGCACTTCCCCAGAGGGACAAGCAACCCCCGCAAGGGGAGAACTTTCCAGTGACAGTCCTAGAGGGGATTGTAAAGTGAGCTTAAGGCCGTCGTTTTTGAATAGTTTTATGGGGCAGGTTGAGTTTATTTTGTGTTTTGGTTTTGTACTCCTTTTCTTCCAGACTGGACCCTGTTAGACAGTAAAAGACCAGCCTGGATACTGCTGTGCAAAGTAGCACATTTTTCTTTTTCCTCTTTTTGTGTTTTATTTTCAGATTTTCACTAACCTCACAAACCTCACACTAGTGCTTTTGTCCTCTTAGACGTGGAGTCAACACTCCTGGATTGTTACATTTGGCGCCCAACATGGGGCAGAGGTTGAAGACGTTCGCAAATCAGCAATCTTTTGTTTATTTTTCCTCTCATTTGCCACTGAAGAATGTGGCAATAGCACTACAGCTGATGGCAATCACACCCAGCGAAAAAGCACTCTCACTCTGGCTGTTCAGGGTTCAGACCTTTTTCTTTATTCCTGGTCCAGTTTGGATCTCTCTGTCAAAGGTGGTCCCCTCTTTTCCCACTGTCAAGTGACTCCCCCTTTTCTGTCCAGTCTGGACCAGGCTGTTAAAAGCAGCTTTCACCTTTCTTTTTTGATTATTTTGGCCTGAACCCTGCAGTAAGGTGATATTTGTTTGTTTTTTCTTTCTTTCATTTTTCCATCTTAAATTTTTCTCCAAAAAAGGTATTTTTTTTCTCATCCCACACTCTCTCCACTGGTTGTTGTTTTTCAGAAGGGGGAGTGGATTTGGAATTGTGCAGTCTTCGGTCAGCTGGTGACCTCCCTCGTGAGGGGGTAGATATGTGGCATAACGCGGGCGAGTGTTCAGTGTGGAGGCGGAGCCCTGGATTATCGGCAATGTGTTACCTTAGCAAACACAGCTGTCCTGGCTAATTAAGGATGAGCTGCAGCTGTCAGGGCCCTTTAAGACACACTGAGCACTTCCCCAGAGGGAAGAGCAACCCCCACAAGGGGAGAACCTGCGAGCAATAGTCCCAGAGGGGACTGTGACGAAAGCATTGAGCTCTTTGTTATTCCTCTTTTTATTTTCTTTTTCTTGTCTCCTGTCCCATTATGTATCTCCCACAAAGGCAGGCTGAACATTTCCTCTCCTGTTCCACCGTGTCCCACTGAACTTTTTTTCATGTTTTTGCCTTGCACTCCTTTTCTTCTAGACAGGATTCTGAAGTCCAGTCTGGATACCGCTGTGCCAAGCGGTTCTTTTACCCAAGGCTGGATCCTGCTAAATATGGACAGTCCAGCCTGGATGATTTCTTTTGGTTTTTCCCCTTTTCGTATTTTATTTTTTGGTTTTTGCTAACCTCACACCAATGCCTCTGCCTCCTTGATGGGACATCGACTCTTACCAGTATTGGCCATGGCTCAACCCACTCCCACATTGCTACAGATGTAATTAAGCATTTTAGTCATTGTTTTAACTAACTTGTGACTGTATTGCATGATCAGTGTTGCTGAGGTAATGTGAATGTTTTGTTTTTCAACATTTGTTTCTTGTTTGAATTGAGACCATTGTTTGAATTGAGACCATTAAATGGAATGTATTAATCTTCCTTTCTCAGGTAATCCTGAGATTTTCCCCACCTAAACATTATAAATATTATACATAATCCCCTTCTCTCTCTCACATACTTATTTTCCATCCCCCCTCCACCCCATCTCTGCTTCTGCAGCTACCTCTTGGAAACTCCTGCAAGAAACCTTTCAATACACTTAAGTCTTGGGTGATGTTTTTGCAATATTACAACTGTTTGAGTTGAATGCCATTAAAAAAAGAGACGATAAAAATAAATGAATATTTATCTGACAAATCAAGTTCTATTTAAAAAATAAAAATACATAAGTGGATACTATACAGTTTAAATCAATATATACAGTACATATGTAGATGATTGTTTGTTAATCAACCTGATAATCTAAGGATTGAAAATCAGAAACTCTTTACATGTCAAGGCAGATTTCCAAATATGTACATTTCCCATCAATAGTTTTGTAGTACAACAATGGGTTGCCTTGAGAGAGTGTGCCCTCAATTTTCCCACTGCCAGTTTGTGAAGCAGAGCCAGAGACGCTCCTTACATAGCATCACAAAAATACTCTGACAAACATTCTTTCCGAAGTACTGACTGTAATCCCAGGAGTCCCACACCTGCCAGAATCAAAGCAGACTCCAAGCCTATATGGGCAGGGGAGAGAAAATAGAGAAGGTATTGTAGTATTTGATCTCCTGTCACAGCTTGAGGACAGATTCAACAATAAAAATACAACAGATTTTATTATTATTATTATTACAGCTTTAGGGAACTGAGAATGTCTCTTAGATTTTAGATAAAGTTTGTGACACTTGGCAGAAAAAATAGTTCTTACTTCAAAGCAGAGAGGATGTTTGTTGAGATGTGGGGGTCCCTTGATTAGAAACCATTATAAAGTCCAGCTTAGTTTACCTAGGTAAGTTGTGGGTTAATGATCATCGATAAGTACACAAACACACAATTTAAGATGCATTAAGAGCCCGGAGGATAAACAAGAAGAAGCAGGGATGAAGAGAGAGGAGATGCAAGAGTCCAGCGGAGTTGGAACTTGAGGGTTGCGCCAGGCGAGAGCCACTACTTCATGATCATCCAAACAAGACCTGACTTGAGCTAAGTATATGAACCTTGTTAGAGAGAACTTGTTATTCTGGATTTTAAGGGGAACTTGGGTTTCCAGGGTACAAAAAAAAAAAACCTTGGTTAAAAACATCTTTCTGGCTTAGGGTGCATCTTTAGATTAGGGAGATTCTCCCATTTATTTTGTGGCATCCAGGGTGCAGAAAGATTTCATGTTTTTAGAAAGCTGCTTATCTCTTATTTGGCCTATGTAGGCATTAATTAAGATGCCTTCATACTTAGTAGAAGTCTGGGGGTTTTTCTAGGTGGTTAGAATGCTAGGCCTCTGAACCACCTTGTCACTTAATACTGTACATAGAGTAAATTGTGTCTTGTATGTTCTGTTGTGTGTAGAGTTGTTTGTGTTGTGTCATTGTATTTGTATTTGTACATGTATTTGTATTTGGTTGGCCTAATAGATATTTAAAAAACATAACTGACATTCTGTCACTATATTTTAGAGTTTTAGTTTAAATTGTTATTATTATTGTTATTATTGTTGTTGTTGTTAATGAATTACATTCATAATATGTAATAAAGTTTTGACATAAATGTCAACAAATGTCTATTTCTTATTATAATATATTTATTATTGTTTTGGAAACATTGTAATTAATCAGTCATTTCATTAAAGCTTGCTGAATCTGAATTTGTATGTATGTTGTCACGGATGTTGGAAAGGACGAACCGTGGAATGGCAGGAGAGCGTAAAAGACCCTATGCGTAGCGGCGAGATGGGGGTTAGCCCGGGCTCAGCTGTTCAGGAAATGCCGTATAGAAACCTATGCCCTCAGGTAGCAGATGTGGGGCGACCTGGTGCTAGGTGGGTTTTGGGACATCCGAACGTCAAAGGTGAATGAAAACCCAGAAATATATAGCCCCAGAGAGAGAGAAACACCGGAAGGACAGCAAAGCACCGGAAACAAGAGACAGGACAGAGAAGGAGCGCCCTCTGCAGCCATATTTAAACTGTTCCCTTATCTTATTTTGTCATTCACGTTAGTCATAGTTGCCAAAGATCCAAGTGGTTCCAGGTGTAACTCAGTCTAAAACCAATTGTTGTTCAAACATTAAATCAGCCATTAAGTCTTAGTAGACCAATAGATGAGACAGCCTTCTTAAATGATATACAAACAGACATTTAAAAAATAGTGTAGAAAAGAAAAGACACAACAGAGAAAATAAACTTTAGAAGAGTACCTCTTTTGACTGACCAAGAGTCCAGAACTCATCCAGGTAATTTGAGCACTAAAAATAATGGACTTTGAAATTAAGTAAGGGACTGTTGTTTTATATTTGTTGGAGATACTGATTTTTAGCCACTAGGCTAAAAGAAATCTGATTGTTTAGTGATACATTAATTTGAAGACTAAAGTAGCTTCCCATTTTTAGCATCTAAGAGACATACAGTATATAGTCCTGAGTGGGATCTTTAATTTGATAAGATATATGTCCCCTTTTTTTTTCTCGTGTGGATTTTGTGTCTGAGATGCTGGGTAGCGTTTTGTGTTGTCCGAGTCTGTAAAAGGCAGGATTCTGATACTCGCAGATATTGTATGTAAATATCTGTTAAAAATACTAACAAACATTGCTTGTGTATATTTTTAAAATTAATCATCTAAGTTTTATGCCTGGTTAGTTCCAGAAAAACAAAGTGGTGGATAGCATTTCTGCCTCATAGCCATGGGGTCCAGGGTTCAATTCTAGGGTACTATCTTTGTGGAGTCTGTATGTGCTCTCTGTGTTTGTGTAGGTTTCCTCCATTTGCTCTGGTTATCTTCCATAGTCCAAAGACATACTTATACAGTAGATAACTTGCCTACTGTATGTATGTTAATATGTATGTTTTTGTGCTTGTGTCTGCCCTGTGATGGACTGGTGTCCATTCGGGGAGTATCCTGTTGATAAAGTGAAGGATTCAATGAAGTGGTTAAAAAATGGATTGATGGATAAAGGAGGTGTAAACTTTCTACTTTTATTAATTTGCTTGCTTTGCAAGCTGGTATCTGGACTTGATCTTGATATATATTTTGTTCTGATTTTTTTTTTTCAGTTATGCATTACCCCATTACAATACTTGTAGAAAAGTGTTGCATATTAATTCACAGGAATGTCCCATTGCTCATGTTGCAGGTCAATTTACAGAATGAATAAATTTGAGAGGAAGCTGTTTGCTCTATCTAACTTTTACTTGCTGCACATTTAAAACTGCCTATTTTTTGCAAGAATTTAAACATCTCACTTGCCATCAGAAAAACAGGTAAGAGTGTTTGGAGTATGGAATAAGCTACCCAGTCATGGTGTTGAAGTTGATACCTTGGCTTTTTTCAAGAAATGGCTGAATGATATCTTTGGATCAATAAGCTACTAATTACTAAACAAGCTGGATGAATGCACTCATTTAGTCTGTTATGTTCCCAAATGCTCAAATGCAGAAACAGAACATGTGATCATTCAGAGTGCAGGGTGGATCCTATAATCCTGATATTGTTGGTTTAAGCCTGAGCTATGTTGCAACCATGTTACCCCAAGGAACAGGGCACAACTAGCTAACTGCCACCAAAGTTTGGTGGGCTTGAACATAAGAACAGAAAAAGGTAATTTGAGCCATTTTGCCCATTTGGCTTACACGTAACTTTCCAGGAGAGTATGAACTTTTACTCTTTTTACAGAGACCACTGTGTGGCCAACTCCATGTGTACTATAGGGTGCTTGGTACTATACATACATAGTGATAAATGCTGGATTGCTTTGACACTGAAGTCCTAATGTGTGCTGGTACTGTATGAATATGTGTTAATAATAACCAAACTGGAGGAATAAAAATAAAATTGGTGATTGCAGCATTAAAAATTTATTTAAAATTGATGTTTTTTTTCTAAACCTGTATCTCTTACTTTCATAGCTATAATTGATATTCTTTGTACTTGAAAAACATGATCTGATCTGTGCTTTGTAGCAGTTTAGTACTGCAGTACATACACAGCAAGAGCTATAAATCACAAGATCACATAAAAATGAATGCAGTCGAGACTGAAGTTTCAGTATCTCACTATAAAATAACATAAAAAGTAATGAGTCATAAGCTGTGAAAAATCAGTATACATATTGTCCTTTTTTGCTGCATGTTGTCAAGGTCCACATTCCAAATGCATGCTGCAGGCTGAGAGGTAAGGTGACATAGTTGAATACGAGAAGAAATATTGGCTAGCGCTGCTCAGATAAAGTTTAAGTGTTGCAAATATATATTTACTATTTTGCCTCTCTCTCTTTAATGTCCATGGAAATATGCATTTTTTAAATGTGAATTGTAAGCAACTGTTATTACATTAAGCATGGACTGGCTTTTCAGTAAAATTCTTAGATTAATCAATATAAATGCCAAAGGCCATGATATGAAAGAGGGCTTGATTATTCCCTTATAGCTTGTTATATCATGAAATAGCATAGGAATTATTTTCAAGAGATACATACAAATTCAAGAGATATGTCTGTATTCATGCAGGATGCAGTTCTTTTGTGATATGGATCAGACTAGTATCAAACTAATTTTATGTTAAAGATTTTGTGTTCTGTTCTAGGTGCAAGTTCATAATGACAGCATGTTTTGTGAGAATATATGTGATGGAATTTCAGTAGTAGAATTATTAGAGATTTGGGGGAAGCTAATGTGGAATTAGTGGAACTCCAAATTTAATAAATAAGGTGTTGAAAATAAATAAAAAGTAATTCTAAAGTTATCTACACACCCCAACGGTCTGAGAAACAGGCCACATAGTTATTTTCATCTTCTATTTGGTGGTGTAGAAATAGATTAGTACTTAGGATAAATATTTATTAGAAAATCATAAACCTACAAAACATAAACACATAAAATTACGACTACAGTATGTACAATATTTTACAACAGCAATGAGTTCTAGAGTCCAAAACCTTTGTACATTTCACTTTTACTAGATCCTAATCACTCTTATACACTCAGAAGAATACATGAAGTCTTTATAAAGGTAAACACAGCTGTTTTCATAAACCAATCAATTCTCTACAGTTTAGCCCACCCTCTAAACTGGAGCTAAACAAGAGACACAAAAAATATGGGCCTTTGGGCCCTAACATATACCCAATAAAATAGCAGACACTTAATTTCTTATCTTCTTAGTGATGTGAATTTGGTCTTCCCTAGATTAAGGTTTCTTTATCTTAGTAGGTGAGGAAAAGCTACTCAATACTAATACCCACACTCATCTGACACACTGGAGCCTAAAGTGGCAGGAAGGACGATCCCTTTCTTATATACTGTACAAGAAACTAATGAATAAAGAGCTTTCAATAAAATAAAAAACAGGAATAAAATCAGGCATTATACCAATTTCCTTAGCATAATATGGCATAGCACCTCTTACAACAATAAAAAAAACAAGAACACATTATTGATTTGATTAATTTAACAGGAATATGAATCTATAGTTAAGAGATGTTTTTCTTATTACATACCTATCTGGTCCAATGTTAACATGTATAATCAGGGTTATCATGCTATACTATCTACAGAAAAACATGAACTCTGTGAGTTAGAGCAAAGCAATACTGTAGATCCCAGAATACAGCCATGGCAATGGCTGTTTCTTTCTGACACTGCTAAATTGAGGGGAATAGTGTCAGGAACAGTTCTTTCAGGGCCCTATGCAGACGACACGATCCGGATAAGTGAGGAAACACTGGGGAAAAAGTAATGCAGAAGAAGGTATAGGGGGCGTGTCCAAGGGGTGCAGGTGTCCAGAGGGAGTGAGTCCGGGGCGAACAATCCATGTAGAAATCCAAACGGGTAATCCAAGACTGAAGCTAAAGTCCATGGCCAGGTGATCCATCCGGGGAATAAAACACAGGAACCGGGTCGGAACAGGCGGGAGGGGATCAGGAACAGAAAGTTAAAATCATAACGGAGCCAGACGCAGCAGGACCCGGGCTCTCACGAAACGGGATTCAATGAAGAGCCTCGAATGACGTCTGCGCCTGGCTTTTAAGGAGGAACTGAAATAAGGAACAGGTGCGGGTAATAGGGCAGAACAAGGAAGGGCTGGAGCGCCTTTAAGAGGAGGAGTAGCAATCGTAACAAATAGTATGTCTTGTTAAAACTGGAATGATTTTATCCATTTTTACTCAACTGTTATATGTATTTTCCTACTAGGTGCATAATGAGTTCTTAACAACTTCTGCGTTTACTTCTATAATGTCACACTTCATGACAATAATAACTGTGTTGCTATAGTAATCAGAAGTCACCACAGGAAGAAAATTTACACTGATGGCTAATTCTGCACTCCTGTGGTTTGAAAAAAAAAATCAATTTCTGTCAGATAATGATAGTCCCTTTGTATGTAGTTGGCTGTTTCTTGTAAGCATAAAAGTGCATTTTTCTTTCAAGAAGCACACTGCTATTCTTATCTTTATTTATAAATGTTGTAGTCACTCACTTTGAAACAAAATGTATTTCTAAATGTTCTTTTTATTTTTTTAACAATTCAATGAAATGTTATTTTCACAATCTCCTTAATGTGTAGATATTTTAAGTGAATTTTCTTAAACAGCTTAGATGAAGTAGAACTACTATGGAATATAAAGGTGAGTATTTCTAGTGCTATTTCTTCTAATTATTTGGTCATACTTTTATCAAATATTCCTTTTAATGCAAGGAGACTCTATGTCAAACTGTTCTTATGTAGAATAAAATATTCACGCTCTGTGTCTATTTAGTAATTCAGTAGAAACCATATCACCTATCTGAGTGTTCAGGAAACACAGATGATATAGGATTTTGAACTAAGCTTAGTTTGACAACGTTTATGCTTAAAAATACTTTTTATACATTTGGAGAATAATGGTGGTAACAATTATGTCTGGAACTATATGTGGATAATTGTATCTTGTCCCTGAGCAATTCAGCTTGTTGTGTTCCAATGACAGCTACCTGTACATTGATACATGAATTTTGTACTTCCTTTAGTTAACAATACCTTTGAGAACGTTTTCCAAACAGAAAACATGAAGATAAGTATTTTTTGGTTCTTATGTTGGTAAACAGCAATAGTATCTTGGTTACAGTGTTTTATTTTAAATGGACACACACCACACCACAGAACATATAGTAATATATAGTAGATGGATTGCAGTACACCAGTTTTTGATGTTCTTAGTTTGTGATTATATTTACACTATACTATTTATTCATTAAGTGTGAGTGATCTGCATTGTAAAATGTGTTCTCCTCTTCCTGCAACACAGTTACTAAATGGATACATGGCTAAGTGGTGCTCTGAGCAAAGTTAGAAAAATGTGTACAATTGCTTTAAATTATTTCAAATGAAGAGCTTCAATGAAATAATAATTTTGTGAGTATATAGTGGAAGGAATCTTGGAAAAATGACCACTCATTCCAGACTTTATTAAAGCAATAATAGGTATCATTCTAAAAACTTTAATTATTATATTTATATCATATTTCACTCTTTTATTAATAACATATCCACCATATGGCATGCAAAATGGAAGAATAGTCAACTCAGCTATGAATGTAAAGTAGAATAAATACAATTGTTAACAAACAATAATGGCCTTGTTTCTTGTGATAACATTGTCCAGAATACATGTGTTATTCAAATATGAAAATCAGTCAAAGCCTGTTATCAAAGGGTACAATTCTGACAAAATGATTATTTTGCTTATCCCAGATAACTTTCCTCAAACATCATTAATTTGCATGATGTCTGGTGAAGGGCAACAATTGATTTATTAAACATATTGTGAAAGTTTGATTTAATTTTTAAAAAGGTAAGGTTAGACTTCTAAATCAGAATCACCTTTATTCACCATGTACATTTCATGTAGAAGGAATTTACTGTGGTGTTCTTGGTGCTGCAAAAAACATTCTACATATACCTTACACAAACAAGACAAATATACATCATTATGATAGTGCACATACTGTATTACTAGGAATATTGCTTAAGCAAAAAGATAGCCAAAGGAAAGTAGCTCTTCAAATACTGCGTGTTTCTGGTTGTAATGGACCAGTAGAGTCTTCCTGAGAGCTGTTTATGAAACAGGTGGTCACCAGCAATCTTTCCTGCCTGTTTCTTTGATCTGAAATCATTGATGCAGGGCAGATAACAGTCAATAAGAGGGCAGACACATTGCCAAACCAAACAGTTATAGAGGCAGTCAGAATGCTCTCAATAACGGCTCTCTTAAACTGATGAGAATTAGTTGATAGACACCAAAGTTTTTCAGCTGATGCAAAAAGTACAGTAAGTTTTCTGCTGTGTTTTCTTTGTGATACAGGTGATATTCAAGATTACCAGGGAGAGAGGTTTTGGAGAGTGCTTCTGGACATCAATCACTATTTCCACTGTTTTAAGGGTATTAAGCTCCAGGTGGTTGTTAGGGCACCATGATACCAATTGACTCATCTCCCTGCTGTACATGGTCTATTCATAATTAGTGCTGAGACCTACAAAGGTGATGTCATCTACAAAATTAATTAGTTTGATGGAAGAGTCACTGGAGGTGCAATCTGGTGTACAAGGCACAGAGTAATGTGTAAAACACACATCCTTGAGGTACACTGGTATTCACAAATAGACAGCGTGACAAATAAGGGCCTAGCCATACCTTATATCTGTGAGAAAGTTGAAAATCACTGGCAGATAGAAAGTGGAACATTTAACTATAACAATTTATTGTAAATGAGTTCTGGAACAATTAAATGTAGAGCCAAAATCCACAAACAAAAAAGAATTTTGTTACAGACGCCTGAGGATTCTAGACATTGTACAGTGTAGTAAAGGCCCATATTAACAACATCATCCACTGACCTGTTGACCCTATATGCAGAGGATCAATATTTGAATGTGTAATAGTGTTTAGATAATGAAGTATCATAAGATCGTAAGATCAAATGTCTTCATTATGATGGAAGTAGGAGCAACTGCTGTATAGACATTAAGGCAAGCTATTTTTCCATTCTGTAGTAGAAGAAAGGAACAATAATGGAAGATTTAAAGCAGGTGGGGATCTTACACTAATCCAGAGACTGATTAAATATATCAGTGAACGATGGGGCTAACAATTCTGCACAATACTTCAATGTAACAGGGACAACCGGGTCTGGTCCAGAACCTTTCTATAGTTCTGCATTGCAAAGAGCTTTTGATGTCCTTGTTCTCTGATAATTAGAGAAGGCTGTAGAGGAGATGAGTAAATTGAAAAGTCACTGTGTGCTAGTTGCAGCTAAATGGAAAAGGGAAGCAATGAGGACAATGAGGTAGTTGAGTTTGAAGAGGTCATTAGGATGCATGAACTAGCTTCTGTTTTTTAAATCTACAATAAAATGTGTAGTTTACTGTGGTTTTAAACACAAGCCTACCAATCTAAAACAGATTGATATGAATCATGAGGTGTCACTGACATCAGATCAGTGGTATGTTGGCAGGGTCACAATGTATACAGCATCATACAGTTCTTTGCTCTTTTGTTTATCAGTAACATTGGGCATTTGAATGATGGGATTTACTGTGCAGTTGTTATCAATTCTAATTAACGTGACAAAATAATAAAATATACAGTAAAGCATACTGTATTTGATATTTTAATATTTGGAATGAACTTGCCTGGCTGATGAAATGACAGCTTGGCCATTTGGATGAGGCTGACAAAACTCCCTTCACTTGCTAGGAATTAACCAGGGAGGCTTAAATGGTGAAGATGCACCCTATCTTGAACCTAGGGATTCAAGACAAGATATGCACCAAGTGTATTCAGCAGGCAGGATTAATAAGAGTATGGAAGTGTGAGATTAAAATTCAACCTCTTCCCAAAACATCTGTTTAAAAAAAATATTTTAGTGTACTTGTCCTTTACAACCACAGCAACTATCTAACCACAGTTTATAATCATAATCATGATGAGTGGTCAGTACCACATAAACTCCAGATCAAATATATGATTTTGGATGTTAGTTTAGTGCTAAGCCTTGTAGTTGTTTGCATGACTTTGAAGGATTCTAAATGAAAGAAAAACATAATTACCATTGTAAATGGTAAGTCCATATGAAATTATACATAGAAATGAAAAATATATTGATTTCTGTGAAAGCTGTTTAGGAATTAAAAATAATATTGCATATACAGTACTTTTGGAGTTAATTGATTTTGCATTTTTGCATAGTATGTTTCATCCCAAAGGATCCCAATGCTTTATATATATAGGAGTGAACCCACTTCATCCACCATTAAAATGCAGCAAACATCCACCTGTGTGACCTGGGTGATTTGATAAGTAAAGTCTGAGAGAAAGACATACCAGAATTTCTACAAATCATTGTCAGAGTATAAATATACATTTTTATACCATTATTTTTCAGCTAGTACCATGCTGACACCCCCAGTGCCTCTGCCAATGCAGCAGTAGTTTGACTGCAAGGTAATTTGACTCCATCATCCATATGGCCAAGCAGGTTAAAGTCAAACATATCTATAAAAGCGCTTTGTTTGTCACAGTCTCAGTATTATTATTTGTGTCTTCTGAATTGCAGTTCAGTTCAGTTACTGCCAAGACATTTTAGCACTAGTATTATAAGTACAGTAAAAGGGTTGGAGAAAGATTTCAGAACCAATACTAATAAAAACAAGAGGCACATGAGCATGGCAATAAACTGATGGCTCTTTTAAACAGTAAGCTGAGAGCAGTGAGTTAAAATAGCTCCAGGAGAGTTTTGTATTTATCAGCCTCATTACTGATTTCAACTGATCACAATACCTCTGTCATATCCCCAGATCTCTAGATTTTATGGTCTATCGCTCTTATTTTCCTCTTTTTTCATCTTTGAACTATTGGCTTTTTCTTTGCTGTAAATCCATTAAAACCACATTTATTTTAGCAGATTGGGTCAGATAAGGATTCTGGGATTATAGGTCCCAACATTTCGTTTTGACTACTTGGTTCAAGTTTGTTCTTGCAATTTGCTATGGTGTTTATACTATATCTCATAGAATTAAGCTGCAAATGTGCAAGAACTGGTTATTTTTTGGGTTCCTTTTGTTGTCACTGAGATATTACATGGAATTTGGTTTTCTTAATCCTTTTTATACAATTTTAGACTTCATACAGTACATCAAGCATTTTAAGGTTAACTATTGGAATCTGCAAGACATCCCATGAAGAATATTGCATATATACTTTTTCACCTTATGTTATTTAATGTGTATTCAACTTGTTTTATTCAGTAATATTGCTGATTATTGTACAATTCACAGGTTCTTCAAAAAACATAACCTCAAAATAAAAGGTATAAAGTCAGTGTTTATGAACATTAATCCTAAAATGGTTAAAGCAATAATCATATGGAAGCTGCAACTGAAATTTGTTTTTGTTGGCAACTGAAATACTACTGGAAGAAAATCACTTCATAAACTGAGTATTAAGTCTTAAGTAAAAATATATTACCTCATAGTAAAGAAAGAACAATAACAAAAAATAAATCTTCAATAACTTATTACACTTTTTTGCACACATTTTTATTTTCATTATCTTCAAATTATTTATTTATTTCCCTAATTTGCATCAAGACTCTGTCATTAAGAAAGTAATACCGATTTTCTGACACAAAGTATAGTAAGTGAACAACAAATACATCATAAAAATCTTATTGATGTAATACCTCCTAGCAATATAGGAACAATGTACTGTAAATGAGTTCACATTCAATTTTTACATTATATTACTTTCATATTGAAGCAGTATGGCAGGTCAATTTGTACCAGCAGCAAGGTGGTGGTGGACCTGCGCACATTATTTACAAGTTAGTTGGGTCTTTGCACTAAAGCAAATTATAACCCTATAGGGAATTTCATGAGCTGGTGCTAAATGTATTCATTGGGTTTTGTGAGGTGCATTTATTCCTCCAAAACCTCCAGTTTCTTAACTGCTGGAAAATACAGTATACTATATTTGTATTATACTTAGTAAACCTGAGTCAATGAGCACTGAAACTTCAGTACATATGTCACAGGGTCGCAAAAGTTGGATTTATAAACTATAAAAGCATATAGTGTCTAGTTTTTTGTCAGCGTTGATGTTTTTTTTCTACTTTGCTACTGTTTCCCTATACAGCACAACTGACAAAAATCACCACTGATTCAACAATTAACTATTTGACTAGATACCCAACAGTTACCATACAGTCAGAGGTGGCATACTATATTAGATTGTGTGGAGGTGCTTAACAGGTGCAGGAATCAGATCTATAACAGGCAGACAGAGAAGATAATGGAAGGATAGACGTACTAGACTACACAAGATGTACTGTGACACCTGCTCATCTGCATACAGTTAGTTCCTCAAATAGAATTTCACTCCTCATCCAAGCAATGGAGTTCTGGCAATAAAGAGGATATATAAACAGAAAAGGCCAGGAGAGCTCATGGGCAGGGATCTAAGGAGAGAAAGGGTACTGTCTTCCTCCCCTCCTATCCTGTATCTGTTGCGGAGAGTTTGGTAGGGAGAGTGTAATAGAACATATTGTTTGGGACTCTTGGGACTGAAGAGAATGTTAGAGTTTTGGTAAAGCAAGGAGGTATATCAGGATATTGGACACAGCTGAAGCAAAATTTAGCCTTCTAAATCTCTCTGGTATAAATAATGGGTGATTTGACCCAAATAATATTGAAAAGAGACTCACATTCAGTACAGGAAAAGTAAAGCTATTCTTATAAAACAAAATGCCTCATCCTTATCAAAACTACTGTCTAAACTGATGATAAACTACAGGTCATCTTTTTTCATATATCAAATGCTTTATGATACAGCAAAATGTAGTTTCTTTAGCCTAGTGCCTCAAAAATGGAAATCAATATTTCTACAAATAAAAGAACGCAAGCAATTTAATATCACTCCCAATCCGAATTACCTGGTAAGTTTTCTATCCTTCATGGAGAAGATGGAAGTGCTGCATGTCTGGCCTATGAAATATGGAATCCACTAACACTGTGATCGTTTGTTTTTCATTAGTGGTGGTAGAGAGAGAAATAATATGATGCTCAAATATATGACATACTGAACTGGGAACTGAAATGAGTAATTTATCTCTTATTTTGCGATTTCATTACTATATTTTGGTTTAATCTATGTAGCCTACTGCTCTACTACTTCACACCTCTTTATTCTGTTTTGAAATGAATGGTGATCAGACTGACTCTTTAGTGGCTAAGCAACAGTTCAAATAACCATCGTCACACCCTGTGATGTGTGACAGTATGGAAACATGGCTGCTTCTGCAGTTTCCTGACTGTCTTTTTATCCTGGTTTCTGCAGCAGCACTTCTGCAGCGCTCCATTCCCTGAGTTCACTAACACCTTAGAATTCAGACATGAACTCATACATAAAGATGTGCTGGTCATTTTTGTTTAATTACCTCATTAATCCTGCCTAACTCTAAACATAACAATGCACACGTCTAGACCATTGACTCAGTCTGGCACAAAGACAACATTTGCTCTTTTGTGTTCTGCTGTCTTTTATTTCTTTTGTGAAGAACAGTAAGCCAAATGGGGGCAATAGAGTACATAGGAAGTGTGCTCAGGTGTGCAGAATGTTTAAAGCCCAAATGAATAAGACAACAATACAATAAGACTTCCAAAAATAATATGCTTCAGTTTTATATTATGCATGGATTGAGATGACTTTTGAAGAAGTGCTAAATATTTTTAATAATAGTGTAGCGGCAATGCTTATTAATAAGACAGAATTAAGTGTTGCTGTGCTTTCCCAAATGAGGCCCCATCTCTCTCTTCATCTCTGTGGTGCAGCCACAGAGAAGCTATTCATGCAGGCTGATTTAAAGATGTTTTCTTTTGATAAGGGACAGCTCCCAAATGGGGATGCACTTAGCTAAGCCTGGCTATCATGATCAATGGTCATCCATTGGCGTCTATCTGTCTAGGGAGTGCCAGATGGACATCTGGACTGCATTCCTAAGTGTCAGGAGTAAGTGACTCATATCTCACCTTGATCAACCAATCAGGGACTGGTAGGGCCGAGTAACCCACGTGGGACTCTGATGCCCATGGAACTTTCAGCCAATGAATGAGCTGAAGTTCCTCCAGGTAAAAACAGGCAACACAGAGCTCCGAGACTCTTCGAAAGACTATTCTGAAAAGAACTATTCTAGAGGCAATTCTAAAGGGAATTCTAAGGAGAATTCCAGGGGTGCGAGACAATTCCAGGGCAGGACGGCCCAGGAGCAGAAAGGCTCCCAAGGGGAGGACATTCTCGCAGCGCGCCTCTTGACCATCCTGAGACTCAGCCCGGACAACCACGGAACGGCCAGTGTGTCCGAGTGCCAGAACCTTCCTCTGTTTTAAGAGTCTAGAGTTCTTTTGTCTAGAGCGGAGGTTGCCACAGAGTAACCAAAAGATCCACCTGAGGTTAGCATCAGCAGCAAGCCTCGTGAACAGGTCACAATAACAATAAAACAACAAGTAACAATAAAATCTGTTCAAATCCAATCCATTTGAGATTTTGTTACTTGTATCCAATTCAGGCTTTTAATTCAACCTGATTGTGTTCCTTAGTCAGATCGAGTTCAAAATTGGTTCCAGATTCTCTTCCAACATAGTAGCATGCCTAAAAAGTCATTCTCATCTGTTTACTCTGTACTAACACCCTCCTTGCCTATCTTGTGTTATTTAATGTAAAGATTAACAGTGGTTTTCTTTCTCTTCCTTAAAAACTCAAGGTATGTATTTTTTCTCTATGTGTGTTAAATGCTTTTAATTTTTTACTCCTTTCCATTCTCCTAGAGGGCTTTGGTGCTTATAGATTTATGGCCTTCCAGCCATCCCTCCATAATTCTACAGTATATCCTTTAGTTTTTATACTGGGGAAATACTGTACCTGTTTTTGGTATGTTGTAGCTGCCCCCTCAGAGTGCTACAATATTACTGGTGAATTCCCTACATATTTAGTAGAGTCACTAGTTGTCTTATTTGTGCCCGTAATCCAATAGCATGAAGTTTGATAGCTATAGGCTCCAGTCTGCCTGGCTAACATAGTGCGTAATGGCAAATTCCCTCATTGAGGATATTATGAGCCTGCAAAATTGGACTGAATCAGTTTAGAGGTTTTGTAATCATTATGTGTATATAGCAAATGCTAAAGACTTTTACAAAGTAAAGACTTTTTAAAAGTCAACATACAGAAACAAAGGTCATACATTAACATAGACATTAATAATTCTTAGCAAATAAAACACATATTGAAAATTACATTAAAATAACAGACTGAAAAACATTTTTTATTTGGACAAAGATTCATGTATATTATTTTATTTAAATGAAAAGAAAGCAGTGACATTTTTAATCCTTATGGTATGTCACCGTGGTGCTAAGAGTTAATGCCTAACTTTAAGAAGCTTATTAAGATGTGTATTTTCTGTATTTCTCTTTGATCTAAAAGTTATAGCTCAGGATTAGAATAAAATGAACCTCAATCTCATTGGTATTAAGGACCTACTATTTTGCTGGGCACACACACAAAAATTGGAAAAAGTAAAATAAAGAAAAAATATGCGAAAGCCAAAGAGAAACTAAATATGCTGTCAAAATAAGAATGACAGTAGCCCACTATTACAGTACAAAGACCAGGGCTGTTTCCTAGGTTACTACAGATACTGCCTTGTGACTTAGTGGTTAGGCAGAATCTGGAAAAAATGTGTTTTGGTTGTAACACAGAGGATAGAAAAGAAGCAGAAAAAGAAGAGATGGAAAAAAAAACAGGAAAACAGAGAATAGGACATTCAAACTGTGTAATTTTACACCATAGCAAAACATTCATCAGGCAAATTCAAGTTTGCAGACTGTGAAATATAGCTCCAATAACACTTTATGTAAGGGGCTTTTCTTTCACATTTTGTTGCACTTAGATTAAGCATGTGGTGACTGGAGACAAAGAAAATATTAACCAATAATTATTTACCATGAAGGACTTATACTGGTGTTGTCATATGGACCTGTATAAAGAATGAACTGTTCCTGAGTGACTGGCTTATTTTTTTCTTATCTTATTTGTTTTGAATTGTTTACCCTGAAATTGAATGGGTGCATTTCAAACTAAATCATTTAAACTTTTCTTCAAAAATAAATAAAGAAAAGGTTCAGTACTTTAGATTTTAATGAAGGGAGGAAAGTTCAGTAGTGCCCAAATACAAAGACAAGTGGTAGCATTAAGTGGTAGCATTAACTCCCCTGGTGTCCTGGATTATAGACTATCTGACCTGCAAGCCACAGTATGTACGGCTACAAAGCTGTGTGTCCAAACAGGTTGTTAGCAGTACTGGGGCTCCACAGGGGACTGTCCTTCCTCCATTCCTGTTTACCTTTTACACCTCTGACTTCAGGTACATCTCTGAGGCATGTCATCTGCAGAAAGTTTCGGATGACTCTGCAATTGTGTGTGTATTAGAGAGGGGAGGGAGGAGGAATATAGGACTCTGATTACCAGCTTTGTGGAGTGGTGTCATCTCAACCATCTCCAGCTAAACACCAAACACCAGTCCATGACCAAAGAAATGGTCATGGACTTTAGAAGGAATAAGTCTCCGCTGAACCCTGTTTCCATCCAGGGTGAGGACATAGAGGGGGGTACAGTCCTACAAATACTTAGGGGTAAACCTGGATGATAAGCTGGAGTGGTCTGGTAACACTGACGCCCTGTACAAGAAAGGTCAGAGCCGACTCTATTTTCTTTAGGTCCTTTGGTGTGTGTGGAACACTTCTACACATTTTTTATGAATCAGTGGTGGCAGCGGCCATCTTCTACGCTGTTGTGTGCTGGGGCAGCAGCATCATGACAAGAGATGCAAATAGGCTCAATAAACTTATCAAGATGGCTGGCTCTGTGTTGGAGCTGAGCCTTGGCCCCCTGGAGGTGGTGGCTGAGAGGAGAATGCTGACCAAGCTCACAGCCATCATGAACAATGCCTCTCATCCTCTTCATGGGACTGTTATCGGGCAGCGGAGCACTTTTAGCAACAGACTGCTCCAGCTACGGTGTTCAAGTGAACGTTTCCGCAGGTCTTTCCCCCTGGCGGCTGTCAGGGTGTATAACGCTGCCCTAGGCTAGGACTGTTAGCCCTTCATTTGCTCATCTTTGGACAGCATGTTGCTCCATTGTACTTTTTTTGGACACTCAATCTGTATAGACCTATGCACATTTTCCACATATTTAATTGTTTTTACAGTGACTATAATCATATTTATTTATTTTATATTTATTTTGTATTATGTACGTATTCTAATTCTTCGTCTATTCTGATGTCTGTTTTTTTGCTTGTCTTGGGCTGGACTGCTATAACACATCATTTTCACTTTGGGATCAATAAAGTCTTATCTATCTATCTAAGATTTAAACATCCAAAAAAATACATGGCACATATTATTTTGATGAAAACAATAAGACATTATTGGACATTATTATTAGGGAGATAGAGACTAAATATTACTACCAGTCTGAAAACACACATTTGTTCACTTTATTTCTCATGATGAGAACTGATTAATACAGTCCTGGAGTCTGAAGCTTTTGTTAAGGAATGAGGTAGTGTCACATTTCATTTTGCTCCGCCTTATATATTAAACCGAGCGTTGACTCAGCAATAGGAAAAAATGAAAGATAAAGTACTTTCATAAGGATCGAAGACCTGTGGTTTTATACTACTGTATATATACAAAACCTTATTAATGCCACAGAGGAAAAAAACTTGTTTATATGAGAAAAATATCTCATTTATACGAGAAAATTATTGAATTATTGCATTTAAACTAGAAAAGTATCCCACTTATATGAGAAAATTATTCTGTCTAAACACAATAGCTAATTTGTCAACAATGTTGCATACTATATTAATACTGTAAATTCCATTATACTAGTGTAACGCATACGGCCTCCATTGCTTGCGAGAGCTGGCTTACCAGAGCGGTGACGTCACCGCCCTTCCCTGTGGATAGCAGGGACTGCAGCCACCGAGCTGATGGGAGATTTCCCTTTGGCTCAAGAGGCTGGGTCCCTGTTGAGTGACGCTGGAGGCCTGGGTTCGAGTCCCCGACGGTGGGGGGCCGACCTGATGCGGCAGCGGTGAGGGCGCCCACGTGAACCCTGTAGTGTTACAGTATAATAATATTGTCCCATGCACAGTAGTAAAACTGTACGTTTGGAAAGCTGTGTCATTTCTTCTTGTCAGAGAAACGGCAAAAATAATACGCGTTTAACCTGGAAATGCTTGCTGACACAGTGTTGTACTTCATGTACAGTATGCAAAAGACAGAACACATGCTCCTTTAGATTACTTTTTTTTTCCAAAAAAGAGGAGTGTGACGATATTCTGCTGTTGTTAAGGTCAATGCTACCCTGTACTTTACACTGGACAATATTATTGCATATACAGTACAGCACAATGCAATTTACTGTATTAATATAGTAGGTAACGTGTGTAATAATTTTTTTATATAAACTAGATACTTTTCTTGTATAAACAAGATCCATTCTCGAATAAACGAGATACCATCTCGCATAAACAAGTTTTTTTTTTCTCTGTGGCGCTAATAAGCTTCCATATATATACATGATAACAATAAAAAACAATCAGGTTCTAAGCAACATTAACAGAAGAAGTAACAGAAGAAAACATAGATTTGAGTAGGAAAGGAAAAGCAATGCAGACATGTTTTTTTTATCAAATTAAATGATGAATTTTCCCAGACAGCAAATATTGCAGGAATTAGTTTGAATCAGTACCTGATGTTATGGGAAGTTATATTATAATTCATAGGATACATTCTTCCAGATGTAAAATGTAATTATTTCTTCCACTGTCTCAAGACAATCAGCTTTTAAAATTGTACAAAGCGCTAATTGTTTTCATGAAAATAGGTTGTTTGTGTGACTTAAAACATAATCATTTGCATATTAATTTATTTTTTTACTTGACGAATGTTGAAGAATTGTTTAATGCAATATGAATACCCATTATCTCCATCTTGTACTTTTGGATAATTTATTCATTATATAGTTTTATCCCTATTGTCACGATAGTCTTCCCTCCTCTAGAGGGCGCTCCCACCCTTTTGTATTCCAGTTACTTTAAGTTCCTACACCTGTGTCTCATTTCCTTTTCCACTATTTAAGCGTGGCGTCTCCGCTATTCTGGGCTCAGTATTGGAAGACGGACGTCTGCATATCATCAAGTTGCCCCACGTCTGCAGCTTGAGGGCATAGGCTTCAGTACGGCGTCCTGACCATCTGAGTCCGGGGCTCGGAGCGCATTGCTCCGTTATGGCTTTACCTTCTATGTTCCTGGATCCCTTTTTCCCATGTTTGTCTGGACGGATCTCCCGGTACCTGGATCTTGGACTGCAACCTGATTCCTCTTTCCTCCTGGATACACTTCCGGACTAGTTTGCTAGGCCCCCCCGAACACCGGTTCACTGCTATCACCGCCCACCTTTCTGTCCTCCACTCCTGATCCTTGCTATGTCTTCCCTTTTGTCCTTCTCTAGCCACTTCAGGATTATACCGTCCGCATAGGGTCTTTACTCCTATTTCTGAAATTAGCAGTTGCAGTGGATATCCATCTTTAATTTACGTGACATTAAATGGAAATTAAGTCACCATTACAGTTTACACGTGCAGTAAAATGTAACTTTTCTCTTATACTTTATGCCAGTTCAGCACTGTATTCTCTATCAGACAGTATCTTGGCATGATAGTGAAGGGAATTATGACAAAAAAATAAAAAAAATATTGATTTTTTTCAAGTACAACATACAATATAAGTTATTGTATTTGATTGAATAAATGACTTTATCTGACTGTTAGTTAATGATCTGCATTCTGTTAAAAAAAAAAATTTGGTCTTACTTATATACGGTATTAGCTTCCCTAGATGACAATACTTTTTATGACAGAAGGACGCAGAATGTGAAACGTTAGTGTGGAACACAACAAATTCTTATTGTTAACTTAATTGTCACAAGAACATCATTACTGAAAACAAGTCACAAATCTCCTTCTTGAAATGATATGATTCCTGTTTATTTTGCAGACTGAATAGTTATAAATATGATAGATGGGAACCCATGAGATCTTTATCACTTGAATCATGTCCTTCTGCAAGTGAAGACATCGCATTTTTACCAATTAGGTGTAAATATGCATGCTGTTAGGGCAAAGAGTGCACATTGCTGTTCTACAGATCTAATAAGAGGTGCAGGCTTATTGATTTAACAGCCAACCTATAAATAGCAAATTATATCATACAGCCTTGTCGCAGAGCAGTATGTGTGAAGAGTATGGATTATTACCATAAAATCAACGCTGAGTCACCTTAGTAAGGTTTGTCTTACCCTTTTCCAGATATACAGTAAGTAAGCTTAATCTTCCTTCCTTTATACTCTGAGTGGCTGTGTTGGCCTCATAAGAGAAATAATAGGGGATACACTATATGTACTTAAAAAATTAGGTGTCAATTTGAGATAACACAGCTATGAATTAAACTAATTCAAATTTTATTTGAGAAAAAAAATAAAAAGGCAGCATGAAATTGCTTGTGGTATACTCAGGTTTAAGTAAATGTCCACAGGGAGAGGTTAAATATTTACAAATGTAAACAATATTTCATTAAGGATGGGATAAATAAGATTTACAAGCATTAAAACAAATTACTGTAACTCACTGTGTTTTTTAATAAACCTTAATTTTTAATGTACAATAATTTAGTTAACAGGGAAACTACCTTTAGCACAAAAATACCATTAAAGATATTAATTCAAAGAACGACTTGATTAATGTTTTACAAGGAGTTACATTTAATACAGAAATTTCTGATGTTATTATTTTCCCCTCATTGAGTAATGTAGTTCTGGTCACAGGATGAGTCCATGTTTGTCAAGTGAATTATCTTGTTTGAATGAATTGTGAATCGTAAATCTTGAAGTAAAATTTGTTCTCTGTAGTTTATAAATCATGTTGTATAGTGTATATATTAAACATAACTATATTCTTTTTCATTAAAAATAAAAGCTTAGCTTTGATTATGAAAACACAGTGACTTCCACTCTTCACTGAAATATGAACATGCTTAGTCAATCATTTTTTTAGAAAGATGGCTTGTCATAGCCTGAATCTCTCAGTTGTCATTTCCCTCTGTTGTAATTCCTTTAAGATGCATATTCTCTGAGACCTTTAGAAAATAAACATAAACCTGTTCTAATGCATTAATTCCTTTAATACCTGCATGACTAACTTTGTACTGAATGACTCAGCTGCCATTAGTTTCTTTCAGGAAAAACTTATCTTGACCTTTGAAATGACTGTCATTAACTTGATCACCTTATCTGAAGAAGAATAACAAGGAGTTATCATCATTCAGCTTTGTTATTGGTGTATTCATGTTTGAATATATTCAGGGACTAGAAGTTAGATAGCATAATCATGGTAGTCAATGTAAATTGTGATAGAATTACTAGGTCTTAGGATTATTTGGAACTGGACTGAAATTTAAAATTGAAGATTAAAATGTGTAAGAAATGTCCTCAGGCACCATAACACCGTTCCTTGTTATTCTTCTTAGGCCGGAAGCCTATCTACGCTCATTCTGAACTTTTTCTAAGGATATAATATATTTTTTGTGGTATGGTGACAGCAGAAAGGAAGATACCTCTCAGGACACAGGAATATGGAACATTTACTGCAATTGTAGAGGCAGCTTAACTGTCTTTCACCCCTAAGCTCCATTTGAAGCAATTACTACTCATTTCTAATTTTTTTCAAGTTACACAAGTAATACTTAATCAGACATATTTTCTTGGATCAGTTATTTTCTACAAATTGGTACTACATCTGCAATTCTTCAATCTAAAGGTTGAAATGAAAGAAATATCCTAGCTAGGGGTCTATGAATAAAATCCCTAATTTAATTTAGTATGTCTGAGATACTCAATACTATCAGGAGGATTTTTACATACTCTAGCTAATTTTAGTGCAGGTTATATGAAAATTACTGAATACTAATGGAGTATTCAGTACTTCACTTTCTGTGAAGAATTTTTGGTATCTCCTGTTATAAACACCTGTACAAAATATTCCATTGCATGTTTATTACATCTTTAGTGTATCTAAGTATTAATTTCCTATTAAAACATCAAGCATTTAATACTGTTTTTATAATCTGTTTGCTGTTGCAATACTGAAAAACAAAAAATGCTTTGCATTATTTCTTTGCCTCCATTGCAATATTTTCTTTTCAGTCTCTGTCTTGACAATTCTAATATTTTTGTAGCTGTACCTGTAACTCAGTATACTGTTTTTCTATATTTGAATCTAGGTCCCTTTTGTGAGTTTGAAGAACTCTCTCTTCTTTATTATTGTTTTCTTAATATTTTAATTAAACCGTGTATTACATATTTTCATATAACTTCACACATAGAATTATGACATTTTCTGGTTGTTTGAAAAGATTAGGTCACTGAGAGTACCCACCCAGTGCTTTTACAGGCTAGGTTAATAATCATCATTAATTATATCATGCAAATAAGTCACTGTGGTCAGATCAGATTCTGTTCATTAATAGGAAGGTTCAGGATGAAAACCACAGAACCTATGATAAACATTGGCTTGATTACAAACAGCAACAACAGGCAAAGCGACAATGCAGAATGTTGTGTTCAGTGATTGGTCAAATTTATATCTGTTCTGGCATAACGGTAGACACAGAATGTAGGTGTCAGGAGGCATGCCATATATTTTGTGTTGCACAAGTGGTCCAGTTTGGAGGTGGACCTGTGCAGGGGGTTGAGTAGAGCTGTCCCAGTGGGCAGTGATTCGTCAAATATAGGTATATATCATGGCAAAATACGGCTATACGTATATATACGTTGCAGCGACGTATAATCAACGTTGAATTGCAACCGTAAAATCGACGACAATGTCGAAAACACATCTAACACAGTGTCTGAGGCTTTTTATATATCGTGTGTGCCACAACTAGGAGTATATGGCAATCTGCATAGTGTACAAAGTAAATTATTTTCGCAGTAATTTATTTACACAGCTTTGCATACAGGGGTTTTGCGGAGGAGGTCTTGCCACCTGCCTGAAAAAAATAGTAAAATGTTTGAGTGCCTATAGATTTTCTGTTTTTATTTTTATAGAAAAATTGATACCATTTCCTGGACACCCCGTCCCACATCAGGGCGCGGTGCATGGGGAAAAATCTGTAGGGGGGCGTCTGAAATTCTGAGGGGGGTGGTGATATTTCGGTTGAAACGGAGCAGTACGTTGCAGGTACCCAAATGAAATCTCGCAACTATCCCATTGATTAATGCTTCATGATAGAAGATAACGATTAGCAATCTGGTATTTGTGATGAAGTTCAGTTTCACATTTATCGGCACTCTTGTGGTGCCTGGAGCGACAAAGTACCACACGAGTTCATTTTTGCAGCTACATTGACAGTAACAAGGTTCTGAATCGTCAAGAAAAAATAGTTGTAAAACCAAAAGAAAGCACAGACTGCTATAACTAGTCCTAGTTATATAACGATTTTAAGTACAAGGATAAACTACTGCAAGGAATCGGTCCACCTGAGCAAACAGGATCGTAATGTTGACACCCAATAACGACACTGATATGTGCTGTTCCTGGACGGATAGCCCTCCTGCACATCAAACAGTCTGAGTGACTGTTAGTGTCAATTAGTGTTATCTGACCATTGACAAAGTACACAATTTTTTAGGGTGCAGGTTAAGTGAGAGAAAGTGTTCAAAAATCCTTTTGCCCAGAACTGAGGGGGCAACACTCCTTCCTCCCCCCCGTGACGCCAGGCCTGTCCCCATCCTATTCCATAATGTCATTATATATAATACCTAACAACAGTGACCGTTTCCTTACTAACTGCATGCTTTAAAGTTGCACATCAGCACACAGCAGGGGGCACATTGCCGCGATGTATTATCAATTTTAAATTGCAACCTTAATATCAGCAACATTAATAAACGCATATATTATTGACATTGAAAACATATCTAACACAGTAACTTTTCCAGTTATACACCACAATGCATTGCTGATATTCGTTAGTTGCCATTTTGGTTAAATACTGTCATGTTTTTCAATGAGGAAGAAGTCTGCAAAAATCTCAGCAATCCTCTTTTGACGAGTAAGTATAAATAATAATAATACAATTTGAATACATACAGGTCTTACTTAATATTATTTTTATTAAAAATAGTATGTACATAAGCAATAAATGGCAAATAAAATAGTGTGAAAGTGAAGATCACACAAAATTAACTATAAATGTGGGAATTTTAAATTTTTTAGATTATAAATTGCATGTAGCACATTAACAACACTACAGTAATGCTAATATAACAATAGTGTAAGAAAATCCTGACCTAATTCCTTTCAAATGTTGATACAAAATGTGAATGATTTCAGAGTTTCAGAAGCAGGTATTGAGTCTCCTGATAGAGATCAGAGATGAATTGAGGCGTGTGGGAAGGTGTACAGAACCGTTGGACCAATTCCAAATCAAAAGGCTGAGCACAATGGAAGGGTTCTGTACACATGAGCGAGTCCTTGCTGCTGGTATATTATATTCTCTCTGTGGTGTAGAAAATATTCACTACTAGTATTCTAGGTTCCAGATAGGTCATAATTTGACAGCCTACATCTGATTAGTAGGATCCATCTATGGCATACTTTCTTATTTTTAGTTTATAATGTATAATATTGCTTATCTTTAATGCGAAAATAAAGTGTTTTACATAAAGTTCCATGTTCTAAAAAGTTACTACAACTTTTGAACTTTGAAATATGGTCACTTTGTATTCTAAGACTTAGCAAATACTGCAGAAAAGTGCAGTTAATATGTGAAAATGTGTTCGTTCCATTGAATGGTCATGTGTAATGTGTATATCTGATTAATGAAGATCCAGTAGTAAAAATAGCTCCTAATATAATTTCTAATATAATATTATTTCCAGAAAAAACAACTTCGAAGAGTAGGTGATAGTGATGTCAGAGTGTGTTCACAGTGTTGTCAAGGTATTGCTTATTGATTTTTTTTAAATGTTTTTACATTACATTTTTACTTTGATCAAATTTAAATATCCACAGAATTTAGCTTACAGATACCTATGTGTTAAACACTGAATTTGCAAGTTGTAAAGCTGCAAAATTGTCTTTTAAAATATAAGGATTACAGTAGTGCATTCGATCCTAAATATTTGAGTGGAAACTCGCTTGAAAAATGTCTAAGCTCAGTGATAATTTGGTTTTCAGACTTAAGACAAATGAACTGATGATGGAATTCAACTTCGCTGGCACAAACTGGAAAGATCAACGACAAAAGAGGGACCTTTAAGACACAAATCTTTATGGAGCAATTAAAGGTACTCTTATTCTATGTTGTACTTTCAAACTTTGGGTACTCTTTTATTAGGACAGACTTTATTGCTCAATTACTATGATGCAAGCTAAATTTAATACATTGATTAAGCTTTGAGCTTAGTAAACCTTAATGGTTCTTTTTTTAGATTATATTCAAGAAGAGATTAATCATCATTTATTTGAGTAATAATATTATAACATTTTCTCCTAGCTGTGGTGCTGAAGTCCCACTCAACAGCAACAGAAAAAGAAATAAAGGAGCACCCAATGCGTTATTTGAAGAATGCGTACAGATGCAGCCATTCAAAATGCGCGGGCGATACCGCATTATTTTCCGGTACGCTGTACGCAGTCTACCGCGAGTTACCGGTAAATACCGCGAGTTACCGGTAAATACCGCTAGCAAAATAATAGTATCCGGAATTTCCGCAAAGTGGAGCTAATAAAGCTCAACCTCTCATGTTTGAGCTGTAGCCATCAAAGTCTTTAACGAAGATATTACTAATAGTATTAATAATGAATGACCTTGGACAAGCTGTAAGTGTAAACTCAAAGTATTGCCCTGGTCCACATTCTTTTTTTCATTGACCATCTTTGTAAAAGTAACACCACAGCATTTTGCAATCACGCATTTGTTTCCAATCATGCAAAGTACAGTAATTTTTGAGAATCGATTCGCCATGCCTTTCACATGCTCATAAAAGAGATTGATTTAGGAACATAAACATATTACCGTATGCAAACTGTACTGTATACAGTATGTATATGTATATTTAATGTCTTAACTGTGCCCGTTTAAGTATTGAAGCTCCATATTTATATGGAATTTTACCACTGAAGGGAAATCTTAGTGCCTGAGCATAAAAAGAATAGGAGCATACTGCAACGCGTGTGAAGGCCATAAACGATATTAATTTTGGAACATAAACATACAGTATATGGCTGGTCTCGGT
Source organism: Atractosteus spatula (assembly GCF_055471065.1). NCBI lineage: Eukaryota > Metazoa > Chordata > Actinopteri > Semionotiformes > Lepisosteidae > Atractosteus > Atractosteus spatula. The sequence continues at coordinate 48,979,192 of NC_142706.1, forward strand.
ACTTTAAAGAAAACATACACGAAACATGGTTTCATTATGACCAGAATCGGTCTTGAGATATTTTTAACTTGATTTACAGTATTTGAGAGGTATGTCTTGACAACGATACTACGTAAATACTGCTCATGTATATGTTTCTAGGTTTATATTATGCATTTCATACGGTCAAATTACTTTTGAGCAACTGATAAGAAGCGCGAAACGGTATGCCCAGGGCGTTTTAGTTTCGTTTTGTGTGGGGACTGCTTTAACTATATCGCCGTGGATTGATTAGAGATATCAAGTACATACAAGTCATTTTTTAAATGTTGTAGTTCGTCTTGTAAAAATGTTACGAGTACATCATCTGTCAACAATTACACAGGTTCTGTTTCCATATTGCGGATTTTGGTTACGTAATATTATTTTCTAATTTCACGTTGTGAATATATGATTTGGGCAAACAGAGCCGCAAAGAAGTACATTATGGGTTGTTGTTTTTTTTTGCAGTTTTATCTAGAACAAGCGATGCTTAAACCTTTGTCTGATTCTTGTGAAACTATCCACACGACAGTTACCTAGGAGTTGACTTCAGTGATGTCACTGATGGGATGTTTCTGAAAATCCATCCACTGTAAAACTTCTTCTCCAGTTATCCTGCATATGTATTTGCTAATGAAGCTGTGTGTTCTGAGCCTGGTTCTCTACATTTCTGTATGAACCAGCTTAGAGGGCTAAAGACAGCTTGTGTTTAAATTGAGTGTAAAGTAATTTATGCTTCTAAAGTCATGGTCAGCATTTATTATTGTACTGTGCTGTAAACTTGTTCTGTGCCTAATTACATTATTTTATAGCTTTATCAAATCTGTACATTGTCTGTCGATAATGTTTCTGTAGTGTTTTTTCAGCATGTGATTGTGCCGGTGGCGCTGTGGGTTAGGTTCCTGACTCCCATGGCACACGGTCTGTGATCGAATCCCATGTAACTATGACTTTATTTTTTAACAAACATTTCTTTGAAAAAATGAAATGTTTCCCTTGGTCAGAGATTAAATAAAACCTCACTCGCACCAAACAAATTTATATTTCTAAATATCACAACATGATCGAAATTTAAGTCTTTTTAATAACAATGAATAGTCACCTATGCGTTACAAAATAAACATTTATATTGATTTGAATCGCGTTTTGATTTAAATCGGAAACACGTGTTTAAATATATGTGTTTAAAGGCGATATACTGTATAAAAGCGCTGATTCTTATGGAATGTGTTCCGCCGGGGATTCAAAAAATTTATTTTTTTTAATCGCGTATCTAAGGAAAATTGCAGTATAACTTTGTTCATGCACAAACAGTGGCATGTTACATTATTAATTTGGGTGTCTCCTCTTGCCAGAAAGCTCTAAATTGCATTTTGAGTGCGGTTTTTGACTTTTTCTAAATTGCAACCCATAAATAAAGCTGATACAGTTTAGACTTACTGTATTCTAAACTGTATTACAGCAGCACATTGGACAATGCAACTTAAATTGCAAAAATGCACTTGGAATCTGTCCAAGCCCTACTACGAAAATTATTTAAACTGCGACACTTATCATTCATCTTTAAATAAACTTTATTTTATATAGCATTTTAAGCGAATAGGTAATTAGATTGCTCATAAACCTAATCGCTTTTTCTACATAAACACAGCGTGATTGCTCTCTGAAAATGCTTTTTCTTTATATTTAGGCTCAGATTTCAACTATAGATCGTATTATTATAAACTTTCGTGGAATAATGTCTTTTATGTAAACCATGTTTGCTATTAATTCATTTAGGGCTAGAATACTGTACGTTCATTGTCTTCCAATCGAGTCGAGTTGACATTGGAAGCTTGCCACGCCCGGACTGTTACACCAACGCATTAGCATGTTAAAGCGATTTCATTGAGGAGCCTAGCTTTTTAACTAGTAAGTACTGTACTTCCTACTTTGAAAATACCTGTGAAACCGGTTTAATTCATCACGGCCAGCACTCCCGCAGAGAGGGGGGTTGTACTCGTTAATGTCCGATGACATACAAGTGGAAAGATTACAGTTTTTAATCATCTTTTTTTCTGAACCAGGGAAAATCTGAATGCTGAATGAATAAAAGCATTTTATTAAAAACGCGTTTGCGTTTGTCTGGTATTTATTTTGGTCCCTTTTAACTGTTTTTCGATCTACTGTATTGCTTTGAGATGCCACTTTTAAAGGTGATATGTAAAATAAAGTTTTTTATTATTGTTATAGAGAAACATGATCAGATTTTCCCTGGTTCAGAAAAAAAGATCTAAAGTGCTACACCTTACTTTCTTAATTCTATGTATTTAAAGCAGAGAACTACTGTAGGTGTAACATAACATTCAGAAATACAATCGAGAATAGTTTTGTGGTGTTTGTTTAGATGAAACGTTCCTAAAACGTATAACGTAACAAAATTAAAGACGATTAAAATCTGTAATCTTTCCACTTGTACTGTATGTCATCGGAAAGTTTCTGCTTTGTGTAAGGATGGTATCAAAAAGTAATCTTAAGTGGTGAGAAAGCTGTGCTCAATGTATTTAAGGGACTTAAAAGTAAAAGGAGATGCTTCATATTGCTTGACTAATTTTAAAAACTAAGTTATAAATGCAGACACTCCCTCGGTGCCGCGCCGGGTGTAAATATCAAAATATACATTCGTCCCGGGCAGAGGCCGAAGAGCGCCCGGCTGGGGTGCGCGGGGAAGAGCAGGACAGGAGTGAAAGGCGGGGTTTAGGAAGGCGTACAGTCTGGGCAGGTATAGATTACACTTTTCTAAAAGGAAAAAAAAAAATTGAAAAAAAAAATTAAAAATAGAAAAATAAAAACGATTACAATCTAATCCTTCCACGTTTGATCCCAAAATCCCAAGAAAAATAAATCTAAACGGGTAGAAAGCTATGCTGAAAGTTTATTAAGATACTTAGAAGACAAAGATACTGTATCAATTTATGTTGCATTAGTCTGATTATGATTAAAAAAACACATATAATTAAACACGCGTTTGCGATTTAAATCAAAACACGATTTAAATCAATATAAATGTTTATATTGTAACGCATACTGTCCAGCCTCCATTTCTCTATAAAATTTACTCTATTACACACACACACACAATAGAAGCAGGAAGCAGAAGCAGGGACCGTTGTCAGAAGGGAAGAAGGTGACTATTCATTGTTATCAAAAATGACTTAGAATCGATCATGTTGTGATATTTTGAAATATAAAAGTCAATTGATTGTCCACAATATCGCTATTCTATTTTTTCAAAGAAATGTTTGTTAAAAGAAAAGTCCAGCACCAGCTGGATTTAAACACACAACCCATGAGTTGGTAATCGGGCACATAGACCAGTGGGCTACAAGGGAAGTCACGTGAAGAGTGAGGCGAAACAGCCCTACACAGCCCTGTCGCAGTACACGAATATAATCATATCGTTATTAAATTCTTTAGATACGCGATTCCATATTATATTAGCAGAAAAGCTTAAAACTACCACTTTTTCACACACTATTTCACATGTTAGTTAAATACTTCGATGCTTAAAATGTTTAGGGAGAAATGGAATACCGGTGTGTATTTTTCCTTTAAAGTACCGATTCCTGGAATCTGACTGGATGACACCCTTCTGAAGTGGTTCCATAAGATCTGGTATACGGAAAAGAAAGCGTTGATAAAAAAGCCTCTCAGAGAGCGAGTGATCAGAAAAAGGAACAGCTGTTGCACCCAGGTTTTACGCTCTCTCTCTGTTGAATGAATGAAAGCATTTTATTAAAAACGCGTTTGCGTTTGTCTGGGTATTTACTTTGTAATCTGTGGTTTACATCTACTGTATTGTTTTGAGATGCCACTTTTAAAGGTGATATGTAAAATAAAGTTTTTTATTATTGTTATAGAGAAACATGATCAGATTTTCCCTGGTTCAGAAAAAAGACGATTAAAATCTGTAATCTTTGCACTTGTACAGTATGTCATCGGAAAATACAATCAGTTTCTGCTTTGTGTAAGGATGGTGTCAAAAAGTAAGTGGTGAGAAAGTTGTGCTCCTCAAAGCGCTTTACAGGATAAAAACAATAACAACAATAGTGGCTGGGCAAACGATTTTTTTTATAGAAATACAAAATGAAATACTGTATAATGATGTGCATGAACAAAGTTATACTGCTATTTTCCTTAGATACGCGATTAAAAAAAATAAATTTCTTGAATCCCCAGCGGAACACATTCCATAAGAATCAGTGCTTTTATATATCGCCTTTAAACACATATATTTAAACACGCGTTTCCGATTTAAATCAAAACGCGATTCAAATCAATATAAATGTTTATTTTGTAACGCATAGGTGACTATTCATTGTTATTAAAAAGACTTAAATCCGATCATGTTGTGATATTTAGAAATATAAATTTGTTTGGTGCGAGTGAGGTTTTATTTAATCTCTGACCAAGGTAAACGTTTCATTTTTTCAAAGAAATGTTTGTTAAAAAAAAACTCATAGTTCCAGTGGGATTCAATCACAGACCGTGTGACATGGGAGTCAGGAACCTAACCCACAGCACCACCAACGCAGTCACATGCAGAGTGCTGAAAAAGCACTACAGAAATATTATCGACAGACAATGTACAGCGTGTACTATTCTTGTGTTGCGGTACATGAATATAATTATATCGTTATTAATTTCGTTAGATACGCGATTCCATATTATATTCCCTTTTAATCAAATTCTAAAAGTATGCTTGTTGACTCCGGTATCTCTTTAGTTAAAGACTTCGATGCTTAAAATGTTTAGGGAGAAATGAAATACTGTTGTGTATTTTTTCTTTAAAGTACCAAGACCAGCCATATACTGTATGTTTATGTTCCAAAATTAATATCGTTTATGGCCTTCACACGCGTTACAGTATGCTCCTATTCTTTTTATGCTCAGCTACTAAGATTTCCCTTCAGTGGTAAAATTCAATATCTACAACGGGCACAGCAAAGACGTTTACTGTAAGTCTTTCTACGACAGACCAACGGACCACGAGTGCCCCTGTCGGTCAACCAATCACGTACCGCGGTACCGCGCGTCATCTTGCGTCACAATGCGCGACGCCATAGCCAATTACCTCCGGTACGTGTCTGTACCACTCACTTTGAATGGCTGCATCTGTATGCAAGTCCGGGGGCCTGGAAGTCTGCACACTGAAAATGATAAATTGCTGGATCTAACTGTTTGGACAATTAAACAGGGCTTTTCAAATGGTGGACAGTAAAAATCGTCTTAACTTCACATTGTAATAATATTTTCTTGGAAATACAGAAGTTGAAAATTTTAAAACTTATATTTGAATTGAAATGTGTTTTTGAGTTAAATATTAGCGTGTTCATGTAATTAGTTTGTGTTTGTCTTTACTTTATATATATTGCCATGTTACTAGAATTTGTAGCTGAAGTTTACTAGTTGTGTTTTTTTATGATGATTACCCATATGTTGATTACAATATTGTATATAATGTATAATTTGAACTACATATTTTTCAGGTGTGAATGATTGTAAATTTTCAGAATAAATTTCTAAACCAAATCATTGGCTTGATTTACTTTAGTTTCTATTAGTTTTAGTTTTTGATTTAGTTTCTACACCTGTAAAACCTTTAACCATATATGTATAATAGTCCTCTAAAGTTATCCGTATAATAGAACTCCAACCATATATGTATAAAAGTCCTCTAAAGTTATCTGTATAATAGAACTCCAACCATATATGTATAATAGTCATCTAAATGTATCCGTATAATAGAACTTCAACCATTTATATATAATGAACATATAATCATAGACATATAATTGATGTATAACTATATACGTATATTAGAATTTCATTCTAGACTGATTACGGACCACATTTATATGTCTAAGGTATGTGTTTAATAGACTTTTATTATATATCTTTTGCCCACTGGGGTAGGTGTCACCGGATTGATTATTAGCATTTTGTAGAAGATAGAAGATGATTGTGAGGAAATTAAAGTTCCTTTTAACGTGAGCTTGTGAGGCGCCAAGGGAGGAGATGATCTCTCTGAAAGAGAAGAGCAAAAATTCATCTTGGCTTGAGAGCCGTAGACATGGTTCTGTGATAAACGGAGACATCCACGTGAGCACCTTATACTGATGCTCCTCAGAGTGATGTGCATTTTGTTGGGAATCATGACCTTGTAAAACATTCTCAGCTCACTAGAATTCTCTCTGGAAATTGTATTTCAATTTCTACTTTCACTCAAGTAGAATACAATTTCCAGAGAGAAATAAATGTTCCTGTAATGTCAATAATAAAAAGCACATGATCATTGCTAACAGCAAACGGAGAAGACAACATATTAAATTTCTGCATTGACAAAATTGCATTGACAAATACTCTTGGTATTTATCCAACTTTGATTTCTTAATGGGCTTGAGGATTAATGTGTAATAAGTGTAGAATAGAGGAGTTTATTGCCATATGTACATTGGAATTCTTATTAGCTCTGTACTCTAGGGACATACTGTACAGTACAACAGATAACACCACACAATGTACAGAGTACATTACGAACATAATAAATAACTACAGTAACTATAAATATGTTGTGGGAAAATAAATCCTAAACTCATTTGGTGTGTTTTTAATGCTCCTCTCTATATATTATATTCATATACTGGCTTTACTTTTTCACCTTATGTTTTTAAGTGCTATTTTTCACTAATTTGTGAAACCCCAGAATACTTTATACTGTATGTCTGAAGAGAGGAAGTCTACAGAGAGACTCTTCTGAACTTTCAGAAACTATTGAACTACTTTATAATGTGAAAATATGCATATTCAAAGTATACAAATAATTATGTAAAATTGATAGTAATACTTGACCTAATCCTTTGGATGACTAACATTTTTCTGTGAAAACAGGAAGCTTTTTTGTTAAGGGGTCATTGGTTTAGGCACCTGGGGGGAAATGCCTTCATTATCTGCAGACAAGAAAAGATAAAAAAAACTCTTCACAGTAAAGAAAAAGAAAGGGAGCAGGACTGCTGTGAAAATCAATATAATTTTCTCTGACAGACAAAATCAATGTAATTATTGACAGTTAAGCTTATTCAGACAAACTAAAAATCTGGCTTGCAAGGGAAAAGACAGTTAAGAGCAATATTGAATATATATATATTGTTTTTTCTACAGCGGGTCATTATGCTTTGTCAAAACAGTCATTAGCTTATCCCTTCACTCAAAGATATACAGTGAAAATACTAAATACACTGCCTTGAAAAAATATACAGACCCTTAGTATGGTGTCCTATTTTGTGAATTTTAAAAACTCTTTTTTTTTTCCAAACCTACGTGCTCAAACTGTAGACTCCAAATGGTTAGATAGTCGAGTAGGTAGCTGTGTCAGCATGCGTAGGCTGCAAAGGAACTGATAAAGGTTTATTCCATGCCGAAAGGAAAAGAAAAGACACAGCATTTTGGCTATGAAGAAGGATACACAGCCAAAACGTTTACCTGTTCCTAATGGTAAGATAAGTTACAGTAAATTCATCAATCCATTTTCTAACTACTTTATCCAATGCAGGATTGTGGGGGAACCGGAGCCTATCACTGCAAGCAATGAGTGCAAGGCAGAATACACCCTGGACAGGATGCCAATACATTGCTGGGCACACACAGACACAGACACAACATACTCACACCAGGACCAATTTTCCCAGAAACAAATTTGCCTACCAGTATAGCATATCTCTGGACTGTGGGAGGAAACTGGAGTACCCAGAGCAAACCCATGCAGACACTGGGAATACATTGGGTATAGAAAGTCACCACCCCCTTTCAAAATGTTCACCTTTTTTTTTCCCTGAACCCAAAAAAGAAGACAAATAAAATCAGACTTTTTCCAGTTTGTTTACAAATTGTACCTTGCAACATCCAACTGAAAAAAGAAAGCAAAATTTGGATAAGAGAACACCCCCTGAGTTAATACTTGGTGGAAGCACCTTTTGCTTGAATTACAGCCTTGGGTCTGTTTGGGTACATGTTATAATCAAAAAGTGTGAGCAAATAAAACATGATCAGTGCATAAACAGGCACAAATCATAACACAAGAACAAAAACTCGTTTAGAAAATACCCTTTGAGCCCTGCACCTGTACTGTACTGAATTCCACTGCATTAAAGAGCCATATGGTTTAGGAGTTATTTGTAAGCTTAAATGGCTAAACTCACAAGATTTTATGTACATTTTGAAATTCTAACCAGGGTATGTCACTGTTGGGTGTGTGTGTGTGGGCTGGGGGGAAGACGACATTTAGATTTGAATGAACATTTGCAATTAGAGTTTGGTTTACCCTCTAGAATGTGCTGCAAATGCAAATGCTTTAATGCAAGAGGAGACAAGACTCAGTTTTACATCGCAGCACTGTACTGTATCTCTTTTTCATCATTTCAGATTCTTTCTGGGTTTTTCTCTTTTGCCTTGGAGACACTATATAATACGAAGTCTCCAACACTGTAGTTTAAATTAGTACTTTATTTTGTGAAAAAGCGACACTGCTTTCCAACTATCCCCTAATCCCTTAGAGAATACAGAGATAGTAAATGTCAGCATTGTTTCAAATAGCATATACTGTAACTATACTGTTAACTAGATGCAATCCTGTGGGGTTTACAGTCCCGTGTATAGCATGATTCTGACAAGAGAATGAGAAAAAAAGTTTTGTCTTTAACAGACACAAAGAACAAAAGTTATTTGAGTAATAGTTAGGTTAGGGCTCTAGACTTTGAGCCTGAAAGGTTGTAGGTTCAAATTCTGGGTGGGATATTACTGTTATTACCCTGGATATTACCCTGGAGCAAGTACAGTATATAAATGGGTAGAACTGTAACTCACTTTAGAGAAATACATTGATTACACAATAATAATTTCATGAGAAAAATGAACTGTCCACATAGATACCACAATATTTTATTTCCTGTTGTGTCAGACCTGTTTGTATATAAATAACAATTTGAACAAGAATAAAAAAAGAGGTGACATTTACTATTCTTTGGAAAAGGTCTAGATCTTGAATTGTTGGGCGAAACAACAATAAAATAATACAGTGTGTTCTCCTGCCACAGCTTGAGGAACAGATGATGTGTCTGTCTTTCAATGATATTGAAAATTTTATGTACTGTAAATGTCCAATAACACTGTAGATATATATATAGTATAAAATATACTGTATACAATATAAACAGAACTATATATACTGTGGTATGTATTGGAAAAGTTTGTAAATGTTGTGATAATTGTATACTGTAAGCTTTTGGGAACGCAGATTTCAAACAGATAATTGCTCACATCTGCAGCCGTAGAGTGTAATGAGACCTGCATGCTCTTCTCACACAATTACTGACATGTAAATATCATCTCTGGAATAAAAGGTGTATAAACAATAAGGGGAAGGTTATAGAAAAATTTACTAACAATAAAACAATTCTCTAACAATAAAATAATTTGTAAACTACAGTATATTCATATTTCTGAATATTTAGTAATAACATTAATGAACCTCCAGACCAGCAATCTCGAAGTTCCTATGAAACAGCAAGAGAATTTAAAGATGTCTTTAAACAGAAATTGCATCTGAGTTTTTTATGTGTATGCAGCATTTTTAAATACAAATTTTAATGCCACTATAAATTTTAAAATCTAAATTCTTGTTTTTATACTTGTTTTATTGCTGATTTTTTTTCTTCCTAGTAGTTGATATAATTATATCAGTTATATACCATATTATTACATTAGTAGTTTTAATAATCAAAGTTGTTAGGAATAGTTGTTAGACATACACAACAACAAAATTGCAAAAGTAGTACTTATTTCAGCTTCACTTTTCTGAGTAGAACTGGCTACAGTTGGAATTTGCACTCTCTTGTTCTTGTCTGAAGAAGGCTTTGGAGCAGCTTGCAACCATTATTGTGATGCAATTTTGAAGTGCAATGGCAAATGAAACCAATTATAAATAAAATGACTGCTAGATCAGCTACAGTGATTAAATTTAATAAATATTGTAATCTAACATCTTCTTTTCAGTTTGAAGTGTCTCATTTGTTTTTATAATTAGAATCTTAAATTCACTCATTCTCTAACAATAACAACAATTATTATGACATTAACATTTTTTAACATTTGTTTTAATTTTATATATCACAGTATATTGAATATTCACTTTACATTCAGATCAGATCAGTATCAGATATCAGGGAGACGGCCCCATTAAACACCTCTAGTTGAGCAGCATTTATGCAATAAGCACATTGTTTAATCGTAGTATCCAGTGTTCCGCTTAGAGCCACACCAAATTACTTAGTCTATAGCAACAGTTGTACTAACTAACCCCATACTTCAGTATCCATTAGAGGGCAGCAGTTGCTACTTTGGGTTCGTTGCAATGGAATATTTTTGGTACAAAGCTGGCGACTAATTTCAGCAGCCATGTTCATTGCAATTGGTATTAACCTAACATACAGAGCTGTGTTCTAATCCCAGGATGATTCCCAGTTAGTTGTTATTGAGACTTTATTAAAAAAATAATTCTATAAAATCTGTATTAATTTGTAAATTGGTCTTTTTGTTAATTGTTTTATTGTGAAATACATTCTTACAAAGCATTCTTCTTCTTATTATTATTCTTTTATAACAGGGATAACATACGTGATCTTTATTCAATGGTAATAAAATTATCTTTCCCATTAAATTAGTCCAGGAAATATACTCTTTGCTAATTAAAAACTTGTTCAACAATAAATAGGTCCCTTAATGAGAAAACACCCAATTTAATCACTTTTTATCACACTGTTGCTTCAAAACAAAGGTTTTACTGCTTTGATATTGGCTTTCCCTTTAATTGTGTCACAAAATTCAGCAAGCATTGGATTGTTAACCGATTAAATAGAGTTTATAATGACAGTTTGGGAGGGATGACAACAGCTAAGTTCAAACAGCCTGAGCTGTCAGCAATTTGCCATCATTCTTGATGTCATTTACTGACATTAATTATGGACATAATACATAACCCCCCTTTTCTGCCTCACATTTGTCTTTTGTGTCCCTCTGCCAACCATGTCCACCTTTGCACCTGCCCTTTGGTCAGTCCTTATTCCATATGGGGTCCTCCTATGACCAGGAGGTTAGCCCTCAGACAGCCATATCAAGCCAATTTTACTTGACTAAAGCATTCAATAAACCCTTTCAATAGTCTTATTTCTTAATTCTTTTTATTGGATGTTTTTATTCCTAGTGTATAGGGAATGTGAGCTGGATTCAGACTGCCATGAAAACCATGGATTTTACTCTTCTGATGATGGAACAAGTAATAGGTTTATTCCATGCTCAAAAGAGAAGAAAGAAAACACAGTGTTTCGGCTGTGGAGCCTTCTTCAGGTGTTTTCTTTCTTCTCTTTTCAGCATGGAATAAACCTATTACTTGTTCCTTTGCAGCTGATGCAGCTACCCACCTGCTCTGCTGATGATGCTGTGTTGTAATAGTAATCCTGCTCATTAAGAGAGAAAACACAGGTTCAGATATTTGGTTCTGTACTTGGCTGATGAGCTGAAGAACTAATGGATCAAATCTATAGTCTGTGGGAATGTGTTTTAACACCTCTAAACACAAAAAGGTGCTTTGATCATTACTTTAACCATTTCCATATTTTAAAATAGTTTTGTTTTAGCCACCAGAAATGCACAATTGTTGTCATTTTATGTCATGATCAGAAATCCACCAGCATCTAAAATCACATTATGAAGTCTTTCCAAAAATCCTGGATTGCAACTTCTAGATTTGCAATAATCAACAAATTGATAAGGAAAGAGAATCAGATTTGAAAACATAAAATTACGAAAATTATATTTTTAGTAACATTTAGTAACAACCAATTTCAGTTCCATTATGAGCCTTCATCGTCAAAAGTCTGATTCCTATCATTTAAAAGAACCTCAACCGTAGTTTTGCAGACACACTCTGCTAGAACTCAAGTGAGAAATGGGGGGCTTTACCCTGACAGAACATGATCATTTTTCAAAAATAGAATTTAATTATTTTTTTAATAGAATTTAATTAATTATTTAATTTCTTGTTTTTCTTCCCTTTTCTTTATTTTCCTTTATAAATAATATCTTCTGAATTGTCTTTTTGAGAGATTGTGAAAGATTTTCTTTTTTTCCTTTCTGTGTTTATTGAACGTAAACTGTATATAGATTTAATGGATTGATAAGACCTGATTCACAAGAACTTGAAAGCAAATTTTCCCTACTCAGAAAGGCAGGCAAATTGTAATTAATAATACTACTAATAATACTTCCTGAAAGCTAACTGAATTAGATGCAGTGGGAGCTTCCAAGTAGCTCAAATAATAATGGTGCTCACTCAATAGATCTCTACTGTTCAAGTGTTCAGACAATGGGCTTAAGACTAAATTGCCATTAAAAGTCACATAATGAGTTCAGTCTTTGTACTAGCTGTACCTAAGCACCGTTTAGTATTCACAGTGTGTAAGGCAGTGTTGAGCAGAGCAGTAGGGGGGGCAGTTCTCCAAATACTGGTGCAATTGATGAAGATTAAGAATTAACTATGCCACAATGCAAAGGTTTTGAAATTTGAAAATTCATTATATATTATATTTTTTAAAATAACATAATCAAGAGGAGACACATTTGGAGAGGCAAAAGAGGCAGTACCTCTTGCCTCTAAAACATGTAAAAAATTAAAATGAACTGTACAGCAAATATATAAGAAAAGGATGGCTTTTCATCCTAAACTGTTCAATCAACATCAATTTGTCCTGAAAAGGTTGAACTCTAGTGTTTACATCTGGACAGGAATCAGGGCTGCTTAGAACACAACAGCTAACCACTGTCTCTGATTTATTTACTTTTGCAATCAAGCGTGGCCTGTCTCCTTTCTGTTTTTAACCACAGCATTAATAGTAGCAGACTGTAATTGTAGCTGAGCTTTTAAGTGATGAAAGGAAGAGAATTCTTTTTCCATCAAGGGATACAAGTTCACAATGTAAACTACTGACTCCTATTAACCAGTTTTAGCAGTAGCAGATGATGCTGTCTGTGTCCTGGATTTAGTGAGTGGATATCATATTTTCCTAAGAGAAAATAAGCCTGCTCACACCTACTCTACTACTGCACTGAGTATATGTAAGCATGATTAAAGTTATGAATAAAGTAAATTAATATTTTTTTCTGAAGGAGAGTTTTAAAAGAGCTCAAATGAAGAAAAAAGTCCACCACCAAGGGTAAAAGAATTGAAAATAACTTATTTCCTCATATTAACCTTGGTCTCCATGGCAGCATTGTAAAAGATTGGAAAATAACAATTTGCTAAGTGACTGATTAACACTTTTTCAGCATTGCTAAATTGTAAAATGATATTGAATCAGACTGATGCCACTGTAAAATCCTTACATTAATTGTTACAGACGTAAATGGAGTGACTGTAGCTATATTATAATAACTGCCTTTATTTTAAGTTCACTATTCGGTAATTTTAGTAATTTATTCAAGAACAGATCTCGTTTTCTTGACCGATTTTAAGCTCATGAAAACTGTGAGAGCATGTAATTGCTAAACATTAAAGATGTCAAAGATAAACATATACAAAACCTGCAAAATGAAGTTGAAAGAACCTGTTTATACAGCGCTAATAAAAAAGTTCACTTTTAAAAACATTTGGAATTTCAATAATAATGCCTATTCATATTACCATTTTACAAAGCCAAAACAAAAACAGAAATTACATGCTTCAAAGCAGATGCTGCAAGGAAGAAATGGTGTGCTGATTTCAAAATGTTCACCGTACTATGCTCCTTTTAGACCAATGTTTGTTAAATAAACTTATTACTATAAAATTAAACTCACCATTTAAAATTACATTTTAAAAACTCACCTTGATGATCAGTACCGTAGTTTTAATTCACTGGATATTGTTATAATATAAAAAATAACATATTAAAAACATATTTAATGTATTATGTACAGTATATATTATATGATATAAAATATCATATAATATATATATAATACCCTAATCATTTATGGCTGCATTAACTAATATATTGGCAATCAGCAAACACACACCAATAAAATGCACAGGTAAATTTTAAAAGTTAGATTGTTAGAATGTCTCCCTCATTATCAGTGTCTAATTATGAGCACAATGCAATGTAGATTAAAGATGTCATGTTACCTGACTGTTAACATCAATCAAATTGGTACCTTCACCAATTTCCTAATTTTTCACAGATAGGCCTTCTCTCCTTTTTAAATAGAATTTAAAATGAATAAATGGGAAAATATTTAGAAGTTACTTTTAAACTACCACTTGTGCCAACAACTCCAAATGAAGTATTGACAAAAGATCTGTCTTTCTCTTTGCTGCAGTTTAAGCATTTGAAACATACATTACAGCATATTTAAAGCATAAACAAAAGCAAACATTTACTTCAACACAAATACTAATGGATCTGATGTAATCTGATCTCATTAAATACAGTATGTCATGTAATCAGGTCCAAGGTTTTTCCATTCTAGGACTGTGATATAATTTAAATTTTCTAGAAGTCTGTTCTAGATCCTGGTAGCCACATAGATGGAACTTGTTTCTATGATTTGTCCAGGCTTCCGTCAGATCTCAGCAGCATTTGGGTTTGGGATTCCCACGTTGCTCAAGGTGAGCATTTGAAGGTCTCCCAAGGAGTAGATTGTAAACATTAATAGCTACACACTGTTCTGGAGAGATAGGAAAGACTGAGGCAGGGGAGATCACTATATCACTATACTGTATATAGATCCAGCCATTCAGAATGCACGGAAGATAATGTGGCACATTGCACTGTGCACAGCTCAACACACTGTAGCTTACTTTGTAAAATTTCCAGGTAGAGCAGTGAATGCTTAGCATGGGATGTGGAAGCATTTTGTCAGAAAATGTCTGGTTTCGAATCAGAGTCAACGCTGAGCTCCTTAAGACAATTTTATTTCCAATTATAGAATTTAAGGTGTATACTGTTTAAACTTTTATTAATTTTAAACTGTATTACAGTATGTTAAATATTAAATTAATTTAAAAAGAAAGTAGAGTTATTTTACAAAACACAATTATTCATTTGGATATACTGTATTTAAAATTGTAAAACGTTTATTATTATACTGTAGCTTGTTGTGAACGTGTTGTGCTTCTTTTAGGCTTACATCTGAGATGATCTATATTTGTCTTAATGAAAATTTCAGCAATGAGTAATCAGGAAAAAATTTAACTTAAAATTTTGATTATGTATAATATATTTCACACATACATTACTGTACTGTATTGGCTTTAAAGACATACAGTCTTATATGTAATATATACCTAACGTGCAGATGTAAACCTGAAAGAGGCACAATGCATTCACAAAAAGCTAGAATAATAAGCTTTTTATGTACTGTATATGGCTATGTAAAAAAAAACAAAGCAATTGTCTGTTCAGGAATTGAACTAGTCACCTTCTAGGTAGCTGGCAGCCATCTAAACCGCAGGCCTAAACTGCTGCTTGGGTGCAATGTCCTACATTACAGTCTATGAGCATTTCATTGTCCATTACAACCTTAAGGACAGCAAAACCCATTAAAACAAATGTCAAAATGTTTCCAAAATAACCACAAATGATATTTTTAACTGCCAACATTTCTTTAGTTACATGATTCCATATTAATATTCCCTATCAGGTGGTATTAAATCAGTACTACAACATTTTTTACAACAATAACAGCAACAAGTACAGTGTTCTTATTTTATATTCTTAGCAATGGATAAAAAATTATATATTTTCATGAAGTATATAAACGCAGGTGGTGTGAAGTCGATAGAGGTGAAAATAGTTGTGAAGTCAAAACTTTCAAATGAATAGAGAGGAATAGAAGGAAATGAGTCTGTTGTTGAGAGAAGGGGGAAGGTGTTATTCTAGTTTTAAGATAATGTTGGTTTCAGATGTCATTCTGCAATAGGAGTTCCGAAACACCTCTTTGAGAATGTAGATGGAGAGATCAATATGATCATGGTCGTTAGAGGCGAAATGAGAAACTATGGGCTTGGAGAGATCTTTGATCCTCACAGCCCTGACTTGTTCCCTGAAATGGTCTCCCAGTCTCCTTCCTGTTTCACCAACATAGATAGCTGGACATTTTCTCCAAAAGATGCAATAAATAAGGTTGCTGGAGGTACAAGATGTCATCTGAATGATCCAGAGGGGCCTTGAATGTATATGGTAATGGATATATATTTAAAAGTGATGAAGCAAGTTCTGAAAATGCCTGTTGTGGCTGATTGCTAAGGGTAGTCAAGGGAGCTGTGAACAAGAAGGTTACACAGATTAAGGGGTCGGCAATATAAGATGATAGGGCGGCCAGAAAAAAGGATACCAGTGGAGGGATCATCCTGTAAGATGGGGAAGTTGTTGATGGTCCTGGGGATAGAAAGGGTGTTAATGGTAGGGAAGCACCAATGGAATGCGGTTGTAAGGCCAGGAGCCTGAGGAACTGCGAGAAAGGGAGAGAATTTTTAATATGTGTGGGTTGAAATGAGCTGTAAAGGACATACTGTAGATGTGTGAATCTGTGGGTTTGTTATAGACAGAAGTAGAGAGTCATGGATGGTTAATGGATAGGTTCATATTCAGAAACATTTCTGGACATAAACATAGTTTCATTAATGACAACTTCCCCATCTTACAGGATGCTGCATTATCTGGCAAACATTTTGAATGGCTGGATCTGTAGCTTGTCTCTTGTGGTAGTGTGCTGCAGTCCCACTAGAAAGTAGTGTCTTTTCATTGTTTTTTGGTCATTATTGGTGGGGATGGAAAGAAAACAGAAGTTTGGAGAAACTCATATTTCTCTCTCTGTGCAGGATCTACAGTTTCTACTCAGAAAGGAACATGCAACCCAATTACTACTACTACTGTTGTAACGGAAGCCGGTCCAGGCTCCCATGAAGTGTAGTTAGGAACCTATGCAGACGGTATAATTCAGAAGTAAGTGGAGAAGGACAACAGGGAAAACACGTTGAGGAATAGAAGAGATGGCAAACAGTGGGCAGTGCCGACAGTAATCAGGTGCAAGGGGGGAGCACAGGCAAACAAGTCCAAAACTGTCAAATCCGGGCACAGTCCAAAATCCAAAAACCGGGTGATCCATCCAAGACGAGACGAGGTTAAAATCCGTAACAGGATCTGGAACATGAACAGGGGGTTAAAAACAGAATGATGAGGCCTAGTGCTCCAACCCCGGACTCAGCTAGTTCAGGACACCGATCAGAAGCCTAAACCCTCACGCCGCGGATGTAGGGCGACTTGATGCTATGCTAGCCCTGAGCTTCCGGAGCACCAGGTTTAAATAATACAGTGAATCCAGGGACAGGTGTACATGATAATGAAACTAAACCACAAAAGGGTCGGAACGCTCTCTAGAGGAGGGATGATGATCGTGACAACTATACATCAAGTCTATGTTTCTTTGTTATCCTGCACACCTAGAATGTCTATTATCAAATTTAAGGGGGTTGGCATTAGTCAGGCATTTGTTGACCTCTGTTGTCAAAGATCATATTTTCCTTTTTTTTCTCACCATCTTACTACAATGAATTTTAAGAAACACAAATGTATCTACAAATAACTTTATTACTGGCAGATTCCTATCCCAGAAATTACTATGATACAAATAGTATAACAAATCATTTGAAGGTTCTCTGACTATAATTCCAAATGAGTTGTCACGCAATTGGCCAGGTAACAAGATTTAAAACAAAATATGTACATTCCACTGCTAAGTGTGTCTTTAGTCTTTTTATCTATCCCCATCTTCCCTGTAATGGTACAAGGGTTGGTGTACTGCACCAAGTTGATTAAGAGTTTTTTTTAAACCAAAATTTGAGAGGTACTGTATTTAAAAAAAAATGATCATGTACTTTAAAATAGTGAACAAATGATTACTTCTTGCTTTACCTTTACAGTATGTGTAACCAGAATTTTGAATAAGTACATGCTTTTTCTATGGAAAAATGTTGTCCTCTGCTCAAACTCTATGATTTGTTCCACAAGTTTCAACAGTAGTGCCATCTCATAAACTTAGAAGTCACCAGCTGCCACTGGTGCACTTGCACAAGTCTTTGTTAATTAGGATTCAGAAGCACATACAGATTGAGTAGATAATTTCAGAGAATAAAATTGCCTGAACAGCAATTCCCCTCTTGTGTGCTGTCCTCAAAAGAAATAAATTATTTGTATTTCAAGCAGATAGGCTATGTCATTCCTAGACTGAGTCTGCATAAGAAACTGATAGAAGTTGACATATGTTATTTATGTAATGCGCACTTCATTACAAATACTGAAAAGCCTGCTTTACAGCCATATATATTTTAAGAAAAAATGAAAGCCTGGAAAGAATTGATGTGAGGCGAGTAATAAAACATCGGGTGTACTACAAAATAGATATTTAGAGGATTGAAACTTTGAAACTGGATATATCATATTGAATACACCACATTCCTTTCATCTTTTATTTCGGAAGGTGACTTCAAATTGGAAAATCACTTGTAAAATATGTTACAAAAACTTTGATATTGAGGTCTAATGTTATACATCACAAAACTTTTCACTTCTTTCTTTTATATTATATGGTATCCACCACAATATACTGGCTTTGAGGAAATGACTAAGATCCCCAGATAAATTAGTGGCTAGAAGCCAAATAGCCTCCTTTCATTTATAACATTTCTTATAAACTCATTTTTGCTTTACAGACAAGCAGTTTGTATTTGGATGTTGTGTTTAATACAAATAGGTACAATATAATACCCATCCATCCAATTTCTAACCACCTCTTCCAAGGTCAAGGGGGAGCTGGAGCCTATCCCAGCAAGTAATGGGCACAAAGCAGGGTACAGCCTAGATTGGATGCCCCATCCCATCCCAGGGCAGATGCACAGACACAAACACATATACTATATGCACATATTCATACCTAGGGCAATTTTTCCCAGAAGCCAGTTAACCTACCAGTATATTATTGCAATGTGGGAAGAAACCAGACCACACAGAGAAAACCCACAAGAACACAGAGAGTACGAACAAACTGCCCACAGATAGCAGCCTAGATTCAGAATTGAACCCAGTGCTAGAAAGGCAGCAATATTAACCACTGTGGCACCATGCCTACCACAACACAGTTTTATTTTGGGGTAATTACACACATATATTTTATCCTGTTAGAACAAAAACAAACTGTGTTGAACTCATGTTTCATGTAACTATACATTTTGGGATAATCTTTTTAAGTACATTTAAGAATGCAAAGTCAGTATTTGGTTGCATATCTCTTTAAGGCAATAACTGCATGAAGTCTGTGACTCACTGAGCTCCCCAGTCTCTTTCAATAATCATTTGAAATGCTTTGCTAGGCCTTTACTGCAGCACTTTGATTTTTATTCTATTATTGGGTGTTATGACTTCAATTTTGTCTTCTGTTTGTGAAAATGCTCAATTGAATATAAATCTGCAGATTAACTTGGTCAACCTAATTTTTTCAATTTTTTCTTCTGTAGATCTCCTTGGTTTTGTGTGAAGCTGCATGATGAGGTGCCACCCAGTAAGTATTAAAGAGTTTATTTTTCTATAAAAGAGGATAAAACAGTTAAAGTGCTACATCATTAATAAACATAATCAATTCAGTACCAGAAGAGACCATGCACGACATGGCCTCCAACATATTTCACATATGAGTATGAGTTGGTGTTCTTTGGGGCATCTTTCTTTTTTCTTTCAAGTCCTTTATTTCTCTATACTTCAACCTTTCCATCACATTGTTCCAAAACACAGTTCTGAGCAAATTCTAATCTGGGCTGTCTTATTCTGATGGGAATAAGAAGTTTATATGTTGAGGTGTAGGCTTAAGTTTTATATGCTGTGTTCTCACTCTTCTGCAAAGTGCAGTTTTTGATACCTTCACCTCTGCCTTATGTGAGTTGTTGATGATTTCACTGAAATTTGTTTTAGATTTAATTTTGAGTGTCTACTACATTGAGGAATGTAGTAGAAGTCACTGAAGTAAACAATACAGGTTGATAGAATGTTCACTGATTTTTTATTCATGCTTAATTATCCAACAAAGAATAGGTTCAACACTATCAAATGGAAGTTATTAACTGAAGTTTGAGAGGGATAACAACAATAAGTCAGTTTCACCCAGCTGTTCTTAATTCAATTATAGAATATAGCTCTATATATATATATCTAAAATCACATCTAAATATTACATTTGTCTCTTGAATAACTCAAGACATGACCATGCTCCTACTAACAACTAAGGAAGGAATTAAAGAAACAAAATCTTCTTCCATTTGAAATGGCTATCTACCCAATGCTTTAACAAAATAAAAAATACATCCAATATAACAAAAGGAAAGCTTCAACTTGCAATACAAAAGGAAAGCAACTTTACTTTCACTGCTGTAACTTTGTACATAATCCTCTCTTCACCATGGGTATCCAGATCTGCCTTACAGATGAAGAACTTTTAAACTGGAGGAAGAATCTTTAGCTTCTTTAGATCTTTAGATTCGGTAAGAGAAACCAAAACCAATTAATGAACCCACTTGCAGGAGCTGATAAAGCCTAGCCGTGATCCAAAGAAAACAGTAGTCGAAGAAACGAGCCGAGAGTCCAGGGGAAGCCAGAGATCCAAACAGAGAGTGAGTACCGAAGCCAAGCCGTGATCCGAAAAACCATAATTGAAGGGGAAAAACCGTAATCCGAAAACCAAGAAAGACACAAAGAGGAAGAAGGCATAGCGCAACTAGGAAGCTCGAAAGGAAAACCAATACTGAGCGAGGACGTAGGGAAAGACTAGTGCTTAAATACAAGATGAGAAGGAGGTGTGGTGGAGAAAGTGTACACTGATAGGTAGACTAATGAACTAAGACTATGCCTTCTTCTGCCTCTTTCGTTGCCGGGAGGCAGGGATCACAACATTACCCCCCTCTCTACGGGTGGCTCCCGACGCCCTAGCGGGACGATTAGGGAAACTGTGATGGAAATCCCGGATCAGGTTAGAATCCAGTATATCCTTTTCCGGTACCCACGACCGCTCCTCTGGACCATAGCCTTCCCAATCCACTAGGTACTGCAGGGATCCACGAGACCATCGGCAATCTAAGATCTTATTTACGGTGTAGGCAGGGAGTCCATCAATTACTCGAGGTGGTGGGGGTTTTTGTTGCGGTTTAGACAGAGTGAATCTGCGAAGGGGCTTAAGGAAGGAAACATGGAAAGTAGGATGAATCCTGAGGGTAGGAGGCAAGGCCAGCCGATAAGTTACAGGGGTAACCTGGGTGAGGACACGAAAAGGACCGATGAACCTGGGAGCAAGCTTGCCAGAAGGTTGCTTTAGAGGAAGGTTGTGGGTAGACAACCAGACAAATTGTCCACGTCGAAATCTGGGTATGGTTCGACGGTGCCGATCCGCCACGGTCTTCTGCCAAGCTGCAGTGTGAAGAAGGGCAGCTTTAGCCTTCCTCCAGAAGTCCTGCAGGTTTGTGATATACTCCTGAACAGATGGAACTTCTGTGTCTGGCGGGGAGTCCGGGAAAAGAGGAGGCTGATAACCTAAGGCACACTTGAAGGGTGACATGCCAGTCGAAGAAGTATACAAAGAATTATGAGCATATTCTGCCCATGGAAGCAATGACACCCAGTTATCTTGGGTAGATGAGATATATGCCCGTAAGTAGGTCAGCAGTTCTTGATTCATACGCTCAGTTTGACCGTTGGCCTGAGGGTGTTAAGCTGAAGTAAGCGAAACTGAGGCTCCCAGTGACTTACAGAAGGCCTTCCAAAATCGTGAAATAAACTGGGGGCCCCTGTCAGAAACAATATCTTTAGGGATGCCATGAAGACGGAAGATATGCAATATGAACAGGTCTGCTAGTTCCCAACTGAAGGCAAGGAAGGTAGGGGAATAAAATGGGCGGATTTAGAGAAACGATCTACTACTACCATAACAGTTGTGTATCCTTGGCTTGGTGGAAGGTCTGTAATAAAATCAACTGAAAGGTGGGTCAAAGGACGGTCGGGGATAGGTAAGGGTTGAAGAGGGCCTGCCGCCCTCATCCGAGAAGACTTAATTCGGGAACAGATAGAGCAGGCCTGGACATACTCCTTGACATCTTTAACCATGGTTGGCCACCAGAAGTCTCTAGAGATAAAATCCAAGGTACGTCAGAATCCAGGGTGTCCGGCGAAGCGGGAGTCATGTCCCCATTGTAAGACTGAAGATCTGACTGGGGTTGAGACAAATAACTTGTCCTGAGGGCACTGAGGAGGTACAGTTTGTCCAGCCAAGGCGCATCTGACTATGACTTCTATGTCCCATCTGACAGCTGCCAGGAATTTACAAGAAGGGATGATGGGTTCAGGAAGCAGTTCAGCCTCAGGGGGGTCGTGGATCCGTGAGAGAACGTCAGCTTTGATGTTCTTAGAGCCTGGAGTGTAGGTGATAAGGAAATTAAATCTGGTGAAAAAGAGGGACCATCTGGCCTGGCGAGGACATAGACGTTTGGCCGATTGTAAATACTCCAGGTTTTTGTGATCTGTGTATATCAAGAATGGATGATGAGCTCCCTCCAGCCAGTGCCTCCATTCCTCCAATGCTAACTTAATAGCCAGAAGCTCACGGTTACGAACATCATAGTTCATCTGTGCAGGGGATAATTTCTTAGAAAAGAAGGCGCAGGGGTGAAGAATCTGCTTTTCTCTATGACGTTGAGAAAGAACAGCGCCCACACCATGGCCAGGAGCATCCACCTCAACAACAAAAGGCAAAGAAGGATCAGGGTGTTTCAAGATGGGGGCAGTAGTGAAGAGGTGTTTCAGGTGCTGAAATGCCTCTTCTGCTTGAGGGGTCCATCAACCTTGTCTGGGTCCTTTGCGAGTTAAAAAGGTTATGGGAGCAACTACTGAGCTGAAGTTTCGAATAAATCTCCTATAGAAGTTGGCAAAGCCAAGAAACCGTTGTATGTGTTTAAGGTTCTTGGGTGTGGGCCAATCAGTAATTGCGGAGACTTTACTTGAGTCCATTTCCACCCCTTCTGGAGAGATGATGTAACCGAAAAAGTGAATCCTAGAAGTATTAAAAGTGCACTTCTCCAGTTTGACATAAAGTTATTCTTTATGAGTCGGGAGAGTACTTCTCTGACATGGAGAACATGATCCTGGAAGGTATTAGAGAAAATTAGAATGTCATCAAGGTATACCAAGACAAACCTTTGTAGCAGATCACAAAAAATATCATTAATAAAAGGTTTAAACTTTGCTGGGGCATTTACCACACCAAAAGGCAAGACCAAATATTCATAATGTCCATGGGTTGTCATGAATGCCGTCTTCCACTCGTCCCCTTCCCGAATACGGATTAAATTATAGGCCCCTCATAGCTCCAGTTTGGTGAAGATCTTGGCTCCATGCATGGACTCAAGCTCTGCCGGAATTAGGGGCAAAGGGTACCGGTTCTTAATAGTGATCTCATTAAGACCATGATAATCAATACAGGGACGGAGCCCACCATCCTT
Organism: Atractosteus spatula; assembly: GCF_055471065.1. Lineage (NCBI taxonomy): Eukaryota > Metazoa > Chordata > Actinopteri > Semionotiformes > Lepisosteidae > Atractosteus > Atractosteus spatula. Next base: position 49,002,875 of record NC_142706.1, read on the forward strand.
CTTTTCCACAAAAAAAAAACTGGCACAAGCAGGCGAAGTGGATGGGCATATAATTCCAGCCTTCAGGGAATCTTGTATATATACTTTCAGGGCCCCGGATTCCGTATTGGAGAGCGGAAATATACAACCTTTAGGAGGAATAGTTCCTAGCAAAAGGTTGATGGCACAGTCATAAGGTCGGTGGGGTGGGAGAGCCAAGGCCTCTTGCTCATTAAAGGCTTCCTGTAGATCAGAATATTGGGGGGGGTATCGTAGGAACACCAGAAATGGGCGTTTCCATGAGTGCAACTCTTACAGCCAGACGACAGCAACTACCAATACATTGGGGTCCCCAAGTTAAAATTTCTCTGCAGGACCATGAAATGTTAAGGTCATGCTGTTGGAGCCAGGGAAAGCCTAGTACAAGGGGATGTGATGGGGTCTCGAGGAGATAAAACCAGTTATCTTCCACATGTGTGGCGCCAATTTGCAATCTTATTATTTCAGTTTGCCATCTTATAAGTCCTGGAGACACTGGGGAACCATCAATAGATTGTACATGAAGAGGAGGAGTCACCTGGGTCAGGGGTAATTTCCAAGCTTGAGCTAAGGAGGCGTCGATAAAGTTCCCCGCTGCCCCGAGTCAATAAAAGTAAGAAGTGGCATCTGTTTATTACCCCAAAACAGTGTAGACATAGTAGAAAATCCTGAGGAAAACTGAGAGGATTGAGTTAACTCACTCACCACAGGATCTTGAGTAGCTGGGAGGCGCCTCAAAGACGAATGTAAAGCAGGGCAGCCAGCTTTAAAGTGTCCTAATTTTCCACAGTACATACAGCGGCCCTCTCGTCTGCGTCTCTCTCTTTCTTCTGGAGTTAACCGGGTGCGGGCAATTTCCATAGGTTGTTCCGAGTCTAGAGTGTTGGTAGGTGGTGGCTGAGGAACCTCTAGTATCTGTGTCTGAGTTCTTTCTCTACTCCTCTGACGAATTCTAAACTCTAATTCCAACACCTGGGAAGTTACTTCCTCCAAAGGTCTGCCCAACTGTGGCATAGCTACCAGGTGATCCTTTATTTCTTCACATAACCCTTGCAGAAAAAGAAAAATAAGGACCTCATCATCCCAGTGAGTCTCTGCTGCTGCTACTCGAAAGTCTATGGCATAATCTTGTGCAGACCTGCGGCCCTGGAGGATAGATGAGAGGCGGAAGGCGGAGTCTTGACCAGCTAAGGAACGACAAAAAACCCCCTTAAATTTCTCTAAAAAGATATCATAGTCCTGAACTTCAGGAGCCCCGCGATCTAGCAGGGCAGTAGCCCATTCCAAAGCACGGCCAGTTAACAGAGAAACTAAGAAGGCAATCTTGTCCTGAGGAGAAAAAAAAGTTTCCGAATGGAGCCTGAAAACCAGCGCACACTGTGCTAAGAAGCCCCGACATTTCGTAGGGTTGCCGTCAAACCTGTCAGGTGGGGTAAGTGGAAGAGGTCGAGGAGTGGGTGTAGGAGCTGGCGGGGGCGGAGCCGAAGCGGCAGCTCCAGCGTTACTTTCTCGATTGCCGGTAGGCGGCATTGCTGACAGGTGCGCGGAAATCTGTTGAACGGAAGCCTGTAACTGGAGTAAAGCTTGCCAGTGCTGATCCAAAACCGAGCGAATCTCCTGTTGCTCCGCTGCGTCCATGTTAAAATGGCTCAGTATTCTGTTAGGGATTCGGTTAGAGAATCCAAAACCAATTAATGAACCCACTTGCAGGAGCTGATAAAGCCTAGCCGTGATCCAAAGAAAACAGTAGTTGAAGAAACGAGCCGAGAGTCCAGGGGAAGCCAGAGATCCAAACAGAGAGTGAGTACCGAAGCCAAGCCATGATCCGAAAAACCATAGTTGAAGGGGAAAAACCGTAATCCGAAAACCAAGAAAGACACAAAGAGGAAGAAGGCGTAGCGCAACTAGGAAGCTCGAAAGGAAAACCAATACTGAGCAAGGACGTAGGGAAAGACTAGTGCTTAAATACAAGATGAGAAGGAGGTGTGGTGGAGAAAGTGTACACTGATAGGTAGACTAATGAACTAAGACTACGCCTTCTTCTGCCTCTTTCATTGCCGGGAGGCAGGGATCGCAACACCTTCCCAATCTGCACCTGTTATTCACCCCCTTGTGGAAGGAATTCCCGTGTAGCCATCACCTGCAGTTTCTCATTCAAATCCCTGTGTCAATTAATACCATGTGCTGCAGTTCCCACATCACTACTCCTGCAGCTTCTAATGTTGCAGCCCCCAACATAAAAAATGGATGCTGGCTAAACTGCAAAATACTCTGTATAATCATAATCTATATAAATCTGTATTTTTCTCTAAATCAGTATCTTAGAAATAAAAAGCAAGCTGCTGTCATTCAGCATACTTTTGCAACTGGCAACAATATTGCCTCAGTATGCAGAAAGATATCAACTTACAAATATCTTTGTTCATTTCACTCTAAAACAAAAGGAAGTTATGTATTTGTTGTGTAGTGATTGAAATGTACAATAGAAAACTATAAAAAAAAGGCCTCTCAGAAAAGAATCCCTCTGCCACTGCTACTAGCAACCCAAGGACTATCCATTCTACCCTCTTCCCTTGTTTTTGTTTCTTCTTTTAATATTATTTCTTCTCAGTCTATATAGGTTTTCCTAATTTGGCTTTCATTCCTTTTTCTCCAATTGAGCATACACTCCTACTATGTGACCTGACCCTCAACCCCCCTTTCTGTTTTTGTCACTAAGGATTACTCCCTTGATATAGCCATTCCAGTACTTTACAGCTCCTTGATGTTCACTCCAGATCCCATTTCCACTTTGTCTTTTCCAGCAAATCCTATTAAGTACAGATGTTTACCTCGCCCAGCTTTTTACTCACACCATTAATTCTTTCCAAGACAGAAATGTCAAATGCGGTACTGTCTCCGTCTCATTTTCTTCCATCTTGACGATTTCAGAATTTTGTCTTGCTTCTACAGAGACATCTCATGCTCTGTGTATCCCAGCTACATCACTCTGAATATGTCCATTCATTTAGGAGGCATTTTTACAAATGTCATAAACAATTCTCTGCTAAACCTACAGCCCTTCTGCTTAAGGGGAACCAATACTGCTATTTAGGAGTTATAGATATTGATCTTTACTGCCTCATATACCATGAGAGACTAAACCCATTTCTGCCCCAAAGTTGCCTCTAAGGCTGATTGTTAACTTTCTTCTCATTTTGACTTTAAGCAACAAGACAGCTTTAAACCTCAACATTCTAAAGACCTCCACAATCTTCCTGTCGTATTATTTTGTGGTCATTAAGCTTGTAACAATTTCAATTCATCATCTTGCTCTTATTCACCCAGTCGCTACCTACACATTTGCAGCTACTATGGGGGCTAACAAAGTGAATGTTGGCCTTGCATGCCACTAATTGACTACTGGTCCATCTTTGTACCCCCATTCATATCCATGAACTCACCATTGATCTACAGCCCCACCCTGAACCTAGTTTTACTCATTTGGCTTTTCTGCAATTTTGTCTAAAATTCCTTCTTTTTCCGTTACTTTAAAAATTGATAACAATGGCCATATAATTGCCACCTTCCATCCCACTCCACTTCCTGTTTATCACATTAGGCCCATTGGGATCACATTCTGGAAATATTCCGGAAAGTAATGTAATCAATCTGCAAATAATCTGTTCCTCATAATTCTTCTTGTGTCCCCAGGTCTGTGCGCTCTCTCCACTAACCATTCCAACTCCTACCTGGCTTACCCTGGCAGTTCCACCATGCCAACTTTCTAGAGTCATTGAATTTCTGTGAATTATTGGAATTACTCTTAATTTAGAAAGTTTTTCAATGGCCTTGGCATTTGATAAGCTTGATCACATTCAGCTGTATGGGTCCTTCTATTTGTTATCTGCAAATAAAAAAAAGAAACTTTTATCCCTGTCGGGTGACCTTTTCACTTCTGTTCCTTCCCTTCATCATCATGTATCACTCACATTGACATGCATACCAGAAATTTAGTTATGGAAACTCATCTTGGAGAACAGGAATGGGTTGTCTTTCTTCCATGAAGTTTCCAAATTCAGAAATTCAAGACATCCTCTCCAGATACCAATCCAGTCCTTGCCCAGTTCCCTCTTATCTTCCTACACATCATCATTTCGACATTACATTCAGGCAGTCCAAAATGCCACTAACTTGGGAATCACACCTCATTCACTTAGCTCATTTTGGACCGCACGAAAGTGTTTTTGATAATTTCACCACACTAACATCTCCTCTTTGATATGTTTCAATCTTCCAAGCATTCTTGTTGCTTTATATATACATCTCAAATCACTGTTTTCCTTCTGTTTTTGTTTCTACACTGGTGGTTTTAGGTCTGTTTGTTTCTTTTTGGAGTCCATACCTACCTATAGCAATGGGACTGCTCCTTTAGCCAAAACTATCCTACCTGAGAATACTCAAGCCTTAACAAAGCATCTGATCTTGAATATTGCTGTCCGTCATGAATGTGTTTAATTAACCTAAGAGGTTAGAACTAAATTGACTTCATCTAAATTAAAACACTTATTATCTGGCATGTTTTTAACATGAGAAATTTGTATTAATGTTCATAGTGAAAATCCCAGTGTGGACTTTATTTTCCTAATATGTTTGAAGGACTCTGTAAGTCCCTGTCTGTAAGTGAATGAGATAGAAGATCTGGAAGAATAATGATTATGTTTTTTTTCTCTTCTTAATACCAATTATGGAATTTTGGCTAATATCACAACTATGGATAGATAAGACTATCAGCAATATGAAAAAACATAGGCAGGTTTCATGGCATTTCTTTAATGTTCTATTTTATAGATAGATAGAGTAGATAGATAGACAGACAGATAGATACTTTATTGATCCCGTGAGGGAAATTGCAGTGCAACAGCAGCTTTACACAGACAACACAGGCACAGTGTAACGAATGATACAATAATAATAATAGTAGTACAATACATACAATACAATCAGTACAGTGAGGGGTGCACTAAAAGAGTTACTCACAGTCCGGACACACAAAGAACAAACTAGAACAGAACAGTACGCAGAAAAATCGTATCACACATAGGAATATGAATATAGATGTAAATATAGATATAGATATAGATATAAATATAAATGTATTGCTTATACATAAATGTATTGCACGGGTCCCTGGCATATATTGCACAAAAAATGGTTGTAAACAGGAAAAGGAAGAGAACAGATGTAGCAGTAGATGTGTTCAGTCCAGAAACAGGTCACTGTCAATGTTGCCTCTGCCCAGACGCAAGGTGGATGCGTTGTACAGTCTGATGGCAGAAGGCAAAAATGACCTCCTGTAGCACTCCCTGTTGCACCGTGGATGAATATATAAGATATGATTATAAATATATAAATAAATATTATACTTATACAGATATGATTGAAATTAAAACATTTCCAGTGGAAAAAATATAACTTTCATATTTTTGAATAACTGGATATTTGCTTTTCTTAACATGTTGCCTGCAACATCAGATTTAAGTGATTCTTGTTCCAATAAATTCCCTGAAAAATAAAGTCCTATTATCTAGGAATATTTCTTGATTTTCTTTATGTCTTCAGTAAATCCTGACATGAGTCAGCACAACTGTTTGAAGGAGTAAACTCCAGCAATATAAAGTTGACAGGCATAGCTTTTCATCAGATAAAGGAACTGCACATTATGAACATCATGAATCACATAATATCTGTGCCATATTAGATTATCTAGTTTTTCCTTGTTACAATCATGTGGACTTGGAGATATGAAAATATATAAAAAAAATAGTCCTACTTAAAATGAGTTGATTTCAAACGCATTCCTGCTTTCAGAGGTACACAACCAGTGGAAAGTGGTTTGATACACACAGTCCTGGCACATTACATTTGGAAAATGTTCAATTTAGTATAATTTCATTGTACATGTAGAGATGACTGGAGAGGTCCAGCATATCATAGAAATGTTAAACAATATGTGGTTGGTATCTGTGTATTCAGCTGTGCCTAAACTGTTTGGATTAGCATAGCAAAAATATATTGCAATTCACTCACCATGCAAAATAAATCAGCCTTTGAACACTGTTCAACACTTGAACACTGGCTTTTAACTTACCACTGAGTCTGTTTATTTTCTGGGATAGCAGCTGATCCACTTCCAGCTGATACAAGGATTGAATGCAAAACGACATGAGCAAGACACAGGTTTAATCTCAGATCCACTGCTGCGGTAACTATAAGAATAATGGCAAAATAAATTAGCTTTAAAAAGACAACAAATTAATATATTTAAATGTAGAATTAATTGTAATTTTCAAGAATTTATTCAATTACAAATTTTACCAGTATTCTTTTTTAGAGATTGAATTGCTCACAAAGTAAACAAATAAATTGTATTTTTCACAAACATATTGGTTTGTAATTTTCTAAGTGTACTGTATGTGCCCTTTCTAAAGCAACGACTTGATCTGATATCTCTCCTGTAATATCTCAGTTTAATTTCCAGGAGTGACAGCTGTGATCTGGTGCTCAGGAGGCGTGGCACAGGCGAACAAGTCCAAGGTAGTCCAAAGGGGAAACCAGGGTGCAGTCCAGGGTCCAGGAGCCAGGAGATTCAACAGGGACAGGGAACCAGGAGGATAAAAACAGTAACGAGGCCAGGCGCTCTGAGCCCCGGACTCAGCAGGTCAGGACGCCGTGATGAAGCCTATGCCATCGGGTCTCTCCAGGACCCGCTGGTAGGTTGTCAATGTCAACACTGAATTGAGTCCACAATTAATTATTAAAGACAAATAATTACAAATATATAGTTTTGGTTATTAAGTGGGGCAGCGGTGAAAGACAGTCTTCAGTCTTTTTATTCAGTGTATATGAATACAATATTTAGACTGTAAATATATTTTCATCAAATGCCTATGACAACACTCTTACAAATCTATTTAAAGGCCTTATGTTTGTTTTACAAAACTTCTGTGCAGACTTGATTGTCTAAACTCTGTTGTTTGCGTCTTATTTTTCCTGACAGCAAGACATTCCTTAGTTCTCAAAATACTCTTCTGTTATTGGGTCTTTTTCTCCACACTATGGCAGGATGTCTTAGCTGTTAAGCTTTATTCTATTTCTCATCTAATGCAGCGTACTTGAAAAGTTACAATTGCTTATGTTACTGTAATTGTAATTTGTGCCAGTAATATTTCACTCTTGTCTGGACTGTTTAGTAGGCAGCTCTGGACATGGCCAGCCTGTGAGAGCCATTGCACAAGTGCTTGACTTTCCCTCTGAAGGCAGTGGTTGGATTTCACCACACTAAATGTTTCTCTAGGACTCCTCTGTGTCACGGAAGCCAGAGGCTAGCCGTGGAGAGAGACCGGCGAGACAACCAATCTCAATGCCAAGCAAAGAGGACAGGACAGACATAGCAAATTAGAAATAAATAGCAATCCTCCACCAGAAGCACTGGAAGCACAAGAACAGGCACAGGGAAGCAAGGAACAGGACAGAAAGGTGGAATGCCCTCTAGGGGTAGGAAGAGGGTCGTGACACTCTGCTCATAATTTCAGTAGACTTATGGCTTTTCTAGGTGCTCTTTAGCAAACGTGACATGGGCAGAAGAAACCATAATGTGTTCAGTTAAGAGAGCAATAGTTTCTACCTGGCTATCCTCCCACAGAAACATTGCTGATCTACAGTGGATGGATGGAGTCACAATGGTTAGAAACATTTTTGTAAACCTCTCCAGACTGATGAACTGTCACACCAAATGGCAACTCCATAAAGCTCAAACTCAATAAAGCATTAACAAGAATTTATAAGGCTATATTATGGATCCCTTTCCAAAGAGTCCAAAGACTCTAAAACTAGTGTTTGCTCCGTATTCTCCTATAAAACTGGTACAGTGCCAGTGTGTAATGATATTAATGATATTGTTACAGCTATAAGTGAAGTGTCTCTAAGAGTTTAGATAAAGTGTGTGACACCAGACAGTGCATACACTTCCAGCTTCAAAGCAGAGGGAATGTTTTCTGAGATGTGGGAGGTCCCCTGATCAAAAACAATTGAAAAATGTGCCTTGGTTTTCCTAGTTAATTAAGTTGTGAGTAAATGATGGACAGTTAGCAGCCCAGAAACACACCATATAAGATCACATTTAGACAACAGAAGAGAAAGGAGAAAGATAGGAGAAAGAGATCATGAAAAGCAGGGAAGCAGAGAATGAGGAGAGAGGAGAGAAAGAAGGCTAGACCTCAAGAGAGGAGTCATGAAGAGTTTGAATGTGAAGCTTGTGCCAGATAAGAGCCCCTACTTCATGATCATCCAAACAAAACCTGACTGGAGCTAAGTATTTGAACCTTGCTAGGGAGAGCTTGCCATTCTTTGTGTTTTAGGGAACTTGGGTTTGCTGGTAAAAGATATATTGGGTAGAGACATCTTTCCTGCTTGTGGATGCATTTTTAGAGTAGGGAGATAGGCTCCCATTCATTTTGTGGCATCTTGTACAGAGAGACAGATTTAACTGCAGGTTGTATTGCGTTTATTAAGAAGGCAGCTTACAGTATCTCTTATTCTGGCCTCTACGGGCATTATTTAAGAGTTTAATACTTAGTAGAAGTCTGAGGGCTTTTCTGGGTGATTAAATTGTTAGGCCTCAAGAACGCCTTGTTTGTACATACTGTAAGCAAATTCACTTGTGTGTTGTATGTTTTTGTTGTGTGTGTTGTAGTGTTTGTATTGTCCTTGTTTATAAATATTTGTTTAACTGAGTGTGCCTGGAATATTACTCTTTTCACCAAATCTGTGCCACAGCATTCACGTGCCTCTCATACCAACTGCTTGGGTATATTCTGGAGAAATCACAAGTTACTTTAGATTACTAGATTATTTATTTTATTTATTGACTAAACCACTTGTTCAATTCCTGAACTTCACCATTTTTGTAACCACCATGTGTAACGATATTTCAGTTTCCTAGGTTTTGTTTTGTAGTGCATAACTATTGTTCCATCTGAGAAAATCATTACATTAAAAGACTTTTCATGCAAAGGTGGCTTTCATTACAAATTGCAACTATAAAATCAATGTATTTTTTCTTTGTAGTAATTTATCTAGTGGTTAGGGTACATAAATAATAATAATAATCTCAAACAATGTTATGTTATGTTCAGTATGTAGAAATAAAAAACTTCCTGTTTATATTTAATGTAGTTGGCAGTATCTTCATTTGCTCACCTCTAATCTCACCACTGATATTATTCAACTAATTATGATATGTCCAGAATGTTTAAAAGCTCAATTCGTGCAATTTTCAGCATTCAAACTTCTTCAAATCAGAAATGGATGTAAATAAATGAGGCAGAATATTAATTAGTTTACTGTCATTATCTATCACTGTGAGAGTATCGAGATAATACCTGTCTGCTTGAGCAATATAAAAATTAAAATTGTGTTAAAAACCACACAAAGTCCACACAAAGTCTTTCTGTGTAACCTGCATTATATAAGGAATTAACAAACCTTTAATGTTATTAACATCATGTACTGACATTGTAAGGTAAATTAGAAAGAATGAAATAATGTTGGTGGTATGTGGTCTGAACCTGGAAACCTTTTTGGCTTTTTAAAATCATTCTCAGATTATAATTCATTTGAAAATCCTACATGTAGATTGAGGACAAATTTGGAATGAATTTCATCGTGATGAGGAATTTGATGTTAACAGTTGTTTATCAATAAGATTGATGAGGAACATGTGGTGTTTCCTCCATCCAGACCACCTAAAACAATGTTACAGAACGTTAATGTGTATTTTTTTTCTACTGAATAACAATGTTTTCCTGGGGAAAAAAGAATCAGGCAATGGCTAACAAGTAGCTGTGAGCTGTTATTTCACATTCTGTAGTTCTTAATGTTAATAAACTTGCTGTCCAGTAAGATAAAATTAATTTTCGTAAGGCCTTTCTTATGTTTTATTTTTAATCCCTACCTCCTCTTCTCATAAAACCCATTAAAGAAATTGTATTCTTAGCTTACTTGTCTTATTGCAAATAATGCCTTTATAGCTTGCAGGAATAAAAGTGTAATGAGTTTGAGTTCAGTCTGGAAACATGCCAAAGTCAAAGTCTCTTCTGCTGTTTTTCTGTGGGGCTGATTAGGTTTTAATGATACCAGGTTTGTCTTTAACACGACAGTAGCTGTAGGAAAATGGTTCTCCATCGCTGGAGAGAAACTGTAGACGCACTGCAGTGTATTTCAATCTTGCCCATGTAACACCAGGAATCCAGAAATAAACTCTTGACTGCATGCAAAATTAATAACTTTTACTATGCATAGAAAATTCACAGCTGCATGCACTTTCCTGAGCATATGCACAGCTCTTTGTGTCAGTGTCTATTTGTTTCACCATCTAGGAGCTTTTGAATAGGAAACAAAGTGCAGAACAGTGACTTCTGACTACACTGCTACACAGTGAATCAAGTTTAGTGTGTTTCTCCTAGAAAGACTAATGAACACTGAAGGAGTAGCATTTTCTCTAAGACAGAACCTGTGTCCTCTTGTTGTCCTCATCAATGCATCAATGCTTAATGACACAGATGCCATTGCACCAAACCTTTTAACACATGTTTTTGCAAAGCCACATTTTATAGAATAGTTTCTCCTTATATTTTCTGAAAAAATGTAAAGTTTACCTGTATGTTCAGATCTTTATAGTGGTATACTGTATAACATTGGCCCTTCAGCCTACTTTGTAAACAATTACAGAAAAAGAATATAAATGCCAAAAAAGCATGTGACAAAAAATCATTTTATCAGGAATAAAATTCATCTTTCCCGAAAATAATGTCATATTTATCAGTCATTGAGTCAGCTTTAAACTCAGGCACTAACTAAAGTTTCAGCTGCCATTATTATTATTTTTTTAATCTGAAACTCAACAAAATCAATGTGCTGATCTTTGGAAAACAACCCTACCTATTGGATTTAAAACTATACTATTGCAGGAAATAATATATTAACATTTAATTTAACATCCATCTCCTTAGATGTTACAATTACTTTTGCTATTGTTTTAGAAGTTATGTATATAAAAATAACATAAGAAAGTTTGTCAAAGAAGCAATTTCTTATCCAGCCATTTCTTGAAACACCTGAAGAGTCTAAGTAACAGAACTGTTTGTTCCAGACACATGCAACTCTCTGTCTTAAGTGCATCTGCATTTAATTTCCTCTTGCTTCTATACACCCACATTTCATTACAAAAAAATTGAAATGTTCTTGTTTTCATCCTCAAAAGCTTTAAATGTAATCCTGTTTTAATTTCCTATCAAAGGCAAAACATATAAAGTGTTCAACTTAGTTTTCAGGCTGAACATTTTCTCTTCAGTGAATCAGAACAGGAATTATTTTCTCTTCTTTTAACTCTTTCCTGTAACGATGTGTAGTTTAGAACCCTAGTTTAGAAACATACCTGACTGAGATAATGGCTTTCCCATGAGAACAAGCCTGACAGGACCTCCAAAAGAGATTATAGGAACCCCATAAGCAGAATCCTTTAAAATCACAGAATCTGGTGTTGTTACATGGTGATATAAAAACATCACATTTTTAAAGACAAAATATTTTTTAAGAAGTGTGTTGTAGGTGTTGGTACAGTATACAGTATCTGAGTAAAACTATTTCATATATGTAATGTTATAAATACAAGGGCATAGATTAATAGTTGGTAATAATTTAAATCAAATTCTGAAGGTAGTGGCAAACATTTGCACTCCCAAATCTTCACTTATTTTATGATCTGTTTTGCAAATACAAATAGTCAAAGTAGTCATTTCTTTTCTTTTCAGTCTTTTCAAAGTGGAGCAGTGGCTTTGCGGCTAAGGATCTGTGCCTCTGGCTGGGAGGTTGCCGATTCAAATCCCATGGCTGGTACAGGAATCCTACTCTGTTGGGCTCCTGAGCAAGACCCTTAACCCCAAATGTTCCAGGGGTGCTATATAATGGCTGATGCTGTGCTCTGACCCCAAGCTTCTTTCCCTGTCTGTGTGTCTCACAGAGACCAAGCTGGGGTATGTGAAAAGAAATTCCTAATGCAAGAAATTGTATATGGCTAATAAAGTCTTAGAAATATTCAGAAAACCACTCTTGTTAGTACGTTGAAAAAGAGGCTACTCTGTCATGAAGTTCAAGGGCTTGCAAATGCATGACTGAGCTAGAGAATGAAACACCTGCATGTTTTGTTCTTGGTATGGCAGACCTAAGCATTTCAAAATGAAGTTATTAAAGCTTTATCACATTTGCTGTTTCATTTTGGACAACTGGATGGTGACAGTCAGGACTTGTTGGCAGCAGTTTCTGGAACACACTCAGACCCCACAGAAGCTCAGTCTTCATGAGACGACAAGGTCACAGCAGGTTAGGAATACATTCTACAAATTGGACAGACACCAGGGCAGCATGGGAAAAAAGACCTTGACAGAATGATGGAGATAAATTTCTTTCATCAGCAGAGAGAGAGAGAGTGACAGTGCAACTGCACTACGTCTGGGCTGTTAAGAGTAAAAGTTCCCACAGATGAAAGAAATACAATGATGGATAATTATTTAGCTTGATCCTGACTGCAATTCTTTTTTAACTTTATCGAAGAGATGCCTTTTAGCACTGCATCTATTTTAAGAAGTCTATCTCCTTATGTAAACTATTCAAAAAGGGTTTTCACAAATGGGGTGATACATCTCCATAAAGGAAGCAGTAAACTGTGATAAAACCTTTATTTGTGTGTATTTTTGTATTTTTCTTTTTCCAAAAAAACTGTTGCATAACTGTACCTTTATTCAACTTGTTAAAGATTTAATTAGTTTTGTTATTCTTCATCAGAACCTAACAGTATGGTCCATAAGCAGGACAATAATTTGCAAGAAAAGGCAACTTTTGGGTTATCTGTCTAAATTGTAATGAGTTAAAGTTTAAATTACAATTTTTATTTTCCTACAATAACAATTGTCATATACTATCATTTATTGTTTAAAAGAGTTTAAAGATGGTAAAACTAAAATAAAATTCAGTCTTCAAAATAAATTATTCTTCTCTAATATTTTTTTGGTTCCAGGTTCACAAATTTCACAAATCAAATACTTACTAGAATATTTGTCTAGATCACCAATGAATGGATCCAGTCATTGAAACCCAAAATCATGCAGGTTTTAGAAAAAAATCATTTTAAACTTTTCAGATATACCCTTCATTCCCAACAAATGTGCAATTCAACTCTCAGTCCAGATATTTAATTCAATTAAACAAATATAAATAGAATAATGATGAGAGTCCCTTGAAATCTTCATCTTGTAGTTGTGATGTACAGTAAGTGGTTAAAAAGCTATTGGTTACTTGAAGGTTTTTGTATGTAAACAAAATTAGAGAGTATGTTTAAAATTTGTCACCACACTTGAAACTGAGTGCACTATACCATATTGGGTCACTTTTTGTGTCAATAAAAGTGTCACTCTAACAGTTTTTAAAACATAAATGTTTGGTTAAACAGAAGAAGAAAGATGTAGAAATTATGTTTTTAATACATGTTTTGATGAGTATTAAATTATCAAATGTACTGAAAACTGCCTTATTTGAGAACCTACATTTTTAGCAAATTGATGACATGTTTTTCTTTTACATTTAAATGTTTGACATTTAAAGTACACACATTTGTACCTCTCTGATACTAAATAATAGTTCTTGAATATTAGTTTAGCCAATTAAACCCATTGTTTTGACAGGTGACTACTGTTGTTTTTGTATCCAAAGTGGCTTCCTGTGGAGGTAGAAGATGCTAACAGGGCTGCAATTCAAATCAAGTGACCTTTACAGCAATTGACTGAATTAAGTATGATTTTCTTTCTCTAATGGGAAATACTGTAATTAAGCTATATACAATACTTCCCTGACTGATCTTAATATGATTAAGAATTGGAGTGATTGGAATAAGAATGACAGAGAGAACCAAGGAAATATCTAATTAAAAAAATAACTTTATTAACTTTATCAAAGGGTTGTAAAAACAGGCTAGATTGCTAAAAACTAATGAAGAAGAAAATATCCTTCTAATGGCTATTTTGAATTTTACTTTCTCAATTGGGATAATAATAAAGTCTTTGTGATAATACATTGCAAATAAGCATTTCATCGCACTTGTGCATATGACAATAAACTGAATAAACATAAACTGTAAATGTAAATCCCATGTTTATGTTGCAATGTATTTATTTGTTACTGTAAGAATGTGTATCGTATCTGTCAAAACCTGTCTTCAGAAAAGATTGGAGGTCTGACAGAAATCAGAAATCTCCATGACTCCACTTCCTAGACATTATACTATGGTAAGCTGCTCTTCCATTCAGTGTTCTTTTTGCTTCCCTCCTTTACCCCAGCAATTTCACTGTTAACTCCTCACTTTGCATTGGTCTTCATCTTTACAACCAGGTGGTTGGCTCTCCTGATAAATTAGGTCAAGTTATGAAAAGTTATGATTCAAAGGTCATAAAGATGTATGTATAGCTGAGGTGTGAATAATAATTATAATTGTAAAAATTATTTATTTAGGCAGGTTATCACATCAGTTTCATAACTGCAACCTGCAAACCTTTATATTACCTCTTTGTTGTTTTACTGTAGGCGCTGCAAATCTCACTGTGACAATTTCATGTTTCCCTTGGAGTGAAATAATCAGAATTTTTGTTTCTGTTTATTCCATCCCTTTTCATTGCACCTACACAGCAAGTATGATATACTTGTTGTGTAGGTGTTTTCCTCATTCAAACAAGGTTTGACATTTGCTTCTTTTCTTTGATATGGAAAAAGTTGAGATGGTAATAAGAAAGCTGACTGCTAGTTAAGCAAGAGTCAGCATTGTATTTTCAAAAAATCAATGTTTTTTGTATATTTTTTTTCTTTCATCCACTTTGGATTTGTTATTTTTTATTTGTAAGTGCTTTGTACAGTATCTTGTATAACACTATCTGTTGCAGTTTTTACAGCAAGATGATATTTTACATTTTCAGTAACATTTATCAGTGAACTCATGTTTGATTCTGTTTTTACAAATATGCTTCAAATGTTTGAAATTAAATCAGAAAATATGAGTCAAAGATCCTATTATTTAATATATATTACAGTGCATTGCAAAACTATCCAAAGGGAGAAGAGCATAAAAATGTAAACACAGATGGTCCAAACTGCTGGACAAGTACTGAGAGGCTAAGGATCAAAGAAGAATGATGCCACTGTATGGACAATGCTGACTTTGAAAGAGCTGCAGAATTCAATAGCTGAGAAAGGAGAAAAAGACCATTAGTCAATAATATCCTGGTCAATCCAAAAAGCTGGTCTGTATGGTAGAGTGGCAAATCTATCTCAAATTCCTCATGGAGTTTAAACGAAGCATTTAAGTGATACAGCAAACATGGCAAACTTTATTGTGGTCAGGTAAAACAAAATTGGAAATTTTTGGTCTATATTCAGTTAGGTAGATTCTCAGTTGGAAACCCAAGACTGTACTTGACCCAGTCATCATCATCCATACTGTCAATCATGGTGATAACAGCATAATATACAGTATGTTATGGCACTGCTTCTTATCAGCAAAATCTGAAAAGCTTTTTCAACTTTGATCAAGCAAAGTATAGACAAATCTTAAAGCAAAAGATGCTTCAATATCCTGAAAGCCTAAAGCTGAGGAAAATTGCCCTTTGCATCAGGCAATGAGCGAGAACACAAGGTCAAAGCTGCACTGATGTACTGTAACTGAACAAGAAAAAAGAGAATGTCAAAGTTCTGCCTCGAATCTAATTAAAAGTTTATGGTTAGACATGAGAATTGGCATGCCATCAATGATCTCTTAGTAACTTGGCAGAGCCTAAATAAGTTTGCAAAGAAGAATTTGTGACAACTGTATCATTCTGGTGAGAAAAGATGCAATGTCTTCTTTGAAAGGACTCGCAGCTGCAGAAGGTGCTTCAACCAAGTTCAGGTGGTTGAATAATTATGTAATCAAAAGGTTTTAAATTTTGATTTTTCTTTGCTGTATTTGCTGAAATTTAACTACTTTTGAACTGAACAAACTTTGTTTATTTTGTTCAGTCTGACCTTTCATGTTTTGATTAAAATATTAACATAATTTTACAGGATGTAATCACTATGCACTGTAAACTCCACATAAAGAGTTTAAAAGTTCTGGGAGTTTAAAAAGTGGTTGCATCACTCAGTAGTGATTATGTTTTTGCAGATGCTCCTGTATAGTTTTTGAGCAGATAACATTTTTGGACAAAATTAGGTCATTAATTAATACACGTAAGTAGTTAGTGACACTTTTCATCCATCCAAGGATTTCATCCAGCTTTTTCATTAAGAAAATCAAGGTTTCTACTTCAACAATATTGGATAACCTGTTGCAGACTTTTTCACAGTTTTAAAAATGCACTTCACTTTGTTTCCAATTTTTTATCTGTTTTTTGTTTTTCATAGATTATTCTGAATAATTACTCTATGAGTTTTCTGAATACTTGTATCAAATCCCATTGTAGTCTCATCTGTTCACAACTACAATGTTCTTTCAGGCTATCATTGTCAGGCATTAAACAGAGGATTGAATCTAGCTGTTTTTCTCTAGACTGATTCCAGGTATCTTGATTTTGTACCTGTATATACTGTACAATGTTTCTGTACAGATGCAGCCATTCAAAACAAGCGGGGTACACTGCGGTACAACATGGTGGGCGTGTCGCATCAAAACGCGTCATAACACGTCATTTTGCGTCATACCGCCTTTACTGTATGCAAATTAGATTATGTTAATAGTATCCGGAAATCACCTTGTAAAACCGCCAGGTGGAGCTAATAAAGCTTAACCTCTTATCTACAGCATTTGAGCTGTCACCAGAAAACATCTGATTTCGAATCCCGATCACTGCTGAGGGACAATCTTTATTCAATTAAGAATTTAAGTTGTATACTCATTAGACTTTTAAATTTAAACTGTGTATTACAGCATGTTAATCATTATACATGAAAAAGTTGGTATATTTTATGAAAGCAAGATTGCTCAGTTGGACAAAAGTACACAACCTACCACCTTTAACATAAATATTTTAATTATGCAGAAATATTTTATGCATCAAAGTCTTTACCGAAGATATCACTAATAGTATTAATAACGAATGACTTTGGACAAGCTGTAATCTCAAAGTATTACCCTGGTCCACATTCTTTGTAATCGTCTTTGTAAACTAAAAGACTTTATTTTTTCATTGACAAAAAGTAACACCACAGCATTTTGTTGATCAGATCACGTATTCGTTTCCAATCATACAAAGTAAGTTTTGAGAATCTCCGATTCACCATGCCTTTCACATGCTCATAAACTATATTAATTTAGGAACATAAACATATTATGTAAACTGTACTGTATATTGTTGGTCTTGGTAGTTTAAAGAAAAAATACACACCAGTATTCCATTTCTCCCTAAACATTTTAAGCATCAAAGTCTTACATGTGGTTATTTCGAAAACGTTTTTTACGTGATCCTTCTGACCATATTACTGTACGTTTATATACTTTGTCGTTCATCGTTTGAACCTTTTCTGCGAATACGGTCTTTATCAGATTAAACAAAAGCATACTTTTAGAATTGGATTAATAGGGAATATAATATGGATTCGCATATCTAAGTAAATTAATAACGGTATAACTATATTCATGCACTGTTGCACAAACAGTAGTATAAGACTTTCCATTGATATGTGTACTGCTGTTTCAGTGCTTGTCACATGACTGCCTTGGTAGCTTAAGTGACTGACTTATAACCCTGAGGTTGGGTGTTCAAACCCAGCTGTCGCCATGAGTTTTCTTTTAACAAATAAACATTTCTTTGAAAAACTAAAACAGCAAATATTATTGGCATTATATTGACATTTTTTATATTTCTAAATATCACAACATGTTCATACCGTATGTACACAGCAGTACCGCAGGGTGTAGGGTGCAAATCCACGTGTGCCCGAAAGCCCTATATTAATGTCGTTCATTCGCCTGGTGCTGCGCGGTTTTCACATCTCTCTCTCTGCTGGAGTGCTGGCTGTGCCGAATTTCACTCCACAAAGTCTGAGTCTCTGTGTCTACATTGTTTGTAAACAAACTGGTTTCACAGGTATTTTCAAAGTAGAATAGGGCAAGTCTTCCAATGAAAGAAAGTCCACCTTCACCCCACTGACAAATGTTTTCTTAGAAAAACAGATTCACAACGCGAAGCTGTGTCAGTCTTCTGTGTAAAAAAATCGCTTTGAACACCATGCGTGCTGTTTTTAAGAAGCTGCTGAGTAAAGTATAGGAATTTTCCTGCTGTCAGCAATATTGTGTATATAGTTTTATGTACAGGCTGCGAAAAGTTTCACAAGTAGAGGTCTTTAAAATTAGGCTGGGCAAACGATCCAAACACACACCTAAAGTATGTTGTTGACTTCTTCCTTAGGGAACATTTGAGTGAAATACAAATTTACTGCATCAATTATTTTCCTTTCATTGTCCAGACATTTCCCTTTGCTGTCTTGGATACATTTAACTTCATCCTAAATTAAATTCATTTTTCATACTTTAAATGTTGTTTTTCACTTTTTATCTCACTTATCATTTTATTTTGTGTTTCAAGCAAAATCTCTTTAAAAATGTTGATGTCTTTTCTCCACAGCTTCCATATCTGTCCTATCTCATTCTACATATCACAGACTGATAAACAGAAGTAATCTGTGTATTACTTCTTTAAAGTTTGCTTTGCTGAAAATATAAACTTTTTATTTGGACTATAGATGTGATAGATAGTCTATAGATGTTCTGAATCATCCAAAGAAATATTATAAAGACATTATATTAGGAAATATAGTTTAACTTTAATTTTAATTTAGTTTTTACTGCTAGTCTTTCTAGTAAAAAAAAATATTTAGTGGATGTGCAAAGACATAAAATGGGTACAATATTACAGGATTATTAATGGTGTTTCATGCTGTGATAAGTAGAAAAGCTACACTAACAAAATCAATAAGCACATGGCAATTCATCAGAACTTAATGAAGGCTGCATTTCATGAGTGGCTGATATAGCTTTTTTGATTGCCAGTACTTAATTGATTTGAGGATCTCATTCACCTGTTTCTTTAAGGAAAACAATGTATTGAAATCATGGCTGTCTATCTTTTCCCTGACTCAAAACCCTTTAGAAAAAAGGGTTTCCTGTTTATTTTGAAGTGTACTTCCTGCTTGTGTCCTGTAATTGAGTTTCACTGATGATTCTGAAGATGCTGTTGCCCTCAGTCTTGTTTTGTGCTTACAGATTAGCATTTGTACTTCATCCTTGCATGGGTTCAGACAAGTTAAAAATCCATCTTTCCATGTAATCAAGAACCTATTCACTGTTCTGTCAACTTGGGCTTTATGGCAGGGAAATTCTTTGTCTCTCCATAAACATTCAGGGTTTTGATGGAAATGTCTTGATAATACAAGATCCTTTTCCAGTATTGTTCTCGTGGGGTCTGGGAGACAGGGTATGTTCATCACAACACAATTAATAAGATTATCTCACTTTAGACAAGTAGTGAAATGGTACCCATGATAGGTCTAGAAGGTACATTGAGAATTGAAAAACGACAGGCTAACTAGTGCTGTAATTTGACTGATAGACTCTATGATTTACCACAAGATAAAACTGCAAAGCAAAACCCAAAAGCTCTTTGGCATGGGTGCCACAATGAGCATTTAATGTAAGGTTTGACACATGTGAGATTTCCTAGTGTTCCTAAACATTCTTGAAGGTTTGGCCA
Source organism: Atractosteus spatula (assembly GCF_055471065.1). NCBI lineage: Eukaryota > Metazoa > Chordata > Actinopteri > Semionotiformes > Lepisosteidae > Atractosteus > Atractosteus spatula. The sequence goes on from NC_142706.1 coordinate 49,022,758, forward strand.
AGTAAACTTTGGTGGGAGATGCAGCTATTTTAACTCCTCCTAGTTTTGTTTTGCAGGGATAACTTTCTTATGAAGAGCGTAGGAGATGGTAATGCCAGGACACTGACTTTATAACCCTTTTTATTTACAGAGAATTGAAGGGGGAAGGGGAATTAAGAGGAGAAACAGATATTGCTGTGCAGCCTGTGTGATGTGAAAAGAAAGTGAGTAGAGGGAAAGGGTTTCCCTTTCACAGAGGGCAGGGGTAAGGGAAGCAAGCTTGAAAAAGAAGGAAAGAAATCAGGTTTTGTGGGTGTCTAAACAGATCCCTATTAGGGCAGAACACTACAGCACAAATTTATTGTAAACATTCTGGCATAATTTAAGCATCACAAGAAAAATAAATGTTCTGATTTATTTTGAAAGCCTGTTTATATACTGATGCATAGATGAAAGGTAACATAAGGTACTGTATGTACTCAATCAGATATCTTAAACAAAATCGCAGAAAGTGTGGAAAAAATACAAATCAAAGAGTTGTAGTATTTGTATGTCTTTCACTGAACATGAACACAATCTTGGTTGTGTTACTTTCACCATTCTCCCTAACCATTATAATCAGCAATTACTTTTTTAGACCTTGACACCATACCCTTTGTTTTTATTTACAACACAGGTTCTGGTTCCTCCCCACTTCATCATAAATTCTCCACCCACTAGTTAACATAACAGTTAGCATTGCATAATAGTCATTATGGCATCTCCACAAATGTCTTCCATCAGAAATGAACAACAAATCCAATATAACCACAAGATAATACAAACACTGTGTCGGGCAAAATCTAAAACAATATGCATATTGTGTAGAGACCAAACTGCAGAGAAGGTAGTGTGGTAGCCTGACATTCTGTCTTCAATGAACAGAAAGAATAAATAAACCATACGATCAGTCTGAGTCTCAGACACATAGAAGAATGCATCTGAGAGCAAGGAGACCATGGAAAATGTCTAAACAGTTGGGTTTCACGCACACATTGAAAGGTGAGTGGGGACTGTGCACTGTGGACTGTGGACTGAGGGTGAGTGTGCACCCTCACGAGCTAGCTAGCTGACAGGAAAATGGATGTATGAAGGCATATAATTTAAGTGCAATAACGTGTGTGGTATACTGTACTGTCCATGGACAGTGACAGAGATCCCTCTGTCACATTATCTCCCTCCTCTTCAGGATTGGCAATCTGGATAGGTAGTCCGCGGTGATGTTCATCTTGCCTGCTTCATGATGAATTTTGAAACAACAGGTTTGCAATGCCAAGTACTACCTCGTCACCCTGGTGTTGTGATCCTTCATTGTCTGCAACCAAGTGAATGCTCTGTGGTCAGGGTCCAAATCAAACTCTCGTCCCAGTAAATAGTAGCGGAGGCTGTCAAGGGCCCACTTGATGGCAAGACACTCCTTCTCAATGGTGGAGTACCTGGTTTCTTGGGGCAGAAGCTTGCGGCTCAAATATAAGATGGGTTGCTCCTCCCCCACCTTCCTTTGAGCATGTACCACTCCAATGCCCACAGTGGAGGCATCCACCTGGACCAAAAACCTCTCCCGAAAGTTTAGACTATAAAGCACTGGGGCAAAGCTAGGATGGTTCTTGAGGTACCAGGCCTCTCCCTTGGCCTATTCACATTTTTGGCTATTGAGTGTCAGTCCGGCACAGTGTATCTTCTCCAGGACCTGACGGAGATGTTTGAGGTGCTGCTCCCAGATGTTTCTAAAAATGACCACATCATCCAGGTAAGGTACACTCTAAAGCGTAATTATTTAATGACTTGTAATTAGGGATTTGGATTTGCATATTTAACCATTTTAACTGGAGCAGTCAATACTACAACTTCTATCATTTAGCATTGCATTTGGTTTAAAACTCAAGCATAAGTATAAGCATATTTCATTTAGCTCCCAGCAGTTTATAAAGATTGCCTCAGTATTTTCTTTCATTTTTCCAGTCTGGTTCTCTTCCTTTAGGCTCTCTGTTTGGCTGTTCTGGCCATAAACGGCAAAGGTTTATGAACTGTGTGAAAGTGATTCTGAAATTGAAAACAGGAAGCTTTTTTGGTTGTGTTGCTCTGATGCTGATATCCAGGCTTTTTTCAAGAAACATCCATCTGGATGAGGTCTTCAGATCAAATTAGCTTTTAACAACAAAACAGGCTAGATGAGCCAAACAGCTTCCTGTTGTTTGTACGTATTTATGAATGATGTATGTTAATTCCAAAAATCTATTTTTATATCTATGGATCTGGGGAAAAGTGTGGTCTACTGATAGAAATGCAAATGCAGATTTGGCAAATGATCAAATTAGCAGGAAGTAAAGAACAAGGAATATGGTTGTCACATTACAGGGCACATCTGAAGTGATTTTTACTAACCACTGAATTTTATCCACAACACACCCAATTTGTTTTTGAAACGTGGAAATGTGTTAAGTTTTTATCACATTTTCAAAAATACTGCAGTTTTTTTATTTCCTTTTTTTATTTCTCTTACTTCACTCATCTGACTTTTTATTGTTTTTTTATTGTTGTTTTTATTTTATATATTTTCCTTATGACATCTATGGGCTAAAATCAAAAGAACAAAATTATTTTTGGTATGTTAATAAAATTAGTAGAAAACTGTGGCTGGAAACATTTAATATATATATAAAACATTGCATATAATCTGTCAGTGGATTTGAATTTGCAGTAAAAAAAATCTTTAAACATTAGTAAAAGAAAGACTGATAACATGGTTAATAATTTAACAGTTAAGAAAACAGTTAAGTGTTCCAAGCAGAATCTGGTTCTTTGCTATATTTAGATAAAAACACATTAATGTGAATAAGGAATGTCTTTGTCACTGACACCTTAAAGCTGCCTGAAGCGTAATAAATAAGGATGCTAATTACGAGCTGTCAATCTGTCGAGATTCGCTATAGCCTCTTCCTTTGCCTCTTCTAGCAGGCACTTGGAACAATACTCTCTGGCAACTGTCTCATCCTACTTGTCTTGAAGAGAGTGAAATGCACTCAAGCTCACCAGCATCTGTTCCCTTGCCACTTGAGTCAAGGGCAAGAAAATGTTGCAAACTAAATGATAGTCATGATTCTCATCCATTTTATTCTAACTTAACAAGATGTTTTAGGGCCACCTGTTGTATTCAAATGAGGGTTAATAGTAACGTATCAGACTAAAATGTAATACCTTTGAACTTTTGTGCATGTATAACCTTTACATATTTAAACTTTATCTGCTGTTCAAAATAATGAATAATCCTGTCGTGGTTGATGTGATAACACTACATTTATCCATAAATAAATGGATAAATAACCAGATCTTCTTTAATGTTTTCTGCCTTTAGCATTATAATAGTACATGAAACTATCAAGGAAATCTTCAAGCAGACCTCGCCTCTGTAAATTCACCAGATTTAATGTTTGTTTACATGTCTGAACATAACATGATGCTAAAAAAATCAAACACTAGAAGAGACGAGGATAGCACAGTGGTGCAGTAGTTAACACTGCTGCCTCACACCACTGAAAACCTGGGTTCAATTCTTGAGGTGCTATCTGTATAGAGTTTGTACAGTATGTTCCTTCTATAGTCCAAAGATATGCTGGTACATTTATTGGCTTTTGTAAAATTGTATCTGGTGTGCGTTTGTGTCTGTGTGGAGTGTATCCTGCCTTGTGACTATTGCTTGCAGGTTGTTTAAGCTCTGACTTCCCCTGTAATCCAGTACTGGATAAAGAAGTATAGGAAATTGATGGAAGAGGAAGCTAAGACTAAAAGCAATCAATTAACATTTTTAAATTGAGCTCAGGTGTGCTTTTAGGGATGCAGACTAAATCACCAGCTGTGGAGAGTTATTATCATTTAGAAAATATAGTTTTCTTTTTATTATCCAGAGAAATAAATTACAAGACGGAAAGCTAAGACAACCAGTTCCATATTGTTAATATTTATAATATGCTTGCATTGTTCTTTATCTTTTGAGATACAAAGAAAATACATCTCTTGAATACTCTCCAATGCCAAAGTACACTTCGGTTTATGCGGCAGTGTAATGTTCAGCACTCATAGGAAGTCATTTGCCTGTGATGATGTCTAATTAAGATGAATGGCCACTTCTGGCATGCAACTACCCTAAATGAATAAGGAAACAGCTGTAAGACAACAAACCACGATTTTTTTTCTTGTGAAAGCTATTTGTGAATGAAAATATAGGTCAAAACAGAAGTGTTGCAAGATCTAAAGCTTGCATAAAGAATGACAATTCAAGTGGGTTTTATTTAGAATTAAACAAAACTGCAGAGCATGCAGCAGCAGGTTAAATTAATAGTTTCCTGGAAAGGCAAGTGTGCTGCTTCAGCTGTTTTCTGTCAATTGCTTTTATTAATTAGCTAGATAACACACATTATATTGAGCAATGATGGCAGAAAGCAGTGAGCACAAAACAAATTGCATCCAAAAGATGCCATCTGTTTAATAACTGGCATTCCTTACACTCTGTTAAGAAAAAAAGCTAGGGGAATGATTCAGGAGCACCATAGCATGGCGAGCTTCAGAAGATACCAGATGACTAGAAAAACATTCATATATAATATTTGTTGCAGAGGCATTTCACAGCTTCAGTACTTTAGTAAATAAAAATTAGATTTTTATATGCAGGCAGGTGGAAGTGGGAGTGGTTAGGGTTTTACCTTCTCCCAAACTTTTGTTTTGAAACCTTGCATTTTGAATAAAATTGTATCCTTTGCAATTCAACTTGTATCTTATTGAATACCAAATCACTATTCTTAGCATATCCAAATAACTTTCTACCAAAGAGAAGTGTACAGTATATTCAACTGCTTCTGTAATTGATGCTGGTGTCCATAGCACTGTCAATCACATATTAGAATATCTTGACTAGAAACATATTAGGTTATCTTAAAATGCAAATTAACACCATTCTTGACATTATTATTAGATTGTTATATTATTTAATATATAACATATATTATATAATATATATATATAATGTTATTTAAGTGTCAGGGTTCTGATTGGTAATCAACAGATTCTGGACTGATTCAGAGACAGAAGGTTGTCCCACAAGATTATTTTAACTAGGCTTCTGCTTAAAAAAAAAGAAAAATGTGTTTCCACCTCAGCAGGCTGAACGCATCAGTCCTGTGCTTGGATTTATGCAGCAGTGCCAGCAGGAGCTTTAATAAGTATAATTTTACTTGAAAAAGGGTCACACAAAATGGCAACAGAGCCATTGCAAGCTGTATTTGAATTCAAAGAAAATAACTGTTGTTTAATCAACTCGGCTATAAGTATATGATGGCTACTAAACTCAAAACATGAGCACTAAATAATGTGAAAAGTGCATAACATTTGATTTGCACAAATAAATATATAACCTGTTATATTTAACCCTGATATATTGATTTATGTAACTATTTATTTAATTTATTAATGAGGAGGATGTCAAAGGCCCACTTAGATGGAAAAAAAATAACACAAATGCATCTGCAAAACAATGAGTTTATTAAATAAACTTAGTAAATTATGTGTTTTTAGTCATATTTAGTAAACATATAAAACATATTTATTTTTACCTCTACAGATATGTTTATAGAAATAAGTACAGCCATTTCAGATGGTCAAGTATACACATCACACATCACACATCATGAAAGTTTTCTTACATTGTTTCAATAAAAATGGAAGCTAAATATCCCATTCAGTAGAGTAGTTTAGATTACTAATGTTACACAGAAACAATTACAAAGTGAATGAGCCAGTACCGGCATCCTTTAACAAGAACTGAAGTCAAACTCAAGAAATGTCTATCTCACCGTATAATGAAGTATGGTGAGATATACAGTAGCAGAAAATACATAATCCAAGTATGTATTTAAAATATCACAAATAACAATAGAGATTAACAAAATGTAATAATCAACACTGCATATTTCTCACAAAGTGACATAGTCAGAGAGTAGATTTTTCTGGTAATGTAATACAATTGTATCAAATAAAATTCAATTACTTTACATCTGAATTTAGATAAACTTTAAGACTGGGGAGAAACGTGGCAGATACAAACTACAAAACAAAACACAAATAGACACTAAAAGTGAGAAACTGAGCTTGAAGAAACAACTAATAAGAAGGGCTGATGTATTTCTGCTCACTGATCATTTACATCATCCGAACAATATGGAGAAGCAGTAAAAAATGCAAAGAATATGCTACACCTGAATGCCACATGTTTGTCCATTGGTAATATATGCAGAAAGTAGCTGGTTTTGGTAATAATATAGAACATTAATTTGCTCTGGGCAGCAGATTAATAATGACATTGCCATCTAAATGTGTGCTGTGAAAAGTTTTTATAACAAGGAAACAAAAATTAATGATGATCAAAATAGTGTACAACATTTTTAATCAAAACTTTAAATCTAGCAAAATAATCACAACAGTTACTCATTAATATAATAATAACTCATTAATGTTTGATAAATCCAAAGACACGGCTTCTGCTTTCCATAAAGGCCAGGCAATGTTTCAATAATACAATCAAAACATTATCACCATGATGCGTTTAGAAAGTTTATTACGATAACATATTGAAAGCTCTTTTGGTTTAAATCGTCTGGCTGACGAAAATGGCAATCTGACCGTAAGGACGAGAATATCCTTTGCATTGAAAGAAATGATTCACGGAACTTCTGCAAGGGTGATGATGGGGGGAGTGAGGGGTGTGAGAAAGTGAAAAAAGTAAGGCACAAGAAGTGGGATATATTGTAAAACCTTGATATTTTTTAGTTCTATATTCACAATTTTGTCTATTCAGTGCAAAATAGTGACCAAAATAGCCTATTCATGGGTTGCTGAGTAGGAGAATAAATGCGGGCACATTTTCATCTTGTAGGCAATCTCCATGCATCCAGTTATTCCTGGCAACAGTCTCAGCAACCTAGTGGCCATCTTGGAACCATGTGGTGCAAAGTAGGACAGAACGTCAATCTATTTCATAGTATGCACTCATACACCCAGTGACCCCTTTTGAAATACTGGTGAACCTACCCAGCTTGTCTTTAGAAGGTAGAAAAAAATGAATATCCTGTGAACATAGGGATAATATGCAAACTCCAAACAGAAAGCATGCCAGTCCAGAATCCAAGAGCACAGATGCAGCAGGACAAAACAATGTCACCATGCTACTTCAATAATTTATTATGATCTATACTTATATTATATTTTAATATGTATTTGCTGTCCACCAGAAGATCAGTCTTAGACTGCATAATTCCCAGTGCTGGACATTATTGCTATTGTTTTTTTGACCAGGTGGACCTTTATGGACATGGAGTCAATGGTTTATGACATTCATTGTGATTCACACATCACATCACAAAAGTAGAAATAATCTGAAGATGTGTATTACATAATAAAAAGTTAATGTAACTGGTAAATATAATATATTACCAAAAAAAATTAAAGTCTGTACAAATTAGATGCCTAATGTTTAAATGTGTATTTTGTGAAGATGATATACAGTACTGTGCATGAGCAAATACATTTAGAATAAATATTTTTCATTTCATTTCAGTAAAATGGTAAATTTCCAAATATTAAATGAGAAAAAAAACAGTACTGTAAGAAGATTTTTAATCGTGTTTCACTCTTGATCTATGTATATTAACCTTCTTTAAGGTTACTTACATTTACAAAAATGTAAATTGTCAAATATACTTTTTCTGATGATATGTGCTTTTTTAATTATTAGGGTTTTGTAAGCTTAAAAATGCAAATGATCTGATCATACCCAATCAATGTCAGCCCTTAATTGATAATTGACCTTTGTGTGAACTTTGAAGACTGCAGGAAGGCTAATAATTAAATAGCTGGGACATAAATGAGAGGATTGAATTCCATTTGCAAGAAAGGATTGCCATTACCTCACATTTGCAGACAGCAGTATTATTTTAGAAGTCTCTAGGGAAGAAAGAAGAATTGCTTTACAAAGTAACTTGAGCTTCACTGCACTCGCTATACAGCATGCAGTCAATTAGGAAAAGCAGTGCAAATTAAAGTGATCTAGTCAGCATGCACCATGCTGCATCATTGAGTTAATGTATTGAATAGCTGTATATTTTGGAATTAATAATACAATGGACAAGGGGAGGTCAGGTTTCGAACTATGGTTTGTAGGTGGGAGGAACAAAATGTCATTTGGGGTTCTAAGGGACACACAAATGAGAAGATTATAATGGAATTGTCACGGAAGTGTATTTAAAACTGAAACTCTTGACCTGTAGGGTTGCACATAGGGTAGTGAGTGCATGGAACACGTTTTGTAGTATGCTGTTGAAGTTGATAACCTGCTCATCCTTCATGAAACAACAGACTTTGATGGACAGGTTTCAAGTAGCAGCATTTTACAAAATAAATATTTAGAAGCCATACTTAGATAACATTAAAGAGTCATCAATAAGGAATAAATTAGTAGTATATCTTAGCCAGTGAAAGATTTTTGTGCTCATGCAATTTCTGCTTGTTTTGGACAGTAGAAAGAAAGAAAAAAGATATCCTGCCATTGAAACTGTTTTTTTTGCACTTAATTTTTATAGAGAAGATCACTCTTTACTCTGGAATAGGCCAAAAATAACAAATACATGACAAAATACAGTTTTTGATTGTGTTAAAACAGACCTGTCAGATTTAAGAATGATTAAAGAGACATGAACTACATACAGAAAACAATGAAACCTCCCTGCAGTTTTTTCAGCTTGTTTAAAATACATTCACTGCTCAAACAGTGTCTTTTCTATTATTACTTCCCAATTTAAAAATGTATGCAGCCATAACATTTGTTTAATATCAATGTAATGATGTAGTTTGTTAAACTTCAGAAGGATTTTACCACCACACAACTAACCTCAATCAATCAAAATTTATCAAATGCACAATACAGCGTGCAGCAGTAGTTACTGGCAATGAAACGTCTTTTCTGTGAGCTCACGGGGGAAGGGGGCGGGGGGTAAAAAAATCACAAAATTAAAGTTACAAAATAAGGTTACATAATAATAATACATAATAGTGCAATAGAAATTGAATAAAATAAACTCAGACAAGGCTTAATATAAATAGAGCTGTGATGTGCCCAGGGTGTATGCAATACATTATGTTCAAGTAGTGCAGTATGTCGAATACAATGAAAACTGTACGTCCATGTAGCCATTATGGGTGATTTGCTGAAGGAACTGCAGCTTGGCTATTTAGCAGTCTTACTGCCTGGAAGTAGAAGCTGTTCCGTAATCTGTTAGTCTTTGACTGAATGTTTCGATACCATTTACCAGACAGTAGGAGAGAAAACAGTTTGTGACTGGGATGACTGGGGCCCTTGAGAATGGACCTGGACTTCTTAAGACAGCTAGCTGAGTAGATATCTTGGATATTCTATACCTCACAGCTGGTAATAAGCTGCGCTGACTTCACCACTCTCTGCAGTACTTTGCAATCCCAGGCGGAGCAGTTCCTATACCAGGCACTGATGCAACCAGTCAGGATACTCTCAATAGTGAACCTGTAGAAGTTGGCATGGATATGTGATGGCACGCCAAACGTCTTTAGCCTTAAGAGAAAGAACAGGCGCTGCTGTGCTGTTTGACCATGATGTTGATGTGCTGGGTCCAGGTTAAGTTCTCTCTGCCAACTGACACATTGGCAGTCACTTGGCAAATGAAATAATATAATTGATAAGTTCATCTAATGTGAGTGTTTATATAGTTTTTTTTTCTGTCTCTTCATCAAGACAATATGGTGAAGCAATAAATTACAGAAAGCCTGGGTATATAATAAGGTGTAGAATTTAAATAATGGGAAGTAGCTTTCCAAGGCTTTGGTAAGATTTAATTTAGAATAGTGTTTCCATAATATAAAAGTCTAGATAGAAAAAGTTCAAAGAGTGAAAACATTTCCACGTATCGATGTATAGAGTACACATTTAAAGGGTCATGATACTTCAGAAAGAATTCATGCAGAATGAAGAGTAGTTTCTTAACACAAAGAATTAAACAGCCTTCCCAGCCAAGTGTTTGGGGTGCAAACTCTGGGCTTCTTCAAGAAAAAGCTAGATGAAATTTTAGTTTCACTTAGTGTCCAAACTTCCAAACAAGTAAGATACAGTATGTTAATTGACCTCCCTTTTGCAGCCTTTCTTATATTCTTATTTCAGTTTTAACATACAGGTGTCATGCCAGGGTGTTTGGGAGCCCTCAACCCTCAGTTTCCTTGGAAACCAAGCACATTCCCACAAGAGGTCACATTCCACCCAGCCCATTCAGACCACCTTGAACCAATTAACCACACTATTTAAGCTATGTTATGCCACTGGTGTGATGCTCTGTCATTGAGATGATTCCAAGTTTGTGGCAGTGCACTTAACAGTACTGACCTGTGTCTCGTAATTAGTTCTCTGCTTGAATCCACCTTAAGGCTTACAGACCAGTCTTATTCTCAACCACAATATCCCTTTCATCTCCAACCTGCCTCTGCCATCAATGGCAGCCTTTGAGCTCCACCACTTTGGGTGTCTTCACCATTGCTGATCTCTAGCACTTTGATTACCAGCCTGTCAGGAAGAGGCAGCTGTCAGCTCCAACTAGCAATGTTATAACAACAGGAAACCTGTCTCTTTCTAATTAACAGATCACCCTAAAGTAAACTAAGTTGAAAATTGGTAGTAAATTTGTCAATGATGTAAATACTGTATATTGATGTCAATGGCTGCAGGATGTGAGTTGCATGTGCAAGCAAATGGGTGTGATGTTTATCCAGGATTAAAATTAGGGGTCTTTCACACAAGATGCATAATTGTAACCTACAGTATACTGAGTTTGTGGTATTCTGATTTCTGAATTTTTTATTCTGATTCTGGTTTCACATAAATACCTGTTGAACAGTGATACTGTTGTTAATTATGAACTAATGTACACCGCAGGTCCTCTGTCTTCTAGCCAGTGTATAATTGCGCATAAACAAAAAGCTAAGGTTTCTAAAAATGCAGTTAGGTAATAGCTACAGTACCATTTAAATAAAATGTATTCAACAATTCACAAATAGTGATATTTTAAACATCAGTAGTTTGAAAATTCAGTTTTCCTCACAAATGTATTGACATTTGAAATATTGTGTCTCAAAAATAAATACAGTAGGTGTTTAAATTATAAAATGCAGGTTGTGAAAAAATTCACTAATCACACTCAACAAAATGCAAAAAGATTGACATCTCTAGGTGGTCACGTTAAGATATTAATATCTCATGCACCCCAATATAAATGGTGAAGCACAACAGCATGAAACACTTCTGTGAGCTGGGCAGCTGGTACTTGACTGCGGTATCATTTGGTTTTTGGTAGCAGCTAGTGACAATGCTTGTTTTATGGTTTTTGGAAATTATAACATATGGTTTCACGCAGAATACTAATATGCCTTTCAATCATGCATCTCTGCAGGTCCCACCCAAGACTTATTATATATTTTGACTACTATCTCTGACATGAGAGGACAATGACAAAAAACAAATATTTACGATACTTTGGTATTTGTGAGTGGCATTTATTAATTTTACACTTCAAAAATAATTTTCAGTTTTTTTATTTCAAGGGATCTATTTTAAATGGAACAGGAAGTGTATCCCTCACCAAGAGTAGCTTCTAGTTTTAAATTCATCACGTGAGCCAAATACATGGACAAAAAAACTACATTTCCCAATGTTCCATGCATGTTAAAAAAGTCTGTGAAAAAATATCCACAGATGTCCATATTGTACATCATCTGTATATTGCAAACATTACTGCCATTCTTGCAGACTGCCTTCATCAAAGGGTCATTAAAATTATATTAAAATGTTGTGAGTGGTGCATACCTTAACAATATAATGGCAAATTGCAATTTGCAAATTGCAGTATGAACAATTTCAGCTATTTTGATTAGTTTATAGTAACTCAATGTTTTCTGAGAATTTCCATTAAACCAGACACATTAAAAAACTGGGGTCTGATCCAGGCTCTATTCATGGCATGTACTCCCCTTTTTTATATAAATAAAATACATACAGCCACAATAGATTTTAAAACAGTAGCTAGCTATGCATTTTATATGTTTATATAATATCTGAAATATGTTATATGTTCAAGAAATATTATTATTAGACTACGAAAAAAGCAGATGAAGTGAAGCTACCATTTCTGTAACATCTAACGCAACACAAATGCCACCTAGTAACCTGTTTTTAGCTGTAAAGGACTAATAGCAGTGTGTTGGTACAGAAATTACCTTAATGAGCCACATGATTAGTTGAGTAGGCTTAGTTTGAGTACAATAATAGTGGTTCACATGATGTCAGAATAAATGCACACATCACTGTCAAGTCAAGTCCAGTAGTCAGGTAGTGAATTACAAGCAAATAATTAACCATAATGACCAAAGAGCTTTCAAAATAACTCAGGTATTAAGGTGAATGAATGCACAACCTTATACAGATCAGGAGAAGGGTATAAAAACATTTCACATATCCTTAAACTTTTTATCATCACTAGAATCATTAATCATCTGAGAAGTAGAAGGCATCCAGACATTGCTTGGATCAGGCTGTCCCTCCAGAAGGAGCAGCAGGGAAAGAAGGAAACTGATTAGGGATGCCACCATGAGACCAGCAGCAAATCTGAGTTACAGAGCTCAATTGATGACATAGGAAATAGTGGTCATTCCACAGAGCTAGTATGATATTATTTATATTGTACACGGAAGTAAATATACCTGAGTGCCAAGTCAAAGTTATGACTTAAATCTTATTGAATTCTGCTGTCCATAAACAATCTTCAATAAATCAGTGAATTCTTGAGCAAATCTCTCTTTCATCTCTTCATGGGCAAACATTTCACCAATTCAATGTGCAAAGTAGGTAAGATTTACCCAAAAGTCTTGTGACTGTAATTGCTGACAAAGGTACTACCACCTCTTATGGATTTCATAGGTCTGACTGTTTATGCAGTCAACACATGTCAATTATTTGTCTTTAAATCCTGCTGATATTCAATGGAAGTTCTCATCTGATGGTTGAGAGGGATCATAGCAGACAAAGCCAATTTTCAGTCATAATCATTACCAGCTTTTTCTATGCATTTTGTATGTATGTATTTCTTTTTGCATTTTGTTTCATGCATTGATTTGTCAACTCTTGAACTACCTTCAAGTAACACAAAACAACAGGAGGAAAAAAGAAAAATATTCTACTCATCTCACATTCTCACACATTCTTTGTCATAGACTGAGCCTCAATCAACAAAGAAGGAAAGAAAAAGATGGAATGCAAAAGAAATATTCTATGTCTTGCATTTCCTTCATGCAATATTTATGTAAACATTGCCTGTTCTCCAAACAACTAAAAACAAAGAAATGTATATACTGTATATACACTCTATGTGTCCCACAGTTTGTCTTTAATGCACATAATTTGTCACAGTGAACTGCATAATTCAACATATGCTCCTTACAATTGAATAAAACAAAACATTTAAACTAAACAACCAAAGAGACAGAATGGAATGAAAGACAGCTCCTATCTAGCACAAATCCACCACAAGCTTCCTCCTATCTTTTTTCCCTTTCCATTCCTTTCTTGCTAAAACTCCCCCCCAGAAGGCTGCACTATAAAGCAATAAGGAATTATGCAAAATAATGAGCAGAATTCTGATATAACCTTTTCCCCAATAAATATACAGTTAACAATAAATATATTATTGATACAAATAAAATGTAACTAATCCTTTTAAGTACATACATTTTTTAATGAAAATACTACCTCCAAATAATGGTATCTTTTCACACAGTGAAGCACACAAGCTGGAACAGGCATTACAAAGTCTCTGTTGCTAAGTTATGGATTGGGTTTTACAGGTTTTTGGGAGAAACCATGTTGCCGGTGAGAAAAAAAATGAGGTGTTTATTAGTAACATATGAGTTAACTAAATGTATGTGGCTATATTTGTATTTTCATTTCACTTATAAAAACAAAGGATCCAGGTGTATTGTTTGAGTTAATTTTGACCGCATTTGAATGACCTTTGCTCTGTGTTTGCACCCACAAAGCAAGCAAAGCTATCCCCAGAATTCCAAACTAGGTAAAGTTTGTGTTTCAAACCAGTTTTATTGCCCTCGTTTGGAGAGTGAAGTGTTTGCGTACAGATGCAGCCATTCAAAGTGAGCGGTACAGACACGTACCGGAGGTAATTGGCTACGGTGCCGCGCATTGTGACGCACGATGACGCGCGGTACGTGATTGGTTGACCGACAGGGGCACTCGTGGTCCGTTGGTCTGTCGTAGAAAGATTTACAGTAAACGTCTTTACTGTGCCCGTTGTAGTATTGAATATGTATATGGAATTTTACCACTGAAGGGAAATCTTAGTAGCTGAGCATAAAAAGAATAGGAGCATACTGTAACGCATGTGAAGGCCATAAACGATATTAATTTTGGAACTTAAACATACAGTATATGGCTGGTCTCGGTACTTTAAAGAAAACATACACACCAGTATTCCATTTCTCCCTAAACATTTTAAGCATCGAAGTCTTTAACTAACGAGATACCGGAGTCAACAAGCATACTTTTAGAATTTGATTAAAAGGGAATATAATATGGAATCGCGTATCTAAAGAAATTAATAACGATATAATTATATTCATGTACCGCAACACAAGAATAGTACATGCTGTACATTGTCTGTTGATAATGTTTCTGTAGTGCTTTTTCAGCATTCTGCATGTGACCTTGCCGGTGGCGCTGTGGGTTAGGTTCCTGACTCCCATGTCACATGGTCTGTGATCAAATCCCACTGTGGAACCATGACTTTTTTTTTTAACAAACATTTCTTTGAAAAAATGAAACGTTTCCCTTGGTCAGAGATTAAATAAAACCTCACTCGCACCGAACAAATTCATATTTCTAAATATCACAACATGATCGAATTTAAGTCATTTTAATAACAATGAATAGTCACCTAGGCGTTACAATATAAACATTTATATTGATTTAAATCGCGTTTTGATTTAAATCGCAAACGGGGGTTTAAATATATGTGTTTTTTGATTCACAATCAGACAAATGCAACATAAATTGATATCTTTGTTCATGCACAAACAGTGGCATGTTACATTATTAATTTGGGTGTCTCCTCTTGCCAGAAAGCTCTAAATTGCATTTTGAGTGCGGTTTTTGACTTTTTCTAAATTGCAACCCGTAAATAAAGCTGATACAGTTTAGACTTATTTTAAACTGTATTACAGCAGCACAATGGACAATGCAACGTAAATTGCAAAAATGCACTTGGAATCTGTCCAAGCCCTACTTGTCAGGCATTTTCTTTTACTGCAACGGACATAAAAACTCCCTTGCTTTTAACAGAGCGTTTCATAATTTCTAACTACGAAAATTATTTAAACTGCGACACTTATCATTCATTCCATTCCATTCCATTATCAGTCTTCCATTTCTCCCTAAACATTTTAAGCATGAAAGTTTTATGAAACGGTGCCCAAATATGCGATTGCTGTATGAAATGAATTGTAATTTTAAAAAATTATTTAACACGAAAATTAAGCTGTTTACATCTTCCGCCTGAGAACAGTCACCCGTTGCTACCCAACGCAGAAACACAGCCACTAACTAGCAAAGAGAGGACATTAGCTAGCCAATATGATAAAGAAATAAATGATTATTTTATTTCTTTTGCACATTTATTTGAACATTTCCATCGATTGTCCAAGCACTTGGAAACTGTCCAATCCCTAGTTCATCAGGCATTTTCTTTTACGCTGCAGGCATTCTCCTGGTCTGGCGCCGATCTGTGTCTTCTAGGATATAATGCCAGCGAACTCTTGTTTTTATGTCCACTATAACAGACGAATCTCCTTTGCTTTTAACCGAGCGTCTAACCCCTCTGATTGGAGAAAAAAGACATGCTGGTTTGCTATACATACTGTACCAGGAAGATGATTTCTTTCTATTCGAAACGTGTATTTTAAAAGTTTAAGAAGTAAAAACCTTACAGCGTACACAGATTTCTAAACTGATCAGGATCGTTATCTTTGTCTTATCCATAATAATGTTCACCGCTCTGTCCAGCAAATTAATAATAAACTTTATTTTATATAGCGTTTTAAACGAATAAGTAATTAGATTGCTCATAAACCTAATCGCTTTTTCTACATAAACACAGCGTGATTGCTCTCTGAAAATGCTTTTTCTTTTTATTTAGGCTCAGATTTCAACTATAGATCGTATTATTATAAACTTTCTTGGAAAAATGTATTTTATGTAAACCATGTTTGCTATTAATTCATTTAGCGCTAGAATATGTTCATTGTCTTCCAATCGAGTCGAGTTGACATTAGAAGCTTGCCACGCCCGGACTGTTACACCAACGCATTAGCATGTTAAAGCGATTTCATTGAGGAGCCTAGCTTTCTTAACTAGTAAGTACTGTACTTCCTACTTTGAAAATACCTGTGAAACCAGTTTAATTCGTCACAGCCAGCACTCCCGCAGAGAGGGGGGTTGTACTCGTTAATGTCTTAGCACAAAGCAGAAACTTCTTGAATTTTCCGATGACATACAAGTGGAAAGATTACAGATTTTAATCGTCTTTTTTCTGAACCAGGGAAAATCTGATCATAGAGTACTGTACTGTATACTAGTTTGTCACTCTTCTCATCCCCTCTTTGCTAAATGGCTTTTGAATAGAGTCACATGAAGAGGGAGGTGAAACAGCCGTACACAGCCCTGTCGCAGTACACGAATATAATTATATCTTATTAATTTCTTTAGATACGCGATTCTTTTAATACAGTCTTTGCTGTGCTCTAGAGGATCCTTGTGATATTTCGAGCTCTGGTTGAATGATAAGTGTCGCAGTTTAAATAATTTTCGTAGTTAGAAATTATGGAACGCTCTGTTAAAAGCAAGGGAGTTTTTATGTCCATTGCAGTTTTTTTGCAACATGAATATAATTATATCGTTATTAATTTCTTTAGATACGCGATTCCATATTATATTCCCTTTTAATCAAATTCTAAAAGTATGCTTGTTGACTCCGGTACCACGTTAGTTAAAGACTTCGATGCTTAAAATGTTTAGGGAGAAATGGAATACTGGTGTGTATGTTTTCTTTAAAGTACCGAGACCAGCCATATACTGTATGTTTAAGTTCCAAAATTAATATCGTTTATGGCCTTCACACGCGTTGCAGTATGCTCCTATTCTTTTTATGCTCAGCCACTAATATTTCCCTTCAGTGGTAAAATACCAAATATATATTCAATACTTAAACGGGCACAGTTAAGACATTAAATATACATATACATACTGTATACAGTACAGTTTGCATACGGTAATATTTTTATGTTCCTAAATCAATCTCTTTTATGAGCATGTGAAAGGTATGGCGAATCGATTCTCAAAAATTACTGTACTTTGCATGATTGGAAACAAATGCGTGATTGCAAAATGCTGTGGTGTTACTTTTACAAAGACGGTCAATGAAAAAAAGAATGTGGACCAGGGCAATACTTTGAGTTTACACTTACAGCTTGTCCAAGGTCATTCATTATTAATACTATTAGTAATATCTTCGTTAAAGACTTTGATGGCGACAGCTCAAACATGAGAGGTTGAGCTTAATTAGCTCCACCTTGCGGAAATTCCGGATACTATTATTTTGCTTGCAGTATTATAGGAGAATTTACGGTAACTAGCGGTATTTACCGGTAACTCGCGGTAGACTGCGTACAGCGCACCGGAAAATAATGCAGTAACGCCCGAGCATTTTGAATGGCTGCATCTGTATGTGTGCACTGTACCCTTTGGATACCTCATGAGTACCAGGTGATCTAGAAACAGAGTATCCAGTTACATGGACTAATAGGGGGATGTCAGTTATTGCCAAAAATCAATTCAAGCAGGAATGACATTTTTACAAACTAAAAACATACTATTACATGAGAAATAATATTTATTTATGATAATATACATGAAATAAAGAGATTGTTTCATAAAGATGTATAACTGTGTAACATGCATATACTGTATACAATTTGCTAAAGCATTCAAAACACAAACAACACCCATCATAAGCAACTGACATACCCCTATGGGGCACAATTGATATTCCTGAATTTTAAACTTATATAACATTTATTTTTACTGTGTTTTATTATTTGTAAATTTCATAGTTATTGCTGGGAAAGCCCTGTATTTTTTATTTTACAGCCCAAATTCTCCTTTAGGAGATTTTGTCCAATAAATCCTAATTTCGTTAAAGGGGAATTGCAGTAACCAATTTCTCAGACTGGTTATTAAATCTGGGTAAAAAAATTAATTCATTGAAATGCATTACCATATAATTAATTATCTTGCAGTTTTCAAATATTCCTGCCTTTTCAGAAGTCAAAATCCCAAAAGGCAGATTATTTGACACCCCAGGCTTGCCTAAATGTTCTGACATTGAAATGATTCCTGTACCAAAAAAAGGAATGTGTCATTATTACAATTGTGGGGGTGTTAAAACATTTCCATCCAACTTGTGCCTTTTCACCATGAAATGTTCAACTATTAGTTGTAAAGAAAAAAATATAGGATATGCAGGAAGACCGCATAAAATTCTGTATGCAAAAGCTGCTGGAACAATACAGTTGAAGTGAGTATCTCTGAAATCAATACCTCTGTGCTGAACCATAAAATAAATTAGTTTAAACAAGCAAAGTGATTGATTAAAGGTATGGATCAGCACTACTGATTACAAGTTTAGTTTGAATAAAAGCCAATAGTCACATTGGGTCCCCTGGGACCAGAGTTGGGAACCACTGCTATAATTATTTTGTGGGTGTAATTTGTGTCTTTTTGACTATTCTTCATTCCCCTAAAACAGTAGTGTCCATGTTTTATATTATAATATATTTCTTAAAAACCAATCCATCTATCCAGTATGTCAAAAGTGTCAGATTGGAGGAGTCCTTGTGCAAAAGACTCTACTGAAATGGTTATATGGAAGAGAGGACATCCCTGATAGGTGCCTCTAGGGATAGAAAACCGTGGAGAACACTTGCTTACTGAGAATCCCATCAGTGAAGATGATAAATTCATAATCCCCAAATCAATATGTACTAACAACAGCCAGAGACTGTTCCATTCAACATGACTAAGGCCATTTCAACATCTAAAGAAAGGACTGAATATTGAGATTGGCATCAGTGATAACATGAATGTTGTGAAGAAGATGTTGAACATTATCTGCTGCCAGCTGGGTTCTGATATTTCCTATTTGATAATGATGCATCAATCTGAAGTTTATGTATGCATTTTGACTTACAGGTTAGCATCCAAATGCTAAAACCCTTCTTCTCTTTCCTCCAAAACTCCAAATAAACCCACTCCTAGGGGTGGGTTTCCCTACTGTTTACACTATTTTACAGTACAATTGAAGTTGACTATTAAAGGAAAAACATTTAATTTATGAATTTTTGAGTAAGAATTATGTTGCAGAATTGAAGTTATCCATTTGTATCACTTTATTCAGAAACTTTGAGCAGAGATGACAAGGAGGATATTTGTGTTCAAAATTCTCAAAGGCAGTGCAAAGTTAACACAGTGGATTTCTTCAGAATGAACTGTGAAACACAATCCAGACAGCACATGTGGAAACTATGTGGAAGTGCATTTAAAACCAAAAACTGGGCACACTTCTTTACACACTGCAGGGATGAACAGTAGGGCAAGTTACCCGACCATGTGGGTGAAGCCGATACCTTGGCTCCGTTTAAGAAATGAATGGATGAGATCAATGGTCTGCATTTTCTGCCTTTTTAACTGTTATGAAAATTTGATGTCTTTTGCCTTTTTGTTTTAAAAAAAATAACATTCCCCTTTAAAAAAGAGTTTGACTGTCACTTCATTGACTTCAACAAAAATTAAAAATGTGTATCAGGAATATTGTCATCTGTGTGCAGTACTCCTGTATTTTGTAAAGAAGAAATGAAACAAGGTTTTGGCTGTGGAACCTTCTTTGGGTATCAAAACACAGCTAAAAGGCTCCACACCCAAAACATTGTGTTTCCTTTCTTCTCTTTTCAGCGTGGAATAAACCTTACTTGTTCCTTTGCAACATACACATGCTAATGCAGCTATCTAACCTACTTGAACAACTTCATCCCTGCATTTTTTCATACTTTCAAATACATTTCAAACTGTAAAAAATACACTTTTATATGTACAGCTCTCTACGTCTTCATTTTCCCTTCTCCAAAGAAATAATGAAAAGCAAGTTTCCATTCAATGACAAAATAGACAATATAATAATAATTGTTATAATAATATAAGCAGTGTGTGATTGAGACTAAGCAGACTTTTGTGATTGTGTAACTTTTTCACTTTTTAGGAGCAGAGAACACAACACATAGAGTTTTGTAGGATGGAAGAGGGAGTTTCAGAGCAGGGAGCAGAGTGCATGGGGGTTTGTAGGAGGGCGTAGAAAGTTTAGAAGTAGAGAAGAGGACACTGTACTGAGGACTTGCACAACACATACCTTAGTATAGTCTGCATTGCCTCTATTAACTAAGTCTTAGAATTTGGAGCAACAAGAAGAGCTTGCTTACTCCCTAGTTACTATCAACTGAAGACGTTTTGAAACCATCAGTATCTCACGAAGCTTCTGCCTAGGTTAAAGAGGATGAGCATTCTTTTAGAAGTGCTAATTTAAGTTCTCATTCTTTAATTTTGCACATACAGGATAATGTAAGAGTCAAAGTAGTAGCACTCATAACGAAGCCCTTGATATATTAGATAATAATAGAAGGTTGCTTACTAACCAATAATTAAATTGTTTCAATAGCTTCAGTTTTCTAAAATGTTATAATTTTTTCTAAAATTTCTTTGTGCCAAAGTGTTAAACTCTGAACACATTCAATCAAACTGAATTGTGAAATTCTAAGCATAAGACAAGTAAATAATGTTTACATACATGTACAAAAAAAACTCTTAATCGTCTACTCAATTAATTTCCAGTACTGTGTATTGCAGTATGTGAATACTATTGTTTCACATAAGGACTTATTTCAGATTTTAATTCCTATCCATGCAAAACGCTCAATTATTTTATCATTTGGTAACAATTATGGCTGATTATTGAAAATGGCCTTGACTGTGAGAGAACACAAGCAAAACTAATGATCATTACATCACTTCACATCATGCTGGAAAGACCAGCAGTTTTTGACAACTTTCAGTTGGCAGATATGAACATGATTATATTATGTGGTCAACACATTCTATTATCTCAAAAGAAATGACAAAATAGTAACTAACCATGTCACAAATAGAGGTCTTACAATTTGACCAACTGGATATATTGCCCAAATTAATAAGAAGAGGTCACCAGAAGACTCAATTCCTAAAATATTTTGCACAGAAAATTAAGTCAAATATACAACTAGATTTTTTAATTGTATGTGTAGTATTACAGGTATTTCCAAGAAACGTTCTTGTAAGGTTATATTGGTGGTGAAATTGCTATGGTTACATTATCCTGTATTTCAGAACTGAAAGTGGCGGGGGTGGCATGACACTTACTTATAGAAGAAGAGGTGGCCATTGTTGAAAAGGTGCTGAGGACATCCAGTACAAAATCATGACAGACAACATATACCAACAGGAGTTGAAGCCATTTGCAACAACCACAATTGGACATATTTGGAAATATCACCAAATAACAATAAAGCAGATATGCTTAGTGTATTTTCAAAGTGATGAAGAATTAGTGAAAGCATACCAATTGTGATCATGTCGGATCTGATAGGGTGCTGCCTGAGTACTGGCAGAGCACTTCTTATTTCTGTGCGGTGTGCCGGTGTGTAGTCGTCTGTGGAGGTTTCTGTTCTCCAGTATAGGAGAGAATCCTTTTTGAATGAGGAGAATAGATCCTCTTTTAGATCAGCACAATTGTTTGGTATCCGGCTTGGGAACACATTTGGTTCTAAACTGACCCCCGTCTGTGGGCCCGTGGGGATCTTAAAGCACAGCCCTGATTAGCCTCCGGTGTGGGAGTGCAGTGGGAGGTGTGGTCCACTGTCACACAAAATAGATATGCTCAGGTAAGTGTACCGTAAGTTTGCAAATATTACAGTGTTGGTAAGAACAGTGACAATCAATCAAACAACTGTTTATGTGCCTTGTTTGTATATACTAGAGAGTATACAATACTTTAGGGTTTTAGGTTTTTGCTTTAAGAATTTGTTCTTGCAATGGATAGTTTTTCTTTTTATTGTGGTTTATGAGCACCATCTCTATTTGCTTAACTTAGTGTAGGGGATTAGAAGTGTACAGTACATGTTTTAAGGATAAAAAACAGATAAAATACAAAATTTGAGAATGTTTTTTTTTTTTCAAACCTTGGTATGGAAATGCAAGTTATGGAATATGTAAAAATATAGGAAAATCCCCTAATGCCATAGAAAAAAGCAATATATTACGTAACCTTTATTTTATTTTGTACCTTCCAAGGAAGACATCCTTAACAAAATAATGTACATTTCAAATGTTTAAATAATAGTATATCAACTTTATAGCCACTGCATTAATATAAAATGCATACAAAACAAGGAGTGAATAACAGTTGTAACAAAAACCTCAATAATAGAATTAGCACAATTGTGCTTCTTCTACAGCAAGACTGAGAATGATGGATATTACTGCTCAGATAGAAACATCATCTGGAAACACTTCGTCCCTGCAGAAGCTTAACTCCCCTGAAAGCAGGAAGTCTGGGCCTATTTATCTCGCTACAGCAGAGGTGACTCTGGGGGAGAAAAAGCCTCCCACACATGGGAGACACCTGCATTCATCAAAGCCTCATCAGCCCACCAAGGGTCCCTCTACGCATATGCTCTTTTTCCCCTTCTGGTACTGTGTAACCACAACATGCCCACAGTTCCAGGGCTCATATGCTGATAGCACACCTCAGACACAAATAGACAAGGGGAAAGAGAAGGAACACAAACACAAGGAATTAGGTACTGTTCAATAAAACATACAGTGCTCTGTGTAAAATACTAGTCAAATTTAAGTCGTCATGGCTCTGTATCATCTTCAATCTCATAGATTATATTTTTCTCTCAAAATAGTGATACAAAAATCTAAAAGATAAGAACCTAAAACCATTTCCATTTGTAGTGATGCAAGGGTTTTACTTTACCGTAACAATTAGAAATTAGAACAATAGAATTGATGGCTATCTTGATGTTTTTTTTGGAATCAATCAAACATAATGTAGCATTCTACTCACAACCCCAAAAAAGAAGGTGCTTTATTTCAGGAATGAAAGCAGCTGGGAAGCTAATAATGAATTGTTCAGCAGCCATATCACCCTGCAACTCACAACTGGCAACCTACTGAAGTTAAGCAGGTGTGAGCTTGGTCAATACCTGGATGGGAGACCTCCTGGGAAAAACTAAGGTTGCTGCTGGAAGAGGTGTTAGTGGGGCTAGCAGGGGGTGCTCACCCTGCGATCCATGCGGGTCCTAATGCCCCAGTATAGTGATGGGGACAAGCTGTCCTTTGGATGAGATGTAAAACCGAGGTCCTGACTCTCTGTAGTCATTTAAAATCCCAGGGCATTTCTCGAAAAGAGTAGGGGTGTTACCCTGGCGTCCTGGCCAAATTTCCCATTGGCCCTTACCAATCATGGCCTCCTAATAATCCCCCTGTATGAATTGGCTTCATTACTCTGCTCTACTCCCCACTGATAGCTGATGTGTGGTGAGTGTTCAGGCGCACTTTGGCTGCCATCACATCATCCAGGTGGATGCTGCACATTGGTGGTGGTGTAGGGGAGTCCCCATTACCTGTAAAAGAGCTTTGAGTGGAGTGGAGGGTCCAGAAAAGTGCTATACAAGTGTAAGCTATTATTATTATTATTATTCTGCTACTGTACCCCATATAAATACAGTAATTTATACTATATTGATTTTTTATTTAAAAAAAACCTACAGAGTATTTTTAGGAAGTTATTTTTTGTATTGTCAAGCCTTTTATGTAGGCATAATCCTTCCAGAGCTAGATCATTTTCAGTATGCATTTTCTTTGTGAGGGCCACAGCAAGTTAGAGCAGAAGGTGTTTTAATGCTACTGTATCTCCAGTTTACAATGGTGTTCAGTGCTTTTCAAGGACACAAATTAAATTTGTGTATACAACTTTTCCCCTTGCCATATAAAGTATATTCTACATAAGAATCAGTGAACAGCTTTGCAATTGAAAGAAAGATTGTAAATTCAAAATCACTTACGATAACTGTACTTGGAGCATCTTACTGATTGTGATGTTTAAAACAAAGGTTCGAGAGAAGTTCACACTGTAGTTTCAGCCTTGGATGCCTACCTACATATGTCATGCTTTTAGCTAACTCTCCTGCGCATTTGACTTTCACACCCCTTCCTCCACTGCATCTTCATTCTTGCAGCAACTCCCTGGCACATCATTACAGGGGGTGTTTGACAGGTTCCGTTGTAGTTCTTCTCACACAGTCGCGTTACCACAATAAATTCCTGTATGTGAATCATATCTTTTCTCTGCCTTGACTGGAATTTGACCAAACAACAGAAAGATGTTTGTATACAGTATTTGTATTTTCTATGCATGTTCCAATCCGCACTATTTTGCTTAAAGCTGTTGCTGGGAATTTTTATCTTACCTTTAAAATACATTAAGTAGGCCAGTCCATCCAGACTATCCAGAATGCTCTATACGTTGGTCTAATTAATGTTACTTTGTAAGTTTTTAAGCCATAGTTCTTAGATTTCCTTGCTGTTGTTTCCCTGAAGGATTGGCTTAATAACATTAATCTGTAAATACTCTGCTTTTTTAGTTACAAATCACTGCACTGTAGATATAGCTATCTAAACAAATACCAAGCTTCTTCAGATTAAATTGGGATATGATTTTGTTTAAGCTACTTTCACATAGCATTTATGATGTAAACCACACCAGAGGGCAGTTAAAATAGAAAACAAAGTCAGTAGACAAGAATTTGAAAATATACCATTAGCAGGACATTTAGCACTTAGCTATTCTTATCTTATTCAGTTTCATTCTTAGAAGATTTTTACAGAGAATTTGTAGATTTTTGGCTCGGTGACTGGGATTGTAATTGCTTTTCTTTGTTTGATGATCTCATCTGCACAGCTCCAGTTTAATATGGTCACAGGTCATTGACCACACTATTCCGCTCACATTAAAATGATGGACCTCTCTGTCAAAAAATTTAATTAACATTTAGCAAGAACCTATGATGATATTGAATTTCTGTTTTAGTAGTATAGCCTTGCACAAAGTCTCAGAATAGCATGTTAAAAAACATACAAATTTCCCTTGGTTGCTATGGAATGGTACTTTTCAACATTATTCTTTTTTTAAGTGAGCAGTGCAATTTGAAAAGGCATATATATATAAATACTGTATACTGTTATCTGTAATTCTTTCTTAACAATTGGTTCAACATGTTCAAGAAATATCTTCTACACATCCTAGTAATATGTAATTATAATAGTTATAGTTGTTATAGAGAAAAGCTTTTTATTGCATATTTAAAAAGTGCTAATTTAGATTCCACTAATTTAGATTTGTGCAAGCAGGATTTTAACCTACAACCCAGGCAGAAACTCCACTTAATAATTTCATTAAATTCAATTAGGTACATCATCATTTGCAATCCTCCTTCCATACCATCTTTACCTTGCAGAAACTTCCTGGCACATTCTTTAAAATGAAAGATGGTTCCATTAGTCTTATCCCTAAGGTCTCGTTGTTCTTGCCTTAGTCAGTTGAGCTAAGACAAAAAAGCAACTGTTACAAATTATGCCTCTCCTCTGTCTCTGCCTACAAATATAATATGTATATAGCATCTTACATGACATACACAGAATTAGTATAATCTTAACACAATTTCTTTCTAACTTAACCTTGGGATTGGTTTTGTTTTAATATTTACTGAACTATGTTAATTTTCAATTGAAAGTACCACAGGGGGTAACATTGCCTTTTAAAAAATGAGGAGAACCCATCAAGTATTTGTGTGTAATGATTGATTGGTGTTGATCATTTTATTTAATTCAAGCCTTAGTTATGAAAATACTATATAGCCTTGAACCATATTATTTAAAATACTCTACATGCCAATATTTAACAGTGTAGCAACAAGACAATTTATTTCACTTCGAATTAAGTGTTAGTAAAGATCCTAATAATCTTTCTGTGCCTTGACCAAGCAGCTTGAGCCCTCATTTGATATGGAAGAGTTCAGAGATTTCCATAGACCTCGTAAAGCATTGTAACCGTGGGTACTAGGATTATACCTGATCAGCTTAACCAATCATAAATTTATTTGGCACCAATTCAGTTTTTGTTGGTTAATGTACAGGTTTCTTACAGTATCTCTCTCCAACTAACCTGGCAACTCTGACTTTTCCAACCACATGAGTGCAAGCAGTCCAAGTCAGATTTTAAACATTTCTCCAAGATGACATGCAGAGAGAGCGAGACAGTAAGTACAGACTTCTGTCCAAGATATTCTTCCTGAAACACAAGAAATCTTATATAAGTGAATCCACTATTATTTTCGCCTGATCAATTAAATAAGATAGACTCCTTGTTGTCGATATCCTGAAAATCCAAAAATATTAAGTAAGTTATAGCTGCGATGAACCTAGTCTCTCACCATCTCACTTCCAAGCAGCAGATGCCCATGCATAGACTGTTTTTATACACATAAGTTAATCGATAACTTCTGGCAGAACTGTCCTCAGCAACGCTAGACAAAGCTTTCTATCTTCTCTTTGCACGGGGACACTCCCTGATCAGAACAGGCATCTGCCAAGTCAGACCACAGAACAACTCAGCCAGCTCCATCTTTTTAGCTGAAAGTTTAAACTAATCAAGAACTTTAAATATAAAACTTATTTATTCACAGTATAATTCTCGAGAGGAGAACTATTATTCCAAACACATTTGATAGTTCATTTTAGTGAGTGTGTATTTGCTATATTTGTATCTGAGAATATTAATTATGATGTAGACTATCCCGATATAGTCCCGATAAAGTCAATGTATTTTAACTGTGAGGTTATTGATATTGTAAACCATGTGTGAACAATCAGACTTTTGTATCACAGCAGATCGTTACAGATATGTTCTATTACTTTTGTTGTTTGTTGTACATTTTTGGTGTTAATTGATAATTAATCAATTGTATATTGTATATTTAGAATCCGTGTGTGAGACTGTAAGTTATTATGTTTGATTTCTCACAGTCATCAACGTACTCTCACAGTACACTGTTCCAATATTTAATTGTTATAGCGAATTAAAACCCTCACATTTCTACTGATTCCTGTTATTAACCATTTCTGAATCCAAATTCATTCATGATATGGGATTCAAATAGCTTTTAATATGAAAATGACCTTTTATGAGGGATCTTATCAAAAGCTTTCTCAAAATCTAAATATTTCACATTGTATTTTTTGCATTAGGAATTGCTCTTGCTACTTGTTTAAAGAATTCTAGTTAGCTAAACAAGCTCTTCCATTTCTAAATCTATGTTGACTGTTTCTCAAATTGGTATATTTTAGTAGTATGACAGTGGAACACACCTCCCACTGCACTCCCCAATCCACGGCGCATGGGAATGCGCAGCTTCCACACCTGACACCAATCAGGGCTGCGCTTTAAGATCCCCATGCGCCCGCAGATAGCGTTCAGTTTAGGACCGAATGTGTTCCCCTCACCGGCAACACAAACAATTACTCCAAACTAAGAAAGTATTCTCTTCTATACTAGAGAACAGAAACTTCTGCAGACGACTACACACGGCACACCGCAAAGGATTAAGCAGCACTCTGCCGGTGCTCAGTCAGCCCCCCATCAGATCCGACTCTATCACAGTAGATATTCTTTTAGTTTTAACAATCATTTTGATAACTTTGCAAGTGGCAAAATTAAGATTGATTGGTCTAATTCTAGAAACTGAGTACTGGTACTGGTTCTCCTTTCTAAGTGAGAGTTGAAATATCCTAGGTGTCTGTGAACAACAACTAATTTCCTGAAGTATGAATGATATATCTATACAATGCAGTATATGACAAAGCCGCTGTGTGGGTTTTGGCACTGTGCCTCTTTTCTATTTCCTCTGCATGTACTTTAAAGGAAAAACTTTATTTTTTTTACTTTAAACTTTACTTTAAACTTTAAAATTATTTTTGTAATTAGTATGTTCAAACATTTGCAAATGATGTAAAGCTAAAATAGTTGGAAGAAAAGATTTTAAACACATTTAAAATACCCTTTTTACATTATTCTGCAGTCTCTCAATGTGACTGAAATAGTTGTAATATGTGAATGGCTCATATGAAGTGGTCGCAGGTGCTTTATGAACTCAAATTGCTTTATCAAATCTGAAAATCAAGTCAGCCCTTTTCAAATGTAGTGGGCACTGTTACCATAACAAAGACTACAGACTAAAATCTTTTCATTGCTTATGTTATTGTTTGTTGAGTTTGCTTTGAATAAAAATGTATCCATGGTAACAAATAAATGTAAAATAAAACCAATATATTTACTGTTTTTTTTTATTAGGCTTCTATGTCAGATAACTTCAGAGAGGTAGAGGCATAATATTTAATTAAATCAAGCCTAACTGAAGATAAAAAGTATTTCTCTAATGAAGAAGTGAGTACAATGTAATTCAGTTCTTTAGATTTTTTTTCTTAAAGCATTTGAAAACCTACGGCATAGATTCCATTACCTACACTATAACATGAGTGCATGCAGTAGCCAGCAATTCAAAAAGTATTACATAGATCAGTGACTATGTTCTTCATAATTAGTTAACAGAATTGTTTCTTATTATGTTTCCATTTTTTAGTAAACAAGACTTTCACTTTTTGGGTACTGTACTGAATAGAATAGCATTCCATATGTACTGTAGCAGTTGAGAAAGCACACAAATGAAACATGATTGCTTAAGGAAAAAATGTAATAGGAAAGTTCTTCTTTTGCTGTTGTTTGGTAAACCCAATGATGCAGAGCAAGTGTATATATTATAACTGAAAGAAAACATTCTGGAATCATTTTATAATTCTCATAGACATTTAATGAGACTGAACACTTTCCCATATCTACTTTTGTCATCTGTGAGATGAAGTCATTTACTTCCTAAATCTTTTGATATTTATATTTTTCTTGTATATTAAACTATTAGTCTGTTTGAAAGCAGCTCTCCACACCCAGTCACAAAGGCATGTGCCAGCTTTTCCATTACTGCAGTTTAGTGGGTGGTGAATGACATAACTTTGTAATCAATAGCCTTGCAAGCAGCAATTATAGACAATAAGAAAAAAAGAAAAGCATGCCAGCTAGGGGGGGGGGTGGTTTCCAATATCAAATGGCAATTTCCCAGGATGCTTTGTACTAAAGTTCTTTTAATAATATACAGTACTGCAGACTTTTAATTATCTTACCATTCATTGGCCTACAGCCATTTATTGTGAAGAATGAGAGATGAAAGAGTTTTCACAGTGGCAAGTTTTGCATATACTTTTATAAATTTTCCATTATAAATTTATAGAAACTATTGCTAGCATTGCTTATTTAATATACTTGTATACTCTAAGAATACCAATTTTCCTCAATAATTATATAACGTATTTTTGTACACCTGTTTTTGGAAGTTGGAGGTTTGGAAGTAATTATTGTTTTAACATTTGTTCGGATTTTAAAGCCATTAAAACTAGTATATCCATTATTCTGTCTGCTAGCTGAAGTTTACATCTTCTTGTGGCTATGGTGTGTTTCAAGCCTGTATACAACTCCAATGTTTATCACTTGTAAAATTTAAATTGATTTAGGTATGGTTTAGGTTATCTATAACTTATTTTAGTTATTAAATCAAAATCAAATCGAGGTTAAAATTGGGGACGATAAACATTTTCTTTAAAAAGCACTACTAATATAATACTGGTAAAATAATAAAATATGTAATATGTAATTTTTATAGTCACTTATTATATGGAACAAGTTTGCCATGCACACAACTTTGACACCATTGTTGAATAAAGTTTGGTGTTTCACCATTTAATTTTTGCAAGTTCAGTTTCTTTTTCAACATCTCAACCAGTTAGACTTCCTCATGCTGCACATACAGCAGGCTAGTGATGAAATGCAATTGTTATCGCTTGTAAAATCAGACATCAGTAAATACATGAACCAAAAGAAGAAAAAGCTATCTGATACTGTGCTTTTTTATTCTCTGATACTTCAAGTGATTTGTGCTATAGCAAAAAAGTACCCACAAAGTTTCTGTCGGCATAAATGATTTGAAACTAATTCATGTCTTATTTTTGCACCAGTCCTGACATTACATTTCTTGGGACTTAACAGTCATTGCTTTACAAGCCTTTGTAAGACGTAATTAGTGTAATTGATACCAAAAATTCTAAATTATGACACTGTTGATGGCTTGCACAAGGGAACTATAACAATTAAAGTGGTCAAAATGACATAGTCTATTAAGAGATTAAGAAGGATGAAGAACACTATTTAAAAAAAAAATGCCCATTTCAAAACAGATTAAATAAGATGACATCTTAACTGTCAAATCAATGTATTGGTGATTGGTGATTGGTGATTGTGAGAATATTTAATAAAAATATCCTGTTTTGTACAATATTACAAAATTAGTTTTACATTTCATGCTTAAATAACATCACAGTGCAGGCAGTGAACCAATTTGTATTCACTAACTAAAGTTCAATGAATTCAGTAAGTGTAGAGCCCACATTATTGCAAACTCACTAGCCCTTTTTATTAAAATCTGGGATCAGAATATTCTATCTCAAGAGTATAAGGATGCATTGGTAGTTCACTTACTGTACTTTATACAAGGACAAGAAAAACTAGCCAGGTGGTGACAACCATTGTAGTATGTAAATTCTCGCCATTGCAGACAAGATGTTTACAGTACAAGGAATGTCCTCAATAAGCATATTAGCTATCTAGCTGATTTGGTGTTGAACATAATTTTCACTGTACTTGGTAGTAAATTGTATAAAAGAATATCAGATTCAAGAAAAGAAAGAAGAATTCAAGGACATTCCGTACAGGAATCATGGAAAGTAAATCATGGCCAGTACAACATAAGTTCAGACAAAATGTAAGAAGTTCACAGAGAAAGACTGAAAAACTGTGGTGAATCATCAAATGTCTTAGCTGTCACCAATGGTACCAAAACAATGTGTAACGAATGCAATCTTCTCTACCATGCTTCCCTTTGACTTAAAATATTTCTAAAAATGAACATGTATTAAGTTCGAACAAATTCCAGTCTTTTTCAATTTGTAGAATCAGTTGGTCAGAGAGTTATTGTTTGAATCTTTTCATCTCAAAGAATCCCTTATTGCTTTCTCTAGGAGAGGATCTGCTTCATCATACTGTACATCACAAAGAAGTATAGAAATGTAATAGAGGCAGCTGTGAGAGATCCTTTGAATATTCTGTAAGTCTGCAGGTTGGGTGTTCAGTAACTCTGAGATTCATAAGTCTTAAGGTTGCATGGAGGTGGAAGCCTGGTGAAAAAAGTGGGATTTAAAGGTTTCCTAACTAGGGGAAACGGTTAACTATAATTACAGAGGAAGCTATACAGTATACAGAGAAAGCAGTTCTAGTGGTTTGAAACAGAAATTAATTTATGGTTTGTGGCTTATGAGAAGGTTATGGATTACAGGTTATGGTTATAAACTGACTTATGGTTAGAGAAAGAACATAGCTTCCCCTAGGATCCAATGAAGCTCAAGGTTACACCAAAGGCTGGGAGTCAATTTCTGGATTTCGGGGGGCTCTGGGTTTCAGTTATGAGTTGCAATCTCTGAGAGCAGTGAAGTCCTTGAGGACAATGCCACAAATTTGTAAAGTTGGTAAACCAGGAGTTGCAGGCTGTGAATGGCAGGGGGAAAGTTTTCATGCCACTTACAATGGTGACAAGAAAGTATCCAATCCCCCATCTGTGTGATGCATGGCAAGAATTCTACACCAAAAGTCACACTACACAGTACATCAAGTAGAGAAGTAAGAAACAAAATTGCCCATTGAATTAATCATGATAGATAAAACTCACAATGTGTGAAAATACTGCCCTGGATATACCCAAACAAAGAGATTTACAGCATACTATAAAACAGTTTGTACATTAGAGAACAGAATAATTAACACAAGGCTTTGCTTTCTAATATTCTCATGTTCATTTAAATACACAAAGAGAAAATAAGAACTCCCTTCTTCTGGAAATTATCTTTCAAGCCTAAATAACACACAAAGTAGGGCATGCAAAACCTTACAGAAATCCTAATTAGTATCTTAAAAGTTGGTATGGTACTTTGTTAAATGTAATTTTAGTTCCTGTACAATGATTAAAACAGCTTTGCCCACTCTTCTGATGCCATGATAAACAGTCAAACATGTCAAACAGTCTGTAGTATTTCCTGTTACATCACTGTCAATGTAAATTTTTTTAATGTGAGTTTTTCCGGCAGTAGTCATTCATTGGTGAAACACAAAGTCTTCCGTCACATCACAAATCAACCCTTTTAGTATTGCATTTAGTGTTATAGTTTTAATAATTTAAAACAACAGTTTTTGTTGTTCATAAGGAACCATTTACAAAAAACAATTTTCTTACCTTCAATGTGCTGTGCTTATTCCTTGAGCGTCTAATTTAATTAGTGAATTAAAATTTACAATGGATAGATGCAGAATAATTTAAATCAGGATGGATTGAGAGACTTTAAGGGCAGCACTGTCTACTCACAGTAACATTAGAAGCAGTTTGACAGGGTTCTGTGTTGGCTCCTTTGTCTGTTTGATTAAGGAGAAATCAAATTTATTACCATATATACAATAAACTTGTCAAATGTATTAATAGCACAAAAACTAATGGACTAATAAAGGTTTGATGGTGCAAAGATTCTATTAAAACAGCATCAGGTGAGGACATTAAATGAACTTGGCAATTTCCATGGAATTAAAACAAATATTGTTGACAAAAAGTAAAAATAAAACATATATAATACAAATGGTTGATTTATAGGCAAATTAATTGCCTTACCAGATATTGAAGTGACTGAGAAGACTATAAAAGAAGACATATCCAAATAAGAGCTTAATGAATAAAGAAAGCTTTCAGAATTTAACCATACCAGCATTCATTCAACTATAAGAAAGTCTAGGTTCATTTCTTAGTTAACCTTTCTTTGCTTCATTGATCATATTGTTTAATTTGTCTTGTTCATTAATTCCAAATTCCACAGTTCTAACGTAGATGTAAAATTGTTCTCTGCTGAAAGCACTATTGTATGCAAAGTTCAAAATTTAATTCAATATGATTAAACTTACCCACAAGATGGGATACTCTGACATTATAACGCCAAAGGCAAGCCAAACAGAATGTGTAGGAGCATGGTCCATTTAATTTCCAGTGGAAATGCCATGATGCTTCAAGCATGAATGGTAATGTAATCTTGTTGCTACACTCTGGTAAACAGTTCTATCCATATCTGACATGATATTTACCAAACCCACTTAACCATACACTCTTTGAGAACTTATTTAATATGTTTTGAATAGCATGACACTAGGTATTAACATCTAAAACCATATTGGTGTAATAAGAAAAGAAACTCAAAATTAAAACATAATACAACTGTCAAGGAATAAAAAACAGAAACAATCAAAAAACATGCTGGATAGATTAACAAAAAAATATTTTGAGAAAAACGTGACAGTTGCCACCTGAAAGTGTCTAATTGATACAGTGGTATAAGCAAGATAAGCATACTTAAATTTGAAATTGCTATATCAATTAATGTGTATGATTAGACAGTTATAACATGAAAGAACTATAGTTCAGGCCACACTGAAAATCTGCAGTTTTCAGTTTATTTGGATTGCAGCTGCTTTCAGTTACAGCAGGTTAACAGAGGAACAAATAAAATAGAAGTGTTTTACACAGTCATGAACCTTCCTGAGTGCACATTGCAATGTCATCGAGAAGTTGAAGGACAGCACAGACTGAGACTGTACTGGAATACAGATTAGATTGTCATTGTTTTCTTCTCATACAGTATTTTCCACAAGGCAAGGAAAACTGCAACCACGTTTTAGTGGAGAGATTTGTTTTTTGATTGTGATTCTGTCTTTGTTATTACAAAATTGTGTAATAATAGGTTTTTTGTTTCTTTTAACAGAGTGGGTATCTATTATTTTGCCTTTTCCAGCATAACAACATTTCCTCACTGCCTCAATCTTAAAATGAAAAATAGATGTCATGTGGTGGTCTGTTTAATTCTAGAGTGCGGTCCAATCAGGAAGGTAAAAAGGGTTCCATATGGCGTATAGAAATGACAACACATTTGTATGCATTAATCCACTGTACCTTCAGAAATATTCAGAGGGACAGATTCCAAAACTGGTGTTGATAAAATTTAAACTGTGACTATTACTTTAATTCATAATTATTAAATATCTTAGATGGAAAAATTCCAGTGTATTTAAAGACCAAATACTAAGCTTTGATGACAGCAATAGTAAATTACTTCTTAACCAACTTCACTGATTGAGATTTCTGTCTGCATTTAATTAACTTTCTAGCATAATGTAGGAAGTGTTATTCTTGTTGTTGCAGATGAGTGGAAGGGCAAGCTAATATTTAAATGGAAGCCGGCCACCGGTTATTTAGTGCCTGTTACTGCATTAAATAATTCAGCAGGAGTCTTGAACCTCCTGTAGGCAAATATCCACCGTGCCCGCCTCAGATGGTTCAAGACTATATAAGCTGTGATCTAGCAGTACTTGGGAACTCACAGAGTTGCTTCAATGTTTGCTATATTTCAAGCTTTACCCTGAGCTCCTGAATTCTCTCTGTGTTTGCTACTTGATTTCTTGACCCTGCCTCTCCCTGACTTCATTCTCTGGATTCTCCTCTGATGCTTTGTCTCTTGGTGTTGAACTTTGCTTTTCCTGATCATGGCTCTGGATTGTGTTTGCCGGCCTCCTCGCTGCAAACCATGTGCTGTCTTCTCACGCCGCTCTAGCCCGCTTGCTGTTACGTTTCACATCCCTCCTCTAGAGGGCACTCCTACCCTTTTCTGTTATGATTAGTTTTTCTTATTTCCTGGTGTGTCTTGTTTGTATTTTGGTTAAAGGCCTAGCGTCTCTGCAGTTCCTGGCTCATTATTGGAAGATGGAAGGCTTGCCTATTTCCCGGGCTCACAGGTAGCCCGAGGGTAGGCCTTATTCCCTGACATTCTGACCATCTGGGTTTGGAGCACCTGGTCCCCTTATGCTTTTAGTTCTTTGTGTTCCCAGTCTCAGTGCCCCTTCCCGGGGATTAAAAGTGTCTTCATCTTGGATGGATCTCCCGGTCTTTGGATTACGGACTGCGCCATGACTTCCCGTTTTGGACTTCCCTGGACTTGGTTGCTTCCGCATTTCCCGGATCACTACAGTCACCGCCCCCTGTCTGTCAACCTGTCCTAACCCTGCAGTATCTTCCCCTGATGTCCTTCTCCAGTCTTTTCTGGATTACACTGTCCAGCATAGGGTCTTTAACAGAACCCTAGCTTCTTTTAAGAAACAGGCGATCGGGATACTTGGAACAATTAATTGTTTTATCAGAACCGGCTCCCATAACGCTTGCCTTTGTTTATCTACATGTTCTTGGGTTTATTTAATGAAAATGTGGATTTTCTACCATTTCCAGCAGCAACACAATACAGTAATTACTGCAAAGTGATTTAATGAAGTCAATTTTTTAAGTCAGACTGTACATCCATCCATGGACAACAACTGACAACTTTGTTGACAAACATACAGCTCTTGAATTCTTTGCTTTCCTTGCCATTTTCAATATGTAACTCAGAAAATGTGACTATCACATTATACAGAACGTAGGCTTTCTAATCCATGTAATACCTTAAAATGAGAAGGTATATGACTCACAAGAGTGTAGAAATAGCAGGAATGTGTGGAATGTAACATCCTCAGACAGCAAGTTTGTCTTAGGGCAGAAAAGTGTAATTGGTCTTACTAATCTGAGTATCTGTCTTTTCACCTTTCTTGTTAACAAACAATGAGTCATTGCCTGTCAGCAGAATAATCTTAAAATCATATGCAGTGTATAGCTATTTCAAGTCTATGTAAAAGTATATGTGCACATTAATTTCTAGGAAATCTAATAAAATAACCAAAGGCATAATTATCCATTAGTCCTAAAACTGATTAATTTGTTATTTGACTATTTTTTTAAATAATGTAGTAAATTTCCAGTGTATGTTATTACTTGCCAGACATTTTGCCTGTTTTTATCTTTATTGTTTTCAGTAAACATATTTTTCTGTGAAACGGTTTTTCTTTATTCTGTCAAGTCTCGTACTGTAGAACATAAATGTTTGTTATTAAATATTTCATTTTAAAGTAATTACAAATATTTCAGTAAATTAAAATTGATAATTTCAGAAAATCTGTCAATATTCTAACTGAATTGAAAGGAAGAAGTAAATGGGTAATTCTGTGATACAAATCAAAAAGAAGAAACACAATGTTTTGGCTGTTAAGACTTCTTCAGGTGTCAAAACTGAAGATGTCTTGACAGCTCAAATACTGTATTGTGTTTCTTCTATTTGAAATTAATCGACAGTGGAATTACTCAAGGGCAGCACAGTGGAGCAATGGTAAGCATTGCTGCCACACAGTGCAAGGGTCCTGGGGTCAATTCCTAGGGTGCTATCTTTGTTGAGTTTGTATGCTCTCCCTGTGTTTGTGTGGGTTTCATCTGGGTGCTGAAAAAACCTCTTACAGTCCAACGAAATACTGGTAGGTGGCTCTGGTCTGAGTGTGTGTGTTCGTGTCTGTGTCTGTGTGAAGGACTGGTTTCCTGCCGAGTGTGTATTCTGCCTTGCATCTGTTGCTTGCAAGGACAGGTTCTTGCTCCCTTGTGACCCTGTATTAAATACATTTGTTAGATGATGAATGGAATAACTCAACAGCCAAAATGCTGTATTTCTTCTTTCTACTTTTCAACATAGTGCTACCTTTATTCCTTCATAGTATTAGAATTTGTACCTCAGGGATACTATTTCTGGTGAGCCTTTAATAATATATGTTGAGCTCCAGGCTATTTAGAGTTTAGCATGGTAAATTTTGTATATGTACAGTATAAGCAGAAAACAAAAGGTTGTTTTTGCTTTATTTTTGTGTTTTTCTTTCATGATAACTTAGCACTTATTTTATTCCATATCCTCCAACTATTATTAGGGTTATACTTCACAGATATTCTTTGAGATCTTTAGCTTAACTGTAGGATTGGAGCATACAGTATATCACTGAACTCACTGCAGTCCTGCAGGTTCTCACCAAGTCCTAGAAGTTTCTGCTGCAACTCAAGACATTGAAAGACTAAATCTAGCCATTCAGATGCAAGCAGCATCCCAGTATTTATTCACTCCCAATCACTCAGCCCTACATTACCTTATCCACTAGGATTTAACATGTGTCTTAAGTCCTAATGTAACTCAGTCCTGAACTTGGAGACCACTGTGTCTTCTGATTCTTACTCCAGACAAGTTTGCGATTAAAAGTGCAGCCAGTCAAGACAAGATGGCAGACTTATCTGGACCATATTCCCCAGGGAGCTTTGGAATTAATAGTACAGGAAAGCAATGAGCTTTCAGTCACCTGACTAGTGGCGGGAAAACAGATGGTCAGGAGACAGCTTAAAAACGAGTAAATGAAGACAGACACCACTCCAGAATTGGAGTGCTGTCTGCCTTCTAGAGGCCCCTAAGTGCTGCATTCACTGTAGGAAGATGGACTGACTATGTACCTAAGGAATTTGAGAGTTTTGTGAAGGTAAATTGGTGAATTTAGAAAGTTTGAAAGCTTTGAAGAGTCTCAGATGAGATTGAGTGTTTGGAGTTGTTTGTTTTGAAGCTAGTAAGTTTATTAACTGCCAGGCTATGAAAGATACGGACTTTGTGAGGAAGTTCACTCAGGATCTCAAAAAGGAGCATACTTTTGTTTTGAAGTTTAGGTTGAGGTGGTGTTTTTTTTTCCTTACAGCTGTGAATGACACCTCTGGTCCCACCTGTTTTCCTGGACCCACCTATTTTAAATATCGTGTTACTACACACTCCAGTGCACTGTCACAGTATATGTTTTCAGTTCTTAACAAGGTTTTGAGGGTTGTAATTGGCAACAAGCATGTATCA
Source organism: Atractosteus spatula (assembly GCF_055471065.1). Taxonomy (NCBI): domain Eukaryota; kingdom Metazoa; phylum Chordata; class Actinopteri; order Semionotiformes; family Lepisosteidae; genus Atractosteus; species Atractosteus spatula. Next base: position 49,061,192 of record NC_142706.1, read on the forward strand.
ATTCATGAGTTTCATAACTTCCCTGTTTTACGAGACTTGAAATGAAATGTAACTAATTTGACTTAAACAGAAGGCAAAAACACTTATTGTGATACATTATCATTCCCCCCTGCCTGTTCATCATAAATTCATCACATATTAAATGCTTTTTAGTCACAAATAAAGCCACAAGTTCTTAATAAGCACGTTCAGAAGATAATGCATTACATTATGTAAAATATTTTTGGAAATAATATACCTTAGCTAAGGTATATTTCAAACTGAGGTGTGTGGAAAAAAGACTAAACAAGCAAAAAGACCAATTCCACGTTCCGGTTAGCACTGGTGATCAAGGGCTTAGCTAGAACAAAACAAGACTCATTCATCCATCAAGAACTGTACATTTTCAAATGTAAAATATTACTCATTTTTGGTCATTCTCTCTTATGGATATGTCCATGAGATTTCACACATGCCCATATTGTTGACCTCCTTTACAAATATTAAGAAGGACAATAGAGCTGGAGGCAAAGTACAAAAATTCCTGGATATTGAATCACCATACAAAAACTATAGCTTTGCTCTTGATTATATGATTAAAATAATAACACAAAAGCAACACTGCACTGTTATCATCACAACATTTACAAACAAAAGGAGGCCTATTGGCACTTAGTAGTTCAAGTAGTCATCCGAAGAAGGCTCCACAGCCAAAATGTTGTATTTCTTTTCTTCTCTTTTCAGCATGGAATAAACCTTTACTTGTTTCGATCGGCATATATCCAGCATATTTCCTAGTTAGTAGCTGATAAATCCAAGGATGTCATCCAGCCATTTCTTCAAAAAAAGGCAGGGCATCAACATGGCTGTATAGTTTGTTCCATACTCCCAGTTCCAAAAAGGTCAAATCTGAAAGAACAAATAATTTCATTAATTGTCATACAGTTAGTGTGTCTTTTTTTCTGTCATGCATTTTATTAAACAGTGCTATCACTTGAAAAGCCATATTTGATTAACAGGCTACTTAACTTTCATATAATTCTACATGATTAATGACAATAAAATGTCTACATATTACATAATGTAGTACCCTTAGGGCACCAAGCAGACAAGCAGTAGGGTTGGTGATGTCAGCCCCAGGAAAGCATGCTGGGATAGATGGGAGCTTTTCTGGGATATTTAGGAACTCCTGGGACTCAGAGAAAAGGACAGGGGTTTGTGTACATGGTATGCAAGTATATGTGTGGGGCTGTCCCATGTTTCCCTATCTGGGTCTGTGACCCCACCTTCACTGTTTGTTATGAATGGCTCTCTTCCTGTTGGCTGGAGAGAGCAGTACTTTTAAGGATAGTGAGAGGGCAACTGGTTGCTGAATAAGCTGTGGTGAGTCTGGGAGATGAGTCTGGAAAAGGATGAAATCAAAGGAACTCAACTGAATAGCTGTGCACCAGAGGCTGTTTACCAGACAAGTCCTCTACAGACACTTTGCTCACCAGGAACCTGCAATGCCCCCAGGACACATGTTTCATTGAGGAGACACAGGAGCATGTGTTCTGGAACTGTCCTTTCACCAGAGCAGTCTGTACAGGAACTAAGGAAGGAAAACATGTTCTTTTGAGCTCCTGCAGAGGACTGGATAACTGCAGTTTTAGAGCTACAACATGAAAATGGCATGAACGAGTGGTAGGGCTTGGAGGGACACTTTTATTGTGCAAATGCAGCCCCAACAACGACTTGCATGGATTGGAAAAGGACAATCATCTTTTTAATAACTTTTAGATAGTGTGTCAGTGGAACACACCTCCCACTGCACTTCCTACTCAGCGGTGCATAGGAATGTGCAGCTTCCACACCTGACGCCAATCAGCACTGCGATTTAAGATCCCGACGCGCCCGCAGATGGCGTTCACGGAAGAATCGATTGTGTTTCCCCTCACTGGCGACATAAACTAATTTCTCTGCTTAGAGAAAGATTTCTCTTGTGTACCAGAGAACCGAAATCTCTGCAGACGATTACACATCGGCACACCGCAGGGAAGACAACACGCGCTCTGCCGGTGCTCAGGCAGCCTCCTAACTCTACCGAGACTGTCACAATAGGTAGTAGAGATTGTATATTTTGTTAGAGTGTGTACTTGTTGTGAGAAGTATATTGTGAAATAAAGTTTATTTTGTTTATAAAAGGATAGCAAAACTATGCCATTCTATTTAATAAGAGCACTTCCATTCCCACACTTCAGTGTGTTTATACACACAATTATTCATCTTAAGTGTAGACATAAATATAAATTCTATTATACTGATTATTTTAGATATGCATAATGTTTTGTAGTCACCTTCTTTTGTGTTTTATTATACTGTACAGTACAATGCCTTTTGAAAAGAAGATCTATATGAATGACTAAGTATGTAGCACATTTGTCAACAAAAAAATACTGTACTTTTAGTTAAAGCAGAGCTTCTGGGATTCATATATGGTTAAGTTATTGTTTATTTATGTTTTAAAATGAGCACCTATCTGCACAAAATTCCTCCCATAAGAACCGAAGGCCTTTCATTCAAAGAAACTCTCACTCTCACCATCATAGGGAATTTCTGCATGACGTACTGTATATTCATCAAAAGAGATTTTCTTCTGTACTTTTTTAACCTACATTTTTTTACAGAGTGGTATTATAGAAATCATTTCTGTAACGGGATATCAAGTCAATCATGAATTACTAAAGAGGTGAGAACAATTTTATATTATCTATAATAAATAGGTCCCATATCTTGTTTATACAAAGGACCATCAGTTTTCAAAAAGACTACTACAGATACTGGAGATTTTAGACTCTAACTAAGAAAGAAATGGAGGGAACCCAGTTCTGCATTGCTTTTAGGACTACAGGGAAATGCATTTCAAATTCAGAGCAGAAAGCACTTCTTTTCAGTAGAAGGACAATTGGAAGTGCTAAATTAGAACAAGCTATCATGCACCTTGTTGAAGCTCATACCCTAACTCCCTTCAATAAATGGCTGAATAAGATCTCCTGACTAATTAAGAGCAAATTAATGACAAAAATAAGAGCAAATTACACCCTTTCATTTTTTATTATTCTTACGTTACTACTTTTACTACTTCTAAAAAAAAAATAATCGAATTATAAAATAGATTAACGCACTAGACACCAAGCTGTGAAGTGTATGCTTACCTTTCTGTTGAGTGACCTTGGTAGACAGCTTGCACAAAACCACAAAGTTGACCCCCAACACATATTAGTTGTTGTGCTCCAAGGGTGGAAAGGGGGTCAGTACCCTACTTGAGAGTGGCTGGGAATGGTCTTCTAGATCTCCCACAGTGATGTGTTCAACAGTATCAGACATTAAAAAAAGGTATTATATTATAATTATATTAAAAATATCATTCACACAGCATATTTATGTTGCTATTGAGCCATCACACCTTATTGTAACAAACATAAGTATAACAAAAAAATATTGTATTTTATACAATATTTATAATGTATACACTCTATATGTATGTAATAGCCATGGAAGGAGGAAACAGTAAAAATAATACCTTACAAATATTGTTTTTTAACAAATAATACAATACAAATATCAAAATATAATGTGTAAAACAAAAACAATACATTGCTAGAGTGAAAAATAGAACAGTTACAAGAAGACTATAGCCATTTGAAGTGGAAAGATGCCAAGCTACAAGAATAAATGTAAACTTTAAGAACCAAGAGTAACCTTGGCCCACTTCACTTTTACACTTGTGCTTATTTTCTTGCAGGCTATGTGGTCATTTGTTCTTTTTTTCTGTTAGATGTATACAGTACATAAATGAAGAGGGGGCAGGAAAATATGTAATTTTTGTTAACTTTTCAAGAAAGTTTCATGACATTTGTTACCCTTAGTATGCTAAAGCAACTCCAAAGCTCGAGCTCGGTTTTGAGAAATGGAGCTCTTCATCAACCGGGGTTCAGTATCATGGCAGCATTCATCTGATTAAAGTCCTCTGGGGTAGGACTGACTTGATGTTGAGATCAGAGGACATTCTTTCAACTTCAGCCCTGCTCTGATCTCAAATTGATGGCATTTCAAACTGCAGAGAAATAATTGGAAAAAGAAACCAAAACCAAACAAACTAAATATACTTTTTTTTAAAAAAAGAAAAGGAATGGTCTAATTTAAAGTTGTAACTCTTACAGAACCCATGGCTTTAGCTGCTGTTCAGAAGATATACTTTGAACTGAGAAGAATAATGCAGTAGCACAACAGGGAAAAGTGAGATAGAAAGGATTAACCACTGTTCATTTTTTAAATAAAAATAGAGATCACCAAATAATAATCATACTAAGACACAATGTGATTTTCCTGAGAATATGAATACCTACTTTACCTGTTTTACTTTAAGAACATCCATCCATTTGGATGCCAGCCCATCGCAGGGCACACACAGACATGCACATATTCACATCAGGGTCAATTTTCCCAGAATGCAAATAATCTACTGGTATGTAGATTTTAAGAATATTTTAAATCAAAATTTAAAAGAAACTTAGTTTAAATTAAATACTTAACAGCAATTCATTTTATGTAATTATATTGAATGTCTTCATTGTATGGCTCCTGACTAATATAACTAAAGATCATATTACCCACAACAATGCCAAACCTTCATAGAAAACTAAAACACTTTAATCCAAGAATTATACAGAATGATATTCAAACAATTTAAATTAAAAATGTATTTATTTTTTGTTAATAGGATGTAGTTCTGTCAATGAAAGTTTGAAATGACAAGAATACTGTTTGCATAATAATTAGAAAGGGTATTAATCAATAATATTGATGTGTGTAATAGAGTTGATTAATTTAGGTATAATTTTGTCATGTCCTGTTTGATTACTACAGTATGTACTGTATGTTTGAAGTGGTTGAAAGCATTCAAACAGAGCTACTAGCTACTGTAGCCTATCTAGTTCTTTATCTCATATAAAGGTGACAGGTGACATATTAGTTTAAGTCAAGAACGATTAGACTACAAGAAGCAAAGGGCTAGAATTGTAGATTGAAACAATTAGATCAGCCATTTGGTGAGAAAATAAAGCAGTATCGTCTGGCACCCCATAAGTGCAAAGGGCTGGGCAGAGTCTAAGATACATGAAATAGAAAAGTCCAGGGAATGAATAAGCCCCTCTCAGATACTAAAATGTGCACAAGCATTTATCATCAAAGATGAAAAGCATGAAAGCATGAAAATGCATAGGTAAATGACTCAAAACTTCACAGTAAGAAAGAGTATCTATTTAATTGTAAGTGTAGGATGAGCACTGTGATTGTAAAAGTACAATATAACTCATAATTGACACATCTTCTCTGGTGGCTTTTATTTTGGGAGAATGGCTAAGTGGAAAATTGCCTAAACTAATACAGTGCTATGATGTTGGTTGTTTTAAGGATTCTATCTTAAATGTTTTCATGAGCCATAATTTATTAAATGATATGATGAATCATGACGAATAATCACAAGTATTTTTGTGAATTCCTGGAGATGCAAATAACTCTTTATAATAATTATTTTTAATCAGTGACACTGATTAATTTCAGTTAAACATTTTCTAATATGCAATAACCATGTATATCGAAGTGGCCATGAATACGATGACTGTCTTTGCAAAGTATAAGTGTCAGTAAGTTTATAAATGCTTATGTACTGTAACTCACTGCATGGTATATTAGTTATTAAAGGAACAAGTAATAGTTTTATTCCATGCTGAAAAGAGAACAGAGAAAACACAACGTTTCAGCTGTGAAGCCATTTTCCAGTGTTAGAAAGACAGGGCAGACAGAAAAGATTAAATAGCACAGAACAACAAAAGCTGGTAGAGGGGAGGAGGCAGGAGGGGCAGAGAGGCAGAGAGTGCAGAAGGGTGAAGAAAGGTGTGAGGTCAAAACCTGCATGAGAATAAAGACAATTACATGAAAACAAGTCGGTCACTGAGAGAAGGGGGGTGGTGTGAACTTAGTTTCAGGATGAGTTTAGTTTCTGTTGGTTTTCTGCTATGGGAATTGAGAAACCCTTCTTTGAGAACAGAGACCGAGAGATCAGTGTGATCATGGCCATCTGAGATGAAATGAGAAACTATGTCTTGGAGAAATCTTTAATCTTCATAGCCTGAACATGTTCTCTGAACCGGTCTCCTAGTCTCCTTCTGGTTTCCACAACATAGATAGCTGGACATTTTTTTGCAGGAGATATAGTAAATGTAAATATTAGTTATTATGTTGTTTATAGTTTGTAATTTGAAACTTGCAAGTGTTCATGGGAAATGTAGTTACCTTATTTTTATGTTCTGCTACCACTACCAGCTATACAAAAACAGTATATTATAATTGACACCTGAAGAAGGCTCCACGGCCGAAACGTTGAGTTCTATTTCTTCTTTTTTTCAGCATGGAATAAACCTATTACTTGTTCCTTTGCAGCCTACGCATGCTGACGCAGCTACCCACCTGAAATATTATAATTAGTTCAAGTAGGCAGTTGCGTCAGCATGCGTAGGATGCAAAGGAACAGGTAAAGGTTTATTCCATGCTGAAAAAATAAAAAATGAAACACAACATTTCGGCTGTGGAGCCTTGTTCAGGTGTGAGAGAGAGTGAAATCGGTGGTTGATAAAGCATGGGAGAACAAAAGCTGGGAGTGGAGAGGAGGCAGGAGCAGGTGAGAAGCTGAATTGACACTTAGGTGGTGTGAAGTCGATAGAGGTCAAGAGAGGTGTGAAGTCAAAACCTGCAAATGAACAGAGAGGGTTAGAGATATATATACAGTATATATATATAATGTTAAATGTGTTCCAAAGACCATTACAAATATTTGTAGTATCATTATGGTTAATATTTTAAGAACACATATCATCACAAAATATATACAAAATAATTGTGTGGTGCAACACCTATCCATATCTAAATGTAATGCCTTTTATATATTCACTTCTGTTTTAAGATCGATAAACACTTTATTAATCCTGTGAGGGAAATTGCAGTGCCACAGCGGCCTGGCACAGTCAACACAGCACAGTGTAATGAAATGATACAACAATACAATACAGTAAGTACAGTCAGTGAGAAGTGCAGTAAAATGTTTTTAAAAAAGGAGTTATTATATTTTAAAAGATAGTGTGTTGCCCGTATTGTCAACAGATTCTTAAAAACAGACCAATATCATCCTTATCTTTTTTTCAGGGCTTTGCTCAGCTTTATGGTCTTTTTATATACTTTCTGCTTATGTATTCGCTGGAAATCATTTCCGCTTTTTTATATTTGTAATGATATTCATTCTATGTGAGCCATTTGTACACACCCACAGCTCTTCTCTTTGAGTGGGTCCCTCTCTATAGTTGCCAGTTTTCTATCTTGTGACCTAAAACAAAAGTTAGATTATATTATTATTGCTGATGGCAAGTGTGTAAATTCCTTTGTCACACTTAAGTTGGTATTTCAGTAGCAGCTTTGGAGAGCTGCACATCCGCTGGCATACTGAAACGATGTGTCACATTTAATTTTGTGTTTTTGTGTTTCTTAGAACTCACAGACTATTTCATACTGTAATCATTATATTAGAGATATTGGTCTGTGTCTGCTCTTGATGGCCTATTTACCCTGGTTCACTTGAGGGTATTACTGCATTTCCTGAGCAGTATCGCTATTGTGAAGGTGTCTATTTGTCTTCCTTCATTTCCCAGATGTCAGAATGTGCTAATAAGCATGGTTCAGAATAAAGTACTGTATGTACAGCAGAGCAGGCTATATGTATTACTAAGAAAGCTTAGATTCATCATAAAATATGTGTTATATAGCATAAATACACCATTGGTAGTAAAATACAGCAGTTTAATGGATGCATGTATGTATACTAAACTGCTGTACAGTATATCTGATGTATTTTATTTTTTATTTTATTTTTTTTTATTGATTCCTTAATCAGGAAAATATTTCACTGTGCCCTGTCTTACTTCAACTATTAAATATTTCTTTTAAAAAACAAGACAAAAGAACAAAATACATCAGATAAATTAAAAGGCAGAATGGAAGTTGGCAAAAAAGGAAAATGTGGAAAAGGGGGTGTCAAGCTAAACCTTCACTGGAACAATTCTCCAAAAACCTTTTCTTCCCAATTTTCAAGAATATAACATCCCAAAATACGACTTAAAACATATGAAAAGATGGTAATGTTTTTAATGTAAAAAAAGGAAAGCTGTGCAAAAATGTGTTTATACCGTATATAGTACTATATGTGTGTACTGCACTAATATAATTTAATTTAATACTAATGGCATCTCATAATCATGGTCATACAGTACCACTAGAATTCATTGATTGCAGATTGTGATCTCCATTTTGACCTTAAATAGTTGATTAAAACTGATCAGCGTATGGCAATATTATAATAATTATCTTTTTTTAACTGTAAGGTATAATTTTATATTCTGTAAATTAAGCTTCTTATTTAATTCAGTGAATGTGTAAAAGTGTGATCTTAAGGTGGAAATGCAGATACTTGATAGAATTTGCTGCTTATCTAACCCAATGAGCAATCGGGAGAACTGCTTTGACTGGAGAAGCAGGTGAGAATGACAATGAAATTCCAGTGAAAGAGTCAGAAAGAAAGGTTGTATTGTGAATTAATTTCTGTGCTGTTGTATTTTTGCTGCTGGCATTTTTATTCACAATTTTTGTGAATATGTCCTGATTTGATAATGTTTGCATTCTTTTTTCACCTCTTCTAACAACAGCTGACTTCCAGAAATCTTTTTCTTCATTGTCCAGACAATAGACAGCCTTTAACAGGGATATAAACACATTAAAGATAAATACAGTATTTGATCATTCTCACAATTTATCACTCACTTATTAAAATCTAAATACACTTCTTTAAAGAAGAATTTTGAAAATGCTGCTAGGTGAGATTTAAGGTTATCTCAGTCTATACCTAGCTTTGTAAATATAAATATTTTTGGCTGCAGTTTCATGAAGAGAAGATGTTTTATCTGAAGACTGATAGAAAATGGAGAATAATCACTAAGGAGAAGCAGGAGGGGGCACAATGACAACAGTCACAGCCAAATAATCAATATTAATAAAGAGTCACCTTTGGGTCATACATGTGTAATCAGGACACATGTACAGCCATCTAAAATATGTGTCAAAACTAATGTCAGAGGAAAGCACTCTGCGGTAATCCACAGTCCTATCCAACATACTGCTTTCAGTTCTTCATACCAGATTGATAGATGGCACTTGTGCTGGGTTAGATGTTACTAAAAAGGAAGCTTCATTTAATCTGCTTTTTTCTTAGTCTAATAATCATATGTTATATGCTACGTATACATATAAAATATATAGCCTAGCTACCGGATTTAAATGTGACATGGCTATACAGTATTTTTTTCTGAAAAGGGGATTACATGCCATCAATGGAACCTGAATCGTACATTAGTTTTATAATACACCTGGTTTAACAAGAATTCTCAGAAAACAAGGAATTTTGTGGACTATAAAGTAAACAAAACAACTAAAGTTGTTAATTTTGCTATTTGGAGTGTCACGCCCAGTACACCTAGAGGGCACTCTCCTGTGCCTAGTTCCCTGTGATTATTCATGTCTTTCCAGTGTGTCTTGTTGGGTAGCCTATTTACTTCCTGCTTCTACTCTGCTCCTGGCTCAGCATTGAGGTTCAGATGTCCTGAGATCCGCCTAGCACCAGGTCACTCCTGTCCATGGCCTGAGAGCATAGGTTTCTATATAGCATTTCCTGAACAGCTGAGCCCGGACTAACCCCCGTCTCGCCGCTATGTATAGGGTCTATTTTCTCTCTCCTGCCATTCCTCGGTTCATCCTCTCTGACATCCGTGACACAATGCTGAGCCTACTCTAGACCCCACAAGCATTTTTTTTCCTTTTTGTTTCCTGGCTTTTGGAATTATTTTCTTTACTCCTGGTTCTGGGCTTCCATGCCCCCAGCTCTTCCCTATCTCTTGTGGGTTATTTATGTTATGAGTGGTCTGTTCCCCTGTTCTGTCAGGGTTTATTTTTGTTGTTCGTGATTTTTTTTTGCTTGTTCAGTCTGTTTTTTTGTCTTGCTCCTCCGGAGCCCAGTCCGCCCCCCCCCCCCCCCCCTCTACTCAGTAAAGGTTTTTTTACCCCAGAGGAGAGGGTAGCTCTCAGCCGTGGACTCCTGGAGGTTTTCTTTCAGTTAAATGAGGTTTTTCCTCGCCCCAGTGCTATGCAGCACTTTTTTGTTCGTCAGGAGCCGCCCTTGAAGGGGGGGGGGGGGGGGTACTGTCATACCCAGTACACCTAGAGGGCACTCTACTTCTGTCCTGTTCCTAGTTCCTTGTGATTATTCATGTCTTTCTGGTGTGTCTTGTTGTGTAGCCTATTTACTTCCTGCTTCTGCTCTGCTCCTCGCTCAGCATTGAGGTTCAGATGTCCTGAGACCTGCCTAGCACCAGGTCACTCCTGTCCATGGCCTGAGGGCATAGGTTTCTATAGGCATTTCCTGAACAGCTGAGCCCGGGCTAACCCCCATCTCGCAGCTACGCATAGGGTCTATTTTTGCTCTCCTGCCATTCCACGGTTCGTCCTCTCCAACATCTGTGACAAGGAGTTACTGTATATTGTTGAGGTATAAACACTCAAAACATTTTAATATTATTTTAATGGTTGCTTGCAAAACAGTGGTGTAAAAAGTGGATCTAGATGAAAGCATTTTTTTCTGTTTGTATTTCTGGCTCCAGAAAATGTTTAGATCTATATTAATGCCCAGTTTATCAAGATTTAACATCTGATTTTTGTCTTTCTTCAAATTTAACCTCAAGATGAACCCATCTTTCAAACGATGTAGTTAACAAATAAAAATATTTTCAAATACCTGTATTATTGGAGTCTGTGATAAAGTAGAATGTCCAATGTTGTTTTTCAGATTTGTTATTAACAATTATTACTTAGTAAACTTAGTACATAGTGCCCATAACAAAACATATAATTCAATTTCCTGGTGCTTTTCCATGTTTGTGCATTGCACAAAAACATACAACACTGATCTTTGCAGGAAGGTGCTCATTAAATATATAGCTCAAAGATTGGTTTAAACTTTAAGTGTCTGTTAAATTGCATATTTCATTTAAAGGGATACAATGAAGAAAAACTTTTTTGGTCTTAAAAATATTGACATTGCTACAAAATATGACATGATAGTTAAATCTTTTTTAGAGACATGTACAGACTGCATATACACAAGCAGAAGTGATTGAGATTGTGATCTAACCTTCCTCTTGAACTTCTGTTAGATCTCCATAATTGCAATGGGACTTGCATCTGTTCTTCTATTTTTATTTGGTAGAATAGCTACATGGAAAATGGGTTGCCTAATGTTTGACAGTGCGGTTTCTATGATATTGATTATTTTAAGGATTATATCTTAAACTGCACTGTGATTGACTGGCTTCCTATACAGGCTGTATCCTGCCTTGTGCCCTTTATTTTCTGGGGTAGTGTCTGGCTCCCCTGTGACCCAGAATTGGAAAAACTATTCAAAAATGGATGGATTGTTGGATTTTGAAACTGTACAGAAAGCAAAAACTGTAAACGTCCAGAATGCATAATTTAAAGGAGTGAGACAAAGGTTAAGAGATGTAAAATGGAAAAGAATAGATATTAAATCAGTGAAAAATTAATAACAACAGTTTCTGATAATTGATAACAATAAAGCACAGAACAGATTTATCCCAAAAATCAAAAGAGCAAGTCAAAAGCTAAAATATCATATCTCAAATTCTTCAACAAGCTACTTAAGATATACTATATTTGTGAAAAGATAAAAAAAAATAATAGCAAGATGCAGTTAAAGAAAAAGAGTACACTCATAGCCCGGTATCCAAACTCAATTCATTCCTGAAAATCTGTTCGGGAGGCAGGAGATCATAAATCGAAAACAAAAATTCTATTATTTTTGTATGGGGAAGATTCCACCCCATTCCGAACTGAAGACAAGTTCACTCAAACACCCTAAATGTATAATACCTTACAGACCATTATAGCAAGCATAGTGAACAACACAGTTTTAGTCAAATAAGCCATCTATAGCTGTAAAATAATTAATGATATCATATTTACACTTTTTCATTCTTTCATAATAGATCATTATCCAAGCGATCGGCTAGGACAGTGTGCATACTGTTGTCGACTATTACGCTAGAGAATCTTTTACTCTTCCTCCCCATAATGAACAGCAACTACAAAACAAACACAAAAAACACAAATGAGAGCAAAAGCTTTTGCTGTGAGCGTAAAGAAAGCACTGCTGCCTCATGGCATCCTTTACCATAATGCATTGTGCACACGCAGCTGTTCGGTGGCACTGAATTCAAGTGAAATGGAAAGAAATATTGCAATAGAGGTTAAAACATAAATAATAAAAAAATATATTTAATTACTACAACAACACATGAACTGTAAAGCATGATGTAAAACATATCAGGGACAATAGCAGACAGCTTCTAGACAATGCAAGTGAAATGGCTTACTGTATGTACTAAATGAGCAATTCACTCAGATGTTCACTAAGTAAGAAGTCAACAACATGTATCACGAAGCAGAAGGCCAAGGTTCTGTATTAAATACAGTCTTTTATGTAGCTTATCCATGTGGACTGTTTTAGGTTAGTACCATAAAAGTTGTATTGGACTAAAGTCTGAAGATCATTATGGACAATGTCGATTTTATGCTGTTTTATATCTTTGTGAGTAGATTTGGAGGGATTTTTTAGGCTGTTTTACTGTTGGAATTTGGAAACTATTGGACAGTCCATTTTGCAGCCATGCTTGAGATTACTCATAGAGGTAACTAGTATCTTTGAGAAAATACACTGATATGCTACTGTATATTTCAATACATTTACAGGGTGTGAGGAAGTGTGAATGTTATGTATTAAAATAAAGTGCAAGCAAGAAAGATTGCTGGATATTTGTTTGTGCATCAACATCACATAGCTGAAGCATAGACATAGACCCATAAGACTGTAAATATTATGATTCCACTCCCCTTTCATCAAGGGTTTCTGCAATCAAAGCACGTAAATATGTATTCATGTGTATCTAAGTTAGTGTAGAATGTGAAAACAACTAAACAAGACAAAAGGATATGCAATTGCACCAATTGAAATATTAACTATGTCATGAAATTCCTTCCGTGACAGGTAAATATGGACAATCATCAATTCTCTATCTAAATTTCAGCTTGCTGTTATTACTTAAAACAGAGACAATCACATTAATATAGTATATTCTTTTATTACTTTTCTTCATTTGTAATAAAAATATTGAATAGTACCAAGACAGCTTGGTGAATAAAGCAAGTTTTAACATGATCATTTCAAGAAGCAGTATAAATTGATCTCTGAAAGTAAATGGTAGAAATACTAAAATGCTTGAAATCCAGGGAAGGTTAAGTGAAAAATGCAATAGAATTTTGTACAACAAAACTTAAAGGTCTGAATATGTTCTACTTTAAAACTGACATACTGTAGATTCATCACATGAATAACAGTGTCAAGTGTAATTCCTAGATATAAAGAAATAATATATGTATTAAACAGAGGGGACTACAAAGGTACTGTACCTGATACTAGAAATTAAAATCCTGAAAGGGCACTTGGCAAAGTCTACATAGAGGAATACTTCACAACCAAATTTGAAACATAAATCTAAAGAAACAAATGTAAATTAATAGGATGGTCTTTTAGAGTTGAAAACAATAGGCTTTTAACTAGGGTTGGTCTCTGGAATATGCACCTCAGTGTATTGTTGAAATGCAGTCCCTTGGATCCTCCAAGAAAAGGCCTGGTGAGATTGTGAATCAATATGTCAGTGAAATGACAATGTTCTGAATAATCCCCCATGGTTTATAACCTTTATTTCCTTGTGTTTGTATAAGATAAAGCCCTCACAACTAAAATGAAATGCAAAATTAAAACTGTTATCACATCACAAATGTAGTAATGGAATAAAATGAGATTTTTGAAATAGACTTCTGGGTTAATTCAATCTGAATTACTTGAAATAGATGTTTGCCTCTATAACTTGAATCTCTGCTTTCCAATTACTTCAACAGCAATAGCAGCACTATGAGAAAAGGTATAACCTGCCATGCATGGAAAATGATTCCCCTTACCCTGTGTACTTTGCTTATATAACGTTTCTGTTTAGTTCTCAATTTACCCTATATCATGTTTACCTTTACTGTAGAAATTATAGATCAATACATATACATAGAAGGAGACTACAGTATGTAGTAGGCTAAAAAAAGGACTTCTGACATGGGGAGGCTAGAATCTTCACCTTTGCAGGGATGTGCTTTCAATACTGTGAAGCAGGGCAACTTGAGCATAACACTGAAGGGACAGTGTGCCTTGGTTGTTCTTACGTTAAGCTAATACACCAGAGTTGCTGTGTCCTTTGCCTTAGGAAATTCACTTCACTTTCTGTGATTATCAAAGTATGAGCACTGTTGGACTGAAATGACCATTTTTGGAGTCTAAAAGATGTTGCACAAGCTCCATCACTGCTAAGCCTGTCCAATATGTTGAAGAATAAATCAATTGTTCATTGATCATCACAGGTTCAGTGAGAATGAAAGCAGCATTTAAATTAAGCTGTTGGTTCTAATTGCAAGTTATGTTTCTAGTTACAGTACATCTTTTTTATTCACCAAAGCATCTGTAAAAGAACACTGTGTAAAAATAAATGACCTATTGTTATTCTGGAATCATACAGGCTCTGAAAAACACATTTGTGGCATTATGCAAGGCTGAAACATACAGTACAGTACAAACTGTGTGGATGCCATCAATTGTCCCTTTTTGTATGATTGCAGCTTCTTCCTGATAAACCTTTATATGGCTTTTCAAGATATAGGATTATTGCATTGCTTTAGTAGGGATCACCACATGTGTAAGTGTAGCTCATACATCCTTTATGAGGCACATGCTTTGAGTTAAAGCAAACAAGGTAATTTGTTTAGCTTCCCATCTCAATTAGCAATCGGTACAGCTACTGCACCATAGATGAACATACAGTAATAAGATTTTCATTTAAAAATCCAAAAGGGTAGCTCAGTTCTAGATAGCATCAAACCATTTATATATCAAAAGACTGTTCTTCTGACATTGGTGATTTTTTGTCCTTATGAATCCAGGGGATTACATTTAGGTTCACTACCCCATTATATTTTCAGTCTTTTTTCCAATGGGAGTTCAGGGCACAAGCCACTCTTTATTAGCACTGGCAGCGTAGCTGTTTTCAAAACTGCTTGAAGTAACATTTTAGCAAAAATGTGTTATACTGTAGGTAAAATAAAAAAAAAAACATTATGACCCACTTAAAAATGAACTGGTGTATGCTAAAATATGTAAACTAAGGAAAAAACGTATGAAATACATTTTACAAAGGTTTGAATACATTTTACAAATTGAAATATAATACTGTAATATAATACTGTAAATGAAGTGTTTGTTACAAATACTAGGATACAGCATTTTTTTAATACAACCTTTTTTTTCCAGGAAATTTGTTGTACTCGACAAAGATAAATAGCACATTCGACATGAAAAAGGATTACTTTTTATATAAAAGCTTCTTTACACTACGTAGTCTAAGTCCTAATAACTGCACTGAGTTGTAAATGCATTTTGGCTACGCTCATTTTATCAAAATGTTTTAAACGAACAGAGCAAAATAACGCAAACAATCCATTCAAATTAGTGTATTTTCTAAATTTGCTATTTCGATTTTCTTCCATGCACCTTCGGTATTTGTGCGGAATGAAATATAACATTGCATATCCATATAGAGTTTGATATACAGTTGCCTGCAATCTCACAGAACGCTAGTCTATCATCTCCATGAGAGAAGGCCGCCTTTTGGACATGGTGTCAAAAGCGATAATTAAGCAGCAATCTGTATTATCTACGCGCTTATCCATCGGAAAATAAAAATAGTAAGAAACATGTCAGACGGACGTTAACGTTTCTTTTTATTTCCAGTAGTAAAAACACTATACTTTCCTGACGTAACGGATGACGGATGACGGAAAATAGCTACAATTATCAACTACAGTACATGAGGGTTCTCCCGGATACTTCTCTGAGGATGTCTGTCTTTTTGTAAGCTTTGAACTTATGCTGTATGTATATACATGACTCCACCCCCGTCGAACACACAAAAAAGAAGCAGAAATAAGCATTCTATCATATATCGAATTATGTTTCCAGTTTACAGAGCTACAGTACAGTACAGTACATGTACATGATTATTGGACTTAATATGATAATGGCATTATTATTTCCATTAGAAGTATTACTTCTATATTTATTATATATACTGTATTAGATATGTGTTAAGCAAAATATATACTTATTATTTCAAAAAGATTCCTAAAGCAGCATTTACATTTCCCTTACATATCTTTACAAAGAGCGTGCATTATTTACGTTTTGAATCAGTAAAAATTAAAAATTAAAACTGAATAAAAGTCCCGTAGGACATTTTTTTTCTGCAGCTTCCGATCCTTTTATCCTGTGACCTTGATGTGGCATCACCTAGGTCATTTCTATGAAACACCCATTTCTTATTTAACAAGAATAGCAATCCCCTTACATACCCAAATGAGAGAAATACAGAACAGTGAAAGAAAAACTAAACAGGCAAGTTGTAAATATATTGTAATACATATACATGTATGTAAAATGGCTGTAATATTTCATATACTTCTATATTCTTGTGCGGATGCTACCCCCATCTTAACAGCTATCCACTCACAGTATGAGTACGGTATTTCCATATCTCTATGCAGGTTCCGTTTACATAGGTGAGATATCTGAGCATGCTAATTTAATAATCTCACAAACTGCATCCAAAATATTGGAAATTATTTTAATATAAACTTAAATTAGAGAAATATAACGCCTTTCTTACAGTGGTAATAGCGCTTTAAATACCCCAAGGACAAAAAGAGGTGAACGCGTGCTGCAGAAGCGATTACTGAAAGATGAACGACCAGTGGCTGTTAAACTCATTCTGAGCATCTCAACTGTGGTTTACGCACACTCCTTGAATCTTTGCGGCAAAAAAAAGGATGTGTTATAATGTGACAAGAACAACACAAAAAAGATATTATAAAAATATATTAAACCTCACCTTTTTCCCCACCTTTTGTGGGGAAAAAGGAAAAGATCCATAAGGAATGATGAACAGGTATAAAATACAGCCACAATAATCAAAGAAAAGGGGGTTTGGAAGGTAGGTCACAAAATACGCTGAGAGGATTGTTTATTGTGGAAGTGAGCAAGTCAGGAAATTCCATTGCAGGAAAAGGGAGGGAGCGAATCAGCAGCATTAATAATTGATTGTTCTCTTTTCTCAGTGTCAGGACGTGGGACGTTTCAGAAGGTAGAACTCCATGTGATTCACTGAGTTCCTTCATCAGCAGCTGCAGTTCCTTTCACAAACACTCGTACAGTCAGTGTGCAAGAGGAAACAAGGACGTCCTTTAGGTTGGCAAACAGGGATGTGCGAATTGAGCAATTAAATATCCCTATCTTCTATTGAAAGGGAACTTCATTTCGGAGAGTTAAGTCATCGTTTTTTTTTTTCAAAGAAACAAGTCGCCGGGACAGGTAATTATTACGTTTGCTTTGAAACCTAGTTAGTTGATGCCGTTTGCGGGACAAAAGGGGAGCTCTCCGTTTACTATGGTGCTGAAATCAGTGTAAGGGAAGTGTGCACCGTTCGTTCTTTGTGGATATATGACATACAGTATGCAAGGAAGGTTCAGCTAAGATTCCTGAACGAACATTAAACAAGGATTCCTAAAACGGTATCGTCTTCATAACATAAAACAATTCGGGTCACAAGAATAAATCAGTAAAACCGTAATGCATTCAGTAAACACTAGAGGTTACAGAGATAATATCTTTCATAACTGCAGGATAGAAAGTTTCCTGTTTAGAAACGGATTATCCCACACCGGAAGCCAATTACTATTTCCTAACCTCACGGAGAACTTGAAAATCAGAGGCAAACGAGAGGAACATATACTGACATTGAATCCATATACAATTCCCACATGAGACATTTTAAGTTGCAGTTTCCTCTCCTCGGCTGTCCCGAGAATACGATATTTTAAGCGTATTCACGTTTATTTTAAATACTGATGCACTTAAATTCCACAACTTTAAGACAGGTATATGTATATTTTTCATTCAAGGTGAAAGGAACACTGCAATTTTGTGTTTATTTTAATCATGCTAAGGTGAAACGCTGCAATAACCGATTAAATGATTTTATTTTCGTTTTAAGCAACAAAGTATATATTTTAAAACGTTTTAATTAAAAATACGTTATGTTTTCTGCTCTTGTAGTTAGATGAAAGACAAGGTTAGAATGACCTTTGAAAGCAATCTATTCAGGATATTTAACCTCCTTAGAAGTATTATCATACTGTCTTTAACACAATGGAAGGAAACAGTGTTTTTTGCTAATGATAAAAATGAAGTTATGTTATGTGTTGTAAATTTTAGATCTGGCAAGAAAGGACTACTTTAACTGTCTACTCTGAATGTAAGATTGTAAAGCAGAAGAAGGAAGGAATTAAAAGCCATCACCATGGACTTTGTTATGAAGCAAGCATTAGGAGGTAAGTTCTTGATCATGCTTTTTCTTCAAGTAGTTTCAGAAACCTTAAAACTGCACAGTACCACAAAGAATGGACCTTGAAAAGTTCCAGATAACATATACAGTACATAGTTTAAAGGGGATGTTTTATTATTAATTTGCACAATGTGCACTATATTTTTATGGTCTCTATCATTATACCTTGGATAACTCATTGAAAAGTAGTTTTTTAGCTTTGAATTTGTGAAGTGTCTTGGGTAGAACGCTTGCTAAATGGCAACACTTTCTTTTTATAATGTTCAGCATTTTTTTAAATTTAAGTTCAAAAGTAATTCTGCATTTTGCATTTACAGAGCTTTATGGAATATCTCAGCCTTACAACTACTCAATAGAGGATTAGGATTTTTCTCATGGATGCGTGTATTGGCTTTCATCCAGTTGTGATTCAGCATTTAGATAGAACTGCAGGAATTTTATTCTGCAGGGAATAATAAAAGCCTACTCAACAACTAAGGTCTCCTGTACACTGTTTGTTGTGCAGAACATATTTCTTTTTACTTGAAACAACATAGCGCAACATGTCAAATTGTCGTGTGAGTGGAAAACATATATGTTGACAAGTAAATGATTTAATGAGTTATATCTGCATTTTAAAATGTAATATACTTTATTCCCCAAACTAGGATTCCCACAAGTCAGAACCTCACAGTGATCCTTGCCCTTGCTTATTTCTTACTTCAGTTTACCACATTTTGCTAACTGTTCAAGGTGTTGTTAATTTCAATAGTATTATACATTTTAGCCTATTGCAATGACATCAGTCATTGGTAAACAATCTGACATTTGGACGTATGTCCTTCAGACCATTGTTTCCCAATCGATTACTATTGCAGACATAAAAATACGTTTTCATTTTTCCAGGATGACTGCAAATCCAAATCTTAGTATGAGAAACTAACAAAAGCACAAACAAAATTTGGTTGCTCTAACTTATGGGATATATTTCACAAGTACGTCTCTTAAATGCTTTTCATGACCTTGTTTTAATATGTACAACAAAATATGGGAATCCATATTTCATAAATCCATACCACAGGTTGTAGGGTAAGTGCATTGTATGAAGGAGTAACATATTGAGACATGCATTCATGGATGTTTTACCAATTGTATGTTTTCTTTTAAGAAACAGTTTATTCTACTGTTCTCATGTTTATTTAATCATGTGTGGCAATGCATGAACCTACTGACATGATGAATTTCCAGGCACAGATCTGCTGATTGAAGGGAATATTCTGCAAAGAGGTGAAATGGGATTCATTCCATTAAACAGCCTTTAGATAAGACCATTTGTCAGGTCCATGGTCCAGTACACAGCTACATCGATAACGAAAATGACTAAAATCTACTGAACTGTGCGCAAAATAATTTTACTCTTGAGAGAATTGAGATATGTCAAGGCTTTCATGGTCATGTTGATTTTTTTTTCTCCGTGGGCTGAACATGAGCCTTTTACAGCTACTGCAAAAATCTGGGTTTTCTTTTCACATTGTGCAGCTTCTTTCACTTCACCATGTGCTGTGGTTGAATTGTAATTTCTTTTTCATGAGCAACATGATACTTTGAGTTTAACAATGACATTTTCTAAATATTACTGAAATATAAGAACTTTGAAATAAAATCCTTTGCAGCTTTTAATCAGACAGTCCTCTCATATAGGCCTGGCATTATCCTTACTATATATTTATATATATATTTAAAGCACTTTGTGTTTTTTCTGCCAGTTCATCTGCACCATTTGACTTCACATAAATCAATATTCAGCCAGCATTCAAATGGTTTTCCAAATCTAAACCCTTGGCTTAACATGTGTTTAATGTAAACTGACACTGTCCATCCATTCATTTTCTAAACTGCTTTATCCAGCAATGCATCAAGGGGGATGCCAGAACCAATCCTGGCAAGAAACCACTTAAGAATAGATAGGCAACATGCAAAATGAATGTCTATCATTAAACTCAATCTTCCAACATTCGCATGACATTCCCAGAAATGGAAGTTGAGAGACACTGTATCTAAATTATGATAACAGATTAACTTGAACATAATTGAAACAGGATTAAAGAGGTCTTTACAAATTTGGCTTGTAATTAGAAATGTAGAAATTAAATTCTATAATTTTGGTATATTATAGTTACAAAGTCTATCATTTTATATTTTGCTGGGGAGCACTCTTTGTGGAATTAACTTGTCATTAATACATAGTATTAACAGTTTCAATTTGTTTGTCAGTGTAAAATTGCTCTTTCTATAAGGAGCAGGAGTAGAACTTCCAGAATGTTTCTGATAAAATCCATATAAAAAGATCAAACAACAGGCATTTAGTGAAATGAGTGTTCTTGAACTGAGAATTAGTTTATAAAAAACAGTGTACAGATGAGGGGTGAATTCACAAATTGGGGTGTTGTACTGTACCTCATGGATCTGTACTAAGACCACTGATCTTCCTAATTACATCAATGATTTTGATCCTGGTAAAGTTAGTAAACCAAACATGTTTGCAGCTAACAAAATAGTAGTATTTGCAAACACTATATAAGCAGCAATTGAAATAAAGATAAAATTCAAGACTGGATAAACACACAAAAGATAGCATTTAATGTTTTGGATGAAAAAGAGTTACTGTATGTTTCATACTAAATCTTTTTCTGAAGGTTTATAACAGAAAGATGTATACAAAGTCTTCTGCCAGATACTGTCTGCAGTATCTGTGTCTTTTTCAGTAAAGGTTAATTTCATTCCACTTGCCCAAACAGGCAGGTTTATATAGGGGCCAGGATATTCTCAGTGAAAGCACATTGAATCCCATATCAGACAATGAACCATGACTTTAAATTTTTAATGTCATTGTTAGCATCACAATGGCACAGGTAACAAATTTCCTTCTTGCTCAGCTGCTCATTTTAGAAGGAAAGCCTAATTTCGGTAATGTGTATGGTTTAAAACACATTCCACTTTTTAATTATATGATACTTCTAATTTATTTTGTAACCTTCTCTTGATCAGCGTATCTCTATGGCTTCACTGATTTGATTTGAAAACACTGAGGTCTTCGTGGTTGGTTTGTCATATTGCTAAGGGGGAGGTGACTTGAAATTCAATATATAACTGTTCAAGTCCAAGTCCAAATTAATTCAGTCTTTAAATTGAATATGCAGTGACATGCATAGATATATTTAAATATTTACACTGCCACCATCAACTTAGGTATCTAACTGTAACAATTTTCAAAAGAACAATCGAGGGGATGGTTTTAACAAAGTTCAGTAATAGAATGAATTAGATGGATCAGTAGATAGGTCCCGTTTCAGGCCTTATAGGCCCATGGGGGGAATAGGTCACTATTTTTCCTCAACCATCTGACACTGGAGATGGAGGTGTCATCTTGCCGACCTGTTAACCCCTGGTACTCATTTGAAAAGCAGGCTGAGTAGACCTTAGAGAAATCTGGAAGGGATTAGAGCAAGCTACATCACTTGCCCCTACTTGCGATTGAACCGGGGACCTTTCAGTCAAGAACTAGACACCTTTGCTGTCTGAGCTACCACAGCTCCTAGATGGATCAGTTACTGAGCATTATTTTCCTATTTGTTTCCAGTTTACTTTTTCTGCTTTGTTAAGTAACCACTATAATGTAAAATAATTGTCTTTTGTAGCATACTTACCACATTTTGTAATTTTTAATAAGTATGGTACTAAAAACAGCTCACCTCTGACTTGAGGGGAAAAAGAAGTGTTGTACTGCATGTTCACTGATGCTTATTGATTTATCTACTGACCTAAAAACAGTCATCTCTTTTTGCTGAGCATGCACAGTTTTAGCTGTGTAATTAGAAGAAAGAGCATGTGATGGGAACTACAGCGGAGCACTTATGCATTAACAAGAACTATGTTATAGATGACTTGATAATTTATTAAATTCACACAGTACCATGGTTAGACTCCCATAACAAATATTAGCAATTAGTTAAAAAGGAATGCTTTGCTGTGGTATTTGCTGAAGGAAGACAGAGATGATTGCACAAAACGTACTGGAAGCATGATAACCACCATTAAATAATTAAAAATTTGAATGTCCTCTTTGATATTTATCTTTCCATTCCCAGAACTGAATCATAGTTTTTTTTTACTGATACAGCACAATGCATTAAAAAGTAATTATTGTGAATCTGAAGAGAGGAAAAATATAAACAGTTAACAATGTTAAGTAGTCCCTTCATCTGCTGTAAGAAGTCAAAACTGTATAATGTTGAATCTCATTATTAGGAAACCATGAAATGCATTTGTAAACTGTGATGTCAGTGGCCAAGCATAAACACACTCAGGAGACTGAAAGGACCAAACACAATACACAATACATTTTTTTTTATCAAAGATGTTATGGACAGAAAAAAAATTCAGATCAGCAGAGAAGAGTTTGATTGTGAATCTTGTTTATACTTAAGTGCCCATCATAGGTACTGGGTGAGCAAAGTTAAAACTTTTCTTTACATTCAGTCAATTTGTATTTGTGTTTGTGAGATTAATATGAATAATAAGCACAATATAATATATATTCTATTTTTGGGTAATATAATGGATATATTTGATCAATAAAAGAAACAGAAGCATACTTTGTGTTCAAATTTGTTAAGGGAACACAAGTATTAGGATACATCAACTTTAAGTACATTTTAGAGTGTAAAAGTCATTGTTTGATTGCATGGCACTTTGATGCACAAAGCACATAACATCTGAGACTTACAGAGCTCATCAAACCCTTTGTATAATCATGTAAGATGCTTTGCAACAGCCATTTCAGTCCTTGCCTTGAAGGTACTGAAGGTACTCCTCGTGTCTGACTTCAATGTAAGCCTGCTGGTGTCTGAGAAGTTGCAGGGTTCACTTAAACTGAAACCTGAAGTAACTTTGGCTGACTAATCCTTCTTCTACCTGGAGGCACTAAGCAGATTAAGCTTCATGGTTTCGGAGGTCCCAGTAACATTCAGCTAGTGACATGGTTTAGGCTTAAACTTCCAAAATCTGCTTTGCTGAACCAAACCTGCACTCAGAATAAGCTCCTTTACTGGTTGAGCCAGTCTAGAGCCCACATACTGTATGACTTCTAAATGCATCTACTGTATTAATCCTGTCTTTTATTAAACCTGAAACAGATTAAGCTTCCTTTGTCTTAATATTTTTACCCCTGAGTCTTGTTGGTCTTTTTGGGATTTTACCTTAGTTTTCTTTGTGTTTTGAAGATGCTATTGTTGTGTATAAACAATATACTTCATACAGTATATACTCTGTTAAACCAGATGTTGTCTAAATATGCCACTATAAGGGTTTATATACCTACATGCTAGTACATGTGTTGTTTCCAAATAGTTAAGAACTCAAATTACAGTAAGAAAATAATATTTAAAAAACTTTAGAGATTGCACATTAAAAAGTTATTTTGAAACACATAATTGTTGCAGTGCATATCATGCTTTTATTTCTTTCCTGGTTGTTGTTTATTCTAAACAAATGTTCTGTGTGTTTTATACTATTACTAGCCAAGTACAGTACATGCTTCGTAATACATTTATGTTTGGAGTACACAAAAAGGTCCTAAAGAAGTCAAGAAACTTTCTTGGCTGGATACGTAGAGGACTAGGTGGCAATAGGAGAGTGTAGTAATTCTCAAAAGAATGCTTATATTGTATATTGTATTTGTCTTTCTAAGGATGGAGCAAAAGGCAAATGATAAATCAAATGCCTGCAATAATCTAAAAGGAATCTATTGTTGCTTTTTTAATCTTTATATATTGGCAGATGTAAAGAGATTAACAGAAATAATGGATAATGTCATGTATACAACTAAGTATTAATGTTCTACTGTATATATACTGTGCATATGTCTTTTTTTGTTCAGTACTTTGTCTTTGTGAAGTCTGTAAAGAGACAAAAACATAGTTTGAAAACCATTTTGTAAGAGAAGCAACCTGTTTTAATTTAATAGGAAGAATTCCACAAGTAAATGATCAAAGTGATGAGCATTGATCGAGAGAAAGAAAGAGATACGTCTGTTCTTGGAATAAGTGCACTGTAGCCTTCAGTCTGCTCCTGGACTTCAGTTGCTTCAGGCCTCCATTAAGGCCTCCTTTAAGCCAATAGAAATAAATACACCAAGACAGCAGAAACCTGTTCTGGGAGAAAGTGCCACATTTAGTCAGAACTGCAGCAACCTAACAGCCTTAGGAGAACACAGAAAGACCACCCACAGAGAAGAGACATTAGACATGTGCCTGAAGACCCATCACCCATCATCAGGGAAGATCAATCAGGATATTAACCAGGCAGAAAGGGAGTCCATTCCTTACCTCTCTGCAAGTGATAGAGATGGTACTTCAGGCATAAACTCCACTGAACACAAGATGTGGGTAGCAAGTGTGCACTAAGGAGATCCTCAGCTGGAAGTCCTGAATTTCTAGTTACCCAAGAAGGGTCCTCAGGAGAGGAAGTCCCTAAGAAGTATGGAATTCCAAGGAATAAAGTTATAGAAGAGGGATTACTAGAGAGACCTACATGTATGAGGGCTTCACTATCCAATGAAGATATGATGTAGGAACAACACTCCTGAAATTAGTGTAATTTCAAGGAATGCAAAAAAGATAATTTCAGACAATCTGGTCATAGAAGAGGTATCTCGTATGTGAGATGACTCAGAGTGGGAAAAGAGAGACTGCCATGCCAAAGTTGTTCTGAGAGAAAAAAAGAACAACTGTCTTGACATAGTGTTGAGGTACAAAAAGGAACAGAGGAAGGGGGGTCTCACCAGAGGGTCTAAAGAAGATCAAACTAGCTCTCTTCTTACCAGGAGAGGAAAAAGAGAGAATTCACATCCATATCCACATCAAAACCGAAAGGACTCCACTAAGACGATCAGCTAATTATCCTAATATTCAAGAAGCACTCATTGGTACACGCTAACTTGGGCAATATGGGAGAGAAAAGTCTGAGCCCAAATACCACTGGGCTCTGACTAAATCATAATAACTCAGACCAGCTGTAGAAACAATTCAATGGTATGGCCACCAGGAAACTTTATCTACTGTCTCTTATGTTGAATAGTGGTTCATTTATCTGTGCCGATACCATTGTCTAGCATTATTGTTTCTAAGACAATGGCAGCCACTGTATTATTTTCTTTCTTGTGTACTTCTGGATCTCTCCATTGTGTGGTTCTATAGAGGAAGGGAAGGAACTGTCCAGCACAGAGGTAAAGCAATAGATGCCACCAAAGCCTGGTACCTTCCAAAGTACCTTCCAGTACTCTGTTATATATAACAGAAAATGCAAGTAAGGTATAAATAAACCAAAATTAAGCCAGAAGGCTCTATCTGCACCTTATTCTTTATCATATTAAAATTCATTTCAAGCAGTCCTCCAAACAAAGGATTATCTGCCATCCTTATGAGAAATGAAACTGAGGTCCTGACTATGTGACCATTAAAGATCAGTTCAGTTCACTTTATTGTCATTCTACGCTTATACAGATGTACAAGAGAGAACGAAATATAGTTTATCCTGGCCCGATGTGCACAATACACTAGAAACAATTAGCATAATGTTACAGTACAGCACAAAAGAACACACACGATTGGGGGACCAAGAAAGAGTAGGTAGATAAATAAATAAATGGGTATTTACAGTAGTGCAAGTAGTAATGTGCAAATAAGCATTCTGAAATACAGAGGTGGTAGTGGGGGAGAAACAAGTGCAGACAATAGTGCACGACATAGTCATAACACGAAACAACAGTGAGACGGTGGTGATGGCACAGCAGTGTGTGATTTTTCAGCAGGTGGTGATCAGTCTGTGTGCTGTTTTCAATTCAGTAATCTAACAGCCTGCAGTAAAAAGCTATTCCTGAGCCTGGTGGTGCTGGCTCGCAGGCTGTGATACCGTCTTCCAGAAGGCAGGGGTGTAAAGAGACTGTGAAAAGGGTGAGAGGGGTCTTTGATGATGCTACATGCTCTCCTGACACACCGCTTGTTGTTGATGCTCTGGATGGTGGGCAGTGAAGTCCTGGAGTTGGACTGGGCTGTTTTCACCACACGCTGCAGAGCTCCCTGGTCAGAGACAGTGCAGTTCCCATACCAGATGGTGAGGCAGCATGTCAGGATGCTCTCAATGGCGCACCTATAGAAACTGATGAGGACAGGAGGAGGAAGACTAGCTCATTTCAGTCTCCTCAAGAAGTGGAGATGCTGTTGTGCTTTTTTGACTAAGTTTGATTTATTGTGGGTCCAAGAGAGGTTTTTAGTGATATGCACCCCCAGAAACTTGAAGCTGTACACTAACTCCACTGCTGAACCATCGATACATAGGGGAGTGTGGACGGCCCGAGTTCTTCTGAGGTCAACATCTCCCTGGTCTTGTTGACATTGAGAGACAGATTGTTGGCCTTACACCAGGCTGCAAGCCGCTCCACTTCATCCATGTAGGCTGATTCATCGCTGTTAGTGATAAAGCCCACAACTGTTGTGTCATCAGCATACTTGTTGATATGATTACTGCTGTATTTGGCAACACAGTCGTGGGTCAGCAGGGTATACAGCAGTGTGCTAAGCATACAGTCTTGTGGTGCAATGATTTGCGTGGGAAGTGTTACCATGGATCCTCACAGCCTGGGGCCTGTTGGTCAGGAAGTCCAGGATCCAGTTGCACAGTGGAGTGTTCAGACCCAGGGAGGACAGCTTGTGTATCAGTTGTTGGGAGATGATGGTATTGAATGCTGAACTGAAGTCTATGAACAGCATTCTGACATAACAGTCTTTACCCTCCAGATAGGTCAGGGCCAGATGTACTGCAGCGGCAATGGCATCTCCGGTGGATCTGTTGTAGCGATAGGCATACTGGTGTGAGTCTAATGTGTGTGAGATAGAGGCCTTGATGTGTGACATGACTAGTCTCTCGAAGCACTTCATAATGATTGGGGTAAGTGCGATGGGGCGATAGTCATAGATGACAACCTGGCCTACCTAAAGGTTCCCCCTAAATTCAAATGGTGAAATCATTTTTCGCAATCTATGACACTGCATGTGCATAATGAGCACCACATGTCCGCCTGGTGGATGCTGCCCTTTCAGTATTAGATGAAGTGGGTAACCTCTTATATGTGAAACACTTTGAGATGTTTTGGGATGGAACACACTATATAATTTGAGGCATTATTAACATTAAAGCTTAGGCACAGATCCCATGTCTCAAAATATTTACTTAGCTTCCACGTTCTGATATAAATACTGGAGAAGCAACAACAAGAAACCTTTGTTTATTTGGCACTGCTTTCATTCCTGTGGCTCTGCCATCACTGCTTCAGCTTCACTGGATTCCTAAAGGGAATTGAGATAATCATGCTCATGGCATGGCCAGACTGCTGTGTCTTAGTTAAGGAGTCTGAACCAAGACTGCAACAGATAAATTCTACTGAAGAATATTTGAAATGTTTTTAATCTTTTATATCAGTTTTACACACTCTCAAACATAAATGTCTTGCTGATATTTCCTCTGAACGTTTCTCTCCACTTTTTCAAGAAATGAATTGCTATACAGTTCTGTTTTATGAAGAGAAGTAGCATGTGCCAATACAAATTTTCATACAGATATCTGAGAGCTGATATTAAAATGTCCATGTCTGACAAAAAAATGATTGTTTATGGAACACGTCATGCATTGATTCAATAACAATTCAGTAGTTGTCATCTTGCATTTGTAACATGTATGTGTTGCTTATTTCTGACCTTAGTCAAATGCTAATTTAAGATTATTGAATTATGTTCTCCCACCCTTAAGATGTCCATGTTAGACAACTTATGATTCATACAAAGTTATATTTGCATACATACATGAGAATATATTCATACAAACACATATACATATATCCATAAATAATGTTGGTTAACAAATGAAAATGTCAACTTATTATTGCAGTATTTGTTTATGATTATTGGTACTGTTGTTTTTTTTTTCTCTGGTTGGCTGTGGCTGTTATTCTCGGGAATAATGCATAGAATAATGCATATTAAGCAAATGGGACCTTGAGTGACAAAATTATGTGAGACTCAAATGTGATTTTCCTCTTGAAGAGTTATAAGCTTGTATTTAACATGGTATTTTAAAGCATTTTTTAGGAGAAGAAAGCAATTTATCCTAAATTCCATACTCTTCTTTTAGTGAGTGGAAAGAGAATGATGTGTTCGTGATACATTCTTTAAGTACTTACTGGTTCTGTGAAGGCAGTTTACTTTAGAAAATAACAATTTTCTATTTAGAAATAATTAAATGCATATAAAACCCATGAATTATGTGTGAACACAAAGAAGCCTATTAGTATACAGCAGGGTGCATGAGTATGTCTTTTTGTTGAATGTCTAAAGCATCTTTGCCTCAATGGCAGATAATTTTTAAGGGAGTTCAGTGTTCGACCAACCCCTAAAAATGTCATCAGAAACCACATTGCCTCTCTCTTTAACCATTCACAGGATAGTCAACCTGAAAAACAATGTAAAACAAAGCTTTACAGACACTGATAATTTCTGTCAGTTTTCATTTAGAAATGCCCATGAAAATATTAATACCAATAGGGATTCATTGTTTGGGAAGAGTCACATTTTGTGTCTTAGGTGCTACAGAGAACTAAAAGATGATAAAAGCTCACTTTTAAACCTTAGAAAACACAAAACATTTCTTTGCTTGTGGTTGAAAGTCTGTTACCCACAGGGCTACTGAAACCATTGCACCTTATAGTATGATTTTCAGCGTCTTCTGTTGTCTTTTCTACTGCACATTTTTGCCATGTTTTTTTAATTCTTCTCAAGGAGCACAGGAAAGACACCAACTGCGTCATTTTGGCAGGATATTTCAATTTATGCTTGGAATGCACTGCAAGAATTGCACTGCTTAGTGCATCTTAAAACTAGCAGGGAGCAGAATGACTCGTGACTACATTGAAGCTGCAGTAATTTCAGAGGCAGCTTCAGTTACCATCTGCCACTGAGAGATTCCTCCTGAACAATTTATTGTATTGTATCATATGCTACTTCTTTCAACTGTGTTTTTAATGGATATGCAAATAGCATTTAGAGGAGTTGGTGTTGGTAACAATTGCTGGTTCAGAGAGTTTTCTTCACTGTTGCTATGCTGTCTTGCAGAGTTATACATTTTTAGTTGTTGATATTCATTTATGTTTTTTCCTCAATAACACACAATTGCAGCATTAAATTATTAAAACATTAAAACATTTTGGTTTTATATCATGCAAAAAACAAAGTTGGTATTCAACCATTTCTGTCCTTATGATGATGATGAAATATGAAGTTATAACTGCTGAGCCTTTGATTATCAGGCATCATTTTAGTCTGTTGACACCTGAAGAAGGCTCCACGGCCGAAACGTTGTGTTCTCTTTCTTCTTTTTTTCAGCATGGAATAAACCTATTACTTGATCATTTTAGTCTGGGGTATATCTTAGTTATTTTTAGCATTCTGCTTCACTACTGACTGATAAAAAAATAAATATATATCTAAGAAGACAGTATTAAAAAGCATTTTCATAGAAATGATTTTATAACTTTGGATCGATAATTTCACGTTAGTACAATATAATTTCTTCCATTTTTTCATTTGTGCCTTGGTATCATTTTCACAGATGCACAGTTTTCTGATTTTTTTATATTTATATTTTTAAGGTGTTTTTGGAAAAATGTTCTACTGTGTATTCGAAAAAATATATATATTCAAAACAGCAAACTATGTGCCTTTGAGGGACAATTAACTATCAATGTGATTTTTATTAATGGTCATAGTATTATTATTAATTCTAGGATTTACAAAATCTGTTAAACCAAAATTAGTGGTATTGTTGTTTTAACGTTTGATTTAAAGCTATACTTTGTGCTTTATGTGACAGAGCTGTGTATTTAAACATTTGAATCTTATCATTCTAAGATTAAGTGAAAAGTTACAGTATAGTACCATTTGAAATGGTTGTAGCTGAAATGAGGTAAGATACAATTAGTTTAGATTAGAATATTGTATATTATGTATTGTCTCAATTACCTAGACACTCAGAAATTAGAAGAGACTCAGAATAAATACAAACAAGCGAAGACACACAATTGAAAGGGGAATCATTTGTTTAAACTGATCTTTTTTTAGTTTATTGTGAACATATGTATAGTACGTCTTCATTCATTACTTCTTATGGCAACATTTTTTTTCATATTTGGGCTTATGTCAAATTTCGCATTAGCTAATAAATGTTAGAAAATAAAAATCTAATAGACAATTGAGGACTACAGGCATAGTATATGGCTGTAAAATAAACATTTCCACTGACACACCTTTGAAAAAATACTCATAAATATCTGTCAGTTTATATACTCTGGATAAAATATGATAACAAATGTGAGACTTCAATTATAAAATGGCATCATTCATTCACATTTAAAATTAAGAATAAAATTACAGTGTGTTCTTGATAAATTGCAATCATAACTTTAAGTGTACAAAAATAAAGAACAGTTATCATAAGCTTGCATATTACAAAGTCAGTTTTTCTTAGTACTAATCAGCTTTTCCACATACAATTAAAGTCACTTTTTTGTTGATAGACCTATGGCATATTCTACCGTATTGTCCAAATACTGTAAGTACAGTACATCTTCTAGGTGGAAAAAAGTAGAATATTTACTGTTTTTTATCAAGTATGTTTTTGGACATTTGATGAATCTGCTGTAGTCATTCTATGCACTGTTTACTAGAATTCCGATTAACTGACTGGTTTGACCTTATTGTAGAATGATTGTTATATTTGCATAGCTGTTTTTATCCAAACCTTAGAAGGTTTGAAAAACTGGATAAAGACCAAATAGTTTAAAGATTTGATTCAACACCAGTATCCCCACTGAGCTAATTGATGGAACAATTACCATAAGAGTAAAGGCCATGCTGTGTCATGCTTTCCGCCACACTTCTTGCTAAAACAGTTTGTAGTTTTGCCACCATGTGCACAAAGGACACAAAAATTACCAATCTTTGTAACACTTTTGCAATCATTGCAAAAGAAATGCTTGCAAATTCATTCTTGTTTGGTTTTGGTCATCTTCATTTAAAGGCTAATTAATTGCCGGAGTGTTCTTATTCATGAGACTGTGTCTTCTATCAATATGAGCAGATTGCTAAGTGGCTTTGCTGTAAATTCAGTGTCATCAGTGATCCCCTTGTGTTTAGGCCTGCAGTCTCCTTAAATTTAAGGACGGCAGCTGTGCCTTTAATAACTAATTGTTTTTCAAAACAATCACCTAGGTTTCACATAATGTGACCGAGGTACTTTATGTACTTTTGTGTCAGGTGTGTTCTTGTTTTTGCATTAGCTCTCCACTGGAAAGCTTAGGAACCTTCAATATGTCTTCATCTCTAAAGCTTTAATTTTCTGACAATCTGCTTTTCTTAGTGTCCATCTCTCACAATCATTCTTGCTTATTCTTGTTTAATTGAAATATTAAGAGTATTGTCATTCTACAGTATAAAATTTAAGAGGTAGGGGACCATTTAAATATTAGATTTTTAATTAAAATATAAATGAACACTTTTATATATATATGCAAAACAGAATATACAGTTATATGTTCTATACTTATCTTCTATACATAATTATTATGTGGAATCTAAAACTGATTAAAATACTGCTAATCTAATTTAAAATCACTTTCGTAGTTACCTTTATACTGTATGTTATAGAGAATTAGGCATACTGGATGCAGTCCTGATTGAGATGTACAGTACAGTAGTATGGGATAATACTTCCTCTTCCTCTAACTCTCTGAAGGTCAAAATACCACTTGCGAGAGGAGTAAATTTCCGTATAATAACTTTATATATTCACTTTTCAGTCTGATTCACAATGCAGACACACAACTAAGAAATTCGTTTCTGTTAGTTGGTTGCAGACTGAGATACCTTTACTGTATATCATACTTGGCTGGTCTCATTTCCAGAAAGAAATGTGACTAGATCACATGTGTTTGATGCAAAGTGTTACTTCATTGTCAGATGCGTTTTTGTTTGTTTTTGTTGGCAGTTGTATTTTAATTTTTTTATTCTTTGTTTTGAAAAAAAATGTTAAAAAATGTCTCTTGATTCCTCTTTGAGGTGCAACTGTTAAAATCTACAAATATGAAGGAGATATACAGGATACCCTAACATAAAAAATAACTATTCCTTACAGTACAGTATATACTTCCTGGTACATGCATTTAATTTACAGTACATGGCCTTCCATTCCTTTATTTGTCACCATTTAAAAATGAGGAATTAACTAATGTATAGTGTTTTTTAATATGCAGAAGTTTACTATGGTAAATGTTAATGGAATATTGCCTTTAAACTATGGTAAATTTTATCATAAAATATTTATACCATGCAGTGTATAACTGTTGCCTGTCACTTACTCAACCCATTCTTTTGCTGTCTCTTTTCTTTTGGTTTTTGAGCTATGTCAGTGACTATATCAAAGAATCATTGCCTCACCTTTGGGAAATCACAAAAGCAGGCACTGTATCACACACACACACATATATATATAAGTCTGTATAAATCTGTTATCTTTTATTCAGTCCCTATAAAATCCAACAGCATGCACCAGCTACCGTTAACATGGCTGGGGAAAATCGACTAGATGGAAAGGTCACATTTTGTACAGGGCATTTCAGACCAGTGCAGATTCAGCCCATTTATCAAATACCATCAATTCATAGAGGCTGCCCTTCATGTTTATCGTCAGTTTGACCTCACTAAAAGTCAAGCTGGTGCACTGTTATTTGGGAAGAAAAATCCAATCAATATTTCTATTGGTGTTGAAATATAGCCAATTGGATTTAAAATCCCACCTGCGTCTGTATTGTAAATCAGTGTGACATCGGAAAAAGCAAGGTGACAGCAATGCACTGCAGCATCTGCTGTATTGACAGAATATGGACAGATGGAGCTGAAAAAGGTTTTGTCCTGTGAAACACCAGCAATATTGTATAAGTTATTGCATACCTTCTTCTGGACTCAAAGATACATTCCTCAATTTAAAAAAACAAGTGGAAAAAGGGTCTTACGTTTGTATGAATTTTGTAGTGAAATTATAATTTCCATATAGTTATATAGTTATCCAAGTTCCAGGTTCTCTGATATGAACAGGTTAGTGTGAATCCACCACAGTAATCAACAGCCAGCTACAGTACAAACATTATATAAATGATTGGAGAATTACAGTAACTCTTAGAGTAAGAACATGTTTTCAGATGTTTTATGTATTTAAATTTGTTTTTGTACAGTATATGTACTGTATGTAAACATGTATATAACTACTAAAGTTACTCTGTGAGATGTACTGTATGTACAGTTCATAAGATATGGCTGTTATGAAGCTTTTCTGTACATAATTTATACTACAGTACAAAAACAGTGTGCTTATAGAAAAACTTCTCCTACTGTATCATCAATAATTTAATAATTTATCTAATTTAAAAAAATAATTTCTTACACTGTTATTTTCAAATGCATTTAAATCCAAACCCTGGCAATACTGTTAAGACTTACTGTATAGAACGTTGTCTCCAAGTCAAAAGTATATCAGCAGTTCAAATGCTTTGAGCCCCATACTGGATTTTAAATTTAGATTTTTTAAAATTCTGGTTCTCTGAAATTGTTCTATGTTATCCTTCAGAAAATCATATGTTTTAATTACAGTTTTTTTATAACACTGTGCTTCACTTTTTAATTCCTGTTCCATATAATCGCTGCCATCCCAACTTGATTGCATTTTCCACTTCATATGCTTAGTGTCACCTCTCATGGTATTAGCACTATAGCATGGCATTTCATAAATGGCTGATTCAAACGTAATCTACTGTACATTATGAAATTAATTGTCAATACTCAAACTGAGCACATTCTTTAAATAAGCTACTGTAGGTAACAATGTCTTTTTTATTTTTTATATTATTAAGACTAATGGGTGACATTGTGGCACAGTGATTAGCAATACTACTGTACCTTGCAACGCTGGTGTCCTGGGTTTAATTCCTAGGGTAATACCTGTGAGGAGTTGACATGTTCTCCAACTGAGAACAAACTGGTCCAGGTGTGAGTGTGTGTGTTTGTGTCTACATATGTATGCCCTGCAATGGACTCATGTCCAGTCCAGGGTGTATCTCATCTTGCACCCAGGGCTTCCTGGGTACGCCTTGGAGCACCCTGACCCTTAATTGGTTGAGTGGTTATTGAAAGTGATGTGATGATTACGACTAATTGTTTTTCTTAATACAAAATATCCCAATTTTGAATCATCATTTGAAAATATCCCTTTTGAATCATCATTATGTATTGGCTCACAGTAGCAACCTCACAACATGAAAACGGGGAGAATGAGGTAGTGGAAATGATGTCATTGTTAGCCTGCAGATGCTTGAGTTAAACAGCAGAGTCCCTGTTTTGTCAGGAGCTGTGTGAGCCCTGACCAACTAGTCCCAGCTTTAACCTCTGCAGTTCTGAGCCAATAATTCAATGACACTTGGGGAATTTGTGGTCTCAGTCAGCTAGTGACATGACCCAGGTCTGAACTTGCAGAATCTGAATCATATAGACCAGCCAGAGCATAAAGTAAATGAATTTACCACACAGGAGCCCCTGAGCATAATTTTCTGGGGAATTTCCAAGGAAAAGTTCTATAACTAAATGCTGCAGCAAAATGCTGGTGATGCACTATTCGGACATATCTATTGTCAATTAAACTTAAAATAAATCCATTAAGTAATTGAAATTCAGTGGAGTAGTGTTGAAAGTCAGTAAACTGGTAATGCTTTCATCTTGTTTAAAGCTTGAGCTGTCAACATTCTGTAGGAGTGAAATCTAAAGCTAAAGAACACACAGTCCCACTCTAATACCAAATTAGCACTAAAAGACCTGAGAAGAGCTGAAAGGCTTAAGAAAGTCATTGTTTAACTCTAATACAGAGCTAAGCTAAAATTAGATTTTAAAATGTTTAATCATGTAATGTGATGGGACTTCACATGAATATATTTGTATCAATGTCCTTGTCCAAAGTACAATAAACTGCTTTTAATTCTGTCAGAAGCAATGGATATCTAATAATCTCAAATGAATAAAATAAAATGTTGCAATGATAAGTCACTAATAATCAAATGAATTCCACAGAAGGAGAGGAAATAGAAAAGAACAATGCCTAGAGACCAAATACACACCTATATAATAATTATATCATTAATCAGAGAAACCTTATTGCTCAAGCTGGCTGTTTATTTTATTTCACTACAGGAAAGGTTCAGCAAAATCCCATTGAGGACATGAGGAAATTAGTCAAGCTACGCCCAGTCTCTCACATTTCAGTAGATTGGTGAGATGCGCTAATGAGGTTCACCAGGCAAATAAGCTCCAGCAACGTGGTATGAAATAGATTTGCTCATCTATGGCTCTTCTTTGGAGTAAGACTGAAAAATAAAATATTCTTAAATTGAGAAGAAAATATAGATTTTTTAAAATTACAATAGTAATGTTAACTATCTTTTTCAGTATGATTTGACTTTATTTACTGACTTCTGAGTTTATCACACCAATCAGACTACGGTATAACCTTATCCTCAGTAGTACATCCATAGACAGCCTTCTGCAGAAAAAGTACCTGGAGCATCTCAAAGATGTATACTTTTTATCATGAACACGTCAGCTTTAATGTATAGAGGCTAACATCAGATAATTTACTTCCTGACACTTTATAAAATATGGTGTCAACTTAAAAAAATAAAAATGCATCTCCTCATAAAGGTCAAAAGTCCTTAACAGATTTTCTGAAAAAAAAACTGATTTCTTGATTCATTTTTGCTCATGTAAAAATCCTGATTCATATAACACACTAACAGAATATGATGAAAAACTGCACCTTACATAATTATTTATATTTCTATCATGTGCACAACCGAAATTTCACCAGTGCACACAACTGCATTTCCTCCATTTCCAGGCAACCATCCTTTTAGCTTGTTACTCCACTAGTTACTAAAGTAACAAGATCAGGACAGAGATCAATACCACCAGAATGTAATTAATCTATTAATTTCCTTGTCCACCAGTGTCTTAAGTCTTACTCAGCCATAGAGTTCCACCAGTGCTCTCCGTTCTCCAGTGAATCTCTCCAAGTTTGTTTTTCCCTGGATTTTACTACTTTGCTTAGTTTATTGGATCTCATTCTTGGATTTCCCTTGAATTCTGCTTTGCCTCTTTTTTATGCTTGACCCTGCTGGTGTTGCGTACTAAACTTTGTTTCACAGACAACTCTTTTCAGATCTCCCTCTATAAAGTTTCCATGTGATTCACTGCCTTCAACCCCCGCCTGTTAGACCGTGCTTACAGTGTTTTACTTTTGGTTTCATCTGCCTGTTCGCTAGCTGATTCAGTACTTAGTCATCACTTCAGCCCCCTGTACTAAAGCCATTGCACCTCTATTAGTGAGTGCAATGGCATTACAGTTTCTAATTAAATTTAATAATCATAACCTTGAAAATAGGATCATCAGAATATTTTTGACAGCATTGGGATTCACTTGCTATTTACTGAATTCTGCTAAAATGTAACAGAATGTAAATGAGTCGAAAAGAAAGAGAGAAGAAGACTCAAGTCAGCAAGTGGCTAAAACCAATGCCATTAAACCATCTTGATAATAGTGCACATGGAGATTATGCTGTTACAGATAAGACTTTAAGACTTTATTGATCCTGAAGAGAAGTTGATGAAAAAATTTCCCTTTGTTATAATTAACCTGCAATACTATAGTCCTGGAATTGCAGTATATCTTTACAATCAATAGCCCCTCATTACAGAAAAAACTTTCTCTCAGTTTGTTCTCAACCCAACTGCTATTACTCATCCAACATATGATACCTGTAGGAGTATAACTACATAAGAATGTCAACCTCTACTGCCCATGCTCGAATTGTCCTGTCAACTCCTACATTTCACAGCTCTGCACAGCAGGTGTTAATAATAATTATAACTTGACAAGAACTGACTTAATGCCTTAAAAACCAGCAATATATTTTTTTACATTTTTCACACAGAAACATGGAAAAATGTAGAAACATAGTCCAATCTAATTTTTTTGTGAAAAAGTACAATACTTTGTCATGTCACAAATTTCTTACCTGTACATCTTCTCCTGTCATAGTAAACATCTGACATAATCAACAGAAACTTGCAATATGAAATTGAGCCATAATGCAGAGATATTCTAGTCACAGATTAATATTGCCAGGTGTCATCACTATTATCTTGAGCTTTGGTGTGCGCTAATAACATTTGTCAAAGAGAGAAAATGCCATTGAAATGAGATCTGTCAAACAATATTGATAATATATTGGTTGTTGTTCCATGATGAGAATGACTGGAACATTATTTTGTGACTCTTCAGACTCCTCTGTTTCTGTTAAAATCTTTTTTTCCCTCTGTAACCACTTTTGTAAATCTGTTGAATAAACCCTTTACACTATGAAAAATGATGATGGGAGGACTTACAAAAAATTACAAAAAAAGGAAGGCATTAAGAAAATCAACTCAATGGACTCCTTTCCCTTCAGAAACAAAGGCAGAAGTGACAGTAATGAGAGTGCATTCATAACTGAAGATAGCAGACACCTATTTTAAAAAAAAGAAGTGTCTTGAACAAAATATACTTGAGATACTTCAGAAATTGACAAATAATTATCAATTATTAAAAATTATCAGTTTCCCTACGGGATTAATAAAGTATTATCTATCTATCTAAATAAGATTCAAACTTAAAGGATGGATTTAATTACTTCTTTTATGAATGCTTTCTTACATTTTTTCTGTTATGTGTTTCTGACTCTACAGTAGAAAATTCATTTTCATATTTTAAACAATACTATTTTAGTGATTTGATTCACTTTTATCAATTGGTCTTCTGGAATTATTGCAACCAGATTACTTTCATAAAAAAATACAGTGCAAACTAAGTATTATGTGAGCAATTAAAAAATGTAGATGATGTAAACTGTGTCCTTAAGCAAGAATATTCCAAAGTCAATCTTTCTGAACTGAAAAAAAATGGTAAAATAATCTTTATCTTTGGGGCACTTAATACATCTGTTACAGTAATTTTAAAGATGTGGTACTGTATATGTCCTGCTGAAATTGTTTTTAATATTATAAATAACTAAAGAATCTAGAGGATAAATACTGACTCTTGTTCTGCAAAAGTAGTCTTTGAGCCCTGCTGCTTCCCTTGCAGTGAGTCAGCACTGGAGGCAGGAGCAGCTTGTTCTCGTCCCCCTCTGATCTTCTTTTTCAACCTACTCTTTTTTATTATTCTCTTCACTTAGGGAATTCTTATTATTTAGAGCAGGAACACCTCCCAGCGACAGCAACTGTTACACAATATTTTGGTGGCCTCAATTCTCTGCATGTGACAAAGATAACTTCTAGACCATTTTAAATAGTTGAAAGAAATCTATCCAGCCACTGTGAGTAAAAATGTAAGTGTTACGACCCCAAGTGTCTAGGGGTAAAGGGGTGTAACATTTAGGATAATTTTTGGAAGCAGGTGGTTTCTGGTGAGGGAATAGGAAGCGTGATATTAAGGGGTTGGTGCAAAAAGCAATAATTTTAAGGTGAATAAGTGACTGGTATGAAATAAGACACAATAACACACAGGGTAAGGAACTAGAGTGGTGCCAAAGAAAATAAAATAACAAACAAAATAGAGCTGGCTAGGAAAGTGAGAGAAAGCTAACCTGACTACAAAAGAAAATCCGAAACACACGGTCTTTGGCGTCTTCAACACCCTAGCTAACCTCCACTGACTACCCAAAACCATACAAGACAAACAGCACTCACCCGTTGTTACGTCCCAGTGTGTGTTCTGTGTGTGTTTTTCTGTTATGTCCACACTGCGTACCCTTGATTGTTCTCCCTTCCCCATTGGCCCACCATTACACCACACTCTCAGTATGACATCATCATCAATCAGCCTCTCAGCCAATCAGAGTGCATCTTATTCAGTATATAACCTGGAGGTTTTCAGCAAGGAGAGGCCTTTCGTTTGACTTTGGTCCCGTTTGGTTATCGCTTCGCTTCTGGTTATTGCTTCGGCTTCGTTTGTTGGTTTGTTTTGCTTTGTGTGTGTGTATTTTCGTATAGCTTCGGCTTTGTTGTTTTGTTGGTTTTTTGTTAGTTTCTTTGTACTTTCGTTTGTTTATGTGTTCATCCTTGTTTTGTCATTACCTTGCCCCAGTGTTACATGTTCAACTTTTCTGTTCTTTTGTACCCTGCTCCTGTTGATTACTCTTGTTTTCCCTTATTTGTATTCCTGGTTCACTTGTGTTTTTGTGTGAACCTTTGTATATAAGGTTAGTTTAGGTTGTTGGGTACACTTACACACTTAGTTGATTTTGTATTAGTACACTAATTTAGTACGGGTGAGTGCCATTTGTCTTGTATGGTTTTGGGTAGTCAGTGCAGGTTAGCTAGGGTGTTGAAGACACCGAAGACCGTGTGTTTCGGGTTTTCTTTTGTAGTCAGATTAGCTTTCCCTCACTGTCCTAGCCAGCTCCATTTTGTTTGTTATTTTCTTTCCTTTGGCACCACTCTAGTTCCTTACCCTTCTTATCACGCTTCCTAGTCCCTCACCAAAACCCCCCTGCTTCCAAAAGAGTTATCCTAAATGTTACACCCCTTTACCCCTAGACACTTGGGGTCGTAACACCCGTACTAAACTTGTGTTACTAATACAAAATCAACTAAGTGTGTAGAATGTACCCAACAACCTAAACTAACCTTATACACAAAAGTTCACACAAAAACACAAGTGAACTAGGAATACAAATAAGGGAAAATGAGAGTAATCAACAGGAACAGGGTACAAAAGAAAACAAAGGCTGAACATGTAACACGTTAGGGCAAGGTAATGGCAAAACAATGATAAACACAAACAAACAAAAGTACAAGAAATCAACAGAAATCAACAAAACAACAAAGCTGAAGCTATACAAAAATATACACACACACAAAACAAAACAACAAACCTACAAAGCAAAAGCAAAACGATAACCAAAGCGAAATGAAGCAAAGCAAAACCAAACAGGACCAAAGTCAAACGAAAGGCCTCTTCGTCCTGAAAACCTCCATGTTATATACTGAATAAGATGCAGTTTGATTGGCTGAGAGGCTGATTGATGATGATGTCATACAGAACACTGGTGTAATGGTGGCCAATGGGGGAGGGAGAACAATCAAAGGTCAGCAGTGTGAAACATAACAAAAAACACACACAGACCACACACTGGGACGTAACAGTAAGTTTATGCTATATATTTCTTTGTCATCTTTAAAGAAATGACAGTAGATAAGCAGCTGGTACTATAGTAATTAGTTGTGAACATTAATTTACTAAAACTCTTGTTTGTTTTGTAAAACTGTATGTATATTTATAGACTTCAATGGCATATAAATCATATATTTTGGTATATAATACAAATGAGAGCATCGTAACTTTACTGATCACAAACTTTGATGTATTGGACTTCAGGGAGAATGTTCGGATGAATAACAGAAGATCATAACACAAAAACTTTGGTATTAAATGAAACCTACAAAACAAAGTGTTCCATATTCTTGACAGCAATTATGTCGTATATATCATTTCAGTGTTTGATTTAAACTATTTGGTCTACTAAATATTTTAGACCAACTTAAAAAAACCTTAAACCTTTACTTGTTCCTGTATATGTATATGTAGTCTCTGTCTCCTCCCTCCACAGAAAGTATCTGTACACTTTTAATCTGGTAAAACCTTTAATTATAGTATAAAATGTTTGGTACTGCTGCAAAAATCAAACACTGCTGAATGCTACAATGCTTATTATTATTTCACAAATAGCCTCATTTAATTGTAATACGTTCCTCAAGTAGAGTATAATGAGTAAGCATGAATGAATTTAATAAAAATAAAACTTCAGTCTATGTATTGTAATCATGACTGAAGGAATTCAGGTGAAAACTATGTTTCAGGCTGGCTGCAGTTCAACAGACATCCTAAAAAAATATGTCGTCATGACATAGAAACACATTGAACAACACAATACTGTTAATGGTGAATTTGCAGTAAAACATTGCAGTGGTATAGTGTTCCAGAATATATCATAGAGAGTGAAGGAAAGATTAAAAAGAACTAAATAAATGGTTAGTTTTGCCAGACTACAGTATACTGTATGTTAATAAGACTGAATTTTAGTCTCTCACTAAAAAGTGTATTCTTCTGTAAAATTGGCCCTTATTTCAATTGTACTGTGTAACCTATTTTTGAAAAATATTGCAAGTACATTGTCTGGTCCATCTTAATGAATTGGTTGAACATCTACATGATCAAATATATTATCTGTATAGTTGCCCCTGGGTAGTGGTTGATGTTACAAGTTGACGGTTGCAAGAAAAATTAATATAGGTAATCTTGTGGTCTGAAGCACGTTATATGTGGATTGAAAAAGACATACAAAGACCTAAAACACAATTCTAAAGCTATCTTTAAAAGAAAGTATGAATGGCAAATTAAATTTAGCTGATCTAAAGTCAATATAGTGAATGTAGGAGGAAAAAAATAAAACCACGTGCAAAGAAAACAGAGGAAATTTAAAGCATGGCAAATGATTAGTTTTGAAGGAATTACACTGCCACTGACGTTTTACAGAATAAAGATGTAGAATAATTCAACAAAAAATATATTGATTAAATAAGTATCCAGATAATTTTACTTCACTAACCACTTCCTAAAACTGATAGTGATTTCCTAATATAAAACTAATCTTAATTTATTCCTGCATCATTTGCTATTTTTTACAGGGGACACAGGTACTTGATATAAGCAGATATTAGATTTTTATTCTATAGCTATGGTATACAAAACATTGTAATGCTATATGTGGTGGTTCACAACAGACGGGGCCCTGATCAAAGACATGCCCCATGCAAAAGTCTTAAAGGCAGACTGGTATAGTGTTAACATGCATATTCAAGTTTTATCTCCAGATCTATTTATGAGATCACATCTGAGTGATGTACTGTTAATAGCACCCATTTGAAGTCACCTCACATCACAAGCAGACTTCCACAAA
Organism: Atractosteus spatula; assembly: GCF_055471065.1. Classification (NCBI taxonomy): domain Eukaryota; kingdom Metazoa; phylum Chordata; class Actinopteri; order Semionotiformes; family Lepisosteidae; genus Atractosteus; species Atractosteus spatula. The sequence goes on from NC_142706.1 coordinate 49,104,173, forward strand.
TGACACAATGTCTGCCTCTATACAGTATCATTAACAATTAAGTACCTACTGTACAGTAACTGTGCCACTGCAATTTATAAATTCACCCTTTTATCTATTGTATTTTTAAACATTTAAAATGTCATGACTAATAAAAAGCACAAGGAAAAATGGACAAAAGGTATGTTCAATTTGTCGTTTCTTCCATTGAAATATTTTAACCTACAGAATGAAAATATCCTAACTTGTGGGTCTATAAACTGTCTCAAGGTGACTTATCTGTCCAGATCAGGTGAATGCACACTACTTCTTCCCCAGTGACTAAAGGGATCATTTCATAAAAGTAAGGTTACAGTTGCCTGTGGCAAAGGAGGGTTATACTTGATGAAGTGGAAGAGGAGAGATGGGAGGAGATACACATGTTCTGTGTTCTGGTCACCCAGATCTGGTGATCCCATATCTGGTGATACAGGAGTGACCTTGTGGTGTCACCACACTTACTTTAGGGCCTGTAAGTCCATAGCTGTGGGTTAAATCCCCAGAGTTCTGAGGAGCATTGGCGTATTCTGTATGAGGTCACAGGTGTGGTGATGTTTGTTTGCCTGGCTCCATTTTACAATATGTATTCTGAGAAGGCAGCATATACAGTATGTTGTGACCTTCTAGGGTGATTCATGTTGGGTCTAGGCCTAAACACCAAAGGCACTGCTCTAGTCCATCATTGTCTAGATGTTTGTGGTCACAGGCTGCTCAGCAGTAGAATGCTACAAAGGCAGTCCAAGGGAAAAAAACATAATAAGGTATTATCTAGTGCCCTGAAAGAGTCGCTTTTTTATGTTTTATACAGGAAAACACAAATACAGGCTAGCTCTCTTGCAAAAAGAATATGATTTGCTGTGGGTCCGATAAGACCATAATTCAAATGAATTTTGAGAGAGGTCCATGAAATTCAAAACCAGCTCACTAAAGCAAAAGGTATGCTGTTAGGGAACAGCATAAAAAAATCTATGAAATGGTGTTTTCTGAATTGAGAGGTATTGATGTTGCATTTCCCCAGGAGGAAAAGACTGTGTTTTCCCTGAAAGGAAAATTATACTTAAAACTATTTTTTCAGATAAATTACACCACTGTAATGCTAACTACTGTAATAGTAATGGCTTACAAATACCATAATATTAACAAAAAAAATTGAAACTGATAAAAAATTCTGTGCTTGAGAATACTTTGTGCAGACTACGTACAGATAACGTAAATACATTGGTGGAAATATGAGTGTATACCGAGATCAGGAAAGTAAGTAGCAAAGATGATGTGGTAGTATTTGCCATTTTAAATTCCTAACATTACTGGATTTTTGCCATAGGGAATATAGGCTTTTAAACTGATATGGTTTAAGTGATTTTTTAACCCAGTTTGTGTAAAGGCACCTGCTAAGAACTGTACTATTATTGAATTAGTGGTTTCAAATAGAATAAAGTGATAACAGTACATCTATATGATAAAACCATTGGGAAATTGTGGCAGCAAAATGGTAACCTTTGATGTATATTTCATATGCATAATATAAATGAAGATCTTGTAAACATGGAATTGGACACAGAAGGTTAAAGATTTAATTGAAGACACATGGTTATATTTCAAATATGTAACCTAAGGTTTACAGAAAAAGATAACTTAAAACTAATAAATCACTGGGGCCCAACAGTATTTCCTATATGTATTGAAGGAAATAGATATTATTCATAGATCTTTGTATAGGATATTTCAGCCCTCACTGTACCCACTTTGGAGAATTATACCAATACCATGTTATACTGTACCAATTATACCACAATACCCTATTGGAGAATTGCCATTAATCTGAAAGGTGCTCCTTGTAAGGTCCCTCAAAATTATGAAACAGCAAAGCTAAAACTCTTACTTTTGCTTTGCAGTGAAGCTGTTTGTATTTGTGATCATGAGGTTAATATAAATGATGAGTATAATGTATGTTATTTTGATCATATTATAACAAAACCCAAACTTTGTGTTCAAACCAGCTATTTCAAATGAAGATGCCACAATTTGGTTGAGTTCACAAAACTCTTTTTGTAATAATTTAAGATGCTGTGCTGCAGCCACTTTGAAATTTTTTCCTATACTTTGGGTGTTCTTCAGTTTTTTAATTACTGCAGCTTGCAAAAATTTAAAAATTGACTTGGGCAGTTCAAGATTTTCTACCTTTTCCCCCGAAAAACATCTTGGCTGCATTAGTTGTATATTTTGGGTTATCATGCCTACATGGGGAAGTGTCACTCTATAAGTATAGAAGCATAACTAGACAAAATGTCTCTGTAATCTTCAAACTTCATTTTGCTGCTGCCTTCATTAGTTACACACTATACGTACCAATAGTGAGTCTGTTCCAACATGTGAGTCAGAGGGATCCGTGGATAACAATGGGAAGCTTTTACATGACGAAAGTGAAATGTCTGATATACTGTATTAAATGGCTAAATCACTCAGGAAGAAATAACAATGTGTCTCAAAATTAAAGATACTAGAAACATGGTCTGTTATTCTTAGGCTGTTAGCAAAACACCTCCAATAGTCACTTAAGACAAGTATAGTATCCATTGACTGGACAAAAACTAATGTAGCACTCATCTATTAAAATGTTGACAAAACCGAACCAAGTACGGCTTACTTAAAGTTGTGAAAACAATAATTAGTCAGTATGACCTTAATCAGAGGATCTTCTGTATGACAGAAATTCCAGGGGAATGGTCTTATATTGAAGGTAAGAATGGCAGAGCACTAAGAAAAGGTGGGTGATCCTAAGCTAATTTGACAGAGTTCTTTGAACAAGCACCAGCAGTAAAAGAAATGAAAATTAAAGATATACCAGCATTCTATGGTATATTTAGAATTTCATAAGGCACTTAATAATTTTGCTCATAAAAGATTCATTCTCAACATACAGGTGGCCGTCTCTCAAGGCACTTCATGCACTTGAATTAAGAACTGGGATTAAGTTACAGTGAACAGAAAGTATAGCTACATGGTGAATGCTCATGTTGGTGTAATTTGTGGAGTTCCAAAGAGACCTGTGTAAAGACAGCTCTTCTAGTTTTACAGTATATCAATGACATGATTCTGACATTGTGATGCTGGTTAAATGTACAGATAATAGCAAATGCTGAACATTAGCAGACACTATAGAAGTAGCAAAGGAAATTCAAAAAGGAGTTAGATAAAATTCAAAACTGAGCAAACTTCTGACATATGACATTTAATGTAGACAAATGTAGAATGTAACACATACGTAGTAAACACAAACTACACATACAAAATGGGGAACACTGGGTTTGATACAGCAATTGTTTTTGCTGGTATCATTTACATCTTCTTAAAAATATGGAGAAAAAATAAGAAGCATTCAAAATCCCCATTTACATTTAATGAAATCCCAATGAACATTTTTAAATTGAACACTGAAACATGAGCTAGAGGACACAAAGTTAGGACTTTTAAAGGACTTTTAAATCTGAGAACAGGAGGCATTCTTTACATAAAGTGTAAGGGAAATCTGGAACAAGCAAAACAGACATGTTGAAGTCACTACTATTGCTTATTTCAAGAAATGGCTGGATGGTATCTTAAGGTAGACTGTTTACTTCTTATCAAACTAATTACATGGGCCAAATGTCCTCCTCTCATTTACAAATTATTTATGTCCTTATGTTCACCTTTTGGCACTTAGTGATAAAAAATAGTTAATGGATATAACATTGACATCTGCCATGGATTAAGATCTAGTTTATGCATTTGGGGAAAGTAGAAAAAGTTAAGATAATGAGAGAAAGAATAGTTGTATGACAAGTCTACATATATGAAAATACTGTAGTATCATAGTCTATTTTGTTTAGCCAAGACATAATTATTGCTAGTTGAAAAAATAGCTGCTTTACAAAAAGACTCCAGCCATTAAAGGCGGAGATTCTTAGAAATTTGTGGTGGAAATAATCATAAAAAGCTTGACTTGTAACCAACTAGACAAATCATTTAAAAGTGAAGTGAGTCAGGTTTTCCACAGTGACATTCCTCACTGACCAGAAAACCGCAGATGGCCAGCAAGTTGCAGAGGTCTCTGGACAGCAACCTCACAACTCCACACACTGTATTTGGTTACATAACCAACTGTATGCTCCCCCTGGGGGAATCCTGGTCTGCTAATGAAATGTCTCACCTTTTAACTTATGACATTTGGATCATTGAGCTCATCTTGAGTTTGGAGTGAGTGCCTTTACCAGTTGACCCATCTTCCTTCATTTGTATTCTATGCATTGTGAATCCACCGATATTGCATAATGTTTCTTACAACAATCAGAATCTTGTAAATCATGTAAAATCTATATTTCAGTTAAGTAAAAAAGAAAAGTTTTATGATGAGTCTTAATTGCACTCGTTTGTATATAGACACTATGAATCAAATACTAGAGATAAAGACAAAAATTCCAAATATTTTTTTTCACTGCTTATTTGTTCTTGATGTCACCAAAGTTATTAACTCCAGCAACATCACTTAATTACTGTAGCTTTTCTGAACAGTTTATTTGGTCATTAAACTTACATAATTAATGTTTTTTCATCTAAAAATAGTAAAATCTCAGAGCTTGTGTTAATTTTTATTCATACTTTAAATCCAAAAGAGCTTAAAGTTATAAATGCAGAAAAATATAACTTTCAATTTCATTGAAGTTAGAAAAATGTAAGATCTGCCTCAGAAGCATGAACTACCTTCGAAGCACTGAAGAGGTTCCTTAATAAGGACCATTTCATTTAAACTTCGCTATCTTGAAAATCCTTGAAAACCATAGCTTTTAAATTAAAAATGTATCTCTGCCTCTAATCGCATATCTGTCTTTTAGTTATTTTAATTTCTGTGTTTAGAGTGAAATACACTATGTAACAAAAAATCCTGTGATATGGTCACCTTGCTATTCCGGTACTTTATGTAACATGCTATAACGTGTATCATATAGGCTCAATTTCTGTCATATTCATACCCATTACATACAACGACATTGTAGTTAATATTGCTCTTCCTCAATTGTTAAAATTAACAGAGGAATATCCTGAAAGTTTATGATTTCAGAATTACATTTGAAAATACCAGTAGTTTGCTGTATATCCTGGTAATTAAAATATTGTTTAAATCCTGTAATTTGGACACATACACTGTACTTATTAGTAAAATGCTTATTAACTTAATGGGTCCTACATTCAAAACACTCTGCCAACTATATCCTTTTATGGACAATAGGGATTTAGTTACCTAGATTGAGTGTCTGGAGGCAGATTATAGTAAAATTAATAGAGTGTACTTTGTGAATATTAGTTTTAATTTTTATCTATTGAAACCTCCTGTTGAAAAGTAGAGAACATTTAGTAATTTGTGACATGACACAAACACATCTGAATACAAAATAGCTTGAAATAATTTAATAAATCATAACAACTGGGTGCTAGAAAGCTTGAACTTGCAAACTGTGAAAAGGTCTTTAATCAAATGTAACAAATCAAAGTTGTCACCCTGGCTGTGTGAGAAAATATTTAAAGAACAAAGCTGGCAAAGATTACAGAGATTTAATAAAATGATAATATCCCTTACATTGATATAATTTAAAGTATTGCACCTAGAGTTAGTTGTTACACTGTAGAATTTTGATGTATTGGAAAGAATCCATAGAAAAGCAACCAGAATTATCCAAGACTGATGTATTTCAAATGCAGACAGATGAACATGATTTCTGTGACCCAGAAGAAAGAAGACTAGTACAGGTCTCGGCTGAATTCTAAAAATCCTGAAAGGGTTTGACAAATTTACCTCACTACTAACAAATCACTTGAATCCCAACACATTGAACAGGACCTATGACTACAGATGGACATTTAGCATGATTTTTGTTTTTAAAATTTAGAAAGGGGGATGTTTTGGAACAAAATCTAACACAATTAGGTTTAGCTTACTTTAAGTTACCCAGTGAAGTGTTTTTAAATATTTCTCCTAAACTAATGATTTAGTCCTTTAGGGCTACCGTATGTTCAGTTTTGAGAAGGAACACTTGAAGAAGGTTGTACAGCTGAAACATTGTATTTCTCCTCTCCTTACTTGTTCCTTTACAGTCAATGCACACTGATGCAGATTCCCACTCAAATATGTTCAATAATGCAAACTAGCAGGTTCACTTATAATGAGAGGGGACTTAGAAGCTCACAGTCCTTGGTTGCCCCAGGAAATGGTAACATGTGTAGGAGTAATCACATTCGTCCTGGGGATCTCAGAACACACTCAGGCCATTTATCCTTTCCTCCCTTGTTTTTCCAAATAGCCCACCAATCATCCAAACAATGCCCCATTTAAACATCCTTTTATAACTCTTGTACAGCTGGTGGAACCACCCAGGCCTGACTTCTTCCAGGGACACCAAAGTCAGTCCAGCATTGTTCCAGCCACATCTACTTCCCCTACTTCTCTGCTACAGGAAACTAACGTATTCCATTCAACTTCATTTCGTCAGCCATTTTTCCACAACATCTCTGCTCTCCCTCAGCTGTCCCTGGCAACCTCCGATCACCCTCCACCTAGGCTTTTGTTTGCTAGCCACTGAAAATCGTCAAGTCCTGCAGCTGCATTTCTTCCTGTCTGCAACTGAGTCTGTCAGCTTCAGCTAGCTGTGTTGTGACAGAAAAATCACAGATTACTTCAACAAGTGGAAACTTGTGAATTATGTCTAATCAGATGTGGCAATAAACACACAAGTTAAAAAAAATGCATAAATAAGAAAGTGAATTGTTAATAAGAATATCAAAATTACACTCCAGGAAGATAAGTACTTTAAGAAGCTTGAGCGTTTTTCTATAGCATTTTAAATTAATAAAGAATAATGAACAAAAATAAATGAAAAAGTCCTAGCAATAAGTGCAGAGTAAAATATTATCCTCTGTGGATCTATAAATAATTAAGGTGAGCTTTTTAAATAATTTATTCTTCCCTGTTGTTCTGTTTATTACTTAACTTTTGTCCTACGGTATATACTCTCACTCTCAATAAGTAGGGACAAGGCCTATTGTTACACTTAGAATTAAGTTATATTAAAGATTTCTAATAACACAGGACTACAAGTTTTTTCAAAAGAACTCTTTCCCCAGAATTTTTGGGTGATTATGATAGACCTCTTCACATTGAACACAAATATAATTTCATACTGTATCACTTAACATTATTGAGAAAAAATAAATTAACTTTTATACAATATAATAAGTTTAATCGCATTATGGTGCTGAGCCTTGCACTAATTCAACTGAGCTAAAAATGTTTTGCGGATGATTTTCATTTGTACTCAGTATCTCATGCTTCTCTGATCAATGTCCAACAATAATCAGCCAGCATTGATGGATTCCAGTTGCCCTGATGCAGTTGTTACATCGTAGGTATGTGATGTCACCCCATATAAACTGCAACACAAGTCTTTTTTCTCTGGTTAACCACCGGCTCTCTCAATCTCTCTCTAAACTGGCAAACTGACTTTTACGACCACGTAACTGCAAGCAGTCCAAGTCAGGATTTAAACTTTTCTTCAAGAAGCCAGGCCAAGAGCGTGAGTCAGTAAAGTGCAGAATTCTGCCCAAGATATTCTTCCTGAAACAATATGTAATGAAATGCATTTATATCTTGCTTCTCATCTCAGATGACTCCAAAGTGTTGTCTGGATAGGTGACTCATTTCATCAACCACAGGAACACACAAGTGTCTGGACACATGCAAGGCATATGTTTACCCACTACACCTATTTCAAATGTGTCTTTTCCCACAACATTTCTGAAGAGGTATTGTCAGCTCAAGTATCAACTAGAATTGCCAATCTGATGTGCCTTTTTGTGCTTCATCTTCTTTTTGCTTCTGTTGTGTAATATATGTGTGCAGCACATTGAGTTAACAAACTTGGCTAATAAATAAAACTACTTATTGTATTATTACCATATTAGTGTTATATAATAATATATTAATATATCAATAGAGGAATGTAGGGTAGGATTTTCACCAGGCATCTTTGTATTTTCAAATGTAAAAAATTATACAGTAGAAGCGGTTGTTTACAATAAGACCAATAGAAACAGTATAGTACTGTATATACGGAAGCTCCAAAAACCCATTCTTGACCATTCATCTGAATAGCACTGTCTTTTTACCAATCATACAAGGAGATAACTACCATACTGTATATAACCCTGGGTTTTCATCAGCATAACTCATGATATCAGTAACTGACTGGTGTCCTGTCCAGGGTGTATGCTGACATGCATCCTGTGCTTCTGGGGTAAGCTCTGGGCTACTGCATCTCTCATTGGTAATAATCATCTTTCGATAAGAGAAGGTTAAACTCGTGATTTTTGCTCTATATTAATTTATTCACTATTTGGTTGTATAGTTTTTTCATTAATTTGTGTTGAAGAGAATCAGCTGCATTTAAAGAAAGCATTCATGGCAACACTAAAACATTAGCTGAAAATTCCAACTTAATTATCACCTAATAACTCTGGAGTAACATTTATGGTGACGATGTGAGTTACTCCAAAAATGTGCTTGAAAAACAAGCCCAAAGTCAAGTCATAAGATCTGCTTTTGATCATTTTGTCAATATTTGACGTCCTCTGCTCAGGCTACATTCTGTTGTTACTGGAATGTCTTACTCTTAAATTCAGCAATGCATACTTTGTTTTAAATCAGTTACAATAAATATTCAATCTAGGGAATCTAAACTAAATGTATATATGCAATAATAACACCTGTCCACTAGGGGCTGAACTAAAACCATTCTCACATTCCAAGCTGCATTCACTATACCTAAGTATTTCCTTCATTCCTTTTTAGCACCTTATTTTTGAGGTTTTTACCACACAGGCAGCAGGTCAAATCAATATCTGGTGTTATTTAAATAAAGTCAACATAAGGTAATGTAAAACTTTTACAGCATTCATGAAATGTACATACTGTAAAAATATATTTGCTGTACTTTATAATAGTATTCATAACATTTGTACTATGATTTTTTGGTTTGTTTCTTAAATTTCTATTCAAGTAATTCAATATAAATGTCTGAACAACATTTTTATTGAACTTAGGCTGCTGTGCAGGATTAATAAATCACAGAAGTGACTGTAGATTTTTAATTTTAGAGTATGAAAATACACACATTCAGGGAATTGTGTGTATTTGAATGGAGAATTGGTTAATAAATGGAAAATAGTACAGATAAGAAGTGAATGTTCAAATTGGGGTGATGTAATTAATGGAGTACCACAGGAATCTGTACTTAGACTACTTCTGCTCCTAATTTATATCAATGACCTAGATTCTGGTATAGTTTTTAAAATTTGCCAATGATATAAAATTAGGAGGATTAGTGAATATTGCTGGAGAAGCAAATTAAATTCAAACAGATATAGCTAAAATTCAGGACAGGGCAAACACCTGGTAGAAGAGTGGTTAACGTAGTTTAGTGCAGGGATTTACGTGCAGGTGGTAGAAACAGAAACAGCTCTATAATTAAAAGTGTAGAAGTAAAATAAAGTCATATTACAGTATGTTAAAACTGGACAACGTACAGTATTAGAGCTCATTAAGAATATTGTAAAATTTTGGTCATCATGTTACAAAGAAATATTGTTGATGTCCAGAAAAAATAAAACATTGCATGCAATCTGAGGCTAATGTGAATACCCTAAATAGTCTAATAGATTTAAATAACTTTTTAGCCTTGATTACAAGAATTCAAAATGTTTAATTGCACTAATGAACTTAACACAGTGGACATGTTTAGAATGAACAGTGAAACATTATCTAGAGGTACACTAATGTTAGTACAGTTAGTACAGACAATTAAATAAATAAGTGTTTAAATTAATAAATGTTGTAAACTGTATGAATTTGTTTAACTTTTATTTTCTTTTTGTGTTAAATTTTCATATAATCACACTCATTCTTGTAAATTCTTGTCGTGACAATTATTATCACCTCATTATATTCAAATGTTGTGCAAGCTTTTAACTTTAGATCATTTATATTTATATATTATTGATATTTATATACTGTTATATCCAGAATTTACATATTTCCAGACTAATATATGATACTTCAACCAAATTGATTATATTAATAGTGATATAATTGTGACATAGATAGATAGATAGATAGATAGATAGATACTTTATTGATCCCGTGAGGGAAATTGCAGTGCAACAGCAGCTTAACACACACAACACAGCCACAGTGTAACGAATTATATAATAATAGTACAATACATACAATACCATACAAGAGTTACTCACAGTCCGGACGCACAAGAACAAACTAGAACAGAACAGTACACAGAAAATCGTATCACACTCATATCACACATATGAATATAAATATAGATGTAACTATAGATATAAATATAAATGTATTGCACAGGTCCCTGGCATATATTGCACAAAAAGTGGTTGTAAACGGGAAAAAGAAAAAGAAAAAGAAAGAGAACAGATGTAGCAGTAGATGTGTAGATGCGTTTAGTCCAGAAACAGGTCACTGTCGATGTTGCCTCTGCCAAGACGCAAGGTGGATGCATTGTACAGTCTTATGGCAGACGGCAAGAATGACCTCCTGTAGCGCTCCCTGTCGCACCGTGGATGAATCAGTCTATTGCTGAATGTGCTCTTCATTCCTGCAAGCCTGTCATAGAGGGGATGGGAGAAGTTGTCCATGATGGCCTCTAGTTTGGACATCATTCTCCTCTCAGCCACTACCTCCAAGGAGTCCAGGTCAAACCCAATGACAGAGCTTGATGAGCTTGTTCAGCCTTTTGGAATCTACTGCTCTAATCCCAGAGCCCCAGCACACCACTGCGTAGAAAATGGCACTCGCTACCACCGACTGATAGAACATGTGTAGCATCTTACTACACACATTGAAGGACCTGAGCCTCCTCAAGAAGTAGAGTCGGCTCTGTCCCTTCTTATAGATGGCCTCGATGTTCTTAGACCATTCCAGTCTATCGTCGATGTGCACTCCCAGGTACTTGTACGAGTCCACCATCTCCACGCCACTCCCATGGATGTAGACAGGAGTAGGTTTGACCTTTTTCCTCCTGAAATCTACCACCAGTTCCTTTGTCTTTGTAACATTCAGTTCCAAGTGGTTCACCCCACACCACTCCACAAAGCTGCTGACCAGTCCTCTGTACTCCTCCTCCTGTTCACCCTTGATACATCCCACAATTGCAGAGTCATCTGAGAACTTCTGCAGGTGGCATGACTTTGAGTTGTACTTAAAGTCCGAAGTATAGAGGGTGAAGAGGAATGGAGAAAGAACTGTCCCTTGAGGTGCCCCTGTGTTACTCACTACCTGTTCAGACACACAGTTCTGAAGTCTCACAGACTGTGGTCTGCCTGTCAGGTAGTCAGTGATCCACGAGGTCGTGGAGGCATCGACTTGCATCTCCTCCAGCTTCCTCCTTAGAAGTAAGGGCTGGATGGTATTGAAGGCACTGGAGAAGTCAAAAAACATGATCCTTACAGTGTTGCCAGCCCTGTCCAGGTGTGAGTAGGCCCTTTGCAGCATGTAGATGATTGCATCCTCCACACTAACACTGGGCTGGTAGGCAAACTGTAGGGTGTCCAGTGATGAGCTGACCAGGGGTCTCAGGTGGGATAAGACCAGCCTCTCCAGTGTCTTCATGATGTGAGAAGTCAGTGCAACTGGTCTGTAGTCGTTGAAGACAGAGGGGCGCCCTTTCTTTGGTACCGGGACCAGGCATGATGTCTTCCAGAGCACCGGGACTCTTTCCAAGCGCAGGCTCAGGTTGAACAGTCGCTGGAGCACTCCGCTCAGCTGATCAGCACAGGCCCTCAGAACTCTGGGGCAGATGTTATCTGGTCCTGTGGCCTTACCCTCGTGCAGCCTCTTCAGCTCCTTCTTCACCTGGTCAGCTGTGATGGTCAGCCTGGCCTGGGGGATGGTGCTCATAGTGCTTTCAGTGCTGCAGGTGTTAATGGCGGAGGTGTTGGAGAGTGGCAGCTGTGGGGGATGGGTGGGTGAGTAGCCGTCGGGGGTTGTGGCTGTAGGCGGCCATGTTTGTGGGGGGATGGAGGAGGTATTGGGCAGTCGCAGCTGTGAAGGGTTAGGGAGCGTGTGGCTGTGGGGGGATGGGTGTTGCGCCACAGAGGACCCAGAATCAAACCTGTTAAAGAACTGGTTCAACTCGTTGGCCATCTCCAGGTTCCCTTCTGTTGCACCCCCAGCCTGTTTGAAGCCAGTGATCTCTCTCATGCTGCTCCATACATCTCTCACCCTATTCCTTTGCAGCTTGTCCTCTATCTTCTTTCTGTATGCGTCCTTGCTCTCTCTTAACTTCTGCTTTAGCTCCCTCTGTACACGCTTGACCTCTTCCTTATCTCCCCTCCTAAAGCTCCTGATACCACAGATTGGGACCTGCACCTTTAATGTTTGAGGTCATTCTTTCCACAGAAACCTTCTACAATAATGATTTGCAGCATTTGAAAAAAATCTCAAGTCATTCAAAGCAAAAAAGCAATTTCATTTTTTAATTGCTTCACATGGCAGATGTTGTGATTGAATGCAGAATAAAATTTACCTGAGATATTTATGCACTCTGCCTTTAGGAGACCTATTTTCATTGTTACTCTAATCCATTGCAATGAAACCATAATTTACTATACATGACACAATCTCCTATTGAAACAAAGGCAATTTTACCATGATGAAGAATACACAAAATAAGAAAAATAGAATCTTTCTCAAATTACTTTTGTCTCCTTAGTCTAGATCTAAACCGATTTTGTGCTTATGCACTTATCTATCTCCATAGCAGCCAAATTTATATCTTTTTTAAATTGTTATTTACGCTTAAATTTGCTCATTTCCTGCTTTGCTTGGAATATCCTATTCCATTACTGCAACTGTGATGGCAACATTTGGATTATATTGTAAAATGATTTATGTCCTCATATCGCATCGTTTAACAACACCTTTTTTCACCTGATTCATATTACCAACAAGTTTTGCCTTGCTGTTGAATCCTGGATAACAGATCTCAGGTGGGGCATTTGCTCTACAGAGATGTCATAAATTACTGTTAGTCCTCATTTACTCCATCTCCCCTCTTTAGACTTTTGGGAATACCAGGGCCAGTTGGGAACTCTCTTGTGGCAGACATTTTCTGTTACCTGAATTAAATTTCCAGATGAATGACCTACAAGTCACTGGTATATTGATGTCTGATAACCCCTACAGATTGCATTATAATTTAAATCATGAAGAGGTGTACAAATATTTCATTTATAAGAAAGGACTTATTAGAGCCTTGCCAAGAAGCTCTCTTGAGAATATACCTTACTCCTTCTGTTTTAAGTGGTACAATGAGTAGTTTCTGCAAAAAGGTGATACTGCTGTTTTTATGAATTATTAATGTTCATTTATGCAAATTAGAGGTTTTGAAAAAGATGAGAATAAACCTGATTGCAAACTGAAAATTTAAAGGAGAGTTTTTTAGGTATTGATAGTTTTGTTTTCATTCTAAAAAAAATCATTATCTTTTGTGAAACTGGTTTCTGATTTTATGGTACTTTATGTACATCTCAATATATAAAGTAATTGTTTAGGCATGAACTCTTTTTAATATAGAAATCAAGAACTTCACTTGTATTACCATTATTATACAATTTCTGAAACAATATCACTTTTATTTTCCTTTTCTTTGACCACTTTTTTTAGTTATTGCAGCATACAGTACATGAGATCTATTCTGTCTGGTTAAAATGTGCCCCATCCTTATCCTAATGGAATAAGAAATCAGGTGAAGCAAATTAATGTTGTATCTCGTGGTACAACATTGTAGTACAACAGCAAAGATATTCACCATAGTTTATTAAAATCAATTAAAATTATATAAGAGAGAATTATATAAGAGAGAAGAGAATACAATACAATAGGTCTTTCTGCCAATCTAACTAGTTTTATAACATTAAACTATGGATTCCATGCATTCATTGTGAAAAAATGCCTCCTGTTCTCAGTTTTAGATACACTTCTCCTGCTCCTTAGTTTCCATTAGTGGCCTCTGTTGATCCTTAAGACTTCTTTGTTTCAACTTTTTTAATGCTTTTGAGGATTTTTAGTGCTTGAATAATGTTCCCTCATAGTCTTTTCTGTTGAAAACTAAAGTAAGTCTTTTAGCCTGTTAGAGCAACATTTTCATATAAGCCTGAGCAAATTAATCTTTTGTGTATATTTTTATTTAAATTCTACCTTGTTAACTCAATGTCTTAACATCCATCATGCTTCCCCACATTGTCTCTGATGAGAATAATGTCTCTTCATAGACACCTTATTGCTTTTTTAATAAGTACCTTGAAAAAAAGTTATCTGCCAGGTGTTGGCCAACATCTTTCTAAATTTCCTTTGCAACTTTCACAGTCTTTGTTTAGATATTTTGATGTCATCTGTAAATTTAAATTACTAACTATATCACAATTTGATATAAATTAAGAAGAGCAGTGGTGCTGGTAAAACTGGATGGACTTTTTTGTGGTACTAATGACACCACTCCATTTTCAGCATTCACCCCTTGTCTGTACTCTCTGAATCCAGTCCATTGAGCAATTTAAAAAAAATGTACATTACCATGAATGCTTTGAGAATCAATCTTTTATGAAGATCTGCCTGGATATCTAAATGAAGTTTACAATGAAGGTTTAGCTGGAGGACAAAACCTTGATTTAACCAATCACCTGATCCTTCCTCCTTATAAATGACCTTCTGCTTGGCAGTACTATGCCTATTGGCTTTTTGTTCTACACCTCTCACCTGCTATTCATTATTTGTTCCAAACTCAGATTTTCCAGAGGTAGCCCTTACAGATAATCTTTCTGGTGTCCCCAAGTGACCTTTGCTCCCTTCTTTTCCTGCTGCAACCCATCCTGGACTACACTTTCTAGTGCTTTGATCTCCATTTATCATCTTTTCTGAACACATTTGTCTTGAACACGTAATTAGGGAGGAGTTGGATGTTGCAAGCCCTCAACAGCTTATTGCTGTCTCAGGTTGACTAGGATTCTCCCTCCCTCTGCTCAGATGTGATTCATTGATACTCTAATATTTAAACAACTGAATTCCACTACTACATCATGGTCCCTGCCACTGCTGTCTGTTAACCTGTTCATCCTGTTTACCTTCTGTATTTGTTTCTTGTGATTTCACTCCAGATAACTCATTATCTTCCTTACTCACTTATCCATTGTCTTAGGTCTACTCTCTTTACCCTTTCCAAAACAAGGAATTGACTCTTGCCACTTCTGTCTCCAATCAATGCACTGCTATTCAAACTTCTTCTGAAAATTCTGTTTTTACTTAAACACATTTTCCAATTTAATCATATTAACATGGGTTCTCTTCTGAAGCATGTTCTGAGGGCAAACATACAGTTGATTGTGTCTCATTTACTATCTCCCTCAAGTCCTCTTACCCCGTGTATTTAAAGCTTTAACTTATCTAAATGCCATTGGTTGTTTTCTTTTCATAAAGATATTCTCTGTTCTATCTTCACTGAGAATCACCATTAATTGAATAACTACATGACTTGAATTCTGCACTTGTCAAACTTTTTAAAGTAGTTTTCATTTTTATAAACATTACAAATTCCCAAGGCTTTTGCTTGACAGTATAATCATTTGATTTACTGGAGGAGCTTGACACTGCCTTCTGCTAACATCATCCTGTGGGACAGCAAGTGCTTGCCTTTAATATTTGCAACTCCTCCTTTCATTCCACATTGGGTGTCCTTGGCAGTTTCCTTAATACCAAGGTTTGCACATACTCATCCTGCATATTTGCAGCTATTGCCATCAGGCCCACGGTCCTGTCCCATTGTCTGTCCATGTGACTTGTATGTAATGAATGAGTGAAATTCTGGTCCATAACTGTCAGTATACCAGAGCTCATGGCTGAATTTAGCTTTCTTTGTCTGTTATAAATTGGATGGACTTTTTTTAACATTTTTTTCTGGATTCACTGGCTTGCCCTTCTTTCCTTTATTTGCAATAGTCTTCAATCAGCTATATCTGACATGGACTTTTAATTCCCTTTTCGAAGGAGTCAGTCATGGATTTATGATTTTCCCTGTTGAAACAACGGGCAATAAAGCTGTAAAGCTGAAATCTGCAGCTCTTTAAAAGTTTGATGGATTCTGGCATCTGTTTTGACTACTTTGGGATGATAGGTTCTTTTCTGCTGTACATCCCACATTTGGTTATAAAAGTAGTACAAAATTTTGATTTCTTCTGAGTGGCTATTAATAATTCCTTGATGGATGTTACCATCCAACACCCCTGCCATAGCCTCTCTTCCTTAAGTTGTCCCACAAAATACAAGTGACAACTAGGCTGCTGACATCCTTGACAAGTTTTCCCACTCAGTGTGAGAATAATTGAAATCTCCCATGACAACCACTTCTTCCTTTACACATACATTCCTGACTTCATTATATAAGATTACTGTACATTAAAATTAATATCTGAATTTTGTGGTCTATTGCATAATCTTAGATATGAGTTTTTAGTTCTTATTTAATCTGACTTTCAGATTCTGTGACCCTTGATTCATCTTGTTTGCTGCTCTTTTTCATGTGTACTGCTACATCTCCCACTCTCATCATGTCTCTCTCTTCCAGATGTTGTGTATTCAGAAATGTTGTATCCATCATTACAATACTGTATTCACCATTTCAGTGATTCTAATTATGTTACGTTTGCATGAAATGCAAAAATGCTCCGGGAATGTAGGTGTAAGCATTTCTTTACCTGAATGTACATATTTGCTTTTCACTTGGGTTCTCTTTTTTATTCTGCTCCCTGTATATATTCCTTTGTTTTTGAATTTCACTGTGGATCTTTGTCCCAGGTTAAATGCATAGCAAACAACAACCAACACCCAACCACCTTGCTATTTATCCAAAAAAAAAGATAAGTAATCAGCTCCTCTACAGTCTGTTACATACATTCTAATTTTTAACCAATATATAAGAACATTAGTAAAAGACAATAACATCTAGAAACCATAAAATAGCTTTTAAGAACATTACAAATTAACCTTTTAAAAACACAACCTGATCTTCCGCATCTTATTCCTTTCAATCTCCTTCTTATAGATTTCACTCTATAGAGAATAGAGCTATTCTGCCTCAATGCATGTCCTTTACTCCCATAAAAATCATGCCAGCAGGTTCAGTGAATGACAATTGGTGAAGCAGAACTTCAATATACCGTTTTATTGCTAAGGATGCATCAGAAGAGAATTGTTTTAACTTTTCCTTAAGTGAGTTCTCTTAAGTGAATCACAGTTCCTTTAATAACAGCCTCTTGTCTCTTGTCTTGTAAAGGGGCCACCAAAGACATGGGGAAGATGCTTGGTGGAGATGAGGAAAAGGACCCTGATGCAGAAAAGAAGGAAGAAGAAAGACAAGAAGCTCTTCGGCAACAGGAGGAGGAGAGGAAGGCAAAATATGCAAAAATGGAGGCTGAAAGAGAAACAATGCGGCAGGGCATCAGGGATAAGGTAAGAAACCTCATAACTACAGTATAACAAATGTTATTATGTGTTGTCATTTCTCATAAACTACTGATCAATATCAGTTATGTGGGATTCTAAATAGAAAATTTGCAGGTCTAATTTCATTTGCATTCATGTTCTGCTGTCAGGCATTTAAGTTTGAGAGCTGCCATAATTTCATGTAGCGGATGGCAGTAGAATAGGTAAAACTGGACTTTTAGTTTAATTTTACGTTAAGCCACAGGCAACAATGTTTAAGGTTACATGAATGTAATTGAATTCCTCATTTTAATTTAAATAACTAAGTATATTATCAGAATCAGGCAGATGAGATTGGGTCAAATTATTAAAATGAGCATGAAACAAGAGTTATTAGGAAGTGATTTCTTTCTAAGATATACTGTATAAGGTCTAAGACAAAGGAAATCTAATAACAATTTAGCCTGGTAGCACTAACTGCATTTTCATTTTTGCAAACTCCCCAGAGATAAATGTAAGTTATTTCTGAATTCTTTCAACATACAGTGATGATCATCAGTGCTCTGTTCTGCATCCAGACTAGACAATGGAACACTGATTCTATGTGATTAGCCTAATCTATGAGTTGTGAGTTGTAATGTGTGAATTTGTGGAACCTTGGGAAACTTTGACTGGCAGATAACTAAAAATATCCCGTGGGCACTGGTTCTAAAATAAATTAATATCAGTGACAGTGTTATTGGCAGGATTTTGATTCCAGGTGCTGTAAGGGGGAAATAACTCAGCCTGTCTTCATTTTAGAGTGATACTTCTTCTAAAGAGTGACCTATGAAAGTTTCCAAATTAGAAAGTCAAATCAGCAAACTAATATCTAAGATCCATAGTATACAAACTATAATTGTACATTTAAAATGTTTTACAATACTGATGCTGCAAAGACAAGTGGTAAAAATATTAATTTATGGTAATTTCATTTAATTCAAATAAATTGTCTGAATGATTATTTCACCTTTGGAAACAATTTGAATTTTTTTTTCAATCCAAAAGTAGGTCTTGCAAATCCCCAAATATTTTCATGCACTTCCCCCAGTAAAAAATAAGTTTATGCTTATTTCTTTTCTTCAGGGCAGTGTTGTACTGTAGTGCATATTTTGTTTCTAAAATTTCTTCAGTGCGAAAATAAAATGTTTTTCTGTAGTCAAAACTATGATATGAGCCTTGTATGGTTCACAGCAACCTGGAATCTATTTTGGAAGCAGAGGTAACAAGGTGAGACTACACACTGGATGGGTATACAGTCCTTCAAAAGGCACACTCACAATTTAGAGACACTAATTCGAAGAACTACATAATGATCTAATAAAAATACAGAAACTAAAGGTAAACTTGTATTCTACTTCTAACTATACTCAGTCTTGAACCCAAAGCAAAGAAAACCAAAGCAAATACTTGTTCCTATTATTGTATCAAATAGCTCTTACCAGCCTGTTTACTCCTCATATCCTGAGAGCAACAAGAGCTTCCTTTAGTCTCTTTAGCTTGATCCTCTCTCGGAAAGTGCTCTCTGTCCATGCTGTTCTCACCATAGCCTTAGCACACTACAGGGCTACCAATCCCTTTATTATTGAAAAATAAAAATTACTAACACATTCATTATTTTTTCTTTTCTATGTAATCCAATACAGCTGGGAACTTCTTCCACTATGCAACACTTTTTTTATTTTTATTTTTTCTAAAAAATAACTTTTAAAAATCAACCTTACAGAAGTCCTTGAACAGTAGAAAAGCACAACACTTAAACCAGTTAAGCAGAAGTGCAAATTTTGAAAACATAGTTATAAAAGTTATATTTTAAATACAGTTTAAACTGATGGCTTTGATTAGTTTTGATGGGTTTGCTCCCTTTACTATCATCAAGGATAACAGTTTGATAATTACACAGAAATAAGACCACTTCTGTGACAATTTGTTATTATGTGCATTTTCTGTTTCTTTTTTAGCTTAGCTCTTTCTAAGAGAGTACATCTTTGAAATTGAATACTACTGTCTAGCAGACAGGTTAATTCCATCTCAATGAGTGTATTGCAAATGTACAGAAAGGCTTCTGTCTTGAATTAATTTAATAGTAGATGTGCTTTCTTTTTGTCAAAAATGAGTGTATGGTACACTAAGGTAATGCTGACCTTTTCAGTCAATTGTAGACTGCAGTTCTAATGGCACATCAATCTCCACGGTTCACTTGGGAGAACAGTTTTATATGCCTCTTTCTATTGACCTTTTTTGTTTCAGTAGCAAGCAGAGTTTAATTTCAGTAGCTTAAAACTAAAGCAAGCTATCTTTTCTTCTTAACAGATCATAGTTCATATAATTACAACTTAAAATTAAAATATTAAAACATGTAATATATATAAAATTTCGTAAAGTAGTTACATAGTCTTCTGTATACATATCTATATGAAAAATAATGTTTTTAACCAGCCTATATGATTCATGGACACATATGTAGTGAATACTGCAATGACACTGTGAATTTTAATGTAATATTGACTTTTTTTTTGCCCCACACAGGAAGTACAGTATACATATTATTTTGCATCTTGTATGAATTATGCATACTGTATCTATTATGTAAATATATTCCAACTATGATTTTACCTTTGATATGTATGAAAATGTACAGTATGAAGTGTATTTTAGACCTATGTAAAATGTATTGAAATGAAAACAATGTAACAGTGAATGCACATGGCATATTCCAAGTAGGCATGTATAGTACAACAAAATTCATACTGTAACTTAATATGGTCTCACATCAGAGATAATCCTTGTTCTTCTAAGTGAAGCATTTAATATGTAAGCCTTCTGATTTATACTGCCTGGACAATCAATCAATCAATCAATCAAGATTTATTTATCAATACACGAACAGTACAGCATACAGCATTACTGTATGCTGTAAGAATTATTAATACTTAAAATAACATCTATTTTTGGCTCATTACTTAACAAAATGAACTGCAAGAAACAGGGTTAACAACAACCAGCCAGCAATACTTATTCAGCATGAGAAAGCATTTTATATGGTTGTACTGCAGTAGTGAGGTAAGAAATGCACCACATGAATACAGTGATGTCATTGCTGCAGCATAACAAGGTTATTCTGGGAGTGGTGTTATTGTGAAATTCTTTCTAGAATAACACTGCTCCCATATACTCTGCAGTAAATTAACACCTAGTGTGAAAGAGCAGAACCTTCTTTGCTATTTATCAACTTGGGACCAGTGGAATCTGTGCTTAGGTTAATGTCATAGAGGTTTTTTTTTCTCCATGTTGCTCTGTATAGTACAACCTAGTTAGGTCATAGAATTATTCTGTCTGTAACATTTTTGCTGTACTCATAAGCAAACTCAATACTGAAGATCAAAGTTAAGAAAGCATCTCTGCAACACAGATAAAATATCTGAAACTCCATACACTAGGAGAAGCATCATTCAATGTAACAAATCAACTTGTCAGTGTTACTACAGTTTTGACAGTGAAAAAATGACATATTGAATAAAATAATGAGTTTTTCTGATCAGAAAGAAAAGATTAAAACACACAGAACATTAACTGTTTACAAGCCAAAAATACACAAAGGAATTGGAAAATTCCCCACTGTAAACATAATGTAACTTTGTACAACACGAACCATGGAATATATTTGGTTTATCAGTTGATTTACTGTAATTGTAAAGTATCTTTAATGAATAAATAAATAATAATAAACTACCATTTACCCAACAGAGTTACATTTTATGGAAACTTTGGTTTCACCTTTTTCATATGTTTACTTATTACTCTGTTGTTCTTAAAGCATCATGAAATGTCTGTATTTCCCTCATCAGAGAATCCTTTCTCATAACATTTTTGTTTACACATATTGCCTACAATGGAGTGGGAAAATCAAGTTCTAAAAGAAATATATATCACGATGATGTTTTCTCTACATAGTCTGTGTATTTGGGGTAATTTGGATGTTGAAAGATGATCAATGGGGAACGTTCCTCAGGAAATTATCTAATGGCATAAATTATTACCAGATGTATGCAAGCCCTCCAATACATATGTCTGAGATAAAGCTCAACACTTTTGTCGATCCACCCAATATTTTACTACAGATTTTGTAGTGTACAAACTGCCAATGATTATTGCTAAAGGGCAATCACACTCATTTGTGAAGAGCACTTTTTTCTATGGTTGATTACACCATGGTTTAATTTCTGTTGTCCATTTCAGTCTTTGTAATGTTATCTCTCAACAAAGATTTCCAAATAGCAACTTACCTGTCAAAACTGTCAAATTACTGTGAGAAATTTGACATGACTTTCGGATAGTTCTTTTTAGTTTTTTTCCTTTACTGCTATTGTCATCATCTCTCATTCATATTGTCAGCAGTTCCAATTACCAGTAGTTTCTTCATGGGTTTGCAAATAGCACTGGGTGAAATGTAAAGCTTTACTGCAATATGGTAAAAGGAGTAATGTCTTATAGCTAAACTTTTGACTTTTATATGATTGTTATGTGTGATTTCCTTACAATGAGTGATTGTATTCACCACTTTGAAGAGTTTCTTCAGTATTAATATATTGCACTTGTGCAATTTGTCAGAATTAAATTAGTTCTCAGGCAACATTTTATTTTGGCATAAAAAATATTATACCATGTGTACTTTGCATTGTATACTTTACCCAATTATTTCAAACACTTTATATTGCAGTGGTACTGTACATCAAAAGATTACATTTGATTTTTTTTGACAAAATTAAAAACTATGTCATGTGTCTGGCCAGAAAGAAGTAACAAGCTCTGATACAGGAATGAAGGTTGAATGCTACTAATGTGTTTTTGCTATTATTTTCCAAAGATAGAGTTTTAAAGCCTAATATGCCCCTGTATACAAAAAGGGATTCTACAGAACTTCACAACAAACACAAACTGTAAGGTATTCAACATTTGGGGGGACATTAAGAATTTTAAAAAGCAGATTATATCATATTTTCTGTCTTAATTCTTTTTTATATATGGGTTTTGCAAAATTTACTTGCATAATGATAATATTATTAATATTAACTTTTTGAGTTAACTCTCAAGTTGCTCTTTGACTTTTTGAGATGTGTCACTTTGGAAGGAAACAGTTTGTTATCAATTTGATATCAATTATCATCAATTTATCATGTTATCATCAATTTATCAATTGTGATGCAATTGGGGGCATGGACACCACAAGGGCACCAATATAGGAGGGCCAAGTAGAGAGATATATCCAGCGCTGACCATGCAATTTAAGAGTGTTTGTTATTTGTGTCAAAAATAATGTAAAAATAAAAATAAAAACTAAAAGAATGCCTAGATCATAGTTTGATCTCCTGACTAATTTAAAGTTGTCTGTCTAAGTACTTAGGACAGTTAACCTGCCACTAGTTTGTTTATCTTGCAATAAAAAACACAGTTTATCAATGTCCTTGTCAGGTTTGTTTGTTTCCATTCAGCATCCCTCTCTGGTCCTTAGTCTTGTTTCAGTTTAAATCCTCTCCCGTGGATCTTTAGGTTTTCTTTCTTACGGCTTTTCTCTCATCATAGGTCTTCCAGTTGCTATATTGCTCTCTTCCAACCTCAGGTCTAGTCATGATTTCTATCCTTTTCTCTTAGCCTCAAGTCTTACCATGATCTGTTTTCAACTATCACACTCAAAACAGTGTATCCACTACAGCACCATTTGGAGTGTGGCAACCTTCTATCTCTTTTGTACATTTTTATAAGCAGGAAAAGGACGCACAGCTGTTCCCTGTTCCAGCAAGCAGTTGATGCATCTGATGTCTTGGCATTCTCTTGCGGCCATTTTAGTGCAGGCAATAGTACTCATAAACTGAATGATTTCTCAGGAAAAGTACAATCCTTCAAAGATGATGCCCTTAGAGGTATCACACATTTTTATGATATTGTTTTAATACTTTTATGATATTATGTTTTAATACTATTTTAAAGTGAATCTAGATACAATGGGGAGCACCTGGCTAGTGTCAACATTAGTGTCAACAAGGCGATCTTTGCTGAGATGTAAGTGTCCCAGATTCAGTGATCAAGACAGTCCTACAGTTTACCTTGTTTTATCTTAGTTAATTAAGTTCTAGGTAAATGATTATGTGTCATTCAACAGTCCAGGAACAAAGTACAAAGTAGAACAAAGGTGCACAGTAAAGGGGAGAAAACAAAAGAAAGACAAGAAACAAAAGAGAGAAGCATTTAATATGTAAGCCTTCTGATTTATACTGCCTGGACAAGCAATCAATCAATCAATCAATCAAGATTTATTTATCAATGCACGAACAGTACAGAGAGAGGGAGAGGGCTACTTGTTCCACATCACCCAAGAAGACCAGATTGAAGCTATGCATTTAAACCCTGTTAGGGTTATGAGAGCTTTCTGTGGTTTTCTGTAGAAATCTGATTTCCTGTGTAAAGAATCCATGAGTTAAGAACGGGCTCTCCTGATGATTGAGTGCATTTTTGGATTAGGCACAGAGAGAGAGAGAGATTTAATCGCAGGTTGTATTCTATTTAGTTTAAAATAAAGCTTATCTTGTCTTTTGGACTTTGTAGGCATTATTTAAGAGTTAAATACCTGGTAACAGTCTGTTTTTTTTCTGAGTGGTTATAACATTAGGCCTCTGGGATGTCCTATTTGAATGTTTGTAAATAGCAAAACTTGTGCTTTGTATGTTTGTGTTGTTTTTTGTTTAGTGTATGTATTGTCATTGTTAAAAAATATTTGTTTAACTCAATGTGCCTGTAACTCTTTTCACATACGCAGTGCCGGAGAACAAAGAATCCATGTGCCTCTAACTATACCAGCAGCTTGGCATAATTTTTTTACAAGTTAGGAGTTATTTAATTTATGTATTGATTAATCCACTCGGTCATTTCTGATTTTCTTCATTTTGTACCCCCCCCCCCCATTTGTAACAATAGTTTCAAAGTCATTATCCTTTTTACTTTCAGGGCTGAATATTTAGAACAGGAAAAAACATATGAATTATGTCTATATTAAGAAATGAAGTGAGGAACTGTGTCAGTATGCAAGCTGAAAATGAATAAGTGTATTTAATTCAACACTTAAAAATGGAATGAAAAAAGTAAAAAAAAAACCTTCTTCAGGTGTGTGGGAGAATGAAGGAGAGAACAGGAATGTTAAGAAAAGTATGAATAAGAAGGACAAAGAAAAGAAAATGTAAGAATAGATACAGGAGTTGAGAAAGGGGGTTTAATGTGATGGGAACCTAGGAGAAAACTTTCTGGGAAATTGTAACAGGCCAGAATCTGTGAATGAATAGAGAAACTTAGAAAGGTATTATCCAATGATAACATGAGGAAGATGTCAGCCTAGTTTAAGGATAATTTTGACTTCTGATATCTATTTGGAGGAAGATTAACTAGGTCCTTGATTCATTGTGAAAGGACACATATAGAAAGGTCAGTGTAATTACACCTAGAGGTAAAATACGGAACTGTTAGTTTGGATAGATCTTTGATCCTTATTGGTCTGACATGCTCCTTGACTTTGTTGGGCGGTCTATTTCTGTTTTAACAGTATACCAGTAGGATACTCTCTGAAAAAGATACAATATTGCTATTGCTGATATTGCTCCCTTTACTTTATACTTTACAGCTCAGACGTTACTTCAACTTCTTCATACAATATACTGTAATTATGTACTGTATCATGCTATTATTGGAAATATTTTCAAGGGTATTGAAAGAGAATGGTATTATGTACATATTGTATTCATGGTACAACGTGTTCCAAACAAAGGCTTCCTCAGATTTTGCCTTTTTAAATTGTGCTTTATCTAGATAATGGTTTATCATTTATTGCAGGATAACACTGTTAAATTGAATGGGGATTTTAAGAAAGAAAATGAGAACAGAGTAAATGTTTATTTTTTATTAAACAGGAAACCTGTGAATCCAATTCACAAGAAGGTTTTGTACGTTGTTTCCAGCCTGTGTTACATTAAGTGTCACTTCTCAATTACTTTGGCAAAAGCCTAGAGTATGTCATTAACATTCAGGGCTATTTAAGAAAAAAAACAGTTGCCCTTAAAACCTGGCTTCCTGGGTCTTTATGCTTAAAATGCACAATGGGAGGTCAATGCACTCCTGCTGAAAAAGCCTGCCTCCTTCAAACACACACATATTTAGCAGTACACAGATGGCAACAATCCATTTATGGAAAGGAAAGCATTTTTTGCTAGAAAGGCTGACTTTTATTTTCTACTTGAATGCATCAGTGTCAGACATCACGCAGGACAGGATGTCATTGCTTTCTATCTGCAGCACTGTCACAGTGCTTTTTTTCTTTATCACTTTGCATTTCCTGATGGTGCCTAGTCATGCCGCATAAGCATGATCTAGGTGACAGATGCGTAGCTCAGGAAGGGAGTTTGCATCAGTGATGGTTGACATAGAACCCTGAGTTACCATGTGTCTACATTGTTTTATCACATCAGAATATCAGTGATAGTTAACATTCTGTTAGGTTTTGGGGTCAAAGAATCACGAATAGGCTCAAGGATAGGTTTCCAGTATGGAAAAATAAAAAAATATCCATCTACTTGGCGTAAGGCTACAACTAAAAGCCACACTCTTCTACATCTATCACCTTACCTCGTCTTAAATTTCAAAATCTACTTTAAATTCCCTTTAATGAAGGAAAACATTAGAATAATTAGAATAGTTCATTGCAGAGCACATGTAGGAAGGAAATGTGAGTGCAAACAAAAAAAATATTAGCATATTTGTTTAATTAATCATATCCTATATATCCAACGTTCATTTATACTATTTGTATTTAGAAGAATATAGAAAAATATAAATTAAAAAAATACCAAGAAGTTTCTTAATGAGTAATATAATGATAAAAGCTGTTGACACCCTCTGAGAATTGTGGTCAGACTTTAAAATAATGGGCAGTTCAATCAGTATTGATTATAGAGAGTTGGGCATCATTTTAAAGTTTTAATAAAACTGTTATTATACAAAGTATTTTAGTGACTATTAGGAGTGAATTAAAGAAAGGAAAAGAAGTGGAAGTCCATTACAGTATTGCTGGCAATTAAAAAAAAAAATGTTAAAATATTGTTTCTATTTCAGGACTTTGTCATTAAAATACAAATTTAAGAGAAGTAGAGAGAAACTATTTCTAGATTACCCTTGCTATGACACATGTGATGAGGACTCAGCTGATATTGAAAGTAGGTCAGTCTATGAGCAACAGCTGGGGACAATAATGCAGAATTGTTCACAAATGATGTCGGCTTCAGCACATTTTTTTTCTGCTTTGCTTTGATACTGCTGAAACTACTGTACACTTTCATCTTCTTCATTTCACATTCATATTTATCCATATTAAAATGCACTCATCTATCCAGTATCAGAAAGACGCTTTTTCCTGGTAAGGTTTGTGACAACCCATAGGGACTATACTTGATAAGATTATTGCAGGGCATACACATAAAGTACACAATAATAAAGGGATAGTCGAAACACAAGACAGCCTAGTGAGCATGTTTTGGAAGGTTCAAGGAATCTGAAGCACAAAATAGCAAAAATCAACTTGAAAACACCACGTGTAATGTATCCCAGTCCAAAACTGACCCCAACACCCAAGGACCTATGAGACAGGAACACTAAGTAACATGCAATTTTGCCTCCCTCATAATCATATGATTTAAACATCTATACTGTTTGTATTTCTAAGGATCTCCTGATTAGTTTAATTTTTTTAAGACTTTCTTCATTTATATCAAATAAAAACTAGATGACCTAGTCTACTATACCTTACATACTGTACATTGTCTTGACCAGGCCCTTCCACTGTTTTCATATTTATTGCTTTTAAGCATGCAGTTATGTTGCCTGAAAAGCAATGAACGGCATATACACAACTTATTCCATATATTCAAAGTAAAACACAAAATGAAAGAAGTACAGTAGATAATATGAAAGAAAATTGGATAGGTCATGATTAAATAGGTATTCAAATCCTTTGTCATGGCAAACCTAAATAAATATAGGTGCACACAGTAACCTTAACAAACCACACAATTAATTAAGTGGCCTCTCTCTGTGTGCAATAATAGTGGTTCACATTATTTCAGAATAAATACATTCATCTCTCTAAGCAAGGTAGTGAATTTGAAGCAAAGATCCCACCATGAAGACCAAGATCCAATGAACGGAAAAAGTTGTATAAAAGCACAGATCTGGAGAAAGGTATTACAACATTTCAAAGACATTTAATATTTATTTGAGCATGGGGAAACAAAAATTAAGAGGTGGAAAGCACCCAGAAATTGCATACTGTAGATCAGACTATCCCTCCAAGGAGAAACCAGGCAAGGAGGTACAGTAACCTTTTTAAGTAAGCATTGACCCCTGAAAGACTTACTGAGTTCAGTGGCAGAGATGGGAGAAAATGTCAACAATATCCCAGTCATTCTACAAAGCTGGCTGATATGACAGAGTAGAAAATCTCAAATTTCAAATAGAATTTGACATCCATAAGATACATTTAAGAATTTAAGATCCATTTACAGTAAGTGTTATTGTAAATGTGGTAAAAATGAAAATTTTATTATCTAAATGCAAAACATTACATGGTCTCACACAAAACCAACATCATGGATAACTCAGTTAACACTATTCCTACTGTGAAGCATGGTGGTGGAAGAATTATGCAATATCACTGCTATTCATCAGCAGTGATTTGAAACTTGTCAAGATTTGTGAGAACAGAGCTGGAAGAAAGCACAGGCAAATTGTTGAAAAGTTGTCTCAGAACTAATACTAGGACAAAAATTAATCCTTCAGCTTGAAACTGATCCAAAGCACATGGCTTAAGCTATCCTGGAGTGGCATAACACTAAGAAAGTGAATACCCTTGAGTGACCCAATCACAATTCTGATTTTGATTCAGTGGAAAGACTTTGAAAACTCCTGTCCATAAGTGATCCGCAAATAACTTGAGAAACCAAGAGTAAATCTGCCTAGAAGAATTGGCAAAAATTTCTCCAAGCCATTGTATAACATTGGTTGAGCCTTACTAAAAAATACTTATTGCTGCCAAAAGTGTTTCTTACAAAATATTGAGCTCATGGATCTGAATACATATGCAATCAACATATTTCATTTTTTCCTCATTAGTTTTTGCTGATAATTGCTGTTACTTATCTTGCCCTTAGAAGTCTTCAGTTAGTGAAATTGCTAGTGCATTATTTTGCTCTTTCACAGAACAGAACACCCTAGGAAGGTTCTGAATACTTTTGCAAGGCACTGCACATATAAAACAGCATTTTCTAAAAGCTTGATACAAACTACAGTATTTACCTCAGACTTTGACTGTTATGTGAATTTTCACAGGCAGCAGGTCTAAGCATTGAGACTTCTTTTTCAATATGCCTTAGAGTTGATGAATGAATAAAATAAATCTCTCTTCCCCTTTCTCACTTTGCTTTAAAAATAAACTTACAGAGCAATCAGAATCCCATCTTTGGATTTTATTGAGCAGATGACAAGATTGTAAGTTCTATTGGCTTCATCAACATGTTTTCTTCCACTTTCACTAATAAACATTTAACTCCTGAGTAAACTCTGAGTCTAAGCTGATATGGACGGTTGGTCTTCATAAATTGTGACAACAGAGTCATTGCTTTTGAGAACTAAAAATCCAGCTCTTTTAACTTGCAAAGTTGTACCTTGTTTTTTTTCTGTTGCTTTTTCAGTACGGCATAAAGAAGAAGGAGGAGCGGGAGGCGGAAGCTCAAGCTGCTTTGGAGGTTGCTGCAGAAGGCAGTCTTACTCGCCCAAAGAAGGCCATACCTGCTGGCTGTGGTGATGAAGCAGAAGAGGAGGAAGAGAGCATCATAGATACTGTCATGAAATACCTTCCTGGCCCCCTTCAAGACATGTTTAAAAAGTAACAGCTTTAGTGATATTTCATTGTTACCCTTTAGTTTATATGGCAAATACATTCTCCCTCAGAGACTTAGGAAATAGTTCCAAGTTAATCATGTGCCACCTATTTTATTTGTAAATAGCCTCTGGTTTCACTGAAGTATATAATTATATATATGAAACAAAAATAATAATAAAAAACTCTAAGAGTATAAGCCATACTTTACCTTTGAGGAAAATCTCAGTCATATGTTGTTGTTTGTTTTGTTATTTATAATATTTATATATATATGTATACAGTATATATAAATATATACAGTACATACATGTATGTATATATCCTTCCTTAGTCTGAAAGGATGAATACTTATGATAAAATACACCTTTTGTTTCATAAGTATTGATTTACCATAACATTGTAAACTGGAAAAGCAAATAACTTCAAATTGAATCCAAACAGTCCATTTTCAAGCATGCCAATGATAAAATCATGTGTGAATATATGTACAAGGATTTAATTTTTTGGTGAATTATATAAAGGTTAAAGGCAATAATTCTGGCTTTCAGTTTTAATTTTGTTTTCTACATATCACATCATGTTAACATCTGATAAATGTGTGTGCTTCCTAACATTGAATGAAGTGCTATCCCAATTTAAGATACTTCTGTCACACAACCGAATTAGACAACACACTTGAAATCCACAAGCCAAATAAACTCATAGATATACAGTATATAATATAGAAAGTTTAATTATAAAACCTTTTCAGCAATGTTCTTAGGAACTCCATTATAGGGTGACATCATGGTGATCAGAGTAGCAGAAAGCTAAAGTCTAGAGGGCTATTTTTCCACAGTCAAAAATGTAAGTAGAGATACACAGTTCTAAATCATTTTATGTTTTGTATGCATTTGATGTAAACAGTGACAACATTACAGGTTTTCCAGAGAAGTACTATAATAACTGGCAGGTTAAAAATATTGATATAAAAGATATACTGTAGTTATAGAAAAATATTGAGATAGAAGCCTGCAATACTAAAGTGATAATTCCAGATAATCTTCAGTGCTGTGTGTTCAAATAATTAAATAAAAATTGAGTTTTCATATATACAGTAGTTTTCTCTGCCTAGCAGTGGGAAAAATAATACAACTTACCACAATACCACAGAAAAGATATTTACTTCTCAGCCTAGATATGTATTCATTGTTTTTTGCAAGGACATCAGCACAAAAGCAAGTCCTGATAAAAATGGATTGTTTGTTATGGCAATTTATGATTACAGTTACATTGAAAGGCTGCGATACCTGTTATGAAAGCACACTAACAAATGTTGACACGTAATGCGTGTTAAATATTTTGTATGGTGCTCTAACTTGTTTATTAATTGTTAAGGAAACCAGCAGGACTGAGTTCCCATTGAATTTGTATTAGTTCAAAAAATCACAGACAAATCAAAATATTACGCTAAGCCTTTCTGTGGCTAATTTTCCCATTATAATACATTGACATATCTGCTTTACAGTTTTCTTGCTTCTTAAGAAAGCTATTCAGCATGTTAGTGTTTGTACTCTGAATACTGTAAATAGGTTCAAAAGATTCTTGGAAGCCTCTGAAATTGGATTGAATAGTTACAGTCTCAAAATTAGAGTATGATTATGACTGTTAAGCCCCACGCTCCTCACTTATGTCCTGATTGCATTATCTGCATCATACTGTTTTCTTACACATCTCCTCATACAGTTATCCCATTATTTATGAGACAATCTTCCTTTTTTATATTTTTTATTTTCATCTTTCAATGCACTTACCAGAAAAAAGAACTGCAATCAATTACATTATTATACAATTTACCTTTTAAGAGACAAGCAGTGCTCATGTGCTTAAAAGTCATGTTTGTGAACAAAATTGTGATTAAGTCAAAGTTGGACTCTCCAAGAATTTAAATTTAAAGATTTGAAGACAAAAATTAAACTTAAGGAAAGATAATAATTGACATGTGCTTTACATTGTGAAGAAAAAGTTTGTGAATCCTCTAGGTTGGCCAATATTCTCAAATATTTTATATCTAAAATATAATTAGACCAGTATGAAAATCTAAAAAAAAAATGAAAATAACATAATATAACATACTGTGTGACATAAAGACATTAGATATATTATAATTATTTAAATAAATATGCTTGTGTGAAAAAGTATGTGATCTCTTAGATTTAGTAACCAATGTCACCTCCTTGAGCAGCAGTGACTTCAAATAGACATTCTCTCTGATAAACAGTTTTTTTATAACTTTTAGCCCATTCTTCACACAAAATGTATTTCAAGTCAGTGACATTTTATGATTGCATAGTATGAACAGTGTTCCTGGCATAATATTTCAAAGGGGATTTGGTCCAGACTTTGATTTGGCCAATAAAAATGCAAAATTTATTTTTCTTCTTCAGGCATTCTGTTGCAGATCTTTAGGATCATTGTCTTGCTGCATGCCATTTTTGACACAGCTTCTGCTGACAAAAGCAAGGTCTGACATTCTCTTCCAGAATTTGCAGATACAATGTTGAATTCATGGTTCTATCATTATGGCAAGGCATCTTGGTCTTGAGGTAGCATAGAAGCCCCAAGCCACGATTCTCCCACCACCACGTTTAACTGCTAGGACAAGGTTGTTCTATTGTAGGCAGTGTTTGATTTTCTCCTTTTTTGAGGACAAGACGTTTTTTTATTATCAAAAACTTTTGATTGTCTGTCCAGGGAGCATTCTGCAAGTAATCCAGAAATAAATCTTCAGCAAAACTTGTGAAGGGCTGAAGAAATCATTGATCTCTAAATTTGTTTTTCAAGAGAAGTGGTTTGTCTTGAATTTAGTCTTTTCCTGATGATTAAAGCATGAACACATACAATAGCCACAATAAGAGAGGCCTGCAGACCCTTAGCTGTTATTCTGGAGTTGTTTGTGATGTTCTGGATAATCTTCCATGATGCTATTGTGGAGACCTTGTAGATGCCCCTTCATGAATGAAAAAAATATGTTTTTACATTTGTACATTTTGTACATGTACAAAACAAACTGTGAGCAACTAAACAACAAATACATTTTAGATTGAGAGAAAATGTAATCAAAATTAATGTAAAATGTACCCTCCTGTCAACCCTCCTGTCAAAATGCAAGGTATCTCACTGAAATCATTTTTGGAGATTTAGTACATAAAACAATTTTTGATTTTTTGGAAAATAATAAACAAATGCATGAGGTATGACAAAGATCTTCCATGAGTATTGTATTCAGAAAAAAAATATTTAATTGTAATACAATGTATGTTTTAAGCATCTCTTAAGATTGTACACCTATAATTTAAAATGGTAAGTTAGCAATATCAAATTTAGAGCTTTGTATCCCAGAAGTAAAAGGACAATTAACAGGGATGTCTTCCATAGAGATATGAAGTATATCATTTTTTTTACATATTTTCTCCAACCTTGAAAGTTCTCTTCTTCTTTTCTCCTTTCGCATCTGTAAGGAGTTTGCCATTTCACTGACTTTGGTCTGGGATATTGTATTAAAATGATCATGAAATGAAGCAAACAAATCAACTATATTTGATTTTGTCACATAAAAGTTTTTTGGGAAAGCTTTGGGAATTCCTTTTGTAATAAATTGCATATCATCATGCATAACTTCACTACAGCTTAGAAAAAGACATTAGTACTATTGCAATGTGTAAGTGTATGAATTATTTATTTATATGTATTATATATTTAATCAGTCATATACACATTTGATTTATTGAACCAAAATATATCAGGAAGCAGAGCAAAATATCTAAATACTTCTATTTCTTATTTAATACAATTTAAATCTTATGGGATATGTAAAAACAAATGAATAGGAGTAGTTGATATCTTAAACTATGCTATTTGATACCCCATCATTTTATTAACCTGAGGATAAGAATTTGTTAAATGTTTTATTTTTAAAACAAGTTTTTGTAAGCCTGACGTTCATTTGGTCATTTAATTTTATAACATTATCTTCCTTCAGGACTTTTAATTTCTGAAAATGTTATAATTTTCATTTTTCATCCTTGCTTGTTTACTTTTTATTACTTTTTACTAAAAGCAAGACTTATGTGTAGTGCTACTGAAATAGTAGAACAGTATTGTAATTTATGTTACACTGGTATCAAAGGAAAAAAGTCATGCTAAATTACCAATTATAAAGCAAGAGACAATGGAAAAGAAATCTAATTTACCCATTTCCTGATTACTTTGCTGCACATATTGTCAATAAAGCCTTCCACTGACCGAGAAAGCAGGTATAATAAGTTTCAGCACATTAGATTGTGTGTTGTCCTGGGTTATTCTGGTATAAATAAATAGTTGCATATCATATTAGAAATAGTCATTAATATCAACATTAACACTAACCTGATCCAAAAATGCTGTCTTCCATATATGACCAGAAACGGTTGCTGGATCTGCTATATATGTATTCATAATTAACATTTTCAGAATCTCACCTTATTTGGAGAAAAAATGATACAAAATCTGGATTGTCTTCACATAAGTACTACCTACATCAAAAACCTCATATAAAAAATGGGCTTGCAATTTTGTTTTTGTCTGATTTGTGAGTCTATTCATTCATTGATATATTATTTTTCCAAGTCCCTGTGTTTCAGACATGAACATTCAGAAATGTATACGGTATGTGCCGAGTCACTTCATATCCTTACATCATCACTTTAATTGTAAGCTTTACCTATAAAAACTCTGCTACACAATTGAACACCATGAATCTATCAAAATAGTTAATTAAAAATGATTCCTTAGATGTGGCCCGACTGTATTTGTCTAACATTTCTCTGCATTGTCTTTACGTGTTATCCTATGTGTTAAAAATATGCTATTTCTGATGTACTTTTATGTGTATAGATGTTTCTTCTTATGTCTTCTGGTGCTTGTATTCAAAATTCTGTATAGTTGGTGCATTTTTTTGTATTGTAATACTTTTCTTTCTTTTTTATTTTTGTTTCCACTTGTGTGCATGCATTTGCTCTGCAACAGTGATTTAAGAGACGTCTGTGTTTCCTGTGTGTTTCTATTCCATGTTAGCTCTCATTGCATGGCATCAAGTCAAATATTCTAGACTGTATTGTTCCTTTCATAATGGAATCACAGAACACTAAAAATAAAGTGATTTCATATTACTTTTTCCCCCTCTGGTTTCTAGCACCATGTAGATCTATAAATATAAAGGTGCAAATGAAAAAAATAGCCCATATTATATTAAAAGAGCAGTATTTTGTAACTACAATTATCACTAAGACCAGTTACAATATATTACTTTTTTGCATTTGTATAGATTGGACAATGATTTGAGGCTAATGAAGAATTATCGTACAAATGTCACCCAGCTATGCTTCACATACAGTAACCCAGAAAATCTTGTTGTTTAAGGGAAAACACCTATTTTGTTCATTAACACTTATTATTTTAACACAGGGCTATCCCTAGGCTTCCAGAAATGTAGACCAATTTCTGTTCTGCTACATTTCAGAAATATTAGAAATGTAGGATAACAGAGCTCACAGCTACTACAGATGCAGCCATTCAAAATGCGTGCGTTATTTTGCGGCATACCCCGGTGGGCGTGGCGCGGCATCTCGCAGTGTCACGCAGTGTGACGTGTTAATCGCGCGTCATTTGACGCTCTGCCGGAAACTATCCGGCGTCACCTTGTAAAACCGCCAGGGGGAGCTTAACCTCTCATGTACAGCATTTGAGCCTTTAATTTTGAACAGTGTATTACAGCATGTTAATCTTCAGTCATTAAAATGTTGGTATATTTTATGAAAGCAAGATTGCTCAGTTGGACAAAAGTACACAACCTACCTTTATCAGAAATATTTATGCATCAAAGCCTTTACCGGAGATATTACTAATAGTATTAATAATGGATGACTTTGGACAAGCTGTATACTCAAAGTATAATTTCTTTAGCACATTTGTACAAGCACTTGGAATCTGTCCAAGCCATACTTTGTCAGGCATTTTGTTTTACTTCAACGGGCATAAAAACTTCCTTGCTTTTAACAGGGCGTTTCATAATTTCTAACTACGAAAATGATTTAAAATGCGACACCTATCATTCAACTAGAGCTTAAAATATCACAAGGAAAAATACACACCGGTATTCCATTTCTCCCTAAACATTGTAAGCTTCGAAGTCTTTAACTAACGTGATACCGGAGTCAACAAGCATACTTTTAGAATTTGATTAAAAGGGAATATAATATGGAATCGCGTATCTCAAGAATTTAATAACGGTATGATTATATCCGTGTACTGCGGCAGGGCTGTGTAGGGCTGTTTCGCCTGCCTGCTCATGCGAGCTGACTGTAGCCGACTGGTCTAGGTGCGTGCCTGCCAACGGGCAGGGTGTGTGCTCGAATCCAGCTGGTGCTGAACCTTCCAGTTTTATTTATTTATTTTTTAATCGCGTAACATATTACCGTATGCAAACTGTACTGTATACAGTATGTATATGTATATTTAATGTCTTAATTGTGCCCGTTTAATTGAATTTTAAAAAATTATTTAACACGAACATTAAGCTGTTTACATCTTCCGCCTGAGAACAGTCACCCGTTGCTACCCAACGCAGAATGGTGATTGGCTGACACCATCTGACACCCCTCTGATTGGAGAAAAAAGACGTGCTAGTTTGCTATACATACTGTAACAGGAAGAGGATTTCTTTCTATTCAAAACGTGTACTTTAAAAGTTTAAGAAGTAAAAACCTTACAGCGTACACAGATTTCTAAACTGATCAGGATCGTTATCTTTGTCTTATGCATAACAATATTCACCGCTCTGTGCAGCAAATTAATAATAAACTTTATTTTATATAGCGTTTTAAACGAATAAGTAATTAGATTGCTCATAAACCTAATCACTTGCTTTTTCTTTTTATTTAGGCTCAGATTTCAACTATAGATCGTATTATTAATACCCTTGGTGATACCCCTTGGTGTTTCTCTCGCTCTCTCTCGGGTCACCTGATCATTAGCTCGAAAGATTTGAGTGCTTTGTGTATATTCTAATGGTAGTGGGGGCGGGGTGTGTGGGAACAGGTTTGGTTGAAATTGCATTGGAGATCTATGTTCTTCACACCTGAAACATTTTCTCTGAAAGCATTTTCTTCGCTGTTTAACCGATCTTGTTACAGCATGTTACAGTTTACTATTATTAACCATATTAATTTTAAGTGCTTAATGTAAAATCTTGTAAAAATATATTTTCATTGTTCAAATATACATTAAGTCTGACTATCATATAATAAGTTAAATACAAAACTAAAGAAAAAATAGGGTTAAATATAATTCAAAATATTTTGCTAACAATGTTAACTGTTTATGAATAATAAAATGTATTAGCTAAGGCGTAGGATGGCACAGTTGTTAGTATGTTTTTTGTTTTGTTTCTTTTTCATAAATACAACAGTAGTACCTGATGTCTCAGTGGCTTTCAAAATTAAATTATGCATGCAAACCTGTGAACTAGAAAGATAACTAAGATATCCATCCATTTATAATGGTGGCAAAGTGGTTAGCATTGCTATCTTGCAGCACTGGGGTCCTAGGTTCAATTCCTGCCATTCTGTGTGTGTGGGGTTTACATGTTCTCTCTGGGTTACATGGTTTTTCTCCATATGTGTGATATGACTCCCTCTCGCACTCCAAAACATACTGGTAAGTTAATTAGTTTATGGGAAACCTGGCCCTGGTCTGTGTGTGTTTGTGTCTGTCTGTCCTGTGATGGACTGGCGCTATGTCCAGGGTGTATTCTGCCTTGTGTCCGTTGCTTACTGGGATAGGCTCCAAATCCTCTGTACTGGATAAAGAGATTAGAAATGGAAGTAAAGGCACTGTGTGGATGGAACTATACACAGTGTTAGAAACCCACTATGAAATGGCAGCATCTCACTGAGAATAAAATATTTTTTACTGCTGGCTTAAGGAAACAGCCTTTCCACCTCTCTTGCACATCAGTATCCATACCTAGTTATTTAAACAAATTGCCTCTAATTATAAACATCTTAATATGCTGGCTCTGTGGATCCGCATCAGCTATGTTTGCCCATTCCTTCAATTCATGTGCATCCAACACACAGTTCAATGCCAGCAACTACACATAATCTAAAATACAATCCTTATTTCAGTATCTATGTAAACATATAGTCTGTTAACTTCATCATCTTCATCAAAAGTATGCCTAACCCCATTAGGAAGTGTTCTTGTTATAAGTGTATTCCTCAGCTTTCCCCAAACTATCTTCTTCTTGCCAACATCTCTAGTCTTTTATCCTGCAATAACTCAGCCAACACTTAAATCTCCAAAAGCTGCTTGTGTTAATTTCTTTAAATCACAAATATCATGTGTAAATACTGGCCATGTAATACTCTGCATTGTGGAATAATAGTTTATTTTAAAGGGAACTAGAGAAACTAAGAACTAGAGAAATCAAGAAAGGCTTTTTTTCTAGAATTAATAAATGCACATCCTGTTCACTGGGGAAATTAAATCCACACTGAGCAATCTTCAATATGTTCAGAATATGACAGCAAGAATCCTATCAGG
Source organism: Atractosteus spatula (assembly GCF_055471065.1). Taxonomy (NCBI): domain Eukaryota; kingdom Metazoa; phylum Chordata; class Actinopteri; order Semionotiformes; family Lepisosteidae; genus Atractosteus; species Atractosteus spatula. The sequence continues at coordinate 49,142,413 of NC_142706.1, forward strand.
GATGCATTACACCTGTTTTCAAGTCCTTGCACTGGTTACCTATCAGATTTCGAGTCAACTTCAAAATCCTTATCCTCCTTATATACTGTCCTACAACTGTTATTATTGATCTCCGAATTATTGTACTTGACATGACTTCATTCAGCCTTTCCTGAACGTCTATGACAGGCAGAGAGAGTGCTGTTTCTGGTGCGATCTTTTGCAGCTGACATTTCACTGTTTTAAACGAACAAGAAATTAGATTGCTCATAAATCACTTATTCTATATAAACACAGCGTAATTGCCCTCCGAAAATCTTCTTTTTCTTGTTCGTTTTAGAGACCTTGATCGAAACTGATTTTAGATGTCAGAAAGGATTTATTTTCTCTGTATTTCCTACATTGCTTTGTCAAGATTTTAACTTTATATCTAACTTTATATCTAGGCTCAGATTTCAACTATAAATCGTACAGTAATTAATAGCAGTAAATACTGATGTTTATACATAAAAAAGTCATGCCTTGGAGTCATGCAAAAAGTCATGCCTCAAGAGCACAGCAAAGAGTGTATTAAAAGACACTTGTATTTATCAACGCTTTCTTTTCCGTATACCAGATTTTATGGAACCACTTCAGAGGGGTGTCAGCCAGTCAGATTCCAGGATTCGGCACTTTAAAGGAAAAATACACACCGGTATTCCATTTCTCCCTAACGATTTTAAGCATCGAAGTATTTAACTAGCATGTGAAATAGCGTGTGAAAAAGTGGTAGTTTTAAGCTTTTCTGCTAATATAATATGGAATCGATATTGATTTAAATCGTGTTCTGATTTAAATCGCAAACGCGTGTTTAATTATATGTGTTTTTTAATCATAATCAGGCTAATGCAACATAAATTGATACAGTATCTTTGTCTTCTAAGCATCTTAATAAACTTTCAGCATAGCTTTCTACCCGTCAAGATTTATATTTCTTGGGATTTTGGGATCAAACGTGGAAGGATTAGATTATAATCGTTTTTATTTGTCAAATACGTGATTGTATTTCTGAATGTTATGTGACGCCTACAGTAGTTCACTGCTTTAAATACATCGAATTAAGAAAGTTATGTGTAGCACTTTAGATCTTTTTTCTGAACCAGGGAAAATCTGATCATGTTTCTCTATAACAATAATAAAAAAAACTTTATTTTACATATCGCCTTTAAAAGTGGCATCTCAAAGCAATACAGTAGATCGAAAAACAGTTAAAAGGGACCAGATTAAATACCAGACAATCGCAAACGCATTTTCAATAAAATTATTTTATTCATTCAGCAGTTTGTGAGAGGAACATCCAGCAGGGAGAGACACACACACCGGTTTTCATTGACAAAATTGGTTTTTTTCAATTCCTTTTGTCTAACAGGAATGTTTTGTTTGTGGACAAACTGTTAGACAAGAGGAAAAGACCGCCTCCTCCTACGAAGCATTAATCGCGTATCTAAGGAAAATTGCAGTATACCTTTGTTCATGCACATCATTATACAGTACAGTATCTCAATTTGTATTTCGATAAAAAAAATCGTTTGCCCAGCCACTACTGTTGTTATTGTTTTTATCCTGTAAAGCGTTTTCTTTTTCTGCGTTTTCCATTTCCTTTTTCTGATCACTCGCTTTCTGGATACACATCTCACCTGTCCTGTTCTTTGTTTTCCTGGTTTGCTGATTATGCCTGCTGCGGTCCACTCCTACCCTCACACCTAAAGAATACTATTTTAAATTTCTTGGCGCAGTTCATTAACCCTTGTATGTGCTGTCCGCGCCCAAAATGCAATTAAAAAAAAGTAAAAAACCGCGCTCAAAATGCAATTTAGAGCTTAATAAGATACACTCCACAGGCAAAATTAAAGACAAAATTAAAGACGATTAAAATCTGTAATCTTTCCACTTGTACTGTGAGTCATCGGACAGTTTCTGCTTTGTGTAAGGATGGTGAGAAAGCTGTGTTCAATGTATTTAAGGGACTCAGAAGTAAAAGAAGATGCTTCATATTGCGTGACTAATTTTAAAAACCAAGTTATAAATGCAGACGCTCCCTCGGTGCCGCGCCGGGTGTAAATATCAAAGTATACATTCCCAACAAGAATTGTACCCATCTGTCATGCAAATAAAACACCTTAAATTGAATTGAGGGAGAGATGGGGGTAGTGGGACAGAGATACTGTAGACAGACTCAAGGCAAATAAGATACTTATGGGTACGCAGGCATTCACGACAGCAACATACGAAACGTTTGCACGTACTGTATAGTTAAGTTATTACTTGGTTTTCAAAGTGCAACGAAATACAATATTGTTGTTGCTGCTGTTCTGGTTGTTTTTATCCCGTAAAGCGTTTTGAGAAGCCACCTTTAAAGGCGATATATACTGTAAAACCACTGATTCTTATGGAATGTGTTCCGCGGGAGATTCAAATTTTTATTTATTTATTTTTTAATCGCGTATCTTAGGAAATCTCAGTATAACTTTGTTCATGAACAGTGGCATGTTACATTATCATTCGTTTTTTTAACAAGGCTCGCCAGCTAATGTGAATCGAAACCTGTCTTGCTAGCTTTTAAAGTCGTGCATGTGTAAACTGTACTAGAGGGCATGCAAGTTACTCTGCCCCTTTCAGCGGCAGGGAGTCCCTCTGCTGCAACACACAGCAGACAGAACGGGAGACTATTGCCTTTCATATCTGACACCAGTGAAGTAAAAGGGGTGTCTAAAGGGGTGATTTTAGACCACATTTTAGTTACTTTATTTTGTTTACTTTTAACATTTCTGTAATTTACAGTAGATGTCACAATAGAAGCCCGAAGCCTATTATACTCAGTCTAGCCTTGGATCCTCTGAGTCCCTTGACTCAGTTATTGCATATTAATTTCTTGAGATACGCGATTCCATATTATATTCCCTTTTAATCAAATTCTAAAAGTATGCTTGTTGACTCCGGTATCGCGTTACTTAAAGACTTCGATGCTTAAAATGTTTAGGGAGAAATGGAATACTGGTGTGTATGTTTTCTTTAAAGTACCGAGACCAGCCATATACTGAACGTTTAAGTTCCAAAATTAATATCGTTTATGGACTTCACACGCGTTGCAGTATGCTCCTATTCTTTTTATGCTCAGGCACTAAAATCTCCCTTCTGCTTTGTGTAAGGATGGTATCAAGAGCAATCTTAAGTGGTGAGAAAGCTGTGTTCAATGTATTTAAGGGACTCAAAAGTAAAAGAAGATGCTTCATATTGCTTGACTAATTTTAAAAACCAAGTTATAAATGCAGACGCTCCCTCGGTGCGCTGCTCTGGTGCGCCGGCTGTTACACAGTGCCTGTCTGCCGTAAGCGTTACAATATACATACCCAACACTGCTTGTACCCATCTGTCATGCAAATAAAACACCTTGAATTGAATTGAATTGAGGGGAGAGGGGGGGAATACTAAAGCCAATACTGGCTCAATACCCTCAATGGGCTTTGACGTGCTAATGCGTTGGTTTAACAGTCCGGGTGTGGCAGGCTTCCAATGTCAACTCGACTCGATTGGAAGACAATGAACGTATTTTAGCCCTAAATGAATTAATAGCAAACATGGTTTACATAAAATACATTTTTCCAAGAAAGTTTATAATAATACGATCTATAGTTGAAATCTGAGCCTACTTTAAAAATAAAGGAAAAGCATTTTCAGAGAGTAATCATGCTGTGTTTATGTAGAAAAAGCGATTAGGTTTACGAGCAATCTAATTACCTATTAGCTTAAAACGCTATTAAAAATTTACTCTGTTGCACACACACACACAATAGAAGCAGGCACCGCTGTCAGAAGGGAAGATATGTTCAAAATATCGCAAATATCGATCATGTTGCGATATTTTGAAATATAAAAGTCAATTGATTGTCCATAATATCGCTATTCTATTTTTTCGAAGAAATGTTTCTTAAAAGAAAAGACCAGCACCAGCTGGATTCGAAAACACAACCTGTCAGCTGGTAGTCACGTCTACAAGACAGCTCACATGAACAGGCAGGCGAAACAGCCCTACACAGCCCTGTCGCAGCACACGAATACCATTATTAAATTCTTTAGATACGCGATTCCATATTATATTCCCTTTTAATCAAATTCTAAAAGTATGCTTGTTGACTCCGGTATCGCGTTAGTTAAAGACTTCGAAGCTTAAAATGTTTAGGGAGAAATGGAATACTGGTGTGTATTTTTTTCTTTAAAGTACCAAGACCAGCTATACACTGTATGTTTATGTTCCAAAATTAATATCGTTTATGACCTTCACACGCGTTACAGTATGCTCCTATTCTTTTTATGCTCAGCTACTAAGATTTCCCTTCAGTGGTAAAATTCAATACCTACAACGGGCACAGCAAAGACGTTTACTGTCTTTCTACGACAGACCAACGGACCACGAGTGCCCCTGTCGGTCAACCAATCACGTACTGCGGTGCCCCGCGTCATCTTGCGTCATACTGAGCGACGTCACCTGCGGTACGTGTCTGTAACGCGCACTTTGAATGGCTGCATCTGTATATACAGTACAAATAAAAAGGTATAGTATATACTGTAAACTTCATTCCTTGTGGTGTTTGTAGTGCTGTACTTGATACATAAAACCAGATATTCTTAGTTTACTCATCATGATGTTGCAGCCAACTTTCCCAGAAAGAAATATTAATACTGGGTCTCATTTACATACTGTACAGCATATAAGGAAATTCACCAAAGTAAGAAGCATTTTTGTGAAGTTCAGAGAATGCAGTTTATTGACAATAGGTGATGGTGAAAACACTGGCACTTTTAACCAAGGAAACATGCAACCTGGAAGTTGGTAGAGAGGTGCTGCCTCACGACTGGGAGCTAGGCCCTCACAGGTAGGGAAGGAAGAGGAAGACTCCCCTGACTCGCTGACAGTCGCTTTGGGAGGTGCTGCCTCATGGCCAGGCTATGCCCTCAGGGGATAGAAAGGGAAGAGGAAGACTCCCCTGACTCTGTGAGGGTCGTTTTGAGAAGCGCTGCCTCACAACCAGGCTATGCTGTCAGTGGATAGAAAGGAGGAGATAGTCCTTGACTCACTGAGAGTTGCATGAGACGCTGCCTCACAACTGGGAATGAATCCCTCAAAGGGGAAGAGAAAGAACCCCTGACTGGAGGAATCACTTAAGAGGCGCTCCTCAAGGGGTTGAGAATGAAGAGGAAGCTGCTCGAGAAGAAAGCGAAAGAAGTCCCCTGACTCACCGAGAGTCTCTTTGAGGCACTGCCTCGCAACTGGGAACGAGAATTAGAAAGTTAGACTTCCCGAGAATAATGTTTCCAGGGGTCCCCTCTGGCTCTCACTTGAGAGCCTCTCCAGAAAGGGTCAAGGTGGTGCTGCCATCCTGAGGTCAGGGAAGTGAGCTTCACTTACCCCCTAAAAGATGGACCCCCAGACCAACACTTTCTCTCCCAACACCCGTGAGGACAAACGAAGTGCATGCCAATACATAATTAAAACAAACAAGAGAAAGGAACAGGAGAGGAGGGTGATGAGGCTATGAGTGAGCCTGACCACACAGTGGAGAGGAAAAAGCACCTTTGTGCCAATTTAGGGGAAAACCTCTGGTGGCCCCAGCGAAACAGATACCCCCACTCCGGGCATACAAGCAATAGATAATGAGTAGCTGAAATGCCTGAGAGAGTGGTGTTAATGTGAAGGTAGAGAGCAGAGGAGGGCAAATGGCAAACTGTTTAAATAAGATGAATATCCAAGATAGCTCAGGCAGTGGCAGCTAAAGGAATGAGGAGAGTAGGAGAGTAAAACGAAGGGTTGAGACCAGCATTGGAGATCAAAATTCACAGTTGAAGAGAAAACATGTACTTTACCTGGTTACTGAAGTATTCACAGCAAAGTGGATCAGGTTAGAAGAGCATAGAAAAGAAAGTGAGAGACTGGGATACGAGACAGGTCACAGAGTCAAACACTCAATTCTGGAAAACAGAATACAGAGAAACCGGTGAATTGCAGCTTTTAGAATCTGTGGCAGCCATACACGTTGCATCCAAGGGGTATGCCGGATTCCTCGAAGTGCGAGATGTAGTGCTGGAATAGAAAGTAGTGAGGACATTAAAGAGACTGAAGTGTGGGGTAGAACTGAATCTCAGAGGTAAAATCCTGTAGCTCCTGGAAAACAGTGGGGATAGCGAGGTTAAAATAGAGATGAAGGCAGCTGGTGGAATGGGTGGAAGGTAGTACATGTAGTCCTGGCAGAAGAGTAAGTTGCATACTGTAGGTAGATGGAGCTAAATCATGTAGTAACGTGCCCATTGAAATCTGGGTGGAGATTTGATTCTAGACTATGGAACTCCGAAACTTGAAGGGGAAAAAAGGTGTGATTGGCATCAGGATGCGGGATTTGGGTAACTGTGAATCATAAAAAGCGTTGGCTGCAGCATTGGAAAGGTCAGAGAGGTATTCCTCGCCAGAGTTGAAAGAAATCCAGGCGAGATGGTGAAGGAGGCTTGAAATTGGAGGGCAGAGGATCTTCCTATTTCAGTAACAGAAGAGGTGGATTTGATATCAAAATAAAAATTGATTACCCATCCTCTGGTTTCCCTGGACATGGATGGCAGCAAGAATAGAGTAGAGTTCCAGAAGGGCTGACAATCATACAAGTGGTGGGAGATCTTGGATTTGAGAGGGCCAGAAGTTACAATAAACCATTGAGTATTAAATATTACTGCAAGACTGATGGCAGAAAAGAGACAGGTAGTCCAGAGTAGAACCCCAACAGAGAGGCAGTTCCACAGTGGCAGACTAAAAGACCCACATTCTGTTATCCTTCCAAGCATCAGATGATAAAGTAACATGGGCATTGAGACAGACAGACATAGAAAGCGAAAAGAAGGGAGAAAGATTTGCCTTGAGGTACTGTGTAATGCAAATTGTGTAATTCTAATGCTGCAACTAGGATAGGAAGTCGCATTTAGCAATAATTTCGAAATCTGAAAGTCAGAGAGGAGGGAGGAAATAGAGACAGCTTGTCAGGAGGAAAGTGAGCTGCAAATTTAACCATCTCTAAAGTGATAAGACTTTCTGCTGGAAAGCTTACGAGAAGCAATACTAAAATGGGGTGATCCAGTATGACTAAGAGGAGGCTGTAGGAAAGAGCCAACGAGAAAGCCTTTCGGATCCCAGCTGGCATCAAGGTGGCTCAGAAGTAAAAGGAAGAATGGAACAAGAATAAGATGGAATTGAAAACAAGCCAGTAGAAACATTTCAAAGACCGTCTAGAGGGGAGTTAACAAGAGGGGAGGGAAGATGCTGAAGGGCGTGCTCCAGGGTGGGAATACAAATGGGTGTATGAACTTGGAAGAAAGAAGGGAATCATTTGGAGCAGTGGAACAGCTGAGTCTAGAGTGGGCCAGGAGTCATGAATATGCAAATAAGGGCATGCCTTAGGATAGGTAAAATTACAAATTCATTCAGACTGAAAATTTAATTGGGTAAAACAAAGAACCACCTTAGCAAAGATCAGCTGTAGTAGTCCACCCCTGGCTCTGGAGAAGGTGAAAAGAACAGATGACATTCCTAAAAATAGAGAAATTTATGATGATTTATGTGGTGTTGTAAATAAATAATTAATATATAAATAAATGTGACTACCACTATAAGTAATTTGCAAATCAAATTTAATTTGGGAGCATATTGTCATAAGCTTGTCATAAGATATGAAATTATAAAATTCGCTCATAAAAAAACACACAAAACCAAAAATATGTATAATACATGTCAAAATTTTAATAAATATTTATAAAATTATAAATATGCAGAAGTTTGGACAAGTTTTAATAACAACAAAATGGCACAAGAAATCTAAAAGGATAGTGCACTTTTGGAATTGAAAGTTACAGGCGGAGGGGGGGAAACTCTCTCTTTCCTAAGTGTGGCAGTGTTATGCAGCACAGCACACGAGACAGAGACACCCAGACAGAATCACGTACATGTTGTTAAAATGACACCATACTTGTACATCATAGATGATTTGATAATATAGGAAACAATGTGATATTGGAAACTACATTATTATTATTATTATTATTATTATTATTATTAGCAGAAAATTATTGCTAGTTGATTAAAGAAATTGGGTAAATTTGAAAAAACAAGGTTAACAAATCAAATAAGAAATAATAGCATTATAAATAGCAAATTATTATTAGCTAGCAAATTATTTTTTGAAATCCACACTATAAACCATAGGCAAGAAATATCTACAGCCTATACCTTAATTTCATGTATACATATTAGAAAAATTTACTGGAATAAATATATATATGGGATATTTTTTTAATTTTTTAATCCTTATTTTATTCACAGAAATCACAGCAACTGCTTTTAGCTTCAATAAATATAAAAATCAGGTAACACTAAATACTACTACATTCAGTAAAACTATTTTTCATACCTGATTTATACATGGACTTTGTCCTGCTTGTTCAGCTGTGTTTTGAAATATCCTTGCGAGTCAACATTTAGTCAATAATTATAATTTTCTTGGGATTTGATATATGGAGTTGTATCAGACCGTTACAGGCTCTGGCTCACTGCCCTAGCACTAAAAAATAAAATAAATACAATTCTCAAAGCAAGATTCTATTGTTACTGTGCATGTAGGCAAAAGAAAACAGAATTTGTGCAAAAATGCATAGTTTTATTTTAAGCCTCACATTTTTGGCTATCATTACTCACTTACTTGTCCACTTGGTTGCACTACTTACTTGTGGTGCACAATATTTAAGGTTTGTTCTTAGAGTACATGGTGCCCTGAAATGGAGTATTCTCACTAGTGTGTACTTCCTGCTCGGATATTTGTTGGACTCGCAACCCACTTTGTCCTGACCTGAGCTTTTGAATTTCCCCAGTGCTTTGCGTCATAGCTATAGACTCGACTAGTTTCTGGGCCTCAGCTTAGATTCCCTTGGTGCTTTGCTAAGTGTCTTCCAGACTTTGACTTTAATTAATTTGGATAACAAAGCTGGATGGTGTTTGTCTATACATGGTCCTACTTGTATTTTCAGAGTACTACCCCAGCACACTGCCAGCAGTTTCCCTGTTTCATCTTTCTCTCGCCCAGCATGTGGGTTCACTTATGTCTCAAAGCCACTGCTTAGTTCCACCTTAAGTCGCAGGTATGGCTTTAATGATTTTTTAATTTTGTGCAGAGATTTTTACTAACGGGTATAGTAAGTATATAATGTTTGCTTACATAGGCAATACTTAAGATAAAGTATTATCTTTGTATATTATATCAACAGCTACTACTGTACTGTATATAAATACACTGCTATTTTATTTAATGGCTAACTGAATTTAATTAAAACCCTTGTATTTTAATACAAGTTTGTATTTCTAATTGTCATTACAGATTTGCATCATAATACTGAACATACAGTAGTAACAAAATACATTTCTTGCTTTGGTTAAACTGTTAAACTGACTGTGAATGCAGATTCCAAACTCATCTTCTTTACAACTCATCTCAACCTCTATCTTTTGTGAAAGTAGCATATACATGCCATAGCATCCATTGATCTTTCAAATACAATGCTTAGATTTGTAAATTTTCCAATTTCAACGTTTCCATATACAGCAGATCTACAAAACCATAGAAGAGGTTTTTACAGTACAAATGTAATAAAGATTACTACATCTTCTAAAAACCTATACCAGGGAAAAGGATAGGATCTGTAGTTTGATTCTGATTGTATCATTTCAATCTTAAATCTTTGTTATTTATTGTTTTTATAATGCCATGTTGAAGTGTAATAGGAAATTAAACTATTTTTTATAGTAATAATGAATCATTCCTGACACTTATAGAGCCCTTTTCTGGACACTCCACTCAAAGAGCTTTTCAGGTAAAAGAGACCTCCCCTCCACCACCACAAATGTGCAAACTCACCTAGATAAAGGAATGGCAGCCATAGTGCGCACAGTACACTCACCACACATCAGCTATCAGTGGGGAGGAGAATGGAGTGATGAAGCCAATTCATAGATGGAATTACTAGGAGGCTATGATTGGTAAAGGCCAATGAGAAATTTGGCCAGGACGCCAGAGTTACAGATGCAGCCATTCAAAGTGTGCGGCACAGACACGTACCGGAGGTAATTGGCTACGGCGTCGCGCATCGTGACGCGCGATGACGCAAAATACCGCGGTACGTGATTGGTTGACCGACAGGGGCACTTGTGGTGCGTTGGTAGGTCGTAGAAAGATTTAAATGTCTTTACTGTGCCCGTTTTAGTATTGAATATTTATATGGAATTTTACCACTAAAGGGAAATCTTAGTAGCTGAGCATAAAAAGAATAGGAGCATACTGTAATGCGTGTGAAGACCATAAACGATATTAATTTTGGAACATGAACATAAACATACAGTATACTGTATGGCTGGTCTTGGTACATTAAAGAAAAAATACACACCAGTATTCCATTTCTCCCTAAACATTTTAACCGTTTACTACCGGTGACATATATGCCAATTTCCGCCTGGAATTTCCTCCCCCTTAAACATTTGTCATATCTCTGCAGCAGAACATAGCAGGAACCTGGTTCAGGTCTTAAATTGAAGCTAACCCCCTTGGCTTTGAGTGTGAATAGTCAAAGTTCTTATATTTCTTAATGTGTCCACTCAGCAGACAAACATATGAAAAAAAACCCAAAAAACAGCTGGCAAACATGTTTTTTTGGCCTTCAGAGGTCAGATTTTTCAACTATATGCATGTCAAAGGCCTGGGAATGATTTGAAAACCTTTTTCTAGGTGACTACTAGCTTGGATAAAAATCTGGGACAAATTGATCAATTAGAAAAAATTTTACATCATGTTTTGTGAAGACTGGACCTGGAATTAAATGTCACGCCTATAATAAAAAATCATTAAAATATTGAAAATAATAAGAATAAAAACCATTGCAATTGCTATAAAAACCTTTAGACACTGCTAGAGAGCCTTTATCTGTGTTATGCAATAAAAAAAAAACCTCAGAGTTGCCTTCTGGTGTGGAAAAAAAGGAGCACTGATAAGAAACTGATAAAAAACTGATTGATTACCCCTTCTGAGTCAATGATTGACAGCTAAAAATGCAGCCTGAAGCTTCTATAGGAAGTCTCACCCCCTAAGGGCTCTGAATGGCTGAAAATACAATGAATGACTGCGGTTTTTACCAATCAAATCGCCTTATTTCTGGCGGCCGTTCTTCAAACATTTACTACGTAATCAATAACGTTTACTAGTCTCTAGCTCTTGAGATAAACTAGTCTGGGTTATTTTGGATATATCTCATGCTCCAGAATAAGGTAAAAACATGGGATATATATATATATATTTGCCTGATTTTTGCTTTTGCGGTTTTGTTGGTAAAAATGTATGATATTGACATGCTGTGCTTGCCGGGTTGCCGTGTGTTTTTATTGGGATTCTGCTAGTTCATTAATTTATTGGTTTATTGCATAATAGTGTCATGTCTGTGGAAACAAACTTTATGGTTTTGTTGTGGTGATATTGGAGAATACGTGCATGTGAGAAAAGTTTTGGAGCGGTTTCAAACAAACGTTGTTTATCTCGCGTTTATCTTAAAAATAAAAAGTGTCATCCGCACTAACATTAAGCATCGAAGTCTTTAACTAACGTGATACCGGAGTCAACAAGCATACTTTTAGAATTTGATTAAAAGGGAATATAATATGGAATCGCGTATCTAAAGAAATTAATAACGATATAATTATATTCATGTACCGCAACACAAGAATAGTGCACGCTGTATGATGTCTGTTGATAATGTTTCTATAGGGCTTTTTCAACACTCCTCATGTGACCTTGCTGGTGGCGCTGTGGGTTAGGTTCCTGACTCCCACATCACATGTTGGGTGTTCCAATCCAGTTGGAGACATGACTTTTTTTTTAACAAACATTTCTTTGAAAAAATAAAACGTTTCCCTGGGTCAGAGATTAAATAAAACTTCACTCGCACCAAACAAATTTATATTTCTAAATATCACAACATGATCAAATTTAAGTCATTTTAATAACAATGAATAGTCACCTATACGTTACAATATAAACATTTATATTGATTTAAATCGCGTTTTGATTTAAATCGCAAACGCGTGTTTAAATATATGTGTTTTTGATTCACAATCAGACAAATACAACATAAATTGATATCTTTGTCTTCTAAGTATCTTAATAAACTTTCAGCATAGCTTTCTCCCCGTTTAGATTTATTTTTCTTGGGATCTTGGGATCAAACGTGGAAAGATTAGATTGTAATCGTTTTTATTTTTTAAATACATTTTAGAAAAGTGTAATCTATACTAAAAAGCTGTACACCACCTGCTAGATAAGATACATATTGTAATACTTTCGGGTTCGGATAGGATGGACACAAGAACTCAGACTTGCGGAGTTAAAGCCTTGATTTTATATATCACCTTTAAAAGTGGCATCTCAAAGCAATACAGTAGATGTAAAAAGAGTTAAAAGGACCACAGATTACAAAGTAAATACCCAACACTGATTGTACCCATCTGTCATGCTAATAAAGCACCTTGAATTGAATTGAATTGAATTGAGGGGGAGGGCAAGCGAGAGAGCACAGCCAGGAAAGGCAAATAAGACACACTCCACAGACATTCACAACAGCGACATATCATAAAACTTTTGCACATATTGTTAAATTATTACTCGTTTTTCAGGAAGTTAAAAAAACACTTGAATTACTTATCCAGTCTCTCAAAATAAAATTATTTTTCAAGCAACGCAACTAATGTCGGGCAACGTGTTTTTTTTTAATCCAACATTGACAGCCACATCTTAAATCTTGTCAGTCAGCTCTTTTTTCTCTATTTGAATTGTGGCGATTCAAACAACTTGGGATAACAAGTGGTCTCAAAGTCACCGAGCTCACAGAGCTTCAACAACAGATGACAATTTCCTTAGTCCTTCCTTAGTCTTCCTGAAATTGTCAGATTATGAGTGAATAAAAGCATTTTATTAAAAACAAGTTTGCGTTTGTTTGGGAGCTATATTATGTATTTTTCATATGTAAGATATAATGATGTGTTCCTGCTTACACATCGCACGACTTTAAAAGCTAGAAAAACAGGTTTCGATTCACATTATCTGGCGAGCCTTGTTTTGTCAAAGGACAGCACACTCTCTCTCGCTTGCCCTAAACAGACAATACACAGGGGGGAGGGCAAGCGAGAGAAAGAGAGAAAGAGAGAGGGGGGTGATATGTGAATATGATAATGTGAATTCCATCAAGTCAGGCACCTGTGAATTTGCAGTATTCCCAGAAAGAGCCGCATCCCATCCACTGTTCCTCCAGAAAGCTTATGCAGAAGTGAAGGAATTAAATATGGAATTTAATATGGAATTAAACCAGTTTCACAGGTATTTTCAAAGTAGAAGGGGGCGAGATTTCCAGCAAAAGACACCCCCCCCCCCTCAAAAACCCAGTAAGTACAGTACTTACTAGTTAAGAAAGCTAGGTGTTAGCATAAATTATTAGTAATCAATAATATTAAATTTAGCACTGTAATAAATTGTGCTAATAATAAATTCTATTCTACTCTGAGAATGTAGGAGGAGGAAGAATGCCCGTGGTCTTTTCACTTACTGCAATATTATGGACACTCAATTGACTTTTAAAAAAAAAGCAACTTTTTTTTGACAGCTGGTAAAGCACCCCACCGCGCCCACGCGCCAGCATTATATTCTCATGTACGGGTAGAATATGTTCATTGTCTTCCAATGAAAGAAGGGTTCCTTTCGCTGTAGTCGGGAGACATTAGAAGCTTGCCACGCCCGGACTGTTACACCAACGCATTAGCATGTTAAAGCGATTTCATTGAGGAGCCTAGCTTTCTTAACTAGTAAGTACTGTACTTACTGGGTTTTGGAGGGGGGGAGGTGTCTTTCGCTGGAAATCTCGCCCCCTTCTACTTTGAAAATACCTGTGAAACCGGTTTAATTCATCACAGCCAGCACTCCCGCAGAGAGGGGGGTTGTACTTGCAGTGCATCGGTATAGATGGGAAAGCCAGAGCCGACCACTACGCCGCCCCCGTGTTTGGGGTGCTTATCATTCTCAGTGCATAACAAGAAAGATTAATAAACATAAACATAATCTCATGGTTAAATAGTCAAGTCTAGCCATGTGTGAGTCTAGTCTCACAGAGCTTCAACAGCAGATGACAACTTGTGAGTTCGATTAAGAATGAATAAAAGCATTTCATTAATAACACGTTTGCGTTTGTCTGGGTGCTGACGAAGTAAAAATCAATTACTTTTTGACAATGAAGAACAGTGTGGGTCTCTCTCTCTGCTGGCGTTTGTAATCGTTTTTATTTTTAAATACATTTTAGCAAAATAATGTACCATAAAAGTATTGTGAGACATATTTGGGTTAACATGTTCAGTGTTCAGTGTGTGGTAATTTGTTTGGTGCGAGTGAAGTTTTATTTAATCTCCGACCCAGGGAAAAGTGTGGTGTGGACAGCTGAGGAGAGAATGCAGGCTCGCGCTGTGTCCGTTATTCTTTTTGTCTTCTTCTGGCTTGGTCGGATAGTTTTTGTTTTTGTTTTATCAATAAAGTTTGATAATCGGCCAGTGAAAGCTCTGTTGTCCTTCACATGAATGCCTGAAACATTGTACCGAACCCAGGATTTTACAGTATTTTTTCTTTAAAATACCAATAACAGCAACATACAGTTTACATAATATGTTGATGCTCCAAAATTAATATCGTTTATGACCTTTATGACCTTTGTTATGCTCTTCGTTAATGTCTAAGCCGGAACACATCATTATATCTCATTTTGTATTTCTTTAAAAAAAAAATTGTTTGCCCAGCCTAACAGTATTTTTGTTATTGTTTTTATCCTGTAAAGCACTTTGAGGAACCACCTTTAAAGGCGCCATATACAATAAAGTTCATTATTATTACTATTGTTAATTTGCTGGACAGAGAGGTGAACATTATTACGCAGAAGACAAAGATAGTGATTTATGTTGCATTGTGCATTGTGCTGCTGTAATACAGTTTTAAATAATTAAAAGTCTAAACAGTATCAATGCCTGATTGCGAAATGCTGTGGTGTTACTTTTACAAAGACGGTCAATGAAAAAAAGAATGTGGACCAGGGCAATACTTTGAGTTTACAGCTTGTCCAAGGTCATTCATTATTAATACTATCGTTAAAGACTTTGATGGCGACAGCTCAAACATGAGAGGTTGAGCTTTATTAGCTCCACCTTTTGGAAATTCCGGATACTATTATTTTACTTGCAGTACCACGTGGTATTATGAGGTACTATATGAGAATTTACGGTAACTCGCGGTAGGCTGCATCAAGCGCACCGCAAAATAATGCGGTATCGCCCGCTTGTTTTGAATGGCTGCATCTGTACACTCCTACACTTTTCAAGAAACTCCCTGGCATTTTTAATGACCACAGAGAGTCAGGACCTCTGTTTAACATCTCATCTGAAGGACAACGCCTTTTTACAGTATAGTGTCCCCATCACTATACAGATCTTCCAGCAGCAACCTTAGTTTTTCCCAGAAAGTCTCCTATCCAAGTACTGACCAGGCTCACACCTGCTTACCTTTAGTGAGTTGCAGTTGTGAGTTACAGGGTGATATGGCTGCTGGCTTATTATTGTCCAAAATTCTCATTTACACTGTAGGTGCAATGTTTAAATGATTCAGTTATTGACAATTAACAAGATGTGTAGTGTTAAACTTTAAGTATTCCACCTGTGATATGAGTATTTCATGCCCTTTTTATATAATGTAAATAAAGGCTCTTTTAAATTAGATATTATACAATATATGGAAAGTGTATATCATATGGAAATAAGTTGTAAATTAATTCAAAAGATTTGGTCAATTCATGATGGAACAAATAATACTTAGTAATACCAATTCTATTATAACCTAATTTTAAAAGTTTGTACTTACAGTTAAATGTTATCTGGAACTTCATTTGAAGACTGTAAGTTGTAATTGTGGTGCTATCAGTGTGTAATTTGCACTCATATAATTCCAGAGATACATCAAAGACATGCAAATAACATCCCTCTTTGTAAACCCTCTTTGTCATAACTAGGTCTCTGATATGACTACTAACAGCCTTAAACATCAAAGCACACTGGGTACAGCTGATGGAAGACAGCCCAGTTAAAAATAAGAAATGGTTTTTGGATTATGTTAAATGTCACTGGGGAAGTGACTCTGCCAACAGATTTTAATTCATTGATTATGATAGGTTGACATTTTCAGGAATTTGTTTCTTGTGCATAATGTGTTGGTGAAGAAATACAGAACTTAAACTGCATTGCTAAAAGGTACCAAGTGACGGAGAGAATAAGAAGAAAAACAATTGTAATTATAATAATAGTAATAGTTTCCATCATCACATTTATTCCTATGTTATCAAGTAATCTATAATGTACAGGTATGGTGTCATATCAGCAACATGTACGTGACTCTGTCTGAGGGTATCCCCAGGCAGGGCATGTGACATTATTGTCTCGTGTGCTGTGCAGTATAATATTGCCACACTTAGGAAGGAGAGAGTTCCTCCCCTCCACCTGCACACTATTATAACCTTCCTCCCATTCATCTGGATCAACAGGGTTGGAAAGCTGAAAGAGATGTCATAGCTAAATATCATTCTAGTTAAACAGTAAGGTTACATAATAATACATTATAGTACAACAGAAATTGAATAAAATAAACTCAGACAATACTGAATATGAATAGAGCTGCTATGTGTCCATGGTGTATGCAATATATTATGTCCAAGTAGTGCAGTACGATGAATACAATGAAAACTGTATCTTCATGTAGCCATTACGGGTGATTTGCTAAAGGAGCTGCAGGTTGGCTATTTAGCAGTCTTATTGCAAGGAGGTAGAAGCTGTAGTGTAATAATGGGGGAAAGCTTCACCTACATTAGTTGATTCACACCAAAAAATGTGGAGAAAAAGTCAATATCCTACCCATTACATTCTTTATTGTGTTGATGACAATGATTTCTCTTCCTCCAGTCTTAGTCTGCTCAAAATTCTTCATGTTGGGTAAAATTAGGAAACGACTTAAATTTAAGTATTTAAGTAAGACCTCCTGGGAAAAACTAAGCTTGCTGCTGGAAGAGGTGTTAGTGGGGCTAGCAGGGTGCGCTCACCCTGCGGTCCATGTGGGTCCTAATGCCCCTGTATAGTGACGGGGACACTATACTGTAAATAGGCACTGTCCTTCGGATGAGACGTAAAACGGAGGTCCTGACTCTCTGTGGTCATTTAAAATCCCAGGGCGTTTCTCGAAAAGAGTAGGGGCATAACCCTGGCATCCTGGCCAAATTTCCCATTGGCCCTTACCAATCATGGCCTCCTAATAATCCCCATCTATGAATTGGCTTCATTACTCTGCTCTTCTCCCCACTGATACAGTAGCTGATGTGCGATGAGCATTTCTGGCGCACTATGGCTGCCGTCGCGTCATCCAGGTGGGTGCTGCACATTGGTGGTGGTGCAAGGGAGTCCCCATTATATGTAAAGCGCTTTGAGTGGAGTGTCCAGAAAAGCACTATATAAGTGTAAGTATCATTATTATTATTATTATTATTATTATTATTATTGCATTATTTTATATTGTCAGTACCACTTGGATGATATTCTTGGATTTTGTCTTGACCTGCTGACAGGTTCTCCCATTATGGACCAGTTATTGTAAAGGCACAAATTACTGCTGCAGAAAAAAATACTGTACAATTACACAATTATTATTAATAATAACAACAATAATAATAATAATGTAATAGAAATACATGCTTGTGCAATTTTTGTAGTTTTGTCTTATCTTCAGATATATCCATTTGTTTTCAAAATTAGCTTCCACGTTCAATTTAGTGTCAATTCAATGCCAAGTGTCTTCTCCGACTTTTGCAGCTGCCACAGTATAGCTCTTCAGCATCACAATATATTTTATCGTAATAGTTTTCAATCAGATGTCCAAATCCAGGGGCACAGGATTAAGACACATGTTCTTTCACTGTTTTTCTGGTGGATGAAAGATTTGATGCATGACTCGCCTTGCCCACTGAAATGCTGTGTGAATGCTCAGTTAGTCGGATTGTTTAAACCTGAATCACTTTAGCCGTATAACTTAAATCAGAGTTTGCCTTCGTGGAATAATCCTGAAGTCAGTTATCAGATTTAATCAATCCGGGGATTTTGAGAAAATCCTGAATTAGTTTAGAACTGTTTAATGAAACAGTCACATTGAGTGACTCTGTTGTTGAATATTTGGGAGCAAAGCTCCAAGAATTAGGAATATGATAAGGTACATTTCATTTACACATGAGAATGATAAAGGACTTGTGAAAATCCACAACAGTTTTAACATGGCGACCTGAACTTGTAAAGGTTTCGTAGACCCAATCATTATGGAAAATATCTGTCATACTCCACAAGTGTAAAATGTAATCATTTTTTAAAAAATGTATTCTGGGATTGTAACTTCAAATGATTTCAAAATAGAAATATAACTGTTGATTCAAGGGCAAAACATGCTTGCTACTCCTCACCGGATATAACCCTGATGTTACTGCCCGTTCAGCAATTGACCAAATATTGGAGAAAACAAAAAAGCACTTTATTACAGTCAGTCTAGTTACATGCAGTTAGTTCCTCTGTTATACTGTATTTGATAGAAATTTCTGGCGAGAGCTATACAGCAATTTATTAAAATAAAACATTTGAGATACTGTATTTACATTTTTTAAGTTCAATTCAGAGAAAATGTTTTGTTTT
Source organism: Atractosteus spatula (assembly GCF_055471065.1). Classification (NCBI taxonomy): domain Eukaryota; kingdom Metazoa; phylum Chordata; class Actinopteri; order Semionotiformes; family Lepisosteidae; genus Atractosteus; species Atractosteus spatula. The sequence goes on from NC_142706.1 coordinate 49,161,296, forward strand.
CATATGTGGTCATGTCATGTACAGTACATGTTCTACACGTAAAAATAAGGTTTTCCAAATCTTCTGATAAAACAACTTGCTTTTAATTTATAAATAATCTGCCACTTTTCCCCTTAAAACTGCACAATGTCAGGTGAACAGTGGATCTTCTTGAGTAAAATAAACTGAGCCTCTAGAAGCTCAGACATGTACAGTATAGGGACGTGAATGTCCACAATAAAAAAAAACAAATACTCATCTGAGTCAAGAATTCTACATATTTATAAAAATTCTCAGGATGACTTTATTATTACTAACATTTTTGCTCTAAAACTGAGTTAGCTCCTAATTTGGTGAAACAAATAGAAGGAAGTAAAAAGAAGGAAAACACCAAAACAAACATGGGTAATTTAGGTACAGTATGATGAGGTAAAATTAAATATTTTTTCAATTATACACAACTTTGGGATTTTTACACAATTCGGAGATAAAGATAGTAACATTGAATTTTGATCTGACATATTCTATATGATGTGTATATTAAATTTAAATAAAATATTGTTATGTTAGATGTACTGTAGTTTTGAGGAGTGCAATTAGGTTCATTGTCCCATCTTCTACAGTACAACATTACATTTACCTAAATAAAAGAATGATTAGCATGAGATCTTGGGGATAGCCATTTCATAACCAGCTGTTCCATGGTTATTCAAATGCCTTTTAAACAGCAGGTTGCTATGGCTTGTATTAGTTTCCTGGGGAAATTCAAAGTCAGTGCCAATTAAATAGTGGGTACAGTACATAATAAAGAACTAATATATTTTGGCATTTGCGGTACTGTATTTTCATAGTACTATTCAGAGTTCATAATATCTGTCTCTTCTGTTGCGTAACTACTGTAGCATCCCTTTACAATTACTGAAATAAAGAAATATATTCAAAACAGATGGCTGGATAAAGTAAAATAAACTATGACAAGTTTTTTTTTTCAGTTTCATTCATCGTTCATATATTTTGGATTGTATTTCACATGTATTATTGTTATTCATGGCATACGGTAGAATCCAAACCTTAAAATACATCTTTCTTTTAGGAAATTGTTATCAATGTCCAATGCTGAGTGCCTGATTCATGCATTTATAATATGAAGGCTTGTTTTCTCCAACTCTTTATTCTATGGACTCCCTAACTCTCTTCTCAACAAGTTGCAATATGGTCAAAACAAAAAAAGACTACTAACTCACACCAGACCTTGGCAGCATATCAATTCTACACTTAAGTCTCTACATTGGTTACCTATAAAATCACATATTCAATATAAAATCTTGTTACCGACTTTCAAGGCTTTATACAATCTCACTCCATCAGATCTCCAAATTCCTCCATGTTTATACTCCCTCTGTTCAGGCTCTGTTCAGTTGAGGCTAGTCCTCTCCTCAAGGTACCCAGGACTAAATCATGTACTTTGGGTGACTGCCTTTTTATGTCGCTGCTCCAGTTTTGTGGAATTACCCTTCTCTGCCTCTACAACAGACAACGTCTTAACTCTCTTCAAATCTAAGCATAAAACTTACCTTTTTACCAAGGTCTACGTCTGATTGCGTACATTTGTAAAAACCTGTATGCTCTTGTTTTATCTTTCTTTCTTTACCTTTATTGTACTTTTTTGCCTTTTTCTTTATTCATAATGTACAGTGTCCTTGGGATTATAAAACGTAAGGAAATAGTAGACATTCTGTATCTGTAAATAGACAAAAAGTTTTGAGTTTTGTATGTAGTCATGTTTCTCTATTTTGCCAATTTTATACATTTAAAGTTTCAAACTAGTTAACTTACAGTACCTACTTTTCTGGTCAGAATGTCTATTACCACTGACAACACATCCTGCAACATGGTACAATTTGCTTCATCAAGCTGTATTTGGTCCTACTTTAAGTGTCAGAATTGGATGGGAATAATTAGAAATAAATAGTTGTATATACAACGTTCCCATCTTTGCATGTTTATTATCAATAAACATTATTTAATTTGAATACTTGTTTTAGGTGTGGTTTAAAATTATTCTGGTTGTCAGTAAAGTTGTTACTTTTGCTTCATATGTCTATTTAACAAGTGATAGAAAAAATGTCTTCACTTGCTAATTGACTTTCAGATGCATACATTTTCATTACAGCTATTATCATTGTGTTTTAGATAAATCAGACAGAGCTAGCTGGTTAAAATGCAGGCAATCTTATATTCTCAAGGAACAAAACAAGAAACAGAAGCATAATGCAGTCTTAATGAATTGTAATAAAGAAACCTAGGTTTTTAACTTTGTCTCCAAGGCAACACAATAATTAAGAAACTGAAACTAATGTGCTAGAGTTATACATCTTAAGCATAGCCAAAGAAATTATATGGTACAAGTATATAGATGTGAAATTAGCTAATAGCTGATGAAATATGAACTGTTGCCCGATTGTTTTAATAATAATCAAAACTGGAGCTTAAGATTGTAAGAATCTAAAAATGTTGGGACCATAAATCAAATGAGAAGGCTAGTCAACTATTGAAGTTTTGTTATTTAAAAAGTGGCAAAAAATATATTTTTAAAAAGCTTCCATTTCAAGCCATTAAAGGGGGTGTTTACGCTCAACTGCACAAGAAACATTTCTCAACACCTGAAGTAAGCAAAATAAAAGGGAAATAATTATATTATTGAATTAAAAAATAATTATTTAGTCAAATAAATTATTTTAAAATAAAATATACTATTCTTTAAAGCTGTATAATAAAGCTTGCACATTTCTTACTACAATGTCAATCAAGTTTAAAGGAAGGTACTGTATGTTTAAAAGAATGTTCTAAAACAAGGATTATGAACAGTACAAATCAATTATGTATTACCGTTTATTAAAAAGCAATTTCAAAAGTGGAGAGTTTACTGTAACATGAGTCTTCATGAGGTTCCATTAAGACTTTGTAACATCAGAATGAAAACAACTGCAGTTTAATGATTTCTCAAGAAATTGAATGCTCCTCTGCTGAATACTTAAGCTACCCCCCCCCCCCCCAACTATGGACTATGCCCTGGAGATACTAGGGACACCCATCTCTGGGTTTCATTTTCTCTCTTCCAGAACAAACAGTAGCTTCTGGTGTCAGCCACTGCAGCCCCAAGGTGTCTCCCTGCCAAATGTCCAGTGGGGAAATGGCAACTGCTACAGTACAGTATGTTCCTACCAGTAAGAGGATTATCATTCTACCATTTTAAGGGATTGTCACACAATGGCCTGAGGAAGGCCAAAGTAGGTCCGTTTTATAATAGAATGGTTCACCCGCAAAGACACTCAAGTAAAATAAGTGCCATTTATTTACAGTGCTCCCAGTCCCCCACACCAGAAAACAAAAACCCCAAAAAGAAACAAAACTAATTCTTCAAATGAAGATAAATCCTCCTTATTGCTTTCTCCCTGTTATCAGTTACACTACCTAACCTAACAACCACTAACAACCAACCCCCTCTTAGGCTGAGGAGCCAGCTTAAATAGCTTGTAAGCCCCTCCCCCTCTAGAACAAACCATTTATCCAATTAAATGCATGGTTTTTCCCATCTCCTTAAATAAGCCTTGAGAAGTGGGGTTAGGTTTGGCCTTCTGAGGCAACCATAGGCTGACACACCCTGGAACTACTGACACCAAACAAACAGTGAGTATCATCCATTTTGAGAGCGCTCTCCATTCACACTGCAGTACTCACTCATACCTGTGTTTAAGTATGTGAATGTATATGAAATTAAGTAATAGCAGTTACTAGTCAAGCCCTGAGTGTGCACCCTCAGGAACTTATCTAGGAACTGCACAATGGAAGGTGTATGAATATGTATTTCCCATGCTATCTGTACCTCGTGACAGGCTCCTCTGTAACAGGGATATTCATACTGGCAACACTCAGTCGGGGCTAGGCAGTACAAAGCAGAGCTGTACAGAAAATACCATTTTGAGCTGCAAGGGTCTGAGTTAATGAATGGATGAACAAAAAGACTTTGCTAACATTTAAGAGGTACTCTGTCCAGAACCAACATCAAACAATTACTAAATATTGAATCATAGGACATTTGATTTCAGCAACAAACCCTAGAGAATTTTTTTAATTTTCACAATTTAAGAAGACAGATGGAAAGCCTCCTGAAGATTAAAAAAGACCTTATAAGAAATATCTATTGACCCCAATTAATAAATGTCCCTTTGGATCCTCAGTTCATCTTCACAGGTATGATATTGAAATCAATCCTTCACTTATCTGTATAGAAAGGCTCTCATAACTACCAAAGGGTTTCTTGAATATGTGTAAAAATGAGTGCTTAAGAAATAATAGAAAATAGGTTGTTTTAATGTTTTGCTAGAATTGTGGTAATCCAAAATCTTATCAAATTTTCACTATTTTTTTCACTATATATTTCATATATATATATTTCACTATATAATTTGAACAGAGACCAGTCAAAATGAATTGGAAATACAGGAGGTACTGTACAGGGCTTAGGACTTCAATAAATTTTCCTTTTCTGGAATGAGAGACTAAGAATGGAATTACAGCTGGAAGGAGGGGAAAAAAGAAAAATCATAAAAAAATGAAAAGAGGGTGATGACACTGCCTTTTTAGAGTTGAGGTGCATTTGGGCAAATATAACATCATGATTGATCGGAGAAATGAAACCAATATGGAGGAATAATTTTGTTGACATTTATTTGTTGGTAAAACTAGCTAACATTATACTGTATAAAGAAACTTGAAAAACCCACTCAGCGACACAGTGTGCCACAGTGGTTCATTTGCTTTATAATGTTAAATATTGAAACAAGTGTAAAATTAATTTATTCTGCTTTAGAACAAAAAAACAAATTGCATCATTGTAAAATGTTTTGGTGGACAATACAGCAGTTGCATTTCTCTGATGAATGCAAGGCATTATGGGCAAAAAGGGGGTCAAATTACACTCAATGGTATGTTCTGTCATTGTCCTTGGAAATTTTTTTAAAGAAGTTATGAGCTTCCAAGGTTTAAAGATTACTAACATACTGTATTAGTACTTATTTAACTTTTTCTAAATTTTCGTTGAAGGTAATGTATTATTTTACAGTGATTCTGTGCCACCAAGTATTTTTTAATAAATCAGTATCATTATGCATGTTAATACCAATACAGGACACAATGCTGCCTTATTGATCATTATGTGTTTTCAAATGGAAGCTTGGGGTAATAGGTCTGTATTCGACCAAGAAAAAAACATCTGTTAACAGAAGAAGACTGTGCTGCATCACGCATTGTTTAAGACTGTGCCTGTGATGTTTAGTTCATGACATGCTGGATAACTGGAAAGCAGTGAGATAAGAATGAGATATTATATGAGTACATATGTAGGGAAGAGTTCAGTCCTATATTGTAGGACTACAATAATTCTCTGATATAATTATGTGAATACTTGTCAACAGGCAACATATTAAATCACTTACAAAAATCAATATGTAAAAAAATAACTTTTGTGCCTGTAGTTCTAAATAAAATAAATAAATTCATGTGTTTATCATATTTTAATTTGCTTAAATAAATTAAATTAAATTCAGTTTAATTGATTTAAGTGAATATATCAAAAATTATTGTGAGGTGAGGGCACAGTGGTCCAGACAAAATGGCTTCCTTCCTGGACCCAAAAAGTTTTTGGAGCTGCAGCTTCCCTCAGTCACTTGATCAGAAAAATGACTAGTCAGGTGAATATTTAAAAGCCGGGAACCAGAGACTTCCTCCGTCAGATGGTTGGTCAAATTAAATTTCTGGAGGTAGAATTTAGAGCTCCTGTGTACAAAATGCCCAGAGAGGAGAAGGACAAACCATGAATAGGAGGAATTTTAATATGTTGTGAGAGTTTGATGTTTATGTGTGAAAGGGAGAGACTGATGTTTTCCTGTGTGGAACTGAATGTGTGTGACAATCTTGTGTGGTACTGTTATTTTAGTTTTGTTTTTTAGTTTTTTTATGAAGAGTTTATGAAGAGTAAACCCCTCTCTGGGAGAGGGTGAAGTTTGGTTTTGAAGCCAGTAAGCAGTTTAGCTGCCTGGTCTGTTAGATAGACATTACTGTTTTTAAGTTAATTGGTATCTCAAAGAGGAGAAAGGCTTATGTTTGATTTGATGTCTGTCCTGGATCTTCATACTTTAGACAATTTTTATGCCACAACCTGTCTGGTATTATCCTTGAACATAAAAAAATTCAAATCATGTTCACTATGTCCTTTGCAGGTATAAATTACATTTTACAACCATACAGTAAGTAAAATTCCACTATGCACTCTCAAACATGTCAGGTGAAACTAATTGCTGCATTTTAAATTCTTAGTCACACACAGGTTATTTTGGAGTTTTATATCTTTCAGGTTTCCCACAAGGTGTAGATGTAGTGGTACATCTTCATCTCATTGCATATACAGTAGATCTATACTGAGTAACATGCATAACCAAGTCTTTCTCCACAGATAACATTGCTCAATTGAAGGGGTTCTGAGTGTGATGTGTGGCTTGCATAGTTTTACAGCTGGTCATGCACATATCCAGTCTCTTAAGAAATAGCAAAACCACCACCTGGAGAGCATTCAAAGAGGTGAGGGTTAGATCCAATATAGAAAGGAAGATCAGGAAGGGAGGGGTAAATGTTAGCCCTTCCTGCTGGATTAACTCTAAGTATTTATTTTCCAGTTATGCCGCATGACAGCATCTTTAATAACATATGTAAGGTTCAGGGATACCATCTCTTGAAGATATCATTTCACATTCATTTTCCACTTCATACAAATCTTTGTTCTTACTGTAAATTCAAAGACAACAAAGTCTTTTAAAAGAGTCATTTAATGTTTGGAAAAAATACCCTGAGTACTACCACATTTTTAAAATTTGTTCTTGATAGATGAACTCATGAATAATTTTAATTTCATTTAATGTGGGATTTGTCTACTTAAGCAGAAGCAGAAACTCAGTCTCTTATGTTCCCTCTTCCTGTGATCAAAATACTGTTATCACCCAGAGTACATGTTAATTGGTTAAAAATAGTATTATTTTCATGCTGCTTTATTAATATTGAACAGGACACAACTAAATAAGGAGGCACCCTTTTTCAGATTTAGTTTTTTCATCTCAAGAGCTGGTTTTCAAGATTAAGCTCTGTTGAGCTGCAAAATTGAACTGCCAGTGGTGTATAGAAATTCGATAACTATGGTAATGCTATAAAACATGACATCTGAATTTCAACTTTAAAATAGCTGTGCAGTACAGAGTAAAGTAAATCACTATTCCACGGTTCCTACTGTAAGCTCAGTACACATTAAAAATATAAGAGTGGTCTTGAATGAGAACCTTTCATCCCTATGGAGCTTGCTTAAATCCTATAATCCAAATGACACTAATAAATCACCTAGATAATTATGGTTAGGCACCGCTACAATAGTTTCAGCAACATTTTTGAGAAACTTTTTCAAGGATTAAATATTCTGCATAAAAATCTTCACATATTTGACACCATTTGACAAGATCTCAGTCTACATTCATGTTCGTGAATTCTGCTAGATGAATATACCTGGAAATGTGCAGTATTTTGTCATGAGCCTTGTTTGATTTGTATGAAGACTTAAAAGATTTCAGTCACGTATTACTGAAGTAGCATTGGTTATGACTAAAAATATCTCTTCATTGTTAAAAAGATGTTGCTTCTTTGTCATTCTAATCCTTGAATGTTTTAAAATTCTGTTCTGTAAGACATACTGTATGAAGTTAATATGGATTGTTGCTAATATCCAACATGTTTTTATACCCAGCACAACAAGTGTAACTTACGATATACAACATTTAAATAGCCAGTCACTCTATTTGTATTTTCAATTGTTATTTTAAGTTTTATGAACTAGAAATTGTATTTACCTGTGTACTGCAAATTTTATAGAAGTAATTTACATTGGGATACTTTACTAATTTTAAATTTCACTGTCCATTATTTGACCATTACAATGTTGTAATGGTGATAATAAGAAGTTTGTCAAGTTTTAACAGGTTATGATGATTAATAAGAAAGGTGTTCACCTAATGATAGACATTTTTTTGTAAAATCCTGTTGCAAAATATCTAAATACTGTACTTCCTAAAAATCCTGAGATGCAAGTAAACCAGTTAGAAATGATTCTTAACTAGATTTCTAAAAACATGATTAATTCAAAGCTTTCTTGTATTCTTATTCTTAATAAGTTATTATTTGGTCATTCGTAAAGTTACATGGATGCAATTCTGTCCATATGCAGAACAGTTTGAATCTTGAATTTTGATCTGAAACTTTAAAATACATTTTTCTCAGACAGAAACTGCACTGTAACCAGAAACTCATGCTGGTGGGGACAGTGCTCCCATCCATTCTTGTCTAATCTATGACTGCTTAAGATCTAATCTGTTGGCTGATGTACTGTATCAAATTTTAAAAATATATTGTATTTGTATATATATATATCGTATTTTCGATGTATTTAATAGAGAGTTTAAAAATGTTTAAATAACACGTTTTTAAATTTATATTATAATTATAATAAATTTACAAAATTCAAGTGTTTGTTAAATCATATACAAATATCCATCCCTACAGATTTTATTTTTACTGCCATCTACTGCTCTGTAAAAAAATGCACATGAGCAAGTCTGGAGCTATTTGGCAGAATTATTACAACAGCACTACTACTTATTACAACAACTACCTCTGCACATCCTTCTCAAGGCTGTTTGCTTTCTACAATTTGTTCATGATTTGTTTTCAGGTTTAGTCATGCAATACATGACTATTGTATTATCCCTGCACTCTTAATTATATCAAAGCTGCGATAGAACTCACTAAGGACATATAACTTTTCAGTGGGCAAACATTAACCAAAGATGCTGAAGAATAGCTTGAATCTGGTTTGAATAATCTGTAGTGACTGAAGTTTTGGACAAATATAATTTTTCATAACCGACCTCAACACCGAAAACATCACATATAAAAACACCTAATCGGTATCTACAGCACTTTAGATCAGCAGAGCTAAATTGACACAAATCATTGCATTTTTGTTATAATGAAACTACTTTTCTCCTACAAGCTTTTGAACCCTTGACACCTGTCAGTTTAAACCATAAAAAGCAAATGTTTTTAATTTTTGTACAACAGCTTCAATATACTGTATATATGATATATAATGAATAGAACTCGGTTTGCAGTAGCGTATTACACATATTGTCACTCTAAATAACATTTTATTAAAACTATGCATTTCATAATTATTTTTTCATTGAAACCAAGGCAAAAGAGGTTATCTTTTAGATTTAAAATTGAAAGTGAAGCTGGTAGATGCAGGAGCAAAAAGGTAACAACCAAATACAGAGAAATCTTGTGAAAACGTAATACTTTTCACCTCAATATTAACAATAGCTCCTAAGTCTGTAACACATAAAAGCTTTTTTCTGGCATCTTTTCTTAGAATGAGGCCCTAATTCATGTAATTCATGCAACCATTATAGTCTACGTAGATTATTGGCCTTTACATAATACAAGAACTTCTGAAAGGATACAAATGAGTAGAGCTTGCATGATTTGATTGATCTGAGAATCAATCTAATTGTTCCACTGAATAAGTCGGGTACAAGGGTATCAGCTTCCACAACATGCTTGGCACTAGCAGAGCTGGAAAGCTTGTTCCTTTGTATAAATTCCCATTTTTGGATGTACTTTCCGCTAGTTTCCACATGCATCCTCTTGTTTGCATTTCACTACTTATTCAAAAACATGTCTAGTAAATTGACTGTTTAAGTATTTGAAAATTTGAATCAGTCCACCTTGCAGTCTTTTTTGTGGAAAGTAAAATAAATGAAGTTATTTAACTTTGTATGCATAAGGCATTGCTTTAGAGAGAATGTGTCTGGTTTCTGGACTAATTCCATGGCTGTATTATTTCATCTATAAAATGGCATTCTCCAAATTATTTAGAAGATGTAAAATACCTAAATCCTATATACAGTACAGTATATGGAATCTCTTCAAACTCTTTCCAGTTTTATGAAGATAATGTGTGTTTTAAATATCTACATGTAATCTGAACTTTACAATGTATTACTACTGTACATTAAATGTCCTTAGTTGGGTTAATTCCCAGTCTTGAATTTTGTCTAAGATTTTTATAAATTTCCTTACAAATTTTGCTGGCTAATTCTATAGTCTTGGATAAGAATATTATCTTGACTATGTCCATGTCATTTAAACTCCAGAATTGATTCCCGACAAATAATATCTTTTAAATAATGTGGTTTACACAATAACTATTCTAAATGTACACAAATTATACACAATTATACACAAATTTCTAATTGAGGCCTTACTATACTCACGGAAAAAAGGAATGCAACATTTTCTGGAATGAGAATACTATAGTTATAGCTTATGTACTTTCACAAAAAGTTGTCAATTTGTTTTAAGCCCTCTGACCAGCAGTATAGCTTGTACAGTGAAGCATTGCAACTTGCCAGTCACATGGAAGCTTGTTAGGTGCACTTTTACCCGATGAGGTCCAGGTGGAATAATGCCTGATCAGGTCACCATTAAAAAGGCAGTAATTCAAAGCTTAGGCCACTGCAAGAAAAAGGCCACACAGTTTTCTATGCATTCCATAAAGCCTCGAATGTAACCAGAAGCAAGGGAGAGGGCCATTGGCATGCTGCAGGCAGGCATTTCATGTGCCAGCGTTGCCAGACACTATGGAGTAAGCCGTTCCACTGTGTCCCGACTGCGGAGAAGGTTTCAGCAGACCAGCAGGACAGATGACCGTCCAAGATTTGGTCGCCCTCCAGTGATCACTGCTGGCAGACACAGTGCCCACATCAGTGAGAGGTCAGTGAGGCTCCATGCTGCTGGCCTTAGTGCAAGGTGACCTGTCAGAGGCCCTCAGCTCACATCTCCTAGATGCCACACCCGAATGGCTTGGGCTGGACAGAGGCTGCGATGGACTCGCCAGTAGTGGCATCAGGACCTCTTCACAGATGAGCCACTCTCCAGCCTGCCCAATGCAGACGGGAGGGCCAGAGTGTGGAGAAGGAGGTGTTGTTTCTTTTTTACATCAGTATATTTCATTATACAATTTTAGCATTGTATCCTGAGATTTATATTCTGCGCTTTTGACTATATATCGTAATATAATTTTTTACTTGTCTTACTGATTCCCCCAAAATGTGGCTTGTTAACTAACAACCAGAACCTTTATCATTGACATTAATTAAAATGAGTTAATTGGTCCTGACACTGATCCCTATGAAACCCCATTTATTTAATCACATTCATCACTTATTTGTACTCTGTTTTTTGTCTATTAAAAGCTTTCAATACAGGCATGATTAAGAACTTTATTAATCAGAATTTATTATCTAAGAATTCCAAAAAGTTTATTTAGCAAGACATACCTTTTCTGAATCCCTAACAACATTTCATAACCACATGCAACTGCATTAACAATGAACATGTGAAATGAAAAGTAGGAGGTACAGTACTTAACAAGCTCAGTAGCCTTAATACAATAATCACTACGTTTAATTATATTTAATATACTCAACATTTTAGTCCACACAATATCAGAATTAGTCCCCTGGGAAGTTTTGTAATGTTCTACATGCATCACTGCAGAAGGGGAATGATACACAAGCTACCCTTTTGATCTGTTGTATTGAAGAGATTTATTCAACAGTCCCCACAGTTTCTGCCTCCTTCCTGTGCCAGACCACCATTTTTTTTCTTCAGTAATGAAGGTCAAACAGAGTTTTACATTGCTTCAGGGATACATTATATCTCAGTTCTTTTTAACTAGCAAATTTTGCTATAATGCAGTTAAATTGTCAATAAGCAGCCTATATAAAACCTTGTATCTACAGTATCATCTTCTTATCAGATTAATTTTACTTTAAAAGGAACATTTTGTAAAGTGTCTAGAGGTTTTTTAAAGGGTTAAATCTCTGTAGTAATTCCTCTGGAACATTAGAGATCATGTTAAAAATAATAATTTTGAAGCAATGTAGTACACTTCTTGGAACCATGGAATACTGCTTGAACTCTGAACAAGATATACTGCAGTTATATTAATAAAATATGGCATAGTGATATGAAGCTGAATTTCCACAAAACGAGCCCAGCGATTCGGATGGCCCTTTAGAAGCCTAGAGCAAGGAAAAGCATGTCGATATAGCATAGGAGTTCCATAGTTACATTTGAAATAAACCAAAAGATAATAACATCTATTACAAGAGTATACTGAAGTTGAAGAGTCTTACAGTATGTGATTTAATTAAGGCTTTAAGCAGCTGTTTTTTATTGATTTAGGTTCTTTAAAATCAAACCATAAATAAAGATATTTTAATATAAATCTCCTGAGAAGATTAAAGATAGAATCTGAAAGATATCTAAAAATGTTCTTTGATAACATGTGAATAAAGGTAGAATTGGAACTGTTTCAATGTTTATTGATATAGGAAATATTTAACAGATAACTTTGTAGTCAAGGTCTCAATCTCAGCACATAAATAGATTTTATCCACATACACACACAATAAATTGTATGTTCCATATTTCTTTGTTAATATCCGTGCCATGATTATTTTCCCAAAGAGGGAAATACTTAAAATGATTCAATTACTTGTAGTTGTATTTAATGTAGGTTAGTAAAAATATAATCTCTGTAGACATTTCAGTTAACGTCCAAGGTAAAGTAAAAAGTCATTAAGATTAATTTGCTGTACGTCCATATTACAACCATGATGCACACAGTAAAATACTCCTGGGAATAGTTAACAACATTGCAAAATTCTACAGCAAATCCCAATCGACAGGCCATTTTCTGTAAGTGGTGAAAAACAAAAATGATCTGTTTCAAGACACCACTTAAAGTAGCAATGTGGAGCAGTAATTAGGGCTCTGGATTCCAGACCAGCTTGTCATGGGTTCTAATCTTAAATGGAATACTACTGTTCTACTCTTGAGCAATGCATTTCAGTCAGAGTTCAGGTCAAATTTCCTACTGGTATTTTCCAGGATGTCAATGTAAATGAGAGCATGACCTTAACTGACTGTTCTGATTAAATAATTTATTACATAAAATGTTTTATTTTATTTATTTTTATTTATTTTTTTTATTTGTAATGCTAAATTCAAGATAACTGAAAGTTTGCAACAGGCAATTCATAATCCAAAAGCTTAAAACTTAAACAGTGAAGGAAAAACACTTGGGAAGAGCTCTCTTTAGAATGCTTTGGATAACAAAACCAGTGTCACATTGTGCTCTGAACCATATTTGCAAAGCCTTGTACTTTGCAACTTTGACAATCCCTCATTTTATCTAATCATTATATTCTAATGCATTATTCTAGAATGTTTTTGAAAACGTATTTAAATATTTTTACTATTAAGTAATTAATAAGCATTTTAGTTACAGTAGATAACATCTACATAGGATATATGGTCTTCCCTTGTATTATTATTATTTTATGTTTTTATATATAGTATAAAAGATCAACAGTACTCTACATTGTTATTGTTAAGGTTGTAATTTTAACACTGATACTACTGTATAAAGCTCAAGAACTAAAGCCTTACATATTTCAGTCCTCAATACAAGCAGCACAGATGTTTTAACTGTGAAGAAGTCTTGCAGCCTATGCAACTAGACTTTTATATCTTCCAAGTATTCTTACACCCTTAATTCCATTTTGAAAGCTTTTTTAAGAAGTGCAAATTAAACTAATAAGTGTGACATGCACAGAACACCTGAACTGTTAAACGAGGTTATGTTGCACTTCTACAATATCCACAAAGCTGTCACCACACTCATTCAACTAGGATGCTGCATAATTAAATTTGCATCTCTAACATTCTGTCATCAGTTCTCTCTCAAAAACAAACTTCCGCAGTAGGCTACACCCCTGCATATCTCACTTTGTCATGGAACAAATTAAATGTGATTTTCATCTTCATGAGTGTTTGTGTTTGCTTAATATCAACAATGGCAAATAATAAACATGATGAAATTGCTATGTTTGAGAACTTTGGGGAAAAAATATTTTTTTTCAATTATCTTCATAAAATGTGTAGGGAAAAATCCTGAAAATAAATGACATTTTGAATCTGGCACATAGACAGCCTTACTCCCCAAAGAACAGTATAGATACACATTGCAGAATAGAGACATAAGTACAAAGAGAAAGAGACAGAATGCTTATTTTACAATTGCAAATATTGGAACAAGTGAATGCCCATTTCTTCTTTTACTCCAGAAGAGAAAGAAGAGTTCGCTTATTCACAATTACTGTATATGAGAGCCATGTTTATACGATTAATTATGCCCTGGTATCTTTTGTAATTATGAGGCCAAAATACAACACAGGGGAACGCTAGAATAAATTAAGTTTTGCAGGCTGTGTGGCAGGAGACCATACATTCTTGTATGGTGTACATCAAGATCCAAGAGTGTCAGGAATAAACTAAACAAAGCTATCCCCATCACACACATATACAGTACATTAATAATAAACTAATGCTACAAAGAAAAATCACACAACACCTCTATCTCTAACACTAACTCCAAAATCTCTTTCACTCTGTGTGACACTCCCTTAAGTATATATAACACACAAATCAATCCTAATGTGAGAAAATGCACTCTCCTAAATTAGCTTTACTAAATAATTACTCAATATTAGATGAAGTGGGAATACAAAGAAATAATCTACTGTTAGAGGCCTGTTTAGTAGTGTAATGGCAGACCTTGCCATTGTAGTCTTTTCCTGGTCAGGAATGTAAAAACGATACATACATTAATGATATAGATATTTATTATAAAATAATATTAATATTGTTAAGGTCTCAAAAAAATATTTTTCAATGCCTAAATCTTTCTAATGCAAAAGACATAGAAAGGAGTGGGAACATTTATTAAGGGGCACACACTAACAGGAAATGTAACAATAATAGGAATTTTTCATCCTGACTAATTGGTCATTTAATGATGACCATGGCAGTCTTTAAAAGAGTATATGCGGTACTGTCATAGAGTAGAAAAAATTGGTATGGTTCAGTAGGTAGTGCATAGAATGGCCAGTGTCTCCTTAAAGAGTTATGCATTTCTCTCCTTGTCTTTTTAGCTTCCCATTGATCAAATGTCCTTTTTACCCAAAAAATACATGGATTGTCACACAGTTCAGAGGTGACATGTGGGATCTGCACATCTAACTTTGCCTCAAACTATGAGGATGGGTTCTAGTATGGGGTGTGAACACCCCTACTCTTTTCTAGAAACACCCTGGGATTTTTAATGGCCACACAGAGTCAGGACCTCAGTTTTATGTCTCATCTGAAGGACGGCGCTTTTTTACAGTATAGTGTCCCCGTCACTATACTGGGTCATTAGGACCCACACAGACCGCAGGGTGAGCACCCCCTGCTGACCCCACTAACACTTCTTCCAGGAGCAACCTTAGTTTTTCCCAGGCAGTCTCCCAGTCAAGTACTAACATGAGAGACAGAAGAAACTGAAGCAAAACATAGATTGCACCACAGGTCTTAAGAGAGGACTCGGACACCAGCGGCTCTACAAAGAGCAGTACAGAAAGGCTCCAGCATCCTTTTCCCCCTCCCTACTTGAAACTGGACTCAGACAAAAACAGACTGGAAGGTACATAAGGGACTACATTGTTCAGGACGGACAGATCCAAGGAGAATGCCTACAACTAC
This sequence comes from Atractosteus spatula, assembly GCF_055471065.1. Lineage (NCBI taxonomy): Eukaryota > Metazoa > Chordata > Actinopteri > Semionotiformes > Lepisosteidae > Atractosteus > Atractosteus spatula. Next base: position 49,177,082 of record NC_142706.1, read on the forward strand.
AGAGTTTTTTTTCTCTGTGGCAGAAGGAGGCATGCCAGGTCACAGATGGAGCAAGTTTTAAAGAATAAAGATGGTGGTCTACTCATCAAGGACATTTGGTCTTGGTAACTGGGGTCCATGAGTTTTTTGTGCTGGTTTGTGAGAGTGTGACCCTTGCATATAATTTGTCTCAGGTGTTCTGTGTGTCAGATAGGCAGTAATATAAATTGTTGTGTTATGGGGATCCTTTATGTGCGATTGGTAGATTGATAGACAGTAACAAAATGGGATATTCTGTAAGATGGCAGTCTAACCTGGTCTGTGGGTGCACTGATGTTTCTGGATGATAAAAAGAACCTGTTGCAGGGGGTACAGTATCTTAGCACCTTTAAATTTCCTAGGTGATGTAGTTTTCTACAAAAGCTAAAATTATTCTAATTATGCATTTAAGGGTTAACATTCACAGTAGTAAACCATAGTTTCCTGGATAAGCTCCAGTCTGAGAATACTAAAATATTTGCAGTTAGTATCAGAAATTATTTCTGTAGCAGAAGCATTGACATTTTTACTCAAAGGACATGATATACAGTACTGTAAGTAAAATTATTATATTGATGAACATTTGTCATAAATGGGGTCAACCAACAGCCTTCAATAAAAGTCATAGGCTAGTTATAGGTTATTTTTCGGTCACCACTGGAAGAAATACAAGCTACAGTATGTTATATATTGGTGACATAAATCTTGTACCAGCCTGCAAATGGTGTTTTGTGGATTTTGTCTCTTTCCTCTCACAAACAATAGGACACGTAAGTGGTTGTTCACTGCTTTTTGTGCCCTAGATAACACCTGTTGCAAATCAGGTTGCCAACAATCACAAGAAACAAGTTCTGTCCTGATCACCCAACTTGGACTTCCCCATTGATCTTGTCAAAGTGTTGTGACTTCTGGTTTTCCAATATTTGCCCTATCATTGGCAGATTGGCTGCAGCTTCTTGTCAGTTAACAGGTTGATGGCTGACCACAATGGCAAGTTATCAGAAACAGTTCATTTAGATCAGATATGTAAGACATGTTTATTCCTTTCAGTGAACTTATTTCATTTTCACAAGGCTTGAGATTCAGCAGCTTAAATTCTCTCATGATATGTGCTGCTCAAATCCCTCACTAATGAGATGATTTAGTCATTAGCAACAGGCCATGCCACATGAGTGTATCACAGTCAGTTATGAAAGACAAATTAATAAAAAATCCCAAAAAATATTGAATCATTATCTGAAGCCCATAGTTTAAAAATAGTATGTACAGTATGCATGGTGTGATTACTTTTGAGGCTCAGTATGCAAATTGCCTGTATATCACTATAATCAAAACACATACTGTTTCATTAGAATGGATTGCTGTTTGATCCTAGTTGCTTTATTGGTAAAAACAAGGAAACATGTATGGGAATGTAATTACTAAGCATCCATTATTATTTCTTGCAGAATTTAGTTCATAACCGAAAATATAGTGAACTTCTGCATTAGCTGAGATCTTGCAAATGAGGACATTAACACTAAAAAAGGTGCCTGAGATTAATTTAGATGTGTAAATAGTAGTTTACAAAAAGTGCAGTAAAACAAACTTTTTCCTTTCTTTTGTTGATATATTGTGTTATCAGTTCACTCACCACTTATCACTTATCATTGATGTTTGAAGGTGAAAAGAATTTCTTATTTTCAACTTCAAAGTCAACTCTCAACAGTTTTTATTCAATTTCTGTCATAGGCAGATACAATATTGTAAATTATCATAGAGCAGATATTTGCTCTTGTATTCGGTTTTGGTGCCCCGTGAATGAAAACAATAAGGAAAACTTTTATTGCAGGTCATTTCCAAAAACAGAGTGTAAGAAAGGCAATTATTTTGTTTCCTGATTTTATTTTTTATGGTCTCAGGGTCATACAGTACTTTGAATAGAGCAATATGAGGTCTGCTGTATATCCTTTGAATAACGATATAGAGATTCTGTTTACATGTCATATCATTAAAATTAGATTCATACTTTATTTTTTTTTGTTCATCATTATTGTCTTAAAACATATATTTTTTGTTTCTTGAGATTATTATTTAATTACAGTGAAACAACTGTAACACTCACAACCCTGTGGATGCACATAATACACATGAAGTTATGTCATCATGTATTTATTTTTATAATCTGATTATGCAAGCCAAACACGCTTAGGTATTAACTAAAATTGACATTTGCCATCTAATAGGATCTTTTATCGAGGAAGAACATTGCAAGGGAAGAAACCAACCAGCTCATAGCCAATAAGACAAATACAAGTATTTATTACTGCACATAAAGTTAGAAGCAGTAGCAACAATTTAATGTAGAATTAAGTTCATAACTTGAAAACATGAAGAACTTTCCAGAGTGTGCTTTATTTCCTAATCCCTTCAGGGCTTAAGGTGTGATTATCACAGGCAAGAAGCTTGTGGTCCCATTATAGACATTTATGAAAAACCCTGCCTGAGGAGTCATAACAGGTGTTGTTTAGTGGGGACCACAAACCTGACATTGCAGCATGACTGAGCCCTGCACTGTAGTAGACAAGGCAAAAAAATGAAAGGACGTCAATGTCAATTGAGATCAAGAACCATGGAGGTTGAAATAATATAACATAGATACAATAGGAAGCTTTGCAGATTTTTTAAAATTAATTTGCTTATCATCAGCACCTATTTTAATGACAACACCATTCCAGCTGCTAAGAATCGCCTGACGTGCACATTAAACATAAATCAAAAGGCACTTAAAAGAAAAGTTAAAAATACATTTTAAAGATCCTGTTAGATACTGAAAAACAAATATTTGTTTATATATTTTATTTAAATGTTATTTATATTATTTAATAAATATATATATATATTACTCCTGTAAGATTCACTTAGAGACCCCTCCAAACATATTAGGACAGTGAATTCTTAACAGGAATTTTTACTAATAATTTTAACAATAACATTTCTAACAAAACCACATGACTGATAAGTTCAATTCTTTCATATTTCTTTTTTAATAAAGTCTATAGAGCACTATCTTGCTTAAGTTAAACACATTGATAGTGGTGAACCTTTATACATGAACAAAAAACATGTTGGGACAATTGAATGAAAGGCATCTTACAGTATGTCAATCTGGTGTTTGTTAGTAGAAGCATACATAGTTAATAGTAAAATAAAATACAAACCAAATTACCTTCTGTTAAAGAAAAGCAGGCAATCTTGAAATTCTGAAATATTGATTAGAACTTGGATGTACCAAATTCAGCATTCTGGAATATACTGAAGAAGGAAAAAAGCATGATTATAATTACTAATAACAGGCAAAACTGGACATTTTAAGGAAAAAAAAATCTGAAATGGCAGAAAAATTCAGAGCTGTCAAGAAAATTACTAAAAGAACAGTCAGTGAAATCACTAAATCTCAAGTACAGGGGTAGAGGATCAAAATGTAGAAGACTGAGACAGCAGAATTATAAAAGAATTATAAAAGCTACAGTACAATACAGGATGTAAACCTCGAACACGCAAACAGATGTACCCAGTTAGAATTTCCTCAGAAGTAAAATGTTAGCCAGCAGAGTTTTGGAACAAAGTTTTATAGATAGATGAGACTAAGATAAACTTTTACCAAAGTGATGATAAAGTGTGAAGAAAGCATGGAACTGCAAATGCACCAAAGAACACTATCTCAACAGCGAAGTATGGTTGAAGTAATATATCCTAGGCAAGCATGGTCGCCCATAGATCTGGCTCCCATATCCCACAGCTTTATTGATGATAGCAACACCAGCATGAATTTTTGTTTCCATGTATAGAAGAAAATGCTACCAAACTTGTTCGGCGGCACTTTACCATGCAGTATGACAGTGACCCAAACATAAAGCCACTGCGACCAAGAAGTTCATCTGGAGTTGTTTGATCAAAGTCTAACAATGGTGAAACAAGTATAAAATATGACAAATATAAAAAGATGGTGTGCTTAGTACTTTAGCATTAACTTGTCAGGCCTGGAAAAGTAGAGTAGACTGATGTGGAAAACAGAATAGAGCTGGCTCTTGCGGAATTTAGCTAGACCATAAGAATTTTTTTGGAGCTAAACTCCAAAAGAGAAAGAATATCAGGTACGTATGTTACTAGAAGCCTTGGGAAGGGGAAAAGTCAAAGGCTGACACCAACCAGTTGTACACCACCCAGAAAGGAGGATAGATGGGAGAAGGAACCTTTACCTGTAGCTGCCTAGGCCCGAGCACTACAGACAGTACGGAGCTGAATGAAAAAAAAACTGGATTCAGTGAAGACTGATGCTGTGTGGGGCAGAAAGGGAAGCAGTGACCAGGAGGTCCTATGGTGGACAAAGAAAAGAAGGATTAGAGAGAGGGAAGAAACAAAACAACACATATGGATCAGAGCCAGAGGTGCGGTGGGTCGGATGTTTATTATTATTATCATGTTTGACCAGAAACAGAGAGAGAAGGGGGGATGAAAGGCAAATGGAGCAAGTGAGATTAGGAAGAGAGAGGGAAGGGGAAGGAGGACAGATCTGTAGTAGGGACAGCTGCCCAAAGTTGTTCAGAGTTTCTGGAAGGCTTATTGACATCAGGAGACCTAAAATAAACAATCAGGGATGGTATTGTTGGTGAAGAGCCACTTATAAAAGGTAAGGCCCTAGCAATTATGAATGCAAGACAAATCTGTCAATGACAAAACAAGACGCAGATGAGTGTGATACGCTATAATTCAGTGATAAACAATGGATCTCTGATCCTGTTATATAAAAATACAATATACTAATATCCTTAAATTGAATTGTGTACTGTACATCTGTTTTCTTGAGCTACCATTCTAACACCATCATTACCATATTCTTTATCTTCATGTTGCACCAATGTGGGATGGGTTGAAAAACATAGTGCAGATTTCCAGGAAGAGTAAAGTTAGTCAAGAAAAAACTATACTCAATGAGAGTGGGAATGTGCAAAGTTTTGTAACTGTAAATTTGAATTAAACAAATGGCTAGAATTATAAACACAAAAATATACTTTAATGAGCCTGGTCAGGACCTGGATGGGAGACCTCCTGGGAAAAACTAAGGTTGCTACTGGAAGATGTGTCAGTGAAGCCAGCAGGGGGTGCTCACCCTGTGGTCTGTGTGGGTCCTAATACCCCAATATATTGATGGAGACACTATACTGTAAAAAGGCCCCATCCTCCGGATGAAACATTAAACCGAGGTCTTGACTGTGATCAATAAAAATCCCAGGGCATTTCTCAGTAAAAGTAGGGATGTTACCCTTGTGTCTTGTCCAAATTTCCCATTGGCCTTTACCAATCGTGTCCTCCTAATAATCCGCATCTTGGCTTCAACACTCTGTTCTCCTCTCCACTGATAGCTGGTGTGTGGTGAACATACTGACGCACTATGGCTGCCATCACATTATCCAGGTGGGTGCTGTACACTGAAGGTGGTGAAGGGGAGTCCACATTATCTGTAAAGCCCTTTGAGTGGAGTGTCCAAAAAAGTGCTATATAAGTGTAAGGAATTATTATTATAATTCTTTAGTTTCTAATGTAATTTTACACAAATTAAAAAAAAGACCTTTATTACATAGCACTATTTAATTGATCTACATAGTGACGGAAGGAGAATAACTCTTCAGTTGTTGCTATTACTCATATTATGACTGGGATTTCTAGTTTATTGGGACTTGGTCCCATTTTTTTCATTAAATTTAATTCTGCACAGAATAACTTTCAAAAAACCATAAGGCTTGTTCTTCTCCACTATATTTCCACATAACATTATGGTAAAACATGTTCCTGCTTCTTCAACAATCTTCTTGATGTGGAAATGATCCAGTTTTCATCTACAAATCTTTTATTTCGAAACATATAATTGTCTCGACGTGTGTGATTTTACTCTGAAAAAGAAAATATTCAGTACTTTCTTTTTTTTCACATGCCATTAAAGTTTTAGGAATTGTCAGATAATGACATTGGAAATACATGTGCAAGATGCATAACATTCGCTCCCTGAAAAATGTTGTCAGATGTACTTTGCAGCTGGAAGGGCTCTGATGTTGACAAATGTACTTTGACATTTGAATCATACCCAAAAATGTGCCTGACATTTAACTCCTTTCACCCATAGAAGCTATCAGTTTGAGCATTAAAGTTTTGATTAAATATATTTTTTTAAAGTATACAGCATTTTAAATTCAATCCAATTTAAATGTGTACAAATAAACCTGCAAAGGTACACTTTAAAAATTTTGAAATTAAAGTTTTGTTTCACAAACCTCTTTCATGATCTTATAAATAACACCACAAGCCACCATTATAAAAACATGAAATACTCAAAAACTCAAGTTTAATTGTAATCTTGAACAAAGGAATGTGTGATCTTGATATATGCCTCATCAAAAACAGAAATATATGGCTTTACATAAGTTATTTAATATCTATAAAGAATTCCCATTGAGAATGTACAGTAGGGGTAAAATCTTGAACAGTTTGATTTCCTGAACAGTTTGAAGCCCCAACAGTACAAACCCTCTCTGCAGTCTGTAACCAATGACCATAGACCAGCCCCTTTTGGGGAAACACCCTATCCCCTTCAGGTTTTGTAACTAGATAACTATTTTATTTGTGTCCCATTTCAATGGAGAGGAAACTAATCCTGCCACCTCTCCCTTAATTTTAACCTATCATCAATAATATATCAACCTTTATATAACAAGTAACAACCAGGATTTTCCTCTAAACCTGTTTAAGCACTTTTGGTAACACCTACTTGGCTGATCACGATTGGCTGGGGACACAACCCATAGCCTTTACCTGCTATTACTTTACATGAAAAGCCTTGGTTGCCGACAGTAAACTTTCTATCCAACCTACTGATTATTGGCACGGACACCACCTGATAGCTACTGTACACCTCCATAATAATAAGGGTACTGAAGCTCATTATTTTTAAAGCTAACCAAATAGGGAAAGCTAATCATTGGTTCTCCTTTACTGGTCTTCCAGAATGCTCTCCATATGGTATCTAAACTTAACCCATCTACTGATCAACTCAAAGCAATTCAAAGATGGATCTCAACTAAAAGGAAGACTCAACCAGAGATAGATATAATACCAGACACTCTTATGACAGGTATTATGTTGTGTGTGCTCAGTCCGTGTGTGACACCACAATGAGCATCAGCTGCATCAGGGTGCTACTCTGCTCCTACATGTACACAATTGTTCTGACTTCTCTTCTTTCCTTAACAAAAACATTTAACCCATATATGGTCCTACAGTATATGCACCTCAACCAACCAAACTGCCCTACAATGACTGTTGCTCTGTTATACCATTTTACAGTTGTTCATAGATTTTATGTTACAACAATCGTGGTAGTATAGATGAGTATAATCAAATATTATTTGCTTCCTGGTCAACAGCAAATGGTGCACCGACGTGAAGGTAATCTCTAAATCCTGCTCGCCGAATCTAGAACACCTGACCATAAAATGTCGACCCTTTTATTTGCAGAGGGAGTTTTCCGACACTATTATCACAACCGTTTACATTCAACCTCAAGCCTGCGTGGAAGCAGCACATAGCGAACTCCACGACATTATCAACAAGCACGAAAACTCCCACCCGTAAGCCGTCTCAATTGTAGTTGGGGACTTCAACCACTGCAATCTGAGGAAAGTACTGCAAAATACATTCAGCATGTCACTGTACCGACAAGAGGAGGCAATATTTTGGACCACTGCTACACAACAATAAAAGGAGCATACAAAGCTCTTCCCAAACCGAGTTTCGGTAAGTCGGACCACATCGCTCTCCTGTTGCTTCCTGAGTAAAAACAGAAGCTGAAGACCTCCCCCATTGCGAACAGGTCAGTGCGTTGTTGGTCTGAGGAGGCGGAAAGCAGGTTAATAGACTGCTTTGATAGTACAGACTGGAACGCATTCAGAGCTCCCGACGCAGATTTAAATGAGTATACGGACGCGGTCACCAGCTATATTAAATACTGCACCGACATTTGTGTACCAGAAATGAAAATTAGGTCATTTCCCAATCAGAAACCGAGGTTCAACAATGACATTCGCAATAAAATAAAAGATAGATCCACCGCGTTCAAATCGGGGGACAAAGAGCTGTACAGGAAATCACGGTATGCATTAGAGGAAGCCATAAAACGCACCAAACGGAGCTACAGAGTGCGGCTTGAAACGCAGTGCGCTGACACCCGGAGGCTGTGGCAGGGATTACAGTCAATCACAGGCTACAAGGGCTGCAGCCAGGAGATTGACACGAACAACGCATCCCTGCCTGACGAGCTGAACCATTTCTATGCCCGCTTTGATGCTCTGAACACGGGCAATGCTGAGAAGACCCCAAGTGTGCAGGGCAAGTTTGTTCTGAAACTCTCAGAGCAGGACATGCAGAAGACTCTGAGCAGGGTGAAAATCCATAAGGCTGCAGGGCCTGATGGGATACCACCTCGCGTCCTGAGGACATGTGCAGCCCAGCTGACCACAGTGTTTACGGACATCTTTAACTCCTCCCTGTCACAGTCCATGGTCCCCACCTGCTTTAAAAAAAACACTATTGTTCCACTCCCCAAAAAGGCAAAAGTGACATGCCTGAATGATTACCGCCCAGTAGCATTAACATCTGTGGTGATGAAATGCCTGGAGAAGCTGGTGTTGTCACACATCAACTCCTCCATCACAGAGTCCCTGGACCCCTTGCAGTTCGCCTACCAGAACAACAGATCAGTTGATGATGCTGTCTCCCTGGCTCTACATACAGCCTTGGAACACCTGGACACTAAGAACTCGTATGTGAGAATGCTGTTTGTGGACTACAGTCCAGCATTCAATTCCATCATACACAGTCAACTGGTGATAAAGCTCAGGGGATTAGGTCTGTGCAACTCTGTCTGCAACTGGCTGCTGGACTTTCTTATCGAGAGACCACAGGTGGTGTGGATAGGCAATAAAACATCAACACCACTCACCCTGAGCACTAGAACCCCACAAGGCTGCTGTCTGAGTCCAAGGTTGTACTCCCTGTTCACTCACGACTGCACAGCAAGACACAGCGACAACCGCATCATTAAGTTTGCAGATGACACCACTATAATAGGCCTGATCAGCGATGATGACGAGTCCACTTACAGGGATGCTTAGGTGGTGTCATAACAATAACCTGGACTTGAACGTTAATAAAACGAAGGAGCTAATAGTGGACTTTCGGAGACACAGGCCACACACTCACAGCCCACTCAGTATTGATGGAACAGAAGTGGAAACAGTCACCAGCTTTAGGTTTTTGGGAATTCACATCTCTAAAGATCTAACCGGGACTGTGAACACTGAATCTATCATGAAGAAGGCTCAGCAGCACCTTTATTTCCTGAGGTGCCTCAAGCGATGGGGGATGCCAGTACCTGTGTTGGTGAACTTTGATCTCTGCACCATCGAGGACATCCTCACCAATGGGATCACCGTGTGGTATGGCAGCACCTCTACTCGAGAGAGATAGGCACTGCAGAGAATGGTCAATATGGCCCAGAAGATCGCCGGCTGTGGTCTCACCGAGATTAAACAGCTCTATGAGGACCGCTGCCGTGGTAGAATTCTGGCCATCACAGAGGACAGTCATCACCCCGGGCATGAGCTCTTCACCCCACTGCCCTCAGGTAAGAGATATAAGAGCATACGGACACTTACTGTACCACTAGATTCTTCAATAGCTTCTATCCACAAGCAGTGAGACTGGCGAACACATTTAGCCATCCCCCTCGGACCACACCTACACCATCACCATCTACCTCATTATGATTTCTTATTTATTGCACATCTCCAGTCATTGTTTACACATCTGTATTGTTTACATTCAAACTGTCTACATGTTTACTTGTATATTGTCTACTGTTTTTTATATTGTCTTCATGCACTGTTTGCACTTTGTTTTGTTTTTTACACTTGTTTTACAATCGAGAGACTTTCTGTAAGTAAGAATTCCATTGTACCAGTACCGGTTACATATGGCAATAAAGTTCAAGTTCAAGTTCAAATATTCTACTTTGTGAGGTTTGTGCTTCTTGGGCATTGAGTACATATTTACTACTTTTTGGGAATACATGAAAATAAATATATTTCATTAATATCTTGACAACTAATGTAACGTTCTTGTTGGGTGTGCTTTGTAGTAATGGGCAACATTGAGCTGCATGGCAAAAATGTGACATTCCCAGTTTAAACAGTAGCATTACAAAGGCTTTAATAACAGATAATATCTCAAATATCAGATCTTCTACAGTAATTTAGTATGATTTACCAACAGGCCTATTCTATTGCAAATGTTTTATTATCCCAGCTACTGTTGGATTAAATAAGGGCACTTCAGGCAGATAAATCTCTTTGTGAAATCTGGGTCTCTGGAGAGTTCACTGCTTCCCATCTGTAATATGTAGTTTTCAGCTTACTACAGCTGTATGCATTGAGAAGGATGTTTGATATTTTTATTCAACTGCATTAGCCGTTAAATCCCAGAGAAGCCAAATGTAAGTTGTATCTTAAAATAGGTCATTGAAAATCTTAAACATGAACAGCATTGCATTTTCTCCCAAGCCTAACACCATGCAGACTTTATAAAATGTTTATGTGTGTAAGAATTATATTGGCTATAACATTTTTTGGTATACTGATTTTAAGTGTCTTTAGAATGCTTAAATAGAAATGCTAATTATAAAGACAATCATATTTTAACCCCACTCAAATAAGCATTACATTTTTTGTTTACTTTATCTCTTTATCTCGGAGATTATCCTTTATCTCTATTTTCTATCATCTAAATAATTTAAGAGTAGTGTTCCAGTATATTGTTATTTTTGTTTCAATGAGTAACCTTAGCAGTAGTTTCTTTAGTACGCCAGTTTCATTAAAGAAAATAATCCCTCTGTACTTGTTTTACATTTTGATTTGCCCATCTATCGATTTTTTAAACCAATTTTCCTTCAATTTAGGGTTGCGGGGGAGCTGGACCCTACTCCGGCAAGCAACAGGTACAAGGCAGGATACACTCTAGATGGGATGCCAATCCATCGCAGAGCTGACACACAGTCACAAACAGACAAGCATACACACTCACACCTAAGAGCAATGTCTCCCAGAAGCCAATTAATCTACCACTATATTGTTGGTCTGTGGGATGAAACCAGACCACCCTGCATAAACCCACACAAACATGAAGCAAACATGCAGACTCTGTGCAGACAGTATCCCAAGTCCAGAATTAAACCCGAAGCCCCAGCACTGCAAGGCAGCAATACTGCACCACCATGCTGTCCTCATTCTATTTCAGGAAAGATTAAAAAAACTGCTATATGATAATTTCATTCAGAGATCATTTGTTGTCTGCTTTAGTTCCATTTAAATTCTAATTATTTGTAAAGTAAGTACATGGACAATGTTCATTCTACATTCTAAGAAGTACAAAACCTTTTATGCTCCAAAAATAAGTTAAAGGCAATGTATTAATGTTGAAATGCTTTGCATTCAATTACCACTGCATGGCTCCATTGGGCTTTTTATTGTCCGTTTCTCTTTCTTGATGGTACATGACAGCTGCCAAGGTTTCACATATCACGAGAAAAAAAATCCCATTGCAAATGCAACATGCTGTCCTTCAAAAAGACTTAGTAAGAGAAAAGTGACGCTCAAATGAAACTCCTTCTGCATGAAAATAGGCCACACAAGCCCAGTGGGCAGCCATCTTCTTTAAAGTGTCAGGGAAAATGCATTTGGAATAACAGAGAACCATTCTCATAGAACCCCTAGAGAAATGGGAAATTATCTTGTGATAATTAAGTTATTTATAGGAGGGAACCTGCTGAATCTTTCAAGACATGAGGGAGAAATCAAATGGTATGTCAGAAAAAGTAATAGTAAAGTAATATCATCAGTGCCAAGTGTATTGATTTTCAGGGTTTTACTTTTGAAGGATGTTCTTGCAAAAGCAATAGGAAAGGCAGTAATGAATAACTTGTAATTTTCTTCACCAAAACAAAAAAAAGATTTTGACTGTATTGAGAAGCAGTAAATAGTCCCATGATAAATTTTCTTAATCCCTCAATAGTTTACAATACATTCAAGAAAGCAATTGATTATTTACATTTCGGTTTAAAAAAATTATATTCTAATAATTTGTGTGGAGTGCTACCATTTGAAATAGACATTGAGCTTCTAAGCAACTATGTATGACTTGTACAAATAATCAAATAATAGTTTTAAATAATTTGAGGTTGCAAATGTGGGAAAGGGTAGAAAATCTCATTATTTTCTGTAAAGCTAGAAGCAATGAAAGAGAAAGACCAAATCTTGACTTTTAAGAAAATGGACAGTTCCATGCTTACTGAACGGTAAGGAATAGCACTTAACAAGCAGCAAAGAGAGCGGTTTGCTTATTCAGTAAGACAGCAGACTGAAGTATAGTGATGCAACATTTCTTTTTGTAGCTCATTGAGAAAAGCTTGCTTTATGTATCAAACTTACTGTATCTGACTTACAAATCCTTTCTCACGGTCACGTGTTTGCTTTCAGGTTTGCCAACTCAGGCATTTAAAAGTTATTTTTATCGATAGATCTTTCATAAGACAGTGGTATGTTAATTTTTTCTTTTTTAGTCTTCTTGATTGTGCTGTCAGCATCACGCATTCTGTATGTTTAAACATTTGTTTATTAAAACCTTTTTTTCTCAAACTTTAGCAGACTAACAAAGTTGAAAGTGTTTGATTTTGTGAAGAAACAAGTTTAAGTGTCATCACAGTTTGTTCAGTTCATGCACAGTTTGATAGGCCTGTGTTATGCCAAAGCTTTGTACTACTCTTCCAGGTACAGTATGTACCAGTACCAATAATAAAAAATCACAAAACCTTTATCTCTTGTCTTAGAATTTAAATTTCACAAATGCATATGACAATATTCTCTTACTTTATTTCTTACTTTCTTTTAGGCAGCTATAACATACTGCATGCCTTTACAAATTGACATGATCTACAATGAGTTCTTTACAAATGTCTTCAGCAAAATTGTTAATTTTTTAGACCTTGTAGCTGTTATATATAGGACAAACTCCACATTTAATGTGGACAATGCTTTTTCACAAGTCCACATTCTTATCTGATCCACTGTCATTCATTCACTGACAGCCAGGCATGATGTATTTTCTGGTTTGGAATTTACCCTCTTATACACAAATGTAAAAGCCTCTGATCCAACAATGAATAATAAGAAATATGCATTAGGTATATGCAGCCTCTGATAAGATGAGTTTGTTTGTTTCCAAGAACTGGAATATTGTCTCATTGCTCAAGTAATGCTCCAGATGGATGGCTTATAAGATTAAGTTCTATGTTTATTGGCCATTTATTTTTGAGTAGCTTACATAACAAATTTTTTTTTAAAGTTTCTAAATGTATAATAACAGTAAATATACAGAATATACAATATGGTATATTTATATTTTCAGAAGGCTTTTAATGGAGTTTATAACAAAGGTTCAGGAGGGATGACATCAACCAAGTTCAATCAGACTCAGCTGTCAGTAATTAGCAATCGCTCCTGTCATCCATTCCTCTCCCAAAACGCTATAAATACCTTAGAGATCCCTATCTCTCTCTTTTGCATGTCTCTTGCATCCCACCTCCTCCTCTGCAGCTACCCCTTTGTCACCCTGCATGGGGGTCCTGGTCTCCGAGAGGTCAGCCCTCAGCCAAGTGGGTTTAGCCAATATTTCACTCCATGACGCTTTAATCTTGGGTGTTGCTATTCCTAGTGAAATAAAGTTCTATTAGACCAATATCTGAAATAGGCTTACAGATTGCAGACAATGAGATTTTAATGCAATGCATGTTTGAATTGAAAAACAGTTAAAGAATATAAAACCGAGTAAAGATAAAGGGTGAAAGCTTTGATTATAGTCATATTTAGGTTAAGTTCAACAACTATCTGCATTAGGACCCCTGATATTCTTAATTTACATCGATGATCTAGACTCTGTTCTCTGATTAGAAAAGACTCTGATCTGTTAAAATTATTACATATGTGAGGTTTGCAGACAGTACCAAAAACGAGCATTAGGAAACACTGTCCAACTAGCACAGTAAATTTAAAAAAATTGATAGAATTCAACACTTGGCAAACACTTAAGAGACGTCATTTGATTTTGCAAGTGCAAATGAACAAGACTTAGAAATTAGGACCAATATACAGAAAAAAGGACAAACTTAATGACAGATTATAGTTATAAGTCCTGTTTTATAATATTGTATGATATTATGCTGTTACAAAAACACTGCTACTCTGGAATCAGTCCAGAGACGAGAGACCAGAAAGTTCAGGGCTTAAAGCAAAGCCTTACACTGACAAGCTGAAGGAATGGAATAATTTTAGCCTCGAACAGACAACACTATTAGGAAACCTGATTCAAGCGTTCGAAGTTCTCACAGAAATTGACAAACCTAACCTGCTGAACATCTTCAGAATCACAAGTAAAAAGATGTAAATTATGTGGAAATATATTTAAAACCCAGGATTCAGTGCAATGTGTATGTAAATAGACATCTTAAAAACTTTACTAAACAAATGACATTGCACACAACCTTTTGTCTGAAGGCCCAAACCCTAAACATTTCAAAACCATTTTTAAAAGGAGTTTTTAAAGCCTACCAGCATCCCAAAATACATAGTGTCAAGTTTATAACCAACACTGCTTTACACGATTACATTTGTTTTCTAGGATTTGTTGGTGCATTTTTTCCTCCAGGCAGTTTCTATTCATTGTTACAAACTCTTTCGGCTTCAATTTTCTGTACTGGGAATTTTGTCTTTCTTGTCTGTCTCGGAGAACTGTTTATTCTCAGAAAGCCAGAGGAGTGCAGACTGCATGTTGTGCAGACAACAACATCTTTAGAATTTTACCATTTACAACAACAAGCAGAACAGCTACTAAGCACATTCTTTATAAAAATGTGTATATAAAACTGAAATGGAAAATAATATTTCACCTTTTAAAATGTAACATGTATTTTGCAATCACAAGTTATTATCACAATTCCAGTAATGATACTAGGCTTTATATGCTAGCTTATAAAATCCTTCAGGTTACATGCTTAATTTTTTTCCCTTAAAATGAGTCCATAATTTGCTATAATCTTTTTTATTTTTAGATTCTTGTAACTTGGTTGTTTTGGGATATCACATGTGTGTCTGAGAAATATACTCCTGATAGAATTCTGTATTTTTTTCAATTTCAGTCCAGCCTACACCAGTGTAGTCCATGTTTAAGGGGTGCCCCTAATTTGAGACTAAAACTGTACAAGAGCAAACTCCTTAATTCCTTAAATGATGCAGCTTATTATTAAACAATACAAAAAACATTAAAAATATTTTCATGAAAAATGGACTTTCATTATCCAAACAAGTGATGTGCTCTTTTTACCAAGTAATGTTTGCAGGATGAATAAGTACATGACTAACACACTTGCCTACACTTAAATGCGGCATTGTTTAATTAAAAGTGACAGCAAAAATGAATTTGTTAGAAAAATTAACTAGTCGCAGATGTTAAATTAATGGAAACACATAGGCTGAGAAGGGGGTGTCTAACTCATTCGTTATGGTGGGCCAGATTTGATATAAATGTACTTCCAGTGGGCCCTACATTCTATAAATCAGTATTTCTCTCTCCTAGTCCTGGAGTACCACTTAGAGATTGTTTAATGTTCTGTGTGCTGATGCTGCTGGAATAATGCACTTTAGGGTATTTTTGTAACCAAGGCCTGGGTGCATAAAAAAGCCTTAATAAGTACAGGCACTTGTCCTCTGCAGTCTTGTTATGTGGCCCTTCAGCGAGATGCTAATTCCTTATTTTTATCTTCTTTGTGGACATTCTCACCATAGGTAATAAAAAACAGTGCTTGTGCTTGTTCTTATTTTGTGCCAGCTTACAAAATTTTCATTTTCCAGGGTTACCCTTTGCGTATTCTTCATACCTAGAAGAGTGGAGAGAACTGCATATCCATTTGCTTTCTATTTAAGTAGGTTCTAGGAACCAACAACTATTGCTCCATCACTGGAAACAGGTGCAGCTCCATCTATATTGCACCACCTGACCCAATGTGATTATTTTTACATAGAAGTAAACAATTTAACTATGTGTTAAAATGTACTGTGAAGAAAAATGTCAAAGGTATAAGGTTATCTCCATAATAAGGATAGATAGAGTGCTTATAGAAAGTCTACACACCCACTTCAAAGTAACATTTTGTGTTCAAACAGCCTGAACTCACGACACACCAAATAAGAATTTATTTTACCTTTATTTACACATTATAACACACAGCCTCCAAGTGAAAATGAACTATTCAAACTTCCTGAAAAGTACTGTAATTACAAATGAAAACCTAAAAAATGTGTTGAGTAAGTATACATACCCCTGAGTTAGTAGTTTTGATTGAATTACAGCCATAAGTCTCTTTGGATTGGATCTGTACCAATAAAGCATACCGAGATTTGGCAATGGTTTCCCTTTCCTCCTTAAAGAACGTTTCAAGCTCAGTTAAATTGCAAAAGGCACATTGACGGACTGCAATCTTCAAGTCACATGTTTTGAATTTGACTAAGGTCACAGCTCTAACCAGGTTGTATTGTGTACTTCAAACGAGACTCGATGGGGGCTTTTTTGAGTAGCGGTTTTCTTCTTGACATCCTCCCATACCACCCAGATTTGTGGAGAGCTTGGGATATTGTTGTGACATGTACCAGTAACTGACATAAAGGTGTGCAGGACCTTCAAAGTTGCCACTGGATACTTGATGGCATCTCTGATCAGTCTCTTCCTTGCTCAGTTATCCATTTTGGAGGGACATCCTGATCTAGGCCAGTTTTCCATGATGCCATAGGCCTTCCACTTCTTAATGATGGTCTTGACTATATTCCAAGGGATATTTAAGGCCTTTGATTTTCTTATATCCACCTCCTGCTCTGTGCTTTTTCACAACTTTATTTTAATAGCTCCTTGTTGCCTATAGTAGGCTCTTTACTTTGAAATGCACTAACCAGTTTTAGGAGATCTACCAGAACAGATTATTTTATTCTAAAATCATCAAAATCACTACCATTGAACACAGCTGGAACATTTACAGTACCTTGTTATGTGATTTGGAAGGCAATTGGCTACATCAGAGGTAATTTACAATTGCTGTTTCTAAGGGTTGTGCACATGGATCCAACCCATTTTTCAGGTTTTCATTTGTAATCACAAATGTTATTTTGAGCATTTGTATTTCACTTAGAGGTTAATTTGAAAAAGAAGTGTTAGTTTGGAACAGATATGTAAAATTTCTATCGGCACTGTATATCTACAATGCTAGAAGTTCATTTTTAGATCCAAAGGCAGGACAAATTGTGAATGAAAGGTTCTAGTGGCAATGGATATTTGGCTTAGCAGTGGTTTTGGTGAGCAGGTTGGAACCTGGGATCCTTAAATTACTGACCACACCTGTTTGTGGTCAGATCATAACATCAGCATTATAGGTGAAGGATGTCCTGTATCTTTGTTTTTCTTTCACAGCATTTCTCTATAGTTCTATATGAATCCAAAGAATCCCTGAGGTGAGGATGGTTTCATGACCTCTACCCCTGGACCATAGACCCTGGAAGTGAAGTAAGAGAACTTCCTAAGATCAGAGGGAGATGATAATGTCCTTGGGTTGAACCTCTTGAACAAAGAGAAGACTGTGTATAAAGAAAACTGAAAGAAAGAGGGAAATTGGCTGTTGCAGCTTTGGCAAGAAAATGAGAAAGAAATGGTGGACCTGCCAGATCTTTCTAAATCTGTAAAATTGGAAAAGACAGAGTGGCCAGATATCTGTCTAACTCTGGAGCGAGATAGGCTGCCCTTTGGTTCCCATACAAGGGAAAGGCTGAGAAGGAAAATAAACTGTGACTACACCCTTAGAACAGAAAATGGCTAACACAAGAGTTACAAGGCCTGATATTATGATGGGTGCATGATCCAGGTGGAAATACATCTGCTAGTTGTTTCACCCACCCTTTCCTGTTTTCTGCTACCATCCAGGGGGAGAGGTTGCCATTGAAGTGTTAGTCTTTGGTGGGTAGATGGCTTCCTTTGTAAGGCGAAGGGTATTACTGTAAGTAGGACAGCGGTTCGGGCAAAATGGCAGCTCTGGCCTGAAGTATATTCCCCAGAAAACTGTGGAGAATGTCCTGCCTTCCTCAATCAGTTTAGTTGGGAGAAGACAATTGGTCAGGTATTGATTTAAAAACCAAGAACAGAGGCTTCCAGTGGTGAAAGACCAGAAGAGTGAGAACACAAGACTCTTGTAAGACTGTGGAGCTGTGAGTCTGTGTGACAAGAGTATTCTGGAACCAGAAAGTTGCTAAGTTACTTAGTAGTTGATAGTAAAGAACTAAAGACATTATTAGCTCAGCAAAGGTTGTAGGTTGGTGTTTTCTAACACTATAAATGAAGAGTACCAGTTTTATATCTTATGTTTGCATTTATGTCTGTTTTCCTGGGATCAACATATTATAAGGTTGCAAAGGAATAAGTAATAGGTTTATTCCATGCTGAAAATAGAAGAAAGGAAACACAATGTTTAGGCCGTGGAGCCTTATTCAGGTGTGAAAGAGACAAGGCAGTAAGCAAAGGTAATGTAGCGGGAGAACAAAAGCTGGGAGAGAGGAGGAGCGAGGGGCGGGAGCAGGGGACTGAAAGAGAAGCCAATCAGGAGGTGTGAAGTCAGGATAGGTGAAGAGAGGTGTGAAATGAAACGTACAATGAATAGAGAAAATTTAGAAGAAAAGTAGACTGTTAAGAGAAGGGGGAAGGTGTGATCCTAGCTGCAGGATAATTTTAGTTTCTCTAGTCTTTCTGATGTATGAGTTCGGAAAACCATCTTTGAGAAAACAGACGGAGAGATTAGTGTGATCATGGACGTCAGAGGTGAAATGAGAAACAATGGGCTTGGAGAGATCTTTAATCTTCACAGCCCTAACATGTTCTCTGAAGCGGTCTCCGAGTCTCCTTCCTGTTTCTCCAATGTAGATGGCTGGGCTTTTACTGCAAGAGATACAGTAAATAAGGTTGCTGGAGGTACAAGATGCCATCTGGGTGATCCAGAATTGTCCTGAGGTGATTTTAATGAGTGTGGTGTTAGATATGTACTTGCAGGTGATATAGCGAGCTCTGTTGCAAGGCAAAGTGCCTGGTGTGGGTGGTTGCTGAAGGCGGTCAAGGGAGCTGTGAACAAGACGGTTAGGTGGTCAGTGATATGAGATGATGGGGTTGTCAGAAAAGAGGGCCCCAGTGGGAGATCATCCTGTAGGATGGAAAAGTTGTCGTTAATAGTCCTGGGGATAGGAAGTGTGCTGGGGTGGTAGGGAAGCACCAAAGGAATGCGGTTGTTATGGCGGGAGCTCCTGATTGAGTTGATGGTCCAAGGGGTATTTTTGGCTCGGGCAAGGGCCCTGTCAATAACACTGCTAGGGTGTCCTCTGTTGATGAAAAAGGAGTACATTTTGAGGGCTTGGTTCTGGAAATCGATGTCATCGCTGCATAATCGTTAAGCCAAAGGAACTGTGAAAAAGGGAGAGTTTTTAGTGTGTTTGGGGTGAAATGAGCTATACAGGAGATAGCTGTGTGAATCCGTGGGTTTGTAATAGACCGAAGTAGAGAGTCGGGGGTAGTTAATGGAGAAGTTGATGTCTAGAAACGGAAGAGTAGTGGAAGATATGTTAACTGTATATTTGAGGGATGGGTGGAAGTTGGTTAAATGATGCAGAAAGTACGCAATGTGGTGGTTAGAGCATGTGGCAGCACCGACGTAGTCATCAATGTTTCGCTTGTAGAGGTCAGGGACATAGCCAGTGTGGGAAGTGAAGAAGCATTTTTTTACCAAACTGACAAAAATATTGGCATAGCTGGGTCCCATTCTGGTGCCCATGGCGACTCCACTTGATTGTAATAAAATAACACTGCACATGAGGCATTTGTAGCTGTCAGTATATAAAACTTTTTTAATTGATTCTAAAAAACTCATCCAAAATTGAATCATGTTCCTGGAGCCACTGCAGGGAATCAGTAAAATATGAAGAGGTACTGTTATGTGAGATGAATCATACTGGAAGATATGTGTTTCATAATTTTTGATTAAACAGAAAGTGACCCAAACCAGAAATTGTTATCTTGTTATTCCTAAGGAAAGTCCCAGAACAGGTCATATACTGTACTGTAGTTACACAATATTTACTGGAAAACGTATCTTTTATTTTAGTTTATTGAACATAATAAAGAGAAGAATCATTCTGAATCCCAATCAGCCAGACCAACTGGGAATGACAAATGTAAAAATATCCCTTTTTTTCCCAAAGGCAAGGTGTCTGCATAATTTATAGTACTATAATAAAACACATTTTAACAAAAATGCAAGCATTCATTTTTCTGTGATCACATTGCCGGGACAGTCTTTGAAAATTCTGGGACTGATTTTTATTTATGGCAGTCACAAGGCATTGCAAATATAAGGAAAACAGATTGGTGAATAACTGGTATTTAACAACCAATAGTAGGGATCAAAGCTAATTATTTTGACAGTGATCACTACATCTGTCCATCCATTTTCTAACTGCTTTATCCAATAGAGATCATGGGGCAGTCAGAGATTATCCTGGCAATTGGTATGTGGCAATTTTCTACAGACATTTTCAGACAAAAGATGATAAATATTGTACTTCAAGAATGAAGTTACAAATCTGCACAATGTGTTGTGAAATGTGGAAAGTCTTTTACAGGTGAGAAATATACTGTATATAAAAAAGTTTTTTCTTAGTTAATCAGAAAAGAACTTAACTGTGTCTACTAGATCGGGGGAGAGATGCTTAAGTAAAATGGCTGAAAAGGTTAACAAACAACAGGCATTGCATTAGAAGATATAAATGTATTTTCTGTATCGCTTGCTGAGTGCATAGATATACAGTAAATGGCATACCATGATTAACAATTCTTGCAAGATCCTGTAACTCGATAGAATTTGAGACTTGCTGTGCTGCCATGCATGGCACAACTGGAGGGGAAGATATAACTAAGAAGTTTATTAATCATCTTCAGGAAAAAAGAATTGACATCAACAAAATATTTTCTGTGACTGATGGATCTGTAAGAATCATTGCTGATCACGTTGGCCAACCCATGGTAAACTTTAATTGTATCATCAGGAAAATCTTTGTGCCAATATTTTGAATTATGGTCATAACAATATGATGACTACAGTGAAAAAAAAAAAAGTTAATTTTCTTGTCGTTCAATCTGCCTTGAAGCACAGACATTTTCAAACTCAGGACATGGGCAGTGCATACAAGGACACTTGAACAGCAAGGTTCATTGGTTAGGCTGTGGGAAGGTTTTGGCATGCTTTGTGGACTGTCTTGATGCAATCAAAATCTTTTTGTAAGAAAATGTTCAACACAAACCCAAACAGCACAATGAAATATGGGAAACAAAAACTAATGTTTTTAACCACCATTGTCAGAAATATGAATTAACTCTACTTGCATGTGTAGGATGCAAATCAATCTGTCATACATTAAATCTTTTATAAAAGTAGAAAATACTTGCCATAACTTGCATTGACACCTCAATTTTCCGCTAGTTCCACCATCTGAAAGAACTTTCAAAACAGCACAATCTGTGTTGCAGGGCATGTAGTGTACAGGCGAGAACTACAGTGGCATCAGAATTTTCAGATTTCAGAATTTCCAATGTTTTGGTCCGATGTTTTCTTTTCTGATTAAAACAGACAGCTTTGATTCCAGCAACATGGATTTTTTAGAGTTTCAGTGGATAGGTGTTAAGGATTTTGAAATGCAGCTAATTGATTTACAATGTTCAGACTTCTGGAACTCAATGTTCCAGGATCTGCAAAAGACACTTGAGGCTAATGAAAACGATCACAGCATCTCTATCATGGCCTGTTGAAAGTCCCTGCCAGTGAAATTTGACTTTTGAAGAAAGTGGCATTTTCAGTGCTCTCAGCAATTGAATCAATGTACCTCTGTGGACAAATATTTTCACACATGAAGTCAGTTTTTGTCCTTCCCATAGCCGGTAAACATGCCTGGTGTTTAAAGTCACAGGCTAAATGCCTGAGATTAGAGAACTCTGCAAGGGAACTCAGCAGGGGCATGGATCACACTGAATCCATCACACTAAATTTTAATATATGCCTGTTAATTTATTATTTTTAGATATCATATTTTAATATTGTTTTTAGCAATCAAAATGTAGAAATAAAAGCGTACAGAGCTACTGTATTATTGACATTAAAAAAGTATCAATGGCATGCAAATCCAATAAAAAAATGTAATAAGCTAATTCATGGCTTCTGAAAGGTTGCTGGTGCCTGATCCAAGAGATGTTTCTATAGAAAGTTTATAGTGTGTCTACACATGATATCCAATTGGACAAAAACAACTAATATGTTGATTTTGTGATCAAAATGATTTTATACATCTCTTGAGTTTGTTATTTTCTGCATTTGAGAAGGCTAAAAGAGAGCGATGGTAACATCTGACTGAGTGACATCCGACCAGGTGACAGAGTGACATGTGAGATTCAGATTGAGACTTTGTTTTGAAGCCGGTAAACAGCTTATCTGTCCAACTATTGATACAGTGATTTTTGAAGTCGTTTTGCTAGTAGCTGTTGTTTCGTGATATTTGGCTTTTGAGTATTTTCCCTACACTGTAAATAAAAGGGCACTCATGTTGCAGAGTGACAACATTTTTGTTTTGGGCCACAGGTTTCAGGGCCTATGTTTAAGTTTGCATGGAATGGCTTGTGTCTCCGAAGGGACAAACATTTATCTTTCCTTGTTCTTGAGCTTCCCATTGATGAAAGATCCACCTTGCACAGATGTTACCACATCATGCACTGTGCACAGGCATGAAACTGCAGGTAGGTAGCAGTCCAGAATGTGCACTAAAAGACTTTTGCACTTGAATTGTTCTTCAGTCTTTCAGGTTTAGTCAGTCACACATATTGTTATTGTTGACAGATGGTAATATCTTTAATTGTCTAGATAAGAATGTAGAACATGAAAATGAATAAAGAACGTATAAAAAGTATCCTTTATTTTTTCAGTTTTTTGTAGTATCTAAGCAGACCTAAATTGTCCAGCTATAACCATGTGTATTCCATCTTGATCCAGTTGTATGCAAAATATCTCATAATAGAGATCATAAGAGTCTTCAATAAGTCTAATGAAGGAGAGGACTTTGCTATTTAATAATTTCCTAATATGACTGGAAGATTGGTGAAGTGTCCACATTTGCTGTCATCCACATTGTGCAAACATATTTACTGAGTACTGCTCTACTTTGATTTTCACAATGCAAATGTATTAAGTCTAGTAGTAAAAAATAATTAACAGTTCGTCTCTGAGATTATTTTAGTATTTTATATCCATT
This sequence comes from Atractosteus spatula, assembly GCF_055471065.1. NCBI lineage: Eukaryota > Metazoa > Chordata > Actinopteri > Semionotiformes > Lepisosteidae > Atractosteus > Atractosteus spatula. The sequence goes on from NC_142706.1 coordinate 49,200,670, forward strand.
TTTGTGAAATCCTGCTGTCAGGTGAAAATTTTGACAGCAGCTGTGTTTAAAACACGAATGACACAACAAGTGTTATACAGAGCACTTATAGGATTTGAAGTAAGAAAAAAGGAAAAAGTACATACAATACACAAGAGGTAACATTTAAATTGCTTCTTCAGATGACATCCCACAGTGATTTTTAAGACTTTGTTGGGAGGCATTTTGGTGGCAGTTAGAATATTGAATTTTTAATTATTCATTGGGTTCATAAAAGGATAATTAAAAGAGGAAATTAATTTGCCTCTTTTTGTTTCATGCACCAGTTTGTTTCCTTCTAAATAATTTAGACAATCCCTGGTGATTCCTGTCAAATGTCATTCCTGAAGCCACATTTAAAAAGACCTTGAAGGAGGAGGAATTAAAAAATACAGTGGAAATAAAAAAATCAAAATAGATTTTATTTTTCCTCACACTATAAAGTGAATGTTGAAGCACGTTCTGCTTTTATCTTGTTGACAGGAATGGAATGACCAAGGGGAAAATGGGCACTTGTGAGGTAGCAATGCATTAAAGGAGAACATGGAGCTGCCACTAAAATGTCACTGCTGGCAAATAAAAATCACAGCAAACTCAGATGGGTCAAGAGATCTGCAGCAAAGTAACAAAAAAGTGGTGCTATGTGGTGCTATGTCTTTACTGGTCCTAAAATCTTTCTGTATTTCTAGATGTCATTCAAATTAAAGGGCATCCTTTTTTCTATTAATATTGTTTATGCCAAACATTCTACCTTTGTCTAAAGCATCTTTATTTTTATTCTAATTATGAAATGATTTCTATTTAATTATCTTTAAATATGAAATTTTATAAATGCTTTTATATTATTCCTAGAGGCTGTAGAAAAGGTTAAAAGGTTAAAAAATAACTTGATAGCATACTGGTTTACTGCAAACTGGAGATAGTGTTCAAAACCTATTCCACTCCAGGGCATTTCTTTTTCTGAAGCCACTCCAGTGTACATTTGGATCACTGCCTGGCTCAAAGGTGAATTTTTGTACTAGTTTGAGGTCTAAAACAGATTCTCCTATGAGTTTGCCATTGCTTTTCTCCTTCTGTACTCTCATCAGCTTGGACAGTCCTCCCAATCCCTGCTGAGACAGTTATAACCATAAAGCTGCCAAGACCATGATTGAGAGTAGGAATGGTCTTGAGTGATGCACTCTGATGAGTTTGCTGAGATGTAATGCTTTAAATTTAGACCATAACATTCAAACTCTGTCTTGTCTGATTTGCCACATTTTTGCAGAATCACTCAGTGCTTTGTTGTAAACTCCATACAGGATTTGATATAGGTTTCCACTCTACCTTACAGGCCAACTTTGTGGACTGACTGGGATGTTGTTGATCCATGGACTTTTTCTACCATCTCATCTATTGAACCCTGTAACTCTTTCAAAGTCATCATCGGCCTCTTAGTAGTATCTCCATCCAGTTTCTTCCTTCCTTGCCCATCTGCTCAGTTTAGATGGACAGCCTTATCTAGGCATTGTCTTGGTGGTAAGATACACCTACAGTACTACTTCTTAATTATTGACTTTCAGTGTGTATCATATTTGTTATACCCTTGTCTTGGTCTGTGTTTTGGTCTGTGTTCTACAACTTCAGACTTGACTTGTTTTGAAGGCTCCTTAGTTTTCATGATTGTATCTTTGCCTAAATATTACTTCCAGACTGAGTGTTCATACACAGACATACTGTATATTTATTCTTAAATCATGAGAAACACTATCATTGTACGGAGACAGAAGCCACTCAACTAACTGCATGGCTCTTTAAGTATTTTTATGTTAGTTTAGGTTTGCCACAAAGGGATTTAATACTTATACAATCATGACTTTCCATTTTTATGGAATTTAACTTTCCATTTTTAGGTTTTATAGGATCTATTTAGTTCTTTCTTTTTGGCGTTTTTGGGAGTGGGTTCTGTATATAACATGTTTAAGTGCTTCTTCAAAATGTGACAACTGCAAGATTTAAAGTAACAAAGGGTGAAGTAACTACATGGGTTAGAATACTTTTGCAAGGCTGAACATCTGAATGACTTGTGATTTCCACTCAGCTGATGTAGTGATGGAGGTATGGGTGTCTTTTCTGTTAGTACAGAATATGAACTGCATAGGCTCCATGGATTAGGTTTATGTAATACTAAGAAAAATGTTTACAGCTTGTTTTAATAAGATAACAATACACACTGAGTATCTGAAAGGGGTAGCAAGCAGAAACACATCCTGATGAAGTACAGGCTCAGTGACCACAGTTTGTCCATAAAAACTGGGCAACACGGGTAGCCCTTGTTGCCCAGAAAGGGGAAGTGTCCTGTCACAGCCTGAGGAACAGACAATGAGCCTGTCTCACAATAATGTGTGTTGTATATGAACATCCCATAATTTGTTTCTACTCTGTAATGCTGTGTTAATTGTACAGTTTTGGCAACATTGTAATCAATAAGTCTTGCTAATAATGTCATTTCATTGAATTTGCAAAGAAACAGATGGTTTGATAGAATTTGAATTTATGGTACGGTAGGTAGCATTGCTGCCTTGCAGTCCTCGGGTTCTGGGTTCAATTCTGGACCTGGGGTGCTATCTGCATGGTATCTTTATGTTCTCCCCATGTTTTGTGTCGGTTACCTCTGGGTGCTCTGGTTTCCTCCTATAGTACAAAGTCATACTGGTTCAGCTGACTAAAATTATTGACTATTTTATTAACTTTTCAAAAACTTCTGATTTACAGTAGTTCATCATAATATACTTTTAACTACTTACCCTTATTATATAAAAATTCAAGTGTTCATTTATATGCAGATGATACTGTGCTTTACACCTCTGACTCAAATTTGTCACATATACTGTACACTTTTCTTTACAAATTGATTTAGTATAAAAGTGGTTGTCTACAAATAACTTGATTTTAAATCATGCAAAATCTTATATCATGTTATTTTGTACAAAACAAAGTTTCAGGACTGTAAAGAATGTTTTAAGAAACACCATCAGTTAGAACTGTGTGTAAAAAAACTTTTTAAAACTTTTTGAGGTATTTTAAGTGCAGAAAGCCATCCCTTAAAAATTATTTATAATTTTTAAGTATAAAAGTTACAGTCTGGCATGAATGTGACTGTCGACTGCATGAAACAACGTGCCATTCTTCAAGAAAACTCAGAAAAGAATAGAACATTAAACTACCTGCCAAATTCAACACATAGGCAGGGGCTCTCTACCATTCTAAAAACATCTCTCTCTTAGTTCTTTAGGGACATGTTTGCAACAATTAGCAATTTAGAGATGTCATTGTATTTGGAGGCTTCATTGTCCTGTGAAAAGCAAAAACAGTTATGCCTTTAATTACTGTTTCTGTCAGAGTGTTCTGTTTTCACTCCAAGACATTTCCTATCAAGTATCATTCTCAGTTTTTATTGAAAGAAGCTGTCAAAAGCTTTCTTAGTATTACAGAAACTAATTCCATGCTGCTGTTTTGCAGTTGATGTTTTTCAGAAAACTTACGTATATTTGCTTTATTACAGTTCTTGACAGATCCTGTGTGGAAAACACATGTCATACAGATATGGGTAATGCAGGGATTTTATAGTACTGAAAGTGAAGGATCTAAAATTTTAAATCAGTTTATGTATTCCTATCATATGATTTCAGCTTTTAAATAAATCATTAGCATTCACTGCCCATCAAATGCCAGCTTCTAGTTTCCTCTGACAGTTTTGGAACAGATTCCTTGATTTTTGCCACTTGACAAACCTGCCTAGCAACCTTTAAAAATCATACAAAAACAACTGCTTGTAACATTTCATATTTGAAGACTAAAATTTAAATCAAAATAATTTCATATAATAAAGGAAATGTGGAAAAATAGTAGAAATAGTATTAATAGATACTGTATAGGGATACCCTTAAAAAAGAAAATAAGATTAATAAAGATTTTTAGGTCTAGTATAGAGATTGCACCACTTTTTGTCACTTCCTTGCAGAACTCTTACAGCATCTACATTTGCCAGCAATTACATTTTAGTGGCAGCTCCATGTTCTCTTATAATGCATTGCTACCTCACAAGTTCTCATTTTTCTCCTTGGTCATTTAATTTCTGTCAACAAGATAAAAGCAGACTCTGCTTCGACATTCACCCTCCAGTGTTAGGAAAAATCATATAAAATCTATTTGTATTGTTTTAATTCTACTTTTTTAATGGAACTACATGACCTCTTTTCATGGTCTTTTTAAATGTGGCTCCAGGAGAGTCATTTGACAGGATTCTCCAGGCATTGCCTAAATTATTCAGAGGAAAAGACTTTGATGTGGGTAAATGCTCAGTCCTTCACCCTGGGAGTGATGGTATCCCATTGGTTGGTGATTATTCAATTCTTTCATTTTAAGCAACTGGGGTTGCAGGAGTAACCTTATATTTTGCTAGTGTTTTCTTTTTTTTACCTGTCAGATGTCTTCACTATCAGAAATGTCTTAGAACTCTTTGGATCTCTTACAAAGTGAACAGGTTAATGTCTTTGATAGCAAAACTCACAATAATATAGCCAGTTGACTATCTGTTGGGTCATAAATGCTGGAAAAAATGTCATGACCGCCAGTCATCAATGATCGACCCACAAACGAGCTAACCAGTTCCAGCAGCAGACTAATCTTAACAAGCACCGCCACACATGTTAAACCATCACCACCCGCTGTACCGTTCTGCATTCAGCTCTATTTAAACCCTTTAAACTCGCTACTAGCTGCTTGGTATTGTCTATTCTAGAGAGCTGCTACCTCGCTCCTTTTTTGGAAACCTCCCTTGTACGACCACATTCGGTTTTTTTAACTTACCTTTACTCTTGACCATGAACTCATCTGTCGATTCGGATTGGACACCTGTGTTGTTTTTGCCTCTACTCTCTCTTTCGTCTGCATAGGATCCTTCTACTTCATTACTTGAATTCGTTACAAAAAACACTGTCATCCAAACATACGGGAACAAACACAAAAAGATTTCCATTCTGTTGTACGAAAGGGAACATCTGAGCTCCTGGAGGGTTCTTGAAGATAGTTGACAACCAGAAAACTATTTCTGTTGATGCTCCCAGGCAGAGTCAGTTTAACTCAGGAAGTGTAGGGGCTGTAACCCAGTACCTGGAGCTAAGAGAGGGAGAAACCTAAATTAAACATGAGCCAAAGTTTGTGATAGATCAAAGCTATTTTGCATGCCTACTGTATTTAAAGAACTTCCTAATAAATACCACATAATGACATTATCTGTTGCACCCAATATTTGTCAGACTACTGTTTGCTATTCAGCATGTTCAACCACTGCAAAAGTTTTAGACAAGAAAAAAAAAATACTGCAAATGATACAGGTAATCAGATGATAGTCCATTATTGATGGGGCACTTTGGAACCCAATAAAAAGCATGGTACAATCTTACTGGATCAGAAAATGGTCAATATAATCAAAATGATTTATTTTCATTTGAAAGAGAGAAACATCAGTAACAGTGATCATTCACAAACCTTTAAAAACATTTTTTACAAAATGGTTCTGTCCCCGGAGACGATTCCCTTTATTCTGCTTTCACAGGTCTGTTTTTTGTTTTGCTTGTTAACTATTCAGGGATTTGTCCTCTCATTTAATAAGTGCATTTAATGCTTGTAACCTTAAATATTGGAAAACTGCTGCACTTCAAGTTGAGAATGAGAGCAACACTGTCACAGAAATGTAATGCTTACCTAGATTTCAATTACCTGGATAAAAACAATACTCTTAAGTACTGAAACTTGAGTCTTGAGTCAAAGGGTTCCTTTATGTCTGACAGGGCCATACAGTACGTACTAGTTATGGACTTAGGTAGGATTACACTGTAATTTCTATATTCGAATTCCCCATGATGTCTTTAATATCAACCCAAACTATGTCTTTGTAAATTTAAAAAATATAATCTACTGACACAAAATTGCTTGAATTGTTACATAGGATGAATGATTTTTCTATTTCAGTGCATGTAAAACATTTTTTGACAATGAATCTAATTTAAGAATTTCACTTTTCATTTCTCTACTGCTGAACCACTGCTGGTTGCTGACAGGTTGAATATATTCAGTCCTGTAACCTTTAATGAGGAAATTCACCTTTAGTCTTTCATCACAGTATTGATGGGATTATGAAAAAGCTCTACAAAGCCAGGCTTGTACATTTTGTTTACCCCAAATGCAAAAAGTGAAGATTGTGTTTGTGGACTCATGTTGACCAGGTAATGAATCTAAAAATGTTGTTATAGAGTTGATTTATTTCAAGATTTTGAAATACTATATGTTGACAAACAGAAGTACTGATATAGCATATAATGGCCAATTTTGAAAACTTTATATAGTCTCAGATTCTTGTTTCTACAGGTATATAAAAAATGGTCTACTTTGGAGTGCCACATACAGTTAAAGTATATTTCTATGCAATTGTAGAATCTCCTATGTGGAAGATGCCTGAGACTATTCTCTGCATTGCTGTACAATAAGTGGGTATCTTTTTTATATTCACATATCCATGTTTCCTTCAGTATAGACTGTGAATGTTATATACATAGGATGAACAGTAAATTAAAGAATTTATAACCATCCAGCAAGTGCAGTATTAGAGCATAGTACAAAGTCAATATGTACAAGCTGCAGCAAAATATACAAATCTTTATCTAAAAACATGTAATTTCATTGGCCTGCATGGATGGAAGACAAATTATTGATTATATAAAACATATTTTTGATTATATAAAAAATGAATATTTGTTAAATACAAATGATTTTGTTTATTTTGTGTGCCCTGTAGTGACACTGCCACCCACAACATTACAAAACCTATATAGGTTTTGCTTTCTACATACTGTATATATTCAGAATATAATGTTTATCTGCATTAAATATCATCTGCCAGATGTTTGTCTTTAATTGTATCTATTTTTTTTAATTTCCTCATTTGTGTCTATAGTATTTATAACCTTGATATTAACTGCAAATGTCACTAGTTTATTAAATACGCCAAAACAAGATTGTTGATCTATACACTATTAAGAAGAACAGTGGTATTTATGGTATTCCATTAAGTACATGACAATCTCATTAAAATTAGTGCATTCTAAAACTACCGTGTAATATCTCTTCAAATACAATTTAAAAATTTAGTCTTAAAGACAATAAAACTCTTATTAATCCACCAAATGGTTAAAAGATAAAGTTTGTAATGTCACTTGTGCATAAAAGATTGTTAAAATTATTATTTTTTCTTTTGACATCTTTGGAATTAAATTGGACAGTTTGCTACCCAAGATAGCTGCCTCTTGTCATATTTAAACATAACTCAGAATTTCTTGTTGCATAAGCATCATCAATCAATCCAAAACTGCATACCATAAAGAACTTACAAAATCCAAAGTTCTAGATGTCAGAAAGTTCTTATTTTAATGTGGAAATAATTTTGAAATAAAAAAAACTTTTATACGGAATTAAGGTTATATATGATACACTACAAATACAAACTATGAAACAAAATAAAATTTTGCATTTTTTAAATTGCTAGCATATGTGACAAAATACAAGTTAAGGTTATGGAGGCAGTTTGTTATTGAGTAAGGATATGGCTCAGTTTTTACACTCTGAAATGTTCCTATTTTATATTCTACTCTCAAATACAGAATCTTAAGGAGAAATACTGTATAGTTCCCAGCTGGCAAAGGGTGATTAAGACCAATGATATGCATTCCTTGAGATAGATTAGTAAAGATATTTTCAATGAAAGCTTATGAAACCAGTGCTTGGGGATTTGGCATGAAGATTGACTTGTAAGGCTGAAGTTAGATTGTCCATAACCTTGAGATCACAGGAGTAGTGTGTATTTACAGTATACAGTATATAAATCAATTAATTTTAATTGTTTTTTTCTGGTGCAAAATCCATATTTCATTTTTGCACATGTACTGAATGGACATTTTTTTTCTAAACCCACCTTTCAGAGCCATCTGTACATGTCCTGTACCTGTAGTGCTTTCAGCAGTGAACAGACAAATACATGTATTATAGTTTCCAGCGACTCTGTTGGCTTGCATGCCACATGCAGTCACAATCCCACATACTCTGTTAAACAGAGATATGGTACCTAGTATCACCAACTTTGCTGTACATTTTAAATATTGATGACACAGATTTTCAATTCAATTTCAATTTTTAGACCCTGGCTAATCCTGCATTCCTCTGCAATAAGTTTATTTACATAGTGTCCAGAAATTGGCTGAAACTGCTCACCTTATGTATGCACATTTACTGTATGCTTAGCTGGTCACAACTGGTATGATCTCTGGTTGCATGGTAATATGTGCTATTATTATGGCATTACTATGCAGCATGTTTAAAAAATGTAAATGCACTTTAATACAAATACTATAAGCAAGTAAATGTTTCAAAGTCAACACATAACTTATATTTGTAGTAGGTACTCATTTTAAAAGAGTTTACCTACAGTTAATCCCGCATCAGCAGGGTCCGCTTGTCGGCACACCAGTCTCCATTTGGTGGTTTGAACCAAATCTTTGAGCTGACGTTGCCATTAACTGCGACCGAGAAATACTCCAACCGGCGCGTTGCTCCGCCTGCCATCAGAGTGGGGGGGGGGGGGGGGGGAGGAGAACAAAGTAATGTAGCCAATTGATAGAGGGGGATTATTAGGAGGCATGGGTAATTTGGCCAGGACACCAGGGTTACACCCCTACTCTTTTCGAGAAACACCCTGGGATTTTTAATGACCACAGAGAGTCAGGACCTCGGTTTTACGTCTCATCCGAAGGATGGCGCTTATTTACAGTATAGTGTCCCCGTCACTATACTGGGGCATTAGGACCCACCTGGACCGCAGGGTGAGTGCCCCCTGCTGGCCTCACTAACACCTCTTCCAGCAGCAACCTTAGTTTTTCCCAGGAGGTCTCCCATCCAGGTACTGACCAGGCTCACACCTGCTTAGCTTCAGTGGGTTGCCAGTTGTGAGTTGCAGGGTGATATGGAAAGAGTTTACCTACATCTATTGATATAATATTAAAATGCATTTACTTGTCATGCATCCTGTATTATTTAACATGATTAAGCAATTTTGAAAATAAATTTCCAATAATGACCCCTACTGTACATGCAGAAACTACGTTTTTGTTTGTAGCCTAATTATGCCACCTATCAAATATAAAGGGTGTTAGGACGGTTCATCCCTTGCCTTATCCCTCAGTAACATTCATCACTACACAAAAAAGTAACTCCAATGGGCATTCTTGACTCTAGTCCGTTCCAGATCCATAGTCCATTTAGGTAATAAGAAAAATACACTAGAAGGTCCTTATCACCATACGTAGCACAATTACATATATATCATATATATATGCAAAACCATTCATACAGGAAAAACACAGAGATACTGAGAAATAAACTGGCCGTTACATGCAAACACAATTAATCACAGCCTATAAGTCCCCTTCTTAAACTGCTGGCAATCTGTGACATACAGTAAACATGCTCCTGTCATTTCAGAGGCAAAACACTTGCCCTTCATGAAAGGACCTAACGCATCATAGTACAGTATATGATCTTGACCTGACTGCGCTTTAGTAATTAAGCAAACATTTGAGAAAGAATAAAAAACCTGTCAGTCCTGTTGTGGTACAGATTTGTACTCTTTTGTTGTCACTTTTATTTATTAACCATGTGTTTTTTGTAAATGGCCATATAATTACACTAGTTGTATCTCTGAAGGTCACAAGGTCCAGATCAAACCTTTTGACATTCCCTGACAAATTCAATTAATCAAACACAATGTTTTAACTTTTCCTCAGAAATGTGTAATGTTTGATATTTATAGCATTGACATAACAACTTAACAATTATTTTTATCAGGTTTTCAAGAAGAAACTGCAAAGAATATACAGTATACTGAACAATAAGGGAAAATGTGGATAAGCCTGGTTGTTTAATAGAGAATCTGTGATTTCTATGGCAATGATTAAAGTTTTTGCCACATTATTATGTCTATTTGTGCCAAAAGTCATCCAGGATAATTTTGTCTGCATCTGAATTTATTTGTAAATGAAAGATTTTCATATTTATATGATTTTTATAATTGCAGACTTCACTCTTTTCAGACTTTTCACTTGTCAAGACTTAAGACAGGAAGCTCCAAAAACACCTTAGTCCATTTGCCAGTCCCAAAACCAACACATTTTACTTAAAAAAATACAAAGACCTCAGGCACAAATCAAAGTATTAAATAAAAAGTACTTTACTATTTCACAGATTCTCTGTAAGCAAACAAAAACAACACATTTTGCCAACGCAGAGGAGAATGTTTATACATCCCATCCTTTCATGACGTAATCTTTATAATCTTCATATTTTATGTTTGGTACAGTAATTGCTGATATTGTAAAAATTGCTGTACTTATAAGATATGGTTTAAGATATATAAAAGTGGTTTAAAAAAATTAATCTGCTTGCTTATTTTAACAGTCTGTGCTTGAACCTTTTTCAGATTTACTTAGGTAGACAAAAGCCATTCAACAATTTGCAAATTGCAAGCTTGTAAATTGCTGAATTTGTGTGAAACCAAACTTATTTGTTAAAAGATTTAAGAGACAGGTGTATCACAAACAATGCATTTATAAATTCATACTTTTTTAAATGAAATTGAGCATAAAATAAAAAAGCCTTCTTTATGTAAGTGGGGTCACCTGATGTTTCTTTAAAATCCATTTTCCAAGCAACTTTGAAACTATATAAATTAAGAACACACAAATGCTGCATATGATGGGAGGCCATACAGCCTATGTTGCTAATTTGGTAGTTTATATACAGTGCCTTGAAAAATTATTCAAACCCATCCTATGGTGTTCTATTTTGAGAAATTACAAATACAATATTAATTAATATTTTATTTAAAAACCTTAATGCTTGAACAGAAGATTTCTAAGGGTAGATACATTAAAGAAATGTATGCAGAAGCTAAATATGTATTCAGATCTGTGAATTAAATACTTGATGGAAGTACCTTTGGTAGAAAATACAGCTGCAAATCTTTTAGGGAAAGATTGGCTGAGGTTCAAGTTGCTTGGAGATTGTCTACAGACTCCATATAGCTTTGGCCTAGTGCTAGTCATTCTCCTGCTGAAAGGTGAATTTCCATGAAGTTTTAGGTCTTAAGCAGATGAAAGCAGCCATTCCTCTAAGATTACCTCCATATATTTTTTCTTCAGTCTTGACAAGCTTCTAAATCCTTGCTGATGAGAAGCAGACCCATCATATAATGCTGCCTCCACTATACTTGAAAGCAGGGATGGTGTTAAGTGGGTGATGTTGAGTGGGTGGGTGTTGTTAGGTTTGCTACTGTATACACTTTGAACATTTGAATTGAGAGGGAAATGTTCCAATTGTATCTATTTTAATGATAAACCATATTTTTGCAAAGTGCATGCAGGATAAGAGATGTTGTTTCTTCAGTACTGGTTTCCTTCTTGCCACTACGCCATGCAGGTCTGCACTGGCTCATGGACATTTTCTCCATTCTCAGTCATTAAGCTTTTGTCTGGATAGTGATACTGTATACACCTTGTGTTTCTTAATGATTGACTTCACAGTCCTCAAAGGGATTTTCAGTGTCTTTGATATTGTTATACCCTTCTCTTGCTCTGTGCCTTTCTGTAAGTTTATCCCTGAGTGGTTCTAAAAGCTCATTAGTCCTCATGGTTGAATTTGTGAAGAACTTAACTGAAAGTCCTTACAGAAATGGATATATTTTTTCTTAATTCATGTGAACCGCTATTATTTCTCAAAGACAGAGGCCACTCAACTAATTGTGTAGCTTGTTAAAGTGTTTTTTTGCACATACATTAATTTAGGTTTGCCACAGCAAGAGGTTTGAATACTTGTATAATCATGACTATTCCAGTGTTCTTTCATATTAATTATCTCTTCTTTTCTTTTCATTTTATGCTTTGAATGTTGTATTGGTGTATGTTGCATATACTGTATATCAAATATTAATTGTTTCTTCCAAGTGCCACTACTTCAAGCTTTAAAAGGAAGAAAATGACATGGTTTCTCTTATCGCAACAAATCCTTTTTTTTACATGACCCACTAGGCATGCACTAGTTCAAAAGCTTCTACTTACAGTACAATTTTGATTTTATAATGACTTCTAAAACTGCTCTCAAGTAACACAATGTATTTTAGAATTCTTTCGTAAGATTCTTTGACACACTCAAGTTGAGATTTTTTTGCATGATTGATTGGTTCCCTGTGAATATCAAAGGAACTATTCTCTGCTTTAAATTAATTTGCAGATCTTTAATTGGGAAAGCACCTTCTTATCTTAATTATTTACAGCACTGCAGTTCTCTGAACCTTCCTACCATTTTAAATACAGCACAAAATGAACCTACCAAAACTTCCAAACTTCATCAGATCAGTGGGTTTTCTCAGACATTTGCACTTACAGTATACCCTGTTAAGTTATTTTGTATTGTTTTCATTCTTACTCTGATTTGTCTTCTGTGTAACATCTTTATCTGGGTCTACTCTACCTAATAGGAAATATTCCTATTCCCTGTCCTAAATGAATTCCTTTTTGATTTCTAACCATGACTATGCTACTGTGTATAATATAGCATAATGTAGCATTCTTGGCTGAACCTATTAATACTCCTTAAAATTTTATACACAATGATCAAATATCCTATTAATTTCATTTGTTCTAAACTAATTAGATTTATTTATTTCAACATGCTTAACAATACCCTGTGATCAGAAATCATTCTGGTGTCTTTTCTTTGAGCTCTTTTTAATTTTCACAACTGTTTTTTTTTGGTTGTAGACCACAAAAGAAGGTTATTGACAGATCGTTTATTAAAGCAAGTACCTTGCAAATTGTGGGGGCTTGGAAATGGAGCCCAATCCAGAATACTAAATTTCTCAGAAAGCCCAATGTAATTAATGGACCTAAGGGAAAAGGGGACTGAACCAGGAAGAGGATGACTTTTTGTTCTTTCATTATGTTTCCAGTACTGACTGAAATTGTCATTCACAGTATTAACTCCAGATAACACCTATTACAAGGTCCCAAATATACCATCTTATTATATCATAGGTATGGTAGCCAAAACTGAACATATTATTTTATATTTAAGTCTTACTACCTTTTGTTTCATATATTCCCCATTTAGTGCCATTCTTGTGGTTCCTTGCCATGTCATGATGAGGAGATAGAAGAATCTATATAAACAGGCAGATCCCTTTCATATGTATGGATTTCTGAAGTGAGAAGTCACCCATGCAGTGGTGTGTCAGCACTTTCTAACCCTTCTGAGAAGGGGTAGCAAAAAAGGAAAAATAAAAATATTAAACTCATATTCAATAAATAATATATTAATTACAGATACTGACATGATATACAGCCATGAATACATCCACCCAATCATACTCTTAGCCAATATCATTTGTTTTCATGTGAGAAGGATCTGTCAGTGTGTGAGCGTTAACTAAATATGTTGTCCCTGAACAATGCAAACACAGAAAAGCTAAATAGCCGTGGCTCTGTGCACATTCTGTGGTTTTCCAGAAGGTGCAGGCAATGTTACTCTATTATTGGCAGATGGCAGCATTAATTCAGATGCAGACAGTAAGATTTTGAATTTGTAATAACATGATTGCTCCACAGAGCATCTGCACCTGCTCCATGATTTGGATGATTTGGGGAAGGTGTTGTAACTATGTGTTTACATCTTAATCAGGCTCAAGCTTATTCTATGGGTCAGTCTATGCATGTATATTCTGCTCTCTATTTCAATAGTGAAAATGATGATTGGTGGTATAGATGTGGATGATATTGTCACACGTTTGATTGCAATGCCTACTTCAAGGCTATCATTCAATGATAAATTAAGTCCTGTTCACTGGGGTCAAACAATGCCACCATGACCTTTGGTGGGAGTGAGCAATCAGAAGCAAACACCACTCCCATTTAGATATCAGAGAGGGAACTCACAAGGGCACAGGGTAGTGATGCTGTGAGCTTGCGACTGCTAATTGGGTTGAGTATCAATGACCAGGAAAGAGGATTGGAGAAAGAAAAGAACCAAATACTTCAAAGGTAGGCTGGAACTGAAGATACAGTGAGTTGAACCCCTAACAAAGAAGAAAGGAAGGGGTAGAAAAGGAGGCAGGATTCTGTATTAGTCATCCTGATTGTCTGCACAAAGAATTCCACCAGAAAGTGTCTGAAGTTGGTTATACTACGTTGTGATCATCTGTGTAAAGTAGAAAAAGAGGCAGCACAGTTCCCACTAGGACCTATACTGTACAACTAGATACTGTACAATGCTTCTTTAATGGAAATGGACAAAGATCCTACCTGCTTGTAGATGTGTAGAATAAACCTCAGACATTATTAGAGAAACCATTTTTCTTGACTGATTTTGTAATCAGCTCAAGAAAGTCTGTTAAGTACCACTTAACAGTGTCGGGGAAAGTTTTTTTTGGTGATGTGATCCTACAACTTATTCACTATTTTTGGTAACAATCATTTAATGTAAATTTAGTCTTTTAATCACTACAAATATAAATGTTGAGATGTTTCATAAAATATTTTTCCAGTTATTTAGAAACTATATACAGTATATAAGCATAGATTTTTGCAATATGACAGAATGTTAATGTACTGTATCTAGCAAAAATAGTTTAAATTCCTCTTTTGTGGTCTCATTCTCTTTACTTTAGGCTTTTGTGAATCTTAAATTGTTGATGATGGACTATTGGTAAATGAATGCCTTAAGGAATTATAAGGCAACTATTAGGATGAGGCAATTTTGTTCCATCTGCTACAGACTCCAAGGTTTGAACAATTACAAGATGAGACTGAAAATGTGTTTTTTTATTACTGGAGGAAAGCCTCAATATAGTCTTTATAATTTTTCTGGAAAAGATTTACATTAGTTCACTCTAGTTTCATTTCTGGTACACTTTAATGACAATATTAAATATATTATATAATATGCAGAATGCTGTTAATTACAGAAAAATCCTGTTATCAGAAATGGAATTATACCAGAATCCCCCATCCATCCATTTTCTGAAAGTCACTTATTCCTGGCAAGGACAAAGAACATAACATATCCCATGGTTCAAGGCAGGAATACATCTTGGACAGGACCCCGGTCCATTGCAGACATTCTAATTTTGCTCACAGTTAATAATAATTATTTTATCAAATTATGTTTACATCTGTAATAATACGTTCTCACTCACTTCTACTTTTTAGCCTTTTTTGGTCATAATGCCATTATGAGACTTTACATTTCAGAAGAAAAGTCTTCTCTTGCCACAAAATACAAAGAAAAGGAAACTAACTCATCCCTAATATAATATATTGAAATATATTATTATATTTTATATTGCAATATTGCAGTCATTTCAGTGAAGTACCAAAGTGATCTTATTATTTTTATCATTTACTGTATATTTTATTTTGTGTTTAATGACTGAACAGTACAGCGTAAGGCATGTTTTTTATAAATTTGTTAAAAGGTAACTGTATTTTATTTACTGTGCTGTTTTTTTAAGTATTTACTATATTTAGTGTTTAATTATTTTATAGGTTTTGAAAGTTTTTTCATTCATCCTTATTTCATTTCTCTCCTTTACAAAAGGGGGAGTTTTTTTCTCACTCTACCTCATGAACTGCTACCAGCTGCTGCTAGATTCTCTCTCTTTCTCTCTACCTCCATCCATGATTTGTACACATACAGTACCTGTTTATCACTAAAAGAAAATAAATTGCTGGTGAGTTTGCAATTCTGCTCTCCTGGCCCCCTTCTTCCTTTGTAGACACAGCTAGGGAAAATAAGAAAGGATCTCTGCGATGTCATAACTAGTAATCCCACCCATCTTGATGTACTTACTGTGATGTCATCAGATAATTCTGCTTATAAGAGTTACACAATTCTTCTATGATATTTCCAATGAGATGGTTTATAGTACTGGAAGTTGAAAGGCTTCCTGGAAGAAAAGGATTTTAAGATCTGTTTTAAAAATCTCAGTTAAAACTGTTTGTCTGAAATTGCTAAGAAGGCTATTCCACAAGTGAGGAGTAAAGGCAGAGAAGGCACAGTCACCTACAGTACGTAATTTGGTTCTCGGGACCTGCAGCAGATTAAATTTAATTGATCTTAAAGAGGTTTGAAAGTTTGAAAGCACTTGAAGTTTGGAAAAACACAAAGTCAGTGAGGTAGATGGGACCTTTGCTTGTTAGAGCCTTAAGTACCAGGAGCAATACTTTAAAATCCACTCCGTTGCACAAGGAGCTAATGGAGCTGTGCTAGGATAGTGGTGATATGGTCTTACTTTCTTGCTCTGTTGAGTGCCCTGGCAGTGCTGTTCTAGAGAAGATGTAATTTAATTAATGCACATAAGGGCAGACCACATAGGAGAGCATTACAATAGTCCAGGCAAGATTAAATAAAGGTATGAATTAACTTTTCAATGTCTCCAAAGTTGCAAGAAGACCTTAGCTGGGAGTTATTTTTCATATAGGAATATGAAGACTATGATCCAATAAATTGAGAGTTCACAACCAAGCTGCTGACCTCTAAGCTCAAGAGGATAACGTTTTAACATGATAAGATTGCTGATACTAGTGGCGGAAATATGATTAGATATTCCTGTCAGCATAGTCTCTGTTTTGGTACTATTAAATATGAAAAAGAATGTGGCTCATCCATGTCCTGATCCACTACAGACAGCTGTTTACATTTTCCAAGGTGGTGGATGCACCTGGTTTGGTGTTAATATACACCTGCAATGAGGAACAGAATGGGCCCCAATTCAGATCCCTGGGAGATACCATAATTCACTGGCCACATCTCAGATCTTGTTTCCCCAATAGAAACAAACTGCTGCCAGCTGGAAAGATTGGAGGAAAACCATTTCAGAGCTGTGCCTTGCAGTCTGACATACAGTAGTCCCTCAATGTCAGCAGACATCCTGGTCCACAGGGTCAAGGGCTGCTGAAAGATGAAGAAGGACAAGAATGGATGGAGACCCAGATGCTGCAACCATTTATAGACCATTATAAGATCTCACAATGGCAGTCTTTATGCTGTGTAAAGGTCTAAACACTGACTGGAATGCTTCAAATAGTTGGTGGGAACTCATGTGAAACAGTTTCTGAGTAGTTACTGCCTTCTTGTGAACATTTGAGGTGAACGTCAGGTTGGAGATAGGCTGGAGAGTACATTAGGCTCAAGGTTAGATTTCTTTAAGAGGAGAGTAACACCTGTCATGACCAGAGATGGTAGTGCTCCAGTTTTGAGGGATTTATTAATAAGGTTTGAGAAAAACTGAACCAAACAGGTAAGCAGGCCTGTAAAGAGAAACATAGGAATAGGATACAAGGAACATGTAGATGTTTTCACTTCAGAAATAATGGCCAACAGTGCAACAGAAGAGACCGTGTTAAACCTTGAAATGGGTGGGGTAGCTGAGGGATGAACTGGAAGAGACTTTTCAGATTGCACTAGTTGATGTAATTTTTGTGTTGCATGATGAAAGTTTTATCCAAAAATTCATGAATGTGCCATCTAGAATTAGTAAGCTGCTAGCTCTGTGGACTGAATAGGATGAAAAGGATGTTTAAGAGAAAAACTGTGAATGTTTAATTTGCAGATGTCAATACCCTACTGTAGTTCAATTCTTAATTAAAAATAACTGAGTGTTTGAGAAGAAGAAACTCACATCTTTGGAAAAGTAGGTGCTATTAAATAGTATACTTTTCAGTATGGATCCTCCTAAGTGGACAAATGTGCTTATGCCCTTTTTTACTTTTCCCTCAACATAAGCTTCTTAAAGGAATTAATTCCTGTCTTTCCAATAGCTTATGTTTGAAATGCCTGACTCAGTATATTGTAATCTTTCCTCCCCTTGTTTTATCCTACGTCCCACAGCTGACTGATGTTCAGTGCAATGGATCTTGATTATGACACTAGCGAAGTAATAAACTCTTAAACTTCAATTAAACTCTTCAGATATTGATTTCTGAAACTGGATTAATAGTATCTTTTTATAAACATAACGTGTTTTAGTGGTGTAGCGGCAATGCTTGTTAATAAGACAGAGTTAAGCGTTGGTATGCTCCTAAAGGAGGCCCCATCTCACCCTCCATCTCTGTGGTGCAACCACAGAGAAAGAATTCATGCAAGTTGATTTAAGATGTTTTTCTTTTGATAAGAAGCAAGCTCCCAGACGGGGATGCCATTAGCTAAGCCTGGCTATCATGATCAATGGTCATCCACTGGCTCCTATCAGTCTAGGGAGTGCCGAATGGACATCTGGACTGCATTTCTAAGTGTCAAGAGTAAGTGACTTATATCTCACCTTGACCAACCAATCAGGGACTGGTAATACCACGTGGGTCTCCAATGCCCGCCAAACTCTCAACCAATCAGCACACATCTGGGTCTTGATCAAAAAGGGAGCGCAAGCTCAGTTCTGGGCTCTCCTTGGCCATTTTCGCGCATCCTCAGAGACAATCACGTGACAACTGCTGTTGTCTGCAAAAGGACTTGGACTTTGTTCTAAGCGCGAGGCCGAGGATCCCGTACGTACTCAGAATTCTACCAACGTGAATGCTCCGCTTGATCAACGGCAGCCTACAGTTGGACCCTCGTCGACAACCTGAATAGCTTATTCAGAAGCAGCGCTGGACCGGGAACGAACCAGTTTCTTCCCAGGCAAAAGAGTGACTTGTGAGGACTCGCGGTCACACTCTGTGCATAGAGACTTTCTACTAGCCAGCCGGACTGCTGGTAGATCCCCTCGGAGCAACGACTGCCCTGCACGCCGCAGTCAGATTCCTCTGCCCGTCCTACTCCGAGCTGCACCTCGACTGGTTGGCCGGTAGCCAGAGGACGCCGACACAACGCCCATTGGACAACCGCTGCAACAGAGGCTGCAACAGAGCCTGTCAGCTGGTTTGGTGTTCGTGCCGGGAAATTCCAAATCCAAACACAGTGGATAAGTAAACCCCATGTTCTACATTGCGTCTCGAGAATTTAATTGTACCTCAACATAAGTTGTTATCAATTTAATTCATGAGTAATGTATTTACTTCCGAGTTTAGAGTAACAGTGGGTAATAACACTGAGTAGCGATTTGGTAACCGAACGATATATATTGACATATATTCTCTGTTGTGTATCTCTTTGTGTTTGCATCTCTTCGAGATTATATACCTTGTATATTGATAACCCTCACAGTAAGGTCTGCCGCTCGTATCCAGGCAGACTAGTATATGTTTGGTGCACAGTTCATATTAATAAATGTATCTCGTGTATTGAACCCGTGTGTGTGCGTTGTTAGTTGTTCTGACGATTGATTTTCTAAAAGCCCCAACGAACAACCTCGTGGTTACTGCTACAATTGATAATTGTCTCAGTAAACCCATCAAACCACTACATTTACTGGCGTCCCTGGGTGGGCAGTTTAGAATGAAATGAGAATCAGTCGCACAGAATAACTGATATTGCTGTGAGTTCAAGTTCAGCACAGCACCGCGGCTTCTATACGCGAATACCGGGTGTGCTGATAACTGCGTAAAGAAATCCCCCTGTTTTCTAGCGTTTAGTGTAACGTGTGCTGATTGGAAATCCATCTGCCCGGGTGTTTAGATTCCATACTGTATTTTGGAAAAAAAAGAAAAACGTAATACTCTTAAAGTCTCTGACGTAATGACAATGGCTGCTAAAATGTCTGAAGTGGAGTCGCTTATAAGTACTATTTCTAGCGACGACAATCCTGGTTACTGGAGCGGTATCGAAAAGTTGAACTTTGATGATATTGAGAAGCTGCAAATAGATTTAGTAGCTAAGGTAGCGAACCAGCTTAACACAGGAGGGTCCGTGAACGCAGTTCAGGTCCTGTCGAGTTTCGCCTTAAATCTAGCTAAACAGCTGGAACTGTCTTTGTCCGAGCTGACAAAGTTTCAAAAGCTTCAGGGAAAGCTAGAAAGATATAAGGCGGAGCGAGTTGAGTTGTTGGATATAATCAGAGAAAAGAGAGTGAAAAATGAGGAAAGTGAAGACAGACTCAGGGAAGTTTTAGGTAAATTAGATGACCTGTCTGCTAGAGAAACTGCGGCTGAGGTAGCTAGGAGAGACCTGGAAGCGAGCTTGAAAGAAAAAGAAAAAGAAATTGAGCGTTTAAATGAGCTCAGCCAGGAAAGGCAAAAGGAGTTAGATGCTGCCGTACTGGAAGCAAAACAGGCTAGATTCCACTTGCATGCCAGCCCACCTAGCAGCCCGGAGCGCTCACCCAGCGCGCCGGGAGGAGGTTTCTCCCGGCCAGGGTCTGTGGTCGGATCGGCATGGGGGAGATCGCCGAGTCCTGCGCGAGACGCAAGGGCGATGCAATTCAGGCAGAGACCCCCTGCTCCTGATCATGGCCGTCCCCCTGCCCGCGGAGAAACCGTAAAAATTAACCTCCACTCCCTGAGGCAGTTAGCCAAAGATATAGAAAGGTTTGACCCGTCAGTGTCAGGGAATAATGTGGAAACCTACATCGATGAGCTGAGACACACTTTGCAGTTTATGCCCGGAGCGTCCGAACAGGAAAAGGCTATGTTAGTAAGGAAAACTACTAGCCGAGCGGTCCACGAGTGGATGTCTAGACAAGGACCGGAGGTCTGTAATAGCTTTGAGGAGCTGTGTCAGGCAATGATATCAACTTGCATGAATTCTTTCTCTGTGGTTGCACCACAGAGATGGAGGGTGAGATGGGGCCTCCTTTAGGAGCATACCAACGCTTAACTCTGTCTTATTAACAAGCATTGCCGCTACAGTGGTATGCATAGACCAAAATATTTTCTCTTCTATTCTTGCAAAACTATATCATGTTACATGTGTTTCTTGAAATTGTTTTCAAATTAGCAAGGAAGTAAAGACTTTTCATTGTCTAATAATTGTATTTAATTGCATTTATACTTACTGTATAAAATATTCAATCCAATGGTCTCCTTCAATGGAGTGTTAACAATCATATGTGAAAAAAATTGCATGTGATTGAAAATGGTTTTCGCTATTTAATGAGTGTTTTCATATGCCCAATACACCTCTTTGTAAATTCCAGATAATGGGGACTAAGGAAACTAAGTGAATTTCGCCTTTGCATATTCAGTGTGTGATATCCACTGGGCAAAATTAAAATGCATTGATAGTATTTGTTTTTGGTGTTTTTTCATTTGCTTGTACACAAGATGTATTGATTAAAAAAAGAACTGCAGTGGAACTCCCAGCAGTGAAAAAAGCCTTTAAGTGCTCCAGCAGTATGGCATGCATCAAAATGGATTGATTTAAAAGCTTTACTGCTGAATGTACCCTAAGCTGTTGAACAATATGATGGATAACTCTGCAAGTTAAAGGGCATACGTATGAATCAGTTTTTATTATTATTCTAGATTCTCTTTATTTGCTGTTCATATATCAGAGCCAGTTTCATCTTTTCTTTTAAAATGAGTCACAAAAGCATTAATCTAAAATCCTAGCTATTAGATGCTAATCATTAACTTTGGTGCATACAGAACAATTAGAATGCCGTAGACTCCTGGAAATATTACATAATTTGGGGAGGGTATTCATTGCACTTCAAACAGTATACAATTGTTTGTGTGTGAGGTTATTGTTTAGTCACCTAGGAAAAAGGCCAAAATCAGTAAATCGTTAGTGTTGATTTTAATTAATATAATACCAAACTCTACCACATAGAAAAACATGTAAGTTTCAAGGTACTTGTTCATCTTGTATACAGTACTTCTCAGTATTTTTTTTACATTGTACTAACAAATTATTGTCACAAAGCTTTATTTGATTATTTTAAAGCCTCTAGTCTGGAATTACTTTTGTCGGTTAATGTGATTTTTTAAGGAACAGGTAAAGGTTTATTCCATGCTGAAAAGAGAAGAAAAAAAAACGTTCTTCAGGTGTGATTGTTTTTAGTTTACTGACTGAAGAAAGTGCACAGCTCTTAGGCTGCACCAGAAAAGCTAAAAAGCTAATTTACTGTCCATCTGTATTCCCTGGGCACAACCAACATGATGCAAGACAAAGGCTTATAAAAAAAACATATCAAGACATGGTATGATAAATAGAAAATATCTATTAAAAAGTGCACAAAAATAATGGAGTTTAATTAATAAATATCAAAAGTTGCAAGAACCAAAGTAAAAGAGAATCACTTATCAAGATCAAGGACATGATTATAATTTTCCAGTCAAGAACCTTGTAAGAGTGCTACAGAAATGTGAGTCATAAATGTGAACTGAAACAAACTGAACAGTTGTGCCATCTTATGGTTTACATATACAGCAAGTCTTATACTGTAGGTTCCACACCACGTATTGTTGAAAGATGGTCTACTTACATTTCAAGCTCAAAAGCACCTGGCAAGAGACAGGGAGTAATGGTTATGAAACAAGATGAGGTTACCAGAAGTATACTGTATACTGATTACAACTAACTATACAGTAAATAACCAAATCCATGGTTACCAGCTCAGTTTTGCCCTTTGGCAAAGCCTGTATACTGCTTGAGAATGACATTTCAAGTGTAAACCATGGGACTGAAGTTACACTTTTAGCTAGTACTTTTCTAGTTAAGCCTTTTAATTGCCCCTAACTTGTACTGCTCTTACTTTGTAAATATCCTTTAATCCTGAACTAAAAAAATCTAGCATAGACAAATGAAACAATATTGTTTGAAGATGTTTTTACAATTAAATTTATTAAAGGGTATAGTGAAGTGTATAAACATTTTTTGAAATAATTAGGCTGTCCAGATATTTTTGAACTACACTTACAGGCTAATAATGGCAATCCCTTAATGCATACAGTACGGCAAATATCTAGTGAATCCTATGTTGTTTGTCTTGCTTATTTGAAGCATATTTTAGTGTTTTATTAAAATACAAAGAATACAAATGATTACACTAATAGTAAAATCTTTTGCCTGCTCTTCAGTTTATATTTCTCTGTACAAACCCTTTTTCAGATCTCACAAGCTAAGCAAGGTTGGATATAGTCCTGTACTGACATAGATCTCTACAAAAAACGAGTTACTTTGTAAGTGTTGTTTGCTCACCAGGTGACACTCCTGGCTCTGGGTCACACTTTCCAGACCATGTATTATATAATGATTAGGAACACTGTGTCATAGGAGATGGTATTATTAGGATGAGATGTTGATTTACTCAGGGTGAGATCATGATTGTCCAATCCAGCCCATCTAAACTTCCCTTAATTTAATTGATGAAGTAGTTTCTTAATTTTCTTCTTGATCTTTTGTGTAGTGAGGTTGTTGGCACATAATGGTTTCAATCATAACCCAGTTGGGTGCTGCAACAGATTGAAATACAGTTACGTGCAAAGCAGTTTAGAATCCTCTGGGATGAGAAGCATTATGCAACTAATTTTATTGTAAGAGAAATCAGTGGAGTGAAAATAAAATAAACTCATTAGTATACTTTTTCTCTTAAGATAAAAGGTCAATTTCTCTTCTCTAGCTTCAAAAATGGAAGACAGCGGCCTGAGCTAGAATGAGTCAAAATGTATTGAAATTACTTCAGAAACAACTGAAAAATTACACAGAAAATATTAAAATAATAAGCTTTAGCATCTGATTGGCTAGAGGAGATATTACCCTTTTTCCTCTATAGAGCAGAAGATGTTCATGGTTTCTCCCCCAAAGTCTACAGTTGCATGAGGCACAGGTGGGTTTATGTACAGTACCTGATGATAACCACGTCCACCCCTTAAAATCTGACAGCAAGGCCATGATGTACCGGGTATATGTGTTTGTCATCACATTGAGTGACATTTACATATGAGGCATTGTCTGCTCAAACAATTTGATTTTAATACATTAGAGACAAAATAATTGGAAACAGAAAAAAAATTATCTTGTCTTCTTTTATCTGCTGTGCACTTTAAATTCATCTTTACAAAACCTTTTTTTACCCAGAGCTTTCCCCAAAGACATTGAGTTTTCCAATTAGACTCATGTGCCTCAGGATATGTACTGCATGCAATCTCTGGTAATAATGAACCTCACTACTGACATAATTAAAAAACTACAGCCCCCAAAAGATTAAAAGTGTTTGAATTTAACTACTACTACTACAAAAGATAGTATTTTGTACTTAAAATGAATATTAAAATTGTCATGTTTTGTTAATATATTACTCAAAATACAGTAAAATTAATGAGCTAATGTTTTAAATTACTCTTTTTACTTATTGTACAGAGTGTTTAGTAATTATAGAGAAAAGCACCACCATATTTAAGAAAGACTTAAACTGGTGACGAGCAACCTTTGATTTTTCAAAATAAAACAAATATTAAATAGATCTACTTAGTATTAAGTTATACATACAGTACATTTCATAAACTTGTAAAAAATTATCTTGTATGTACATATGTGTAGAGTTATGGAATTATTGTCATCATAATACTGCTACATCAACTAAGCCACAGAAATTAATTACATTCTCTGTTTCTCATGCTACAGTATACCTCTGATACAGCCAGCAGCTATATCACCCTTTAATTCACAACTGGCAACCCACTGAAGCTTAGCAGATGTGAGCTTGGCTAGTGTTAGTGGAGCCAGTAGGGAGCACTCGCCCTGTAGTCTGTGGTCCTAATGCCCCAGTATAGTGACAGGGACACTATACTGTAACAAGGTGCCATCCTTCAATGAAACGTAAAACCGAGGTCCTGGCTCTCTGTGGTCAGTTAAAATCCCAAAGCATTTCTTGAAAAGAGTAGGGGTGTTACACCTGTGTCCTGGCCAAATTTCCCATTGGCCTTTACCAATACTCCCCTCCTAATAATGCCAATCTATGAATTGGCTTCATCAATCTGTTCTCCTCCCTGCTGATAGCTGATGTGTGGTGAGTGTACTGTGCGCACTACGGCTGCCATTCCATTATCCAGGTGGGCGCTGCACGTTGGTGGTGGTGAAGCTCCCCCCATTTCCTGTTAAGAGCTTTGAGTGGAGTTTCCAGAAAAGTGCAATGTAAGCATAAGGAATTATTCTTATTATAATTCTGTTGTGTTACACAAATTAAAATAAATCAAATTAAATAATACTGAGTATTATAATTATTGTTGTTGTTGTTGTTAAATTATAAACTAGA
The DNA here is from genome assembly GCF_055471065.1 of Atractosteus spatula. Lineage (NCBI taxonomy): Eukaryota > Metazoa > Chordata > Actinopteri > Semionotiformes > Lepisosteidae > Atractosteus > Atractosteus spatula. The sequence continues at coordinate 49,225,955 of NC_142706.1, forward strand.
ACCATTGTTTAATTCTTCTGATCAAGAAGGAGAAAAAGAATCATAAATCTAATGACAGGAAAAGCTCAACTTCAGTCAACTAGGGACAGACTTCCCACTTTCTGGGACTCTTTGTTGCAGCAGAAGAGTGTTTGAAGGTGTTCTTTCCCTCTTTGAAATATTCTCTTTTCTATTTCTTATTTGCATAGAATACAAATGTCACACACTGTGCTCATATAACTCAGGTTCATATCATTACCTACTGGAACCACAAGTTTTACTTCAGTATATAACCAGTGTTTCTGTACCTGTTTCAGTCAACACCATTCCTGTGTTTCAATGAACATCACCTTTTCATTAAGTTCAATTTATAAGTTCTAAAAATGGAACTTATTAATAGACTAAGTGTAATATAATTACTGGGATATTATGACTATGATATGGAATTGTTTGATGTATAGTTTTTAACTCCAAAACATGGAGTCTAAAATTAGAGATTATAATCAGACTATGAAGAAAATGTGAACATTGAGTAGAAAGAACAGATAAAAACAAGGACAACAGAAGAAGGCTGGTCATACAAGAAGATTGTTGATAAATGGAATATCTATTAAACCTTATTTAAATAAAATAATCTAAATCATTTACAGTATATCCGTCTGTAATTTCGCAGAGTAATGGCCAACAAAAGGTAATTGAAATTGCAGTAGTAACAAAACATCTACAAGTCATACTGAGCATATATTTTACATTCCCAGCAACAGATTTAGATAAAATGTCCATGGGATGAACTTAAGAGGAATAATGGGGTCATAGAAGGTGTTCAGACCTACCAGACAAAATAAAACAAAATAGTGGGGTTCATGTTTCACCTTTTGAACAAGGGATTTAAATACATCACCAGTGACTTTTTAATGTTACATAAAGAAATTTAAAACATCAGTCTTTTTTCTGGGACAATTAGAAAACAATAAATAAGCTTTTTTCACATAATGGTCATTTGAATTGTGGTCTTTTTGAACTAAAGGATGTTAGGATTTTCATTTAAAAGTATTTTTAATCTGTCGAATTGATCAAATCACCTGCTTATGTGGTTAAAAAAAAGTGTTTAGAAACTGATGACTTAAGGGTGTTGTAACACTGCCTCACTGGTCCAATAAAATTGCAGCAGTCTTGAAATCGGAGATTGAAGCTAATTGCAGGTTAAATACCTGAATAGGCTGTAAATAGGCAAGTGAAAGTGAAACCAAAACAGTTCAAAATCATAGTAACACAAGCAGTAGTCCAAGAAAACCCAGAACAAAGGCACCGAGGAGGATTCAAAGGGGTAGTCTGAAGTCATTCAGTAGCTCAGCAAGCAAGGGTTGATTGTAATAACAGAGTGAAAGTACCAAGAGTGATCCATAAGGGAAGTTCAAAGAAGCAAGCCAAGTACAAACACAACTCAGTCCTGAATACAGTCAAACAAGCTGGATCAAAAATGAGAAAACAAATTTAAAGCACATGGGGAAATCCAGAAACATGGTAAAACAAGCCAGTCACAAGCCAGAGAAATCTAAGCAGAAAGCACAAAGGAATGCCAAAACAACGGAATGACTCTATGACTGAGCAAGGAGCACTGTCACCACTGGTCTTAAATATCTGCTGGTTAACAAGTTAACAAGGTAAGGTTACTTGCACCCAGGTGGAAGAGATCTTTGTCCTGATCTAGCTGTCATGGTAAAAGATGAGTTAACAGGTTGAGCGTAGGCTTGTTTTGTAGCAGTGGTGCTACAGGTACACAAACCAGCGTTTCCACGAGAGCAAGTATGACAGTTGACCTATGAAACTTACTGGACCAAGGCTCTCCAGGAGCAAAAAGATTACAAATACATCATTAAATTACTTTTGCCTTTATTATATAACATGTTGTTGACAGTTTTTGAAGTGGTTGAAAACTGCACTAATAAATCACAGCAAAAAATAACAATATACAGTCATAGTGCTGCACTAGGTTTGTTCAGAAAAAACTAAATACATTCATAAATATTATTCACACTAGAAAACATAATTAAGTCAAAACAGCATTTTGTTAAGTGCTTTATTCAGAAAACACCTACAAAAGCACTGATAAATGACCCAAAAAATAAAATAAATCTTTATTTCTGTGTTATTCCATTTTTCACCTTTTCTTAATTCTGAAATTTCTATGACATGACTACTTTTAACCTTAAAATTGTCATCACAGTGACCTCAAAAACAACTTACATTAGCCTGAAGCAACTGTCAGGCAGTAAAAGCTGATGTATTGCAGAGTTTTAATTAAAGCAGATCTCTATCAGCAATCTGCTTTAAATTCTGACCCAAGTCTGTACCATGAATGCCCTCTGAAAATATAAAAAAACATTAAAAATTTAAAAAGGAATTATGAGCAGATACCATTTCCTAAAATTTTATCTGCATTCTCCTCTGTATATCAGCCTGAGTTACTGCGGAAGAAATGTCTTTTTCCCCTAGGGTAACGTGATCAGTTATGATTCTCATCATGCTCTGTGGTGAGCATGAGAATGAGCAGTTTCTACATTCACCACTGTCCTAACAGACCCCTAACTCACACCTCCCTTTGCACAAACCAAATTCTTTCCTGTGTGAACCATCCTTTTAGAGCAATAAGATGCCCAATTGCATAACAATCCAAATCAACTACTGTAATTTAAGTGCTTAATTCAATAAATTGGATAAAAAGAATAAAAAGGAATTGAGTTATATTTCTATTAATCATACTGTATATGATCTAAGGGTTTTAAAGTGTCCTCAAGTTCATTGAGCTATAAACTTAAAGGTGTCATAAAATGAAAAAAATATCGACTCAATTTACAGATATACTGTAGATTAATTCTGTCTTAATAGGCAGACATTTCTTAGGCAGATGATACTTTTTAGAAAAATATAGGACTATAAAAATAAAAACAACTGCAACAAATCAATTATATTGATGTAGTGGGTTGACAGGGTATAGTTTTATTTATTTTGTAACACTGATTGTAAATGAACAATTTCATGAAATAATCTTCCAAAATAATATTAAACTCTTTACAAAAAGAGGCCTGTGTTTGTCCTTTTTTCTATTGCCAAGCATACAGATAACACAAATTCATTGGGCAAATGGTGCTTGATACAGAGAGGCAATTCCATTTGGTTCACAATTAAGGTGTTTTCCTAGCTGATAGAGTGTCCAGATAAGGAACAGCTCCCCAATGCTGAGATTCTCCAGCAACCCTAACAAATGGTTATCTGGCCCCTTAAAGTCTGACATTCCAAGGGAAAGTGTTATTCAAAGTTGGTTTACAACCCTAAGGCCAGAGTGCATGGTTACTCATCATCAGCCAATCAGGAACTGGTAGGGCAGGTTAACCCCACGTGGGTCTCTGATGCCCATGAAACTTTCAACCAATGAACGACCTGCATTTCCTCCAGGTAAAACAAACAACACAGAGGGAAGAACAGTTCCCAGGAGCAGGACATTCTCGCAGCGCGCCTGCTGGACATTCAGCCTCAGGGCTCCTCCTGAACATCCTCAGACTCAGCTCGGACCACCATGTAATGGCCAGTGTGTCCGAGTGCAGGACTTTCCTTTGTTCTAAGAGTCGAGGACAGAGGTTGCCAGTGCGTAACCAAAGGATCCACTTGAGGTTAGCATCAGCAGCAAGCCTCGTGAACAGGTCGGAACTGTGGACAACTGAATCAGTATTCAGGACTAGCGCTTCATCTGGAACGAACTGGTCTTCTTTCTGACCTGGTGGGACCCGCAGTCACTTTTCTCCTGTGCACAAACTCTGCTAGTTTCGGCCAAAACTAACTAGCCGTTCTTCAGAGAGCATCAGCAGCAGGAATCTCTCACACCATGTCGCAAGCCGCACCGAGCACTGCCTGGCACCGAGCCAGAGAGCGCCAATTGGACAGCAACAAGCTGATCTGAATCCCCACAGAGTGGATGAGTATTCAACATTCTGCATTACCGCTCAAGAATTCAATTGTTACCTCAAACAGAGTTGATATCAATTTAATTCCTAGGAGTGATGTGCTTGCTTTTGAGTATCTAGTGTAGAAGTTGTAACCAAGTTCATTTACAAAACGGTCTAAATGAATGATATACTGAATGTATGTCCCTCTTGGTATTTGTAACTCTTCATGATTGAGTATATAACTGTTGTATTTTGCTAACCCTCACGATAAGATCTGTTATGTTTACAGTATATGCACATTTTATGTATTAATAAATGTATTTCGTGTATTAGTACCCGTGTGTGTTCATTGTTTGAGTTATCCCGCAAGGTTGGATTCTAATAGCCATCAGAAGAATCATTTTTGTGACTTTTGTGACTTGCTGCTACAATTAATAAGTGTCCCAGTTATGCACAAACCCCTACATTTACTGGTGCCTCATGAGAGGATACCTACAACAGATAGATACTGCATGTAACTTATATCCAAAGTAAAATGTCTTAAACATATCTCAAGTTATAATTTTGCTTTATTTTTTAATTAACTTTTGGATGCCTTTAATATTGTTTCTGTAGCTGTACTGAACACAGAAGACTTGGACCATCTTTAGGTGTACAATACTCTCTTGATGATGAATGTACTTACAGAGTTTCATTTCTTCTTAAACATTCATTGTACCTGCCACCATATATTTTCTATTTTCCCACAAGATTAAATATTAGTTATTTTTGAACATGTGCTGATGGCACTATATTTGTTTTATTTTCGTTGAGACACCAAATTCTACTACAGCTGTTGTACTAGATTGTGTTGAGACAGACATGTCATCTGGGGTTTATAAGAGACATGTTTAGACCCATTCTTTCTCATGGTATTTTAGCAAATAGAAACCTACTGTTTCCTTTAATTATAAGACCATGTTCTTGCACATCTGTTGTGGTATAATAAATCTTGAACAGCATTATCACGTACAGAAGTATTCATAAATTAATTTCAACACAATTTTTTTACAGAAATGGTAGGGAGTCTAAGATTCAGATTTATCTTCCCAGACAACAAAAACCATTACTGCTTGTGACAAGACATTTGCACAAGGGAGATGTACTTCTGCCTGAAATCACCAGAGGGCCTCAAAAACCCCATATAAAAGTTCACAAGAGAATTGTTCTACAGAAATCCCCATGTGAAGGATGTGAAGGAAAAGAAATGACTTGTGAGTAAATTCTAATTAAACACAAAGGTTCTGGATCCAATAGAATACAATAAAAGTGAAACTCTCAGGAAGGACAGCCAGACTACATTCAGACTCAGTAGTGAGGTGTGGCTGGTGATTTCTATTCTCAAATAGCAGTGACTTAAAAGAGAGCCATGGAAAATATTTCTTCCATTAAGATATATTACGGATCAGACATCAAAAGTGGTTTGGAGAATAGACAGGCTTATTCCCATGAGAAGTATCCAACCTTGTAGCTGCCCTAGTGAAAAAGTTTTAATCTATAAACCTTGAAGGTCAGCTGTAGTGAACATTTAAAGGCCCATCTGCAAGAGATCAAATTTATCACACTACTCCTATTTAAAGGGTATGTAACACAGAGGTTTGGGAAGGTAAAATTATTTTATTGTACTAAATCTTAGAATTTCTTACACTTAAAAGATAATTTAATGAACTAGCATCTGTCAGCCACATTATCATCACAATAAATTAAGTGTCCACAAACCTGATTTAGATTAATGTCTTGGATTTAGTCCTGGAGAGTTACAGTGCTCAAGTTTATAAATAGTTGGTAGAGATCATCTGTTCACTTGTAATATCAAAAATCTAAGTAAGCAAATAATTGATCTAATAAAACCATTGAGAGCTCAGCTGCAACTGAAACCAGAACTAGAGCATAATGGATAGAAAGCAGAAAAAACTTACAATTTAGTAAGTGAAGCATATACAGTAGATGAAAGAAATCATTTCCATTGAAAATTAAAGATTAATACAACCACACTCTTTGATCCAATAATGAATCAATGCCACAACAAGATTTCTGAATTATTGAAAGCTTGAAGAGATAATCAGACCTCTTGCTGTTACACCTGATAAACAGTCAAAGTATATAGAAATCTGCACATACAGAAGTGTCAAGTTAGAGAAAGTTAAACATTAACAGATAGCAATGGCAACAGATCATTGTGAAGAGACATCTTCACTGCCCACACATTCTATTTATAGATGCCTTCTGGAACAAGGGCAAAGATGGCCTTCTGTCTTCTGGCAGGAGTTAGATGTAAAGACTTCTGGCACCAAAAACATTTTATTTCAAAGATGATTGCATCTGACTACAAGTGTTTAACTACTGTACTCACATCTCTGCTTTCCTAGAGATCTTAATGAAACCACTTGTTGAGAATCTTTTTCTTCATACATTATGGATTCTAAACATGATCTCCATCTGTTTGGCAGCTCTCAGTTTCAATATCCAGAACATTTATGATGGACATTACATCTGTGCACAATGACATGTTTTTCACTGCCTCATGAATGTCACATCTTCCATTGCCTTCCAATATCATTTACTTTCTATGTGAAAATGATCTCATACTGTAGTTCTTAAACACATTTTATGCACAATGCTGGATTCCCAAACCCACACCCTTATGTGAAAAGTTGAATTCTTTCTGCATCCACTGTCTTGCAACAGTTATTTCAGGTCAGTTGTGTTGTCATGAGCATAAATTATAAATTTCTACCCTTTGTTAGCTGGGAAGAAGAATGTTTTTTTCGTCCTATACTGGTTTCATCCATGACAAGCAACAACTGTTTTGGAAATTATTCCTGCTCTAACAATCAACATCAACAATTTACAATCACTTCATAAACTTCCAGCTGTCTCTTGAATTTACTGGAAATATGTTTTTCTTTTTCTAGAATACGTTTCTAAATGAACTACTCAAAGACTGAAAACTGTGTCACATACTCTAGTTATCTCCTTAACAGCCCCTTTTAACTCAAACAAATCTAAAGGTTAATAACTTTCTTCCTCAGACTTTATTGTTACTTAATTGATGACATTCACTTCCAATGTTAATTAATTTTCACATGTTAATAATATATTTTGGTGATTTCAAGATTACCCAAAAATCATTGTGCTTGTCAAACAATATAATTTATTACATTTCTTGGAGAAAGCGGCCTGCCATTTACATTGATGAAGTAGGAGTATTGAGTGACTGTTTCAAAGAATATTCAGAGCAGAAAGAATCAGAGATCTCCCCAAGTTGATAGGTTCCCGACAATCATTACACTGAACTTTCTCTCTGCGTCCTTTCACAGGGATTAAAAAACTACTATACTAGAATGATATCAGAAACCCAAATTATCCTAATTCTTCTTAATTCTGTAGAATAGTCAAAACCTATGTAAGGCAGAGAAGAATTCTGATTTAAATAGTGAGCTTTATAAAAGCAACTCACCTGAATCAGGATACTAACAACTGGTCCAGAAAGACAGGGCTGTCAGAAACTACACTTTTAAGGATGAGTCAAGAAGAAACATTTGAGAAAGAAGAGCAATATTCATACATAAGTAGGTGGAAGTGGGCAAAATTAGGTTTTGTTTTAAACTCCTCTGATAAATGAATCTCTCCATTTATGTACTATTTATACTAATTTAGCCCACCAGCCATATCACCCTGCAACTCCCAAATGGCACCCCACTAAAACTAAGCAGGTGTGAGCCTGGTCAGTCCCTGGATGGGAGACTTCCTGATAAAAACTAAGGTTGCTGTTGGAAGAGGTATTAGATTGGCCAGTAGGGAGTGCTCACCTTGCAGCCTGCCCCAGTATAGTGATGGGGACACTATATTGTAAAAAGTTGCTGTCCTTTGGGTGAGATGTACTGTAAAACAAAGGTCCTGACTCTCTGTGGTCATTTATCAAAAAGAGTAGAGGTGTTACATTGGTGTCCTGGCCAAATTTCCCATTGGCCTTAACAATCATGGCCTCCTAATAACCCCCATCTATGAATCGGTTTCATCACTCTGTTCTCCTCACTGATAGCTAATGTGTGGTGAGTATACTGGCACGCTCACACTTTGACTACTGTTGCATCATCCAGGTGAATGTTGTACATTGGTGGTGGAAGGGAGTCTCTATTACCTTTGAGTGGAGTGTCCAGAAAAGCACTATATAAGCAATTATTATTATAAATTCACATTTCTTTTGGAGTTTGTTGACCGTGCTTCCATCACTTCAGCTATATCTTTATCTCCCTTTAACCATCTCGTGTTTTACTGCCTTTATTAAGACATCCTATTGTCTTTTACTGTCTGCTCTTTCCCTTGCTTCTCTTCACACCTGTAGAAGGTTCTACAGACAAAACTTTGGGATTTTTATCTACTTATTAATATAGAACGCTGCATTAATATGCTATAATCACTCCACATTTCAGAAATTGTAATATTATGGCTAAAGGTCTTCAATTTTCATCCTCTGATATAATTTTTATGCATATGATATGCAATGGTATAACATTTTTGTAACATTATATTGATTTTAGAATTCTTAATAAATTAGTAAAACCAGTATAAATAAAAATTGAAATTAAACTGCTGGTCAAATGGCACAGTTCTGGTTGTATGTGCTTTCACAATTTTTCAATGAAATAACCCTTATACTTGATGTCTCTAAGACAGCTGTTAATGATTGGAGCAAAATCATTTTGCCATATTGTTATATCTGCATCAGTACATGATGTGTTTGATGATGGGGAACATGTATCATGCTCCTCATTTTTATAGTCAAGTGAATTATAGATTTATACTTGTTATTGTAAGAAACACTGTCTAGTAATAAAATGTCATATTTACTAGATGTAATTGTGATAGTTTGTCTGTTAAGAAAAATGTTTAAGAAGATTGTTCAAAAACTATAAACACAAAACCCTCTGACTAAAGAAGGAAACAGATTTTTCCTATCTGTTCTTGTTTTTTATTGCTTATTGAACAACAATCATAATAAGAAATATATTATTTTAACAATCAAAACATGACTGAGCTAAGTATGATTACCAACAAAAAAGGTGAGCATCAATTAAGCTTTAGTAACTGTTGTGATCAGAGGCACAGCAGTAAATAAAGCAACAAAAATTATAAAATGCTATGGGGAACACCTTCTGGCAATTTTGAAACTCAGATCAATCTTTCAAATGTTCATATGAGTAATATATTTTTATTTACAGCGCTTGTCTAACAATTGCTTTTTCAGATCCGTAATGCAGCAGCTGTCTCTCTGAGATGTCTTTGCTGATTTGACACATTGTACAGATGCAGCCATTCAAAGTGCGCGGTACAGATACCGCAGGTATGATGACACGGGATACCGCGATGCGTGATTGGTTGACCGACAGGGGCACTCGTGGTCCGTTGGTCTGTTTTAGAAAGACTTACTGTAAACGTCTTTACTGTGCCCGTTGTAGATATTGAATTTTACCACTGAAGGGAAATCTTAGTAGCTGAGCATAAAAAGAATAGGAGCATACTGTAACGCGTGTGAAGGCCATAAACGATATTAATTTTGGAACGTAAACATACAGTATATAGCTGGTCTTGGTACTTTAAAGAAAAAAATACACACCGGTATTCCATTTCTCCCTAAACATTGTAAGCTTCGAAGTCTTTAACTAACGTGATACCGGAGTCAACAAGCATACTTTTAGAATTTGATTAAAAGGGAATATAATATGGAATCGCGTATCTAAAGAATTTAATAACGGTATGATTATATCCGTGTACTGCGGCAGGGCTGTGTAGGGCTGTTTCGCCTGCCTGATCATGCGAGCTCTCTTGTAGCCTACTGGTCTAGGTGCGTGACTACCAACTGGCAGGTTGTGTGTTCGAATCCAGCTAGTGCTGAACTTTTATTTTAACAAACATTTCTTCGAAAAAATAGGTAAGCGATATTATGGACAATCAGTTGACTTTTATATTTCAAAATATCGCAACATGATCGATATTTGCGATATTTTGAACATATCTTCCCTTCTGACAGCGGTTCCTGCTTCTATTGTGTGTGTGTGTGCAACAGTAAATTTTTATAGAGAAATGGAGGCTGGACAGTATGCGTTACAATATAAACATTTATATTGATTTAAATCGTGTTCTGATTTAAATCGCAAACGCGTGTTTAATTATGTGTTTTTAATCATAATCAGGCTAATGCATTTCTACATTTTCTGTATGAACCAGCTTAGAGGTTCATACAGAAAGACAGCTTGTGTTTAAATTGAGTGTAAGGTAATTTATGCTTCTAAAGTCATGGTCAGTATTATTGTACTGTGCTGTACTGTGTCACATTATTTTATAGCGTTTTTATTGCGTTATTAAATCCGGTGGCGCTGTGTTAGTTTCCTGACTCACATTATTTAAACTACCACATTGATCATTCATCTCTAAATAAACTTTATTTTATATAGCGTTTTAAGCGATTAGGTAATTAGATTGCTCATAAACCTAATCGCTTTTTCTACATAAACACAGCGTGATTGCTCTCTGAAAATGCTTTTCCTTTATTTTTAAAGTAGGCTCAGATTTCAACTATAGATCGTATTATTATAAACTTTCTTGGAAAAATGTATTTTATGTAAACCATGTTTGCTATTAATTCATTTAGGGCTAAAATACGTTCATTGTCTTCCAATCGAGTCGAGTTGACATTGGAAGCCTGCCACACCCGGACTGTTAAACCAACACATTAGCACGTCAAAGCCCATTGAGCCAGTATTGGCTTTAGTATCCCCCTCTTCTCCCCTCAATTCAATTCAATTCAAGGTGTTTTATTTGCATGACAGATGGGTACAAGCAGTGTTGGGTATGTATATTGTAACGCTTACGGCAGACAGGCACTGTGTAAGAGCCGGCGCACCAGAGCAGCGCACCGAGGGAGCGTCTGCATTTCTAACTTAGTTTTTAAAATTAGTCAAGCAATATGAAGCATCTCCTTTTACTTAGTGCCTGAGCATAAAAATAATAGGAGCATACTGTAACGCGTGTGAAGGCCATAAACGATATTAATTTTGGAACATAAACATACAGTATATGGCTGGTCTTGGTACTTTAAAGAAAAAAATACACACCAGTATTCCATTTCTCCCTAAACATTTTAAGCATCGAAGTCTTTAACTAACACGATACCGGAGTCAACAAGCATACTTTTAGAATTTGATTAAAAGGGAATATAATATGGAATCGCGTATCTCAAGAAATTAATAACGATATAATTATATTCATGTTGCAAAAGAACTGCAACGGACATAAAAACTCCCTTGCTTTTAACAGAGCGTTCCATAATTTCTAACTACGAAAATGCCAGGTGAAAGGATTTGTAAACATATTTTGTTAAAGCAAGTCAGTTTTTTCCACAACACATAAAAGACATTTTTCCAAGAAAGTTTAGCCTTTGTCACTAATGAAACCACTAAATAAAGACATAAATATAGAAATCTTAAGATTTGTTCTATTTAATGTTGGTAGCAGGATGAACTGTCAGAGTGTATATTTTGTCGCAGAGTTGCTGCAAGATGTTAACAGTGAAAAAGGTATTTAGAAATGAGTTATTTCAAGTTGAAAATTTTCAGAATAATTGCAAATCTAGCAGGATAGAGAAAGCACAGAAAACTGGCAGTTAGATTGATCAGATTAGTATGAAAAGTCATTTAGCAAAGGGAATTAGAAGAGTGACAAACTAGTATACTTTAGATCTTTTTTTCTGAACCAGGGACAATCTGATCATGTTTCCCTATAACAATAATAAAAAACTTTATTTGATATATCACCATTAAAGGTGGCATCTCAAAGCAATACAGTAGATGTAAAAACAGATAAAAGGACCACAGATTACAAAGTAAATGCATATAAGAAAGACAAGCAGTTAGAGGTGCTACCAAAATTAGAAAATGAAGCAGATACAGACACTAAGTCTTCTGAAAAGAAAGGTTCTGAGGTTAGATTTAAACTGGCCTTGGTGTGTGTGTGTTTGTGTCTGTCTGTCCTGTGATGGACTGGCGCTATGTCCAGGGTGTATTCTGCCTTGTGTCCGTCGCTTACTGGGATAGGCTCCAAATCCTCTGTACTGGATAAAGAGATTAGAAATGGATGGAAGTAAAGGCACTGTGTGGATGGAACTATACACAGTGTTAGAAACCCACTATGAAATGGCAGCATCTCACTGAGAATAAAACATTTTATACTGCTGGCTTAAGGAAACAGCCTTTCCACCTCTCTTGCACATCAGTATCCATACCTAGTTATTTAAACAAATTGCCTCTAATTATAAACATCTTAATATGCTGGCTCTGTGGATCCGCATCAGCTATGTTTGCCCATTCCTTCAATTCATGTGCATCCAACACACAGTTCAACGCTAGCAACTACACAAAATCTAAAATATGAGCTCTACTTGCCACTTACAGTACCAACAGTACCAGCTAACTTTAGTAGTGACATTTTCATGGATCTTTTTAACAATAAAATTTACAACATCAGACTTCAGACACAATTAAACAGGCCTCAAAAAAGTCTGGTACAAACATTTTCAGCATGGAATAAACCGTTACTTTAATGGTATAAACCTTAAATGGATTCATATTCTCAATAAGATTTGGTGCTCAGTAACATGACTTAGAAAATGACAGAAGACATACGTATCATGCTTATCCTTCTATTTTTCATAATCGTAAACTCCTTAAGGCAGTTACATTTTTTCTGTTCTGACCTGGAGTTACAGAGAAATTTAAATTCTAATAAGAGATTTGTAATGAGGAAAGTCATACCAATCACTCATACAGTACCAGGATTTGCAATTACAATACAAATACTTTCTTTCTGTATGTGTTTATTTTGCAGTTTGAGTCTATGGCATTCCTTTGGGGGTCTATACTCCAAGGCATGACTTTTTTATGTATAAACATCAGTATTTACTGCTATTAATTACTGTACGATTTATAGTTGAAATCTGAGCCTAGATATAAAGTTAGATATAAAGTTAAAATCTCGACAAAGCAATGTAGGAAATACAGAGAAAATAAATCCTTTCTGACATCTAAAATCAGTTTCGATCAAGGTCTCTAAAACGAACAAGAAAAAGAAGATTTTCGGAGGGCAATTACGCTGTGTTTATATAGAATAAGTGATTTATGAGCAATCTAATTTCTTGTTCGTTTAAAACAGTGAAATGTCAGCTGTAAAAGATCGCACCAGAAACAGCACTCTCTCTGCCTGTCATAGACGTTCAGGAAAGGCTGAATGAAGTCATGTCAAGTACAATAATTTGGAGATCAATAATAACAGTTGTAGGACAGTATATAAGGAGGATAAGGATTTTGAAGTTGACTCGAAATCTGATGGGTAACCAGTGCAAGGACTTGAAAACAGGTGTAATGCATCCCTGATAGGATTCTTGCTGTCATTCTGAACATATTGAAGATTGCTCAGTGTGGATTTAATTTCCCCAGTGAACAGGATGTGCATTTATTAATTCTAGAAAAAAACTAGATTTCTCTAGTTCCCTTTAAAATAAACTATTATTCCACAATGCAGAGTATTACATGGCCAGTATTTACACATGATATTTGTGATTTAAAGAAATTAACACAAGCAGCTTTTGGAGATTTAAGTGTTGGCTGAGTTATTGCAGGATAAAAGACTAGAGATGTTGGCAAGAAGAAGATAGTTTGGGGAAAGCTGAGGAATACACTTATAACAAGAACACTTCCTAATGGGGTTAGGCATACTTTTGATGAAGATGATGAAGTTAACAGACTATATGTTTACATAGATACTGAAATAAGGATTGTATTTTAGATTATGTGTAGTTGCTGGCATTGAACTGTGTGTTGGATGCACATGAATTGAAGGAATGGGCAAACACAGCTGATGCAGATCCACAGAGCCAGCATATTAAGATGTTTATAATTAGAGGCAAGTTGTTTAAATAACTAGGTATGGATACTGATGTGCAAGAGAGGTGGAAAGGCTGTTTCCTTAAGCCAGCAGTATAAAATATTTTATTCTCAGTGAGATGCTGCCATTTCATAGTGGGTTTCTAACACTGTGTATAGTTCCATCCACACAGTGCCTTTACTTCCATTTCTAATCTCTTTATCCAGTACAGAGGATTTGGAGCCTATCCCAGTAAGCAACGGACACAAGGCAGAATACACCCTGGACATAGCGCCAGTCCATCACAGGACAGACAGACACAAACACACACACACCAGGGCCAGTTTTCCCATAAACCAATTAACTTACCAGTATGTTTTGGAGTGCGAGAGGGAGTCATATCACACATATGGAGAAAAACCATGTAACCCAGAGAGAACATGTAAACCCCACACACACAGGATGGCAGGAATTGAACCTAGGACCCCAGTGCTGCAAGATAGCAATGCTAACCACTTTGCCACCATTATAAATGGATGGATATCTTAGTTATCTTTCTAGTTCACAGGTTTGCATGCATAATTTAATTTTGAAAGCCACTGAGACATCAGGTACTACTGTTGTATTTATGAAAAAGAAACAAAACAAAAAACATACTAACAACTGTGCCATCCTACTCCTTAGCTAATACATTTTATTATTCATAAACAGTTAACATTGTTAGCAAAATATTTTGAATTATATTTAACCCTATTTTTTCTTTAGTTTTGTATTTAACTTATTATATGATAGTCAGACTTAATGTATATTTGAACAATGAAAATATATTTTTACAAGATTTTACATTAAGCACTTAAAATTAATATGGTTAATAATAGTAAACTGTAACATGCTGTAACAAGATCGGTTAAACTGCGAAGAAAATGCTTTCAGAGAAAATGTTTCAGGTGTGAAGAACATAGATCTCCAATGCAATTTCAACCAAACCTGTTCCCACACACCCTGCCCCCACTACCATTAGAATATACACAAAGCACTCAAATCTTTCGAGCTAATGATCAGGTGACCCGAGAGAGAGCGAGAGAAAGGTTACAGAACCTTAAACAGACAATACACACTAGCTGAATATTTGACCAAAATAAAAAATAACAAACAGAAACAGACCCTGACGAAGTACAGGCTCAGTGACCACAACCTGGCCATAGAAACTGGGCGACACAGGCAGACCTGGCTGTCCAGAGAGGACAGGCTGTGCTCCCACTGCCAGCGGGGAGAAATAGAGACAGAGGTGCACTTCCTACTGCACTGTGACAGATACTCTGGGATTAGAGAAACATTCTTCCCTAAATTCAGAAATCTAATCCCAGAGTTCCCACACCTGCCAGAATCACAACGGGTCCCAATCCTACTGGGAGAGGGAGGAGGGAACTCAGTTGAACTGGCAGCCCAGTATGTGATCTCCTGTCACAGCCTGAAGAACAGTGAGTCTGTCTCCCAATAATGCTCCAGCCGCCTACAGAACATGTCAATATTGTATAATATGTCTTTGTTGTAAATGTCTGTAATATGTCTGTAGATTTTATTTTACTTCTATTTTTGTTTTGTTTCATGTAAATATCATTACTTTCATTTGCTTTGGCAACACTGATTGTACCCATCGGTCATGCTAATAAAGCACCTTGAATTGAATTGAATTGAATTGAGAAACACCAAGGGGTGCGGAACCAGGGAACTATTTACATGGAAAACGGGCGATCTCCCCAGACTGTCCGCCCGTTTCACTGTTACCTGGATACCTCTTTATTTAGAACTCACAAACACTGATTTTTAGTTTAGAAGGATTCAAGTAGGGTTTTAGATGAAAGGCAGCGACCTTAATCAAGCCCAAATCACAATTGAACCCATTCAGAGCCTACATTACATTTTAGCGTTTCATTCTGAGCAGAAGACCCTCACACCTGAAGAAGGGGGAGGTGTTTTTCGCTGGAAATCTCGCCTGCTTCTACTTTACAACTGGAGTGCTGGCTGTGACGAATTAAACCGGTATTACAGGTTTCAATCACAGACCATGTGACATGGGAGTCAGGAAACTAACAGCACAGTCCCAGCACGAAACGAAACTAAAACGCATACCGTTTCGTGCTTCTTATTAGTTGCTCAAAAGTAATTTGACCGTATGAAATGCATAATATAAACCTAGAAACATATACGTGAGCAGTACTTAAGCACTGTAGTATCGGTGTTAAGACATACCTCTCAAATACTGTAAATCAAGTTAAAAATATCTCAAGACAGATTCTGGTCATAATGAAACCATGTTTCGTGTATGTTTTCTTTAAAGTACCGAGACCAGCCATATACTGTATGTTTATGTTCCAAAATTAATATCGTTTATGGCCTTCACACGCGTTGCAGTATGCTCCTATTCTTTTTATGCTCAGCTACTAAGATTTCCCTTCAGTGGTAAAATTAGATATGAATAGTCAATACTTAAACGGGCACAGTTAAGACATTAAATATACATATACATACTGTATACAGTACAGTTTGCATACGGTAATATGTTTATGTTCCTAAATCAATCTCTTTTATGAGCATGTGTAAGGCATGGTGAATCGATTCTCAAAAATTACTGTACTTTGCATGATTGGAAAAAAATGCGTGATTGCGAAATGCTGTGGTGTTACTTTTACAAAGACGGTCAATGAAAAAAAGAATGTGGACCAGGGCAATACTTTGAGTTTACAGCTTGTCCAAGGTCATTTATTATTAATACTATTATTAATATCTTCGTTAAAGACTTTGATGGCTACAGCTCAAACATGAGAGGTTGAGCTTTATTAGCTCCACCTTGCGGAAATTCCGGATACTATTATTTTGCTAGCGGTATTTACCGGTAACTTGCGGTAGACTGCGTACAGCATACCGGAAAATAATGCGGTATCGCCCGCGCATTTTGAATGGCTGCATCCGTATGATGCTTAAGGACAATGTAGATAGAAAATAAATGCAAGGATTCACATGCAAGTATAACAGGTATCTATTGCAGCTGGTTCTTATTATATTTTATTTTGAATAGATAGAAAACAGGAAAAGGAGAGAATGGAATAGGAGAAGGGGTCTCTTTGAGCACAGTCTATTTGTTAGACCAGTTTTTGTGATTTGTTTGTGCATGTTGGCACTGAAGTTAGTACTTCATAGTATTTACTACAACCAGTGAGGAAGAAGTGTAGTTTGCATTCCCAGTGAATATTTAACTTACACTGGTAAGTTCACTCATCAAGGAGCCAGTTTTGTCCATTGGAAAGAAGGTAGGGGCTCTCAGGTACATGAAGTTACTGGTTCCTGCTGAAGGGATTCTGTAATGGTTTAATACAAAGAAAAATTGGTAGGCAAAGTGTGATAAACGAATTCTAGACCAATTAAATAGGAGCTAGAGCTAAGCTACAACAAAATCACAAAAAATAGACTGCAGCCATTAAAGAGCTTTAGCAGTCAAAAAGGCACTTCCATCATGTTATTTGCAACATTACCATTCTTGTACAGCAAAAGAATATTATATGAAAACAGAAGGTTTTCATGCTGCTTTGCAAGTGTTAGCCATTGATCTTGTCTAACAAAAAAGTATTTGTTTCCAGATTTTTAACCTTACTGTTCATAGTCGGCAGGAGATATAATTGTAGTGTTAGTAAGCTTCCTTAGCTTCCTTAGTAAGCATACTTTTTTCTTATTCTTGCTCTACTTTTTTCTTAGTCTTGCTCTACTTGAGTTCTACTTTGATGCTTTTTATAGGGTGAATTTGTTCAGTTAATTTCAGTTTATTTGTCACATGCAAAAATGCAACGAAATGCTTATTTGCATGTCTGCTCCAATACAAAGACATTAAAGGAATCGCCAAAACAAACACAGAACAACAAGTTAGATAACATACAATTTAAAAAAAAAAGTCAGACAAGCAGTGTAAGAAAAAAAAACAGTGTGAGTCAGTGGTAGGGATAGAGTTCAGTAATCTGACAGCTTGTGGGAAGAAACTGTCTCTGAATCTGGAACTTTCTTCTCAAAAGCTGATTTTGAAGATGTTTGTAAATAAAACAAGTATACTCATGTCAGAAGATAACAATATTATGAGGGACGGCAACATGACAACCATTTGTTTGTTCAAAAATATCTAATAAGTTTGTTAAACAGCACAGATTTTATGATAAATCTGGATTTTATTAAAGCTTTTGGCAACATTTTTGGTAACAATAATTTTCTTTAATCCTGTTCCTGGACACCCCTGGTGTATTGTGGTATCTACAGTAGGTTACAATTAAATAATCTAATTCTAAAAATGTAACCATGAATCATTTAAGGATGTGAGTTACAAACTGATTTAGTGTTCTGAAATAAAATCAGAATTTCATCAGCCCCCTAACATCTTAAATAAACAGTAATTTAGTGTGTTGCAACTTATTTTTGTTTGCAATACCATGATTCCCTTTAAAGTTTACTTTTGCATAAATTACAGTGTTGATGCATGTCCCAGTAGAGAATGTATATTGGAACAATGTAAGCTGCTAAATATCATAAAAACATATTTATAAAGGTGAAAATGCTGTCATTCTAAATACTGTACCTATGATACAGATAATCATTTGAAATTGCCATACAATTGAAAGAAACTAATAAAATATATATTACATCTTTACTAAAACTAATAATGGTGCTTAAATGTTGTGGAAAGAAAGACTAAAAAAGCAATGTTTTTCCCTCTCTGTGACAATTAATATTCTTGTGTGAGAGCTTCTTTTTGAGTGCTGCCATAAAACCTTTGTCACAAAACTAGTTTACCTCCCTTGAAAACCTCCTGCTGATTGCTACTGTGATGAGATTCGTCTTCCCTGGCACATATAATCCTTCTAAACAGAATTTTGTTTTCTCTTTTTATCTCAAGACGATTTTCTTGTGCTCTGAGATGCAATTGCAATTTTCACTCAATTACACTCAAGTAAAAACTGGCTTCACTTAATTTCCTAAACAATACACTATAAAAGACTTGTCTAGCCAAAACAAAAACAATGCCATTAGGAATTAAATTAACAGAAACTATACAGAAGAAAAGGGGGAGCAGGAGATCAAGATTTTCCTTGAGAAGTTCAGTGTGCTTTTTCTACATATCATCAAATAAAGGTCATAGAATGGATTCCTAATCAATACTCACCAGTGGTACTTGGACTACCTAATTAGTGGTAGTCCAAGTACCACTTACCATGTGAACACAAACATTATTTCATATTCTAAAAAGAATACTGTTACAAAGCATTCCTCCTTAAACTCAATTATCAGCCAGTAGTTCAGACATTCAGTTACCATTTGAGCTACTGTACGAGTTGCAGACCCATACAAACTAGAGTAGTTATAAATAGGAGATTCAGATGATGTACAGCTTAATATCTCCCACATCAAAATGCCTGCTGAGAAATGCATTCATTGAAATAAGAGCTATGATTCTATTTCCTCCTAATTGAACAATCACATGCTTCCCAGATCCAGGAAAGACAGAAATTTTACTTTATCTCTTTACTCATTAAAGTATACAGTATATCATTACTGCATTTTATTTACCACAGAAGCAGATGAAGAGTGATTGGAGGTTTCAGCACTTACTGATGTTTGTAATTAAATTTATATTGAAATGATTAAAGTGCACAAGTGGTACCCTATTCCATACTTGGTGATTCCTTACCATGATTTCATTCTGTTGTTCCTTTCATTATTTCTCTGAGGTTTTTCTTGCTTTTTGCTCCAACTCTTTCATCTGAATTTTCGTTCCTGTTGATCCTGTAAAGCTTTCTTCTTTTTTGTTGAAATCTCTTTCATTCATTCTCAGGTAATCACTTTACTCTCTCTCTTGGGCTGTATTGCTGTCTTTTCTTTATATCCTACCCTCTGCTTTTGAATTGCCTACCACCCTTTTATGTATGTACATCTTTGATGTATTTTTTGTCTTTGACGGAAAAAGAGCCAAGTTTGGCGAGCGTGGACACAGGATGCAGAGGTTCCAATTCCAGCTCAGCTCTTGACTTGAAAGTCTGTTGTTCTCTTGAGATGAGGCTGGAAAAAATTGAAACATTCTGACATTCTTTAAAGCCTTCTCTTATGCACATTAGGAAAGAAACTCTCACTCTCAGATGCTTTAATTGCATGTTGTTAATTTTAAACCACATCTAGATTCATTTTAAATCATGTCTAGACTAACAAAGTCTAGATTAATTTTCAAGGAGAATAAATATAAGTAAGTCTTCTTTGAAAAGAAAATGCATTCAACTGTGCTTTCCATCTAATGTCTCTAATGTGAACCTAACACTTACTGTATGATAAAATCTAAATAGTAGGTGGACTAATGACTTGTGAGGGAAGTCCAGATTAATTATATCTTGATGACTAAATACTGATTGACTGGTCTGAAAGGCCTTATTCCCCAGTTATTTCCACTTTTTATAAATAAGTATGAAAGTAATACCTGATAATCAATCACAGTCTCTCTTTCTGCTCACCTGTTTTATGCCCAATTCCCCACTGCTCCCCTCCCCTTCTCACCTGCTCTGTCTTTTGTTCTCCCATGCCTTATTAACCTGCTACTTTGCCCCTCTCCCTCACATCTGAACACATCTGAAGAAGCCTCAACAGCGAAACCTTTTTATTTCTTTTCTTTACCTTTCAGCACAAAATTAACCATTACCTGTTCCTTTGCAGCCAACGCATGCTGATGCAGCTACCTACTGTACTGTGAACATACAGTAATAGAAGCAGATTGTATCAGCCTGTGGAGTTTTAGTTAGCTTGGCATAGTGAGAGTTGGTTGAATTGTGACTTGATTGGTAACAGTATATGATGAAAGAAGTGAATAACTGAAGACATGTACCGAAGAGAAGTGAAAACTTGTCTTTGACAATGGAAAAGTTATTCCTGATATCCAGGTTGATATGAATAAGCCACCTGCAAAGTAGAATTGCAAGATGCGGTAAAAAAAAGATGAGACAGATGCAGGCACAGTGGAAGAAAGCCATCCCAGAGAAGCAGCTGCAGTGATGGTAGGTAGTGGTGATGCAGGTTCTGGCATAGGACGAAATGTGACAGGTGCAGATTCAATTCCAGTCTCTTTCAGACCCCAAAGATACAGTATAAAGCACCACTCTCTAGATAGCTGATAGCACTGCCATTCGAAAAGACTGGACTTTTGCTTGAAATGGTCTACATTTCAAAGGCAGGGTGATTTGACTCCTTTAAATAACACTTTAAAGCAGCTGATCCCTGTTACACAGACACGGCAGAGGGCCCCAGCACAGGAGGCAGCAAAGAGGAAGACAAGGTCATTATGGGTGCAGGTGAAGTGACAACCGTCACTGAAGGGTGTGAAGCAAAGTCTGGTTGCTGTAATGCAGCCTCACACAGATTAAATTTCTGACCATCTACAGTAGAATACTGAGTCTTTGTGTTAAGTAATAACATAAGCTTTTTTCAACCCATCTTTCTCAATTTCCTGTTCGCAGTTCTGTTGAGCACTCTGATGCTTCAAGTCCAAGACAGTTCCAATTATATTTTCTAAGTCAACAGCTGAAGAATGCAAAACCAATTTATCAACCTCTGCACTTCTCAGTTTCCAGTTCTGCTTCAACAATCACTGATGTCGGTCCATCTTTGAATGGCTGAAGATGGACGGCTAAAGTTTTTCTGCTCCACTGCTTCATTGCTACAGTTTTTCTTGTCTTCTGACACACTTCTGAAATCATCAAAAAAAATCAAAGAGATTATTTTAAAAAATATGTTACCACTGTCATTTAATGTGATACCTACAGTACTAGTGAAATAGTGAAATAAGAGCAATTATAGTTCCAGTTATGCACACCAATTTTAGAATTAAAAAACAATGTCATTAAATGTAACAATGTATTAGTGGAGTCAAGAGGAAAAAAGATACATTATTCCTTTTTGTCCCAAGGAGGGGGAAAAAAGAGGAAGAGAGTAAAAAATAGTTTAAGTAACATAATGGGACTGTATCCAGAAAGAGATGTCTATAAAACCGGCAGAAATATAGGAGAAGATAAACATCAGAGGTGTTAAGAAAGGAAGATTTCAATATCATCAGAATAGCATTTGGTTTGGAAGATTAGAGGACCTAAGGAACAGTGGGAGTGTCTTGCCAGTAGATCTGTTATGTGCAATCAGTGAGGTAGGCAGGTGTAAACAGTGCCAGAAATCCCCAGTTCAGTATGCTTTAATTGAATGCTCTACATTGTGAAAGGTGGCAAAGAGATGAAGAATGATTAAAACAAAAGAGAAGGAGGCAGTGTAGACTGAGAGAAAAGAGTCAGTAACAGATGAGTTTCAGTTAGATGTGCTGAGTATAAGCCAGACAGAAGAGCAGAGTGGCCTAAAAGAAAAGCATATTGTTGGTGATGCATCTCCCATTCAAGGATAAGGAAGAAAATATTTGAATGTTGAAGAATTATATTCTTGCAGATGTTAAATTGGTTCCCAGGATGTTAGTTCTTTACACTTATATAGTGCTTTTCTGGACACTCCATTCAATGCTCTTTACAGGTAATCATACAGGTTATGCAACAGCAGCCATAGTGCACACAGTACACTCACCACACATCAGCCATCTGGGGGAGGAGCCAATTCATAGATGGAGATTATTAGAAGGCCATGTTTGGTAAAGGCTAATGATACTGGGGTAACAGAAATGCCCTGGGATTTTTAATGATCACAGAGTTAGGACCTCCATATTATGTCTCATCCAAAGAACGGCACCTCTTTACAGTATAGAGTCCACTTCACCATACTGGGGCATTTGGACCCACACAGACCATAGACTGAGCGCCTCCTACTGGCCCCACTAACACCTCTTCCACCACCAACCTTAGCTTTCCAAGGAGGTCTTCCATCCAGGTACTGATTAGGCTCACAGCTGCAAGCTTCAGTGTGTTGCCAGTTTTGAGTTGCAGGGTGATATATGTACTGTCATGTTAGACTGGTTCATTTTATTAAAACAAACTGGTCAAATCCTTATTGAGAACTGGTCTTGAAATTAATGTGTATTCTGGAAAAAATTAACTAACCAACTCAACAGAATTATTGAAAGCATAAGGTGTCTTAAAAATTATAATAATATTAAAATGAAAGCTCAAAATCATATCATGTCATAACCTTCTACCTTTTTAACTCAAACTGTTCAAATCAATCAGCTGTCAATCATGCAGCGACAAAAAAAATAAAAAAATACATTTCTTAATAAATCAATACGGCAGACTCATCTAATTTTATTCACAATTTATAGACCCCAATTGCAGAAAAATGGTTTAGAAAAACAGGTTTCAAACCTGACATGGGTGCAATATAATTCAGATTTTTTATATTGTGCATTCTCAATTAAAACCTCTAAATTAAAAGATTAATCTGAAATTTGAGAAGCAAGAAACCTTACCACTTCAGGTTTGTAAAGTAAATGCTCCAAGTCCATCGCAATTAATTGAAATATTTCCAAAACATCAAAAATTGTCTGTTTAATTACTGTTTAGCAATTGATCATAAATCTTGACATGCACCATCCTTCATAAAATAGTAAATCTGTTCCTGCACAAACCTAAATGAGTGTCTGACCTACTTTCTCCAAAAGCTTTCAAACTCTTCTCTGAAACTGTGATTTATCTAAAACATAGGAAAAATCATGGGCAATCTTATATATTGTGAAAAGTACAATTTTCTGCTGCCAATTCTAATTCAAATAAAATTTTATTGAAAACTACAATTTTATGATCTGGACAACTTAAATGGGTACAATATAAGCTTGATACTAGATATCAGTTAAAAGGTGAGACTGTAAAGTTTTCTCTTTCTATAAAATTAGTACGAATCTACTGTGGGACAACAGAATTGAAATATAAAAAACAAGGTGTTCCTCTGTAAAATAAGGTATCCAGCTTTGGAATTAAATTAGTTAGCAACCTGCTTAGCAGATTATTTTTCTCCATTACTTCATGACAACAGTGCTGGCTTTGAAACCATATAACTGCCAGCAGTTCTAGATAGGTTTCCATGGATTTTATATTTTATATTGTCTTTCCTCCCACATTTACAACTAGCCTTGTTCACACACCATGTGCTATAGTTGATCAACTCCAATCTCAGTGCCAGGGACTTTACAATGATGTGTGACAAAAATGTTGGCTTTACAGAAAAATTGGGGAAAAATCAAATTACAAAGCAGTACAATGGTGCTTCTTTGTAAACAAAGATAACTACCTAAAGGGACAGTGTCACATTATTTACTGCTACAGATATTTAAACATAAATAAGGAACAAGTCACTGCTATGCTATTGTGCTGCCCCCTGCTCTGAACATAGTTTGGTTAAAACAAGAACAAGAATGAACCTATTATCTCAGAAATACTATTTTGAAGAGCAGTCTGATATTGAGGCTGGAACCAGTCAGCTTTCAAATTTCAGAGGCACCAGGAGAAAATTTGCATTTTACTTAGGGTTACTTAGCAACAGTGTCTTAAAAGTAAGAATAAAACAGATACAGGATGTTTTCTAACATCATTGCCTGTTCCCCATTTTCCTGAGAGAGAAAAGTAGAAGATGGGATCAGTTCAAAGTTGCCTTGTAAAACCATGGAAGTCCATTTGTGTGTCTTGTTCTGTTTTATTCTGAAATATATATATATATATGCTGTATATGTAGTACATACACCATTGAACTGTTAGCCTCTAGTGTGTGTATTCCAGAACTCCACCCAACAAGAAAAAAAGACTCCTACATTGTTGTTTTTTCAAGCTTCAGAATTAGCATCATCCCAGACATGTGACAATAATATTAGATATTTATTTTCATAAATTATTTTTAAATAAAAATGGCTGCATTTAAGTTGATCAAAATTCAAAATGTGGCAACAAATCAGACACCTATACTAGGGCCAATTTTCCCCATCAGCCAATTCACCAACCAGTATGTTTATGGACTGTGAAAGTATACCAGAGCACAGAGGAAACCCATGCAAACTTGAGGAGAACATGCAAAGTCCATGCAGAAAGCACCCCAGGTCTCGAATTGAACCCAGGGCCACAGTGCTGTAAGGCAACAATGTTAACCCCTACATCACCGTACTGTCCTTGCTTAGAAGGATCTGGTCAAAAATGTTATTTAAATATGTAGAATTAGTCTTTAATATTTTTCACCTTCCCCAGTAATAAAACTCACATAAATAATTGCAATACTGATTGCTACAAACACACCTACTGTACTTACAAAATTCTTTTCTGCCTTCTACTGGCCATTATAAAATTGAAACACAGCACGCTTTAAGAAAATGGAAACATATAATAAGACCATAGATTAGAGATTACAAATAAAATTTCTCAACATTTTAGAAAATGGATATATTATGTTAGTAACAAACACTTAATCCCATCCATACCCTGAATCAAAACCCTAATCCTAATGCTAGGGCTATTTCCTGTAAGCAGATACATTTTCTAAAAATATTACAAATCGTTTCCAGCAAATTCTGAGACCAAAACCAAGTTGAATAAAATTATATATGAATCAGATGTTGGTAACTGTTACTGAAGAGAAAAATTGTTCTTTTCTCAGTATTTCGTGACAGCCAACATCACTTGTATTAGATCCTTACCACCATATTGCTTTAATACAGGATTAGAAATTGGAACAGTAAATTGGAAAATACATTCATGGCTACCAGGAATCAACTGAACACAGAAAAACTATATCATCACATGAATTCAAAGATACTGTATATCATACATTTTTAATACAACTACAGAAAATGCATAACAAACCAGCAAAAGAAATAGAACATATTAATTATTCTGCCTTGATACAGATTCAACTATTCTTTGATTCACTCAGGGATTAGAAACAGTAATAATGATGAAAATACATCACTATGACATATGTTATGACCTGCCTCATAAGGTAAATCAGTCTTATCTACTTAATCACACGCATATAATTGAGCTAAACTTCATTAAACAAGCTTGGAATAATAGAGTGCTCAGAATTCATTATGTAAACATTGAAATTTTACAGTATTCACCTGAACATGCTAGCCAATCCTGTTCTGTGAGCAATTTGAAAAGGTTGGAGCTCGGCTGGGTTTGTCACAGCTGTGTCCAATATCTTTCAGTTGGATATTGCTAGGCATCAGGAGGGAGGACATTGCTAAAAGACAGCTTTTAGGGAAATAATTCCTTGCTAGCAATGTGCTGAGCTTCGCTCTCCATCAGTTTGAGAACAAGGTCGGATTAGGGTTCAATCACATTGGACAGGTAGGTTGAAATTTGGTTCATTTCAAAGTGCAGTGTCATCTTATATTCAGGGTGTCAACAAATGTCCAGTTGTATTAATCCTGGTGATCGAGCAATCACAATTAGTTAGCCAACTGATATAATGTTTATAGAGAAGATCTTGGGCAAAATTCTGGTTATGTATGGAGTCTCTCTCAACTTGGAGCCTTGAAAAAATGTTCAGTTTCCTGACAATGTTGTCTGTAAAGGAACAAGTAATAGGTTTATTCCATGCTGAAAAAAACGAAGAAAGAAAACACAACGTTTTGGCCGTGGAGCCTTCTTCAGATGTGAGAGTCTCTAGCTGATGCAGCTACCCACCTGAACTACTAATGTTGTCTGTAGTGAGGTGGTTGTAGTCTGTAGTCTACTGCTACTTGAGAGAGCAGACCAAAGAAAATGAGAAATGTTTATGGCCTTACAATACCTGTTAAAGTCCTTACAATACCTCTTAAAGCCCAGTAATCATGGTAAGTACTGTAATTGGCTGTGGCATCAACAAGGTGTAGTGTTCTTCTCCACCAAGCAGGTTCCTCAATGGTTGGGCATCCATACATGATTTACAGGTGATCTGGAGCTCAAGGTCTCAGTCTAGATGATTTGTCCCTTGGTATGGATGACTGAAAAGAGTTATGTTGGGTGCTTAAACATTAGAAATTTAAAATCATCCAATTTATGAGTTATTCATTCATGGTCAATAATGCAATAGTGTGTATTGCAGCTACATTACAAATATAGGTTCCTTAAGTTATAAATAGAATTAAGTTATATTTAGCCTTTTATTGCTGAAAACCTTCCACTTCCTATAAAATAGTCAACACAAAGCACAATATACATCACTCCTTTTATCAACACATTAATACAACACATGTAAAGTATATGCACATTAGTATTTCTTTTTTAAAATATTTTTTTCTACAACCTCAATCAGGCAGTGTATTTACAAACGTGTTTTATAGGAATAGAATGAATGGTTCACACTGGTGTGAACAGAGTGGGGGAACCATATCAGCTCCTAAGCACTAGATGGTGCTTTGTTGCCAGGTGCTCAAGGAACAGGCAGTTGGCCACACAGCTTCCTTTAAGACACAGCCTTGACCTTAGAAATGGTTTTGGTTATACAGTATGTTGTGCTACCTGCTCCCAAATCAATTCTAATACCCACATACAAACACAATAACACATAGATTAACAATTCTAAAAAAATCTTTTGATTAATTTTACTGCCTCAACAGTGGATTTCTTCCATATGTTGGTATGTACTGTATATTGTTTTAAAATCTGTTTTATCAATCTTTTTATCATGTTGGCCTGTGATAATAAATCTTGCAGGCTGGTGAGGGTGTGCTACCATGGGATGATATTACTTTCATACAGAACAACTGTTGTATTTGTTTTTCATGCTTGAATGAGCAAGACATACTGTATCACAGTATTTCAAATGTCTTTTCTATTTTCTATATTTGTCTAGTAAGCAAAATGCAACTGAAGCACAAAATTGAACATACAGGGCCTGTGGCCACCATTTCACTATAATGCAACCGTCTTCAAAGGACAGTATGATTTTTTTTTATCTAGAATATTCATACATTTTCATAGCATTATAGTAAACACTGCGTTAGTATTTTGATCCTACATGAGATTTCCTTAATGTTCCTCACTGGCTGTAATGTACATTGTGTTGGGTGATTTTAAAATCCATAGATTGTCTATATAGCAATCTACAGTATAAGCAGTGTTTCCTACTGTAGCTGTCATTGAGAGTTCATGTACAGTACATGTCCGATTGTAAAACTCGAGTGGTCTCTGCTCAATCTTTGGTACAATCATAGACAAATATATTGTATTTACTGCATAAACTGTCAAATGTATGTACTATAATGGAGTGGGAGATAGCCCAGAGTCATCCAGAGGTTAGCAACAGTCTGATAGCAATTTTAGGATAGTGGCGTTTCTGTGACCTATGACAGGATCATTTTAATTGACGGTCCTTTTGTTGCCCAGCTTTAGTTACCGGAAAGGGAAGATTATACCTAAAGAGTCTAACACTTTCCCAGAGACTGTACCCTTCAAGACAAGACACCTGACCTGGACTACCCTTAGGGAATATATTTACAGTATAATGGGATGAGAGCCTTCCTGCCATTATACTTTCCTCCAAGAGTATTGTTGTTTTAGATCCCCTGTTCGGGGGCTTTCAGCTACCTACTGATTCTAGGAGTCAAAGCACCATATGACAGGGACGATTCTTTACTAACCCAATTTAACTCCACCTGAGTGTTAATCTCTATATACAATATGATTTCTGAGCCTTTTGCTTGCATCCCCTGGCAACCTAATCTCCTTGTCTGTTCCCTACTGTGGCTTGGTCTCATTAACTGTAAACTTCACCAAGGTTATTTAGATCTCTATTAGTCCCTTGTGACACATCTTGGCTACAGATGCAACCATTTAGAATGCATGTCAACATTTGTGTCTGCAGAAAGTACACTGCAGTATACTACAGTTCTTTTCAGCATGCTGTATTCTATCATTCACAGGTCAAAGAAGATCAATAGGTGACACTTGTGTTGCGTTAGATGTTACAGAAAAGATGTTTCATGTTTTTTTCTTAGTCTAATACTCACATTCCTTGAAAATATAACGTTATATGGACATAAAATACATAGCTACCATTTTAAAATATAATGTGGCTATACTTTTTCTTTAAATGGAATCACATGCTATGAATAGATGCCATGCCTGGATCTGACCTAATTTTTAAATGTGCCTGGTTTCACAGAAATTCTCAGAAAATAATTAATTTCATGGACTATAAAGTAATCAAAACAACTGAAATTGTTAATATTGCAATTGTCCCTGCAGTGAATTCTTAAAGTACTGTGTGTGCTTGTCAGACAAATCTGTAAAGTCTTAAATGTTTATTAAAACATCTAATTCATAAACAAATAAATGCAAAAAAACTAACAAAAAAGACCAGATTAGAATAAAAGTTTTTGAGTGCTAATTTGAATGACTTACTGTAAGATTCACTGTAGCTGATAAAAGTCTGCACTATATTTAGATTTAGATTATTACATTTAAATTGTTAAAAATGCAATTTGTTGCTAACATATGGTATGACTGCTCAAAACATTTTAATATAATTTTGATGATCACATTCAAAACAGTGGTGTAACTAATTGCATCTAGGTTTATGCAGACTACAAGAACGATGCTAATACTATACTGTAGCTGATGTACAGCATGGATATCTGTGGATACTACTTCACAGATTTCTTGAATGTCTGTGGCACATCGGGAAATGTAGTTTGTATGCCCATGTATTCAGCTCATGTTACGAACTTAAAAACTATAGTACTTGGTTAGGGGGACACTCAATGATTTATTTTTTGTCTTAATGATGATAATAATACAATCTTGTTTCACAGTCTTAATGATAAAAGGAAAGCAAAATAAACATGAATAGGCATTTCTTTTCCATTTTCATTAACACAAATATCTTCACACTAACATGTTTAATTAAATTGTTCACAAATGATTAAAAGTGCTTACAAAAGTTCAGAGGCTTCAGCCAAACATTATATAAACTGATCATTTAAAAGATAAATATATAATAACAGCTTTTATTATACATGTACAGTATGGAGTTACACCCCAAATTCCCAGTGTTGTACTATATTTGGAAGAACATAAAGAAGTCTGTTAATAAAATGCTTGCAAATTTGTTTATTCAGCTCTACAGTATATAACAGAACTTGTTTTTAGGAGTGCCAAACCATCTCTACTAGATTAAAATTGGGGGACACTGCTGGTGTTTTCACCCAGTTTGTTCCCTCTGCTTTAATACTTGACATTGCTGCTGTGTTTCAGATCATTGTTCAGAACAACCTGGTGTCTAGATACATAATGTTTCTAATGTACAGTGCAGCATGTTGCTTGACTATGACTTCTTTGAAGACGTTATGATCCACAATTCTTTTGAAAATGAAAAGGGGTCCTGGGCCTCTTCTCAATATACCCCCAGACATGGATCTTCACTCCATGTTTTGGCTTTGGCTTGTTGGTACTGTATATTAGCCCCTTTTATGGATTTTAATCATTACATATTTTTGTGTCTATTTAAAACATCTTAGTTTAAAACATGTCTTAGTGATGGTTTTATACTATATGATAGGAAGTATCATTTTACACTTCAAAGAAATATTATATTATAGATAAACAACAAATAACTAAAATTACTGATGTTATAATTACTTGCAGAGGAAGTGAAACCAAAAGAACAAGAAGTGTTTCAAAAATAAAACATTAATAAAACGCTCAATGAAAAACTTGCATAACATTACTGAGAAACACACAAAATACTCATATTACACATAAAAAACATTGATGTCATATATATTCAGTGCTGTTGTGAAAGTGTTGTTTATGCACTTTATAGAGCATCCCTGGTACTCTGGAATTTTTACAGGATTGGGTAAACCCCGTAACAGTAGAACACAGACAGTTTCTGAACAAGCTTTAGTATTTTCTTCATTTGGTCTATATTTATACATTCCTGTTCAGCATTTACTGTATGTACTGTTTACTTAAAACAATAAAAAAAAACTTCTAGGGGTATTGAAACAACACATTGTTCACAATATTGCAGTGATTGCCCCTTAATTCCCCTTGCACAGTTAGCAGGGTATGAAGAAAGACAGGATACAACAGCTGCAGCTCATTGACCTGTTATCCATTAACAAAACTTATTGGGTTAATTTACATGTTAAAGACATCTCACAAAAAACATTCTGGTGCTACATTTTTCTCACAAACATCACATTTAAATTGAAACTTTTCATGAATTTGAACAAATTAGATAAGAATAAAATAAGAAGCATGTGCACTATGCAGCAAGTAAGAAAGACCTGATTTACTGAAGAATACTACAAGTACAAACCAAAGAATAAACAGGCTATGGAAACCTTAGAGAATTCAGGTGGAAGGGAAGATTTGATGGATAGTATTATTTAGTTTAAGAGGTTTATTCGCAGAGGAAACAGATAAGAAATGATCCAAGTAAACAGTAAGAAAAAGAAGACAAATGATGTGAATAAAAACTGTTGCTATAAAAAGGTGCTTGGTGAATTGTGATGAACTGATTTATATCCAGATCTATTTATTAATGAGGTTGAGGAATCATAAAGTATTGGATTGCATAGTGTAATACTAGAGAATCAATGTAAAACAAGTGGGGCAGGACAAAATGGGCTAACATGCACTGTTTGAACATAGGAATATTTACAGTTTAACAGGAATACACAGGAATATTACACTTAACCTACAGTATTAGTAAAGTCTGAATAATGCTAACACTTAGTCTAGTCAATTCTCTCTCTCTTTCCTAGTGTTAATCCCGCATCAGCAGGGTCCTCTTGTCGGCACACCAGTCTCCATTTGGTGGTTTGAACCAAATCTTTGAGCTGATGTTGCCATTAACTGCGACCGAGAAATACTCCAACCGGCGCGTCGCTCCGCCTGCCGTCGGAGTGGGAGGGGGGGGAGGAAAACAAAGTAATGTAGCCAATTCATAGAGGGGGATTATTAGGAGGCATGGGAAATTTGGCCAGGACGCCAGGGTTACACCCCTACTCTTTTCGAAAAACACCCTGGAATTTTTAATGACTACAGAGAGTCAGGACCTCGGTTTTACGTCTAATCCGAAGGACGGCGCTTATTTACAGTTTAGTGTCCCCGTCACTATACTGGGGCATCAGGACCCACCTGGACCGCAGGGTGAGTGCCCCCTGCTGGCCCCACCAACACCTCTTCTAGCAGCAACCTTAGTTTTTCCCAGGAGGTCTCTCATCCAGGTACTGACCGGGCTCACACCTGCTTAGCTTCAGTGGGTTGCCAGGTGTGAGTTCCAGGGTGAAATGGCTGCTGGCTGTCTAGTCAATTCTAGAATCCAAAAATCCACAGGCTGAGAACATGAACATTTTAGTATTTCTCAAATCTGTTGACTGCAATTGTGATTTTGTGTAACTTTTGTAAGTGTTCAATGTTCAGCACTTAAGGAGACATAATTATTTTGCGTCACTCTTACTATTGGATTTATTTGTTTGACACTAGCATCACCACTAATAGTAGTATAAAGACCTACAGTATACGAAAAATCAGGTTGCTGTTGTTAAGTGGTGGAACACTGGGGAACAGTAGATAGTACTCTACCCTCTGGACCAGAACTTCCATTTCAGTGATCCAGTTGTTTTGAAAAAGATGGAATTGGAAATCCTGGGATCTGTAATCAACAGATTACAGGCCAATTTCATAATTCACCCACTGCTGTGTCCAAGACTCTGACATGGGATCAAGAAATATATACTATTGATTGTACTGTACATGAGCAGAAACATGAAAACCAAAAGAAGATACAAAATTGCTTATTGGTGATGGTCCAGAAAAGATGTAACAACCATCTGTCTGAAACATCTGTCTGAAATTTTGATAGCTAAGTGGGTTGTGGGGTTGAATTTATTTTTTCTTTAAATATTTTAATACCTTAGTACTGAAAATGAAAGCATTAACTGTGAATTGAACTACCTTTGCCTCTCCTTTAAGATAACATATAGGAATAGGAATAGATAACATATACTTTCAATTAAATATGAAGTTGTTAGACAACTTATCTGTTTTAATAACAGTGAATAAAACTCTGAAATGCATAGGAAAATGTAATTAATAAATCACTGTTTAACATGTAAGAGGAAATGTATTACATATTCCTGCTAGAGGGCTATCAGGAATTGGTGTGTTATCATTGGATTGCTGTGAATATTTATTGAATTAAAGGAAAATACATTTTAAATATTGTAATGGATACAAGAAATATCAAAGGTTCAAAGTGTCATTTGGAACAAAACTAACCACACACAGCCTTAGGTGATGGTTATTAATCATTCTATAGACTGCTTAAGCAGATGGAAAACAAATTATTAATATGTAGTGAAGAGCTATGTGCAAAGTCCCATTTGAATACACTTAACTACTTCAGTTTATCTACTGGTCTTTGCCTGAATTTGAGGAAAATATCTAAATTTCCTCTGCACTGCATTTTCTTAATGATCACATACTAAATTATCCAACAGCACTGAAATGATTGTGCTTATGTTAATTATTTTATATGTATCCAAACATTGTATTGCTGTTACTCAAATTGCAAAGAGCACACATTATGAACAAATCCATTATGATTCAATCTTTCAGACCTTCTGTTTGAAACTTTTGAATCAAATGTATCTTAATATAATTATCGACTTGACTATTGACTATATTTATTGACTTGAAATCTTACATTACTAAACCCACTGATCACTTCCCATAAGCCAGTAACTTTTGTCAAAGTAAATCAACCCATTTACACAGTCATTGACTTTCATAATAGTTCAGTTTCCTTAAAACATTCCATGTCAAATTTAAATTTTACTCTTTATTCATAATTATTTTATATTTTGATGGGAGTTGGTTACTATTCTATTCTACACACAACCTATGTAATATAAAAATGTTTTTCAATGTACTTTATTCTGGAAATAATAATAGATTAAATAGAATCTAGACAAAATTTCTACAGGGTTGATTTGTGTCACAGGCAAAGTCGAGTGTTATGTAAATCAGAGAGTGTGTATGTTCTGTAATCACATTATCCTTGAATAAAGCTACTGAAGACGTCTCTTTGTCAATTATAATCTGTATCAAGGACCAGGTTTCAGCAGAATTGTGTGATGGAATGGATTGGAGAACCTTCAGGTTGAGTAACCCTGAATTAGAGTGTACAGTGAGCTGGAGTCTAATTTGACATGGAAAGGAAACAAGGAATGAATACAACCTAGACAGAATGACAGACATCTTCATCTGAAACTTTACTGAGCAAAAGCTAAGGTAATAAATTCAGTTTTTTCACATTATAATGACGGCTTGATTAAAATAACATTTTTTTTCACTTCAAATTATACTTTAAATTTTCTTCAAATATTACACATCACCTTTAATTCTTACCTTAAAGAGGACATCTGCAAATACTGTGCTATATAAGAAAATAAATAAATGCACTTTCAGTAATTGTTATATGATACATAATTCAAACAATAAGCATTCCAAGTGACATAATGACATTTGAGCATATTTTTTTCTTTATAAAAGTGTGTTCTGTTTGTAGAAAAGAATGTATTCCCTAGTCTTATTATTTCTAACACCTTAACTACATATTTTTCCATTTTTGAGCAATCAAGCATTGCAAAGCCTTAAGCTAAATAACACTTGCAATTAAAGATTGTCCTTAATTTAGTTAATTATCTCAGCAGTGAAAATGGGACTTGGCAGAGAGCCATAGCTTCTGTCTACTACGTCATTATTGAGCCAAAGAGAAAACACCTACATTTCAAGTCTTTGGATGAAAAGATGGTAAAATCCCAGGCTATAATTTTAATGGACTGTATCATTAAAAAAAGATCTTTCCATTGGAGATTTGGTAATCACATTTTTATTTTCAGATTATTACAGTTATCTTTTTCTTGACACTGTTAGCTCTGGGCTATCATCTCACGTATATTCACGTAGAATATTTTATACTTCTTTTTTTAATAAGTTTTAAATACACACTTCCTTAATTATGTTTTAGGAAAATACTCTAAATCTGTCACTTTCTAAAATAATATTTTAAAAAATATTTAGAATACTATTTCAGTTGACGTATTAATGGTGTTTTACCATTTTAGCACTGAAATCATATAAGAAACAATCAACAATACCCTGAATCACACTTGACTTTTGTTAAACTTTATACTTCTTGAAACAGTTAAGAATTCTTCAGTTCAATGTTCTTTTCAAACATACTATCTATTGTTGTCTCAAGTCCTGTTGAGTTGAAATTCATTGCGTTCTGTACATCACAATGTGCAATTCTATAATTTGTTGATATATTCACATCTTAAATACACGTCTTCTTAAAACTTTGGACAAGACTATTCTTGTACTTTGATTTTTCAAATGTGACTGTTTTCACCTTTGTACTGAGTTTGAAGATTATCTATGAAAGGATTTGAAACTATAAAACTGTCTATGCATATTATAATTACCTGCTTTTAATCTTAAGATATATTAAAATAATTTATAAAGAACACACTTTTCTCCCCCACATGTTAATGATAATGCAACACAAGCTGATTAACATGTGATGTTATAGCATGTGATAAATCCTTATAGAAAATGTTAAAGGTTTTAAGTTCCCTTTTTAAACTCCATGTTATCTCCTCAGCATCAAATTTTTTAAAAAGTGACAACACACCAAGGGTAGGAACTTTGTTCTTGGGAATTTATACATGCAAAAGTGAGGTTAACATTCAAAAGTGCATAATGTTATAATACACTAGAAAAGAAAAGAAAATCTTCACACAGGAAAAATGGTGAAATACTTTGTGATGATGTGTGGAGGAGCCAACAATAGAGACACCACCAAGCACAGCCACACCCCACATGCAAGAGTTAAAGTGGAAAATAAGGCTATTTATATTAGTCTTGTCCTATTGTAAAAGTTAGCTTAAACCACAGCACACACTGGAGGTAAAAATAGAGCTCTTGCCGAAGGACTACTGGAAAATAGCTTGTATATAACACTGCCCTTTAGCCCAAGCTGGCAAGGAAAATAATGGCCAAAGTCTGGCCTTCCAGCTGGTGCTGGGGAAGAATAATAGCAGTAGTGCTGTCTTTTTAGCTGGATCTGGAGGTAAATAATAATCAGCTGCAAACATTCTGACAACAGACAGATTCAATCTGTGCGGGCTGAAAGCTGAGCCATCTGACAGGACTCTTACTAGTATTTGACTCCATGTGAATGCCATGTTCTTCCCTACTAGGCGCTCCATTTATACTGTCTGGAGCTGAATACCCATTGGATCCTGTTCCAGTGTTTCCAGGTGTCCTGTCAACCAGCCTGTGATCTGCATGCCCCCATCATGGGCAGGGGGAAGCTGTGAAAAAGACACAAGATAAATACCAACAACAACTGAACTGATCATATGTTCTGTGTTTTCTCCTATAGAATGGGATAATGAAGATCTATATTATATATTATATATATGTTTATTATAAAATAAAGGACTACAATAAATGGCAAGAGGGGGGAAATATTTTAATGAAGGCAAAAATACATTTTTGTTTTTTCAATTTTAGATAAAATGTTTAATATGTATACATTAACACTAGTACTTTTTTAGAATTGTATAATGTTAGCATGCCCAGAGGGTTTGGGCAGCCAGTTGACCTTGGACCCCTACAGTTTTTTTTTCTCCTTTCAGAAGAGTTTTTGGTTCTTCTCCTCCGTTGTCTTCTGGCTTTTTCTTTTTCTGTATTGTACTGTCACACAGCTTTGTTAAATGCCTTGGGGCAACCTTGTTGTGAAAGGTGCTATAGTATATAAAAATAAATTGAATTGAATATTTCACTCAAATATTTCACTCAAAACAACAAATTAATAACATGCCTCACACTAAGGAAATATATTTAGAAAACTATTCCTTTAACATAGAAGAAGCATAGGTGTTACATGTACTACAGACACTTACGCTATTTCCAGGACCTGATGGCATTCTTGTAGCCATGTCATAATCAATATATTTTAAACCTGTTGCTATTAAGCCTTGTAATCCTTTAATGTGTATGTGTATCACAATAGACTGAATCATATATTCAGTATAGTCAATTTTGTATTGGTTAATTTTGCCAATTATTAGTATTGTATTTTTAGAAAAAAACATGTATTGTATAGTTAAATCTATGTGTATATGTCTCCATTTGTTATGATTTATTCCTCGTAGTCATAAAGCATTCTTGGAATTTACTGTTCCAATTTCTAAATGTTTACTAAATTCAAACTATGATCACTACAATAGTGTTTATATGCTTCCTCTGTTTTTTTTAAAACTTATCCAGCCAAAATGTTGAAACAGATAGATAGATGTACTGTGTATCAGGTTATTTCTATTAGGTATACTGTACATGTTCATTGAAATATAAATGTAATTGTATGATCAACAAATTAACATTAGGTTTTGAAACAAAACACATCAGACGAAAAAAGGATTAAAAAAAGAAAACAATTATTTTAAAACATTCAACAGCTGTGTCAGATCTCAGGGGCCCTAAAGTGCACTTAGCTATTAGCTCTGTGCCAAATTGATCGCAACATTAGTGAAGCTTTTGGCAGAATCACATTTGCTGATAGAGCTTATTTTGCATTTCTGCTCATTAAGCTTAAATGGTGGGTTTCACGGAACCTGATAGTGTTCTAATCAGTTTTCAATGTCATACTGTTACAACTGTACAAATAAGCTCAAGGAAAGAGGAATGAAATGAATGATGTTCTATGGTGTACAGTATTCCATGATTTAGACTATAACTGTGATCTTTTTGTAAAATTGCAAGTCTGAAAGTTGTCAGATCCAACTGTTTTTGTTTTATGTTGTAAGATGTACTGTATATTGTGGGCTGTTTCTCTTTTCGTTCTTTTTCATTGATTAGTGCAGATAATACTCAAAACCTGAGATATTCTGATCAGTTTTCTGAACTTAGATATGTTAAACTGAATTCACAGTTTAAGTTCCTCAATACAATAACCTCAACTTATTGTATTTACATATATTTACATATATTACATATATTTTATGCATTCTAAAGAAAACATTCTTATAGTGTTCAGCTAAGGAAGTACTAGCATTAGAACCATTTAGTGTTTTGGGAAAAACATTTTCATACAGTACAGCCAATTTCTTAGAGGCAGAAAACATTAATTGTGATCTGAATCAAAGCTAAACAAAAAGCACCTGATAAGTGAGATCTAGCCATTAATCCATTGCAATGAAAACAGACACAACATAGGTTGCAAAATAGATATTCTCGAAATGCCTACAGTAGTTCATAAAGAGATTTGAAATATTTTTCTTTCTGCATGTAGTGATTTTTAATTCAATTTCTCAATTTCTCAATACAACATTCCTGCAAAATATTAGTTTTAGTATTTTGACTCCAATAATGTCACCCCCATAAATTCACAGTTTAAAAAGTTTAAAGAAACCTGTTTGTTTCCCTCTGGTATGGTCAAAAGCATCATGAAATGAGTTACAGTATGTGACATTTATGATAGATCTATGACATTTTGTGAACTTTAGAGTAATATTAAATCCATAGATTTTTAACACAACTTCATATGAGAAGAAAAGTCATCTAGATGAATGATATTATGATTTAAAATTTTACATAAGGAATACTTAACTGTTTACTCATAACAGGATTACATTTTCTATTTCAATTTGGTTTA
Organism: Atractosteus spatula; assembly: GCF_055471065.1. Taxonomy (NCBI): domain Eukaryota; kingdom Metazoa; phylum Chordata; class Actinopteri; order Semionotiformes; family Lepisosteidae; genus Atractosteus; species Atractosteus spatula. The sequence continues at coordinate 49,264,546 of NC_142706.1, forward strand.
TCATAATGATTTCAGTTCTAACATTTTTTGGTGGGAGGTTTTATTTTTCTAACTGGTAGTATAACATCAATAAAGATATATTGTAAAATGTATCTTTTCTTTAGTCTCACAATTTATTATTTTAAAGCTGTGTTGTATTCAGCTGTTGATCAACTCAACCTAACTGTGGTGGGGAAGATACAATACTATGGACATATAAAAGTGGAATGTCTTTATTTTTATTTACTTCAGCTGTTGTAGAGGCAGCTTAACTGGCTTTCATCCCCCAAGCTTCGCGTCATTTACTGGCCAGCAAACTACCTCAAAAGGGCTCTCTGAGCAAATGTTTTTAGTAGCTGAACCACTGGGTATCCTATCAGTATTTTAAATGTAAATATTATGTATTTAATATTAAATATGTACGAAGGACGAATGGGAGCTCGCAGGTTGCTTGTCACGCCCGACATCCCTCCCTAGAGGGCGCTCCACTGCTCTCATTATTGTCCGTGTGATTAAGCTCTCCAGGTGTACCCTTTTAGCGTTATTATTTAAGACCAGCTCCTCCAGTCCTCGGGGCTCATCATTAGGGTAAGATGTCGCGAGGTCCGCCTAGCACCAGGAAACCCTACGTCCGTCTCCTGAGGGCATAGGCCTCATTCCCGACACCTCCCGCTTCCTGAGCCCGGGGTCTGGAGGATCTCGCCCCGTCACCCTTGGACCTCCATGTTTTGTTTGTCCGTGTGCTCCCCCCTCCCGGGGATTTTAACTTTGTCGCGTCCCAGGATGTATTCCTTGTTGATGGACTCTCGGACTGTGCTTTGACCTGCCCTTGGACCCGTTTGGATTTGGATGCCGTTTTGTCTTCCCCGTACACTGTCTCACGGACTATCACTATTATTTTGTGCACTATTAAACCCCTGTGTGTTCCCTTTTACCACGCCTCCTGTTTTCTCCAGCTCTTACCGCATCGCATAGGGTCTTCCACAAGATCTGACATGGATTTCAGTCCGTGTTCGTGACATTGCTAAATAGCCAACCTGCAGCTCCTTTAGCAAATCACCTGTAATAGCTACATGGACACACAGTTTTCACTGTATTCAGCATAACTGCATTACTTGTATATATTACATACACCATGGACACATAGCAGCTCTACAGTGAGTTCTATTCAATTTTTATTACATCTATTATTATGTAACCTTATTTTCGTAACCTCAATTTTGTGATTTTTGTGTTTTTGTGAATTTTGTGATTTTTGTGAGCTCTCAGAAAAGACATTTCATTGCCAGCAACTACTGCTGCACACTGTATTGTTGTGCAGTTGATAAATAAACTTTGATTTCATTTGATTTGATTTTGATATGTGTGATGTGAAACATATTTCAGGTAATGCAGTCTTTGTTGTTGAACTGTTAGTATTTGCAATTGTGTTGTGTTTTAAAATATATTTAAAGTATCTAGTAGTTTAGAAGCTGGGGAACTCAAGGTAATTATTTTTTCTACCTGGCATTTCCATCACTTTCATTTTTAATTCCCAGTTTAAAATTGATTATGATTTTTTTTCTAACACATTTCAGTGTTTTGTCTGTAATTTAATATACAGTATATAGCCTGTGCTCAGCTACATCAAATGCGCTTTACCATTATTTTGGATTTGTGTGAGATTTTATTTTAAACATTAGCTGTCCTGAAATGGTCACTGCCCTGACAGATGACAGGAGGTAAAAAATAAGGATTTCACGTGGGGGCATGATTCATCCCTGACAGCTGTGTGCAGCATCTCACAACGCACACATACGGTACCACACTTTTGAGGTTTAGTACATTTTTGGTGGACAGGAAACAGCACTGTTCTTTTATCAGTAGTGGCTGTATTGTTAGATAGATTGATCAGCTGCTTAGTGGTGCAATAGGATGTGTGTGCAAAAATACTCTTAGAATTAACCATTGTATTGCAATCTCTTATTTCATTTTCAATGTAAGCATTAAATAATAAATTGCCACACCACACTTCAGTTGATGAGTCATTAATTTATGAAGTGACAAAAAGAACGTGTGTCATATTTTCCAAATAATAGTTTCTTCTATCTGAAAATGATATTTGCATCAAAACTAAAGCATTAATTCAGTTACTGTGGAAAACACAGTTGTAGAAACACACAACTGGATTGATCTCAACTCATTTCTCAACTTGATGCTGGTACCAGGGTCTCAGGGTGAGCCCCATTTATTTGACACTTAATTTTACTATACAATAAGAGGGTAAATATTGTCTCAAAAATGTTAAATGCTACATAGCATGTTTTGCCCTGCAAAGGAAGAAAATATCAAACACTCTGCTTACACTTATTCTTTATCTGAGATACCAAGCAAGGTGGAGCAATATGGACAGATCTTCCCTGGTTGAGCCAAATTTCAGAGCAGATGAGGTACTGTAATGCTTCCCAGTTAACTGGCACTCCACCACAGCATCTTAAGATACCAAGATGGCTCCAGTACATAGACGTGATTGGCTTACTGGAGTTAACTGAGTTGAACTATTCAGGTCAAGCTACCCTTCTGGAGCTGTCCAAATTGATGTTACCTTGTAAAGCTATCTTGTAGTAGCTGACCAGTTGAAGCTGACTTACTGTAAGAGATCTGCCTCAGCTGATCCTGCTTCTTTGAGCTCTTCTCATGGAGCTGCTCTGCTATTTTTTCTTTCATGGGTCAGCTTTTTTAGAGTGACTACATAAAAATGTAGTTTATGTAGTGCTTTCTTTATGTTTTTAATTATACAAAATGTTGTAAAAACTAATAGTAGCAGTAATAATAATTAAATGTAAGTCTATGCTCCAGTTAATAAATGTCTTACTTCTTTATTATTTCTCTGTATTGTGGATTTTCATACTGGCTTTCTTTAGGTACCTGTACTGCAACATTTCTCAAAGCTGAGATGCAACTGAATACTCAAAGCTAAGTACCTGGAAGTATACTGGGGTAAGCAATATTTATTAAAAAATATTGCAGAAACAACAAATGTGAACTTTATACTTCAATACTTCTCATAATTTTACTAAATAATAATACTTATTTTTGGAGAAATGCTTCATCAAACTGTTCTTTAATGAAAATGGAAGAAAAATTACAAGATTCAGAGCAGTCCAAACAGAGAAACATACACTATACCATGTGGAACATGATACAAGAATATAATTGAAAGCACAAGTTTATTTTTAACTTAAGACTATGTATATATATGCAAAATAAATGTGCATATGTCGCATATGTAATGTAGGTCATAAAACAATGCTGACAATCCTAAAAGGCATTACTTTTCCAAAATATCAAGTATAGTATGATAGTTATGAATCCTCTGAAGATACAAAACATTTAGTGATGCACAGTTCATTCAAGGCGATTGTTACAGTACATTTGAATAGGAAACAAGTTTATATTTCCACAGGGAAATGTGAATAGCGAAAATAAATATTCAGTCTGTCACTGATATACATCAAATAGAGTAATTTGTTAAATTATTCATGCAGGTTGGAGCTGCCTACACAACGCGGCACTAGGGAAATATATATTAAAAAGATAAGAAAAGTTACAAATGAGGGGTTCAAGGATCTCATCCATTTGTTTTTTCCATGTACACAAGCTTACTCCATATCCCCACAAACCTTTGGGTGCATCCTTGGTTTTAAATGCACCTCACATTTTATCCACTTGCACCCTATTCTTTGTTTCACTGTTCTTTATGAAGAAGGCTCCTTTGTTAATTTAGTCAATGCCTTTGAGAAGTATTTCTGTCAGCGCCCCCTTCAGTCTTCTTTGTTCAAGAAAAAGTAAGTTCTGTTCCTTCTGTTTATTAGCGGATATTACCTTAAGCCCTGGAATGTATCTGGTTGTTCTTACCTGGGCTGATTCCAGAGCAGAAATATCTTTTCTATATTTTCTATATTGTGTTGACCAACAATGTACACAATACACTAGTGTACAGGACTTATTAGTGCACTGTATATCCAAATAATGCATCTTCATAAATACTTAATTCTTTTCATAACTTCCTCTAGGTCAGTGTTTCCCATTTTGCATTCATAGTTTACATTTTTACTACCTACAGTACAAGCAGTAGTATTCTGCACTTTGTCTACATTAAACGTCATCTACCAGGTTTTTGACCAATCAGGAATTTTATCTAAACATTTTTTTAATTTGTAGATACTCCAAATTTGGTATCATATGCAAATGTGACTAGTTTTTCAAACTATTCCAGAATCAAGATCATTGATATAAATCAAGAAGAACAGTGGTTCTAGTATAGATCCTTGCTGTACTCCACTTATTACATCACACCAAATATTAACATTGTTTCGGTATATGATGATACAGTAAACCAAATACAGGACAATGTGAGCAAAGATAAATATATTTTAGCTGAACTCTAAAATAATAATTTGAAGTAAAAAAATGAGTAAATATTAAGTCCCTATAAAGGTAACAAAATATTTTACAAAATTTAAAATATTTCATTCACCTCAATATTATTTAATATTATTCAGTTGTTGAAAAGCTATAAAATATGTCTGTAATAGAGGCATCACTGTAGTATCCATGTGTAACAGGTCAATGTTGACAATATTCTATTCTGCCATACTGATACTGTGTTCAGAATTTTAGAGAAATAAAGGCCATTTAATCATTTAAAAACTTAAATGTGTAGTATTTATTTTCACTTTTAGTTGAGTCTACTTGCAATGCATAAGGTATCTAGTACAAAAGAGAACAAATATTGTTATGTTTGCAATGTTGTTTTCGGGTCATTAACCTTGTGTGATTTTTTTAAGACCACAATGAATATCACTTTTCAAGGACCAATAATAACAGGTAATATGTTCATGTAGATTGGTAGTTTATAATCAAAACAAGAAATAAGTTCAATCACTGGAGGGAGTATTTTGATTTGAAATGTTTCTGAAGGATTGTGACTAAGTAAACAAATGTTAATGGGTTGTTTTTTTTTAGCTTGATGCCTAGAACATTTAGGATGGTGCAAAGCAAGATGTGGAGGTTAGTTCTGCAACAAAAACTAAAATAGAAAAAAACAATTTCAGCCATGGTGCCTTCTTCAGTTGTTTAGAAAGGCTATCCTGTGTATTTTTTTTTATTTTCAGTGTGGAATTTACCGCTACTTAACCTCTACTTGTTTCTCTGAAACTTATGCACTGACATATTACCTCTCTCCAATCTGTTAATTTAACCAGGTATTCAGGACATGTGTAGCATGTGATTTATAATGGTTTAGCAAAAGTCCACACATTTTCTAAAAGTAATAAATGAACCAAAGTCAAAAGCCAGTTTTAACATTGGCGGCTACTGTATTTTATGTTAATAAATAAGGAACTCTGTAATTGTTCTTTTTGAGAAACCAGTCTTCATATAAAACATAAAATAGCCTGCTGAGGCCCTTGGTGCTTCTGTTTGCCTCTGTCTTCGGTTGATACCCAAGTGGTATATCATTTCAGCAGGCAGCAAGCTGTTTCAGACTGTTGTGTTAAAGTGTTTTATTTATAACCGCTCTGCTTTGACACTGACTCTGTTTCCTCTGCTTTCCATTGTAATACAAAAATTGTTTATTTATATAGTGTTGCGTATTACTTCTGAAGCCAGTGTTTTTCAGTTTCAAGGTTTACAATAAATATATTGTCAGATGAAAGCAAAAATAGTTTGTCTTTTAATATATAATTCAATGGCACAATAAGAAAATGTAACAGTGGAAAGAAACATACCCTGCCTTTTACCCAGTGCTTCTGGGATAGCTTCTGAGATGCTACAACCCTTACCTCAAATGAGCAACCTTCTGCCAATGGATGGGAAAACATAAAATGTACATAAACATAATTTTTATTATTATGTTTATGTAAATGTTTTTATGCTGTAGCAAAGCATGACTTTGAGGTAGATGAGTAGATGAGTATGTTTGAACATATGGATACTTTTATAAATATGTCCTCAAACCAAAGGCTTAAAATCAGAAAAAGTCTGACAAAAAGTGGAAGAAATTCTGTTTTGTTTTCTGCTCCTGTAAATCTATATGAGGATGGTTGCAGGATGTGGGAGACATTCTTAGGTTTTGGTTCACTGGGAGAAGCTGGGGCTAGTACAGTATAGGAAATTGTTGCTTAGACCACACTTGGAACCCTAAAAGTAGATAGCACCATCAAAACCATGAACACCCTTGAAAGTTGCTTTGAGAGGCACTGCCGCATGAATGGGTGCTAAGCCCTCTGGGGACTGAGAGAGCTCTCCTATTTTAGTGAAGCATTATTAGATTAGGGAAATTAGTTCCCATTCACTTGTGGACATCCATGTTTTAGAGAGAAGTGTTTAGTACTGGGTAGGATTCAGTTTTTTTAGGATGCAGATTTTCTGTGTCCTGTTAGTGTGTTTAGTTTGCCATATTGGGCTTATAAGGATAGAATGATGGAATTTTCAAGTCTTTAATAAGTAGGACTCTAAAACCCACCAATTGCATAAATAATCTGTAGAGTGTGTCATATAGGTTTAAAATGTTTGTTAATGTGTTTTTATGCTTAAATTTGGACCCAATAATTGCTGTATCATCAGAACTTTAGCAAATTAATAATGTGTTCCTCTGAGGTTTTTATATACTTTGCACCATTTGTTTTTCACCGAGTATTGACAAGCTTTCCAGTCTCTGCTGAAGGGAAGCTTCCAATAACAAAATGTTGCCACCACAATGCAGAAGTTGAGAGATGAAAGATTTACCTTGAACTATAATATAACTGCAACTGTAACTGAACTTGTAACTGAAATAGCCAAGCAGAGTAAATAAGTTGCATGTAGTAATGGAATTGGAAATCTCAAAGTGAGAGATGAGGGAATAAAAATGAGACAGCTTGCCAAGAGTAGGGCAGACTTCATATCTGACTGTATCCAAGGTGATGCCAAGGAACACCAGAATGGTGTGAGGAGCTACAGTTTTCTGAGGAGACAAGGGAATGCCTAGGGAAGAAAACAGAGTGGTGAGATTGGTTAATGAGAGTTTGGAGGGTTCTAATGGCGGAGAGATAAGAAAAGGTCTTTAAGGAAGTGAATGAGAAAAGATACTCGGTGGGTGTTAAGCAAAATCCATCAGAGAGCTCATAACAGAGAGTTAAAGATCTTAGGGCTGCTGCAGAACCAAAGGTGAGTAGAGTAATGAAAAAAATGATCATCTCATTATATACAAGGTTGCACAAAGATGGGTGGATAGGCAAGAGCTTGAAGGCATCCAAAATGTCAACCTTGGCTAGCCAGGTGCCCCGACCTATTAATTTGATGCATACTATGGTGTCTTTGCCAGTAATGTAGTGGAGAAAAAACAGAAGATGCTGAATAAGGTGATTTATACTCCTGACAGAACTACCTCAATGGGCAGAAAGTTAATGATAAGGTGTTTCTTGCCAGAACGCTTACAAGTAGCAATTCCAATAGGATTTGGAATGGGCGGAAATGGAGGCTGAAGGAAGGTGCCGACAAGAAAACCTTTCCGTCGTTCAATTTGAATTAATTTGACAACCATGTCAGGCTCTGAAGTACCGGAAAAACAGGTTGGGACAAGAATAGAACAAAGTTGAGATTCTTGAGAAGACTGTAAAAAATCAGTTTTGGAGGCAGTCCAGAAGATACTTGACAAAAGGGCGATCTGTATGATCTTAAAAAGCAAGTTCCAGGAAGGAAATACGGATAGGTTTATGGATGGAAGAAATTAGTTTAGCTGAACAGAAGGAATGGTTGAAATTATTATAAATGTGTTTGGATCAGAAGAATTTTATTGACCGTTCTTATTTGTCCAAGGATGAAGAACAAGATAGGGGATAAGAAGAATGAATAGAAGTAGAATAGCATGGTGCATGGGAGCAGAAGAGGTGGAGGAAGAGGAAGAAGCTGCAGCTTTTGGACAGAATGAGGGGGGCATGGAAATACAGTTCCAGGTGGGGCTCTGAGACTACTAAAAAGACAATGGAAAAGGTCAGTGTTGAAGAAGACCAGTCAATAATGTGGTTGCCCACAGCTGAAGCATTTTTACAGCTCCAGATTTTTCTGAAAAGGCTTTGTGATATTCATAAAATAATGATCCAACCTAGTGAACACAAAATTAACCATATAACACGTGTAATGGTCCAAATGCTGGTGTCTAAGAGGATAGACAGAGCATATGACATCTCTATAAATAAAGAAGGCTAGAATGAACTTGCCAAGGGTAAAGCTTTTGAGAAAACATGGATTATGGGATTTAAGAGTAACTGTAAGGTTCCTGTAGTCCACTATATGTTGATCATTAAATTCAGAGCTAAGAGGAGAGACACAATATTGACATCATTACCTCATTACCAAGGATGTAATGGAGGAGATGAGGAGCAAGGGCATGATGATGAATGGTAGCTGAAACCTTAGAGCCTGGGGTTCCTGCGGTGCTGGAATGAATTCTGATACAGCATTGGGAAGTGAAAGACTGGAGACTTGAGGGACTGAAGTCCTTGAGGGCCAAGAGCTTTCAAGCATATCTAGACCAGAATTAATGTCAGCTATAGAATGGGAAAGGAGTTCCAGAATTTGAGTAATTTGTTGAAAGGTGATATCAGCTGGAGAACTCAGTGGCTCAGAGGAAAAGGCAGAATGATTGAGACAAGTGAATTAGAAGGAAATGTTTGTGTTGCTGCAGGCAAAGCCACTGGAACTGTATCTGAGAGAGGAGGCAGGACTGGTTCTGCCAAGATAGAATCACATCAGAGAAGAAAAAGACATAAGCAGTAGGATGGAGGTGGAATAAGGATAGATTTGTCAGCAAGGGATTTGAGGAGCTTGGAAAGAGCACAGTCCTTATAAAAAAAAGGTGAGTCGGTATATCTCACATTCTGTGGTGGTGCTTAGAATGGCGTAATCCAGCGGAAGGCTGGAGAGGGGATGCAAAAATGTCTACGACTGGCAAGAGAGGTGGATTAAATTGAATTCCAAGAAGCTGATGCAGCAAAAAAAAGCAGAAAAGAAACATGGAGGAGAGTCTTTAACATCCTAAAGAACATGAGCGCTGTCTGAGGACGACAGAGAATTAGGCAGGTAAGCCATTACAGGTCTGGCACTCAGAACTCAAGAGATTTGTACTCAAAACTTTAGATCTGAGTTAGGGTGGAGAGATCTTTGAATAATAGGCAAAGAGAAAGAGCCCCCGCTTCTCCTCCCAAAACTTCTCCTTATGGTTATCACTTTTTCCTTGCGTGAAATGTATGTCTGATGCTTTGTTACAAACTCCTTAGGAGATTTCAGTATTTTTATTAATGACTTCCTTCTTATCATTCTGCCATACAAGCCATCTTTGCATAGTGACTAGAACATTATTGACTTGTGAACATTTTCTTCCATCTCAGCCACTGTAAATTTTTTAAACTAATTTTGGCCTCAGTGTGACATCCCTAATGAGCTTCCTCCTTGCCCAGTTGTTCAGTTTAAGGGACAACCTGATCTTAGCAGTGTCTGGGTGGTATGATACATTACCACTTCCACTTCTCAATGACTGACTTCACTGTGCTCAAAGAAATATTCAGTCTCTAAGTATTTTATACCCCTCTCCTGATCTATGCCTTTTTTACATTTTCCTTTTGATTAAAAAATATAAGAACATAAGAGGTTAAAAAATGATTGCTTCCCCACATTTTCTTGAAAATGTAAATAATACCTAAGTCTTTTCATTAGTAGTAATGGATATTTTTCAGAAATTCAGAAGATAAAGTCAACTAAGGCAAACATTAGCAGTTTATGTCAAACATCTATATTTTCAAAATCATCCTTCCAGTATAGATTTCAAACAATTCTACAAGGTAATTGGATATTCTAACACCAATGCAATGGATGTGTACTATTTGACAGATGTATGTACAGACGAATTGATGTTTTAATACAAGAGTAGTGTAAATGTAGTTTTATTAATATTCCCTTTATAGAAGATGTATGTCCTCTAATAATGTAACAATAACAGCAAATGCTTGAAACACAAACGTGCAGCTGCAGTAGTTATCACTAATGTATTTGGTTGGCCTTATAGATACAAAAACCATAGCTGACATTCTGTTACTGCATTTTAAAGTTTATGTTTATGACACCTTTTAGTCAGAACCATGTATGAATTTCTGAGCATTGTATATTTTTAGCATTGGGTCCTTGTCTATCATGTTCAACATGATTGATGTGGTTGCAAACACAGACAGTTGCATTATCTGAAATATATAAATAATGTACGAGCACATACTGTATAAACATCTCTGGCAGGATGTAACCCATAGCCTCAGAATACAGTGTAAATTAGATATAAATACAGTTAAATGGTACACCCAAATCAATGACATGAACACCCAAGTCAACAATGAGTGCCTCCAATTATGATTAGATTAAAAAAACTAAAATTATATTGAGTATTTTAAGCTATTAATATTATCTTCAATGCCAGTGCTTTAGCTGTGTCTGCATCCAGCATCTCAGCAGTAGTAAATTGGCTTTTCATTTATTTACAAAACTGAAGTTGGAACCTTTTTGGAACTGAAGTTGGAACCTTTTTTTGGAAATACATTTTCAAAAACAGCTCTGTAAACATAGGCTTAGTAAAAATCTTTTAGTCTTTTTTAGTTAGGTTAAGATTATCAGTATGCTATGAATTAATGTGCTTGGAAATTGAACTTTCCAAGTATTTCCAGAAGTATTCATATTATTTCACTTGGGTTTTATTTTTTCCTGTTCTGTTTATTTTTGTGTCTTATTCAAGCATTTCATATTCTCATACATCCTTCTTAATTCTCATACATAAATCTTTACATTTTGAAATTGTCTTGAAGCATGAAGCATCTATGAAGCATACTGTACCTTGTCATGTAAAGATTGATGTCATTAAGCTGTCATTTGAAAAAACAGGGTATCATGGGTAGTGGTTTCCAGCTTTTAACAACACTAACATTTGATTGATTGCAAATCTTAACAACAAATTAAGTGACACCATCTAGCTAAGGTCAGCTACCATCAAGAATGCAGTTTTCTTTATGTTATAGAAAAACAGCTTTCTTGGCTGTTAATAATATGTCAAATATGCAACTTCATTGAATAAAGGAATCAGAAAAGTGACAGTTTATTTTACTTACTTGACCAACAGGTAGAACTTGAACTTGAACTTTATTGCCATATGTAACCGGTACATGTACTGGTACAATGGAATTCTTACAGAAAGTCTCTCGATTGTAAAACAAGTGTAAAAACACAAAGTGCAAACAGTGCATCAAGACAATATACAAACAAACAGTAGACAATGTACAAGTAAACATGTAGACAGTTTGAATGTAAACAATACAGACGTGTAAACAATGACTGGAGATGTGCAATGAATAAGAAATCATAATGAGGTAGATGGTGATGGTGTAGGTGTGGTCCGAGGGGGATGGCTAAATGTGTTCGCCAATCTCACTGCTTGTGGATAGAAGCTATTGAAGAATCTAGAGGTACAGTAAGTGTCCGTATGCTCTTATATCTCTTACCTGAGGGCAGTGGGGTGAAGAGCTCATGCCCGGGGTGATGACTGTCCTCTGTGATGGCCAGAATTCTACCACGGCAGCGGTCCTCATAGAGCTGTTTAATCTCGGTGAGACCACAGCCGGCAATCTTCTGGGCCATATTGACCATTCTCTGCAGTGCCTATCTCTCTCGAGTAGAGGTGCTGCCATACCACACGGTGATCCCGTTGGTGAGGATGTCCTCGATGGTGCAGAGATCAAAGTTCACCAACACAGGTACTGGCATCCCCCATCACTTGAGGCACCTCAGGAAATAAAGGCGCTGCTGAGCCTTCTTCATGATAGATTCAGTGTTCACAGTCCCGGTTAGATCTTTAGAGATGTGAATTCCCAAAAACCTAAAGCTGGTGACTGTTTCCACTTCTGTTCCATCAATACTGAGTGGGCTGTGAGTGTGTGGCCTGTGTCTCCGAAAGTCCACTATTAGCTCCTTCGTTTTATTAACGTTCAAGTCCAGGTTATTGTTATGACACCACCTAAGCATCCCTGTAAGTGGACTCGTCATCATCGCTGATCAGGCCTATTATAGTGGTGTCATCTGCAAACTTAATGATGCGGTTGTCGCTGTGTCTTGCTGTGCAGTCGTGAGTGAACAGGGAGTACAACCTTGGACTCAGACAGCAGCCTTGTGGGGTTCTAGTGCTCAGGGTGAGTGGTGTTGATGTTTTATTGCCTATCCACACCACCTGTGGTCTCTCGATAAGAAAGTCCAGCACCCAGTTGCAGACAGAGTTGCACAGACCTAATCCCCTGAGCTTTGTCACCAGTTGACTGTGTATGATGGAATTGAATGCTGGACTGTAGTCCACAAACAGCATTCTCACATACGAGTTCTTAGTGTCCAGGTGTTCCAAGGCTGTATGTAGAGCCAGGGAGACAGCATCATCAACTGATCTGTTGTTCTGGTAGGCGAACTGCAAGGGGTCCAGGGACTCTGTGATGGAGGAGTTGATGTGTGACAACACCAGCTTCTCCAGGCATTTCATCACCACAGATGTTAATGCTACAGGGCGGTAATCGTTCAGGCACGTCACTTTTGCCTTTTTGGGGAGTGGAACAATAGTGTTTTTTTTAAAGCAGGTGGGGACCATGGACTGTGACAGGGAGGAGTTAAAGATGCCCGTAAACACTGTGGTCAGCTGGGCTGCACATGTCCTCAGGACGCGCGGTGGTATTCCATCAAGCCCTGCAGCCTTATGGATTTTCACCCTTTTCAGATGTGATTGTTATAAAACATGTACTGGATAATTTTAGTTATGCTAATTAAGTTTTGCTTTTCATGCAGCTATTTTGATTAATGTGATTATGATCATCTAAGCACATCTGGTTAATAAGCAATTAAATCCTTTTAGTATACTTAATACATCATTTCTGTTTTAGGAGCAAGGGGAGAAAAATGTGTTCTCACATTTATTAGATGCTATTTGACCAGGTGGTTGTGTAACGTGAATAAGCCCAGTTCTAATAATATTCACTATGCATTCTAATTCTGCTGCAAGACAAAACACAAGATAAATCTATCATTGGCCTTATGAGGATTTTGTGACTAATCATACAAAAATACAGAACATAACATTTTAAAAATCTGAAATAAACAAAAATTGCAAACCAAGCAAGATTTGATATTATCTGTATGATTTTAAGCTATATTATTTGTCAGTGCCTTTCAGGACAAATCTGATCAGTTTTGCAGTGAGAAAATCTCTTAAAAGAGTGCAGCATGTCAGAAAGCCACTTGAGACTGTTTTCCTCCTTGCAATATTAATTAGAATGTAAACCCACCTCTGGTGCATTGTAGATGAGCTTTAAACCTGAATTTACATTCACATTCACATTCACTGTCACATCACAGTTCTGTCTTTATTTAATTACTTTGGAAAAATAAATATTTCAGTAAAGACTAACATGCTGTTGAATTTGTGGTTATGCAAAAGTGACCATCCATTGATATTTTACAATTGTGCTTTCTGCTTCTTTTGAGAAATAAAATAAAGTATTTTATTTTTAAATAAAGTATTTTATTTTTAGATATTAACAGAAGATGCACTTGAATCTTTGTACCTGAAGGACAGGTTACCTGGAACTTCTATCCTTATTATGGAAGTTTTTGTTTTTTAACAAAAGTGAATGTATTTTTTGTTTTTAGTTGACCAGTCCTATCCTATCCAAATGGTTTGGAATATATTGTAAGAATAATCCTAATTACATAATATCCATCTTTCGGATGAGACATTAAACCGAGGTCCTGACTCTCAGTTGTCATTAAAGATTCCCAGGCATTTCTTGATAAGTAAGTGTAGGGAGTTATCCAGGTGTCTGGGCCAAATTTTCCCCCTTAGCCTTAACCATGGCCTCCAGATTGTCCCCATTTATGATTGGCTTGCACTTGCCCTGCGATGGACTGGCGCCCCATCCACGGTGTACCCTGACTTGCGCTCGTTGCTTGCCGGCTAGGCTCCGGCTTCCCACGACACCATATGGTATAAAGTGGTTTGGTGAATGACATGACATAATATCATTTACTATTCTCAATATTTTAGCTATTCTTTGGATCAAATAATTCGTCATAATCATTAGGCGTTTTCAATCCATTGAGGAATCAAGGGTTCTCCAAGGTCTCATCAAATATAACTTTTATCAATTCGTTTGAATGCTTCGTACATCTTTAATTCATCTTCCCATATTCCATTAGGCTTCTCTGTTAATGTAATCCTTCCTTTTAGTTTTCAGTTAAGAATTTCATTTGTCTGGAGTCGATATTCTATGCACTATATATGAATTCCATTGTCATTGTTTTTTCTTTTCAAAGGTCGTAAATTCAGGTGGCATAGTGGTGCAGTCATAAGCATTGCAGCTTTGCAACACTAGGGCCATGAGTTTAATTCCAAAGGTGCTATCTGCATGGAATTAGTAGGTGCTCCCTGTGTTAGCATACATTTCCACCAACTGTTCTGGTTTTCTCCTATGGTCCATGAGCATACTGATAGATTAATTGGCTTCTGGGAACATTAGCCCTGTGTGAGTGTGTGTATATGTTTGTGTGTCTGTGTGCCCTGTGATGTACTGTTCATGGTGTATCCTGCATTGTGTTCTTTGCTTGCATGACTACGTTTTGGCTCCCCTGTAACCCTGCATTTGGTAAAGCGGTTACAAAATGAATAAATAGATGGATGTCACAAATTAATTTCCGTCATTTCTTTTTCTATTCAGTTAAGGCATTCATAGTATACAATCTATGTGTCTTTATCCTGCTTATGGTTTCTGAATCATAATTGTATTCCAGGTTTCATATATTTATCCATTTCATGTTCATTTGTGAGCACAAGAAGCATGCAAATGTCAAGAGCATTCCTCTTGAGACACAAAGAAAGTCTTCTTTATAAATCTGTATTTTCATCTGTTCTTACTTTATATTATTGATCTCCATTGTGACATAGAACACTTCTGAAATTTCCAGATGAAACAGATTTTGGAGAAGTGTCGACCACTGTAAAAATAGTAAAGGAAATAAAGAAGGCGCAGACAGTATTCAAGACTGGGTGAGCACTTGGAAAATAAAATATAATGAAGGTGTCAAAAATGAATACATGCAAGTAAGGATAATATGTCCTAAAGATATCAGATAAGAAGCACTGAACTAGAGGAAACAATATACTGTATTAAATGACCAGTACCACTGTACTCTTCCAGACAATAGCTGTATACTATTAAATTTTCTAGGGAATACAGAGATAATAATATTACGATATAGTGATAAATGCAGAATTAAACTTGATAAATACAATGTTACTCGTATACAATACCCTAGTCAGACCTCACCAAGATACTGTGTACAGTTCTTGTCACCATTGCAATAAGAACTACAGTACATCCTCATTTTATGAAAGGGCTGCTTTTCGTGAAATTCATTTGTGAAGAAAAGATTTATTAAATCAAAATGAGTTTCCCATTAATGTTTCAGAAGTTAGGTCAAATTCTAATAATGTCAACACAAGCTGATGAATATAAAGGAATTGTATACTTAATTAAAATGCTGCAACAGTGAAGCTGGGGTGGAGTTACAGTAGGCATGCTAAAAACGATGCATACAGCTGTGTGCAACCAGAGAGTATATAGGTGTGGGAGTATAGCATTAGAATTTGACCTCATATGTTAAATAAATAAATCTTTTCAGACGTTCAGTCAGTTTTAATAACACCAACAAAGGGAGGAAGTAAAGAAGTGGAGGGAAAACCAGTTATTGTAACCATTACCATTATCATAGCAGCCAAGACTATGACTGGTGCATAGGCTGCAGCCTGTAAACAAGTAGGGAAAGTGAAGTGAGTGGGATTAGAAAAAGTGGAGATGTAAAGGGAAAGGGGGAGACAAAGCAGCCAAAATTGTTTATTTATGGAGGGTTTGTCGACAACAGAAGAGCTGAAAGAAAAGTGCAGAAGTATGGCAGGAGCAGAGCCATTTGTTTTACATGGGGAGTTTAAGGTGGAATAGGCAAGAAGGTGACTCTGGTCCTGGCTTTTAGGAAATGAATGAAATAAAGGTAAGAACTTAGTACTGCAGAGTGTGAAACACCTCTGTCTCCACAAAGACCAAAATGCTGAGTGCATGAAAAGATGCATGCAGAGCTGCGTACAGCCAGGGTAAATATACAATGACATTAGAATTTTACCTCCTTCTGTACATCTGTTAAGTAAACACCATAAATATTCAGAGATAAATAAGAAATACATATTCTTAAAATATCAAGTATTAACACAATGTTCAGATTACTTAGCCAGAATCTCTTCAAGATTGATCAGTACAAGGATTTGATGTATAACTCTAGATTTCAAGTAAGAGGAGAATGCTGGATGATATTGATAGTCCTTCTTTAGTGTCTGTGTGTCTTCTCTCTCACCTTAATCTCTCTTTTGTCTTTTTTTCTGTTTCCTTTACCTTTGTATTCATGCTGTGCTCCATCAGTGTTAAATGTTTATTCTTCAATATGGTGGTCTTAATGATTTCCAGTTACTGATTACTCTCATTATGAAGCTAACTTGAGTAGAGAATCAGAAACAATTGTTGATGGCTTTAATGCTTCTTAGTTCGTATATGGGTAGAAGTAGTTCAGGTGGGTAGTTGCGTCAGCATGCGTAGGCTGCAAAGAAATGCTGAAATAACCAAAGAAGGCTCCACAGCTGAAATGTTGTGTTTTCTTTCTTCTCTTTTCAACATGGAATAAACCTATTACTTATTCATATATACTGTAGGTACGAAAACACTTCAGAATAATATCCTTTCTTTTATATATTCTGAATAGTTTGGTCTCTTGCTGGAAAAGCAAATGTAGTTAAACTTTGCAACCCATCCCCCCACCCCTGTCATAACTAAATATTAGTAATTGTATATTAAGGTAAATATATAGTACCTTACTCATATACAGTAGGTATGTATTACAAATAAGCTGATGGTTAAAGTTCTGAGGAATTTGACTGTGAAGTCTGTGGACACGTGACACTTAGTTGTTTTGTTGTTTCTTAATTTAATACAGTAGATCTCTCTATAAGAATTTTAGAGGCTTTTGTTTTATTTCTTCATAGTAAAACCTTATTAGCCATAGCGAAAAAAAATCATTTATTTAAATTAAGGGCTTACACACAGACTAAACTTCATCTTGTCATCTCACCACTTGGTGTTGAAAAGGTTGTGGCCGGCTGAGGGAAAGGGAATCCCTCTGCAAGGGATGGAAAGGTCGCCTGGCCACGGAGATAAAGGACAGGCTGATAGAGATAACTGGGTCTTGTGCAGGTGAGGGGTGATGAAGAGAACAGAGCACTGACCAAACCCACTGGACTGACACTTTCCTGGTACGGATTTCAGAAAGCAGGGCTGATGGGATTAAGGAAATATTTGTGGACTAGAACAGGCACCAATTAATGCACAACAGAAACCTGGTTTCGCATTGCAAACCGGAACTCTTCATGCTAGAGCTCTACTTGGACTAGGGTAGCTCTGTAACAGAGCACCAGGGCAGTGGCAGCCAGGGATTAAATACCTGATTGAAAGTTCAATATCAATTGGTGGCAGGTGGTGAGAGAGCCTGCCATACCAGGTCCTGGTGGCGTCAGGCAGACTTGAGCTCCTCAGGCGAATGCAATAGGTTCCCGTGGTAACAGAGGATGGGGAGCTCCAATTCGCCCCAATGCCCAACAGACATAACACTTTGTTATAAGTTTTAAGAAGAGCAAATGACAAGGGGATCTTTTACAAATATTCAAAGCTCTGAAGGAAATTGTTGGTCAAGCCAATGGTGTGTTTTGAGTTCAGGAGTGAAATTAGACAATGAAGGGCTTGTGTATTTTTCATATAACTTGTATATAATCTCTGTTCACTGTTATGTAATCTGTTTAATATGTTTTTCTCCTTTACAGCTCCTTTTATTCACAAACATGATAAAATCTATTTTCCTTTTCTCACATTTAATGGAATTTGAATTCCTGTATTTTGTAAATGAGAATTTATTCTAATTAGATCTAGCTATGAAAATAAAAAATATGAAAACACATCAGTAAGGTGTTTATTACTTTTGCATTTTACTCTTTTGTTTTAAAGGCATGGAATTAACCTCTACTGTTTCACTGTAGACTGTGTAAGCATGCTTACATAGCTCCTTGCTCTTGATCTCTCCATATCAAAATGAAAACAAGGGCCGAATTGTGAAGAAATACAAGGTACAGTATTATTCCAGTGAAACCATGTACAAGGTGAAAAAAATCCTTTGTTAAAAATCTTGAGATAACCTGGAATTCAACATACCACGGAGAGGCATTTTCTGAAATATGGAAAGAACATGATATAAAAAGGTTATTCCAAGTTGCCTGAACTTGATGTCAGTCTTAGTGTAAATTCAAGACACTGAAGGTTTTCCTGAGAGAATGGAGATATTTATAGACATCAAGGGTACCTCTTGCTCATACTCAAGAATACAAACATGTCAGTGATGGATACCAATCTCAGTATTATAATACAGAATCTTTATTGTTAAAATCTTACAAGAATTTTCTGGATATTTTTTCCAATTTCTAACAATTAATATGGTCTTTGGCAAAGTTAAGAAAGCATATATTGTTTCATGTTCTGTTTCTTAAAATGTTCTCAGTGATATAAATCAGTTGTTCTGGGATTATTTTTTAATTGACAGAATAGATCATTTTTCAGAACAGTAATAATAGAATTAAGAAATTAACACATGCTTCCGATCAATGTACCATAAATTAGTTTATTTGAATCTGCCTCCTGCCTCAACTGTGTCTCCATCTGCCGCTGAACCATGTTCATGGCCAATTTGCCACAATATAATAGTTAATATACTAGCTTTCTCTATACTCCAACAATCTTACATCCTGTTCCCATTTAAATGCCCTTCTGTATAGTTTCCATTTGTGACCTCTATTTTGTTTCGTGTTTTACTGTTCACTTTGAGGAAATCTGCTGGGTTGACTTTGTCAATTTTGATTTTTGACTTTGTCAAATTTGCCTTTGAAAATTTTAAATATTTTTAAGTCCATCATCCTGTCAATTTAGGAAATTCCCTAAAGCTCTCTAACGTCTGGGATGTATCTAGTTCCTCCTCTTCAGAATGATTCCAGATCATCTCTCTCTATTCTATAACATTGTCACAATGCCATTCTAAATTAAACAATACTAGTATATTAAAGCTTTTTTTTCATGAAACGCCTCCTGATTCAAATACTATTAAATCAATTTTTGCACAGTTTCCACGTTTTTGTTACTTTAAAGCTTGGAGTCGTGACACTTCAGTATTGTTAATGATTAAAATTTGTCATATACATAAACTACTTCAAATATTTAAAGCAAAAATAGTTAAGAAGCATTTTACATTATTTCAGAATACATCTACAGTATGCCTGCTAGGACTCTTAGCCAGGTAGTCAATTTCAAGAAAATAAATCATCTATGAAAACCAAAGAGCTTTCAAAACAACCCGTATAAGATAAGAAGAGAGCAAAATAAAAGTGGTGATCGATCAAAACGACTTGGGGCTGTAATTGCTGTCAGACGTACTTCTACCAAATATTGAATTCATTTTGAATTCAGTTTGAATACTTATGCAATCAACATTTCAGTTTTTTACTCTCTAATTTTTACTGTCGTTAACTGTAATTTATCTATTTCTTAGAAGTTTAGCTTGAACATTCCAGATTTGAATAAAATCTTTAGTTTTAGAAAGTCTATGCATCACTTCTTAAATTCACAAAATAGGATACTTAAGGAAAGACCTGAATAATCTGACAAAACCCTGTATTTTGAAGAGAAAATAGGAAACATTTTACAAAAAAATAAAATGGTTGTTATTTTATGATTGGCAACCCTCCACTGATTCTTCAGCCACTGGTAGCCTGTCTGCAACTGGAGAATGTATGTTTTACAGCTGGCCACTGCCAATAGTTTGCTGCTGAGGCAGCTGCACCTCTAGTTAATGAAAGTCCCTAGACAGCACAGCAATCATATTATTGACTTTTGATCAGTAGACATCTGCCTAATATATATCGTCAGCAATTTTTATTTTTAGTCCAGTTTTTTAAAGCTCCCAGTAGTGGTTTCACAATGCAATTTTCTGCTTGTTGCATTTAAATCTGCCAAGTCAGGCCCTTCATTATAACTTTAGATGTAGGGAACTAGTAATTTAACGTGTTCCTGCTTAACACTAAATTATCTCAAGGTTTTGGCAGTGATTCTTTCATGCATCCCATTGCTTTCAATACAGTTTTCAGAAGTGTATAATCTTTACCTTCGGAACCTTTTAAAATTAACTTAATTTTGATTAAATGAAAAACCTCACTGCATTTCTGTTGAAGTGTAAAATTAAACTCAGACCAAAATGTGGAACCAGAGTTCTGTGCTGTCAGATATGAACAGGTGATCCCATTTAGAAACCTCACCTCAGTGAAAAAAAAAAATGAAACAATACTATTGTGGTATGGGGGGTGTTGTATAAATGTAAAAGTAAGAAAAAGGGTAAAAAGTATGACACCAAATTAAAATACCAGGTGAAACACTCCCCCTACATACATGAATGAAAACAGACAAAATGGATCATGTGGTGGGTTTCTTTGTTTCCCATACACAATGTGACAGCACACAAAGGCACACACTTAAGACCAATATTTATTTACAATCACTCTTCCTGTTCCCTCCAATTTGTTCACACACTGACCAAACTGGAGGTCTCATGGACACCAACATCAATGCTCTAAACAATTTTAAGTTGAGTCTAACATGCCCAAAAGGTATCTGAAAAACATTATAGGAAAGTTGGATTCACCTATAATGTAGTTTTACTTACAGATCCAGCCATTCAAAATGCTCGAAGTACGCTACGTCAAAACGCGGTAGGCGTGACGCATCATTCCACATTATACCACATGCAAATTGAAATATGATAATAGTATCCAGAAGCACCTTGTAAAACCTTCAGGTGGAGCTAATAAAGCTAAATGTCTCATGAACAGCATTTGAGCTGTCGCCAGAAAACGCCTGGTTTCGAATCCCGGTAACTGCAGAGGGACAACCTTTTTCCAATTAAGAATTTAAGTTGTATACTCTTTAGATTTTTTATAATTTTAAACTGTGTATTACAGCATGCTAATCATTTTAGCACATTTTATCCTTTTCTAAGAATACGTAGTAAGGACACCGCTTGCTGTTATTGTAAAAAGATTAATGTTGTAGTGATTTAACATCACTTGATAGTTATACGAATATGGAATTGTGTAACTAAGCAGCTAAAATATCACAGGTGGACATTTCGGAAACATTTTGGCATTCGTTTCTTTTTAAAAAACTTTTATTGTCCTCGTAGTGGTAATGGACAAAGCACTGCGCCCAATGGTTCAAAGCGCGATCAGAGTATGACTTTCGGTTTGTTTCTTCTATAGCGAATACATAAAAATAGTCCACTATTATAGCTTGTTGTTGGCTCTGGCACAAATTTGTGTATATGGATAATTTAAGTGATGGCATTGTGATTAAGGATTTCTTTGCGAAATTCTTTAAGTTAAACAAAGGAGGGAAGAAGGGTTATTTTTACAATTGGCACTCCGAGATAATGACTGATTTCATTCCCCTCATTTAGCTGAAACGGATAAAGAAATCATGCAGTAGTTATACAGTATGTACTGGAAGGCGCTCTGTTTTATTAACAGACACACCGTCTCAAACCTGTGTTGTACAGTGATATAGATGTGGATAATGTCATCCCCATTAAACAATGTGCTTATTAAGCAAATCCTGCTAAACTAGAAATTAGACACAAGAAGAGTATTATTGGACAGATAGTTTCTTTGCAAACTGAAGAGTTATAGAGGAGACACGTGTATCGCCTTTTTTACACTTGTAACAACATTCCAATGTTAATGCGACATCGAAGATATTATTAATAACCTTTTAAATCTGAAGCTGTTAACTCTACTTCACACCTGTATGTCAAGGTCACGGTTTCAAAATAAAAAAAACATTGAACCTTAGATTGGATAAGAACATCATGATTGTTTCGCAAGAATGTCACAATTACCATCAGGAGAAAAAAAGTTTATTTTTTATTTATTTGTGGCTGTTGCAGTGGCTTGCAATGGCTGGATAGTAAACACTTCAAAATTGCTTTATCAGTCTGTCCGTGGGGGGAAGGGGGGAACTCTCCTTGACAGCTGACACTCCTCCATACACTTAAGTGAAATATTTATAAAAACGCCAATGTGTAAACGTCATATTTACAATTTGTGGAAAATTAAAATGTAAAGTTCTCTAAAGCTTTCTCAGTCAAGAATGAGAATTCACCTAGGGAGCTGTGTAAGCATGCTTAGGCAGCAAAAGATCAGCTAAAGAGGGAAAAAAACGCTTTCAGAGAATAGAATGTTTCAGGTGTGAAGAATACAGTGGCTTCAAAACTATACAACATCGAGCTGTTTGCATGTCTTCCTTCGTGTTATAAAACATACAGTATGGAAAAACGAGTGTTAAGAAAAAACAGGACATTTGATTGGTGGTTGCCTTATATTTATTTTTTTAATGAAATAAAAAATAAGATACAATGACGTGTTCCTGCATAACTCAAACATTGCATGACTTTAAAAGCTGTGAAAAATGGTTTAGATAGCAGAAAGCCACCTTGCTGTTACAGGTAGCTCTGTTAAGCAGAGTTTGTTAACACAAATGCAGGACAAATAAATGTATTTCCCACAAGCTATACTGTAGTGGCAGTACAGTAGCAGTTTGAAATTATTCGTTGTTATTAATAAATAACTTAGCTTAGAATATGTTGTGGTATTTGGAAATATATATATATTGATATTGATATATTGATATATCATAAAATATATTGATATTTTAGTTTTTCAAAGAAATGTTTATTTGTTAAAAGAAAATGCATAGCAACAGCTGGGTTTGAACCCTCAATCTCTAGCATTCAAGGCACACACCTAAGCCATTATACCAATGCACCACTTATCAATTTAAGCTGTTGCTGCAAAGGGCAGGCAAAATGTTTTCACGTAATCACGGGTGAATGAGTTAAACTGATGCAGACATTTACAAAGAAAGTGTACTACTGTGATAATTTGATCCATATGAATATAATTATATTGCTATTAATTTCTTTAGGAATGCGATTCCATATTATATTCCTTATTAATCAAATTCTAAAAATTATGCGCTTTTATACTGTGATAACAAGTGCAAATATTCATATAAAAGGTTAAAACATTATAAGTTTTTATTAAGTATATAAACTTAATATAGTCAGAAGGAGCACGTAAAAACTTTTCCAAAATAACCACTGTATGTAACCGAATAAAAGACTCTGATGCTTAAAATGTTTAGGAAGAAAGTGGAATACTGGTGAGTATTTTTTTATGTAAACTACCAATACCAACTATATACAGTTTACATAATATATTTATGTTCCGAAATTAATATCATTTATGACCTTCAGACTCGTTATGCTCCTCTCCTTTTTATGCTCAGCTACTGAAATTTCCCTTTAGTTGTAAAATTTCATATAAATATTCAACATTAAGTGGATTTAAACATGCACAGTAAAGAGATTAAATGATTAAATTGTTTCACTAACAACCAATGCACCACGAGTTCAACTGTCGGTCATTTTGGCCAGCCAATTGCCTACTGCGGTACAACGTGGTGAACTGTAGATAATTTAGTGTAGTATGCGGTTGTACCATGCATTTTGAATGGCTGCATCTGTGAGGGAAACAATCAGAACCGTTGATCAAAGCTCTTGCAATTAAATGAGATTCAATAATGCTTGGTAACAAATTTTGATCCGACCGACTTCTGAAAAAAGAGCCCCCAAATCCAGCGCTGAGCTTAAAAATCGTCTATGTAGTGTGTGAATGTTTACCCTAACCCTACCTGGGTGTTAACAGAGCATTTACCTGATCTGTATCTGAGCCACTCCGGGCATCGGATTTTCACATGTTCCCCAAACCTAAAGGTATGAGTGGGAAACAATGAAGACCGTTGATCTAAGCTCTTGCAGTTAAATGAGATTCATTAATGCTTGGTGACAACTTTTGATCCCACCGACTCAGTTTCAGGATACAACTATCGCATGGTGCAACACGTTATCCAGGCACCAGAGAGTTTCTGAAAAACATTTTCAGATAGGACTACAAAACCACTCGTCCTAAACCTGACTTGGGCCCCAATACCTAGCACTGAGCTTAAAAATTGTCTAAGTAGTGTGTGAATGCTAACCCTAACCCTACCTGGGATGTCAAGTGAGAATCTTCTGTAATTTGCAATGGCATAACAATTCTAAACTAAATTATAAAGAATTATAAATTAAAGTTATAATAAACCAATTATTAATTTGAACAATTAATTTAATAGAGTGATGTTTGCTGAGGCCCTAAATCTTATCTTGCATTGGCTTGTAGAACAACATATTACTTTATATTTTTTTATACTTTCCTTAAAGGATATTTAGACTAAATAACAACATGGTACAACTGGAATAGAAAATATTAAAATGAGGCTTAATCATTTCTGAAGCTAAATGGAAAATAAGAATAAGAGTGCTAACTGAAACTGAAATCTTGGTGATGGTAAATTGCTTTTTCTGAGATGGAAAATACTGTATACTCAGCTGTTGATGATAACAATAACGGCGTGTCAGTGAGAAAAGTGTAATGTTGTTTTATTCAATTTTTGTGTAGCAAATATGTCTGACATTTTTATCAGTGTTCATTTATGTGCTACATTAGTAATGCGGTGAAATTTAAAATTTAAAATCAAATGATCATTTCTCTATTTCCATGATTTGCATCATTATACAGTATACAGTAAGTCAAATGTGTCAGTTCAACAATACTACTTTAAATCCTTGTTGGAAGCTGGTCATAGAAAAAAAAGCAAAGCCTTTCAGAACTGTGCAGATCCTGGGCTTGCAAAACTGTTCTGTTTCCTTGTTACTGGATCATCACTGTCATACAGGTTGATATATTTTACTTTGTAAATCACCATCTAGATATAATCTAGCTATTGCAAAGCTTCAACAGTGTTACACGGTCTATGAATCATCCCGTGTAAAGATCACTCCTCTCCCTACTGACACAGAATTTATTTTAGAGGAATACCTACCATTTTATTCCTATATACACAGATCAAAAAAATATCTACTGTATGAACAATTATTATGGGTTATTCCACACAGCATTGAACCAGTACCCTAAATCACCCAAAATCACTGTTCTACTTTAAAAATGTCAAATTCCACACTGTGTTGTAGGAAAGACTATGAGGGGCCATTCAAAAGTGATGGGAGGATTTTCATGGTAAATGTATTGTGAAAGAGATCTTACAAATCGCCTTACTGGAAGTAGAGTTGTAAATGTTTATGATAAGGCCAGTAAACTGCACATTAGCCAGACTTATCTCAGTGAGTATGTAGCTGCACCAAATATTTTACTTAGTCAATGAAAAAAAAAACAAAAGGATAAACCCAATATTTGGAAGCAATTACACAACCATAGAACCCACACATGCTTTAGCCTAACCTGAAATTTGTTTCAAATGTTGACATACAGTAAAGCTTTTTACTCCAGTCCCAAAGCCTTGTTCATTCTTGTCCAGCTCTAACACTAGCCAGGTTGTATCCCTGCACATAATCCATTCCTAGAACAAAAGCTCTGTGTGGGTGAGCACTTACTTCTTGTGGCAGGCATGCTGTAGAGGACCTTTGTATTTGAACCCCCTCATGTAGGGGACCTGCATGCTGTAACCTGAATGATAAATCTGGGGAATTATGAAACAGGGACTGAAGCCAGACCAACCCTGGTGTACAGTAAAAACCTGGGCTGTAACCTACTTTTGCCTCTTTAGATTCTCCTTTTTTTAAATGACTGGAGAACTGCATGGTGCTTGTCCTATTTTAACCTTCAACATCAAAAATAGTTTTTAGTTTAACCTTAAAAAGTTTTTAAAAAGTTCATGCTTTTTCTTTTTTAATCTATGGGAAAGCCACATTGCTTCTTTCTGCAACCCTATAGGAAATGAGTAACATTTTCCCTGGTCTAACCATAACCCTTAACTAGTCTAACCTTAAAGATCAGCCAATTAATGTAATGTATTCCGTTTCTTTTATAGAGAGCAATGATTGATCACAGCTGCAAAATCATTTTCTTGTTGTCTCATGCACGTACGGTACCTCATCTTTTTCTCCTCTCTGACTGGTCTCTAAGCTGCAAGAAAATCCCTCAAATTGACAAACATGGTTGCACACTCAAAACCAGAATCCTCATTGTTTCTTCTTTCATATTACGTATGTTCTGTTACATGTTCAAATATTTTTGTTGAAATGTGCACAACTACTGTTTATTTTTAACAATAGTTAAAGTTAGAGGGTCAATCAGTTTTTAGTTTGAGATTTGGATTTCAATATTCATGAATAAGTTTTTGTAAAATTATATTGTATTCTCTCTATGTAACTTCTTTCATTACTGTTACAGAGATGATATACTGTATAATAATGTATATTAGAGATTATAACATGCTTTCTGTTTCTTGCTGTTGGTATGTGTAATTGTCTTAAATAATTAGATTATTTATAGTCATTATATCTATACAGTATATAGTCTTGATATCTGTATGTAGGCATTCAGAAACCTCTGTCAAGGTAAATCTCTTTTTGTTTTTATCCATAGATGTATTGCAGAGACTGCATTTTATTAATCTGCCATCATTTGTTAATCTCTAAAATATAAGAATGTAGAGAGGGTATTAGACATAAAATCTTGAAGATCTACATTCATGTAAGAAAAGCCATTTCATCAAAAAAAGATACAACTATAAATGGTCCATGCTGTATGTACCTGCCAGCTTGTAAAATGTAACACCAAGTCCTTGAAAGCTATGGAAATCAGGATGAAATTGTAATTTCAGAAACTATCATACAAAGTACTATCCAAAGCACAAAAGATGACATCCATTTGTTTCATAATCTTTCATCCATCTTTGAAGCTCACAGTCTAATTGAACACTTTAAGAAGCTTAGCCTAGCTGAAACTTTCTTCCTAATGATAATGTAACACTTCATCATGCTGACTCACAGGACATAACAAGAAAATTACCTTCAGTTGCTGAAGTGGAAGCTTTTGGCGAAGCAAAACAAATACTAGAAAGTGATGAAGTTCTACTTTTCTCATTATAGCACAATTTGCAAACTAACCACTCTTTAATTACTAATCTTTTTTCAAGTGCTGAATAATTAATGAATCTGCACTGCATGTAGTATTTAGCATTAAAATCTGTAACTTGTGAAGATGCTTTAATACTTCTTACTTTAATGCATGGTGTACAGAATATCAATAAATCTAACACACCTCAATCCAATAACATTCGTTAGTCCTAATGACTTTTTTGACAATGACTCTCCATTCTTTAACTATATTTCAGAGCAAATAAGATATTTGACACATTTGAACCTAAAGCATTTTACAAATTAGCTGTCAGATGAAAAATAGTAAACGGGTTTATGAAATGGGAGACATTCCTATAGTATAATAAATTCCTCATGCAGTATATCATCAATAATAGCTTCTTTATTCATTCAGTCATATTGCAGTCAGGTTATTGTATTTGATCTCCACAGGCAATAAATGTAAAAAGAATACAAATATGAATGGAATGAATGGAGAGTGAATCCATAGGGCCACATGAGATACCCAACGTCTTGAAAAATTTCCATTCCATATTAAGATTAAAGTGATAAAGTGCATATACTGAAGCCTATATTTATTTTTGTAGAGAAACTAGATCTGTAAACGTAGTTCAGGTAGGTAGCTGCATCAGCATGTGTAGGCTGCAAAGGAACAGGTAAAGGTTTATTCCATGCTGAAAAGAGAAGAAAAGAAATAATGTTTCGGCTATTGGAGTCTTCTTAGGGTGGAGAAGAAGGCTTACACCTGAAGAAGGCTCCACAGTGGAAACATTGTGTTTCCTTTCTTCTCTTTTCAGTGTGGAATAAACTTTTACTTGTTCCTAGATTTTTAAAATATAACTTGTATTTGAGATGGCTCTATCATCTATCACTATCTCTAAGAAATTTGCTTTTACACTTTAAATACTGTAGGTATATTAAATATCATAGAATTGGTGAGTCAGATCCCCACATTCTTTAAATCAGTCATTAATGTACAGTACAGAGAGAGTATCTAAAAAAGAATTGCTTTTTTATGCAACAGACAGCAGGGAACAAAATGTGAAGACCAGTACAAAAGTTCTAAATTACTGTTTTTCTAGGGAGATGATAATGGCTGTGAAGTATATTGTTTGCATATACTGTACATTCTGTCATGCGATTTCATTTTAACAACTTAATATGAAGGTTTTGTTTATTTGTTTTTTGTCTTTTTTAAACTTAAATTACATCCGTGTAATAAATGTTATTTATTTCATTATTAACAAAGTAAGATAAGATCACTTTATTGGCCATATACAATTTCTTGTATTAGGAATTTGTCTTTTCACATACCCCGACTTGCTCTCCATGAGACACAGACAGGGAGAGAAAATGCAGAGCTACTATTAAATTGTATTTAAAATGCAAAGTAGGAGACTGTGGACAGGACAGCAAATCATTTTTGTAGATATAGGAATATCTGATTTTTTATGTTAGCAAATCAAGTCTTCCACTCCATCTCATATTTTCTCCTTTATGCAGGTCTAATTCTGTAGCAAAGAAACTGAGAATGTACTGTACATGTGATAGTGCACTAATGATAAATTGCTTAATTCCCTTATCAAATAATTAAATTGTCTAAAACAAAATAAGATTTAGCCTAGTTTGAGTGAAATCAATCCAAGGGAAATCAAATGGAAATCAAAATAGTCAATAACAGCACAGTACTTATTAATTTGTTTCAATTAATTATGGACCCTAAGGACAGATTTCACAGCAGAGAATGTGCTCATATCATGACTTCATTTAGGATAATACATCTTTGTATAAGGTATGCATCATTATTCCTTGCCTTATAAAAGCTAACAAAGTATTCAATAAGCTAAATATATACAGTATAGCATCTTTCTGTTTACTAAAGCCTGGGAAGACTATTGCATTCCAAGAATTCTACCAGAAGTACTGTAAGTGGTTACACATAGAACCTATTGCACATACTGTATTTTACAACCCTGGAAGACTGTTCTCAATTAAATTGGCTTTTTTAGAGTTAGGAAAAGGCTTCAACCTATCCAGTTAATCAAATAGTGAGTTAAACTGGATAATCAGGTGCAAAAGTGGAACAAAAACCAACCAACTTTCTGCACTAATTATTTGTATTTGGGTACCTATGATCTAAACACAACCAGTTGCGACAGTAAAAATTAAACAGACATTAAAATGAGGCAGTGTTCTGAGGCTTATATTTAGGATGGCTGGAAGAGTTGTTTTATATAATAACATAAAGATTTAGAATTTGATGTACTGTTTTTATTTCTAAAGTTAAAAGACATTAAAACAATATTAGATATACAGATTATAATTCACCACTTTTGGTATAGACATTAATGCTTTAATTTAGCATGTATTATAACACAGTTTTGATGAATTTGGGATTTACTATACAGTATGTAATATTTTTTTCCTTAATGTTGTTGTAACAGAAGAAATAAGGTTCTTGATCCCGAGATGAAGTAAAACAGATGAGTTTATTGCATGCAAGGAACAATAAAGCCGAAGGCTTGTTTCCCGCAAGAAACAACAAAACCGAAGTATTGTTCGCCGTACTGTTACACACTTTTGGGTTATATAGTGTTTTCTTCTCCGTTTCTGACGTCACTCGGTCTGATGGTAAAGAGGGGGGTTCATGGTATTTGGCCAGTTTACGATGTTCTGGACAAATGGTCAGTTTAAGATTACACCCAGGGGGGTTCCTAGCTTGCATCTGCAATCCTTATCAGTTAACCCCCTTTCCTGCCATAAACCCCAGCTTGTGACTTAGAAGTCTAAACCCCCTACAGAAAAGATTAAATTCAAACCCCCGTCTTCACATCTTTCTTCATTCCCCCCTTATAAAATATGGCATACGTCAGTGTAGCCTATTTTTATACATACAATGTCAGGGCAGATCTTTCCTTTCTTGGCGAACAGGTATGTATTGCCATGACATTGTACGTTCCACGGTTATAGCAAGATGTGATACATGTTTTGTACAAGTGATGATTACAATTATACATATAAACAATACTATTCCTACAAATAAACACTGTAAAAAAGTTCCACCCCAGGCCCCAAACACAGACTTTACCCAAGACCCAGTTCCCCAATTTTCAGTATAATAGTCCTGATATTTCTGTCCCTCATTGTAAATGTGTTGGGCCAGATCTGAGATGTGCTCAGAATTATCAGGAATATATGTGCAGCATTCAGTGCCAATTACTGCACAAGTTCCTCCTTGGGCCGCCAGTACATAATCTAAAGCTAGTCGGTTCTGCATGGCCACTGTTCTGAGGGCTACCATCTCATCATTAACAGCCTTCAGACTAGATGAGGTAGAATTTGCTAATTCTTCTAAAGTCGAGGCCATTTGAATTAACTCGACTCAGAAAGTTCTTGCCGGCTTGTGGAAATATTATACCTAAATAATATTCCCAATCAGCCAATTTTCTTTGTGGTCTGTGGTTAGGTCCGAAGGGGCTGTGGATTTGAACACGGATATGAGGAACCACATATCCTAAATAACATGAGCCAGACCACTGGGCTGGCAACCATGGGTAGGCTTGTTTTCCACAAATGAAATATGTTCCGTTTGGCGCTCCCCATGCCTCTGAAAATAAGAAGCTTATACCGAATTGTGGGGTGTGCCGATCCCATCCTGGAATTTGGAAGGTAGAGGTGGATATATTTGCAGCGATGGTAAGGTTGCAATGACTCCATCCAACCAAGTGCAGATCATTAGTGTGCTGAAAACATGTTTCCCTCACGTTCCTTATTTAGAGTCAGGTATGGTGGTGTATGGCTTCTGTTATATTTAGGAGCGTAAGAGCCTGTGAAACTCGTGGGCTCTAAGCCTCGCTCCTGTAGATATTGTAATGTTGTGCAGGTTAAAGTCGTGTTATGGCAACCCCCATAGTTTGTCATATTAAAATCTCCTAAATTATCCCTCCAAATGATCATGCCTATGACTTCCTCGCGACGCCAAGGAATGGCTCCCATAGGAAGTCCTCCCTGTACATATTTGGGTAATGCGGCACACACCCAGCAGGCACTTTGGTTGGTTTTCTTAGCTGTCAGATAGGAGAGGCCTAAAAGGAATTAATTCCATGTTCTCCTTTGTGGGAGAGATGATCATTAATTCCTGCGGAACATAGTCCTACAGCAACAATTATCGTTATTAACAGAAATGATTTCATTCTAAGTCTGTAAATGGGGATGAGGCTTGTCGGCAGTGTGGCGCGTGGATCCAGCGATCTTTTCCTTCCACTCGAACCGCAGACTCGGTTGTCAACAGGATCTGGTAGGGTCCGTCCCACCTGGGCTGGAGAACCTGTGAAGGAAATTTCCTGATCCACACCCACTCTCCTGGGATGAGGTTGTGCCCTCCTTCAGGTGGTGGTCCCCACGCCTCCAGGACCTGCTCGCGGGCTCCTTGGGTGGCCTCTGTCGGCAACTTGCAATAATACAAAGGAATGGTTGATCCATCTGAGGAAACCCCAGTCTCAGCACCTGTAAGAGAGCTTGTTTCAAATTATTACAGGCGGCTTTTGCTGCGGGAACCAAGGCAATCTTGTCCTTGTACTGCACTCCCCCCTTAAGCAGATCTGTTAAGAGTTGTGCTCACCCTGTAAAAACATTGCACCCAGGCCCTGTTAAAATTTCACAATGCTAGACACAAAAGGGCCTTATCATAACTGCTTCTATTAGACACTCTAAAGCTGAAGCAACTCAGACTTGTGGGTTTCCTCGTCAGGGGAAGCACTCAGAATACCATCAACATACTGAGTGATCACAGTCAGTTGAAGCCACGTGATACCCTGTTCTGGATAGTCATTCTTTGTAATGCATAATATTCCAACCCAATAGATCTGGGATAAAACCACCCATTAAAATCTGGTACTCGGCAAGTAAAACTTGCTGTCCCAATACTCCTGTGGCCTCCTGCTGTCTTCCCATATACATTAATCTATAGCACACTGTTGAACAGAGGAGTGAAACAAGCATGACAGTAGTGCTCCAGTATCCCCTAACAGAGAAACCAACACTCCATTAACAGTACATTTTTAACCACTGGACTGGGACAGACTTAGGGAGGCTACAAGGGATTTACAGGATCTAATCGTTAGGTAAACAGATCTTCTCACAAGACGTTATTCTCCCCAGTCTCGATTCTAAACCTACAGCGTTTCAGCATGTCTGGTTTCGAGACATTCGAATAAAACCAAATTGTTTCCACTATTGCAACTAATTGTATAAAAATACAAAAACTGTTTAATTACTTTTACGTCCACCTGTACTGTACTTATACGTTTCAGATGCTCTTATATTTTCCAATCTCCTTAAGTTGATTTTCGTCAAGTCTCTTTAGTTACGTCTCTAGCCAGTCCCGCTGGCTAAACACACTCACACCGTCATTTAGTATACCAAAACTCACAGTTACACACATACATGCCGGCACACAAATTCATAAAACACACATACACATCGAGAATATATTTTTCTCTTCGTACGACAATGTGCTGTATTCTTGTTTTACTTCTACATTAATCCTTTTAATTCCTGAAGCGCACTCCAGGTTCGCTGCATTTCTAATTTCGGTTGCGGTGCTTTAGCCCACCGGTCAATATCTTCCGGTTTTGGATTTGATCGTATGGGGGAATCAGGGAAGGTAGGTGCGAGTGCAGACCCCCTCGACAGGGTGCGAGACAGTGTTAGAGTGGCGCTGTCATCAACGGCGCCAGCCCCTGCTACATCAAGTCCTTTCCCACTTCGAGTGAGAGTACAGATCTGCGGGCGCCCTCCCTCTAACAGGGGAGACCCTGATCCGTCTTTATCACACTCATACCAAGTGTTATCCCAATCAGACCCCCCTTCTCCATATGGCCACTGTGGGAATTGATCCCAATTATTTTCGTTTCCTGCCTGTTTGTTCCCCTGTGGGAGAGCAGGATATAACTTAGTCGCCGGCTGTAGCACATTAACCAGTGCAGCGTGACCAGGAGTTAATTCCTTCTTTAGTTTCTCATTCTCCTGTACTGCCTCTTTTAGCTTTTTTTTTTCTATACTCTTTCGTAGCGAGTAAAGTATCTTTTCTTCCGGGTTTTTTGTTTTCCCCGTATACACACTTTTAAGTCACATCCCAATTTCTTTCTCTTTTTTTTTCTCATGTATCTGCCACCACTGGTGCCGGCCGTGCACCAGGGTGGGAGCTACATGCTTGTGCTTTTGCCAATCAATACTCATATGCTTTCTTTACAGGCGTCTTCGCCCCAAACTCCCTCTGACAAACTCAACTTTTCGCATATTTTTCTCCTTTTTTTTCCGTCAACTTACACTTTTCCGATATATAAACGGACCCTTCCACCACTTTCTCAAACCATCAGTTAGCACACGTTCGGTCTCTTTTACTTTTGTCGTGTGTGAGGTAACAGCTCATACAGTAAGGGGATGCTTTCACTTGAAAAACCTGTGCATTCCTGCACTCATTCAGCCAAGGGCATCTGTTACCTCCAGATCTAAATACCTCTCAGAGACTTTAGAGAGGACTTACACCACACTGTTCACAGGTAAGGGACGAGACCTCGAAAACCCCCTTTCTTGATCAGTAATTCACCATCCCCAGAACGCCAGCATCGCTGCTTTTGCCCCGGGGTGGACTTACGCACTGAGCTCAATCAGGGCGATTCTCGGGTCTCAACGTCCTTTAAATCCTGCTACTTAATGCTTTGCTCTTTTATTATGAGGTGTGTTTATGTTAGTGTCGTGCGTGCGTATATGTATTTCACAAACAAGGAAAACACCAAAAACATACATACATACATATATATCTCTTCTACTCCTGTTTCCTTTAAAACAAAAAACCACTCCACGCCAATCCGTGCACGATCAAGGCGTAGCTAATCTCAGGACCCCGGGCCCACACCAATCCTGGATTATACGTGCATTTAATGCACCACTCAGCTCCAGAACCCCGGGCGCAATTAAGGCCCACACCGATCCCGAGCCACAGAACTCCGGGCGCAATTAAGGCCCACACCAGTTCTGACCTTCAAAACTCCGGGTGCAATTAAGGCCCACACCAGTCCTGAACTACGTGCATTTAATGCACCACTTGCTCTAGAACCCCGGGCGCAATTAAGGCCCACACCGATTCTGAGCCTCAGAACTCCGGGCGCAATTAAGGCCCAAACCAGTTCTGACCTTCAGAACTCCGGGCGCAATTAAGGCCCACACCAGTCCTGAACTTCACGGTAAGGGTCCAAAACCCGTTCAAAAACTCCACGCGGAATTAAGGCATACACCAGCTTCGAACGCCTGTACACAATACCGCGGAACCCCTGCCAGACCAAATTCTGGGCTTACAGCAAACAACCCATTACATACACCGGTGTCTTCCCCGGGCCAGAGAAATTCAGAAACTCACGTTTACTCCGTCATCTCGGGCGATTTTCGCAGGGAGCAGAGATTTCCCAATCGGTCAGAGAGAGTCGGGACTTTTAAATAAAAGAGGAGTCCTTACCTCTTAGTTATGTGCGCGCTGACCGTCTCTCCTGCCGATGGGAAGTTCTGCGCCTTCTGGAGCATCCTTCCGACTACGCCAAATTTGTTGTAACAGAAGAAATAAGGTTCTTGATCCCGAGATGAAGTAAAACAGATGAGTTTATTGCATGCAAGGAACAATAAAGCCGAAGTCTTGTTTCCCGCAAGAAACAACAAAACTGAAGTATTGTTCGCCGTACTGTTACACACTTTTGGGTTATATAGTGTTTTCTTCTCCGTTTCTGACGTCACTCGGTCTGATGGTAAAGAGGGGGGTTCATGGTATTTGGCCAGTTTACGATTTTCTGGACAAATGGTCAGTTTAAGATTACACCCAGGGGGGTTCCTAGCTTGCATCTGCAATCCTTATCAGTTAACCCCCTTTCCTGCCATAAACCCCAGCTTGTGACTTAGAAGTCTAAACCCCCTACAGAAAAGATTAAATTCAAACCCCCGTCTTCACATCTTTCTTCAATGTCTTAAAGAAAAACTATTTACAATACACAACAGATAAACCTTTTTTTCTCACTTTATATACACAAGATGTGTATTTCATTAAGACTTCAGTTACAGACTTATACATATTCTTTATATGTGACCTTATTCTGTGACCTAGACCCCCCATTACCTTAATTGCAGTTGTACAAATTTCACTTCAGATTTTGCTGACTTTATGCACTTATACATTAAGCAATGATGCTCACTCCCATTTTCATTCAAAATCAAAGCTGTGATGTGATTGTTTGGAGTGAGCAATTCTCCTCTACCAAATGCTGCATTAACAGTAACAGTTTGAACACATCTTTAAAATGAATTAGTTTTCTTTGTCAATGAAGCTTTCTTTCACCTTGTTCATTCAATTTGTATTCTCATGCTTTTCTTTTTGGTCTCCCTGTAGGGATTGTGATTTATTGCTTAATTAGCCACCATGATGCTTGCAAAATACAATTCGGAGACTGTAATTACCCAAGATGTAGACCCTAAAGGCAAAACTACTATCGGGGAAAGGCAAGTATATTTCTGTGCTCCAAGTGATGACTGTCTGAGACATAAAATGTAAAGGTCATTTTGAAGGATATTTTCCATTTTGGAACATCAGTGTGTAATTCCCTGTGGTGAACCAAAATGTCACTGATTTATTTCCTTCTCCAGATATATGAAGACATCACATACTATATATCCTTTCAGATTTGTTTGGTGGAGAAAAGTAATACAATTTTAGTGTTAAATGGCATTTTTTTGCTTCATGTAAACTGTCCAGCAAAAGTTTTCAGACACTTCATGTGTCGTTTCATTTTGTGAAAATACAAAATGATACATACACATTTCTTAAACTTAATATTTTATTCAAAACCTCAATGGTCAGACAGAAGACGTTAAAGGGTAGGATAAGTTACAGTAAATGTCAGCATACTAAAGAGAAAAAAAATAATATTTCAATTGTATTAGTATTCAGACAAATGAACTCAAATATCCTCAAGCTCAAGTTGCTTGTGGATAAAATAGCTTTGGTGGTTTGTCATTGTCCTGGTTAAAGGTGAATTTTGTCCCAATATATTAGGTCTACAAGATTTGTCAGTATTTCTCTCCATCAGTCTTGACAAATCTCCCATTCCCTGCTAATGAGAAGCAGAATTATCACATAATCCCGCCACCATGCCTGGCAGTAGGGGTGGTGTTAACTGAGTGATGCACTGTATTGGGTTTGAGGCAGATGTAGTTCCAATTTATTCCAATTTATGTGATAAAAGTTCCAATTATCACATAAACGTTTTGTTGGAAACCACAAGCAGAATTTGAGAATGCTTCTCCACTTTGCCATACAAGTCAGCTTTGTGGAGTGACTATTATATTGTTGACGCATCTCCCATCTCAGCTACTGAACTCTATAACTCTTTCAAAGACACTGCTGGCCTCATGGTTTCATCCCTCACCAGAATCCTTCTTGCCTGTGTAGTGTGCTCTCACGAGGCACCAGTTCTGTAGGGTTTGGGCATTTACGGGGACAATTATTAATTGTAGCCGTAAATCACAAAATTGATTCTTTTGATGGCTTTAGAATCCAACCATGCAATATAACTCAAACAACGCACACACACAGGTACTAATACACGAGGATACATTTATTAATACATAGAATATGCATGTAAACCTAACAGATCTTATCGAGAGGGTTATCAGAATACAAAAGGTATATATTCAATCAGTTACGAAGAGTTACACATATCAAGAGGACATACGTTCGGTATATCATTCATTTAGACCGTTTCGTAATTGAACTTGGTTACAACTTCTACATTGGATACTCAAAACAAGTACATAGCTCTTAGGAATTAAATTGATATCAATTGGTTGGGATAACAATTGGATTCTCGAGCTGTAATGCATTGAAGTTGAATACTCATCCAATCTCTGGGGATTCAGATCTCCTGCGGACTCAAAGAAACAGTTGCAGGCTGTTGCTGTCCAATCCGCGCTCTCTGGCTCGGTGCCAGGCTGTGCTGTGCAGCTTGCGACGGTGCGCTGCTGATGCTCACTGACCGGCTAGTTAGTGTTGGCTTTAACTAGCAAAGTTTGTGCACAGGAGAAAAGATGACTGTGGGTCCCAGCAAGTCAGAAAGAGGACCGGTTCGTTCCTGATGAAGCGCTAGTTCTGAATAGTGATTCAGCTGTCCACAGTTCCAACCTGTTCATGAGGCTTGCTGCTGATGCTAACCTCGGGTGGATCCTCTGGTTACTCTCTGGCAACCTCCGCTCTAGACTCTCAGAACAGAGGAAAGTTCTGGCACTCGGACACACTGGCCGTTCCGTGGTTGTCCGGGCTGAGTCTCAGGATGGTCAGGAGGCGCGCTGCGAGAATGTCCTGCCCTTGGGAGCCTTCTGCTCCTGGGCCGTCCTGCCCTGGAATTCTCCTTTGAATTCCCTTTAGAATTGTCTCAGAAAGTTCACAGAATTCTCTCAGGCCCTCTGTGTTGCCTGTTTTTACCTGGAGGAACTTCAGCTCGTTCATTGGCTGAAAGTTCCATGGGCATCAGAGTCCCACGTGGGTTACTCGGCCCTACCAGTCCCTGATTGGTTGATCAAGGTGAGATATGAGTCACTTACTCCTGACACCTAGGAATGCAGTCCAGATGTCCATCTGGCACTCCCTAGACAGATAGGCGCCAATGGATGACCATTGATCATGATAGCCAGGCTTAGCTAAGTGCATCCCCCTTTGGGAGCTGTCCCTTATCAAAAGAAAACGTCTTTAAATCAGCCTGCATGAATAGTTTCTCTGTGGCTGCACCACAGAGATGAAGGGAGAGATGAGGCCTCATTTGGGAAAGCACAGCAACACTTAATTCTGTCTTATTAACAAGCATTGCCACTACACCTGCTTGCTTAATTTGGAGGGACAACCTGGTCTAGCCAGCGTCTGGGTGCCTTCCGCTTCATGATCAACTTCATCATGCTCAAAGCATCATTTAGTAAATATAAATTTATTCTTGCATTGCTTTGAAAGCTCCTTAGTCTTCAATGTTGGAGTTGTGAAATTCACAATCTGGCCAAGGAACCTAACAGAATCAGATGTTTTTAGTCAAAAAGTCATGAGATCCCTTATTATGACACAAAGACAGAGACCATACAACTAATTGTGTGGCTCATTAAGGCAATTTGATGTTCCTTAATTAATTTAGATTTGGCACAACATAAGGTTTAAATACTTATGCAGTCACAACTTTTCTATTTTTCCTTCATAGTATCTATTCCTTCTTTTTGTTCTTTGCTTTGAATGTGTAGAACACATTGAGTATATGTAACATATTAATTGCTACTTCAAGGTATTATGACTGTAACCTTTAAAGCAACAAAATGTAAAAACTGTGCAATGGTTTGAATATGTTTGCATGATACTGTACTCTATTTTATCAACACAGATCCAGCTCAATACCACATAAAGCTCTTCACAATATTAATGTTAATCCTTACTATAACTATAAGAATGACAAAATAAAAAGTACAAACAGCAAATCATGAGCAGTCATTTCTAATAAGGCTGGACATTAATTGTGCTCTAAATCTTGTAAAATAGCTAGGCTCTTGGATCTTCTCAGAATGTGGTTTTCAATGTTTGG
The DNA here is from genome assembly GCF_055471065.1 of Atractosteus spatula. Lineage (NCBI taxonomy): Eukaryota > Metazoa > Chordata > Actinopteri > Semionotiformes > Lepisosteidae > Atractosteus > Atractosteus spatula. Next base: position 49,303,509 of record NC_142706.1, read on the forward strand.
AGTGTAACAGCTGAACACACACCTAAAAAGGCCTAGATCAGAGAATCTGTGAGAGTGACAATGCACACTGGGAACCAAAGAGGGAAGCTGAAAGTCACACTGACAGCTTTAGACTTAAAGATTTTGAAGTTGATATAAATGTAGAGTTGATGTGAATTGAATTTAAAACAATACTGGCTTTTTATATTTAATATGTAGGAAATTGGGAAGTAATTTTACATTTGAATTCATACCATAAATCTTTGTTTCAACATGAAATAAATATGCTTGTATTTAAAATGAACATGATGCTGCTTGGATTATGGTTTGAATGGTTGTACGAAAAAGAACAATATCTGCTTAAAATCTGTTATTCCTATCATGGCACTGAAATTTATGAATGCTATGTGGAAACAACACATTTTTAAATTACCCCATTCTGCCAAGCCAGTACTAACATTTGAAAATTTCAGCATTACAAAAAATAAATAAGCCTACATATGGCACTAAATAATTCCAAAAGAAAAATGAGCACATATTTCTGTTATATATTTAGAATCATAAAGTAGCACTGCATTCATTTTAGTGTTAGGGGCTGTAATTGTAATTGCCTGAAAAAGTAGATTACCATACAATGTGGATTTTTCCTATGATATTTCCTAGATTACTTACATCTTAACAACCAAATTTAGTGACTGTGCTGAGTTAACCAGTTCCCCATACTGGTTATTGCAGACACCGTGTATAGTGTAAGAGGTGCTGCCCTTTAGATGAGGTGCTAAACCTTTAATCTTAAAACATTAAAACTAGTGTCCTGGCTTAATTACATTTTGGACTTGCAGTTTGACCTTCCTAAAACTCTGCCATAAGGATGAAGGAATTTCTCAATTCTCTTCTCTACTTGATCTACTGATCTACCAGATGGGTACTGCAATTCAGTAGTGGATGAAGTGGTACCCCTCTTACAGTATAAAGCACTCTGGAATGTTCTAAAATAAAAAAGTACTGTATGTTGTATTGTATATATAATTGTACTATATCATTGTACTATTTTTATTAGTTGATGTATTGTCTGTTGCAAATTCTATACAAGTAATTAAATGAGATGTATTGCCTATATGATTCTTAATATATAACATTCTACATACATTTTTAAAACGTTTTATATTTAAATAAGTATCTTTGAACTAGATTTCATTATTTTGATATTTTACAACTAGAAGAATTAAGATTTATTCCATTCCTGGTGTGGGCTGTTATCTGCATGGAGTTTGGATGTTCTCCCCATGTTCGTGTGGGAAAATTGGCCCTGGTGTGTGTGCCCCGAGATGGACTGGCATCCCATGCATAGTGTTCCCTGTCTTGTGCCCATTGTTTGCCAAGATAGACTCTAGTTCTGAGCCACCCTGAATTGGATGAACTGATTAATTAAGCATTGAAGCAAATATGGATAGATAAATTACTAAGGTAAGTCACATTTTACCATTCACTGAATTAGAGGTTTAATTTGATTAATTTGCTGAATCACTAATGCTGAAGATCTAATTTCTTTCTTTTCTTTGCTGTTTGTTTTGTGTGGGAAATGTAGTAAAATTAATTTAAAGTTGTCTGAAACATTTTTAAAGTAAATTAAGTAAATATAAATGTAAGCCACATTAAATTGAAATTCAGCATTTCATATTTGTGCATATGGGTTGAACTAGAGGTTAAATGCAATAACAGTCTTGGTATCTTTTCCAGCCATTCACAAGAACAATGCCAGGTAAATCTTTATCTGCTCTAGAAGATACCACATATGTATATGTTGATTCCATTGTTTCAGCTCCATTTGCAACAGCCAGGTCAGTGTTAGACATGAGAATCATATGACTCTGATAATCTCAGGCAGTGAAGATGGATGGGTTTCTGCTGGGTTACTGTCCCATCTCATGGGGAGCTAGGGAAGAACTCAATTACCTTTTTATTTTCAAGCATTCGTTATAGTTTGGGGGATACAATTGTTATTTAATTCAGGTCCTAATCCCAGAATACAGCAACATATTTGAATTTTGTTCCACCTGATCTCTCAGTGACCATTTAATAAATTGTTGCCTTACTTTGTTCCAATTAACAGTTTTGAAGTTATTAGACATTGAGGTCACTGCATGGCCTTTAAATACTATGAAAATACAGGTTAAGGAAGTAAAAAGGGAGTTTTCTAGATGAACACAAAATTGGAATGGCTAATATACTGAAACACACAGCTAAAAAAATGGTTGAGAACTTTCAGCTTCATTTATATTTCTTTAACTAATCATGAGAATCATTATTCAATTCACAGTTTGAGTATTTTTTCCAATTTATTACATTTAAATAGTGTTGAAGTAATACCAATGTCTAAAATACAGTTAAGCGGTATAAACATATATGGTATTGGTTCTTTCACGCATTGTTTTTTTTTGCCTCTCAGTTTATATTGGTAATCTTTTGTTCCAATAATCTAGACTAGATAACATCTTTCTCATTTAGTAGATTTATGGTATTCCATATTTTATTAATAATGTGCATATCCTACAAATAATTGACTAATATGACAAATTGAAAGAGCCCATTAAAACTGATTATTTCCCTCACATACAACCCCACTCACTCTTCTTGGAATGCCCCAGACTAAAAAGTTCAGGATGAAGTGTATTGTTCTAATACAACAACTCCTTCCAATTATAAAACATTCAGTAGTCATCTTGGCTCAAAGCCACACTTTGGCTCCTATTCAAGCCAAGATGGCTTCCCATGGATGTCTGTTCTTACCTTATGGTGTTGCTAAACAGACGTTCAGCAGGAGACTAAATTGTCCACAACTCTGTGCTCATCTTTTCTGTTTCACCAAGCCAGGTGAAACCCATGCTCCAGAACATCTGCTAGAAGAGCCCTCGAATCGGACACTCCTTCAGCATAGAGCCATGATGTTTGACAGCTACAAAACAAGACTCAACACTTAATACGTGGAATTTTGTTATGTGTTTTGATGTTGCAGTACAGTTATCTAAGTATAAACTATAAAGGGCTATAATTATTCTTCAGTGATTCAGTTAAATCATAATGAATGTGAAAGACAGAAGAAATATGTATAAAGTATTTGGTATGACTCGCCTAGCTGAGGGAATTGCTGCTCAATCCCCTCCCACTACTGCTGATAAAGAATATATTTTTTAATAATTTCACAAAGTATTGTACATGTAAGTGATCTCCAATATCCTCTAAATCCAATATTATGAAATTTGTTTTTACAGCAGTGAAAGGATTTTTTTAAAAACACACAGGACCACAATAGTGCAATAGACTGTAACAGAAACGATAGCCCTTTTAGCCTTTTTCAACAACTTTGAACAGCAAAATGAAAACACAACACAACAAACTATATATGAAAAAACACACAGCAACATACAGCTCCCCTTTACAATAGCTACACTGTATATATACAATAGCTAACTGTATATTAGTTCTTTCTCATGGCCTCTTGGGGCATGCAAAGAATTTTTCTTAACCTCAATGGTAACAAGAAAGAAAGCTAATTACCTGCTGTAATTACTTCTTCAAATATCAATAGCACTAAGTCTGAGATTCTAAAAACTAATTGCTAATATAGAAATTTAAACAGAGTAAGATAACACCTCAGTTCCTGAGAGAGATATTGAAAACTTTACATTTCTTTCCTTCTCTGTCCTGAAGTTCAACAGTTATTTTTACATGAAGTAAAAAATTTCAGTTTATATTTAATATTTAGTTTTTTATTCATATAAAAGTTCAAATGCATGTAAAATCCATTCCATTATTTTATACAGATATAATATATTTCATTATATGTTAAGTTGAATAAAGACCTTTGTCCTTGGCTTGTTTAAAGACCATAAAACAAACCAGGGTAATAACCTCAAAAACTCTGGTTATTCTAAGTAAATAAAACTCTGATAAAAGGAGGCCTACTGTAGAAGGAGGTCACACTAAAATTATTTTTGGTTACATTCTAGATCATTATAAGTTTTGCAGGAGTCGTAATTAACACCAGCGGCATAAATTAAGCATCAGGAGGAAATCAAGGTAGAATGATCAAACTGAAAAAATGATTATGTTTTCAAAAATTCTTCCTTATCCTTTTCCACATACCCATATTCCATTCACACAGAAAGGAATAAGTATATGTAGTCTCATTTATCTTTTTTGAATTTATAAGAAGAACACCAGTGCCAAAACTTCCATGTATCAGATATTCTATGATGATCTGTTCGTTCAATTTTGTTGGCCTTCTTTTCAGAAAAAGCATATTCCCCTCGAAGGATGGCTTAATGAAGAAAATGAATGAATTTGGGTTGGTTCTGGAGAGTCATAGCAAGTAAAACCGAATCGAGGTGTGCACTTAAAAGTAGAGCACATCAAATGTGGTGACTGACCATTTAATTTTTATTAATTTTTAATTAGAACATAATAAAGGTCACAAAAAAAATGGCCATTCGGCTTATCTGGCTCTTTTGGTAGTCAGTCGTTAATTTATCTGAGCATGTCATCCTGTCATGTTATAAATAAGTCAGGGTAAGGACTTCTAAAAATGGCTGGGCAGGTTGTTTCAGAGTCCCATGGATTTATTATTTACTTTGTAATTAAAAATAATAATAATAATAAAACTGCATTTTCGGTAACTTGCCAAAAATCCTGTGTCACTGAGTGAAAACATTCCCAATGCAAAGTACAAACTCTGAAAGGGCCAGACTGCTTTATGTGTGAATGCTTTGTTTTCCATTTTTCTGAAAAATATATCCTGAGCATCTAGTCTTGTTTCGTTTTGATTTTTTTGTAAGTCGGTTAGCCTCTTGCGCACTGTCAGATTTCATAAATGGATCTAATTTAGACACATATTTATTCAATTCCTAACAGCCTGAGGTCTGACAGAAATCTTTACTTGTAACATTATTTCATTACTCGGCTTTAGAACTTCATGGTAAAATTTTAATAGTTTGTGATAGTTTCATAAACACTGGCAGCTTGGCTTTTGCTAATTAGAATAGGATTGCAATGTTCTATGAAGGAAAAAATAACTTTGTAAACTTTGGCTTGCATTTTCTTCTGTTTATTGCTTTTGCTGTCTTTTTAAATGATCCACAAGCTCATGAGTTAATTACATTGACTTTCCACCCTCCCCTGCTTTGTTTTCACTTATTCTGTTACTTAAGGCATAAAAGATGCTATTATTTCAGTCCTGTTAATGAATTCTGTGCATTGCAGATACATGGTCTATGATGTCTGTAATGTAATGTAATGTAATGTGATGTCTCTTCTACAATTAGAAAAATAATAGTACCCAAATGCAGGGCAAATCAAATACTGATCACCAAAATAAATTTACTAATCTATTCCTGAATGTACAATGTATTTATTGAATGTTTATAGCAGTGGTTCTCAAACTGGTACGCGTGATGACCCTGGAAATGTGTTGTGTGCACTGAAAATTGGGAACTAAAAATTAAATAATTTAAAATGACGTTAAGTTTTTCATCTGTAATTTACTTAATCAGTTTCAGAAAGCTTGAGACAGGTGTTCATATTTTCTATTTTAACCAAATTAGTTTGTGTGTCGAATACGCAGCCTACGTACTTAGTTATTTCAATATTGCGAACACTAATACTTGAGTGGACACAAGGGCTACTACTGTATGTACTGTATATACAGTACCATTGTATAGGAATGCATGCTACGAACTTAAGTGACAAATTGTATTAAAAGAAATTATCTTTAGCAAATAGGGAGGTAGGAGGATATCCATGAATCTGCAACACTGCCAATCTTGTAAGCACAGGAAAGCATGACAGCATGACAGATAAAAATATTTTAGGACTGTTCTAGGTTAATTACTTTGAGAAAAATACACCGAGCATCTCTGTGTGTTTCGCTCCCATGCGCATGAAATAAAAACTTCTTTTAACTTCTAAGACAGACTCCTGACTGTCTTTTAAGGGGAAACGGGGGGAAATTTCTCCAACAGCTCCACATTCACCAACAGAACAATTGATCGAAAATGAATACCTCGCAAAAATTAAGTATTATGTCATGGCTGAAAGGAATAGACGCCAAGATCACTGTGCTAGATCACGCACACGTGTTGAGAACGAGGAGGATTATACTTCGGCCACCGACACTAGCTCTGCTGCTGAACCTGACAGACAGCACTGCTAGTGTTAGCAAGCGTCGGAAAACAGTTTCAAGGCGGTACAATCCAAATTATCTAAGTGCTCAGTGCTATTTTTAAGTAAGTAAATACAGTGGATTATTGCACCCACCTGAAGACAGACGCAGCTATACAAAGTCATTATGTCCTACACCTGGAGAAATCCCATTTAATATTCTCTGCACTACACTGTGGACTATGTTTATAGCTTCAACGTAGCTCCCTATCCTGTGAAAATTTACAAATGGAAACTCTGTATGATACAGCTCTAAAATTAAATAAGTTCGTTACCTACATTAACCTCCTGTTTATTTTCATCACTATTATTTTCACCAACAGCATCCTGTTCTAAAACCCCTCCCTGTACATGATTCTCTACATTCTCCGATTCTACTTGCAAGCTGGCAAAACCATCCATCCATTTTCACCCACAATCTCCATTTTTACCTGTGGGTTAAGATTTGAAGCCCAGTGTAGAACATGGTATCTTTTCCATTTTAACATCATTTTTTCGCCAAGCTTATCTTTTTTCTTAGAACCATGACCCAGAGCGTAGTTACATGCCTGTGTTTATTTCACTTTGGAGGCCTCGTTTTTAATCACCTTGATTGCGGCCAACTGCACTGATCATATGCGAACCTCTCAATCAGCCTTCAACAATCAACCTTTGGAATTTTCTCACCTACTCGTGCTAGTTGTACAGAAATTTTAATAAACAAACATATGTGTACAGGCATTCGTTTATATCCTGCAGCAAGTGTAAATATCTCCATTTCATCGTGGTATTGCATATCACGGGAGATAAAATCCCACCTATGTTTTAAAAACAGTCTGTAATAGCATTTTCTTATGTTGCTTTGTCACCCAATAACACCGTCACAGTGACTGTGAATTTAGACACATTCCTATGACATTTCAATTCAGATTTTTCTTGTTTTCACAATTGCTTGTCTGTTTGTCAGATGGAGTCTGGATTCTCTGTGCCTCCTCACTGCACACTGCTGGTTCTTTACTCAGTGTAGCATCTGTTTGAAAAAAATGTCATTTAGGTTTATGTAGTAACATGAAAACACAGCAGCAAAAAATAATTTACCTGAAACAGGACCAAAAAACAACAACACAGCTACCCCAGATTTTTAGTTCTTATCTCACCATGTCACACAGTGTGAGGCAGAAAAGGAAATATAGCCATGAATGCATGGTGGAACATACGGTTTGATAAAAGTTTGCTTAACAATGAACAGGACTAAATACACACATCAACTTCCTATTTACACAGTAAAGATGCCTTGAACATAAGAAGCGCTCTGAAAAAATAGGATTTAAAAATTACTGACTGTAGAAGAGTTTCTCAGGTCGTGTTCTGTTGTGACCTTGTGAACTAATAGTTTGGTTACACACTGTATAGGAAGGCTAAAAGTGATAAAGGGTTGCTTAGTGTCAGACCTAGACCCATCTGCAAGCTCTATAAAACGCAAAGCAGACCACTTTAAGAATGCTTGAAAGATTTTTTTACAAAATTAAATTGAATAATGTAATAATAATTGAGTCAACCCATCAATAATATACAGTACCTCTAGTAAATTGGCGATCCATGGCAATTTAATGCCCTACAGACATGTTTTATTCTGTATATTCTGAAAAAAAAAATATTTCCAAAAGTTTATTTCAATGAAAAAAATGTATTAAGTACATGCTATTATAGAGTAAGAGCGGGGTGTCTGAATGCTGGAATGTAAGCTATTATTAGCATGTCACCTTAGAAACAACAGGATGAGTTGGTGTCTGAAGGGGAGGAATGGCAGATAAACTGAATATTACTGCCCAAATTGCAATCCTCATTCAACATCCTCCCCTCATCCTCATCCTCATTCAGGGTTTGAAGCATGCCAGCATCCAAAGATCATCAAGCCACAGTTTGTGAACAAACTGGATACCACTCTCCAAACCAAAAATGGAAAGTATCACATTCTACAGACCTTGATGTGAGTTACTGTTAATGTTTTGAATACATTCTGTGGCCTACTGCTTCACACAGCAAGTGGTTAACGTGTACCCCAACTCTCCATCCACCATTTCAGTGTTGAAAGATTGACGTACCAATGCTGACCCTGGCTACCTCCTCCTGTGACATGGAAGTTGATATAGACAGTGTTTTTGTTATATTTAATTACACCTCCCTTTTTTCTGTTTTTTTTATAGAACCCAGAGGTTTCATCCGCCTTCAAAATACCCCAATAAATAATTAATTTTTCACAAAAGTCTGTGTAAGTGTGCTAATAGATCTAACAATGAAAGTCATGATGTTGTCCCGAATGTACTTTTAATTATGAACAATGTGGTCAAATCTGATGTTTGTGGTGTTTTCAATCACTGTTGAGAAGCTATTTTAACTGATCACTTTTTTTGCTTGTCAGATTGAACACACGAGTCAGACGCATCACTCTTGTTTAGTTGGAAAATACACAATGGATCATCCACTGGTATCAAGCACTACAAGAGACATTTATAATTCTCTAAGTGCGGTAAGACGTTTGGCAAAAGTATTATACATCGCCCGAATCCAGGGGCTGCTTAATATTACACCAGACACTGAGCAAGAAATACGTAAACTGCTTAAAAATATTAATGATGATCCTGTACCTCATCATTACACGCATTCTGTGCTTGAGGCTGTGGATGACAAAATAGTTGACTCATCTTTTGAGATTCTAAAAGAGAAATGTACACCTTGTGTTTCTGCTAAAAATGACCACAGACATTACTAGCCTATGAATGCACCCTGTTAATATTAAAATATTAATCAGCATTATAAATTTACTATATGATCAATGCTCAGTGAAATGTCAATGAACCTGGTACAAAACATTTCTTTCCATATACTTGATAACGTAAATTTTGTAGAGATATGCTCAGTATATGCAATCTATATGTGTGTTATGTATAAATATTCAATTATCCTAAAAATAAGAATATGTAAGTGAGCTTGGCAATAGATTTATCAAATACAGAAAAGGGTTTTGAAAAATATTATGAACCTTTGATAGAATATTGAAATGTACTGGTGGCATTTTATTGTTCCTTCAGTAAAATATTTAGGAACATAATATCATATATTATCTATGACAGCTTTCTCTGGAAACAAAACAACCACAATATCATCTAAATAGACTCAATTCATTACAACGTTAACATTGGAAAAGGCATCTTACAAATGAAAATGGGAAATAAAATAAAGTACATCCTTTTTCACTTTTGTTGATTCTTAGCCTTAATAGATCAAGTCAAAGTCAACAATAAAAAGTGCCATTTTCTTTGTTGTGAATTCATGTGTAACATTAATTTAAGTGACAGGAAAATAATGGGTAGATTTTCCAAATGCCATGTACCAAACAATCACTTGCGCTCATTATAAGGGTTTCTTGACACTGTAGAAAAAAATATTTCTGATTTATGCTAAGTTACACAATATGTTGTCACGTCATATAACCAATTGTAGTATTGAAGTGCTTGTTTTGAAGTGAGCAAAAATAGAAACCGGGTAATTACACACCTGAAACTTTATGACATGCACATGGTGAAAAGGGAAAATTGATCATTATGTTGTGCAATGAATATAGATCAGTGTCATGTTCCTCAAAAGTATGTTCACAAATGTAATGTAATTGAACTGTAAGAATATAAAAAAAGTGTTTTCAGTCATCTATTTTTTAAGAAAGAAAATATACTACAGTAGAGAAATGTAACCTCAGCAGTAGATGAACCTACTGCTGCAGAAACTAAGGATCTGCTGGTTAATTAGTAACAATTGGTATAATATAGCAGACCTTTTTGCCATTTACTTGTAATTAACAAAACCTGAATAAACTGCTACTATAAGCATTGAACTTATGTTCAGATCTAATTCCACCTTTAAATCCTCCACTTTGAAAAGTTGCTTTATTACTAAACTATTGAAGTTAACAAAAAGCTGTAGTTGAACACGTTATCTTCACTTCAGAATGGGAAAAGACCATTCCTTGTTAACATTGTGATGATGGCCTGATCACAAATGTACCCTACACACAAGTCTTAAAGTCAAAATGTTTATTTACTTGAAACTTGCATAATACAGCTTGTGTTCATCGCAGCAACAGAGGTGGTCGATTTCTTTCTGATGCAGCCAAGAGTGTAGCAGAGGCATGTGTAGGTAGTCTAAATCCCACAGTGAGCCAGCAACCTATACAATGAGTATGCAGCTAATAATATATATACAGTATATGCAGATACTGTATCAGCAATAGCTGGAGCTTTCAGCCCAGTAGCTGTTGTGGGATCAGCAGCCTAATCTGCATTGAAGTGGCTGGTGCAGTGGCAGCATAGCTGTTCTTCAGCCCAGAGACTTGCTGGGCAGCTGGAAGACTGAGGTCTGCATCTCCATGGCTGTATTGGAAAAAATAGACAGCCTGCATGGTAAAGTCATTTTGGTAGCAGCAAAGCCATTCTTCAGCCCAGTGGTTGAGATTGTAGCAGTCATATTAGGAGTGATTATCCTGCAGGCTGAAACAGCAGCGCATCTGCCTGAGCAGGGGCAGAGGCTGATGTGGAGGTCCTGTGTCGTTTACTGCATCTTGTTCACCCAATTATCTCTGATCCTTCCTAGTTCAGTGCTCTGTGTGGGCTGCAGCAGGATGTACAGCTGATCTCTGCTCTGGTGATTGCCAGAATCCAGACTCCTGTGAGCTGTGCATCCAGTCCGCCATCTTAGGTAGAGGGAATACTTAGACAAATTCTCAGAGAAAGTAATGCCCCTCAAGGACATAGACCCTTGTGGCATTGGATCTGAGCAGCTGTTAATACTGCATGGAGAAGAAGTGGAAAAACAAGCTTACAGACCTTGTTCTATGCTTCTAAGATCATTGTTTGGAGCTTGTTATTTACAAGAGCTAGTTGAAATCTGCAAACATTTTCCATTGCAACTCATTTTCTGTGATGGAAATGAGAACAAAATTGCTTGGTCTTGATCACAATTTCTGAAAGAACCAACACAGCATTAGGGTATCATTGTCTGTACCTGTAACTGCTTCTACAGTGTACATGGAATTTAAAACGGCACTTTGGGCAGGGTATATTTATTTATATACTAAGTTAACATTTTACAGAGGTTTGACAAACTTCAGGCATGGCTTGAACCCTTTTGTTCAAACGTCATGGTGATGTACAGTACATACGGTCTGAACAAGGTTAAAAAAAATGTAATTTGGATAGTTCATTATAATCTCCAGAAATATGCCAGAAAATGCCTTTCAAACACAAAAGCACATGCAGTAAAGGATGTAAAGGATGGTCACAGAAAAATCAATTATTTTTCTTTTATCTGTGTTTTATAACATTTTACTACTTTTCACTGTTTTATTATGGTTCTTAGCCTCTAAAATATATTTCGAAGTGCAACTGAAATTTACAGAAATCCCATTTTGTGATTCTGGTTTTATAACTGCACAAACTTGGATGAGGCCTCACATTAGTATATAGAATACTAGTTAGTATATATTGACCACTTTTCTGGAATTGACACCATGGTCAAGTTCAGAAAAATGTAATATTGCCATGGAATACCAATGCTAAGAATGAACAACAAAACCTCAAGAAAGCAAAATTCTTATTTACAGTTTTATAAGAACTCCAAAATTTAGCTTCAATGCTGAATAATCTTATAGTGTAATAACAATATTTAATAATAACATTAATGTCATCAAATATATATTTTTAAAATCAAATACACCCATTCTTCTTTTTACAAACATAATTCATCCCCAGAAATCCTTTCAAATAAAGAATATTAGTAAAAAGAAAAACCTGTTTCCATTATGTCTTATAAGGAAAATTACAATCCGTTCTGGACCCCAAAATGTCACCCCTACTTTTACTTTTTTAACCAGAAATGACAAAAGCAACAATGATAACTAACATTCATACTGTGGTTTGTATTTATAACAATACATTAATTATCAATATAAAACTGCTCATCTAGACATCATTAATCATACTTAAATACAGTAGTGTACAGTAAACACCTCATTTGCTATTTTTGCAATTACACACTCAGTTTTAATTTTACAAACACCTTTAGGGTCCATGATAAAGTCTAAACCACAAATTTTCTTACACAAAAAGTAAGAGCTCACACAATAATGAACAGCTCACAAAGCAAGATGCGGTAAACTGTATCACCTGTCTCTCTTGCCACTCTGTAGGCTGTGTGCTAGCTCTCACCCACACTAGTGTTGAATCTTGCCGTCTTGTGCCCTTCATATGTGCATTCTCACTCAAGCCTGCAAGGGCTTAGGGTGTCCCATTTCTAAATTTGTGTGTCACAAGGGTGCTCACGAGTGCCCACAATGCACCCTTAATGCACTCTTCTCTGATGTACGCATTGGAGCAGACTCGGTTGAAGAGAATTACCCCCAGTTCTTTGCAGAATGGTGACATTTCATTTTCTAGCCTATCAAAACAGAGAAGATGCCATGGAGAATAAAATATTCATGTATAAGTAAAATTGAACTTTTTACCGTTTTAAAACTCATAATATTTTATGTAAAAACAAACTTTCATTAGACTACTTTAGATTCATACTTTATTATTCTAGGTACAAAGTTTAGATATAAAGCTTTTATTTCATCACCCTATTTCGACTGATAAATACTTGTTTACCTGCAATGTATTTTGTACATGGAGTGTTTTTAAATAGTACACATACTGTATTTAATAGTACAAACCTTTGAGGTATTGCCAAGTTTACCTTATTTAGTTTTGTGTAAAAGAACATGAATGAACGCATTTTGTTCCTCATACCGTCATTTTTGTACTGGGATAAATGAGATGAAATGTATTTAGTAGTACAAAGCTTTGAATAAACAGAACGATGTTGCCAAGGTTTCGTTAATTTACCTCACCCATTTTGATGTGTGATGTGTGACTACTTTTGTGCAAGGATGGACAAGATGATATTCGATTTAATCCAATTGCAAGTGGAGAATGAAAAAGTATCCCATTACCCTTTCTATAACAATGCAGCCTTGAATATATGCACACCTCGTCAACACTTGTGCTACATCGCAGAAGTGCAGACTAGGAGGAAGGGTGCGGTGCGAGAATTGGGACACGGCCTAGTTAGTGGAATGTGATGCGTACACTCGATCTAAACTGTTGCATGACGCCTTCCTCTTCACTCTATTTGGTTTAGGTTTAGAAATTTTTCTTTGTATCGCTTCTTTGTAGTTTTGAAGTTGGCTTTCGTTCAAAATGGGGGTAACAATCCACATGCTTCATAGTCCTGAATTTAAAAAAAAAGAACATTCGTAAAAAGAGGTACGGGTGGATGAAAACAGTACTTTCAACTTGTTTTACCTTTTCTGCCTTACACTTTGATAAACTGGCACCTTTTGGTCATTATTGGAGTCAACAGTAGGCTGCAACACTGTTAGTTTGTACAACCAAACTACTAGGTGAAACAATGTATTATCATTACCATGGATTATTTGTGAATGTTCCTTATTTGAATAATTAAACTCTAGTACTTAGAATTTACTTACCGATTAAAAAGCTCTGGATTCTGACTATCGAAGTGGACATGAATATGTATATCTTATCGCAAAAACTTTTATACATGCATATCAGATAAGTTGTTAAAATGATATTATACTTTAAGTTTTACAAAACCCACTGAATCTGTTCAGTGGGTAACTAGAACTCTTGGGGATGCTTTATATCCCAAAATACCTAAATTATTAACCTATGATAAAAGAGTAGTTATTAAGCTGGGGCATTTGGATGGACATTGCAGGATCCCAGAAGTACTGTAATATTTAAAAGATCTGGATCCCTTGTAATAACATTTTAAAACAAAGACAGATGATATGGAGCAGTTTTATCACCTCTATTCAATGCATGAATTAAATTTAAAGTTCTTGTCAATACATGTTATGTTTAGTTTTTATATGGTTTGGCAGAGACTAGCATGATTTTGTAAAGATTTTGTTTTTTAAAACACATTGTGAGTTACAGTTTTACAGTCTCACTTATCGCACCTTTAATGCACACACATTAAACTTCAAGATACTGCAGATACAAAAATAGGTACTTTATTGCACCTATCCTCAAGGAACAGGAAAGAGGAAGGAAGCAAATTCAGAATTTGATCTCTGTTACAAGAAAACCTTTTCGATTTAGTGATAAAGAGGGATATTTTTAGCCTCGGAAAACATGAAAGGAATACAAGTTAATAAAAGGGAATCATATGTCTCTGCAGATACTAACACAACTCTGTCAGCACATTATTAATGTTCTCCTACAAGCACTGTGTTTTATTTTGATTTCATTTGACCCTGTAGCACAATATAGCATAGGATATATTTTCTTAATAATTCAAGATGTTATTAAAGCTTCCTTGAGCTTAAGAAACAAATCAATATGCCTAAAAATAATTGGTGTTGCCCACAAAAACACATTACTATATATTTATTTATAGATGAAGATTTTTCACATTTCAGATTATGTGTTTTTATTTGTTCAATGTAACCCTTGATTATTGCCTCACAATTAAATCTCAGATTCACCTGTAAAAAGCATTCTCTTCTAAGTTTGGTCATCCTCAATTTTACTTTCCACTAGTCATTTAAGTAATTTAATATGGTCTCCTCTTCATAGAAAAGATTTTTTAGGCTGTTAAACCATCCTGTGCCTCCACTGAGGCTATTTTGCAATGATGTATGTCTTACTGTTCTAGACGTATCATTAACACCAGTATAAGCTACTAGGTCATTAACAAAATCTCTGCTGAATCATCATTTGTCTTGCAGAGTACATATCCTGAAGTAATGAGCCTTGCTTCTGGAGATCAGGCTGTCTTTCTGGGCTGTTTTTATTATCAAGAGAAGGAGAAAACAAGACAAGAGACAACAAGAGCATAGTCTTCACTGTGTTATACCACACTACACTGATAAGCTGAATAATGTCATCAGGACTTCAATTGAAATACAGAATTCAGCTGTTTTTGACTCCAAATTATGGCTGCTGCTCCTTATTGCTTCATTCTATGAGGCGTAATGTGTATGTGACAGACTCCACCCTTAAATAACATGGCTAAAGGAATCTGAAAACAAAAAAACACATGATGGCCAGTGAAAAAGGATTTTAGAGATCTTTGGGATATAACAAAATACTCCAAAGTAACCTCTCCAGACTACTATTAAACACCCTACATGCATTAATCCAATAAATGCCCTTTATAAGCACAAGCATCTAATTAAACCATGTGTTTAACTGAACATTGAAGTTATCACCACCAATAATTATCACCCAGTGTGTCTATTTATAAATAAGAGAGGCTTTTTGTGGCCTCTAGTGGTATGGCAGCTGTTGCTTGTTTACAAAGTGAAACTAAGCCACCCTCCTGTAAGTCTTTCAAATTGAATCTACAGTATATGAATAGTTGCCTCAAAGACCAGTCCACCTTGATATGATGCAATGTTATGATGCAATAACAAAAGGGACAGTACAAGAAAAAAAAAACCTAAAGTGACTCAATTTTAGAAAAAAGACACATGAAAGAAATACCACAGAAATGAGCAAGCACAGTTGGCAAAAAGGTAGGAGGTTCAAAAGTTGTAGGAAACTAGTGTTCAGAAAAATGCAGAATCCAGAGAGAGGGAACAATTGCTTCCAAATGTCAATTATTTTCAGACAAATGATATTGCAGTGCTAATGTCTTTGCATACATGTGGCTCAAGAAAAAATATACTGGAATATTCTTAATTATACATAATGTATACATATTTTGTGATTATATATCTCAGCTTGTTTTCTTATCGGTTGGGGAGTCTGGGCACATCTTTTGCTTTGCATAGAACAGTTCTTTAAAATAATTATACAGTAACAAATCAGTAAAGAAACTTTCCGGCACAGAGGAATTAGCAGAAAGTGCTTCACATGCTGGAAATGTTTAGATACACATTATTTAAGCGTGAAATTGAAATTTAATTACAGTAAACCACCACTTGGAAGTTTAAAAAATAAATTAGCTTTATATAAAAACATGGAGTTCAGTCTTTGAAATTGAGGGAAATCTGCAATCTTAAATAAGGAGCTCTGCAATTCAGCTATACTCATTAGTTCAACAAATATAAAAGTCTTACTCTTTGCACTGATTCCTCGTGAGGTTTCCTGACACAAAGAGGCTGCTTACTATAATGCTATTCATTACTATTTTCTTGGTTGTTGTAGGCAGAGGAATCAAGTCAAGATTTAAAAGCTACAAAGATAAACTGCTTTCAATCAGGATTTGAAGTACAGACCACATGATGGTGTCATGAATTGGTTGATGAATGATTTCAGTTTAGAAAATCTATAGCATCAAAAAGATGGCTTGATTTATTTCAGTTATGTACTTTCTTTTATCCAGGTCACCCAAAAGACTTACACTACAGAGATTAGAAGGTAGAAAGAAATCAAAGTACTTTGATCTGAAATGACATTGAAGTCAGACTCAGAGCAAGAATATCTATAGGTTTAAAACGTACATTTTATGCCTTATGCAAAATTTATTTTTGAGTTCTACAGAAACAGGTAGCCTTACTAAAGCACCCTTTGATAAAAATGTTCTCAAGTCAATATACAGTGGTGTGAAAAAGTGATTGCCCCCTAAACCTAATAACTGGTTGGGCCACCCTTAGCAGCAACAACTGCAATCAAGCGTTTGCGCTGTGGTTCGCTGGAGTCCCAAAGCTTTAGAAATGGCTTCATAACCTTTTCCAGACTGATAAATCTCAATTACTCTGTTTCTTATTTGTTCCTGAATTTCTTTGGATCGCAGCATGATGTCTAGCTTTTGAGGATCTTTTGGTCTACTTCACTTTGTCAGCCAGGTCCTATTTAAGTGATTTCTTGATTGAGAACAGGTGTGGCAGTAATCAGGCCTGGGTGTGGCTAGAGAAATTGAACCCAGCTTTCCAAAGATGTGATAAACCACAGTTGATTTATGTTTTAACAGGGGGGGGGCAATCACTTTTTCACACAGGGCCATGTAGGTTTGGATTTTTTTTCCCTTAATAATAAAAACCTTCATTTAAAAACTGCATTTTGTGTTTACTTGTGTTATCTTTGTCTAATATTTCATTTTGTTTGATGATCTGAAACATTTCAGTGTGACAAACATGCAAAAAAATAAGAAATCAGGAAGGGGCAAACACTTTTTCACACTACTGTATGTTTCCATCAAGCCAAGCAAAAAAAACAAAACCAACCATAACCCCCCAAACCCCTGCCTCCCCAAAGACAAATAAAAAACACATAAGTACATAGTAAAATTTAAAACAATCAACAATTCTGATAAGTCACATAGTATTTAAAGACAAATAACTTTGTGCATGTTTATCCAAAAACATGAGAAAATTCAGTTTTTCATGGTTTTATAATGGTGTGGTAAAAAAAATGTCAGAAGGTATATCTTGCAGTCTTTATGCTTCTGCTTAAATTTTTAGGCTAAAGATATAAGCTACTGAAATGGAAGATCTCCAGGAAAACCAATATGTTAGTATTATCACATACTAAATAAATTTGACTTTTGTAGAAATCTGACTCTGGTCTGGCTTGAGTGCATTTTTAAGAAACACCTGCTACAGTATATGTAAAAACCTGTATATACTGTATAAACAACACAAACCAAGCAAACCTAGTCTTTTTAAATGAATCTACAGTACATGAGTAAAAACCGAACAAAAACTGAATAAAAACTTAAACAAAATTACTGAGAAACACACTAAAAATAGTTTTTCACAATTATTGTTGCATTGTGGTGAAAGTGTGGTTTCCTTAAAGACAATACTTTATATAGTGCAGACTTGCAATATATAATGTAAGTTATTGTACATTACTTGATTAAGTCATTCAAGTCACTACTGGCCACTGTTTTGGTTTTTATATACCTTTATATATGATATGTTTTTAATATGATATACAATATTTTACTATATGTATATTTCACTAGCACAGGAAGGCACTAATGGTTTAATACATATTTAATTATTATTAAAATAAGATTAACTGTAGACACACCTCACGTTAAGGGTTCACTGTGCCACTCTGTAGTTTTACAGAGTAGTGCAGTCCTGCATCAGATTATTTGAAAAAATAGGTGTCAGGTGGTACCTTTCAAGAACAATGAAATTCTGTCTCCTAGATCTGGGCGAGTACCAGTTAGATTTTTCATTCTAGATACAAATGTCTAAACAAACCTTTCAGCTAATCTGTTGCTGGATGTCTTGGAACAATTGTTGTATATACAATTCTGTTTCATGAACTGTTGAAATTCTGCAGAAGTTACAGAAGTGAACAGAGTACCATTGTCAGTTACTATCTGCTCTGGTAATCCATTCAAACAATCTTCTAAGTCTGGTTTTTGTTCTTTGGGAAGTGATGGATTACATTTTGAATACTGCTAGCCATTTTGAATATGTAACAATGACCATGAACATCCTGTTAAGTAATGGGCCTGTAAGATCAATATGCAATCATTTCCAACATTTTCCAGGAATTTCCCATGCATGCAACGAAACCTGTTTAGGAGCCTTTTGCTCTGACACACTACACATTTTTTCACCATGCCCTCTGCTCGACATCTACAGTATTTTCAGCCACAATGCAACATTTACATGCAAATGCCTTCATCCAGACAATTTATGGGTGTCTTATGTGTAGCTTCTTCAACATTTTTTTCCTGAATTTTTATGGGTACAATTATGTGAATCCCCCACAATACACATCCTTTTTCAGTTGATAGTTCTGATTTCCTTTGAAGGAAGGTTTCAGATCCTCTTCCATTGAAACCAGACAGTCTTCAATCAGAAACTGGTACACTTTGGAGAGCTAGGCATCTGTATTAGTTGCTTGACATACCTGGTCAGCATTAACTAGGGTTTCTGAGAACTGCTCTTTGAGGACCACGTAATTGACTGACTGGGGCAAATGTGACAGCCATCATCATTATCATGTTTATCAGACAAGCAGAGACTGGAGACTCCATTTCCAGATCACCTGGTACTCGTGAGGTATCCACACGTAGACACACATACACATATGCAAGCAATTCACTATTTAAACAAAGGTGATAAATCTGGCTTCAAACGCAAACAAACTTTAACTAGTCTGGAATCATGGGGATAGCTTTGCTTGCTTTGTGGGTGCACACAGAGTAAAGTAAGGTTGTTCACATATGGTGAAAATTAAACTAACTCAGACCAAACACCATTTTTTTTAGTTGTATAAGTGAAATTAACTAAATGTATATGGATAAATTGGTGTTTAACTCACGTATTTATAATAAACGGCTTTTTTTGTCACTGACAAAATAGTTTTTACCGCAACCTGTTGGACCCAAACCTTGACAAAAAGGGCTGGCTTAGTAGTGCCTGCTCCACGGCTGTGAGTGCATGGATCGATTTTTATGAAGATACTATTAAGAGGGTGTAGTATTTTCTTTAAAAATATTTATGTAAACAAAAGGAGTAATGACATTTTATTTTTGTTAAAAACAAAGAAAGGTGTATATTGGAATTCTGATCTTTATTTTGTATAATTCCTTTTGGCTTTGTAGTGGAATATTCTAGAGGGAGGATTTTTACCTAGAATAGGAGATCCTCAAGAAGAGAGGAAGAAGCTTGTAGGAGTGCAGAGTAGGAGCTGCCTATGGCAATCTATTTTTTTAATCATTTAATGAATATATTCTTGTACTATAGTGTTACGTTTTTTCTCTTTGGTTATTTGCATTTTTCACAGTGTACTTTTGGGGGGGGGGGTGGACTTGAAACACCTTTGCATTCCTTGGCTATTGTGTCTGTGCCATCATTACTGCTGTATCCCATCTGCATTTCAAAACTTTTAAAGGACAAGACTGTAACACAAGCGATACTTAGTAGTATAGTAAATTGGCCCATCTTTTAATCCTTGCTGTGGCCATCATAGGCAGGCTTTATACTCTCCAAATAAGGTAAGCAGAGGATTATAATCTGTTATTCACTCAAACTGTCTTTCACACAGATATCAATTGGATCTTTTTTTTTACTATTTCTCTTCTCAATCTGAGTTCTTCCTCTTATCAAATGGTAGATGAGATGTGATAGGATGTTTTTCTCCTGAAGACATGATTTGTTTGACTGTTCCAACTCTTTTACTCAACCAAAATATCCTCATCTCCAAGTGTTATATTTTGAAAAAAGCAGAAATGGTTTTGCAATTTAAACAAATTTAATTAATAAAGCCTTGCACCCCATTATAATAAGGAACATTATTTTACTGATCATGTATGGAAAGCCTGTGGGAACAAAATAGCATTTTCAAATACACTACAATTATATAGCAGATGCATCACCATGAGCAGATGCATCACCTGCCATTGTAATTGGTAGGTTGGAATCACAGTGAACCAAGATCTGTTCACCTGACAGTAGCTCCTTGCATTTGGTGAAAGCATTTTGATTATTTTTTTTTCCATTTCTAAGTGACATTTTTTCAGCAGTTGGTAAAGTGGTGCTACTTTACGAAAAAAATTGTCCATATTAATTCACCAATTCTAGAAATTAACTCGAGTTCTTTTACATTAGTGTATGCTGATTTTTTTTAATGGCAAGCACTTTCTCGGGGGATGAGTGAATACCGTTTCTATCTAGCTTGTGACCAAAATATTAAATTTGACTTTTGACAAGCTCCATCCATCCATTTTCTAACTGCTTCATCTAATACAGGGTCACAGGGGAGCCAGAGACAGTCCATCAATGGGCATACACAGACACAGATATGCACACTCTCACACCAAGGCCAATTTTCCCAGAAGCCAATTAACGTACCAGTACAGTATGTCCTTGGATCATGGGAGAAAACTAGAGCACCTGGCAAAAACCCTTGCAAATACACAGATAGCACTCAAGGTGTGGAACTGAACCCAGGGTCTAGGCCTGTGAGTCATCAATGCTGACCACAGCGTCCACGTGTGGTCCCTTTTTGCCAAACATATGGATTTTCTCACAAAGTCCACTCTCCTTCAAGCATTGAAGTACTCATCTCAGGTTTTCCAAGTATTCAGTTTTGGTTCTCCCAGTAACCAGTAGCTCATTTGGATAAATAACTACTTGAAAGTCCTTCATTACATTTCATTATTGTCTAAAAGGTACAGCACTGACTACAAAAGGCATTTGATTGTATTCATACAAACCACAGTGATAACTGATAGTGATCTTTTTCTTTGAAATGATATTAAGTAAGACTTGTTGGTCAGGTGATGTTACTGTAAGTTAAATGCTAAGATCCTCCACTCAGTGTTGTCAAACACTGTTTTCCAAACAGTTTAATGCATCGAGGATGTGTGGCCAACAGATTTTTTAGTATAAACTCCTTTATTCACATTACAATTCTTGATAAATGTAAATGTATATTTAGTTGTTTTTAACTCTGATCTTTGTCATTGCTGAGTGAACGATTAACCATTTGTATCACAACAGGTCATTTTATTCTTATGTATTTTAATATGTTTGTTATGCATGGTTTTGGTCACATCAATCAACTGTATATTTAGAATCCATGTATAAAACTGTAAATTATTATGTTTGATTGGTTTCTAAAAGTCATCAACTACTCTTTCATTTTACCAATACAGTGCCTGACTGTTACAGTAAATAAAAATCCCATCCCCCCTACAGCAATTATCTTATAACCCCAATGCAAGATGATTCCTTAATCCTTTTTGCCTTACAGGGACTATACTGTAGGTGCAGCCCACTCACTGTGCTTCAAAGAAGTGATTATTTTTTCTTCCACCAATCTGTCCAGCTCTTTGTCCACTACTTCCTTCATGGCAGAAGGCAATGGTCTGTTCTTGCAAACAGTGATCATATATTTTGCTGTAAAAGATGGCTAGCCCCCAACACATGACAGTGTAAATATTGCAAGTTCAGTCTCTTCTGCCTCCACACATTAAGTACTGTATGTTTACTAGTCTGCTGTTTCACTTTGTGTGTCAGTTTCATTAATCTACAGGCTCTTTTAATGTGACCATTTATACCACAGTTGAATCATTGAGCACTTAAAATAGCATTCTGGGTTGTGATCCTTACCATCACAACAATACAACAATGGTATTGTGTTCCTTTGGTCTTTGGTTCCTTTTTCACATTATTGATTTTTACAGTACATGGTTTCAACTCAATTTCAATTTTAACAATTTTAATTAATATAGCCTTGCACCCTATTACAATCAGGAACATTCTTTTATTGACCATCTATGGAAAGCCTTTGGGACCAAAATAGCCTTATCAAAAACACTACAATTATATAAGTGGAGATTGCTGCAAATGTGATATAAGAAACAAAATAATTAAATTTACACCTTTATGCCAAATTGCTAATGTAGTCAGAATCAACAAAAAAGCCAGATATATAGTCTGGCTTTGCACCTAGTACACAAACTATTTTAAAAGTAACAAAAAGCACTTGCTATACAGTATTTGGTTCAATTTCAGAATGTAGACTGGATGCAAAAATGATGCTTTTGACTTTCAATTGCTTCCCACATAAGATGCTTCCTGTGGCAGCAAAAAATCAGCAGGAAAAAAAGACACTGAGAAATTCCTCCTTAGCCTCCTAAGACCAACCAGACCAAAGGTTCCACAAGCAATAGCTGATTTAAAGTATTGAAATAGTAAAAAAATAAATTAAACAGTGACCAACAAACAACAATAAGCTATACTCAATTATAATACAAAAATATATACATTTTTATACAAGAACTCTCAAACTGTTGCACTTACATTATCATCAATGTCTATAGTTCCAAGCCTACATAATTAAATATAAGAGCATGGAAACAATATAAACACTACATACGCATATAAAAAATCCATTGTGTTAAATGTGGAGACTTAGCATTGAAATCAGTATAATTTTAGGCATATAGATGACAATATAAGTGAACTTAATAAGAAAGCACATATTTTAGGAGAAGAGAAAGAACATTTTTTTTTCCTGAGGTAAAACCTCTAGAATGGATATAACTGGGAAGGAGAGAAGCTTAACACTGGTAGTTATGTTGTAGGCGTTTGCTCTTTGTGATTTATCTTCTTCTTTGACTTCTACAGAGGTAGGCTGTTAAGTTGGAATACAACAGATTGTAAAATTCTTACAAGAACATTTTATTTTAAAAAAGTTCAGATTTGATTTTAATCAAGTTTCTGCTACCATGTAACTTATTCTAGTGTCGCTCTGAAGCATGCTCTGCTACATGGGACACTCACGCAATCACAGACGCCAGTTGCTCCTTAACTGAAGCATGAAAATAAAGAGAAATCCTAAAAAAAGAAATGTTATCATTGCATCTCAAGCAGCTTGAACACCCAGAGATAATAGTTAATGGCTAACAAAATTCCGACACCTGAAAAAAAGGGATACAAATACTGTATACCGCATGTGCAACTTCACAGAAAACAGAACTTAACTGTGCAAAGGGTAAATGTGCACAGCTGGACACAATGAAAGATTGTAAAAACAGCTCAGTGTGCAGCGCTAATAATAACTTTGAAGGAAAACTGTACAGGATTATAAATGTCATTTACACCTAATATTTCTTACTTTTAGCTTACAGTGTCCTAATGTGGGCTGCAAAGGACAAGTAAAGGTTTGTTCCATGCTGAAAAGAGAAGAAAATAACCACAATGTTTCGGCTGTGGAGTTGATGAAGAATAAGAAGGCAGTTCCCAAAGAAGGCTCCACATCCGAAACATTGTGTTTCTTTTCTTCTCTTTTCAGCATGGAACAAACCTTTACTTGTTCCTTTGTAGCCTATGCATCCTGATGCAGCTACCTACTCAAACAGTATCCTAATGTGCCTTTGTTTCTACTTAACCATCCATCCATTTTCTTACCACTTTTTCCAGTTCAGGGTCACGGGCAAACTGATGCCTATCCCAGCAAGCAATGGGCGAAAGGCAGGGTACACCCTGGATGGGACACAAATCAATCGCAGAGCAGATAAAATCAAACACAGGCATGCACATACTCACACCAGGGCCAGTTTTCCCTGAAGCTAATTAACCTTCCAGTATGTCTTTGATATTTGTCCTTCTATTTATTTCCATTATGAATACATAAGCAACATCAAGGTGCTTTTACTTTTTCTTTTAGTCCTTATAAACAGTAAAATGATTTCAACTTTTAAAGCAAAAGTATGTGCTCCTCAATTTTTTTATCTTGTTCATACAGATTCAAGAATAAATTAACAATTTTCATCATTAGTTAGAAGTGCTCCTGTCTCAGAGTGCTGTAGCACTTGACTGAAATTACTCAATTCACAAACCACGTCATGGGAAACATCTAACTAATGATATGAAGCTTAATATTCCAAGTGGGTAATGAGGGATAATGCACTTTTAGTTAATTTTTTACATGCTGTTTACTCAAGATGCTTTATCATTTTACAAGTTCTTATTGTACAAGAAAATGAGACAATGAAGCTATTTTTGCTCTTCCATCTTTGAAATAATGCATTTTAAAAGTTCATTTCTTTTTTTTTTCCAGTACTATACACAAATTCACCCAGGGCCACATGCACCAGCTATGTTGCACTAATTGGACGACAACTTAAAGCATACCACCTGGAGGATGATTAATGGAACAACTGCTTATATGAAGGGATTGCGCAAGATAAGAGTTGGTTTGTTGTGGACAACAGGGGACAGCACTCGACAGATGGTGGAATGCTGAATAGGGCTACTAGGGTGCTGAAAACAAGACAAAACGGGTAGGAATGCCAAATGACTGATTTAGTGGATATGTGAATGGAGAACAAATAAGGTTGACCCAGACACCTATTCTATATAATCCACCTGTTTATCTAATTACAAAGAAACTACTTCCAAACAATATTTAAAAATGAATGTTCCAATGGTTTAAGTGTAATCTACTTCCAGCTACTCAAGCGAATAAACTAAACTTGTTTAGCATTCTAAAAATGTTTTTGCAGTTCTCTTCTGGTCCCTATGAGCTGAAACTGTCAATTTCACATTCACCTGAGAGATACTTTTGTATACAATATGAATCGAGAGTTACCAAAGCATTCCTTAACTTTCCTGACATGTAATATTTCATATCTTGAAAGATTTATTGCTTTTACAAAGGAGCCACTACTTTAAAATCAACACAAGGTAACCATTCTTTATTGAGCCCATTTCAGGATAACCATCTCTGCTAGAAAAAAATTAAAGCTGTCCCTTTGAATTTCATGTATGTCCCTCAGTAGCACAGCAAGAAAGATCTCTTTGTCCTCTTGGCCTCCAAACAATCACAAGTACTCTGCTATGGGATTAAACTGAAATGGAACAAAGGGGCTTCTTTCAAACTATTTTTTAAACTGTTATGCCAATAAGTGGTATTCTTAGTAAATGACACAGGAATACAATTCAAAATTATTATAGAATTTAGCCCATGAACAAGTCATCAGTCTAAAATGGAACAAGCAGAGCCTAAAAGAAAAATATCATTCTGTCTGTTGAACATAATTCAGGGTTGAAGGAAAGAAAGAAAAGATGCATTGTTATAAAGAACAAGAGAATATGCACAGCAGGTGAGAAAACATCCTAATGAATGGAAATCTGAATAGGAAGTGTTACTCAACTCCCTATTCAGACCTCATGTGATGAATACATAACTTATAAAAATATACATACAGTATATACAACTTGTTTATATACAACTTGTTCATATTCCATATGTATAACTTATGCAGATCTGTAGGAAGTAGGCATGACTCTACTGGCTCTTGAAAAACAAGGAACCATTAACAAAAAATGATTCTCACCAGACCTGTTTTCTTAAAAGATTTTGCAAAACTTTCAATCATTAAAGCTGTAAAAAAAGCCAACCCTACCAGAAGAGACAACTAAGACTGCTATTCAGGACGCACGTTGTATACAGTACCTCCCAGGAGGCACCAGAGAAGCCACTCCCAGCCGCCAAAGAGGACCAACCCATGAAGGGCACCAGCTGGTCTAAAAAGACCCAGTCATACAGCCCATACTAAACCACTTTGACCTCTTTCCTATCACCTTGTACACACACCCTGGTCTATACCAGGGCTTCCACCAGGACCAGATAGGAAAACTGAGCTCATTTCTGAGGAGGACCTTCTAAATCTCCTTCAGCTAGTGGCTTCAAAGAGAGATTGCTAGATCGGGGACCAACCCCTTATGGCAGACCTTTCAGGGTCCTGAACAAATGGAACGTTTCTAGCATTTCCTCATAGTAAAAGGAGGTCTTATTGGGCTGCTGTGAGACTTACACCATGAGGCTTTTTCATACTTATATTTTGGGCTCATGCAGTGTGCACCACCTTGGGTCAACCTAAAATGAGCTCACCTTTTTTATTAAACCTAGCCGATTAGTGATCAGTGTCACTTGTAAACTAATGAGGCAAAACACTAAGCAGTGAAATGTGAAGTTAAAAAGTCTGCCCTTACTCATGATAGCAAATCTTTGGTATTTTTAACTTGGAGGTTTATTTAGGTATTGTGCAATATTAAACTGAACTGACATCAGAAATACAAAAGTTTCAGTACTAGTACTATACTAACTTTCAGTTACCTAAATTGCTGGTTGGAATCTGCTTGTATTAACGACTGAATAAAAAGCTTTATTTCATTGCACAGGAAAACTGATTTAAGTTTGTTGCTGCTTAATGACACAAACTCCAAATTGGGGAAAAAAAACTTGATCAAAACACCATTGTCTGACGAAGTACTTAAGAGATTTAAACATTTTAAATAATAAATACAGTTAACATCCTATCAAAGTACATACATGTTAAAATAATTGCACTATATGAAATTTAGTACCAAAAGGACTGGATTCACAATCTGGAAACAATGGTAAATGCCAAAAGCCAATTATGGGCCAGTTAAATTGGTAAAGCACATAAGACTATCATGTTTTGTAAGAAGTAATGTTTAATTCACTTACTTGCACTTAATTACAGGTACCTTACAATCTCAAACAAAATGCTCCTTAAATCGATAAGCAGACTCTTGGCCTTCCTCACTGGCTGGCCTCATGTCTGTCTATACCAATCAGGTGTAAGTTTCCACGATAGTCTTGTGGTCTTTTACTTCATGCCTTTTAGCCTTATGCTAGGATGACAACTATTAAACATTCTATATGATTCTCTAATAACACATACAGATCAGGCAAAAATGTAAAGACAGTGACAAGAATGTCAAAAATGTAAAGACAGTGGGGCGGAGCGGTGGCTCTGTGGCTAAGGATCTGCGCCGGTGGCTGGAAGGTTGTCGGTTCAAATCCCGCAGCCGGCAGAGGAATCCTACTCCGTTGGGCTCTTATTAAGGGTTAATAAAGTGATGTTAAGAAAAGAAACAAAAAACTCTCGAGGTTAAAGCAGCTAAAAATGCCAATAGACCCAGCACAAAACAGACAATTAATGCAGCCACTGGACATAGCACTAACAAGATAATTCTGTGCCTTGCTTTAGCATAGAGAGTGCAGTTGCTGGACACAGCATTAGTGAAGACAAAGGATGCCTGAAGGGAAAGGGGTGCTGATTATTCTATACTAAACAGCTTTTGCTTAATAATCTCAGGAAGGTGTAGCATCAGTTTTTTTGATTGGTTCAAAGTTAATAAATAGGCATACAAGGTTCTTATTTCATATGTTTCTATTAACAATGTTGTATTAGCTGAAAACGCAGACACATTTAGTAAAGAGTTTGTAGTCTGGATTTTGGCCGATATATTGTTAATGTCAGGGCCAATTTATAGTCCTAGTCCATCACTGAATGTTGGAATGAATATCTATTTGTGCAGATGCTGTCACCTCTTTTACATTTTACATGACTTTTACATTCAAGAACAGAAGGTTGCTAAAATTTGGGCCAATGTTTTGGTCAGAAATCAAAATAGTAGGCCACCTTAAATCTCTAGCGTGCATGTAGGTGGAGGAAGGCAAAAAAAATGCTGACCTAAATTTGAGGCAGCAGAAGATCAGCCCTGACTAACCTAATAATTGTAAAAGGGGTCCCAGACATCAATGTCTGTAGAATATTATGAAAAAGAAGATTGCTATACAGGGATAGAGATATTAGTGTATCTGGGGATTACAGTCAAGAACACTTAGCAATATTGTTCTCTTGCAGCCTCACTGTATATTATATTTGTAAGGATTTTACACTTTAAAGTGACAAGACAGATGGACAAACATGCAAAAATAACGTCACAAAACCTTAATGGAAAAATATAGACAAAACTTTAAGAGAGCTGATGCTGTATTACTTGCAATTTGTTGATCATTTTGTGGTATTTACTCCAAATACTGAAAAAATAAAAAATGAATACAAGAAATGGCTAAGGCACCAAAGCAGGACAGAACATGAACTTATGGTCTAACATGTATGCTTAGTCTAAATCTGAAGATTTTAGTCAATGCATCTAAGCCTGTAGGATTTGCCAGCAAGTCACTTGGAAAAACATGTACTGCGAAGTGAAAACCAAATGAATGAAATTAAAAAAGCTGAAATTCAAAAGTGTACTTATGGAAAAAGGAATTCTGATCAAAATCTACCTTTGTAACTCGAAAGGAAATACCTTTGGCCAGTGTGCGCTCCTTGTGCTCTGGTGTAAACTTGGCTCTGAACACAAGAATGAATCAGACACGAAAAACAGCATAATATGAAAATTTGTGACATTACTGGAAGAACGAACACATAAAAATCGCAAAGGGTCAGAATCACTGCCAGATCAATTCTGGAGAATATATCATGAACTGGATTCCAGGGAAAAAAGATCAGACCCGCAGGGAGGCCTCACAGTGATTTGGTTGAGAGATCCTTTTATAAGAACAACCTTTTCAATCGGTTTCTAGTTCTCCTAGAGAAAATGTTAATGGCAAGTATTAAAGTCAGCTGTGTGGTATTAAAGCTGGACATTTTCTGAAAGAAAGTATGAGTAAAAATGGCAAAACACAAGAATCCAGCCATTTAATGATTAAGGGACAGAATAACCTTTAAAGAGAATCTAGTAAATATTGATACAAAAAGGCAGTGTTATTCTGTAGATATTTGTTTTCTGAATATTTAAAACCAAAGTACTTTAGTGAAGCTTAAAAGTATTCTTAGTGATCATTTGTAAGACACTTTGACCAGCGGTCCTGCAGCTAATTTATTTGATGTATTTTGTGTTTAATTAACACTGAATGGAAATTAAGCATGCGCAACAAAATCATGTTTCAAAGCTATATACAGTGTCTTGCATACGTATTGAGACATTTGCAGTTTTCACATTTTGTTGCTTTGAAGCTTGCAGTCATGATACTTTCAAGTAGAAATTGATATGTTATATACATAACCTACTTCACATATTCAAAACTAAAAAGACTAGACAATATGCAAGATAAATAAGTCTAGTAGGCAAATGTCATACATATACAAATCTTTTGCTGGGCAAACTTATATTAATGTGGGTGCATACAACTACTTCAATAAACCACACAATTAATTGAATGGCCTCTGTGTACAACAGTAGTTCACATGATTTCAGAATAAATACTGCAAGGTTCCTTAGTCAGATAATGAATTTCAAGCAACAATTCATCCATGAAGAGCAATGAACTTTCAAGACAATTCACAGATGAAGTTGCAATACAATAGCAATAGGGAGAAAAATATTTTGAAGACCCTTAATGTCACTTGGAGCATACCGAGGTCAATAATTTAGAAGCTGAATCTTCCAGGCACTGCCTACATTAGGCTGTTCCTGAAAACAAAGCAGCTAGGCAAAGATATAACGAGTGAGGGATGTCACCATGAGGCCTATGGTGACTTTAAAAGTGTTACAGAGTTTAGTGACTGAGACAAAGTGTTAATGGACTAACAATATATCCAAGTCACTCCAGAAAGTTGGCTTGTACAACAGAATGGAAATACAATTTCATATCCTCCATGGAGGTTGTAACAAAGCATGTGAGTGATCAAGACAAAATTGGAACTCTTGTCTAAATGCCAAGTGATAATTTTGGCACAGTTTCAAAATAATTCATCTGTTGTAAATACCACTCCTACAATTATATAGAGATATTTCAACTTTTTAGGATTGAAGAAAAAAGTACAGGAAAACACTAGAAGAAAATCAGTTTCAATCTACTGAATACTTCGAAGTAGGGTGAAAATTCACCTTTCAGTAGAAATATCATCCAAAGCACAAGACCAAAGCTACAGTAATGAGAAAGTTTTCTTGAGTGTCTCAAAGTCCAGATTTGAATTTGTGTATAAGCTTGAAAACCCTTACACAAAGTGATCCCTCAATCAACTTGAGAGAGCTTGAGCAAATCGGCCAAGAGGAATGGGCAGAAATTGTGCCAAGCTGGTGTGCAAATTTGGTAGAAGTACTGAAAGACATGCAGGTATAATTGCCGACAAAGACACTTCCACTAAATATTACATTCATAGTTCTGAATACTTATGCAATCAATATATTGCATTTTTTTCCTCTTTGCCGACATTTATTATAATTTAACTTACCCTTAAATACTCAAGACTTTTAGTAAACTTAAGTTTAAAAAATGTATATGCATCATTTTCTAATTTCACACAATAGGACACCATAGGAAGGTTATGAATATTTTTATGGCAAAACATTATGGATAATGTAAAAATAGTGCAAGCATTAAGATCACATGAAAGATAAATTATGAATATAAAATATGAAGAAAGATATAAAATAATTGACAAGAAGATAGAATATATATAGTGATTACAATTATATAATTTGAGTCAATTTTATTGTGAAAGGAAAAAAAGTGTATAATTGAAGCTTATGGACAATCAACAAGCATTTTGTGAGCAGTATGCAAACAGTACTCAAGCGCTGACTGAGGGATAAAACACATACAGTAAAAGGCTACTTAAAGGCATTTATTAATGAAATACACACTCTGAATTTTTCAACAAAATGCTTCCTTAATAATGTGTGGCAGAAAAACAAGCCCAGTTCTCTAACTTGACTGAGCTTCAACTCCCAACTGCTTTGACATGGCAATGAAAACAAAGTTTTATTACATGTGCAATAAATAATTATATTTAAAAAATAAACAACAAAGAAAAAGACACCAAGCTAAGTGCCCATGTTGTAAATCAAATCTCAACACATGTATCACAAAACATTGAGAACAAGAATAAAATAAAAACCATAAAACCTCCACCATTTTGCTTAAGTCTGCATTAGTGTGATCTGATATTCCCAGTCAACTTGATAGGTTACTGAGAAGGAAATCGGAAACCTGAGAAAATGACAGGAAAATAGGAGAAACCTTGAGTTCCAGGTTGGGATTTTGAACCATCTGAGACACGTATATTGCACATTTCTTTTTTCAAAAAATATAGCCTACTGAACATTGCCACATTAAAGTAATTTTAAGACCTTGTTCCCAAAAGGAGCACATTTTAAAGTGTATGTTGCACACAGAGAACAATAATGCAAACATAATCACATTCCACAACAATAAAATGAATGAAAAAAAGCAGAGCACACAGCATAATGCTAGGAAGGGGAAAGTGTTAAAAGTACATCATTTAGTTTTATAGAATTCTTTTCGTGCAAGAAACCCCAAGATTCCATACCTATGGTTATAGTCATATTTAGCCAGGATAAGAAATATAAATGACTACACCTGAAACTCTGATATCCACAAAGCTGTGAATTCTTAAGAACCATAGAGCTTTGCCCTCATACTGAAATGGCTCAGCTACTGAACAAAAAAACCCTTGCAGTACAACCTTTTCTTTTTCAGGCTACAAAACAGATGATGGCAGTTCTGGCTACGAGGAACTCACCAGCGTGAAAGGTTGGCTACTGCGGCTTTTTACATTTGCATTACAAACAGCTGCAATTATGTTGTCCATTGTACATTAGTTGCCTCAATGTTATTTTAGGAACTATGCTTTTTTTCCATTTGAGATTTTTTGGCAGATTTGCGTATTGATAATTAAAGCACCTCTCTACTGTCGAATCTCTGCAAGACTTCCAAATACTATCACTCTTTTGAAGGTTTTAATGCTTCGTACATACTGTATCACTACTACTTTTAAAAATTAGTTTATCACTACAGTTACTACTCATATTTTTGTCATTATGTTGTCATATCAATAAATACAAGATTTTGAAAAACTACAGATCCAATTTAACTTTGATACACCAGCTATTTTACTAGCCCAGGGGTGCCCAAGACATCGATCAGAAACTAATTTATAGAAACAATAGTAATTCTCAATAATATTGTAAAGATTGGCAGGAGCCTGAGCATTTATGTGGCTGGCAGGAGGGGGATTAGCCTGGAGAAATTAATGAGGTTTAATATGATGGAAGGGGCAAATATGCTTGGGGCCAGATGCCAAAATGTTATTTTTAAGTGTTACCCAGTCCCAAGGTAGTGTCTTGAAATCATAGAAGAGAGCAGAGGTACTTGAAATTTTCAAATAATTAGGAGTTTACATGTATTAGACTGTTCTTGCATTTTATATATCTTGAGGATGGGGTCCTAAAATGAGTGCTGTAATCAGTATGAAAAAAACAGAAACTTTGAAAATGAGTGGGGGGAATGCATTTTAAGATGACCAGTTAAAACGTGCACGTTTTATTTGACATACAAGCGTAGTGAAAGGAAACAGAAAGCATTTCAAAATTGTTAACGAGAGGTGTGCGTGAAATTTCTGTTAAAATCAAACTATGAAAGGTAACCATTGAAAAGGTAAAAATGTATTTCTAGGCTAAATTAATAATAGTATCGTGCACCTGATCAGTCTCAATATAGTTGAAAGGGGACAAAAATGTGACAATAAGGACATTTCTTAAGACTTTGTATAAATAAGTGTGCAGGTGTGTTTTCTTACATTCTTACACTTTTTATCTACAGATATTACTGTACCTATATAACATAACCTGTTAAATATTTATCTATGGGGTAGGAGGTAGACTATGCCGGTAGAATGCACTGATATTACTGTAGAAAATGTAGATCCCGTGTCAAAGTCTGGGCACCCATGTACTAGCTGAACAAAACCATCTTTAGATTCTGACAAGCTTCATTTCCCACTCTATCATTTAAAAAAGCTGATGTACATTTCAATTTTTAGGCCTGTCAAGACCTATTTCTGTTACAATAATGGTATGACCAGAGTATGAATATTTTTTATAAAACTGGTAAACTATTAGACATAAGCATACAGATAACTTACTGGACTTTGGCAGGCCATAATTTTATTGTCTCCAGCTACTTTTTTATAGCCCCGTATTTCTTTCTTGCTATTTACGTTCCTTTTGAGAAATGACTTAAACACACCCACCAAACATACGTTTTACTGGAGTAGATTCAGTTAGAGCTACACATGTGCCTTTGGGACTGCTATTGGCAGACACTGAAAAATTAGGTAAAATTGCATTACAGTATCCTACAAAATTCAAGAGTCCATCCTGAAACCATATCACTGAGCACAGACTAAGGGCTATCAGCAGAAAGCATTAGATGTAGATTACAATTTTTTAAAAGTTTTTAGCAATTGTTTCTGGGGGGCTGTACTGAGAACAACTGCACCTCTAAATGCAAAATTTACTCTTTCATTAAATTGTAATATTAATCTCAGTTGCGTTACCATTAATTGGTAAGAAAAACAAATGTTTTCTAACAGGATTAAGATCGGTATTATTTTTTAATATTTCAATTCTTGAAACAGGCAAACTAAATTTGAAATAACAGACCCCTTTTCTGTTATTTACTTCAAATGATGCAACTTTTCTCTGTTGACAACCATATAAAACAAGCAGAAACCTCTTTGAAAAAAACTCCTGCTGTACTCAAATGACATTTAAAAGAACGGCATTCTAAAAATTGTAGAGTCAGATATCCAAATTCAATCACTGACAATACGTTAAAATGCCGAAAAAAGAGGGGAAAGACAGTCCTACTAAACAGTCCCACCTATTGGCATATGACCCCTCTCAATACCTGTACTCAAAGAAAGCACTGTAAAGCTGTTTAGTCCACAAATTTATCAGTCAGGTCAATTTAACAAGCCGACATTTAATACCCTATTAAAAACACATCAAACTCTGGATCACACTACAAATAAAACAAAGATCTTTCTAATTCACATGAAGCAATTATGTACCTCCCAATTAAGAGAACAACAGAAAGCAGCTTCTAGGAAAACACTGTATATAAATATACAAGTGTATACTAATAAGGCATGTAATCCCTGCTAATTGGGGTTTCAAGACAACCAACAACAGATTTCAAAATCTGTACTGGTGTACACCGAATTTAAAAATCACATCTTCAAGTTAATAATACGTGAGGGACTTAGTGTACTGTATTAAACACAATATACATTAATGTAAATATTTAATTGGTGCTGTGTGGATCACCAAACTGGGACGAGGTTTTTGTAACTTTTTGGAAACATCTACGACACAGATATCAACCCTGATAGGTAGAATAATTACAGAATAAAAACCAAAGTAACAGTGTACTAGTGTACTGTAGATTAAAACCAGCTTTATGAGCACATCTTCAGCTCCATTTGATTCTCACTGCAAAAGCACTAACACTAAAAGGTTGGAAATTTATACATCTTGATCACATAAATGTCTCCTTGTCAATTCAATGTCAAGATGCAGCCTATCTTTAATGTCTCAGCAAAAGGTTGATACCACCAAGACTCTTTAGTTCCCCCTTAGCAAATGTAAGTGACAGACTTCAAGCAGAGTACAGGAGTACCTTTATAATTCTGGACAGTGCTAATTGCACTTAATGCTTTTTTTATGAAAAGGTTTAGTGGAGTCATTCTTTTGACTGTCTCAACATCATTATGCATTAAACTACAAAAAAATCATCCTTTAACATGTATTGTAATGCCTGAGGTGAAAAAAAAGACAAGTTACCTTCCACCCCTATTAACATTCAAGAGTTCTATTGGTACACCATCACATCTCTGAATGACTGGTTTCAAGAGCTTAATAAGTTCTTCACAAATCAAAACAACAACCATAAGGCCAGAGAACATGATGTCCAAAAGATCCACTGAGGTAGACTAGAGGGCCTGTGAAAAATGCTGGAAATTTGTCAGTGGAAAGAAAAAGTGTGCTAAAAAAAACGTTACATACATTGACTGATACTGCATGGTCAGGATATGTTCTCTCAAAAGAGGACAAACTACAAACAACTCGATCACAAATAAATACTAATGTTGACATGAGCTGACTATATTTTGCTTTCTGCATTAAAATACTGTATGCATTCAGACATTTACCATTTTTTTTGTTGAAATGAGAGCTACAACAATAGTAAATGTTTTTTTTTTTTAAAAATTGCTTGTCAGTTCTTAGTCGGGTCTTAACTGAAAGTTATAAAAAAGTGTATTGTTCATGTTCTTTATACAATGAGCTGGTAAAAGCCGCAGTACTTTGCATTGGAAACTGATTTGCACCATAGTTTACAGTATAAAATGTTAGCACCATAATCAGTTCCAGTGCCGAGACAAAATACTACCACCATTCACAATGGCAGAGCTTATCCATCTTTAGGCTTACAGAAACTCTGTTCCAGAACTCGCACCATTGAATTCCTGAACATTTACCTCCAAATACAAAACACACATTGAAAAAATTAAACCAAAATAAAGTAATAAAAGCCTTTGTCTAATTACACCAGTTTTAAAAAAGTAATTGATACTGATCTTATAGATCCACAAGAATTAAGTGATGTCTGGCTCATAACATTTTTAAAATACTCAATTTTCACACTGCAGCCATTTCATTGCTCAGAATCCAAAAGGTTTACATGTACATGAAGTAAGTAATCATAAGAACGTAAATGTAAAATACTGTTTTCAAGCTTCAGACATTAAAAATTAAAGCAGATTCTATCATACATAAAGCTGCTAGTTTGTTTACGTATACAAAAAGCCTATTGGCATGACACAATAGCTTTGCTTTTGTATGGCTAAAGGCAAAAGACAAAGGGCAAGGGAAGCATGGAGTAATGTCAGTGGATTATGCTAAAAAAATTAAAGCATTGCTGACTTCAACTAGTAATGGAATTTGCCTTAGTGAAGGCTGTGTGCTATGATTGTGGGTTTAAACCTGTAATTTGACTGCCTATGATGCCCACGATTCCCCAGTCAGCACCATACAAGCACCTGAGTGCCATCAAAGATCGAGTTGTTCAGCTCTCACCTACCCCTGCAGCTTCCCAGATGCTTGCAGGCCTATAGTGCTGTCAATGAGGGCATTGGCATGTGACATGTTAAAAGATGAATGGTTTGAAAGTGGGCGGGTTTGAGAAACATGTCTGCACTTCCCCATTCTCCCGTGTGCTACTGCGGGGTTCTTAGCTGCTAGCCGAGACATGAAAAACACACAAATTTCCATTTCAGGTTGGGTGGGTAGAACAAAAATAATTGGCGATTTTAAATTTCAAATAAAAAAAAATGGCAGACTTTTGATCAATGACCATTTAAATAAAAATTTATGGACTAGCCATTTTTATACTGAATTAACTGCCCACCCATTAAACTGCACTCAAGACAGCACCAGATCAATAGAATGAAGGCAACGTACCCATTTGTGGTCTGAATTATCCACCATTCTTTCAGATAGTTTGAGGTGGAAAATTAGCCCTCTTAAATGTACATTAGGATGCAAAACCAATAAGCACTTATCAGACTTTCTATAGAAAAAAAGTTAGAAACATTGGTTTTGCAAAAAAGTAATTCTGTATTAAAAGACAGTTCAGAGGGCAGATTCATGACCATAAGCGACCTGTCAATTAGAGGTTATTTTCTTACTAATGTATAAAAACATCAAATTCTTCTCCTGAATTTCCAACCAAAACATTTTGATATCAAAATTTGCTTAGCAGAATTACAGGCTGCAACTGAATGTGTGTTTTATTTTATACAAAAGGAAATTTCTATAAAAACATTATCAAATGAGAAAGGAGAGGAAGTCAACCCCCCCACCACCTTCAGTTTTATTAGTACTGCACTTGGTGATGTGATCCCGTGCAAATTTTTTATATTATGAAATAGGGCAAAAAGATTGGTTATCTGCCTTCATATTTTTTCTTTCTTCTGCACCATTACTCCTAAACAATTAAAAACAGAAATCACTAATCATTAATTTGGTGCAGTGCAGCAAAAATCTGTACTTCAAATACATTTTTGCTTGCTTTACTGTAGATATCAGAACACTATTCAGATTACAAGATGGAAAACATCATCTTACAGTAATCTTCTTAGATTTCTCACTAGGAAGCTGTTAAATATCATACTTTGAATATTAAACACAGGTCACTAAATATTAAACATTTTTAAAATATCCTTATATCAACCGTAGATTTTTGTTTAATTTCTGGGCTACTAGACTATCAAACAAAATAAATCACAAAATCAGTATTTTGTATGCACTATTAAAAATAGCACTTAACACTGTTCTGTCATTATATATATATGAAAATGAAACTATTTTACCTATGTTGTAGCTTTTCATGGCTTTGTACCAAATAGTTCACTGTTAGCACAAAATGAATTTAACCTTCATGGTTTATTCAAAGCAATTTTTGATATAAAAATGGTGGCTTTCATCTTTCTTAGGTTATGCTTGTATTAAAACAGTAAGTTATTTGCTATTAAATCAAACATTTACAAATACCTTTCAGAAGATCTGATTTAAACTATTAATTCAGTATGTAAATTCAAACAGCCTGCCACACAAAACAGAGAAGCCAAGCAAAAAACCCTATGGATTAGGCTGTGCATTTGGCAATGTAGGTGGCAATAAGCTTGGAAACCGTTCATGGTAAAAGAAAACTGTTTGGGGAAAATACATTCACTGGTGGGTTAGGAGATGACTGCTCTGAGAATTTCTAACTTTGTCCTTGGATATGAATCTTCTATTCCTGACAATAACACACCGTGAAGTGACATGATAAGGTCTCGTGTCACCTATGGCATTTATGGTTGAGTCAAGAGGACGGAAACAACAAAGTGCATATTTTATCTGTTGTGTGACTGTACAACAAGTACTAAATACACATCTCCTAAGCTTTTTCAGAATTCTAAACTGGGCACGCATTGTATATAAATTACCGAGACATTAAGGTTTTCTTTGGGGCTTTCACTAACTTTTAAAACTTACCCACATTTCTTAATTACATAAAAAAAACGTCAATTTTACATCTTTCTTCAACTTTAAGCAATTTCAAATAGATTACATATGACATGGGATCTGGACCATTCGAGTGCCTGTTTCTTAGTCTTCTAAAGAAATACAAAGAATCTACTTCAGGTTTACTGCGATATCTAAACTCAGTTGAACGAAGCCTACTGAAAATCAAGATTTCTGTGCAGATCAATGCTATCCCATATTTAGCAGCTGACCTCCCAGTTCAGCCCAGTTTTGAATGTACTTCAAAAACAGTTTCTATTCACCAGATGTTTCCAAAACGTATTGCTCCCATAATGTTGATGAAGCATTGAGCAATTCCATATTTGCACTGACGTTTTCAAGGAAAATAATTTTGTTTTGCCTTTTGCCAATAAAGACCAGTGGTAAGTTTTTTGTTAGGAAAGGAACATAATACGATACAAAAGGTTGTAAATGAAAGGAGACCATAAATGTACTAATATAAGAAGCTGGTGTGTTTTTTATACCAAAGTCTGTTGTTCTTATACTGGAGTTTTACAACACAATGGTAGCCCCAATTATAGCACTTTCTGAAACCATGCCTAGAGTTCGCTCAAAACATTTCTAAGGACTTTTATATACAAGACTTGTATATAGAACATAAATAACTACACAAAAATATTAAATTCAGTCTATTCACAATTGACTCAAAAGTAAGAAAATTAACAAAAAATGTTTGGAGACAATATACAACTCAATAAACAGTTTAGAAATTATTTCATATATAACTATATATACTTTCTGTGCTCCCAAGACATATAAAGTGTAACCTGAAAGAAAATGTGTTGTTAAAAAAACCTCTTCTGCCCCAAATTACCTTTCAAAACGTTTGCAACAAAAAGGATTGATGTCCTGAAGTACGAAACCTTTTTTTTCTTGTGTAAACTGTGTACCAGTAGTGTC
This sequence comes from Atractosteus spatula, assembly GCF_055471065.1. Lineage (NCBI taxonomy): Eukaryota > Metazoa > Chordata > Actinopteri > Semionotiformes > Lepisosteidae > Atractosteus > Atractosteus spatula. The sequence goes on from NC_142706.1 coordinate 49,342,906, forward strand.
TTGGTGCCTTTTCCAATCTCTCTTCTGTACAAAAGTATAAATATATGCTTTCTTCAAATATTTCACATATCTAGGACATAGCGGACAAAGAAAGGTTGTTTCTCCCCCCCCCCACAAAGTTACAGTATCAGTTCCTGCGTTTGTGGCTTGCTGGTTTGTGTTATGTGAGTTTTTTTTTGGTGCACTTTGTGCTGGGTGATAGTCTCTGCATAAGTAAAATGCTGCACAGTCCTGGGCCAGTGGGCCAAAACAACCGCTCTGTCCTACAGCAAATCCATTTTAGGTCTGTAATGCAGGAGAAGGGGGGACTTCTGCAAAGAAAATAGAGAGGAAAGTCCAGTTAACAGTATTTTTATCACTGCATTACTTAATATAAGAAAAACCTCAGATTCATTGTATGTATTCAAGAGAAGAATGGCATTTTTTATGCTTCATTTTACCATTAAATTATTAAATCTTTGTAATCAGAAGTTGTCAACATTATTTGGTCACATTCAAATGTTGAGCACGGCCATTTCAGATAACAGCTAAGGAAGTGTTTCTTCAAGTGACTGAACTGCACTACTTCCCATTTTAATTTGCAAAACCTGAATATTTTATCATTCAAAACCAGCATTTTTTGGCGGATCTTTTTCATTTGGCCTAATCGAACTTGAGAAGATGGGCTTATTAACCATCTTGGACATAGCATATTTGATTTTTGATATTAAGTTTAACCAAGAACAGATTTAATAAAGCATTATTTGAGAACAGTTACCAGAACATTTATGGAATAATACTAAAAAGTGCAAGTGTCTTGGAGAAAATACAGATTACTTCTTAAATGTGTTATGAAGAAATTTCAACGATATTCAACTGCAATCTCTAAGCCAGACAAACACGAAAACAGATTGGATTAGGTCAAGAAAATCATCACTGCAAGAACCCTCCAATAACTGACATTTCTGAAGGGTACGTTCAATGAATATCAGTGAAGAACAATACTTCAAATAAAAGATATTTGTAATGAATTTCAAAGAGCACACATTGCTTTTCACGGGAACTCTTACAGAGCAGACAAACGTTTTTTTTATGGTTACATCTAACATGTTTAACCATCGTAGGTGGTTGACATTAAGGACTAATGCATGCTGCATGAAGATTTTTTTTATATTTACATCTCTACATTAATATCCAAAACAATATATCCTGTTGGTTTTGTTTTTAACCTTTTTCCATAATTACCTTAAATCTCCATCTTGTTACAACTACAAATTTCAACGTATGGTCCTTGCCCAAGATTTCTTCATTGCATAAAATATCCAGCTGACAAAGGAAGAGATAAAAAAATGGTTCAGTCTTTTTAATAAACGTGAATAAGAAAAACAGAAAAAATACAGCACCCATTTCAGTGCATGACCCTGAGAAACTTTATACTGCTGTACCACTCCTTTTGACAGGATGGAACTACTTTTTTTTTTTACTGTTCATGAGTCTAAATAAAAATGTTTTATAAATAAAACTACATTTCAGAAAAATGAAAACTGAAATTAGATATAATTCACCCGATTAAAGTCATAAAGCTATGATGGAAGATATGTATTCCAGACAGAGAATTCATTCCTTTATTCCTTTTACTTCCATACAAATCTACAGTGCTCTTTCCAGATACCCAAAGATAGCCCTTACTTTTTTGGATGTTTTGAATATACAGGTTCCAGGTATTTGATAAGGCACAACCTTATCAAAAGAAATGTGACTGCGACAGTTTTGCCCTATTTATCAAACTCAGATGTGTCAAGTTATCAACCATTAAGCAATTTTTCAATACACTCAATGTTAAAAAGATTACTTTCCAGCTGGGATTTACTTTAAATTCACATAGTCACAGCAACATCTACTGGTTAAATAATGTATCATCAGGCTATACGTCTTTTGATGTTAGATTTGTTAATTCATCAAATGTGTTAAAAGAAGTCCACACATTTTTAGCATTCATTGCCTTCCAGACTATTTTTAACTTTCCGTAGTGTTCTACAAGAATTTATGTACACGCCTGTAATCTCATCCTTGTATGGAATTAGGGTTTGTTCTTTCCACACAATTTAATTTTCTTCTTCTAAATCAAATGTTTAAAATCTAGCATCTAACATACGCAGATATGTTAACGTATAGAAATAAGGAATGTATTTGCATGTTATCACATCAATGGTATGTCCATGTAGAAATGTATTTAATCTGAATAATCCGAATTCATTACTGATAGTCAAGACTGCTTCTTCTAATTTAATAATTTTTCATTTATGGACTTCCAAATAATAAACAGACTTTTCTGCTAGGAGATTTGCATCACCTAATACATAACTGTCTTTCTTTTTAAGGAAAAGATTCCAGGAAGACATTACAAATTCCAAGAGATAACATGGTGATTCTTTTTTTTACATTTGTGTGTGGGGGTGTCTCATAAAAATTACAATAGGGCATAGTGAACTTCATAGAGGACTGGGATGAAAAAACACCAAAATCTTCATGTGTGTGCCTGTGAAAACAGCAAATATATACACAAAGTTAACACTGACTGAATGCTGGAAAACCTTCAGCTGTTGCAGTTTCGGATTACCTCGTTAAAGGATGCCAGGTTGAGCTTTTTGGCTATGAACTTCTTCAAGTGTAGGACGGTAGCTTGTGCAGAGCACCGGATCCACTTGCGTTTCAATCCTCGTAGCTTACTGCTGTTGCATTCCAAGCAGATGCTTACCTTCAGGAGAAAGCAAACACACAGGCAGGGACAGTTAATAAGAATTCCCGCAGTCCTCATTATACACTCTGAAGACAGCTTGCATTAATCTAGTGACAAAAGACTGTGACAGCTCAGCATCCTGGCATAATCACTTTCTTAGTCTCTTCACCTATGTCTCTCTCTTTTCAGCACCCGAGATACCCGCCACATCATAGTCATTCTAAAGCTTTAAATTTGCAGTTTATACTACATGAAATCTTTGGTTTTCAGCTTTTTCCTTTTCCATTGCATTGGGCAATCTGCTTTTACTATTTTCAAGAACAGCAAAAAGGGCACTGTTAAATGTAAAATTGTTCATATTTTGCAGATGAAGACGAAGAACAAGATCTGATTGAACAAAATACAAAATTAAATTTCCTCTCGGATGTTATAGCTGTGTTTGAAACAGTAACTCAAAGCCTCAGTCCTGGGGGAGCCTTGAATCTGCTGGTTCTCATTCCAACTCAGCTCTTAATCATTGACACTGATGCCTTTAATTGATCTGCTTCCTTGTTTAGAATTTTGGTTATCCTTTTCTGCACTCAGTCCTTGGTTTAAAGAAATACATGAGCAAACAGATCTTTACACACTCTTTGTCATTTTGTCTGTTCTCAATACATGATCAATTTATGATAAACAAGACGTGGGTAGGGATGAATGTAATAAATCTCCCTCCCCTTCAACAACACACTCTATTTTCCCCTTCTGCAGAGGTCCAATTGGTTATATTTGAAGTCACACACCTGAATGAGAATTATTATTCTAATTCTAATTACACATAAAAGTTTTTACATGTTACAATTGTTTATGAACTGAAACCAAATATAAAAAGTTGCCTCAAATACAGAATTTAAATCAACTAGAATTTTAGTTAAACCACCGGATTGAAAGACATTATGTCCTGGTTGTCTGACAACCATTTTCAATAATGTCCCATTTCAGCAATCACAATATCACTTTTTATTGCACTACATAATGTATTTATTTTTGAAATTATGCTTACAATTATTTCATGTATATTGCTTTGGATAAATGCATCTGTTAAAAATAACAGATAATTCACCAATGACAGAGTATTAGTAACCAGTAGAAGTAGTAACCATGTTGTGAAAGCTGATACCCTGGCTGTCTTTAAGAAGCAGCTAGGATCCTTAAAAACATTTAGCTACTACCATCAAATTGGGACGAATGGTTTCCATTCGAGCAGGAAAGATGGCAAAGGGTACTTCTGACCTTATGCGTGTGCATGTAAAAGAATGTGATTACTATAGAATTCTCATTTCTCTGATTCAATTACTAGTCCTATAAAGCAACTATACTACTAGGTCACAAGCCGAACAAAAAAAAAACACAATTGAGTCCTAATGGTCTCGAATCTCAACTTCTTTTGTGTAATAAAGTGTACGACTTGGAGTGAAGCAAGGGACAAAAATATTTCTAACCAAGTTTAGATTCAAAGTTAAATATAGCAATAAAAATGGAAATAAGAAGTAAAACCTAAATAAAAATACAAGGTCACAATCTGACTTCACCAAATTGAAAGAAAAGCTTCTTTCTTCACAGATGCTAACAGCATTGGACAGTTCAACATCATGATCAAGGAATCAAAGCTTTACTCTCCTGATGAAGGTGTATAGATGTAGTTCAGTAGTAGAGCACTACATAAGTAGCATCTGCTTAGTGTGTCTGTATATAACAGAATTACCGATATAACACAATTCTATATATAACAGAATTACCAATACCTACATAATCAAGTAATAAATTGTAATTAAATACAATGTTTGATTTAAATGTGTATTATAGAATATATCACTATTTAATACAATTTATGATCAAGTTGCTAATCAAAAGCTTGTATCCATAACAGCACAGGAGTTGGTCCCAATTAGTGTGGTTGTGTGGTGTTTTAATTAATAAGTAGCTTGTATTTAATTCAAGCTTAATATTGTCACTGATGTGCAAAAGGGATGCATTTAATTCTATGTTAATGATAATTAGTTTTAATAGCTAGTGATTCAGGATAGGTTGACCTTTTGATGTGAAGCTCTGTGCTGTGATTCTTGTGTAAAAATTAGATCTAGGACAGCTGTAAAGAGCCACACAGAAAACTGAAAAGGAATAGTATGCTTACAAGATTTCTAAGTGGCAGCTGCTGCTTCACTTCAAGCAGGCACTACAGAAAAGGTGGCTAACCCTCATATTTAAATAATTTCTTTACATATGGAACAATTCATTTTATAGTCACAAGTTAGTAATTAGTTCAATTAATTAATTAGTTAAGTTCAATTAGATTAATACCTGTAATTAAAATATGAACACCTTTAATCTTTCAAGGAGCACAGTTCGCTATTCCTGATGTGATTGAATCAATTAATTTACTGATTCATACAAACTTGGGGTGGTGTGGTGGCTCTGTGGCCAAGGATCTGCGCCTGTGGCTGGAAGGTTGCCGATTCGTATACCGCGACCGGCAGAGGAATCCTACTCCGTTGGGCCCCTGAGCAAGGCCCTTAACCCCAGCTAATCCAGGGGCGCCGTATAAATGGCTGACCCTGCACTCTGACCCCAAGCTTCTCTCCCTGTCTGTGTCTCTCATGGAGAGCAAGCTGGGATATGCAAAAAGTTAAATTCCTAATACAAGAAATTGTATATGGCCAATAAAGTGATCTTATCTAAACCTCACGTTCCAAATCTTGATCATTTAAATGGTACATACACGACCTACACTGGACCTATATGGACAGTAGCCCTTTTGGACCAGGGCTGGTTACTTATGCACCACAGGAAGAAGCCCAATCAATTTGTTAGCTCCACACTATACACATTAGGACTACAAGCCTTTCAGTAAATTCAGGATTAACATGAGTTCTTCTGTCTCTACAGCCATATCTGGGCAAGCAGTGTGACCTTAGTGAATGCACTGAATATAACCTTCCTGTGTTGCCTCCAACAATTTAAAAGGCTGGGATTAGGGGAAATATGCATCTAATGCTTAGTGCAGCTAATACTACAAAAGATGTTAAGTGTATTCACCAAGAGCATTATGGGTAATGACCCCCCATCCCAATGACTGTAAAAATGCCTTCAGCAGACTAACTTAAAACTTGGTTTATTTTTTCTTTTAAAACCTAAACACTGAAGTGCACTTTTTTTCTGTTAACTTTAATGACACTGCGGGTGGGGACAAGGCTTCAAAAGCCTGTGGTTCCAAGAGGTGAACCTTTCAAACAACGTTAAGTATACTGTGAAACTGAACGTGACTGTAATCCAACCTGATTACTCCAGCAGAGTTGCATACCATCCTGTTTTGTATGATTATTTTTAAAGCCTGATACACTAATGCAGCAAGACAGGTCCCTGTGTTAAAAAAATGCATCAGAGTCAAATACAAAAGAAGGCCTTTTAAGCTGGCCTGCAGTTATTCTCTTTGGCTTCATATGTCAAACAGTAGTTTTTCCTGGGGCCCCAGGGGCAAAGACTTAAATGAGTTGAGAGCAAATCCTGAAAAAAGCTTTAGTATCTTTAAAAAATCAGACAGAATGTCTTGTCGTTTTGTAGGATGTTTTTTTCAAGTTAAAATATCAATGTCGCACCTCATTGGGGACAATAACGCCCTGGTGGTAAAAACTTCACACGCAGTATGAAAACTGTTTACTAATAACATTTATACCCACAGTACACTTCTAATAATTCTAATAATAGAATAATAATAAATAATAATTCTAATTAAATATGTAATAGATATAGTATATTATAGTCTCAATAGCAGTAATAATGTCCTGTTATTTTCATTTTGTTAACTTTCTTACACATGGAATGTTTCTTCGCGTACTCTTTATCATCTCTAGAGATGATTTGCATCACGGTTGCATAGGGGCATCTCTATCACATAACTCGTATAACTAGTACCTTACTTTCATTTGCAAAATAAGATTCTCCAAGATTAGGCTTCTATTACAATGATTAGCAGTTTACAGGACCCTCAGTGCAAAACAAAACTGCTGGAAACAGTATCTCTGCATGTTTCTCAGAATATTCATGTTTAATTCAGGTGCACCATCAGCACTGGGATTTGCAGTGGAAGCTGATCATTTTTCTTGACTACCTTCCAAAACTGGAACAGAAAGGTTTACATCTGTATCTCTATTGCTGTTATATTCAGAGGTTGATTGGTGCAAAAATCACTTAGAAATATCTTATTTATTACCTGTCTGCATAACCTACAGTTACAAGATCACTATTAAAACAAAATCACAATAAACATTTGGCAATTAAATTAGACCTCATTTAACTGCAATGCCACTGTTAGACAACACATACAAGAGAGGTGTTTATTTAATTTAAGTTAAGATAAAACCTAAAACTGACAATCAGGAAGCAGGAACAGGAAACAGAAGGCAGAGACTGATCTGATATGAAAAGAAAAACACTTGTTGACTAATATTAAATTTTAAGAGTTATGAAATGGGGTTTATTCTGATTTTGTTGAGGCTCAAGTGTATCAAAGATGCTCAAGTGCAGAAACACCACTGTGAAAATTACTGTACAGTCTTTTATCATGAATGCATTGAGATGGCAGGACACTTGAGATTATTCCAAATAATCTAAGTGTTTTTATCATTCTAGTCTTTCACTGTAAAATACATTTTGATTGATAAAGAGCCCTACATTTTACAAGTAATTTAAAATTCTGCATAAAGAGGACACAATATTATGATAGTGGTGTAAAGGAGCTTATTAACAAGTTAAACTCTGTATGTAACACTTATACAATAGAAACAATATATTAGAATTATAGTCACAAACATATTCATACAATGATAATATACTATATGTAGATGATCATGTATTTATCAAATATTTGACTATAAGATGCAATGTGTTTGCAAAAAATCATGTGAAACTGGTCATTAATCTTACTGGCACTTACATTTTAATTTCTGTTCTGTATTCACTTAAAACATTGTCCTTATTATTCACTATTATTAATCAGATCATACCATACCATGAACCCTAATCAGAAGAACTGAAGCATGTGTACAAGAACATGTCAGGGCTAATCACATCTGGGTTTTAGAGTAAAACGGTTATTGAACTGAAAATATCAACCACCATTAGCCTCCTCCCTATTACTTAGCACCTGTATTAAAATGATTTAAAACAAACTCTCTAGATAGTCCATGTGGAAATTTATTATTTATTATTTCTTTTACCAACTGGAAAATCCAGTGTTTCATTGCTAACTTTTTCGTACACTTTGAAAGAAAGGCAATTATTTTGTTTGCATTTCCTTCTCCAAGGTCACATTCCAAGGTTAAGTGGCAGAGGCTGAAACACAGCAACAGCAGAACTGGAAAATCAGAAACCTGAAAGCTGCTCTGAGATTACTGTTCGTGCCTTAAAAAAATGAAATATGACTCATAATGACCAAGTGAACTGAAAAGGCAAGGATGCGTGCTCTCTCCTCCTGTGCTATGTATGTCACCCAAGTCTCCACTACAAAACTCCCCTGCAATGTGATGTGTGTATGGAATGCATAATATTGCACTAGAGCGGTGTGCACAAATCATGTCTGCAGAAAATCAAAGGCTAAACCAACTACTTTATGTGCATATAAAAAAACTTATCAGACTGCACAGAAGTTGCAAAGAAAAAAAATCAGTATTCCCCAATCATAAGTATCTGTCTTAAAAAAACAATTTAAGCAACATATTTTTAAGAGGTCTACATCACAGCATGGAGTACTTGGATGATTAGAATCATAAATTTAAATAAACACTGCATAGCTGCAGTAATTTTATCCTGAATTATGAATGTTTTAATATAAACTGAATACAAATTAAGCTGAATGCTATGAATATCTAATTGGATCAGATATGCTGCATTTTTTAAACAAACCAATCCAAAGTGGTCATCAGTATCTAAACTTTTTTTAATTACCCTTTCAAACACAAAGCTTTATTTTAACCATACCGGAAGATACTTTAAGATCATTGCTATTACAGATTAATTTTCTGGATCATATATTTTTCAAAAGAATGCTTTACATCAGGATGTGGGAAATGTTCTTCTGTTTTCGTGCCCTTTGAACTATGTAATTGTTCAATTCAAAATAAATACCCACTGGCAAGAGGTATTACTGCAATATTTGGTAACACCCTGAAGGGCAGGGTAACAGAAGACTGGTATAATACCATTATAACATTAAGGTAAAGTAAACAGAAAGCAAGATTGAGGTCTGAAAAGCCACAATCTAAGAGCTAAAGTCTCAGAAACTTAGCTCACCTGAAAAGCACCTGCCTCAGGTATTTAAGGGATTGAGACATACCAATATTGAAAAGTAAAAAATTTTGTGGAATAGAGATAAAAAATGTACCAGCATTTTCTGAACCTGGACTGGCTAAAGAATTATTTTTTTAGCATGGTTTTTCTAAGAAAGACATCTCCTGAAGATGTCCACAAACAACCTGTGTCTTGCTGTGTCTAGAAGAAAAAACTCACTATACAGGTCCAGAAGGTTTCACATCATTCAAATTAAGTGTAAATTCCATTATTTTTAAGCACTCTGTAGAAACATAATAGTGGTTTATTACTTCAGACAACTGTAGAGACTTATTCTGAAACTTGTTCACTGTATATCGGTCAGGATCTCTCAGTCCTGAGAAATAATACATACATTTGTGACCAAATAAAGAACATCAAAAAATGAAAAAAAGCTTTAGAAATGTATGTTTTGGGGGCATTAACCATTTTTAATTCACTGACTACTTTCAGTAGTCGTACTTTTGAAAGAAATGGATAAGAGGAATATTGGAATGACTTGAAATTCTGTGTCCCCCTGTCTAGGTCTAAATCATTACATTACATAGATTTCATGCAGATCAAGATGTTTACAGAAAAACTAATTTGCATTTGGTTCATTGCTTACTTAAAACCTTATTTCATCGTAGCTTTCCAAAATAATTTCCTGTTTTACTTTTTGGTTGTAGGACAAGTTCTCAAGAGTGAGGCTTAACTAGACTTATGGAAAAACAACTGATGGCCTTGTAAATGCAACTCAAAAAATGAAAATAATAAATTAAAAATTAAAACCACAGAATAGTACCTGTTCATCGCTTCTGTGGTAATCATTGTCTTCATCTTGCTTCTCTTCCGCTGTCTCTTTGTTCAGTGTGTCCTCTGGTTTTGTATCACCTATGATTTTTGGAAGAAAAAGATGTAATCAATAGGCAGATGCAATCATTTGCCAAAAATAACCATAACCGCAGAAACCCAAATTCCAGTATTACGGTCTATGTAATAATAGACTAGTTTAAACATTCATAGCTTTCCAATTTACATTAAAATGATGTACAATTATAAAATCTTAATCAGCTTCAAGGGCATAATTAACTCTTTTCACGATGGAAGTAATAAGATAATTGCATCTAGAAAATAGATACCAGGTGTACAATGCTTAACTGAGAAATGTGAAGTATAAAGGACAATGAATGCTGCATATTCAGACAAAAGGCTACACATTGAAATTCAGGATGTGTCCCTTAAAACAGAGTTTACATTTCAAGCCAGGTAGGTAATTAGTCTGAGCCTCAGCTCTGCAGAGAGAACACAAAAAAGGTCATGCAAAAGGAGGACGGGCAGGAGAACAATGAAGTTATTAGAAATATTCTGTCCTAATGGACAAAGATGAAGTCTAACACAAGGACCTGAGACAGTTCCTTGTCACAACTAACTATACATGGATTCAGTGACATCTTTCAAATGATCACCTATGCCAGAAAGAAGACTTAATATATATACTTTAAAAACAAAACTGAGTGCCAAATATTTAAGACATGAAGCCAGAATGTAACCAGGTCTGTAAACCCTTTAGGCCTGGAGTTTGACACCTCTTTTCTAAGCAGTTAGGCACTAGGGGATGTGACTGCCCTCTGAGAAACAAGTAAATCTCCAGTCTACAGTGAAACCTCAGGGAGAAGAGAAAAACTGGTCTGACTGAACACAGCCCAAATAACATGTCTTCCAGGATAGTACAAGCAAGCTGTGGTGACACAAGCTAGAAACTATAAAAATATACCAAAAGGTAAATAACCAATGATGTTATATATATATATCAGATTCAAATTACCCTGGCAAAACCTGAAATTGTCTACAGTGTTACAACTTAACAAATATGCACAATTTCATGAGAACACAAATTATCCCGTAGTGCAATTCACATGTCTCAGTAGGATACCATACCTTTGATTACAGTAAATAGATGCAGAAACATTTGTATTCTGAAAATCTTTAGTTTACCTACTTGTCAGTAGGGAAAAATACCCTGAGAGATAATAGCATTAAAACAAACGTGCTCTCACTACAGAGGATAAGCCATTCATCCAAAATGAAACCCTATGTAATTTAGCAAAAATGGAACAGGATATCTAAATACACTGCAGCAGAACATTTCTTATTAATATTTATTATTGCAAGGTTGCACTTTATGTTTATCCAGGATATCAGGTGATTAATCAATATATCAGTAAAAATTTTAAAGTCATTAACAGCACTTAAGGCAGGCTGGGGACATATTCCAGTGTTGTGATCACATTAATGCATTAGTGTTATTTTCCCACTCAAAGTCAGCATTAAAAATGCAGAAATATCTTAGTACCTTAAACAGAGCTCCTGCTATTTTTACCAGAGAAGGATATGATGAAATTCCTTTAACTTACATAACTGAGTTTAGAAACATGCATTGGCAATCAGCTTTATAATTTTGCTATGGATAAGCACACTTTCAAAACTTATTTAGCTTAACTACATATAAAAACCTAATGTGGTATAACTGAGCCATCACATACAGTATCTGTAGACATCAGGTGCCTGTACATTCACACAAACTTCAGCACAAAGTCAGGTAAAAATGAGAGTTGGTCCTTTCAATCAGGGAAGATGATGGGGATACAGTGAACTCTGTTTCAAATAAAGAAGCAAAAATGTGATCTACCATTTCGCTGAGGGTCTAAATGTGGTTTCGTGTTGCAGAGTTCCCCTTTGATGTCTCCAGGCACTTCCATTCCCAGTTTCTGATAGAACTCTCTCTGCTTCTTCATTTCCGCTGGAGAGAGAGAGAACATGTTTTCCATCTATTTCATTGTGCTCAAGAAGCAAAAAGCATAAGCAAGCATTGCTTAGGTATCAAGTAATTAAAAATCACTTAACACAATCTTCATGCTGCCGGTGACCTTGGCCACCTCAGGTCTTGTAAAATGAAATCCAAACAATGGTACCCTTAAAAGAAAAGACTATGCACATTTTCAGCAACCAAATGCTTTTGTGATTTTTGACTAGGAAAAAGTATTTGGTTAATCAAAATGTTAAAGATACGACAGTTTGACAACAACAATATAAAAAAGCTGCATATTGTTACATATGGAGCCTGGTGAGGTACGTCTGCAGCAGTTGTGACTCAGGATTTCAAAGCACTTGTAGAATGCAGCCCCAGACGGATCTGTATTGGCTTTTGTTTCAACCTTTAGCTGGTGGTGAGAGACTAACATTAATTATACAAAGCTTAAATATATGGAAATACACACATACACTCTTTTCGGCATACCAAAATCTGAATACATTGGGTAAGAGCAATTTTGATGAACTCCTTTGGAACCTGGAGAATTAGAAGTCTTGGCTTATAAGGATAAGGAAGTTTCCTCAAAGATATTTGCAACCCAAAATATTTTTTAAAAACTTCAAATGTAGGAATGGTTTACTTATGTGTTGATTTCTCAGAACAAATAGTCTTCATTTCAATTTACAGAAGAAGGATTGATTAGTAGTCTTTCCTACTAATACAGCACCACATCACAAATGATGTAACAGAGTCTGAATAAGACTTTTTGCTCCCAGACAAAAAAACTAAAACAGTACTGCATACAAACGCGGTAGTGATTACAATATTTAAGGCAGTATAGTTGATACAAAAAACACAATTGGTTTGCCTCCAAAAATGTTTTTTTACTATAGTGATGGCAAGAAATGTAACTGTATAGCCACTGCAAGTATGGGAAAGACTGTACACATTACATTTCTGTTCAATCAAACATATGCTAACATGTACAGCTATCCTCAATAGAAGGTGGATGTTATGCGACCATAACATACATCTAAATTTCATTAGTGCCCAGTGTGGTATACTTTTAAGAAGTGATCAATAACTTGTAGGATTCCAAGACCACAGCAAATTTGGCACTAGCCTGAGGAATGAACACCATCTTTCTTACGCTTCCCTCTCTGTACATCAGGATACAGAGAACAGACAAATTTAGTCAACAATGTATTCATAGCTTTAGGTAACATTCTATAGCATTTGCATCACCATCACCGGTCTCATTCAGATACTAACCTTCTTGAAGCCCAGGCACCAGTTTGTAGACGATGTCTTGCATTGTTCGGTCATGGCTACAAGGAGACGAGAAAAGTATCTGAGTATTTGAATTCTATATTTACTTATGTTTATCAAGGTGAATAAAAATAGATCTAAATCATATTTTTAAAAAGACAAAATACAGCTTCTATTCATTGCCAAAACACAAAAAGTATCTCATGAAAGTCTCTACCATTTTCCAGGTATATTCTACCCTCCTCTTTGTGCTGTGAGATGACAGAGCATCCAGGGCATAATGTTGGTGATCTGATACAAAGAACTTATGATTCACTCTGAAGAACAACTGGCTTGTCTGCCACTCATGTTTTAAGTCACATTTAGTCTTAAAATGATAAACCTCAGTCTCCCTACAGTATATGTCTTAGTTATAAAAAAAGTATTTTTCAAAGGTACAGAGCACATCATGTTAAATAATTATTTGTGAAATACAGTACCATAAATCAGCCAGTTACTTCTAACAGCGCAATTATAATTACCTAAAACATATGTTGGATTGCATGAACCCCGAGAAACTGGGTTTTCATAAGCAAATAAATAAGTTACTGGAAAATACATAGATAACATGATAAATAAAAACATTCTTTCCAATAGCAGCTGCTTAGCTGACAAAATAATGAGAACATGCACAATTATGTAGCAGGAGACTAGAGAACAAATTAAGAGCAACATTCTAGTGAATATGTATTTCTGTATTTCAGCAAACAAACTACAACTTATGGCATATTTTGTCCTTGTGTTTTTTTTTAATAACACATCAGATATCCTAGAACACCTTCTCAGGCTACTATTAACTACCTATTTCAGGGCAGAACAGACTGAGTGATCAGAAAATCTAGCTTTTTTTGTTAGCATCTTATACATTCTCAGAGAGATGTCCGAAATACACCATCATTCAGAAGGAAGTATTGTATTTGTATATAAACACCAGCTGGTGCGAACAGATTTAAAATGAAATAGCTGACCCTAACTCCACTTTTATCTATCACAATTTCAGTGGCCCTGCATACTTGGTGAACACATGCATATTAGTTTCCTTTTTTCTTTAGTTTCCAGACCAGTAGTGCTGTGGATAGATCTGGAGTCTAACAGTACAAAACTAAGAAAATTAATTTTAATTTAAAATGAGGAGAAACTCTACTTGACTTTGGCGTATTGTATACCCAGGCTAATGATAAAATGTCAATGTTCCTTACATTAACTACTGTGGTGATAAGCTCCATTAACTAGACTTTTGAAAAAGGAGTTGAACTCAATTGTAAGTTTTTCAAAGACCAAAGAAAATTATTCACATAAAAAAAAGATTGAGGTCCATTCCAAATGGATTTGTTAGTCCTTTTATTTATATTTAATGTTACTGTGAGTTTTAGAAGAACAGAATTCTATATATGAAACAGGAAATGGTTTTAGCTAAAGTTTTACATGCCAACAAAAAAGGCTATTTGACATTTTGGCCTGAATAATTATCAAAAATAGCTCAAAGTTTGAAAGCAAAAGGAAAGGCTTTAGAGTTTGTATAAGCCTTTAGTGGATTGTGCACCTATGAGGCAGCCATGTTATGCTGTGAAACTATTAAAGTCATTAATTGGGCCAAGTCATATGTACTTATTGGCCCTTAAGTTAATTAAAAAATTAAATGACCACAAATCATGACAGCCACCATTCTATAACTATACCACTGTATATCAAGTGAATGTTATCAAATCACAAAATAATGAATAAAGCTTTGAGTTTGTTGAAAACTGCTTATAAAAAATGTGCCGTTTTTTGTGGTTATTTTTTAACTGCAGCTTATGTGCTCCCATCAAAAATCTAGACAAGACTAACATAGTAAGTCCAGTTTCTATTAAGCCTCATTACATTCAAGAAGTATAATGTTTTTAGAATATATTAGCACGTACAAGATAATTAATTTACAGCACAGAAGTGTATAAAAAAATCTCACACACTAGAAGTTGAATCACGTACCAACATTTTTTTCAGAAGTTCAGTTGGAGTCTGTTAATGTTTTTATAATAATTTATTGCATTAACATATTGCTTTTCATCAAAAGGGATACCAAAGCACTGTACACATGGGAGGGAATCTTTTTCGTCCTCCACTGAAGTGCAACACCCATCTGAGTAACACACAGAAGGGAAGAATTGCTTCATATACTAAATTAAGTGGGAACTTTCAGAAAGGCAGAGTGTACAAAAGCACAGCATGGAATTTAACCAGGACAACTGGTTTAGTAGCCCTACTCTTTTGACAACACCCATGAAATGCTTAATGATCACACAGTTGGACCTTGGTTCAATGTCACATCCAAAGGAAGGCACCTCTTACAGCAACGTTCCTGTTCACACTGGGGAATTGATTTTTGGACATTTTCATTTTGTGGGAAGAGAGCCGCCTACTATTCTATGAAAACACTTCGAGTAGCAACATGGATTTATTTGGAGGTCTCCTATCCTAGTGCTGATCAGTCGCAGCCTTGCCTACCTTCTGAGATCTGACCAGATTAGGCCATAAAAAGTCAGACTACAGTCATAGGCTACAAAAAAGTAATAAAACAAATTGATTAATGTTCCAGATGGACAGTACAAAGCAGACAGAATAAAGTTAAAATTAAAATAAATGCGATGGACTACGGACAGATAGGAAAATATTAAACCATTACAAGCCTGCATGTGCAGACCAACTCATGCACATCAAAACTGGTCAGTTTAATAGTCTCAGGAATCACATAGCTTATAATTATGGACAGTGGGACAATTCAATTAATGAAAATTATTACAAACAACCAACTTCCAGAGAGAAGAACAACAGGAAGCCTAAGATAAATCCCTGCATAACATTCACTGATGGCACTGAGCAGATGCCAAAGGGGCTGGGATTCCATCAAGCTGCAGAAACCTTTAATGGATTAAAAATATGACAACCATCAGGCTAAAACAATTTTACAACAGTGCTGGCTGCACTCAAGTCAGAAAAAAAAGTGTTGATAGAAAGTGCTGATGTTTCCACAGAAATGATATGAATCCTTAATTTAATCAGTTTTTCTTTTTATTCAAGAGGTTAGAGCACTGACATTCCCCTACGTGAAATTTTTATTATGATCTCTAGGAACACAATACATTAATCTTTAGTGCAAAGACTGAAATCCCCATGTAAATATATCAGGACAGTTTACTACACTGATTTCTTTTTGAGAGGGTATAATTATCTCCTAATGCAATCTGAATATCCAATAACATCATAACAGCATAACTCAGTTAATTAATAACTACAAGTTTGTTGCAAAGCTGTTCAGAAAATTGTTTGATGCCAAATAAAACTTGCGCTTACACTTTTCAATTTTTCTACATTCTCTTTAAAGAAGGACTTTGATGTGCTCCTAAAAATAAACATTAAAAATATTAGACTCTCCCTCTTTGAGTTCTTTTAATTTCAGGTCTCTCCGGTCCATTAGACGAAAAGTACTGTTTTCATATTGTTCTCACCAGAAAAACAGAGCATTAGATTACTTGGGTTATTTGTAAATGGCAAATTATCTATTCCAGCAAAACACAATTCTGAAATTCTGTAAAAAAACCTGTTAGGGCTGAGAAAAAACAAATTGCATGGTTAAAGTACACCAGTGTAACATATGAGCTTTGATGACTCTCTCAATGCTATTTTATGGAAATAGTTAACTAAGGTTGCAAACATTATGCAAAACAAATTGCTGTTAGACTTTTTAGCATCTACTAAAATGACATTTTTCAATCTATGCAGTTAATCTCGCTGCAGTGAAAATGTATCTCAGTTGGAACAAAAAACACTGCAGGCAGACAGCGACCCCTAAAGGACGCAGATGGGCCCTTACAATTGACACTCCAAAGACAAAAGAAAAGCATCACACGCTGATTTGGCAGTCCCTTCTCTGAAGAACACAGCATGAAATGGCACCTGAATCAGAAAGCAGAAAGCCAGAAAAACAGCAATCCAATTAGTCTCTGCTGTGGGGCTGATTAGTCTGTGTATGATAATGTCAACCGCTGTATGTGGCCATCATAGGTTATAGAAAATAATCTTCTGTGAATTCATGAGGGAAAAAAAATGATGAGCAGGATTACTAGTATTCCTAGTTAGGACCAAGAAAATGAGTGTATAGTATACAAAATAAATCAATGAAATATAAAACAGAAGGCTTTATTCAACTACAACTATTCTTGCATTCCATCCGTGTCTCCCTTGCAGTACTATCTGAACCTTTACATGTGGAAATAAATGTGTAATTTTGTATGGAAATTTGAGAACCATTATTATACCCAGTAGAACTAGCACTAGAAGGCTGCAGAATTAAGCTTTAGGGTGAAAAACTGTAGTTTGGGAATTCAAATGCTCAAACTAAAATCACCTTACTTGTCAACAGGCCAAGAACAGCTATTAAAAAGTTAAAACTACTACAGTAATTCTGCAACCTAAAGGTAAAAATAATGTGTTAATATGAGGTTTTTAGAACATTATGATTGAGTAATAATGCTAACGTTCAGACCCTTGAACAATATTCACATTTTGCTTCTTCATACCTTGCAGTCAAAATACCTTCAAAGTAGCAATTATTTGTTCTATACACAACAATTGAAAGGAAATCTGAAACTGTATAAATTAGGCTGTCCATGGAAACTGAGCATCCAGGCACGTTGGAACCTGGACAGGGATGCCATTATGATGTAAACTGAGTTAGAGGTCAGTGCCTGATACAGGAGAAAGGGACTGTGGGTCAGCAATATCCTAGTCACTCCTTTGGCCTGTATGGCAAATTGAAAAACCGATCGCAAATCCCAACTGGAGTTTGGAAGAAAGCTTTCTAGTGAAACTGCAAATGTGTGGCCAAAGGTTTTTTGGTGGGACAATACAAAATTGGAACTTTTTGGTCTCAATGCAGTCCCTTAAGAATAAGAAAGGAATGCCCTTGAATGGTCCAGTCAGATAAGATTACTTTATTAGTCCTATACAATTTCTTGCATTAGGAATTTAATCTTTTCGCATACCCCAGCTTGCTCTCCATGAGACGCACAGATAGGGAGAGAGAAGCCTGGGGTCAGAGCGCAGGGTCAGCCATTGTACAGCGCCCCTGGAGCAGTTGGGGTTAAGGGCCTTGCTCAGGGGCCCAACGGAGTAGGATTCCTCCGCCGGCCGCGGTATACGAACTGGCAACCTTCCAGCCACAGGCGCAGATCCTTAGCCACAGAGCCACCGCTCCGCCCTAAAAGCCTTTCACTTCTATTTAGGAAAGGCGCAGATCCTTAGCCACAGTCACAGTCCTGATTTGATTTGAAAATCCACTGAAAATCTGTGGAATGACTTGAAAACTGTGAAAAACCTGAATAGAGGTCCCCAAGCAATCCGAGAAAGCTTCAGAATATCTGCCTGAAGTTTAAAAAAGGCCTATGCATCATTTTGTAATATCACAAAATAGGACACCAAAGGAAAGGCCTCAATACATTTGCAAGCCACTGTATTTTTCCTGTATTTTTTTATTTATTCCATCTTGTAGTCTTCCATTTTGTAGTGAGTAGCTAATTGATCTAATGATCTCATCCAATGGTTTCTTTAAAGATGCTAGTACACCAGCTACAACAATATGGCTGGGTAGCTTGTTCCATACTGCTAAAACCATTTGTGTAAAGAAGTACTTCCTGTTCTCAGTATTAAATGCCCTTCAAAAGAAGACCACTGGATAGACATTAACCCAGCTTTTTACAGTGATGTGTATGGGTCCATAGCAGGCAGGTCATTGCAAACTAAAGCATTTATTGGTTAATGTCTCTTCTCTATGAACATGAAAATCTGACATTCAAGACTAATAAAAGCTGTGCTAGAGAACAACAAACATGTAATTCTAATTCTGATCCTCCTTCTAAACAAAACTGTTTCTGCCTAGAAAGCTTTGGCTAAAAATAGACATCATTAAAAAAACTCAATGTGTATTTTAATTGGTGAATTGCTGAGGTCACTGAAGCAGCCCGTTACATTTTGTGACAGGCTTCAGGGAGCTCAAGATGCTGCGGGTTCCTGGTCTTTTTCCAGCAAAAGACATCAGATGTGCACTGGTACTCACCCAATGTACTGTAAAGGATGGCTCTGATGAATAACAATTCTGCAAGTTGGACAAGTATTGTTCTCTTCCAGGTACTTCACCAAGCAGCTCCTGCAGACTGCACAGATAATTCAACAAATAAATATGATATTTAAATTCATCCAGAGTAACATTCTTGCAGAAATAAAAATAACACTCAACACTTGAAATGTTTATGTATAACATTACCCCACTTAAAATGCATATTTTCACAAATACCTCTGTTTTTATTTCAATCGAATTGATCTGTGTTTAATATAGCTTTTTATTTTGCAATTTAAAGTACCTAAGGGACCTCAAGCAACTTAGGTATGTCAAGCATTCAGTTTTAGAGGACTAGGGTCTAATAGTTCAAATGGACAGGGAGTGTCGAAGGGACATTGTGTTATACATTTGGCAAGACATTTATAGACTCAAAAATAAACAATATACTCTTTTAATTTTATAATTCTTTTATATCTCATTTAGCTTAAAGGTGCCTATTAATGTTATTTTATTAAAATAATGCTAAATAAATCTCTCATAGTGTATCCTTTCCACATACAATTCCTTACTTTACTCCTCCATTTATTTTTGGCTGCAGGTCTCCCTCTAGTGTCAAGCACAGAACAGTTCAATAACACTTAACCCTACATGAATTTGCACTATTTTATTGCTATAAATCATGACTCAATTACACATATTAGACCCATTATCTATAATGACTAAGATAAAAAAGACTACCACACAAATTATACTTTTATACTTCTCTCAAGAAATCTGCTTTCGCGATTGCTTTAAGAAAAGGATTTATTATTACCGTATTACCGTATAGGTTGCTAATAAGGAATGAAGCTAACTTGCATTTTGTACCATGAGATTCCTAACTATTAGTGGATTTCTTACACTGCTAAAAATAATATATTTCCCAAAAACTTTTGCTAAGGGAAGAAAAAGTTATCTAACCCCCTTCAGAAGGGGAAAGGTATAGCTTTGCTATTAACTGAGCAGGTGAAACACCTAAAGCCTAGCGTACTGAAAGATTTTACCACAGCACATTTATGTGACAAACAAACTTGTAGTAATATAGTCACAATTTGTCTCCAAATTGAGCTTCAACAATATGGCTGAGGAACTTGTTCCTTACTCCCATAGCCCTTTATGTGCACTGGCAACATCTTGAAAACCAGAAAGAAACCCTGAAACTGCTTAAATGTTTTATTTTTATGAATTAATAATCATGTGAATGAAGTAAAAGTTAGTAAACCACAATATAAATTATTTTAGGGTTCAAAACAAGTTGTAGTGATGAAACTTGCTAACAACAAGCAACTACATTTTCATTTTTACAACACTGTACAGAAATAGAGCGAAAGTGATGACCCTCATTTTGCACAATAAAAGAACAATAACCAGTCTGAGAACTGTAAACTGAATGTCACTGGCGGAGATTAATACATGTAACTGAACTTCTTGCTTGGCATGTTTTAGCCTATTTATGCACTCCATGCTTTAAGATCTTGCTGCAGTTATGCTGCTGCAAATAAGACAATTTAGTAAACAGAGCTGTGCCCAGTCTCCTTACCTTTCTGTAGTTTCTCCATCATTTATGTTTAAACAATGCTAAGTAGGTGATTCTTAACACATTTAAATGATACTATAACAAACACCCACACACAAAAACAATACTTTCTACATAGCTAAAATAGGCTAGGTGCAAAACCCAGAAACTGGTTCAGGTTTGATGCCACTAACTATCCCATACAACTTCTTAAGCGCCATCTTAATAAGTCATCTTGTTTAAGGCCTTATATGTCATAATAAGACACTGTGATATTACAGGACCAGTATTGACAACTTCTGGGCTAAGGCCTTTGGTACAGTATTACTTGCTCTTTAAGCTGTGGAAATTATATCAAGAAACTAGTGTCACTTGCTGACATTTGTTTAGTGATTTAGCAGCTTCAAATGCTAGGTCTGTCTATGCTTAGAGCAGAGTAAAAAAGTGCAAAGTTCTTGCAAGTGTAGATAATGTGGCTGATTAAAATGTAATTTTACGCAAAAATTATAATTGCAATACTAGTAGGTAGGTCCAAGCCATAAAAGCCCATGGGGAATGGGGGGGCAAGGGCCACCATTTTTCTTGACCATCCGCCACTGGAAGTGTATGTGATGTGGTCAGCATCATGCTCTGGTCGGCCTATTACCCCCAGAAGGATTAACCCCTGGTACTTATTTGGAAAGCAGGCTGAGTGGACCTGGGAAGTTTCTGGAATTAGAGCAAGCTACATCACTTGCCGTTACCTGGGATTGAACCCAGGACCATCCGGTCAGGAACTAGACACCCTGCCATCTGAGCTACCATGGCTCCAACTGCAATATTAGTAGACTATGAAAATCATTTGTGAAAATCTAGTGAAGTCCTAACTATTCATAGTTCCTCTTTATTGGTTTTACAAAGTAATCAAGAGATAAGAAAAATGCTGTTCTAGCTTTTTATGGAATTATTAAACTTAAAGGCAATTTAAAAATTTGCTTTCTTAAAAGTCAACAATTCTTCTGCCATTTTAGAACAATACAAATACTTGATAAAATAAAAATTAATAAGCATTTATTTCAACTACTGAACCAAGGTTTCCTCCCAGTTACTGTGTCAGTTATAATATACCACAGAGAAGCCGTGTCCCTTAAAATTTAAAAGTTGGAATGTTGCTCCAAGTACAATCTGTCACCTATGACGTGACTGACAGAACAGGATTCATACACGTTCTTGCATGAACTCAATGTTTCAATTTGCTAAAAAAGTAGATTTATTGTTTTTATAAAACCTGACAAATGGATTTCACAGAACATAGCTGAAAGCTATTCTGCAATTAAAAAGCAATCTTTGACACTTTGTCAAGTGTCAGCTTTCAAGTTAGATGTAAACTATATGGCCACATGTGGAGAACTCCATTATGTTACTGTTTATATTGTTGAAATTAATAATAATAATAAATTAATCATCATAAATGTTTTCCTATTTGCTCTGTTGAGTCACTTTATGCTCTTTCATTGTTCTGCCTTTTTGACTCCTTTTCTATTAACAGCTGTAATTATATGTGTTGAACACAATGGAAAAATGCATATGCCTGATGCTCTTCATCTGATCAACCAATTTTTTTTAAACAGGGCACTAAATAATTTCCTGAGTTAATTAATGAAATATGAGTAGTTGCATGACTTTCATTTTTAGTTTCATTTCTGGTTCATTCCAAGAGCCCATTCACAACTGGATCCCACATCCACAGAACCCCTACTTTCAATGTATAAAGAACTGATTCAAAATAAATTGTTAAATAAACTGTTAAAAACAAGTGAGGTGCATGAATATTTTAAAGTACTGGTGTGGATGTTCTTCTATCTTTGTAAATTTAAATTGGCTCCAATATAACCCATTAATAATACTGAAACCAGCTTGAGACCTTAGGATTTGCACACATTATAGCAACTGTTCTATATTTCTAAAAGCTTCTAAAACTCACAAATTATTCTTTAATACTTTATAGTTTCATTGGGGGTAATTAGTACAGTGACTGGGGACACTGTACTGTAGAAAGTGGCATCCTTTTGATGAAAAATTGAATTGAATTTTTTTACTTTTTGAAAGAGGAGGAGTGTTCTCGCTAGAGTCCTATCTATATTCCACTATGGCTTTGCATTCGCATGGATTCTCCATAAGTTAAAGTAAATTTCACACTGAAAAATAGAAAGAAAAAATGATATTGTGGCTCTGGGACCTTGATTACCTGTGACTTCTCTCAAGATCTGCCTTTTTTCTAGTGATGTAACAATTTTCTGTCCTGTTCACAATCTGCTGCAAAATTGGGCTGCAGGCGTACACTAGCTGCCTGACAACACCCTAGTAGATACTGTATTGAAGTGGTGTATTTAGTGCTCGTTGGGAATTTCCAATATGAAAAGCACCATACAAAAAGAAAACATATTAATAATTGCCTTCTGAAAACTGCCATGAAGCAGTACTATGTTGTACTTGCATTTTACCACCACCAGGTAGAGCCACATAGCCGACCAAATAAAGTCTTTCACCTCGTTTGAACCTTTTTTTTTTTACAGGGAAAGCTACAGAAGTGTGCCACATAACAAAACAACAATGCTTCTGAGACAAAGTAAAAGTACAGGAATACCACAGGTTGTCATGGAGAACAGGTGCAGCTAAGGAGATTAAAGCAAATGTAGAATTCTCATATTGAACAAGGAGAAACTTTCTATAGTCTGCCTGGTTTTCTTTTTGTGCTATAGAGACAAATTTTTTTTTCTCACCTAATGGTTGGTACAATTGATTTCTCTGCGTCAATGTTGATAACCTTTTAAACTCCAAGCAGCTTAAAACATTTTTTGCAGCCTGTAGAAAAAGTCATTCAACAGCCTATTTCTTTCTTTAAAAAAATCTTTTGTTAATGTCAAACCAAAGGTGTAAAGGTGTTCTACGAAATCAATTCTTGTACTGGTTTGAGGGAAATGAATTCCTTTTGAAAACCACTTCCAAACATTTCTCCTTTTCAACACATTTTCAACAATCTTAAACCACTATACACTACAGAAACCTGCAAAACACACCAAATGATTAATTACAAGAAGAAATCCTTTACATTTAACAACTATTCTCAATTTCCACATTTTTCTTGCTCACTGAAAATGGGAAAACTGACTTCTATGTCTATCACAGTTTTCCGAGTATTTTTGGTGGCCTGTTGAGCGAGCATATTTTCCAAACTACGAGTTATAAGTATTGAAGTGTTGGAATAGATCTGATTCTAAACTGTGCATTTATAAATAACACTGGTCACAACACAACATAAAATTAATTGATCAATTTACTCAGTGATGGCAAAAATACTCAACAAAACACACAAAAAACATCTGACTTAAATCATCAAAGGAGGGATACTTTTTCATTAATCATTGTTTGGTGGTTACCGTGTTATTTGGTGAACAAATAAGTGCAGGCCTACTGGTAAACTTTAAATAAAAACAGCATCACCTAATGACCCACCACTACTATTTACACAATCTTGCTGCCAACAATCACTACTTCCAAAGTTCTATAGAACATACCCCTTGACAAACATCACATTTGGACTTCCCCATCAATTAGTCTCTACTACAAAAAATTAAAATATCATTTTGCACCACACTCGCTGACATCCAGCAGGGTGGTCTCCCCACAAAATTTTGATTCACTGCTGATGAGGACTTGTCTCCTTTGCTGACAAGTCCATCTGAGGTGTTCGCATGATACCACCACTGTTTTTCTTGATTTTCACCAGGTTTGACATTGCAGTGATTTGGTTTAAATTTCCTTAGAGGACCAGAATGCAATACAATGCAATGAGCACAATTTGTCCAAAATGAATGCAGATATAACTCAGACTGTTGAGAAACACACATTGATTGGCCATATCATTCAGGGATTACAAGAGCTAACCAATAAAAGGTTAACTATGTTGACAGTAATAATCTAGTCAATATTAGTCAACCCTGTAGAAGGGAGTTCTAAAACAAGCAATCTTCATATATACTGAAAGCAGACAAATGTTAATTATCAAAAAAAATTAATATAAGCAAAGTTCCAAGTAAAAGTATTTCAGATGCTAAACCGTCTAATAATATCTTATGCTTATAAAGCACTCTTCTGGACACTCCACTCAAAGCCCTTTAAAGCTAATGGGGACACTTCTCCACCATTATTTTGCACCACATTAATTAATGATTATTACTGTCAATGTGCAGCCCCACGTGGATGATGCGACGCCAGCCGTAGTGCACCAGTACACTCACTACACACCAGCTATCAGTGGGGAGGAGAACAGAGTGAAGAAGTCAATTCATGAATGGGGATTATTAGGAGGCCATGACTGGTAAAAGCCAATGAGAAATCTGGCCAGGACGCTGGGGTTACACCCCTACTCTTTTCGAAAAACACCCTGGGATTTTTAATTCTTTTTACGGTATAGTGTCCGCGTCACTATACTGAGGGATTAGGACCCACGCAGACCACAGGGTGACACCCCCTACTGGCCCCACTCACACCACTTCCAGCAGCAACCTTAGTTTTTCCCAGGAGGTCTCCCATCCAGGTACTGACCAGGCTAACACCTGCTGAGTTTAAGTGGGTTGCCAGTTATGAGTTGCAGTGTGATATGGCTCCTGGTCAATCATGAATGTGTTGTGTCATAATTAGGTGTAGAGGAAAATCCACGTGGCACGTTCCTCACTGGTGGGTCATTTTGGCCCTGTCTGTAGATTAATGACAGGTGACACCCAGTCGGGCTGCAAGACTAAATCTGCATTCCTCCTTCAGCTGCAGACTGAGAGGTATCAGTTTGTGGCGTTTCAACATGGACCCAATTTATAGTGGCTTGTTTTGGGTTTTTTTTGGGTGTTATACCAAGGCATTGTGCTTATCAGATCCCTACACCAGAAGCATTCCTTAGCAGCTGGCTCACAGGAGTTGACCAGTTCCTGGTTATTATTTCCAAGGCAATTAACTGAACTTTTAATTCTAGGCCTGGCCATAACCTTGCTGCAACAACATTCAGCTCACCTTATCACCACTACTAAATCAACTTTCTCGCTAATGAGGTAACTAGGTAACAGTCAGTTATGCAGACTATTACGGCATTAAGGCCAGCCATGAATGCTCATGTATTCCAAGTGACACTACTTTACTCAGATTTTGCTCAATTAATAGAATTGACACTTTTGTTTTTTATACTAAAAAAAACAAATGCATAAATAGTGATAGGTTTCTTGTGATGCATTCCAGAACAGTTTCTTCCTTTATAACCAAGTACAGGCCTTGATGTCAGATGAAGTGTGACAGCAGACTTTTATGTTTTCACACACAGAGATGAGCGAGTGCTGACTGATTATCAACTCATGGCACCTACATGTTGTGAGCTACTGTTATTAAATTCTTCCAAATCAGAAGAGCACAATACAGCAGCATTCCCCTCCTCCACCCACTCGGCAGTCCACAGATTAAACAGAAGCATTATCCAGAAAGGATTTGACTGCTTCAGTTGCAACAATGCGTGCTTTCACCTCCACCTCACACAGACTCCCCCAGCACCATGGTTCAGAACTACAGAGACCTCCATGTACATCGTATCAAGACAGGATGGGATCCAGGGATACAAGGGGAGGCTAGATACTTCCATCTCAAATGTTCTATTTAGGCTGTCTGATAACACATATAGTTTGATTCTAACTAAAGGTGTGTTTGCTACATAGAATACCTAGGATGTGTACCTCTAAAAAGATTATTTCCAATTCAAAACTGCACATTTAATTCACAAACAGTGCCAAGTAGTTACTTGCATGTGCAAAAAATAGCCAATAAAAAATGCATCAAACGATTAATTTCCCAGGGTCATGAAGGCTTTCACACAATAAGGAAAATTTCTGTGGTCATTACACTGATGAGACAACTTCTGATCTCCACCATCAACGCATCGGGCATATTCAGTCTCATCACAGAAACATATTTCCAAAGATCACTGCGCTGAATGTAAAGATACAGCTTTTGCTAATTTTTACTGTTCTTTTAATAATAGAAAACTGTGCAGAACTGTATTTCTATAATGTTTTCACACTTATATTGACTTGCACAGTGTAAATTGCACATAGGTATACCTATGATATATATATATAGTCATGACTGGAGGAAGAGGGGCACATTTGCATTTCAGCAAGGTTAGAAACATCTGCCCTTCCCAGGCAGACCACCTTACTACTCAGAAGGTTCTGAACAATGGGTTTTGTTTTATTACTTAGATGCCCTCGGGCTAGATGGCAAGTAAACATGATGACAAAACAGATGACTAAATGGTGTTCCTAATAATGTACTCACTAATTCATTCACAGTAACTCACTAAGACCTCCATAACAAAGAATAAACATTGAACAGTGGCTAGGCTCCATATTTTAGTGAAGCATTATTAGAAATAAGTGACACAGTGGTGAGCATTGCTACCTAGCAGGGCTGGAGCCCTGGGTTCAATGCCAGACCTGGGGTGCTATCTGAATTGAATTTGTATGTTCTTCCTGCTGTTTCTTAGGTTTCTGCCAGATTTTCCCATTCCCTCTGACAATCCAAAAACATACTTGTAAGTTAATTGGCTTCTGGGAAAAAAGGGCCCTGATGAGAATGTGTGTTCCCTGCAATGGACTGGCATCTTGGCCAGGGTGCATCACACCTTGTACCCATTGCTTGCCAAGACAGGCTCTGGCTGTCTCGCGATCCTGACTTAGATGAAGCGGTTAGAAAATGGATGGATGGTTTCCACTCACTAGAGGGCATCCATGTTTTAGAGAGAAAGGGTAGGATCTGTTTTACTAGGATACAGGTTGTGATCTTTTTGCCCAGTTAAAGTGTTTTCTGGTGCATTAAAACTACAGGGACAGAATTTAGTAATTTTGCAAGTCTGAAGTAGAACTCTGAAACCCACCGATTTTACAAATTTACATAAAATGTGCTGTATAGTTACATGGATTATTGTTAAAATTGTTTTGTCTCTAAGTTTGGGCCTTATTATTACTAACCATCAGAGCAGTGACAGAATAAAAGAAAGCACATGCTGCACGATGCTCTGTAATCCCCGACCTTAGGGGGTTAAAATATTAATCTTATTTGCTTGCAAAGCAAGATGGTGTCAGATTACAGATTCTGTCTCGATTATTAGCACCCTGCCACATCTTGATTGTATAGTACAGCTTTTTCCCCCAGTATACACATCGGACCATATCAGGATCTTCAGGATGGGCATAAATACAGGGATGTGTTGCAGCCTGTGGCAGGGATTACAGTCAATCACAGGTTACAAATGCGGCAGCCAGGAGATTGAGACGAACGACATATCACTGCCTGACGAGCTGAACCATTTCTATGCCTGCTTTGATGCTCTGAACACGGACACTGCTGAGAAGGCCCCAAGCGCACAGGGTGAATTTGTTCTGAAACTTTCAGAGCAAGACATGCAGAAAACTCTGAGTAGGGTGAAAATCCGTAAGGCTGCA
Organism: Atractosteus spatula; assembly: GCF_055471065.1. Classification (NCBI taxonomy): domain Eukaryota; kingdom Metazoa; phylum Chordata; class Actinopteri; order Semionotiformes; family Lepisosteidae; genus Atractosteus; species Atractosteus spatula. The sequence goes on from NC_142706.1 coordinate 49,371,262, forward strand.
GGGCCTGATGGGATACCACCCTGTGTCCTGGGATACGTGCATCCCAGCTGACCACAGTGTTTACGGACATCTTTAACTCCTCCCTGTCACAGACCATTGTCCCCAACTGCTTAAAAAAAAACACCATTGTTCCACTCCCCAAAAAGGCAAAAGTAATGTGCCCGAAGGATTACCGCCCAGTAGCATTAACATCTGTGGTGATGAAATGCCTGGAGAAGCTGGTGTTATCACACATCAACTCCTCCATCACAGAGTCCCTGGACCCCTTGCAGTTTGCCTTCCAGAACAACAGATCAGTGGATGATGCTGTCTCCCTGGCTCTACATACAGCCTTGGAACACCTGGACACTAAGAACTCATATGTGAGAATGCTGTTTGTGGACTACAGTTCAGCATTCAATTCAATCATAGCCAGCCAAGTGGTGACAAAGCTCAGGGGATTAGGACTGTGCAACTCTGTCTGCAACTGGCTGCTGGATTTCCTAATCGAGAGACCACATGTGGTGCAGATAGGTAATAAAACATCAACACCACTCACCCTGAGCACTGGCACCCCACAAGGCTGCTGTCTGAGTCCAAGGTTGTACTCCCTATTCACTCACGACTGCACAGCAAGACGCAGCAACAACCGCATCATTAAATTTGCGGATGACATCACTATAATAGGCCTGGTCAGCGATGATGACGAGTCCACTTACAGGGATGAAGTTGGACAGCTGCTGAGGTGGTGTCATAACAATAACCTGGACTTGAATGTAAGTCAAACAAAAGAACTAATAGTGGACTTTCAGAGACACAGGCCACACACTCACAGCCCACTCAGTATTGATGAAACGGAAGTGGAAACAGTCACCAGCTTTAGGTTTTTGGGAATTCATTTCTGATGACCTAACCTGGACTGTGAACATGGATATTATCTTGAAGAAGGCTCAGCATCGCCTCTATTTCCTGAGGTGTCTCATGTGATGGGGGATGCCAGTGTATGTGTTGGTGAACTTCTACCGCTGCACCATCGAGAGCATCCTCACCAACCGGATCACCGTGTGGTACGGCAACATCTCTTCTCAAGAGAGAAGGGCACTGCAGAGAATGGTGGCCCAGAAGATCAGCCGTGGTCTCACAGAGATTAAACAGCTCTATGAGGACATCTGCTGTGGTAGAATTCTGGCCATCACAGAGGACAGTCACCACCCCAGGCATGAGCTCTTCACCCCACTGCCCTCAGGCACGAGATACAGCATATGGACACTTACTACTAGATTCTTCAACAGCTTCTACCCACAAGCACTGCGATTGGTGAACACGTTTGGCTATTCCCCTCGGACCACACCTACACCATCTGCCTCACTGTAATTTTATTTATTGCACATCTGCAGTTATTGTTAAGATGTCTGCATTGTTTACATTTGAACCATTTACTTTGTCTACTGTTTGTCTGAATTAAAAGGTCTGAATTCGAGTCGCTATTAAGCACTCTCTAGCAGCGACAGGTCTGATCACGATCTCTTCCATATCTCCGTCAGCGGAGAAGCTAGGAGAATAAACCTCCATTCTCTGAGAGAGCTAGCGAAGGACATAGAGAGATTTGACCCCGCAGTGTCAGAGAATAATATCGAGAGTTATATTCAGGACCTCAGGTATAACCTGCAGTATCTGCCAAACGCCACAGAACAGGAGAAAGTGTTTCTGGTCAGGAAAACTACCAGCAGAGCCGTACATGAGTGGATGGCTAGGCAGATGAAAGAAGTCTGTAATGATTTTGAGGAGCTGTGTCAAGCACTTATCCATGAATACAGTGCGTTTATTGACCCGACTGCCGCGATAGCCGCCGCCCTTAACATTAAGCACGAGAGAGCAGAGTCCCCTCGCGAATATTACGAGAGACTTAGACGAACTTATTTTGCAGGGCGAAATGATGAGGGTTGCGAAGAGAACACACATTTCAAGGGTTTATTCATTGCGAATCTCCACCCGTCAGTCAGAAAGATGATCTTAATGCATACAGATGCACAGACCATGAAAATGACTGATATTAGGAGATTCGTGCAGAAAGCCTGGGAGTATGATGTCCAAAGTCGCTCTGAGCAAAAAGCTGTTAAAGCGACTGTATTCGCCGTCAGAGCCAGCAGGGTTAACTCCCTCCTGCTCGAAGGAGCACAAGCTCCTGAGCTGGCTAAGCCCCGTTCCAAAGCAGGCACACAGGACCGCACCCAGCGTCCTAAGAGCCATGAGAACACCGGGGGAGGGAAAGGGCTAGATAAAGCTGAACAAAAGGATTCAGTAGCCGCCCGCCTGGCCAGGCTTGAACAAGCTTTATTAGGACAGAGACAACCGCTCCCCAAGGCTGCCGGAAGCGTGAATGAGCTGATACTCTCCACTGGAGGAGGCGGAGACCCGCCCCCTCCCACTCCCTCAGTCTATCTGATTGAGCGGAAGGGTTCCTGCCTGGATGAATTCAGCCACTCCCAAGCGAGTGCTGACTCCACCCCTGAAGTCACAGAGCAGGCAGTAAAACAGAGAGGAAAAGCAGGAAGCTTTTACCTCGAGGCTGCCATGGGAGATGTCTTACACAGTGAGACACTGATTGACACTGAGGTTGAGAGGTGTTTGATGTCACACGGCAAGCTCAAACGGGTAGAAAAAGAAAAGGGCATGCGACTCAGAGTGGAACCTTTGGTGGATCACCAGAAAGGCAAAGTGTGGAACCAGGTCAAGGCTCCTAAGCCTTCTGTACAGAAGGAAAGGGGGGCCAAGAGGCAGACTGTGCTCACACAGTGCCCACCGAACACAGAAGCCCATGCGGAGATTCCTTCTGTTCCCTCTGGACAAGAAATAAAAATATTTTCTTGTTCTCCGGATATACAGGGAAGTCGTGCCCTGGCCAAGGTCCCAACAGCCTCCATGCCACAGGAGCGGTGCTCCGAGCAGCCGCCTGATCCACCAGGTAAAGCACACCCCTTTCACATCCCTAAAGAGGAGCGGATCTCCCCACTTGGTGATGAAAAGGAGCTTTCCCTGTGCACCCTGGCACCCAAGAGGGGTCAGGACCACCACCCTGCAGTGGTGGAAGGGATCCAGATGGCAGGAGAGCAGGTTGGTGATGTAGCCCTCACCCTTAGACCTGAGAGGTCCTCTATTAGTGAGGATCTGCTAGAGCAGCTGTCACAGGGCCACTGCCAGGTGCCCCTGGTGCAACATTCACAGGTTAGACAGGAGGTCCAGCTGGACGCTGAGACTACTGCGCTGTGGACACACCTGATCCCAGATGCCGATTCCCTCTGCTGTGACCCAGGGAACCTGCAGTCAGGTAACCTTATTTCTCACAACTACCAGGTAGTGAGTGAGACCGACCTGATTGTTCCTGCCTCAACGGCAAGGTTGCCAACACACCCAGTCCCCCAGAAGGGACAGGGAATGAAAGCCGAGCCGGTGTTCTTACAGCCACCAGCTCAGTCTGTCAGTCTGAGTCTGACCAACAGTGGTTCAGCCAGACTGGAGCTGGATGGTCAAGCCACCCGCCTGCCAGTGCAGGACATCGCAAAGAGGGGTGTCAGAATCCCCGCCCGCACTGACATGGGCCTGGTGGGTGATAGTGAGTTCAAAGACAGTGAACTAGCTATCCCAGTGCTGGGGCATCTCCCTGAACCCCTAGCAAGGGAAGGGGGGGGCGAGCAGGTGTCCTACACCTACCCCCAGCGAACGATTGTAAACATGCCGATAGAGGGATTCCTCAATCAGGAAGTGTGCAGGGTGGACCTGAACAGTGAGAATGGGGTAACAATCCCAGATCACTCAGGTGCTCCAGATGACCACTCAGCCGAGGGTCAGGCATGCTCCACCGCTGCACCGCCCCCTGCAGGGTTCCTAGAGCACAGGCATGAACAAATCGAAAAAGCAGATGCCCTGGAAACAGAGGAGCAGTATCAGCCGCTGCGTCAGATCTCCCCAGATTTCCAGGATGTTGGTGCCCAAGATGCCACATGGCATACTGAGAAAGACACCATGTACATGCTGCGCCAGCTTAGAAAGGCGACAGTCACTCAGAAGGAGATGACTGAGATCAGCCACCCTAAAAGACTTTTAGGAGGACTGATCGCTGCTGCCACTGTTGTGCGTTTGCTATTTTTGGTAGGTTTGTTTGCTACTGGCACTCTCACCCTGACTGCCCCAAGAAGGCAGGTGTCAGAAATGCCAGAGGGTAGTGACAGACTGTATCGACAGCAGCAAAAGTTGGAAAGCCTAGGGAAAACCCTACAGGCAACTTCCTATGCAACAGGGTTAAACCTTATTCCCCAACCAGTGGACATGATTGTCGGTGTTATACAGTGGGTTTATGCTTGTGTGCAACAGGCCAGAATGTTGACACAAGACCTGTTAAGGGAGTTCAGTGCCACTGTAGCCAGTCTAGCCATGGCACAATTCCCAACCCACTTGATTCTACTCTTCTTAGTAGAGGAGCATGTGACGTTAACAACCCCATTGCTCATAGCTCACCCAGAAGGCAATCCAAGATTGAATTCGGTTCCAAATCTTGAGATGGGTATGGCTACCAAAGCTATCCATTGGCTGTGTCTAAACGATTCACCAATGAAGGGTGTAAAGCTACTAACGAGCAGAGGGAGGTTAATGAACCCCATGAAGAGCAGGTGGGAAGTAAATGGGTGGTCAGCACACCACATTTAACTGTCACTATGACTTGTGACAGGCATGATACAGCTACCACAATGCAGCTACCTAACCAACAGTTTCCTGTAAGTTCCCGAGGAGGCCATAGTACAGCATGGTAACTTAACACTGTATTGTCTAGAACTAGACACATAAGACCAAACTTGAGGTCGTGGATGCCTTCAGGTGCCACACTATTGAATTGGATAGAAATCCAAGAAACAGTAAGCCCTGAAGAGGTACAGGTAGTTAGTTTGCTTTAATGGAACAAACCTCCAAACCACCCTGGCAGGTGCCCAACACAGGTGTTGTGGTTCATCAGGGGGGCTGGGAACAGGAACCGGTGTTATTGTAACACTGCTGCTGGGAAGCTGGATCACGACTGACAGTGTACTTCGAATGCTGTACTCTTACATCAAGATGTACTCCGGGTAGCACGAATGAGTCAAGGGTAGCATGTCAAAAGAAAGGAAGTTACTGCTTCCCAAATATCTGCCTACAGAGGTATCAGATACTGACAGTGAACTTCCTGATGTGAAATGCCTAGACTGAGATGATGTCTCCTACCTTGTTTATACATACTCCAGATGTTATTCATCATGTTTGTATCCAATGCTGGTTCCGGTATGAATTCTCGAGGAGTAATGTGGACATTTAAGGTTAATGTTTTAATGACAAGGGACATCACTTAACTCTGTTTTGTTTTGAAGGCAACAATGCCTCAGGACCTCGTGACCTTCAAAAAGGGGGGATATGTAGCGGCAATGCTTGTTAATAAGACAGAATTAAGTGTTGCTGTGCTTTCCCAAATGAGGCCTCATCTCTCCCTTCATCTCTGTGGTGCAGCCACAGAGAAACTATTCATGCAGGCTGATTTAAAGACGTTTTCTTTTGATAAGGGACAGCTCCCAAATGGGGATGCACTTAGCTAAGCCTGGCTATCATGATCAATGGTCATCCATTGGCGCCTATCTGTCTAGGGAGTGCCAGATGGACATCTGGACTGCATTCCTAGGTGTCTCAAATGACTCATATCTCACCTTGATCAACCAATCAGGGACTGGTAGGGCCGAGTAACCCACGTGGAACTCTGATGCCCATGGAACTTTCAGCCAATGAACGAGCTGAAGTTCCTCCAGGTAAAAACAGGCAACACAGAGGGCCAGAGAGAATTCTGTGAACTTCTGTGGACTTTTCTAAAGGGAATTCAAAGGAGAATTCCAGGGCAGGACGGCCCAGGAGCAGAAGGCTCCCAAGGGCAGGACATTCTCGCAGCGCGCCTCCTGACCATCCTGAGACTCAGCCCGGACAACCACGGAACGGCCAGTGTGTCCGAGTGCCAGAACTTTCCTTTGTTCTAAGAGTCTAGAGCGGAGGTTGCCAGAGAGTAGCCAGAGGATCCACCCAAGGTTAGCACCAGCAGCGGGCCTCGTGAACAGGTCAGAACTGTGGACAGCTGAATCACTATTCAGAACTAGCGCTTCATCAGGAACGAACCGGTCCTCTTCCTGACTTGCTGGGACCCACAGTCATCTTTTCTCCTGTGCGCAAACTTTGCTAGTTAAAGCCAACAATAACTAGCCGGTCAGTGAGCATCAGCAGCGCACCGTCGCAAGCCGCACAGCACAGCCTGGCACGGAGCCAGAGAGCGCGGATTGGACAGCAACAGCCTGCAACTGTTTCTTTGTGCCCGCAGGAGATCTGAATCCCCAGAGATTGGATGAGTATTCAACTTCAATGCATTACAGCTCGAGAATTCAATTGTTATCCCAACCAGTTGATATCAATTTAATTCCTAAGAGTTATGTACTTGTTTTGAGTATCTAATGTAGAAGTTATAACCAAGTTCACTTTATGAAACGGTCTAAATGAATGATATACCGAACGTATGTCCTCTTGATATATGTAACTCTTCGTAACTGATTGAATATATATCTTTTGTATTCTGATAACCCTCACGATAAGATCTGTTAGGTTTACATGCATATTCTATGTATTAATAAATGTATCCTCGTGTATTAGTACCTGTGTGTGTGCGTTGTTTGAGTTATATCGCATGGTTGGATTCTAAAGCCATCAAAAGAATCAATTTTGTGATTTACTGCTACAATTAATAATTGTCCCAGTAAATGCCCAAACCCTACAGAACTGGTGCCTTCAGAGAGCACACTACAGAACAAAGTGTTCATCCAGCTTATAGAACTGCAAATGCCATATGTGAAAATTATCATATACTCCTACAAATTTGTGTATCTGGGGGCATTAGGTGCAATAATTAATAAACACTTGTACTTACATGTATGTAAACATTCTGTTACGGTGGTGGCATCTATCAAGTACCCCTCACACAGACGACAGGTTATGTGAGCATTTATATCCCATAACTTAATCTTCCTGGTCAGCATCTCGGGGTTCTGAATAAGAAATAGAAAGATATAGCACATTAGTACAATACTAAATTTGCTTACCAAAGCAAATGGCATGCTTACATGATACACTACTATCAATGGCATCTTGCTTAGTATTCTGGTGTTGCAATTGCTTTCTGTATGGAGACACAAAAATCATTCTAAAACCCTTCTTCAGCTCTTACAGACACGTGATAGTGCTTCTGTTTGTTTACTTTGCCTCCCTATTGTATGTAGTCTTCTAAGATGAACCGTGCACCAATATGGGCAGTAGTTTCTACACTGGCCACACTGAGTTACTGAATCTGACAATACACAGGGTAAAATCTAATAAAGCTGGTATTATTTCTCCTCCAAATTATATGCTTGTAAAAGTCATCTGACCTTTTCACAAGATCCACGTTGCACACAGCAGAGTTTGCATGTAATGCAAGAAGAACAGTTTTCAGTGAACTGAACTTTCACACATTAAGCTCAAAGGCAAGGCCCAGTGTTCAAAGGGTAAATAACCTGGTCACCTCACCTTTGCAGTATTCAGCAAAATGAGACTACACAGTTCAGGATTCCTGGTAACAATCCACTAATGAATAGCTCAGACTAGAAATAGAGACATCTAGACCATAAGGGTTTAGTCCCTTATAGTAAGGGTATTCCAAACATATGCATTTAAATAAATATAGTTTTATATAGTAATTTAAAGGTGTATTTAAACCAAATCCAGGTCACTTATTGTTTACTGGTGTACTTCTTCCCCTTATAAAGTGAGTGAATAAGGCTATTTATAAAAAATAAAATGAAAATAGACCTAACAAAAGATAAATAAGTCTTACCCCTAGAGCCGCCATGTGTTAAATGTCGACAATCTGGCTGCCACCTTTCTTCCGACAGGGGGTATTGTGTCGTTAGCTCTGCATTATTGATTGTGCTTCATGTGACTAGAAGAAATGAAAACAAAGGCATTACACATCCATTCCCATACAACATGGTAGTTTCTTTTTAGTTAACAATACACCCATTGCATTAAGCTACTTGCAGCTCCTGAAAGAAAAGAGCTGTGAGTCTAAGCCCCATTATAATACACATAATTGTTCATTTTACAGCTTTGTATGATGAAATTGCCAAGAGCCAGCTAAACGAGTTTAATACAGTTTTAGAGAAACTGGCTGCATGAAACATTTTTCATAATCTGTTTTATCTGGACAGATGACCACTGGCAAAGACCAACATAAGTTATTTTGGATGCTCTTGGTGAATCAAGTATGTTGCAGTATTTTTAAAGGAAAATGGGACTCCAGTGCATATTGCTTGAATGATGAACTCCAAATGATTTATGAGTTGGAAACAGTCACGATATCATTGCCTACCATGGCAATGTTTGTCAACAGATTTAATTCAAGCTGAGAATATATGGACTGGTGCCTATACAAACTACTTTATTCCTTGAATACAAAGTTGCATATCTTTTCATTTTAATCAATGCAAGTGTTACATTAGCTTTCTTCACTGAAACTCTGTACAGTGTGAATCCTTATCATTTGAAGATCATGTATCACCTACTCACAATGTTTGTATTCATTTTCCCTAAAGCTCCTGCAATCCGACACTGTTTTTTGACACTGTGCAGTAATATAATTTTTAGATCTGTGTTTCTTGAACACCATCCTTACCATGTAAATTCTAAATGCCGATCACCACTTAATCACAAATAACTCCACGTTATTCAAAGCAATGTGTAGCAACAAGGCATATTATTTCACTAAGAATAAAGTGTTATTAAAGATCTCTAATAATCTTTGTTCAAGACAACACCGACAGGTTGGTGCCTCCCTGAAAGTGGAGAGGAATATAGTAAAAGGTCCCTTGGATATTGTAAAGCTACATCCAATGCTGTACAATGAATGATGTATAGTGCATCAGTAAAATACAGAGTTATGCCCAAGATATTCTTCCTGCAAAAGAAGAAATCTTGTGTTCATGAACCCACTGTTATTTCCACCTGAGCAATGAAATAAGACAATTAATGAGTATTCGAGTATATTCAGAACCAAGCTATAGTCAGGCAAACTGAGTTCTCCCACTTGTCTACCTTGCGGCCAGAGCCAAGACGACAAACTGCACACACACTATTATTTCAAGACCAAAGGTCAGCCACGTTAACTTCTGGCATTGCTGTCTGAGGCTCAACTCTAGCTACTGAGTCCAAATACAAGGCAAAGCTCTCTCTCTTCTCCCTGCACCAGGATACTCCCAGGACAGAGCAATCAACTGTCATGTTGAACCACGTACAAATCCAGCCAGCTCCATCTCCTCAGCACAAACTTTGAACTCATCAATGGTGTTTGGCCAATGGATCTTTTGAGTATAAAACTTCTTTATCCACATTATATTTTTTTAAGAGTTAAACTATTATTCCAAACACATCTGATAGATGGTTAATGATAGAAAATGCATATTTACGTGTATCTGAGAATATAAATGCGATGTTATTATATGAGACTGATAAAACTAACTTAGAAGTTATTGATTCTTCTTATATTCCCTGAGTAAACAATCAGCTTCCATATCACAGCACATGGTTTCAGCTATGTATTCTATTAAGTTTCATGTTATGCCTGTTTTGGTGTTACATCAATAAATCATACACTGTATATTAAGAATCCACTACTGAAATGGCAAATTTTTGTTTGGTTCCTATGTGCATGTTTTGGTTTACATCAATTAGTAGTATACGGTATATTAAGAATCCATGTCTGAGACAGTAAATTTGTTTGATTGGATCCTAAAAGTTGTCAAGTACTCTCACAATTTACCATTAGAATTTATTAATTTTACAGCAAATTAAAATGCCCACAACACAAGTGCCTTATAATAAGATGTAGTTTATGTACTGACTAAAAGTTAATTCATTAAATTAAAGTGATATCCAGGTAAATGTGTGCCCTACATTTCTAAGAAATGTCAAACAAAAGCTGGAGTTGATGCTTTAGGCCCAATACTTCTTTTTGTAAATATGCAACAGTCTGTGTATTTCTATTTTCAGATGTAGGATTTTTTATTGACTTTTGTCACTTTTTTCATTCCTTCAGTAGACTTGAATGTGGCAGTGTGAGAAAATAGGTTTGTGCAAAACACAGAATGAATAACAAATACCAAATTGTTCAGAAAAATCATTCACTATTTAGATAATATTATGCTTTAGATCTGGATATCTAAATTAACAATGCAAATCAACATCTGAGTTTTCTAATCTAATTGGCTCTCTTATGAATGGAAGAACATCAATTTACCTTTCATTCATTCAACAGTTCCAATTCCAGTGTAACAATTACTTCGCAATTATTTTTTTCACTGTTCATTAAACCATGAAATCAGTTAACAGTCTGTGAGTATGGCTGCAACACTCTTCACCTTGCAGTATGCCTGAAGGGAATTTTTTGTGAAATTAAAAAATTAGGATGTAGTTTTGAATTTTCCATTTCTGATTTTACACAAAGGGTTGGGAGAGACAGGAATAAGCTATAGTCATGTTGTTAAAACTGGCACTCTAGCTTCTTTCAATAAACATCAGAACAAGATCCTCAGGACTCAGTTAATATCAATTTAACAAGAAAGGTGGGTTGAATGTCTTCCTCTTATTTATAATGCTTTTGTATTCTTAAGATCTGAATTCTGAAAAACAATAGAACTTTGAGCACTTCTGCTTCTATATTTTCCATATTTTTATTCTGCCAGCACAGCATAACTGTCACATGAATTATTGCAAGAGTGGTTTGAACAATGACGTGAAAACCACGCTTTAACGGGGCAAGATGTACATACTATCTACTTTTTTGAATAATAAAAATGAAAAAAGTATGATAAAAAAGAGCACTGTATCTGCAATGAAGGGCAGCGGTAGGGATGTGTAATGGGGCGGACAATTATCTGTTGACCTTTGCATAAATGTCTATAGCTTTGTGAAGCAACCTAATCTACTCTCGGGAACTGTTTGGCCTGCAATCTAGTAAGAGAGTAGCACAGACATCACATGAGGATCTTTTTGCTCCAGTTGAAATCTAGAAGCAGACAGGTGAATCTACATACAGCGAACTTTGATCAAAGACAAAGGTATGAATAACAAACTCCTCTTAGGTGGCTAGTGCATGAAGCCTGAGCACATATTAGTAATCATCCCTTAACATACCAAACTATTCAAGATTAAACCCATTTACGAATGTGACTCTTGGACCTTCATCAATTACCCAATTGGCTTTTAATTCACTACATCAGAATATATGTGTTAATGACATAGGCATGAAGAACCTCTAGTGGCAGGCCAGCTGGAACCACTACAGTAATTACTGCTGGCCTGCCACATCAACCCAAACCTGAGGATTTATTATCCTACTTGTAAACACCATGATTAAATAATTGCAGTTACACCAGTTCCCCAGATGTCAACTGTTCTACTGTGATTAGAGAGATTGGAAGCTTTGAAACCATACCTCGAGAGTTTTCTCCTATGGATAATTCCCCTGACAGATGGATACCCACAAAAAACCCAGGGTACACTTACTCCCCCCCAAAAGGCATACTTTAAGATAGGAGTACCTTTCCTGGCAAGTGCAGAAAAATAACATTTACTATCCGGGGGTGGTATTACAGGTCAAGTTCAACACACACCCACTTTAATAGAGAGTCATGTCTAAACCTAGGACCTTCTTACTCTAACTGACAATCGGAGAAGATAAAACACTATACCAGAACAGATGCCAGACAAACTCAAACTAGCATGACTACCTACCATGCCATATTCTATAATAATAATTAATAATTGCTTACACTTATATAGCGCTTTTCTGGACACTTGCCTCAAAGCGCTTTACAGGTAATGGGGACTCCCCTCCACCACCACCAATGTGCAGCATCCACCTGTATCCTTCCTTCCTTGCCAAGATTGGGCAGAGCAAGAACTCACTGCTCCACACAAAAGGAGCATCAGCGGAATCTCTTTCTAGCAGATCTGAACTGGAGGCAGCCAGCCCACTTTTACTGAATCACTCAGTCACAGCCAGCCACCCCCAGACATTCTTGATGTCTACTGGCACCTACCCCCAAATGAGTAATTCTCTCAAAGAGCTGACAGTGACAAAAACACTAATGCTCAATTTCAGCATTTAGCAATTTTCAGCAATTTTAGCATTTATCCCGAAACGTTTTTGGGTAGAACTTTGTATTTTTTTTTCTCCTCTCTGGAAAATATTTCTAAACAGCCACCTAACTTCAAAAATGTACATGCAGTCTTTTAAGAAATGTATTTAAAACAGATACATTTTATGTTTAAATTTAATTGCTACAAAACATGACAATTACTTTTTACAGTCCCATCGTAGAAGAATTAAGGTCTAATAAAAAATTAAAGAACTGAAATTACATGGACAAGTACTTTAATGCAAAGCGCTGCTAAGGTTCTTCTCAGATATGAGTACAATGGACTCGGAATACAGTAATTCCTAAACTGCTGCAGTATTACACCCATTTTTGACTGAGCAGCACCACACCAAGAATTTTATCATCTGTTGATAGGTGTTCTTTTACTCCTATGGTAATAATCTGCATTTGTGAAACATTGGGGAACAGTTCTGATACACAAAATTAAGAACTATACAGAAACAGTGGTCTGTTCACATATATTTTGAAGATGAAAGGACATTTAATGTATGTTGAAAGGCCCACGATTCAACATATTTAGCTCTTATATTAAGACAAGTTCCAAAATGAGAGGAGACCATTCCTCAGGTGAATGTAAACATGAAAAAATATTAGATTAGATTATTCTTTATTGCAACACAACAATAGTTGGTGGAATTTGCTATCAGTACAGCAAGAACACAGATAATAATAATAATAAACTATTTTATATAGCACCTTTAAAGGTGGCTTCTCAAAGCGCTTTACAGGATGACAATAACAATAAATAAGAAGAGTATAACAATAAATAAGGAGAATACACAAGATAAGACACAATTACAATATACAGGGGAGACCGTGGATGGTGGTACTAAGAAGAGCAGAGGGGTGAAGAATGGAACCAGTTAAGTAAAGGCTTTTCTGAAGAAGAGGGTTTTGAGTCTGGATTTGAAGGAGTTTAGAGAGGGTGACTCTCTGATATCCTTGGGCAAAGAGTTCCAGAGCTTGGGGGCATAATAGGAGAAGGCCCTGTCACCCATACAATGTAGACGGGCTTGGGGGACAGTAAGGAGGGCAGAATTTGAAGAGCGGAGGTTACGAGGTGGGGAGTAGGGCGAGAATAGTTCAGACAGGTACTGAGGTGCCAAGCCATGCAGAGCCTTATAGGTGAGCATGAGGATTTTAAGGTTTACACGGAATTTGACCGGAAGCCAGTGCAAGGACTTCAGGACAGGAGTAAAGTGAACACTTGCACAAGACCTGGTCAGGATTCTGGCTGCTGAATTTTGGACATACTGCAGTTCGTTCAGAGTAGATTTTGATACCCCTGCGAGTAGAGCATTACAGTAGTCAATTCGAGAGAATACAAATGTGTTGATCAGCTTTTCAGCCACAGTTAATGATAGCATAGGGCGTAGTCTTGCGATATTTCTAAGGTGAAAAAAAGATGTTTTGACAGTATGCTGCACATGTGGGTCGAATGTTAAGCCAGAATCGACTATAACCCCAAGGTTTTTCAATTTTGATTGAAGCTCAAGTACAGAGCCATCTACAGAAAGGGTTACAGGACTGGCTTTACGAAGTTGATGGGGGGTACCAATAAGCATGACTTCAGTCTTGTCGCAGTTGAGATGAAGGAAGTTTTGAGTCATCCAGATTTTTATGTCAGAGATGCAATTAGATAGAATAGAGACAGCCATGTCAGTGTCAGGTTTGGTATGGATGTATATTTGAGTATCATCAGCGTAAAAATGAAAGCTGAGTCCATGTGATCTTAAAAGCTGACCAAGAGGGAACATGTAAATGCTGAAGAGCAAGGGGCCCAGTATTGAGCCCTAAGGGACACCAGACTTAACAAGACCAATTTCAGACCTGTACCCATTAAGAGAGACAAAGTGACAGCGATCAGTGAGGTAAGATTTGAACCATTTGAGGGCAGTGTCAGAAACTCCAAACACAGTCTCAAGACAGGAGAGTAAAATGTTCTGGTCAACAGTGTCAAAAGCAGCACTGAGATCAAGAAGGATGAATATAGAAAGAGAACCAGAATCAGAAGCTATAAGAAGATCATTGGTGACTTTGACAAGGGCCGTTTCTGTGCTGTGAAGTTGACGGAAGCCAGATTGGAGGGGTTCAAAAAGGTTGTTTGTCATAAGGTGGTTATGTAACTGAAGTGTGACAGCACGTTCCAGAATTTTAGAAAGAAAGGGTAAGTTGGAGATGGGGCGAAAATTGTTAAGATTGTCGAAAGCAATGTTAGGCTTTTTTGGCATGGGGGTAATGGCAGCAGTTTTGAGAACCGACATACATACAACATATACAGTACAAATTTAAATAGAACAGAAAATAGACAAACATCATCACATACATATGTAAACAACTTTTAATTTAACAGCATAAATTATACAATGGAATTCATAGTTCAACGTGAATTCAGAGTTCGTATGGCAGTGAGTGGGAAAAGCTGAGGTTGAAGCGGACAGTCCTTGAGAAGAAGGATTTGAAACATATTCCAGAAGGGAGAAACTGAAAGAGATTATGAGCTCGGTGAGAGGGGTCTGAAATGATTTTCTTGGCACGACTGGAGATGTGGCTTGAGTAGAGAGATGAGATAGAAGGGAGTTCATAGCCAACAAGTTTTGCAGCTTTTGACACAATCCTTTCCAGTTTGTAGTCATTCAAGCTCCCATACCAGACTGTAATAGAGGTGGTCAGAACACTTTGGATTACGGCTGTGTAGAACAGAAAGAGGAGTTGCCAGTTCACTCTGTTTTTTTTTTGAGTTGCTAAAAAAAACATCCTCTGCTGTGCTTTCTTGACTATGTGATCAGTGTTGGTACTCCATTTAAGATCACCGTTTATATATGTACCCAGAAATTTAAAGCAGTTTGTGGTCTCTATAGGAAAATCATTAATGAAGACTGGAATTTTTGTATTCTGAATGCATCGGAAGTCAATGATGATTTCCCTGGTTTTAGAAACACTGAGTTGAAGGTCGTTGTCCAACCACCAGGCTGTTCCCAAGTCATTCTGCTTTCTCTAACAAGTCTCATCATTATTCGAGATGAGGCCAACAATGGTAGTGTCATCTGCATATTTTAAAATCTTGACACAGTCATCCCGAGATGCGAGGTTATTAGTGAAACGGGAAAAGAGCCATGGAGATAGGACACTGACTCTCGGCACAGGTGCTCCCCAAGGCTGATGTCAAGATGTCCTATTATTCACCCTGACAGTCTATTGGCGATGTGTTAAAAAGTCCAGAATCCGACACATAGCAGGAGTTGATGTTCAAGTCCATCAGTTTACTGAATTAATTATATGGATTAATGGTATTGATTACTGAGCTGAAATCCAAAAAAAAGGATGCGAGCATAGGAATTTGACTTCTCCAAATGTTGGAGTATACAATGGAAAGCCAGGTTGACGGCGTCATCAACAGACCCGTTGGCAAACTGGTGATGATCCAGCAGAGAAGATGTACAGTGCTTGAGGTGCTTAAGCACTAGATGCTCAAAGGCTTTCATAGCCACCAAAGTCAGAGCAACTGGTCTGTAGTCGTTGAGGCAGGATAGTTTTGAAGATTAAGGAACAGGTATTATAGTGGATATTGTAAAACTGTGAGGGACCTTCTGCTAAAGAAGTGAAGTATTATAAATGTTGCTAAACACAGGAGCCAGCTGATCAGCACAATAGCTGAGGGCTGCAGCTGACAAATTGTCTGGGCCTGTAGCTTTTCTTTTCTTTTGTTTTTTTGAAGATTGCTTTTACTGTGTCGGTATAGATAGAGAAAGGAGGAGGCAAAGGGGTAGACAAAAATGAAGGTAATGAGGAGGCCTTATATAGTGAAAGGCAGAAACCTGTGCTTAAATTTCAGTCTTACAAATGAGCAAAGAAAGCTACAATTTAATAGCAGATTGCTGTAAGGTGGCAGCAGTGTTTCGACCCTGTAGGATGATCATCAGATCTCAGAAGCTAAGCAGGTCAGTAATTGGATGAGAGACCTCACTGAAAACCCATTTGCTGCTGAAAGTGGGGGTGGTGAAGCAGTAAGTCACTCTTCCTCCCGAAAAAGTCCAAACCAATGCCCCAGAAATCATGACTAAGAAAACTGTTGTAGGAGGTGCTGCCCTTCTGGTGGGATGTTTATCTACTTGAACATTAAGTCCCATGGCACTGCTCTTAAAAGTATGATCATCATCAGGATGCCCTGACTAAATTACCCTTTTTACAGTCCTGGTTATTAAAAAACACTCAGGCTTTGTGGATCCCAAAGGTGCTTTTTGAAAAACTAGGGGTGCTACCCTAACCATATTCCACTCTGGGCTTTTAAAATATGGCCCTGTTAAAAGTCCCCCTTAATTCACTTGTTGAAGCAATTTTTCCCCTCTGTACTTGACAACAAATGGGGTTGCTGACACATAGATGGTGGGGCTGCATTTCAGTGATGAATGAGGCAAGTCCTTCCTTGTGGGCAATGCACATGGGTACTTTTAGGATGAAAAATTCAATGCAAAAATGTAAGGCATTCAATTTGAACCTTTGGAATTCATATGCAGGCTTATGGCCATTACGTAAATATAAGAAGACTGTTGCTATTTATACTAACATAACTATTTAAATACAGTTGAAAAGGTCAGAAGATCTCTCACAATAGCTGTAGTCAAATGCACAAATACACTAAGGCAAATTAAAAGTCCTGTCATCTCATGGGACTGATCACATTTTTCATCTATTATTATTATTATTATTAACGAATCCAGGGTGGAATCAGGTGGAAGCATCCTGTCCTCATTAATCAATGATTAATTCAGCTGTTCAAAGCAGCCATACGTCTTTATCTGTATTGCTTCTGCTTTTTCATTCAGTAACATACAGATCAAGCTCATTGTTACATTTGAAAGACAATAAACCAGATGATTGTATAGTAATATTTTAGCAGCCCTAATTTTATTTAACACATTTTGCTCGTGTTCCACAGGAATGGGATCTTTGGCACGCAGTACATAAACAAATGATAGGACTGTGGCCTGCCACTGGCAAAATAATCCTAGAATCTGAGTTTTGATCATTATCAGTGTGTTTATTACCCAGGACAGATAACCGCAGCTGGCAAAACTGAATATAAGGCACTTTACAGACATGTGTTTCACATCTTTATTACTAAAGCACAGCTGGTGATATTTTACAAATGAGCATAACACAGTGAGAACATGGCACTGTTAAACTAACAAAAAGTATTCACTTAAAATCAAGATTTTGCTACACACAATGTATCCTGAATTATATGAAAATGCAATGTAGGTAAAAAATAAGGCTTCAACTGCACAGAGCTTTTAAGATGGAAATCTTCCATTTCAAATCTTAAAAGCTGCATACCTTTGTACAAATTGTACTGATGCAATTGTACAGGGATAGCTCTTACAACAATTTTAGAACAAGGACTTTTAAAAAGAAGAAAAACAAGATATCTGAAATGCTTACTTCCGGATGAAGTACTCAGCTAATGAGAGAAAGTAAGGGAGTTAAAATCTCTGAGCTCATATTGTTTTGCTTTGTTGATTGCTTTCTTTAATTCATTTTGACCCACAATGCCAAGAAATTAGAGCTCTAGCCAATAACCAAATGACACCCACATATTCCACCACTTACAGCAGAAAAGAGCTTTATTTCATCTCCATACCCTTACATATTGGAATTCTGTTTCTAAGAAAACTTCAAAAGGTGAGATGCTTAAAACCTGAGAGAGTTTTCTAGGTGAAAGGTGAAAAAAATCATTTCATCTATGTCCTTGGATGAGTTAATTTCATGACGCCAGATGAACGTTTTCGAAGTTTTAAGAGGAAATGTTTGGTTCACCACCTCACCTCATGTCATGGGGACACCCTGAGGTTGGAGTGGCAGGCCCTGGGACTGGATGAGCTGTCCCTATCCCGAAAGGGAAACAAAGGCTTTTGATTCAGCCACTGCTTGCCTCTCTGCAAACCACAGGGCTCCTGCTAAGATCTTACAATAGCCCAGTGGAAAGGCATTTACGCAAACACCCCCGGGCACACAGATTAGTGCAGACCTGTTCTTGAGCTCTTTAAATTTGTTTGGGCCTAGCTCCTATGTAAATAGTTAGATAGATAGATACTTTATTGATCCCGTGAGGGAAATTGCAGTTCTGGCGTTAAAGCTCTGTTCTCCACACACTGGTGTTTTTAAGTCTTTACCAACCTCAAAACTACATTATGTAGGCTATAAATATCAATTTCCTGGTGGCAAAAACTTTCCAAGTCTAAAAACAGTGACTTACAGGTGTGGAGGATTTACTGTCTGATTCAGTTTTATAAAGGAAGAGCCCTTTAAAATAGCATGCATACTAGAGTACATGCTAAAAAATCTAAAACAAATACATCATTTACAATGCTGTTTGTGATCCAGGAGTTAATTCAGCCCGAAACAGGACACAACGTGAAAACTAAAATAAGAAAGTGGTGAGGGAAAATAAGATGTTATGCATTCATAAACTGTCTGCATCCAGCAGAGAAGTTACTGAGAACCAAGGAAACGATGACCTTGATATTATTTTAGTCTCAGATCTTATAATGTTCCTGTAGAGAAATACAAAAAAATGACATCTGTTTGTTCAGCTTTTTAAATTAAACAGCATGCTTTCAGATTAGACCTTCACATTGAAGAGTGAGAACTAATCAGGGTAGCTTGCTGATTGTTTCTAAGTATTTAAGAACACAGTATATCACAATATAGAACTGAAGGCCGAAACGATACTGTCTTTATACAAAAGAGTCCTGTCTAAAGGAACTACACTGTCCTCTTAGATGTAGAAAATTTTGAATGGAAATTACCACATTAAGACCAAACCGCAAACCATTTTGGCGTGTAAATACCTAGAAGTGTAGTTTGCTGAATTTTACAGCACACATATCTCACAAACACAGACTACACTGTACTGAACATTAAATCTGAAGACAATGAAGCGTACATCATAAAAGAAAGCTGCTCTAGAAGTTTTGCTTGATAATGACTTTTTTCAATCCCTACTCCAACTCCAGATTAAAAACAGAATGCAAGTAAAACAGCAACCATTCTTAAAAATATTTACAGAACTCAGTGCCATTACATTCCTGCAGTTAAACAATCACACTCAGAAAAGGCTTTTGATTTTAACAAGAAACTCTGCATATTGTGTTAAGAATAGGGGCAGCACAGTAGTGGTTAGGGCAGTGTGGGTACTCTTAATTGGAGCAACATAGGTTCCCCCACTGAGAACAGTGCTGTTTTATTCTTGAGCAAGGGACTGCAACATGAATGTTGTTAACCCACCCACCTGCATAACCGTGTACAAGCATTGCTGGGATAAAGCATCATATCGGACCAACGACTCATCCAATTCCATCAAGTAGCCTTTGTCTGTTTAGTGCGACAGGCATTATAAAGAGTAAAATATAACTTAAATTTGTGGTTTTGCCTGTGTTTATACCACTGATCTATCAAACAAACGTCAATGCATTGGCACTTTCAAATTAAAAAGAACACAAAAATGTAGAGCAGAAGAATACATAACTTAAGAAATTTTATTAAACCATTCTGTATAAGGAGTAAACTGATCAATTTAGTATAATTACAAGGAAAGCCTGGCACTACAAATGTTTAAAAGAGCTGCACAGGACAAATGAGAAATTAAGCAAGCCAGTTACGGTCTCCCACTATTAAGTGCTATCAAGAAAAAAACATTTCAAAATATTTTATTTGATTTGTTAAACAGCAACAGAAGACGTATTCCACCAAACAAAAGCTTTTCGCTTATCACAACTTTGTCAAAACAGCAATTTAAGTCTTTTCATTTTTTTTTCCATCTCTTCAATGTGATCTATGTAAGCTGCTATTTTCCTTTATTTACAACAATCTCAGTTTCTCAATTCATTATCCATCATTCCTCAAACCACCTACAAGTGAATTATAGTTACTGCAACTAATACAAGAAACCAATAAAAAACTCCCTCTCCCACCACGCCAATATGGATTGTTCGGAATAAAAGGCTCAACTACCTAAGTCACAAGAGAGATATTTACAGGGTTTTCTTCAAGCAGTAAAAAAGGTTAAACAAAAGCTGGATTGACTTCCTTGCAGCGTCAGAGCCATTTTCCAACAGGTACTATTCTATATTTGTTGTCTTTAATAATTTCCCAAAACTCTTGATGCAGTTAAAAGTCACTTTTACCTATGCTAAACCATGAACAAAGTCTACAATTCTTGATTATTCAGTAGCAGGAAAACTCTGTTCTCGGATTATTTTGCTCCAGACATTAATAAATGATTCACTGTTCCGAATATTAATAGTGATAAAATCATATTTGGAAATACCGATTCATCACATTAGACAAAGTAAATTTCAAACTTCCAATATCAAGGAGTACTGGAAATATTATATTATTCTTGACTATATCATCCCCTTTCCTGCTTTTATAGGGTAATTATAATTCTCAAAGTATAAAGTAAAATTCCGCAAACAGAACTTCAGTAGTTTATCCGGCTACAATACATTAAGAGGTCATATAGAACAAAACCGAACAGAACCCTCAGGCCTCTAGACAGGTGCAAATATCAGGATAGTGCTTCAAGCTCACATATAGTTGCTCCAAGAGTTAGGTTTAAGTTTAGGTTCTTCATTTTCTTAATGACTCTTAATTCATTGCTAAATGCAATTAAAAACATAAGATATAACTGGTCATAGATGCATAGATATTTAAATAAAATATGATCACAAATTCACTGTATTATGATTTCACACAGTCAAAACTGATAGAAGTGCACATGAAACAATAACTGTTAATCTTTACAATGCATGTCCAAAAAATTAAAAGGAACTTCAATTATAATTTCTGGATCAAATGTAGAACAAGTCTACATTGTCAAGCAATACCAAAAGGTGCAGAATTTATCTTTTAGATTATTATTGCTGCTCCTGTTAAGTCCAAAACTATTGCTCATCGGGATCTAAAAAACTACCATGTAGCAGGTCAAACGTAGTTCACTTTTAAACATCCTAATACAGGGGTCGGCAACCTTTCACAAAGGTGGGGCCAAGATTTAAGTCACGCACTGTTTTTTATGGATCTGAGTGACATTGATACTTTTGGTAATGTTAATAACAGCCCTACTTACATTTTGATAACTAAAAATATTAAAATATAATATCTGAAACCCATGAAGTCATGCGTCTTAAAATTTAGTGTGATCCATGCCTTTGCTTTCCTTTCTGAGTTCTCTAGTCTCAGGCTTATAGCTCGACACTTTAAGCAGTACGCTAGCCTCTGAATGTTCAATTGTTAACTGGCCACGAGAGGAACAAAGAAATGAGTTCATCTGTGAATCTACCTGATCACAGAGGCATGTTGACCCAAATGCTGAGAGCAATGAAAATGAAACTTTCGTCACTGGCAGGCACTTCCAAGGGTTGATTATCGAAACATTGTGATTGCTTTCCGTAGCCTCAAGTGTGTTTCGCAGATCACCGAACTTTGATCTCCAGACATCTGAACACTAATTCAATTAGCAGTGGATGAGTGCTGAAATCCGAAAACTTCTGATGCCAGTTTTTGCATGTACACTCCAAGCCTAGCAACATGGAGCGTGCAATGTTGTGAAAGTTCTTTCAGATTGTGGAAATAGCAGAAAGTTGAGGAGTCAATGTCCCAAGAAAAAAATGTGATTTTTACAAGAAATGCCTTCTGCATTTCAAAAAGAACCACAACAGTTTGATATGCAACCTGCAGACGAAGGATGAGTTCATTCGTAATCATGGTGATGTCGGCTAGAAACAGTTTTGCAACCCATTTTTCATCATGCAGTTTATGGTAATTTGGACCATGGTCTTTATGTTAACAGACTCTCATCAAAAGGGCTGAAAAAATATTTGACATTACACTTAACAGTGAAAAATGTTATCAGCAGCATGGAATGAACCATTACCTATGAAAACAATAGGCAAGCAAGACTAAAAATAATGTAGTAAATAAAACAAGTGGAAGATTTTTTTCTATGCCAAAGAGCTTTCATTGGGTTGCATTTTGGAGAGAATTACACAACAATCAAGCATAGTTTTATTGTTGAGTTAATTTCTTCATGGTTTATTAGACTTTCACTGCACAAAAGTCTAATCGGCCAGTAGGGCTGCTTTCATTGCTAGTGCTGTTAAAAATCCCTTTGTGTGCCAATAATGGCACACATGCCACCTTTTGGAAAGGTAATTGGACTGAGGTCTGGAATTTGACTGGGACACTCCAAAACATTGATTTTTTTCTTTTTAAACTAGTGTTAAATACTTTTACTAAAAATACTAAAAACGCATTTGAGCAATTCCACTTCTGCAAATATTTAAAATTCAAAGACAACTGATAGAACAATTGAAATGCAAATTATCAATACGGTAGCATCTCACTATCTGTGAATTTAACACTCACAAATCTGCTTAGGATTCGGACTTGCCAACAGGGTCTTGGGTGAAAGAGCAGAGCGCAAATTTCAAATTAAACCCTCAACAGACTAGGACCGTGAATTGAATTGAGCCTGTCCCTCCCCCATGTCTAAGTACCCACTAACCAGCTTCTGCATCTAAATGGGACTTATTTTAATATTGTAACTAACATGTTTGCAGTGCTGCAGACAACTTTACAGGCTAACTGACAGTTTGATTGTCCTTTTCATTAACAGTGGGGCATAGTAATCACACAGAAGAAACTGCAGACATTCTCTGGACAAAGAGAAGGGATCCATCTTGTTTATTTTAGCTGATTACTACAACTTTATGACTACTTTTGTTTGAGTTGATCAATATTAATTTAACTTGAAGTCAATGCATTGGTACTTTAATTATCATGTAAGGGTGGATTATTTATTTCTTTTAACCATACACACTATATACTGCAGCACTTGTATATATGTGACAATATAGGGATGGATTTGGTCATATGCAAATGTGACCACTCACAAAGATTTTCTGCAGTGAACTCTCACAAATGTCAAGATCCTACTGTATATTGAACTATAAAATGGAAAATCTTCATCTTAAGAACACAAAATATTTAAAAATGTAGTATTAATTAAAATCACAAAAGATTTTGCACAAAATATCAAATTGGATGACATAATAGCTGTGTAGCCTGCAGAGTCCACCTTGGAACCATTCACCTGCTAATCCTGTATTGTGAGGATTGTGGCAAGCCAGTGCCTAAAGTAAGGCAGTCTAAACAGTTTTAAAAAAAATCAAGAGATAAAAACAGGTCACTCAAAAAATATTTTACAGAAAAAATAAAACATTCATACATATACACACCTACACAAATTACAACTTTAAATCTAGATAAGACACTGTATACCCTTGTTACACTTTTGTACATTGTGTTTTGTATTGTTTGGAGTCTCATGGCTCGTTAATTCAAAACTCAGTGACACCAGATTTTGCAGGTTAACTTAAGAAGAATACACATAAACTTGAGTTTAAAACAAAGTCCGGCAGTCAGTATCTGACAAGTCTCCTTCAAAAAACACATGCAGTTCAGGCCACAATGAAGCAGCTGTGAAGTTATGCGATTAGGATCAAAATATACAGCACCATCTCATAGCACACCCAGGTAAGATCTCCACCCCACCTTTCATAAAGGCAGCATAAGGTGAAAAGCAGGACTGGGAGCACATACCTACACTCCCCCTGGACTGTGAAGAGACAACTATTACAGGGCCACAGAGAAACGGACAGTTTATAACAGATAATCGATCCTAATCAGCATGTTATTGGAGGTGGGATGAAACCAAAGCACCTATGGAAAACTGTTGTAGGTCAACACATCGTTGATGCTCTCTTTATTAGTCTTTGTGTGAACATTATTACAGCATTCACAGAACGTCAAGATCAAGTACCAACCCCAGGCAACTTGGACTGAGGAACCCATTTGTTTCAGATTCCTAGACAACTGCAGTCTTTCATGCCTCAGCAGGACAACTGCAGTTTATTCTCCAAGAGTGAAACTCCTATGTTATCTTTGACATCTTCACTTCTTCCAAGCCCTCAGAAACACTGACAGACCACGAAGCCCAAGTCACAGATTACCACTGTAAAAGCCATTTACACTTGTAGAGAAATTACCATTTTCTACATTAATTACCAACAGTGCAGAAAAGGTCAAGTACAGTTTAGCATTATTTGCTAAATGCGTGTTTCATTTGATCATTCAATCTACTTCTGCAATAAAATTTCTGAAACCTAGTCATTTGAATCAAAGAAATGAAGCACAAGTGCTAGCTGAGAGCAGTGTAGTTCATACGATGGCTGGATGAGAGAAAGAAGTACTTAAATGAGCTTCCATATGGTCTTTGGCCCCCAGAAGCAATTTCTACCTAGAATATTGTCTCCTTAAATATTTTGTAATATCACTGGAAGTAGAGACAGTAGAGGCCTGTTTTAGGCCTTAAAATAAAGGCACTGTTAATATAGTTGCCAGTTTTTGATTTAGCCATAGTCTTAGTCAAGTCCACTAGTGGTTGTTAGTCATAGTTTATTTCTGTTCACCCACTTAATTTACTCTAGTCAACTAAGTTCTGAGTATAACTAGTCTTACTAGTCGACTAAAACAAAATTAAATTAAAATTTTAAATGCATAAAGGTATAATAAAATGTATTGCTAAGAAAATATTTAACACATCTAATAAGAACTCAAAAGGTCTTTGTTGCACAATCTAAAGTGTATTTATTGATTCCCAGCAAAGTCAAATATCAAACAAGAAATAACCGTGCAATAAAGGGTTAATGATAATCTTATACAGAGACATGGATTTTACTTTATTAGGAAAATTCATTCCGTTTTTAGACTGTTAATGATTCTGTAGTTTTGCACAGACTTTTTTGTAAATGTATTTTTTCCAAAGTTTCAAAGAAAGCAATATTACAGATTTATTCAATAGAGGCTCCTGCCAATACTGAATTTCCAAAAACTATGGGATAGCTGCTACATAAATTATTACAAATATTACCACCAGATAGGAAAAGCAATACAGCGTCCTCCAGAACTATTGGCACCCTTGGTAAAGATCAAAGTTCCAGTGATGCTTAGCGAACTCCAGGTGCTTCTGTTTGTGGTCTGACAACAGCAGAGACTTTATTCTGGCAAGCCTTCCAAATAGTTTGTTGGCATGGAGGTGGCATCTCATTGTAGTTTTGGAGACTTGGTGACCTCAGGATGCACTAACTATTGCAATTGTCCAACTGTGATCCTTGGCGAAAGTTTTGCTTTTCAAACCATCCTCACTGTGCGTGGGGGCAAAATGCACCTGCATCCTCTTCCAGGCAGGTTCATCACAGCCCCAGTTGTTTGAAACTTCTTAATTACTGCCCTAATAGTGGAGATGGGTATTTTTAGGTGTGAAGCTATTTATTTGTAGCCATTGCCTGATTTCCGAAGGTCAGCAACCTTTTGTCTCATTTCATTTGTGTATTTTCTGATCTTCCCCATGTTGATGGATGACTAAGGGTGTTTGGCCTGCATGCCACCTCATATCTATACCCCAGTGAAACAGGGGACCACTTAAAGAGATCCTTAAGACTCAGGTGTGCTTATTAAAAAAGGTAAAATATGAATGGGAATATATGTCAATTAGATTTTGTTCATAGGAATTTCTAGGGGTGCCAATAATTGTGACCCATGTGTTTTTCAGAAAAATGTTTGTTTTACTAATAAGGATTTTTTTTTCTTTGAATAATTTCACCTCACTGAAAGGTTAGCTTTCTCTCATATTTTCAGTTTAAGATCAAGCTGATAAACAACAAAGATTTTTTCATAACCTTTTTTGCTCATCTTTACCAGGGGTGCCAATAATTCTGGTGGGCACTGTATATATAGATTACAGTACATTCTTTAACTTAATGTTATATTAATAACTAGCCGTTTTGACGCCACAATATTTCAGTTTCAAAACTTCCAGTCTAAGAGTAACCTATGTGTTAATGATGTCATGCTAGTACCATGCTGACAAAGTGACAGGCCTGTCACAGCGCTTTCACTCCATTCTTCTGAAGCAATAAGACGGAATGCCAGCATGCGCTATAAGATGCTGGTGCTACAATAAAATGTTCTCGATTAGCTGAACACCCAACCTTATTGGGTGTTTAGCTAATCGTAAACAAACTACATGTAATGAACTTTTTTTCTAATTGCTATTAATGCTATGAAACATACAGTACACAAAAAGCATTTGACAGACTCATTTTAACATTTTAAAAATAAAATCCGAACAAAAATCATATTTCTGACAGCGCCATTACGAAGCAGAAATGCAGCGTGCATAGCATGTTCTACCAACTTTCACATTTTAAGAGAGTATCTTATACATTCATGTCTATCCAAGACACAAAAATAGTAATTTTTAATTTTTAATCTAATATGCAAACTGTTAAATACGGCTAATTCTTGCTTAGTTTTCTAGCTACTTTGTTGACTACCTACAATATAATAAACGGATGTCTTCATGCAAAAGTGCCTGGGTGCTCAGCTGCGACTGCTTGCACTTCAGAGTTTTTGTTGTTTTCAACTCACAATGTACTGTTTATCTTCAGTAATGTGTTATAGATTTTCCTGGTTTACTCTTTCTAAATGAAGTAATGCCAGAGTCCAGATCTTTTTCTTCCAGCTAAAAGCATTAACAACCACAAACATTTACTGGACCTCAGTGGCTTTTCTTTTTCTCAGCGAAGTACTCGTTTTAATATTTAATCAAATTAACAACGTATACATATCACTGTTTATCTGGGTACCAATCAACTCACAAACAATGAGAGTTCATGACATGAGGTGTGGGAAAGACCGACTGGAAATGAGGAACAGCTAGAAAACAAAAGCAGAGAAAACGGCACACTGGCGATTCTCGCACAGTAGTAGCCCGGAGGCACCGCGCCACAGCCCTGGGATTATACCCGTTACAACCAGTCTGTTACTGGCCAGACAGAAAATAAATGTGCAAACGGTGGACCTCATATGACGAAATTCATTTTCGGCATGAGTTTTCGTGAAACGGGTTGTTTCATCTCGTCTTAATACACTCAAACAAAAACCACAAAGCAATTTGTGATTGTCATCATTGTGGATTATTTTCGTGAGCATTTCGTCTTTGTTGACCAAAATGAAAAATGGGTCGTTGATAAACGTTATAATTTTCGACAACTAAATTAAGACTGATTAAATAATATGCTTATTCCCTACATTTTCTCTGTTTAAAAATAAAAAATATACTAATAGATTGAGTATCCCAAATCTGAAAGGAGAACAATCAGGGCTAGATGGATGATTAATCCAACAGGTCTGAAACCAACAGCACATGCCCTTCAACTTTTAGGATGACAGAAATGGAGGAACTCCAAGGAAAATAATCTAGTGGCCCCAAAAAGGATCGGTCGTCTCTTGAAACAAATTGAAGATGTAAGATGTGCCCCAATTTCACCACTAAATAACATCCTATTGATTTAAATTTAATTTAATTTGAACAATTCAGGAGACAAGGCAAATAAAACAGATGCTACTTTAATGACCTTGACAGTCAGGCAACTGAAATGGAGGACAAGCTTTTTAAGTCTTAGAAACCTCAAAACAAAACAGAATGACCTGGAAAAAATGGGAGATGTAACACGAAAGCTACAAAATTAGCAGATAATTTTATTTAATATGAAGTGTTATCTTTGAACTAGACAAGTTTCCATATGGAGTATAACAACAATGGGCAAACAATCTACCTGGTGCAAAACCAATGCCACATGAAAAATTCTGGGTAATGCGCCGTTCTGGAGATACCAAGATAAATAAAGGGTTTCTGCCTGGCAAAAGAAAGGGGCAATCTACAATATGAAAACTAGGATTCTAGACATGTAGGTAGATATTTTATGAAGAACAAGTGGCTATCTGATAAGGAGATTCCTTTTCACTCTCTATAGAGCAAAATCATAAGTGTAATATTAATAAAAAGTGGATCAAGTAGGTATCTACCTCAGCATTCACAGCTACCTACTTGAACCTACTTCTTCCATCAACAGAGGCTAACCCACCCAGGTTATCGATAAGGCCCACACCTGGGCCAAAAACAGCCCTCAGATCATCAACTCGATCAGGAACTCCCAGTCTCACAACCACATTCCCTTGGTGCTTCCCTACCACCCTAACGCACTTTCTATCCCCAGGACCATTATTAATAACTACTCGATTGTACAGGACGATCCCTCCATTGGTACCCTTTATTCCGACCGCCCAATCATCTCTTATTGCGGACCATCCCATCTACGTAAACTTCTTGTTCACAGCTCCCTCGACTGCACTCGGCAATCATCCCCACCAGGCACCTTCCCCTGCAACAGAACTCGCTGCATCACCTGCAATCTATCATATCTAACAACACACTCATTCAGGGCCCCTCAGGTCAATACCGGATCACCCAGATGACATCCTGTATCTCTTGCAAAAAATGTACAGCTATCTATGTTGGGGAAACTGGAAGGAGACTAGGAGAACGCTTCTGAGAACATGTTAGGGCTGTGAAGATTCAAGATTTCTGCAAGCCCATAGTTTCTCATTTCACCTCAGACGGCCATGATCACACTGATCTCTCTGTGTCCATTGTAAAAGAAGACTTATTTTTGTGTCAACTTCTCCATTCGCATGCAGGTTTTAACTTCACTCTTTTCTCCACCCCTCCACTTTGCACTTCCTGAGTGGCCTCTCTGCCTCGCCGCTCTCCCTCCACTTTTCCAGCTTTTTTTCTCCTATGCTGTTTCAGACCCAAAGAAGGCTCCACAGCCGAAACGTTGTGTTTCTTTTCCTCTCTTCATCAATTTCCCTATGGGATTAATAAAGTATTATCTATCTATCTTAATCTTTGCCATCTGCTCTGCCTTTCTCACACCTTAAGAAGGCTCCACCACTGAAACCTTTCTTTTCAGCATGGAATAAACCTGCTACCTGTTCCTTAATAAAAAGTGTAACACGCTGTGAACTATGTGAGTTTAAATTGACTGAGGCAACAGATCCTTTTTACCCATATTCAAAATAACTAAACAAAAATAAATAATTGATATTCAAAATAACAAAACAGTGAATATGGAATGTGAAAAAGTTTGGTTAATCCATCAGTCAGTACTTAGTAACACATCCATTGGGAGAAATCACAGCTTCCAAACGTTTCCTGTAGCCAAATAAGAACATTTCTATTCTTGCTTGTGGAAATATTTTCCGACTCTTCCAGCTCAGACATATTCTTAGGTCTTCTTACATGCACTGCATATCTGAGAACACGCTACAGATTTTCAGTAATATTCAAATCTGGGGACAGTGAAGGTCATTCAAAACCTTAATGTTTCATTTCTCTAAGTACTTCATGGATTATTTTGATGTATATTTTGGATTGTTGCACTGCTGAAATATCAAACCTCTTTTCAGATAACCATCTTCTGTGGTTATGGCCAAAAGGATCAATTTTTGTTTAATCAATCCACTGCACTTTGTTTCAAAAAGTTTCTGGCTTATCAAGGTTCTCTTTTGCATACTTTAGACAATGCTGTTGTGATTTGTGATTAGGTCGTAAGAATGATTTCCTTCTGACAACTCTCTCATGCAGATCATTGATGTGTAAGCAATGCTGTACTCTGGACCAGTAGACAACTAATTCAGGTTTCAGCTGAACTTTTTTGCAGGTTCTTTGCAGTGATCTATGGATTCTGCTTTGCAGATATGCCCTTTTGAGGCAATTCTATCACAGAGTTTTCCAGATCTTGCCTTTACTTCAACAACTGCACATAACTTCCATTTCTTTATGTTTCTGACATTTGAAATTGCAAGCTGGAAGCAATTAGATACCATTTTATAGCCTTCCTCTGCTTTGTAAGAGTGAATTATCTTATTTTCAAGTCCTCAGACAACTGCTTAGAGGAGACCATAGTTGTTCAATGTAGGCAAACAACAAATACAGTCTGAGAGGCTAAAAGGGTCACAGTATTGGTTCAGCCCCGGAATTGTGTTCGCCTAACTTAATTTAAGGCCCAAAGAGTCAATCAAGCTTTCAAAGACAAATTAAAAATGAATAATTAACTAACTTGAAGGGTACCCAAATTACTGCACATACCACATTTTATTTTTTCAATCCGTTAAAATCGGCAATTTAGCAAAAATTATGAATCAATTTGCAAAAACATCTGGAGCTTAATTTTGTACCATGTTGAGGTTGTGTTGCTTTTTGTTCACATATAGATTCAATGAAACGTTTTAACAAGAAGTGCCCAGACTTTTGTACACATCTGGAACTGCTAGAAGGAGCATGCTTCTTGGTTTGTTTATTGTCTTCATCTTTACCTTGTAGAAGAAGGACACGCTATTTCGGTATTTACAGATGTTTGAAAAAAGAGACTTAACTGGACACAATCACACTCTGATACAACAGCATCTTAACTGGAGAAGAATGTAGGCTTTCTGCAATACTTTGAATGGACTATTTGAACGCCATCATTGACTATGTGTTGATGACAGAGACTGTGTTTGAGTCTGATCAGTTACATTGTTTATACTATGCTTTTCACTTTGGGGGAGTAATCATTAATGATTTATTTTCACTTGACCAGATACTCACATTATATTATCTGCTACAGTATCACTTATTTTTCCCTTAACGAAAAAATGTCTGCTTTTTACCAGTCTCGGATTTTAAATATTAAATGTCACAACTCATCTAATTAAGTAGATAAAAGTTTCATATATTAAAAATATTTTTGACAGCAAACCACCGTTCTAAAAAGGAGCATGAGAAACTGGGACTACATTGCGGTGGAAAATTATTTTCTCTTTCATTTACTTCTAGTTCAAGAAATTCATTTTCCAACATGAGTCATAAAAGTGAACTTTTTGTTGCAGAAGTGTTTGAATGATTTCTCTGTCCTTGATATGCCAAGGAGGGAAATTTCCTCTGTAATGTAACCCTTGTTAATACATATACACCAATTTTTGACAGGACATTTTTAAAAATAGCTTTCTTTCAGTATCTAAACTGTCCTATGATTAACTGGGGGTACATCAAATTAATTTTAGACTATAAACTGGACAAGACATCAGATAAATCCACATTTCTGAGTGGATTTGTAACATTTTTGGTAGATTACAGGCTAATATATGGAGACATAACTACCCTAAGGAAAAGGTGTTCTTTCGCACCCCAGTGCCTAAGACCTAGAATGGGCTTATCAAGTCTTTCTGGTTAAGGACTAACCAACATACAGTGACTTGCTGAAGTATTCAATCCCATCCTGATTTGTCAAAACAAATCCTGAAACTGAACACTTTTATGGATGAGATTTAAATGTCAGCAAAAACTGCAAGAAATAGTAGTTTACACTCCATACTCATAATAGCAATAAACTTTTTAATTTTTAAGTCAAATAACTAATCAATGAAGCCTATATATTTTTGATCTTACTATTTAATTTATTAACATGCATCTTAAGATTTTACCTAAAGCACCTTCACGAAGACTTGAAAGGTATCTCTCTTTCTCAGAAAGAATGATCAGAAAGATTTATTTGGAAGAAGTGTAGAAGTGTTCTTCCCAAAATTGTGCAGCTACAGCAAAAAACAGAATCAAAAGGCAAATGTGCATGCAAATTCCACTTGGTTTTTCTCAATTTAGAACACCACATCTAGATTTGATTACCTGTTACTACTTTTAAAAGCTCAAAGAAAAATTATCAGAATTACCTCCTAAATGAAAGGAAGCTTTTTTGTCTTGTGCAGTTTGTAATCGGTCAGAGAAATGGTTCTACTGTGGTATTCAGAAATCGAAGGATTAAACAATGAAACCACTGTTGAGTAACAAACAAAAATTCAGAACAATTATAGCACTTTGTATAAGAGCTTCAAATATCAGTTTATGTGTCAAAACGGGTCACACAGATTGTTTGTTTTCAGTTTTTTTAATGTGAAATTTAATTTAATTAACAGTTAAAACAGCTGAATTTTACATTTTACTTAAGAAATAAGAACGCATGATGAAAACTTTGTTTTGTGTAAGAAATCAATGGCTAAAAATTATAACTAATCAAATTATAATTATATATAACCAGAGGGTAAATATATTATACAGCCGGTATTAATATCAGTGACAGCTGTACAAATGACAAATACAGTAAGGAAGTTTTACAACTGAAAAATATAACTTAGGTATAGCAAATATATTTTAAACAAGAATATCAATGATCAAGGATATCTCACAGCAAAGTGTGAGCAAAAACAAAGTTGAAGTAGATGGGATACTGGCCGTTAGTCAGCTATTTAGGCTATAAAAAAATCCAGACCTTTTCCCAAATCCTTCAATAACTCCGCAATTCTCAACCCAGGTCAGCAGTACACTGTGATCAATGACATCCAAAAAGAACATTAGGGCTAAACAGAATCAAAACTGCCAGGTAAGCAATAATGATCATCCATTAATTATTAAGTACCTTGGACTGTCTCAGTGATTGGAAAAGTGAAGACTGAGCACTATTGATAAATAGAAGCACATCCCAGTCTGGATTTAGCAGATAGCTTAATCTGTTTCAAATTCAAGCAGCTCATTCATTCAAGAATTTGTTGGGAAAAAATGTCTTCTATGCTCACATGCCAATAATAGTTGGACCAAGAAAAGCCTTTTCCAGCAGTGTAGTAACCACAGTTAAATTGAGTGTTAATGGCACTGTTCCGGACTGCAATATAGCACAAAATAAATACAGGTGGATGTAGGGTCTGATTGTGTTTTCTAATAAACTGCATTACATCTTTCTCCCAACATTCAACACTCAGCTGGATCACTGTTAGGAAGGAGGTAATGAGCATTAGATCACAGCTATCAACATCAATTAGCCCAGCAGATCCAGATCTAGATCCAAATAGTGCTCCATTCTAATTAACCTCATCTCCAAAACGAATAATCCAAAGCAGCTTCAATTCTTTCTGCTCACTATTAGAAATTAAGAACTCTGATCAAAATACTTTAATTTCGATCAAGGTCATCCACAATTAAACCATCAAAACCACTAAATTCTACATAATGCCAAATATAAAATATAAGAAAAATACTTCATCGTGAGCAAATTACAAATTGAATTATCATCCAGGATTTTTGTGTTGTACCATACAACTATCCACCCATTTTCTCTTCCAATTCAGGGTCACAGGGTATCACAGCAAGCAACAGGCAGGATACACCCTGGAGGGACACCAGTCCATTGCAGGGCACACGCAGACACGCACACACTCACACCAGGACTGTGGGAGGAAACTAGAGAACTCAGGAGAAGCACAAACATGGGGAGATCATACAAACTCCACACAGACAGTACTCCAGGACCAGAACTGAACTTTTATGTCATGCCCATCAATGTTCGAGACAGAATTGAATCTCTATATGGTGAATCTTTTAGATTAAGCAATTACCTACCTTCTACAATCAAGTTTACGCATTTGAAAATAATCTTTTATTAAACTGCAGTTGTGAGAGACTGCTCACCCTACCACAGCTATTAGAGAATTAATGAATCAATCAAGGTGCCTGGATTAACTCAACTGACTAAAACAAACACGTAGGTCAATAAAATATAAAATGAACATTCATGATGCATATTTAATTTTATTCCTGTTTCACATAAGTATATTTGATATTTTAATTGATTGATTCAGTATGAGCTAAACTGTCTAAAAATATGTACACCCTGAACATGGAAAAGAACAGATGCGGAAGAAATTTGGTCATTTTCATGTTGCTATCATTATATACTAGATTAAAAAAAATATTTATGCTACCATGTTTTTAGAAAAATTAAAAATAGAGATCTTGAATATTAAATATTGTCTTAATTAACTGGTTATGAGGGACCAGGATAGGCTTAACTCTATTGGTTGCCCCTCATTACTGAAAGAGTTGATGGGCACAAGTGATGAGTTGATGACTAGTTGAAAAACAAGCATGAAGGACAACAAAGGAATCAATAATGCCTGATCAATAAAATAATGATGCTTTCATTTTACTGGTATAGTGGAAACTGGACTACAGCAGTACACAGTTGCTCCTATCTTGCAGTCAGCAATTTCTAGCCTAGCAAGAAGTTACATCCAGAGTACACCAATTGGGAGTTAATTACTTACAACACCACAACAGGATCAGCATCATCTTTCCAGAGTCATGGTCTGTGTAGGTGTGTTAGCCTAATCTATCCAGAACCCCACTCACAGTGACTGATGGCAACTTGACAATATAACCCTACACTGATCAAGTCCTGGGACCTCATCTTCTTCGTCTCTCAAGGGATCACCGTGACCAGGGCAACGCTTGTTCATGTGTTACTCATTTAACAAACAAACATTTCTTGCAAGATGACAAAGCGACAGTTGTGCTGTAGATACTCTACTCAGCAGGCCTGAGCCCTACTGAACATTTGTGGGATGAGCTAGGTTAATGGGGGATCAAGGTATCAGAGACCAGTGAACAGGCCCATGTTTCAACAGGCTATGTGCAAGGAATGGGACGGAAACCCAAAGGACAGCATCTGCCACATGGTGTAAAGCATGTGTAACAGATGTAAAGCTTGTACTGCTTCCAATAATATTCACACATGCTACTAGCCTGTGACTTTCTCAGCAGACCTCCTGCTGATGACATATGTTAATCAACTTAATGAATTTACCTCCGTCCAATAAAATGTGAGTGCACCTAATTTTTTGCCCATTATAAAACAATATTGTATGTCGCAAAAGAATGAGTGAAGGTTTATTCCATGCTGAAAAGAAACAACATTTTGGCTGTGGAGCCTTCTTCAGGTGTGTATTGTATTCCTACATGATGATACATGTGAATTTTCTTCAGAATCCCACTTAAGCTGTATTTCATAACTTGATATGTTACTCAAGGATTTCACAGAAGTAGATGTCTCTTTGTTTAAAGTGACTTAGTACTTAATGAAAGATAAATAATGCTATTTAACACTATTAAAGTAATCTGTTAAGAGAAGCATTTTGCTCGATTGTATTCAATGGAAAACCAAAACAAGGTCGACATATTTAGGGTGGCCAAACAATAGTTAATGTGGTTATTTAATAAATTATTAATCTTATCTTTGTCCAGACTAGGAACATGAAAGTTGTACTATGTGCGTTAACCTTGAAATGTGCAGTCTGTAATTAAATCATCCCATACCCCGTTACTAGAAGCCTTAGGAAAGCTTTTTTTATTACATATGCATAGTTTCGAAACAAATCAGTCTGCACCAGAACCAAAGAACCTGAATAATTTTGTTTATTTTTTGGGCAGTTTCACATAAGCAAACAAACATGTTGTTTCATGAAACAGTACTATTACCCCAGAATCATTTTTTAAATAAATAGTGTTTAAAAATGAGATGTAAGAAACTGTTGCATAAACTATTGGATGATAAAAACAAGTTACAACATGGTGCTGGTGTAAATCTAACTTGAATGAATTAAACTAATAATTTACCAACTGTAACAAAACTAGTATAAGCACATATTAAGACAGAAAAATGATGCTGTGTTTTTCTCAGAGGACAGACACGACAAAAAACTGAACTATTACACTATTAAGATGCAGACATAGTTTGTTATCACATCTTAGGAGGCAGGGAAATTAAAATTCAAATTGAAATAAGATATAAGCATGCACAGGAAAACTAACATCTAGAAAAGAGCTTGTTAACAATTTGAGTTCTTCTAAAGCTGATGCCTAGTCATTAAAGACATGCATTTAAACAAAATGCAAGACGTCTTCACACAACACAGATTATCAAGAGGTGCAAGTTTAAGGCACTAAAGGAACAAAAATTATTAAAGTGACCCTCTTAAATTATAACATTGTTGTTCTCTAAAGCCCTTTCTGCAAAGCCTTCCTACATCAAGAGCAAATTTTTCATCGTAACTTAGGAGTATAACGTCCCAGGTAGCTGGGAGGAATACTGAAGGACATTACCACTATAAATTTAATTAAATTATAAAGCAAGAATATAAAATGTGCACAATTTGAAAATGAAACTAGGAAACATCTTTTTACAGCATTATCATCTTACTTATTTTTTTGGGTTACTTTTCACTGAAGATCCTATAAGCTTGGTCTTCATAAGGAGGGCAAAGGGATCTCTGCTTCATACAAGTGCAACCATTTCTGGCTACACACAAAGCTGAGCTTCTGCTGCAGCGTGATCCATTACACTGTTAAGGAGCACTCCAAGACACTTTGCAATGGGGTAACAACATGCCTGAATGTCTTTAAAGCTAGGAAAATCACTGGCACTGCTTTTCATGTCAAACTATTCTCTTTAGACTGCAGTAATTTAAGTTACAATTTAAGTTACAGTATTCTGGAATAGTACTAAGTTCAATTGCACACCTTTGTGTCCTTTAAGAACACGGCTGGGATCTCGTGTCTCACTTTTACAGGCCACATTCTAGTAATGATCTTTATTTAATTCACCTGTGCTATTATACAGTCATGTGTTAACAGGCCACCTTAGTAAATTATTTAACATGAATGTTACAGTTGCACCAGTTCACTGCAATAGGACACTGCACTCAAATACAAATTGTATTAATAACTACTTACTGTATGAGATGGGTAATTGCTTCACTAAAATGATGCACATGACACATGTAACCTATTACATTATTTCTCCAATGGTGTTACAAGGGCACCTTTGTTAATTGATTTAATATATTAAAAGCTGGTACAGAATCGCCAAACCACTACAGCGTCAATTTAGCAGGAGAGTATACTTGATACACTCAAAAGATTCACATGGCACTCTGTATTCAAAGTGGTCACAAATTGCAGGGAATGCTGAAAAGGGTGTAGGGTACAATAAATGAAAAATCCAAGGTTAGCAATACAGCTGTGCCGAGGTTAAAGGACAGATAATGTATTTTGTGTATACTGTTTGCTGTGTGTGTTTTTATAATATCGGATATACTTAAACAATAATGGACATGATGGCCCTGCTGGAGGGGAGAAAAATTACCCAGGTCTAATTATGTAGCCCCAAAAGCACACAATCCTGAACATTTTTCAGAAGCAAAGCACACAATTCAAAACTGTCCTTTTGATTGATTTCTGTGGAATGATCCTTCTACTAGCACCACACTCATCTTTTTTTTATCCTCAGTGACATTGCACCTGACGAAATGCACTTATTATGACTATCTAATACTGAGGATGTTACTGCATATGGATAGTAACTGTTCTTTCCGAGCTCTTTTACCTAATTCTACATTTTATACACACATTTCCTTAAAGTGTCCTATTTACATATAGCCTTGTGTTCCTCTGATGGACATGGGTCAAAAGAACAACATGAAAAAAACAACAAAAAAAGCAAAGCTTACAAACCACCATACATTCTTCAAATTTTATACTGCATTTTTTGTATTTCTCAAAGCCTTTGAAAAAAGCTTTACTCCTCTAAAGAATTTCATTTTAAAAGCATTTGTTTAACTTGAAAGAGGTAAAGTAGAAGAGTTGCTAAGCCTGCTCCAGAGACACAATTGTGCTGCAGATCACTCTCTCCTTTGCCCTAGTTCCTGGTACAATCCAGAAAAGTCTCCTATGTGGCTCTTAGTATCCTTAATGACAGTGAATCAAGACTGAAGCTTCAAGCTTGTTTTTTCATAATGAGACTTGCCTTTACTGCATTAAAGGCAAAGAGGCTCAGCTGGGTTAAACCTTTTACTGCCATACTGGTCACACAGAGGAATCTTTGCCTCAATGCCATGACCTTTGACCTAAGGGAGCTGGAATGAAGGGCTCAGTCACTAATTGATTATGAAGATCCTCCTATCAAACAAATGGTTTACCTAATACTTAATTTAAAAAAATTACATCAATAATACTGCAAACACCTGTCAATTTTACATACTTCAAATTAAAACTCTGCTGCTGTAGCAAAGAAATGAATTGAAGTCCTACATCTGTCCCAGTTGCAATTTACCATACCATTCATTTTTTCAAGAAATAATTCTTCCGATAAGATTCGTAGGACTAGGTAAAATCTTAAAAGGCTTCATACTTCATTAACTAAACTTTTAGTATCCTACATTGCCAACATCAGTAACACAGAGAATGTATTTAAAATAAGATTCCTGACAATCTTTAATCTTTGATCTTTAAGGTGGAAAATAAAATCTG
Organism: Atractosteus spatula; assembly: GCF_055471065.1. Lineage (NCBI taxonomy): Eukaryota > Metazoa > Chordata > Actinopteri > Semionotiformes > Lepisosteidae > Atractosteus > Atractosteus spatula. Next base: position 49,409,746 of record NC_142706.1, read on the forward strand.
TTTATGACTGTATAAGGAACGCAACCTCTATCAAACTTCTCATTTTAACTATACTGAATACTGTTAAACCGCCATGAGGCTGGACAAGCTGTGAACATACAATATACAGCACAACAAATACTTTTATTTACATCTAAGATCTATTTCAGATGCAGAGGGTTAGTAATAAAGGATCCAGAATCCAGAAAAAAGCAAAAACAGTAAGAATAAGGCGTTTACCTTGGAACTAAATGTGACCTAACTCATACCTCAAATAGCAATATCGTTTTTAGTATGAAGGGGTGATTGTTAAAATAACTGTGTCAGCATTTGTTAAAGCTAAGGGTTTTCTTTCTAAACCCTGGAAGAACATACAGCTAGAAGTGATCCAGCAGCGTGACGGTTTCAGGAGAGAGGCTCAGGTCCACGCACTGACAAGGGGAATTCACAAATCCTTCGAATCCCCTACATAGTTTTACTTCTTTTTCACTCTTGCTTCCGAGTTCAAAGTTTGCTTAGAGTTCTCAAGGTTTGTAGTACCCTGATACCCAAATTTAATGCCATCAAATTGCTTCTGCACACAATTTAATATTCTTTTCTTAATGCATGCTTTTTATAGCACACTCTTTCTGCAAGATGTGACAGTAAAGCACACCATGAGATACATACATTCCTGTTTATTAAGTGGATGGATTTGCATCTTTATAGCTACTAGTGTAAAATGTGCACTGCCCTGCATATAAATATAATTTTGCATTATACTATCAGATATGTAATGTGGGTTAATGGTGTTTTTAAACATGATAATAACTTCAGAAAGACAACCAGGCTATGCCACAATTATTAAAAGCAGAACAAAGAGTAATTAAATCAGATTTTGTTTAATTAAAATATTAGGCTCACCAGTCAACATACTACAATCTGAATGCGATTTTATGGAATAAGCCTGAGAGAAGATTAAAAAGGCTACAATCGCCAAAAGGCTAAATATGTAATCAGAAGCAATTAAGACAGAAGTTTCAAAAACAAAAAGACAAGCTGTGCAAGAGCATACCTAGGAGGAGGTCTGCAGCATTGTTGTACACAGCAGCACAATATCAACTACAGATTCTAAACAGGAGGGGAAGATATTTAACAGCATGTGGAAAGTAGGCAATAAAACTTAAGTTAAACGTATTTCCTGCTGCATTTCCTCCTGAGTGGATTATTAAATGTTTATATCATTAGCTATTACATGTTCTTCATTTCCTTCTTGTTTTTCAGTAGTTTCCATGTGTTCCCACTCTTCTGACTGCCAGTATAAAAAATAAATTATTTTAGAGACAGCTATTATATTTTGTCCTAAGCCAATTAGGAGTCTCCATTTTATATTTATCTGTACTAACTACTGTTCTCACTCCCTTACTGGCTTTAAGGACTTTATATTTGTACATGTATAATATCTTTCATGCTGCAGTCTGTTAAGGGAAAAAAAGAACTTGGGCTTCAGGCATAGGACAGGCACAGCACACAGTGTATCAGTTCACACTGTGAACTGAAGATCCCCTTAGCCAGCTGTACCCCTTCTAATCCAGGCCACACTCCCAGAACACATCTTAATACAAATAAATAAAATAATGACAGATTCATTTTAAATATGTAAAAGCATATCTGATGAACTAAGTATAGTCATTATTAAGAGATATTAGATATTAGAAGATATTGGCTTCATTATTTCCAAAATACAGATTGTACAAATACATTTTCTTTGCATGTATTAAATGTATTATAAAATGAAATCTACTATGCATTTGTTGTACAAGATGTTTACTTTAGGTCATTGTGGCCAACTGATCTGTAAAATTTGGGAACTTGCTATACCTTCCTAAAGTTTTTTTTTGTATTTCTTAAAATTTTATTCAATACAACAAATTAACATTTTCAAAGAGCAGGCTGAAAGTGATTTTCTAACTGAAGTTTACAAATACCTATAGTAGTACAGGTGGGTAGCTGCGTCAGCATGCGTAGGCTGCAAAGGATACCTATACACTGTATAGGTACCTCACCTATACCTATACACTGTTTACCTCATATGAAGTTTTAATTAATTTAACTTAATGCGAAAGCTTAGCTGAGAAAACAAAGATGTAAGTAATTTCATGGTTATTTAAACATAATTGCACAGATCTGACACCATCTCTGCCCGGGAATTAATTAGATTAATGAAATGGAAAGGAATACTTTCCCCACCTTTGACCTCATCCTTCTGATAGCAGGAAGCAGGAAATGCAGCATGGCCACAGTTCTAATTTCATCCATTTGTCAAACACATGACAGCTGTTTTATAAAAACTTTTTTAAAAAGGTTTAAAAAGTTACAACACCACTAGATCTTCCACAACGACATGGACATTAGCTCCACATCTCCAATTCCTTTGCTCATCAATTTGTAGTGACTTGTCTAGATTCCATAATATGGAAAAATAGAGCAGACTTCTGTAAATGAATTTTCTGGAACTTGCGCATCAACCACTATGGCCCTATAAGCACTATTAACAAAAAATTGTTACTCTAAAAAAAAAACTGAAGACTCACCACAACCTTTTAAGTAGGAATCACTTCTTTCAGATGCACAAAGAAGAAAAGTAATGGCTGCCTAAAATGTAATATTAGGCCATTTTTTGCCTTTGGCTCTTTGCTATGTTCAAACAGACATTTGTTGGTTTATAAAGGCTAATAAAAGAGCAGCCACACACACAGTAGGGCAGGGAGGGAAAGGGAGTTTGTCACACAAGCTCCTACCACTTCTTCCACGCAAGTTCCCAAGAACAAATACCTCTGGCAAGGTGGAATAGTATGTCCATACAGTACCCCGATGGAGAAATGCACTTGGCATTTCTTAGCTGCAGCTTCTGCCAAGCACAAACATTTCCTTTTTTTTTCAGCTGGGTAGACATGCTGGCAGGCACAGGGTGAAGATCAACTCCCCTGCGGGCGCCCACTCAGTAAGCCAAGGTCCCAAATTTCTTCCGAAGATTAGAGTCACCTTAAAAATCCCAGTTCTTGGCTAATTCAGCTCCAAAATACTTGTTTTCACCTGCCAGAGACGTAATTTAAATGTAGAGCAAAGCCAGAAATAAAAATATAGAGGTGTAAAAAAATAAATCACCACAATTATGAAATAAGATGTGGTACATGAATATCTCAAACACTAAACTGATACAAAAACACACCACCACACAGGGCCTGTTAAGAGCTGGAGTGTCCGATCCTACATGCAGGACCAGTGTGTCTGCAGGATTTCATTCCAGCGCTTACAAAGCTAAAAACTAAAAACAGCTGTTTACTGGCCTTGAAAACATGCAGGCATTGCAGCCCTCCAGAACCTGGACTGGATACCCACCCCCTGAATTACAGTCACCAATCACCCTAGTCAGCATGTCTCCGGGAGGTGAGAAGAAAATGAAGCACCTAGAGAAAACTCACAGGCACACATGCCATCTGCACACACAAGGCACCCCAGTACAAAACCACATCCAGGAGCCAAACACTCGGAGGCAGTGGTGCTGGCCAGCCCCTCACTGTGACACCCAATTCACACACTAAGCAAGATTACGATGTACAGGAGAGAACGGAGAAAATGTGACTTTAAGACGGCATTTTGTCCTTCATATAGAGGTACAAATGCTTTTAGTGTTTAAGTATAGCAAACATCCTCACTCTACTAGGATTCCCCCCCAAATATCTGCTAACAAAGTTATTTATTTATCACTCAAAAATTAAAAAAAAACTATAGATTTCTCAGGATAGGCCACAAACCAGTGCTAAAGTGATGAAGATGAATAGGTCTACATTAATTTATTAAAATATCTATATGCAGGGAATAAGAGCAGTTCATCTGTTAACACATAAGAAGGGATCTATTTGTTCCCAGTCTTCCACAGAGATTACTTTACAATTTCCTTTAAAATTGGCATTCATATTTGTATGGGTTTGGGGAATTTTCTGAATTTATACATCATTCATATTGTTATGTTAAAATTGAAGTGTAATCTTTTTTCTAACTTTTTTTTGAAAGAAGAATGTTCGGCAAAATTAATTTTGAGTTTAGCTTCTTTTTACTTAATATAATATTCACAAACAAATGTAAAACCAAATTTGAAAAAGTCCTCCTTAACTGCAGATATTCAAGATTGCCGTTTCGATGGTCCCTTCACTTTGGTACATCATATTTTACAAAATGGAATGTTGGAGCCTTCTTTATTCATGACCGAAGGTTTACCCAGTTTCATGTGCGGTCCCTTTACCCTTTAAAGCAGTGGTTCTCAAACTGTGGTACGCGTACCGGCAGTGGTACGTGGAGTGCCGCCAAGTGGTACGCCAAATGACCCTGGAACTGTGTCGTGTGTGCTGAAAAATCGGGACGGGTTTTCATATTTTGTATTTTAATACGTGTCGAATACGCAGCCTACGTACTACGATACAGTGTGCGCTAATACTTCAGTGGACACAAGAGATACTCTGTAATTCTATACCACTCTATAGGAATGCGTGCTACGGATGCAAGTGACCAATTGTATTTAAAAAAAGATACTGTATCTCCAGCAAATAGGGAGAAAGGAGAATGTGCGTGATTTTGGAACTATGCCAACGTTGTAAACACAGGAATGCATAGAAATACGTGCTACGAACGCAGGTAATCTTGTGAGCACACGAAAGCGTGATAACAGAAAAATATTTAAGAACTGTTCTAATTTGAGAAAAATACACCGAGCGTCTCTGTGTTTCGCTCCCATGTGCATGAAATAAAAACTTTAAATAAATACGGAAATAAAAACGGAAACGCGGAAAAATGCAAGCTTGCGTATTGCTAAAGCAGGTAAGCTACACTATTTTTGAAGAACCTTATTTACCTTGGCAAAAGAGCTGACACGTATTATGTGTGGAGAAAAAGCTGCTAAACAGCTCGACCTGCTGCCCCCTCCAAAAGACACAGTCACTCATAGAATTATTGAAATGAAGGACTATATCAAAAGTACACTGATAGAGCGCGTTAAGATGAGCAGATGTTTTTCACTGCAATTAGATGAGTCTGTAGTCGATTTGGCCAGTTTGCTTGTTTACGTTAGATACGAGTTTGAGGGCATGTCCCATGAAGACTTTCTGTTCTGTAAACCGCTACCAACAGGAACTACAGGAGAGCACATATTTCAGCTTCTGAATGAATTTATCGAAGAGAATGGCCTCGACTGGATAAAATGGGTCTGAGTTTGTACAGACGGTGCTAGAGCAATGACAAGCCGACATAATGGTGTAGTTGCACGAATTAGAGAGGTTGCTCCAGAAATTAATGTACGCATTACAACATCCACCGCGAGACCTTTGCCGTCAAGAAAATGCCTGACGATTTAATATCTGTTAGACTCTGTTGTGAATTGTATCAAGGCTCGAAAAATTAATTCACATCTGCTTTGCTCAACTAAACAGGCTCACCCCTCTCACTGAAATGGTGCTTTTTTATTAGTTGTTGTTAATGTTTTTTTTCTGTAAAACACTTTGAGAAGCCACCTTTAAAGGCGCTATATCAAATAAAGTTTATTATTATAATATTTATTATATGTATGTGTGAGTGTGTGTGCACGCGCGCTCATGTTAGTCATTGAGAATTTCCGGGGTTCCTATGAGATCATGACTTGTAGGTGGTACTTGGATGCTTTGGTTGGATTAGGGGTGGTACTTGGTCCAAAAAGTTTGAGAACCACTGCTTTAAAGCATTCACCACATAAAAGTGGCATTATGACTTAGGGAGGTGATTTGGCAAGTCATTGAAGTCTAAAGATCTTTTTATGCAGCATCGTGTGTGGATAAACCTGCTACGATGTCTTCTGATTATCGTTTCTCCAAGGTTTGCTGATGATCTCTTAGGCGGTGTTACCTTTACAGACTGCCTATTCTAAATAAACCTCACGGCACTTTTGCAATTGGAATATCCACAGGACCACAGCGGCTACAAAACCAGAAGCCTTGGCAAAACCCAGACCTCTTGGTTGTGCAGCTGACTGGCTGCGACCATGTATGCCCAAATGTAGCAAAAGGTTGGACTAGGACACTGGACATCCTATGTCCTCTGGGTGAGGCTGAAAACACCGCTGTAATATAAAATCCTCTTAGTAACATAAATTTTAGTGCGCAGTTATTTTCTCTTTTGTAGGAGTAATATTTTTTGCAACTCAGTGATTTTATATAAGGCCCTACCAAAAACACTGCCATGAAAAATGACAGACCATGAAATCTCATCTCCTCTGTGAAATCAGGTCTGTTTTTTACTATGCTGAAATCCTTAATCAAAGAATGAATTGTATGAATTCAATGGTTTTACATTTTCTGAGAACAGGGCAGCATGATGGCACAGCGGTTAGCAATAACGCCTCACAGAAACTGGGGCCCTGGGTTCACCTCCTGGGGTGCTATCTGTGTGGCGTTTGTATTTTCTCCCTGTGTTTGTAAGGGTTTCCTCCAGGTGCTCCGAATTCCTCCCACCATCCAAAGACATATTGGAAGGTTAACCGGCTTCTGGGAAAAGTGGCTCTTGTGCGAGTGTGTGCGTGTTTGTGTCTGTGCCTTGCACCGTTTGCTTGCTGGTTCAAGCTCTGGCGCCCCCCCAAACCTGTAGCGGATAAGCAGAATAGAAAATGGATGGATGTGTATTCTGAGAATATTAGCCTTTTTAAGTTAAAGCTAATCATAAACGCTGCAATACGGCTTTCTGATTGACATTTCAAGGCAACAGATGCCCATGCAGAGCTCTACTCATTTGAAAATGAGTGGCCAAAATAAATCTAAAATGTTCTGTTAATTAGGGCTGCAGACTGTATGAAAACATTTGGAAACTAAATTCTCCATGCTGATGCCGGCATATGACCTATAACAATTTCATTCCTGTACATGGATTTTTACAAGAGTACTGCAGTTTGTCTATACTACAAGTCAATAGAGAGCAGAACCTAGTCAGCTTAGTGACACTGTATGACAACTAATCAAACCCTCTAGGTGCAGAAAATGCTCATTTTGGACAGGTGTTTACAGCACAGAGAGAGGGACAGGAAAGAGTCTGTTGAAGAATAAAGTGGGGTGAAAAATAGTCCCCTCGAGCAGTTAATCAAGGTTATGTGTAGACCCTCCTGACAGACAACAGCTAGTACAGCATGCACATGCAGAATGATGCACTTCTTGTCTGTGTACCACACAACAATGTAATAACTGCTTTCTTGAGACATGAGAATGTGACTTATGATGTGGATGCCCTACCCAACCACTGAGCCTCATTGAACATTTATGGAAAAACATGTGGCATCTAGTGCTGAGAGACCAGATGACAGAGACGTGCTTGGCTGTTCCTCTAGGAGAGGAACCTCACAAGAAAATATCTGCAATTTGACACAAAGCATATATTGCAGATGTCCTGCCTTTAATGGATGGTGGCCATGCATGCTACTAGACTGCAACAAAATTAGCTCTCATGGAATTCAAGTGTTAATGACGTATAACTGTTCAGATATATGTTGGTGAACTTGATAAAAAAAGATTTAAAATTCAACGTACTAATTTTGCCTGTCTGCAGGGATCAGGTCACCTAGTAAGTGTTCCCCCTGTCCTGTAGAACAGAAAATAAGATTCCTTTGACTAATCACAGATGGAGCAAAGCTAAAAACAAACTTATCTCCCCCATTCGAGGAAGGTTGTTTTCCCTCTAACCGAAAGCAAAATCATTCAGGTAAAGTCTTCTTACTTGGGAGCTTCACTAAAGTTCAACTTAAGGAGAGCAGACATCCATAGCTGGGAGAGGAAACTTAGAAAACTTACAGCTGCACTTGGACTAAGTGTGTTTTTTAAGCAACAGGCCTAGATCTCCTTGCTTTGCATTGCAAAACATGTTGAAGGACCTGCTTTAACAAGACCCCTGTCCAAGGTTTAATCAGTAGTAATGCTCATTTATATTCCAGTGGCTAAAATGAAAGCTCACATAATAAAATGTCTATATCAAATTGCAGTATTAAAGGCAAAATTAAAGGGAATCCAAGAAAAATGATACCTATTTTTCTTGCTATGGAAAATAGACCTGGACCATAATTTTAGTCAAAAAGATCCAAAACCATGGAGTCTTGTATAAGTTATACCAAATTAATTACCTAATCCAACAGGTTACATAAAATGCTTAATAATGACCCACAGTACTGCAATGGCCACTGGCAAGAAGCTGGGGTAGTAGCAATGCAGCTCCTCTCCTGATACAGTTGTATAATTCGGAAAGATTTTTAACTAATTCAAATGATTCCGGGGCAGTTAATTACAACAGCAAACCTACAATCTGAACAATACTGTAGGAAACAAGAAAACAAAATGAAATGTGTGTTCTTTCGAGTAAGCTTAGAAAACAAGAAGAAACATGGCTAGTGTCCACAATATCTTACAGTAATAGAAGTGTGTTATGCTCAAAATACCTACAGCCTTTCCTGACCAGAATCCCTTTAATCCACCTTTATGGTACCATAAAAACGGACTTCATAGTTGTGGCAGTTTTAAGTGCAGCGTGTCAGGCCGAAAGCTTCCTGAAATTTCACAGTGCAGCAGATCAGTCGCTAGCTGATCATAGTCTTTTTTTATTCAAAGACCTGCGGTGGTTCTTGTGCTTGACAGAAAAATAAAGTTATTTCAGATAGTCGAAGACTGAACCCCAGCCCCCACACACCAGATTAAATACTGCTGCAGCCCTGCTGAATAAAGAGGAAACCTGTCGCTTATGGGGTAACAGGAAAAAGCGGAAGGAAGGGTCACGTGTATTTACATTTTGTTTCGAGTGACTGATCGACAAGTACTCGATGAAAAGAACACAAAAACAGACACTTAGAGTATTAAGTGTTAGGAAATGTTGAGAAAAACACTGATTGTAAAATCCTCCATCATTCAAAACAGCACTAGCAAAGAAAATAAAGTATTTGTATCGCCTTTATAATTTATAATCAGCACAAATAAACCTATTATAAAGATAAAGAACTTCACTTTCCATGTAAAAATCAGAATCAGTTTTTTAGGGTGATGTGTTGTCTGGTTTTTACACTAATCTGTAGACTATAGGAAACATTTTCCAACATCTAAAACCTGCAGTGAAACCACATTTGCACTAATTTGTTGATCTTAATCTTTTCAGTTTAAAACTATTTTTAATACTTTCAGAAAACATTCATTTTACCCTATCTGCATAAGCTGCCAGCAACATGCTGTGGTGGAAATGACTACATTCTCCTCACAAAGAAAAGGAACAATAATTCTATTTATGTAACAACTCCAAGATGCACATCAATACTCTATTGAAGGAGGTATCAAGGGGTGATATAGTTTGTCCATTATCTCACTGGCATTGTTTTCCAGTGAGAGTAAAATAGTACAATCTTTAAGTGGCATCAATGAAAATAATTCTTGAACAAACAGCAATATTCCAGAAGTGCTAGCACCCATACTCGGAGAAAATGCCTACAGAGAAACCTGAAATAAACAATTACACTAGAAATTGTTCAGGTAATTTTTCTACATTATTTTACATGGTCATCTAGAAGTTTTTGCGAACAGAAGTACGGGCCTTCCCTTTCTGCACTGTGCAGATGAAATCAGCAATTCTGGCCTGTGAGATTGCCGCCGTTCCCACTTACAATATGAATGATACCTGATGAGGAATCCTGCTGGCACACGTCGGAATGGATCAGGTGTGGACAGCCGGATCATATGGTTAATAACTAGCGATTGCCCAGGCTATACCACAGCTATGTCATGGCCTGGTGAATCAGTGAAAAGGCACCTTGTTGATCACGTGTGGACTACCCTTGATCAATACTCATGAAAGCATTACTGTAAAGCACTTCTCATGATGTACTATGGGTTCTATGCTAGCTCCGACATCCAGTAGCCCTAGAGTTCAGCCCTTTTTCTGACCACATCTGCACATAAACAAGAAAAAGGAAAAGATAACATAATACTATAATACTAAATACTATATTCTTCTATGTTATTTATGTTTTATGCATGGCCTTGGAACAAATGGGCATTTTTCACAAAGGTTATTTAGTTGTTACTCAGTAGTTTGACAATTCATTTTTTTCCCCCAATTTAAAGCCAATGCAATGCATGAATTACAAAGGATAATGCTCATCGTCTTCTAGAATACCTGGGGTAAGGGTACTTAAAAACACCATTCCCAAGGTGCCATCATGTGTTTATTAAGGCCTCCAGAACGGGAAGCAAATGTGAGCACTGAATTACTGTTTCACAACAGTACCTTGTCTAGTCAATTCCATTACAGAAACTTAGATTTTCTGCCAAACCAATTAACAGAAATGCATAACATAACATGCATACACAGAGCTTTGTAGAGTTATAATCAAATAACTCCAATAGTACCCAAGAGCAATATGGAATTGTTTAATATGGCTACAAATATTCCTTAAAAATGTTTGCCTTAACCATTTCAATACGAATGAGTGTGAAATTAAACTATAAAGAAATAGAACATACAAAATTGAAACTTGTTATTCAAGCATTTTAGCTAAACTGCCATTCAACAGTAATTAGCCAGGAAAGTTCTAGCAGGTACATTCTACCACAAATCTTAACGTCCCAAGTACTGTGCTGACACAGAAATGAACAAAAAACACATCCCGTCCCCATTTATTATTGGAAATCCCACATTTCAAACTGAAAGTTGATTGGACCAGAAAGAAGGTGACATTTAGGTTTAGATCAGCACCTCTTTAAAAACCAAACAACTATAAGGATCCATTTGAGTAACACTGCTTTATTATTCATTCTTCTTCGTCAAAAAAGAATTGTACAATTCTCAAATGTTTTAGCAAAGTTCCAGTATTCTGAGGGTGTTGGGTGAGAAAAATGTGACTGGAGTGGGGAATATTTTAAGATTTTATTTTATTATTTAGGAAAATAAGATGTTCACCAAAAAAGGTGTTTCAGCAATTCTGGGCAACCTGATCATCTCCACCAGCTGTAAGTGATAACAATTGTATTTCCTGGTATGCATCCATCATCAGAAAGACATTTATTCCTAGTGAGGGAGACAGCAATGTGAAGTTTATTTCTGAGTGGAAGGTGGGATTACACCCCGGACAGGAAGCCAGTCCATTAGAGGGCACAACATACACACAAAATGGGAACACTCAAAAGACACCGATTAACCAATCCAGTATGTCTTTGAGAGGTGGAAAGAGTCCGGAGCATCCAGAGAAATCCAAGTAAACACAGGGAGAAAATACAAGCTCCATACACAAGGTGCCCTGGGCAAAAACGTAACGCAGGTCTTACAAGCTGTTAGGCAGCAGAGCTATTAACCATTCCACTCCTGGTAACCAAGGAGAAAAAATTCACAAAGCATGTAGGTTCATCATTCTGTACCCGGTGGTAAAATAATAGTATTCTGCCTGGGCAAGCAATCGGATAAAGTAAGGTAATCAATTGTCAAACACATCTGAATTCCCTTCAACCACGCCCAAACCAGAAATTAGTTTGATATGTTTGGGGATGTGGGTAATTTACTTTGATCTTATTTACTTTATGGTGCTATTCCCGATTATCACGGACAGCTTCAGACAGTCAAGGTTCGGCCCAATTAGAAGATTTCTACCATTGTCCGAGAGCTGAGGAAAACAATGCAGTTGCTACAGATGAAATGTGCAACTGTCACCTATTCTAACAAAAAGCTTTTCCTAGACTTGTACAAAAGAGTTCCTTCTACAAGGATGAGTTTGCCATAACCGTGACTACAGTTGCAACTTGTCATGGAACCAAACATCCTAAAATGAAAATAAATTAAAACAGTGAACTCTAGAGCTACAATGACTTCTGACCAAATTCTTACAGTTCGAGTTAACACCTTAATTGATTTTCGAGTGAGAGAAACAAAACTAACACCAATTTCCACAACTGTACAAAAACAGATTGTGAGAACAGTACGTTCACATTTTCATAGCGGTTTCTCAATCCTGCAAAGTCATCGCAAAAGCCTCAAAGATTGTCTAAAATTCTCAGTGAGCCTGACAGTCAAGGTTGCATTTCAGAAAAGTAAGAAAAACTGACTTTAAAAGTAGTTTATTCACTTCCTCTAGAGATAACAGTAATGGTATTTGCCCTGGTCAGGAAAAACCACATAAATATGCCAATTTTCTACTGAATTAATGTTCGCACTCAACAGTCACAGACCAGACAAATCACAGTTTTCTTTTTAGTGAAATTCATATTCTCAACACAGCTTTTATGAAAATAGGTTATTCTTGGTTGTTTCAGCAAGGTTGAAAGGTACAAATGAATCATTTTCTGCTAAAGCAAGTGAGTAAATTCTTAACTGTTGCTCCAATTTCAATTTGATTTTTTTTAAAAGAGAAACATTTATGATTAAAGTTCCAAGATCAAGTCAAGACTTAAAATCAAGCTACAATTTGAATATGGTGATTGACTAATTGCCAATAAAACAACTCCAAAGCCAATTCAGCTATAACAGATATAAAGCAATGTGAACAGCTGAAATTTAAAATTAAATACTGAAATTTAGTGTCCATCCAAAGAAAACAGTGGAAAAACAAGTTTCAGTAAAATGTGAGAATTGTTGAAATGACGATTCTGTGTTCCGATTTGCCTTTTGTTGTGAATTGGTCAGAGACAGCACAGATGTGGAAGTGGCATAAGGCAAATTTCCTTTACCATCATTTTGAAATGTTTGAGAATATTTAGAGTTAAATCAAACTATTCTAGAGCTGGTGACAAAGGGAAATCTATAAAAAGATGCAGCTCACACTTTGCTTGCCTAATGACAAGGAAAAAGTGGCGGTTTACACAGCTGAACTTGGCAACAACTGCAGCTGCAGGTAAACCACACTACAAAAGGACCTATCCCAAAGTCTGAGGGGCTGTGCTACAGGTCTCCGCAAGTACAGAAAATGCTCACGAACTTCTCCAAAAGGCAAAATTGCTTCTAATGAATTTGAAAATTAAAATGCACTGCAACTTCTGATTTATGTCAATAGATATTTGGAAAGCTCCTTCAGGGGGCCCTTTACCAATTGCTTTTTAAAGCCTGTAAATGTAACAAAAACACAGATTTCAACATTAACAGTTGCAACTTTCAGGAGTTTTATATGATGGTTTTGACTTATGAAGCAACCCCTTTAACAAAGTGATAGTTTGATACAGTATTTGTAATAATTTAAAGCACAGTCAATTACCCATTCTTGTTTGAAGTGACTTAAGAAACCGGTCCACTACTCATTTCTAAACAGATAAATGAATCTTTACAAAAGGTTCATACAGCAGCCCCTCGCTACCATGTTTTACAAGATGGGCCCAATTTTCAGTATTCCACTGTTGCGCCAACCTTGTGCATGGAGTATTGGTATCTAAATGACTACATGTAATCCACACATGAGTAATCACGGAATTGCAATGTTAGTTGCAAAACTCTATTAACCAGGCTGGAGATGTCGAAATGATACCAAATAGTGGTTCTGTGGACAGACTTTTTAAATGCCATTTTGATACTCTAGGATTTAAAGAACACTCCTGTGAGGTGTCTGCTTTCAGACACCACTTTAAAGAGTCCAAGATTTCTACTCCATGTACTTCAGGTAGACATTTCAGAAATGCTTTGACAGAAAATAGGCTGTCAAAACCCAGTAATTTCAGGAGTTTTTAACAGGTTGCCCTCTGCTTGTGTCTGATTTGATTACCGACCGAATTTATTCGAAACAGAGCGTTTTCATGAACTTGCCACAGAAATTTCACAGAAAGCATCAACCTACTTAATTCCTAGACAACTCCTATATAAGCATAGGACAAAGCATGTAGACAACGAGCTAACGGATGTCAAATTATATTTTCAATAGAAAAAAAACCTAAAATAAAAGTTGGATCTCTCGCAGGGTGTTCGACGCCTCACTTCAATCGGTTTGCCTTGTGTTAAAAGAGGACACAGCCAACAGCATCCGTCATTTGGCTAATCGTTTCTGACCCCAAGGTTTTTCCTAGCATTTCCACTCTCCTTTAGCATTTCTACACCTCAGTTCTTGAACACATAAAGTATGAATTACAAGTTGAGCATTTTACCTGTCCAAGAAAATGAGTCCACAAGTGATTTTTCCTCAGTAAAACTCAAAATCATAGCACAACCGTGCACCTAGGCATTTTTCTTCACCATCTTTCAAAATCTTCAACACTTCACGCTGGAACTTTCTTTTGTCCCTATTTTAAATCGTGTGGCGTCATCTACACCCCCACCTCCTTTTCCCACCCCCAAACTTTCTAAGCACGAAGGGGTTAATGGTGGACCGTGGGTTCCATGAACATTCCAGCCTAATGAAAAATTTGGTTCACATGCAGAATAGCACCTACGCTTTTTTTTCAAAAATACATTTTATCTTGAATGACCGCATTTCCACATGTGAGGGGTACAATCACGGCGCGTCCCCTCGACCCTTTGATTCCCCACTAAGCTGCACTTTTCAGTAAAAAAAAATGACCCCGGTGTATAACTGCAGGGCCCGGCGTCGCCATACACACACAGCACCACCACACAGACACACACAACAACACGAACAGCATGCACATACCACCAAGAGAAAAGAGCTACAAAGAAAAAAAATACACAAGGATATGCTATGATAACCGACTACAGTGGACGAGCAATAACCTTTGCAAAATTCCCAGTTCGATTTTTTTCAAGTTTAAGCAACTGACCTGTTTCTGGGCAGAACAGTCCGCAGGATCTTGGGTTGAATCCGAGTTAAATCCACTTTCAGTAAAACAAAGAGGCGAAAATGTCCGGGCAATCCCGAAACAAACCGAGCGGGTACTCCGTGTTTGCTCCCGAGCATGCGCGGATGAAATGGTTGAGGGGGTTGTGAACAGTGAGCGGAGAGGTGGAAGCAAACAGGTTACCTAGTCGAAACAGTGGGGGAACAGCTGTGTTGCACTGCAATCACTTCTAACAGTGCTGTTAGAAGTAATTGCAGACTTCGAGAATTATAAAAAATATTCTTTTAACACAGCTTAAAGTCTGTTTTGTTTTAGAGAACGAAAGGCACATGCTGCTACATGCATAAGATGATTCTGAAGTTGCCGAATTCTGGTACTGCCTTTGGAAACGAAACGGAAGATTCAATAACTCTTTGAAAGATATCAATGCACTCTAATAAATTAGCTCACTTAATACAATTATTTTGACCTATAAAGTCAGGGCACTACGTAGTACATTCCACAGTTGTGCTTATTTTAAGAATGTTCACATTGCTGTATATTGTCTTAAAATGTTATATAATGACCGTTACTCGCTTGCTTGTTATACAATTGGATATTGAGAAAAGAAAAGCAGAATACAAACAGGAAAACACCTAAACGTTGAAAACAGCTGAATCAGGCCAGCATGACCACAGGTATGAATGCATGTTTAAGCAGGTTCTTCTGCCCATGCCTACCATCTCGACATAATCTGAGAAAGTGACTCACCAGAATTGTATACCAAAGACTCACACATGTACTGAAGATATTTAGAAGAAATCAGACTTATTAAAACTCCATGTCTAATGTAAAAGCACAAGTGGGAAAGGATAGGACAGTTGTCCAGGTGCTGTCTGAGTGCTGGAGTGGATGTCCAGGAAGGACAGGACGTCTGAGCTCAGAGTGTGTGATGCTGAAGGCTTAGAGGGAGAAGGGTCAGTGGTTGAATACTAAAGCACTGGGGCACTACACCACTTTGCCATGACAGTCAGTAGTCAGGGCGCTCTGTGAAGTATTAGATTACATGTTTAATGTGCACTCATGGCACTGTAAACAGCAGTTGTGTCTGTTTCAACAGCTTCTTATATACAGTATGTTTGAAATCTTACCAGCTGAGAATGCTTTGCAGGTCCCTCATCATTTTCCATGCCAATTCACTGTGTGTGTAATTCCCTGGGTACTGCAAATTTCCTCCCTCCTACAAAGGTATACTGACAACATTTAATTAATGATTCTAAGTTGTTCCTTTCTTCATGGCCCATGGTGTACCAGAGGTAGGTTGTTATTTTTCTTTCTGCCCTGTTTGCTTTCTATGCTTTCAAGGTGAGCTCCAGGGTGCTGCAACACTCACCATTTCTAAATAAAAATAATCCTCAAAAATGACCATGTTATTATCACCTGATTTAAGGTGAAATGTCTCTTCTTCTGACAGCCCGTTTCCCAAAAAAGTTTGCATCTAACTGTGTTGTATGCATCCTCATTCTCATTGTTTAGCCAAATCTCTGTTATATCTGTCATATCTCTGTCCTGTACAGTATATACAGTACAAGATTCTTGATCTAACACTTAATTTTTAGTGTTTTAAGACTTTAACATGAGCATTTCAGCTTATTTGTACCTTTCTTTGTCTAGCTCTTTTGATTTGTCTTATTGTTTACTGAGATTAATTTTCTGTATCAGATGCCTCTTTGTCTCATTTGTGTCATTTTAACTATGTTCCTGTTATTATTTATGATTTCCTGGGTGTTCTTTGTTTTGTAAAATCTGGCCTTCCATAAACCCCTGTCTCCCAAGTTCCTCAGTTTAGTGCTCACATGATTAAACTTCCTGTTATCATATGAAAATCCACATATGTGTCTAAGCATCCAAAAGCACAATATTTTCACACATAATATCAAAAAGTACATTTTATCTATTAATCCTAATTTGTTTTACATCTTTGAAAAATACTGCAAAACGCAACTGTTGAGTGCTGCATATCTAAAGCAGGCCAGTACACCTAATACTAACAACAAAGATTGCTTTGGTGCACAGTTACTTTCACTGTGTTCTATCAGAAGGAATGCATCACAAAAAGTATTTTATTCTGTAAAGTCTTTGTGTACAGACAGTTTGTCCCACATAATGATTCAGCACGCAAGGTGGTAACATTATTTAAACAAATCTACTTTAAGAAAATCTTTTTCAATTTACTCCAGAAATGAATTTACAAATGAATTTATCAGGTCTATATTTAAAGTTCTTCTGCAGTACAACAGTCAACAAATGTGTACATTTAAACAATAAACAAAAAAGCCTTCATGCTACTGTTATAGTTTTCTTGCACTCTGATCCAGGCCCACTAAGGATAAGGTTTTCACCATTACTTGCTTTCTTTATATAATAATGAGAGTAGATGTAGGGAAAAAAGCTGCCTTGAGAAAAATGTCACACGTGAAAAATATAAGACAACGATTCTTGATAAAATGCTTATTATTGCTCCTTTTCAAGTTTAAATGGAATTAGAGACAATTTATTTCCGAGGACAAGTGGGTACTGGGCCAAATAGTGTTCAAAGTCACATTTGTAACTCCAATTGCCTAACGAGATGTTTCACTCCTGCATCAGACTTTGTAATCTGCATGTCTGAAAAATTCATCAATGTTATCCTTTAAGGATCCATGCCCCCCAAAAAATCCAGTAATATACAAAAATACAGTAACTTGACTATATCACTGCTTATTGCCTAAGCATAAAATCCTAATGGACTTTTTATATATAAATAATGAAGTCACGACAGAGGTGCATTTTGTGTCTCCTAATGACTTTACTGTATGTATAGTAATAACAATTCTAATAGAAGGATTCCATCTGGCAGTGTTCTACACAGCACTGACATCTGCCTTGCTTCCCCTGAGGCTGAAGAGTCAGTCCTGATACATGCACTGCAGAGCAGGCTGCAGGTTTACACAGAGGTGCACAGGTGAGATACATCTGAATTTCTGTCTGGATCAGCGTCAACTTTGTTCAAAGTGTATGCAAGTACTGTATATAGTATGCCACTGTTGAATTGTGGATTGTGTTGAAAATAAAAGTCACTTATTTTTCTGTATAAATATATCTAACTTTGAAAAGTGTTTTGATCCTAACTCTAAACTACTTTGTTCCATCTGCAAACAGTTTTATTGTCTAAAATGTTTAGTTACAGCTGAATTTTGGAGGACATGTACTGTATATTATTAGTAATACTTTTACCATTTACAGTAAATCCTATTGAACAAAACAGGAGTTATTGGGTTAACAACGACACAATGATATCACTGCACTATTTGATCTTTATGTCAAAGGTTTTAGTTCAAGTTTATAAATATTATAAATATTAGTAAACATATTGATATTGATAAATATTTATATCAATAAATATTAGTATGCTTCAAAATACATGTGGATATAAAATGGTCATGGAATTGAATGTTTTCAGCAAATACCTGTCCCGTAAAAAGAGTCCTGTGTGAAACATCATGTCACTTTCAGTTTAACATGATGACAACATAAAAACCATTGCTTCTACATTGAGTGTGTTGGTCAAATTTTATATGATGGTAATGTTTTGGCAGCAAATTATGCAAAGTAGCAAATTATGTCATATTTTTCATTTTTGAACAGAGGATGAAGACAATACCCAAACCAAGGCACAAAATTACTTTTAACATTTGAAAGGTTTTGCTCTATGTTATTAGAACGGAGCAGTAACTAATCATTCCACTCCTTAGCTTGTGTCATTCATCAGTCAGGAGTGCCTTACAAGGAATGCTTACTTGTGAGGCAGTGGAATATGCTCAGGATCTTTTTATATCTCAGAAGCAAAGTAAGTTTGGCCCTACAGTGTAAGACCTCTAAGGATAAAACATGTTGTTGCTGTAAGTGTTGGTGGACCAGTAGGTGGCACTATTCCCTCAAGACCAGGATGTCCAATTCAGTCTCCCTGTATGGTAACTAGGGACACTGCTCCATAGAATAGGTTCAGAACCCTGGTTCTGGAAGAACACTGTGTCTGCTGCTTTTCATTCCATCTGGATTCTGAATTCTAAATCTCCAATGATAAATGATGACATCTGAATTCTAAATCCTCCAAAATAAATTAGGACATTATTGATCCCCTTGCTTGTTTAGACTTTTATTTAGCTTTAAAGGTACTGTTCCAATAACTTCAACTTATAGAACTTTATACAATCTCTTGTCAACGTTTTGACTAAACTGCTATTACTAGTTGTTTTTGATGAACACACTGAGGTGGGAATGACATTGTATCAGATATTCTTACATTTTTTCCTTCTGCCAAGGTCCAATTAGTTACATTGTCTCAAATGAGGGCAATTATGCAACTCTAAAATTGGTACAGCTTTGATACCAATTGCAAATTCCATTTGCTCCTTTAAGAACTGAAAGCAAAGTAATAAATATTCCACAGATTGAAATCTGAAATAAATTAGCCTGTGAATAAGAACTCAGCTAGGGCAAAAAGCAGAAGACAACAACAGGGAACCAGTTCTGTAGAAGGTGCAGTCCTTCCGAAGAGAAATTAAACCAGGGTCCTAACTTCGTGATCATTAAAGATCCCATGGCACTGTTTGTAGGAATAATGGTTTTAACTCTGATGTTGTGCCTTTATTATCTTTTTATTATTTGAGTTTGTTCAATCTGGTCTGCATAATATTTTCTCTTAATTTATTTCTTAAAGCAATTTCTCACTCCACCTGATCTACTGTGTAGTGGGGCTGTTGGCACATAATGACTGCTACATTTAGCCACTTGCTCCTCAGTGGTGGACGAAGTAGATCCCTTCCTATTTGCAAGGAGGTTTTGTATGTTTTCAATGAAATTAAAAAAACTGTGAGTCACACTGGGCATTGTGTCACAACAGAAATGCTCAAAACAATATATACATTTTGCAGTGTGTGATACTTAATTAAAACTCCATTAGCAGAATAGATTAATTACATTGTTAATAAATCATATATACTATTAACATTCATTATTAATTATTTTTAACCTTGCAGACCAAAAACAACCCAAAATAACGTATACAAATTAAACCAAAAGATGCTACTTGATATCATAATCACTGAATACATTTGAGATCCTTTCCCAAAGCCAGGATCTCAAGCTTTCTTTGTCCTTGTATGGCAATATCTATTTCAATAAAAGTAGAAATAATCTATATGCTTCCATTGCAATCCTACTTTTAATCTATTTTAAAAAATTAACCTAATGCTGTGAACTGAACTCAAACAGCACTTTAAACAGGAGATTGCATTATGACTGACAAAGCCTTTAGATGTAATCTTTGAGATTAGGGTTAAATTATCGGTTCCTTCTTTGCATTGACTTATTTAAAATGAAACATTAATACTCCATGAATCTGATGCTCACTGTCTTGCAGCCCACCAAAGGAAGACTACCTGAATATAATTTTGAAAATAATGTACTTTAAACACCGCAACGTGTACACAATATCAACATGTTTCTACAAGTAGTTGGGGAACTTGAATTTTCAGTAATAACCATCCAATTCAATTGCTTTTCCAGAATATCTAGACAATGACACTGATAAGTCTATGAATATTTGCCCCCCCAAGGGTGCTGTTAAATTCTATGTACGAGGTGTTACTGATAAGAAGTGGGAAATTCTTTATAGAGTTCATTCTTGAATCACCAGCACTAGCTTTTTCTACCTGCTCTTAAAAGTGTTTTTTCCTCTCACAGTTTTGAGAAAACCGGTAACCTGAAAATAGTTTTGTTTTATTACTTGAAAATAACTATACATTATATTGTTTTTTATTGTACCATGTAACTTATACTAAATGAAGTAAACATTCCATGGGTTAATCGATTTACACAAGGCACTTTGACATATGTACAATGGTAGCCATGGATTTAATGGTGAACAATTAATCCTTTTGAATCAGGGCTATTCTGGACTGGGGCTGCTGGTGGAAGGCTGATTCGTCTGCAGATTTACATCTTTTTTCAAAGCACTGTGAAGGGCCAGGAAAGAAAGAAATGAACGAGTAATGAGTTGATATCAGTCTTTAAGTATTGGTCTTTAAGAACCGACTTAGAAGAAAAGCCTGCAACTGCAACTCTCTTGTACCTGGACTGGACACTGCTTGTCATAACATAAGCCAGGGGTCGTCATTCCAGCTCAGCTCTTAATGATCTCAATCAGCTCTTTATTGGCATAATTTGACAGCTTTAACTACTTCTCTCAGCTGTTCAGGTGCTGGGGCTTCCAAAAGATCTAGATAACCTGCAGACACACCAGCCCCTCAGGACCAGGAATACTGGAGGTTCCTGAGTTAAGCTTTGCATCTCTGCATCTGCTTTGCATCTGTTTTTGTCCCTCCAGTCTGAGTCATCCCTCAAAACACATCTGTATCAGTTCACCTTCATCATTTCTGATCTCTTTCCTTCATGATAATTCATTCCTCTGTAGTAATTTACCATTCAGGCATCTTCCCTCTTTCAGATCAAGTCCTCCCACCATTAAAAGAATGAGGTTCTGATCCCACACATAATAACAAGCATTGGATTTTCCTACGTTTCACATGCCTCTCATCACTATTAATGCTATGCCATCTTCAGCTTTCTGACTGAGCGGTAAATGGGCACTCTAATTTAAGGGGAATGTGGCAGACTGTTTTTTTAGCAAGACTTTATCAGCCAGCTTTCCACTAGAGGCCATTAAAGATAAATAGACACACTGTATGATGAAATAATTGTTTATGGGTTTAGAGGGAAAGTTCTTACATGGGTATCTAAAGGGCTTTCATGGTTTTAAGTTTTTTAGGAGTTTAGCGGCTTTACTCTTTGTAGTGTTTTATTGTATTATTTGCAAGATCTCTGCAAAATAATCTCATTGTGGGATGAGGCAAATAATTTCTTGTATTTGTATAGAACTATTAGTTCACTATAACTTTACTGAACTTTAGGAGCTACATGTATGTCTTCCACCACTGAAGTGCATCACACAGCAACCATACCCACAGAGGCAGAAGTGGGAAACTGCTTTACTAATGAATTAAGGGATACATTTGGGTAGGCCAGATTAGACACGTTTAAAGTGGAATGTACCCATGACACTGGAGTAACATCCAAGTTTAATAACACATCAGAAAAAATATGAAAAATACCAGAGAAAGATCGAAATTCTAATGTTGTAGAACTTAAATGTGCTAACATTGAGCTCCAGCAATGATCAGACCAATAAGGTTTTGTTCAGTTACTTTATTGGCACAATGTGCTCAGGTCTCAGCATTGCAGGCAATGTGCATAGCCCCAGCACATACCAGAAACACAGGCTCAAAATGTACCCACTGCTAGAACAAGCTTCTCACACACATGAAATATTGTTTTTTGTTTCTTTTGTCTTTAACATAGACTTAAGCTTTGCTTGATTGTTTGAAGCTCACATGCTGATCCAGCTCTGCTCACGTCTTTAATGATTAATGAAGCTATGTGTGTGTCCACAGAATGAAAGAGCTGCTATCACTGAGCTACATGCCCCCTTCCAGACAAGAGAGGCAGCCCGGTTCCCTGCTCCTGAGCCAGACAGAAAGTGCTAGCTGACATTGTTCTGTCTTGGCAAGTTGATGCCCAGTGTCTGCATGAGCCAGTGCCTTGAAAAGTATTTCCTCCTCTTTCACTTATCAGTGGGACTTTAATTAGATTTTCAGCTGGTTCTGTACTTCTAAACCATCAGTGCACATATAAAAAATACATACATGTGCAAAAATAAATAGTATATCTACTGATGGAAAAAAGAAATGCAACATTTTCTGGAATGAGAATACTACATAATATACCTTATGTACTTTCACAAAATGTGAGCAATGAGGTTGTGCAGCTTGTGCAGTGAAGCATTGCAACTTCCCAATCACACAAAAGCATTTTTGGTGCACTTCTACCCAAAGAGGTTCAGGAGGAACAATGCCTGATCAGGTCACCTTTAAAAAGGCCTTAATTCAAAACAGGTCACTGCAAGAAAAAGGCCACACATAGTCAATTTTCTGTGCATTCCATAATGCCTCGAATGTCACCAGAAGCAAGGGAGAGGGCCACTGGCATGCTGCAGGCAGGCATGTCATGTGCCAGCATTGCCAGACACTATGGAGTAAGAGAAGGTTTCAGCAGATCAGCAGGACAGATGACCGTCCAAAATCCGGTCGCCCTCAAGTGACCACACCAGAGCAGGACAGACACAACAGACTGTCCATCTGAGAGATCATTTCAGATCTGCCACCCGTACTGCTGCTGAAACTGCCGGCAGACACAATGCCCACATCAGTGACAGGATAGTGAGGCTCCATGTTGCTGGCCTTAGAGCAAGGTGACCTGTCAGAGGCCCTCTGCTCACTCCTCCTAGACTTCACACCCGACTGGCTTGGGCCAGACAGAGGCTGTGATGGACTCATCAGCAGTGCCATCAGGTCCTCTTCACGGATGAGTCACTCTTCAGCCTGTTCCACACAAACAGGAGGGCCAGAGTGTGGAGGAGGAGGTGTTGTGTTTCTTTTTTCCATCCATATATATTGTAGCACTGTAAGCCATTGCATTCCCCCCTGTCCTGAAGAATAAAACCACTAAAGGTGCTGGAAATATGATAATTCATGTATTAATTCGGATGTCATGGATACACAAGCCCAAGAGCTTTGGTATGTTGTATGTTGTTGTTGTTAGATTTGTGTTATTACTTTGAGTTCTACCTTGTGCCATCATTCTTCATACACTTCTGTAACATTACTGATTATTTGTGAATGGATGTTAGCCCTGGGGTGGATGGGAATTATGATTCAGATATTTTTCTTCTCCAGAGAGTAAGTGTCGGCTGTGATTCACCTGTGAACTGAGTGTCATGCCAGGACAGTTGGGAGTTCGAACCCCACGGTTGCCCGGGGAATTCTCTCAAGTGACCACATTCATCCTGGGGCCAGCAGACCACAATCGAGCCCCCATCATCCAATTAATCGCCCAGTTCCAGTCTCCTTATTTATACCCAGTTACACCACTGAAACGGCGCTCTGACATTGAGGTGCGTCTGGTAGTGCTATGCCCAGCTTCGATCTGAGAGAGCAGACAGCTCTGATCTCAAAGAGGGTTTTAACCCTAAAACCCGAAACCTGCAGCCAGAAACCTGCAACCCTGAACCCTGACAATTTCCTGAATACCGGCATCAATCCAGTTGCATCTTTCCCTACAACCGTTCACCCATCTGCATTGTTTGCCTTCATACACTTTTAATCCCACCTTCCATTACGCATCACCATCTCCTCCTCCACAATCGGCTTTCCCTGCCAGTTGACAAAGCTCTCCAAGTCACTGCAGTCGGATTCCAGCCTGTCAGTAGCCCAGGACTGCTAGCTCCAGCCAGCTGTGCTGTAACACAGAGGTCTTCAGCAACCCAGTAAAGAACAACTAATTTAACCCAGAGGTCTCCTTTATTGCTAGAACACTGTTGGTACCCATCAATATTATAGTACATAAAAAATAAGCTGATTATTCATTATTTTATTATACTGGAGTTTTATTTATGTAAAATATGTCAAAATATCAAAATAATTAGTGACCGAATAGTCACTTAAAAATTCAGTTTTTCTCATTCAACTCACTCGTTTTTAACTCATTTAATTACTTACAGTATGCAGGGTAGAAATTGAAGTTAAACCGAGAAAATATCAGAAGCCATGTAAAATAATAATAATAATGATGATGACAGTCACGTTGCAAATGAGAACATTTAAGGTGTAAAAAAGAAATTTAAAAATCTATTGTAAAAAGATTAGTGCCGTTTATGAACGTTGAAAACGACAGGCACTATGACTCTGCAGTACAGGGAGCAGGTTGGGCGACACAAAGGGAGTGGTAGCAGGGAGTCAGCCGATTTGCCCGTTGCTCCAGATCCCGTGAGATAGACAAGTGTGTTAAGGTAATCTTCGGTTGCATTTTGTTTTTTTATCCGCCGAGAAGAGTCCACTGACCTGCATACATTTCATTATTCACAAAAGATTATATTTTTCCTTTCATTTAAAAAATAGATTTAAAAGACTGGTTCTTCCGCGTGGAGACGGAAGATTTTGTATAGTTTTTCTAGCGAATAAGATTTTTCATTAATTCAGATCATTGCCCGGGTTTCGTTTCTTCAGTTCAGAGTGACTGAAAAAAGAAACAGACTGCGGTTAGAGTCAGAAGACGGACTCGTGTTGAAGGAATGGAAGAGGATGGGGATTCCGACAGTGATGATGTTATACGGGTTCCCGAGCCAAATGAAGATCTGACTAAACTTCTGAAGTATAAGGTGTACAAGCGGAGATGGTTCCTCCTGCTTGTGATCTGTATCCTCAACAGTTCTAACTCAATGGTAGGTATTGAAATTAGGTTTTTTATTGTTTTAGGATTAATAAAACTAATCTAACCAATTAATTGTTTTTATCAATAAGTGCAACCAATATCTCGTCGATTGAGAAACCTGACTCTTGTAATTGGCGTATTATGATAAATGTTTGGGATTTGGAATCAAATGATTGCTTAAAAACATAAAATAAAATGTACTACAGATTTTATTAGGTTAATTCTACTGTGTTTAGCCCAGAGATAAGACTTACAATCCGGTGTAGTATTCTGAAAAGAAGCAAAACAATTACATCAGGGTTGATCCTAAAGGATAAGAACTCAACAAATCCATTGTAGGGAATGAGTTCTGATTTCTGACTGTAAAAGTAAGGTATGTGGTTGGGCGATGAATGTAAAGCTAAAAGGGTAAGCATTCGGGTGAAGGGTTAAGTTCAGCCGCTATTTCAGTGCTCTGGAGTTTTGATGCTGACCTAATCACACATGACGCTCTCTTTAGTATTCCTGAATAGTTTTAGATTGTTTTTGTCACGTGACGTTCCTTCAAATTTTGTCAGAACTCGCGTCCTGGTATAACACAGTACCCCTGCTAATAAAAGAACAAGTCAAACCATTTTTCCCTTTACACCTGAGCCGTTGAGAGCTTTGTTTCAGGGCAGCACGGTGACATGGAGGTTATCGATCACAGTTCTTGGGTTCTAGGTTCGATTCTGACTTGTGCAATTATGACATAATTATGGTTTACAATTAAAAAAATCATCCTCTATCCAATTGACAATAAATAGGTTTTGCTGAATTGGAATGTAGTGAAGATGCAATAGTTGTAAATTGCCCTTTTAAGGTAGGCATGTCACTTTAAAATAAACTTTGTAAACATGGAACACAATTGATGAATTACCTTAGGTCAGAATTCTGCGGTCCTGGTACTTGATTGCCACAGACTTCTGGTTTTGGTTTGTACTCACCTCTAAATGGCTTAATTGGATTAATCATTTTCTTAATTAGGAGTTAACATGCTGTTAACATCTCTGCTCATTGACTAAGGCTGCTGAAAAAACTACTGGGAAGACATTGCAGTCCTTCAGATCAGCAATGCTGCAGATTCCTACCCTTTATCAGGGGTTCCCACGTTTAGGTCTTTATTCTGGCTTAACACTCACTTCCAGAAATCAAGCTTTTATTAATCAAGTAATAGTTCATTTGAGTTTGAACATGTTGGAGGTGAGGCCCCCAGTCGTGGCACAGGAGGCCCAGTGTGTCTACAGCTGGAAACCTCTGATCTACAGTGTTAGTTCTGTTAAAGATTCAGTTTAGTAAAGAGTACATATACAGCAAGTGTGTGGTTCCCCAAGAAAAGGACTGGGGATCCCTGCCCTAGAGTTCATGGAGCTGTAGCAATACTCCTTCAGATTGGCATGCTCATTTAAGAGGATCAGTGTTTCCTCTCCTTGTGTCTTTCTGCTGCACACAGTACACTAGTATTCAATTAACACTGATTGGCATGCAGCACTACTAGGATGATTTTAGAAGCTTTTTAGAGCAAAATGTGCCCTTAACATTCATGGACTTCAATCTGAAGTAAATGAAAACTTCAGGTCAGTTCCTATTGGCTAATATTTAGTGGGCAGATACAAGTCCCCACCAAAGGAGAAGCTATCAACAAAAAATAATTTATCGAAAAAGATAAATTATTAAGAATTATATGTGACTTTATCACATACATTTCCTTTGTGAAATGTACTTTTTGAAAATTGTTTGTATCTTTGCCAAATAACTGGGTTCTCAAAATTAAATCAAAGCAACTGGTTACCTCAAAGTCATTAATGTCTGCCTGATGAATTTTATGTCCTTTTCTGCTTTTTATCAGGCTGATATCTCATTCCATTATAGCTTTGTCATTTTCTTCATAAATTCATACTGTATGTCAGATTCTGGTCTCTAACCTCACCAATTTAGTATTTGGATTATTTTGATCATATAAAATTGACAGTGGTATAAAACATCATGGTTATCAAAATAAATCTATCACACTATAAATTCTGAGTATTAATTAATTGTTTTTGGCATTATATTGTAGAGTTACTGCACCTTTGTATACTCTAATCCCTGTTTTTTATGTCTTTGTTATAATAAATCCATTCATCCATCCATTTTTAATGACTTTAACGTTCCAATTAAGGGCCACAGGAGAGCTATAGCCAATACTAGCAAGCAATGGGCACAAGGTGAGATACACCATGTACAAGACTCGAGTCTGTCACAGGACAGACAGACATAATCACACCAGGGCCAGTTTTACCAGAAGCCAATTAACCTTCCAGTATGTTTCTGGACTGGGGAAGAAACCCACACAAAAACAGGGGAGATAGCACCCCAGGTCCAGAATTGAAACCAGGGTCCCAGTACTGCAAGGCAGTATTGCTAACCACTACACCACAGTGCCACTCTTATTACAATAAGTCCTTCATGGTAATTATTCCTGCCATGCGTATGCAACATGGTATACAAATTGAGGTTTGAAATTATTGATGTTCACCAAGAATGGTTTGTTTTTAAAGCATATGAAGTTGGCTGATCTAATAGAAAACCACGCCCCATGGCTTAAACAAGTAGTTACCACTGTTTGACCTTGTTGTGTAAAGACCTACCATTTGTTGCCAAAACATGCATAGTAGTCTTGTTTTATTTGAGATACGTTTCAGCCAGCTGTATGTGTGTATACAATAGTTTTTTTTTTTGTTATCTTAGAATTTCAGTGTAATTCCTTTGCCTCAGCTGCTAAGGTTGTGGCCTGTGATTAATTCCTTTATTTAAGCAGGAGTGGCTGGTAAAAGTAAATTAAGTATTTCCTGTATGTTAGTATAGTAGCCATTTTGAGAAGAGAATCTGATGAAAATGCTGTGGTTAAAGGTTATGTCAAATCAAGTGACTTTGCAGTTAGACTAGCTCAGTGGTCTACTGTAGTTAACTGAAACGTAATAAAAAAGCATTTAACTTTTCCCTGTAATACAAATCTATTTAATTTTTTACTCCTTTGTATTTCCAGAAAATTTTCATTTTCATTTTTGCAAATAAAATTGTTGTACAATTGCTTACCGAGACAATTTCTACCCTTATGTGCAGCAAGATCCTCATGCATTTTCATACATGCTGTAACAATGTTTTATTTCCACATTAGGCTGAGAAAAATAAGCAAGAAATAAAGACACCATATTTAGAAGGCGTTGTTACAGGATATATTTATCATATATGTCTGTAATCGTTGTTAATTAGTTTATGCATATCCATAAAAGTAATGATGCCGCACCCGGCCCGGGAGTGGCTCCCAGCCTGCAGTTGCCATGGGCAACGGCAGCATTCCCACAAGTGCTCACCCACCCGCCGAGCCTGCAAGAACGAGATCAGGCTGCTTGTCTGTTCGTCCGGTTGCCTTTGAATCAGGCAGCAAATCTACTAATCATCGGCTAAAGAGGCTACTAATCTACTAATCTTTGACTAAAGAGGCTACTAATCAAGCCTCTAATTATCACCCACATAAAGGCTTGATTCACAGCTTATTTGGCACTCTGTCATTGGGCTACTGACAGCCATTGGTGATCAGATCCGTTTACATCCAAATACAGATTGAGAACTCTGTCAAGAACTGTGTCAAGCACCGCTTAAGCCGCCAGTCTCCTCTGCTTGGAACCTGGGCATCTTAGCTTGCCAGCCTTAAATCCTGGGCAGCCGGACTCAGTCTATAACTGCCTGAAAACTGGGCAGCCTCGCTGGTCTGCCTGAACCACCGAGCTGCCTGGCTGTTTGGAAGACCCAGGCACATCTGCTGCTGTCAACCCCGTCTGCTTGAAACCCCAGGCAGCCTTTAACTTGACACCAGTCTGCCTGAAAAACCCCAGACAGCCCTTTCTACTCCTACACTTGTTGCATTTGACTCTCCCTGAATACCCTTGGAGATACCCAGAGCTCTTAGATCTTGACTTGCTATTCCGCACAGCACCACAGGTACTCGCGGCAAAACAAATGATGCATAAAATTATTCTCAAAGGCAACTTGCTTGTTGGCACAGGTGTTAAACTGTTGTTGAATTACGTTTCCAGAAAGCTTGTTCATGTCCAGACAGACACTTACAATAACATAGGTTTTGTCCTGAAAACTGTGGTGGTTTTAGAAACTTTGATAACAGTAAATGGATACGTAGATTATATCTTACTCTGGTATTACAGAATGTATGTGGTAAAGTGCAAAATTAGCAGTGTATTTTAAAATGTAAGTTATAAAACTGTTATAAATAAGGGGTTACAAAAAGGTGAATGGTGAAAATGGCCTTGTGGAATAATCAATAAGTAAAATGTAGGAGGCCTACATCCTGACCAAGCAAAATATTCAAATTCTATATAATATCTAACAGGCCAAAAAGATATGATAAGCTTGCCTTCTAAACCAAATAGAACATGACCTACAGTTGAATCTCTCTATATATATCTGGATGCTACAAAGTTACTGGGAACCTATCCCTAGTCTAAAAAAATGCATCCACTAACTAGAAGAGACTATTTTTAACCTAGGGATTCTTTATAAAGGAAATCAGTTTTCTTAAAACAACAGAATGCCATGATCTCTTCACAAGGTTCAAATACTTAACTTGTAGTCTTAAAAGCTGATCGGAACAAGGACATCCTTCCAGACACTGTTTCTTCTCTCTGCTCTGTCTCCTCTCTCCTCTCTTTTTATCCTCTGACTCTTAATCACTTACCAGGAACTTAATTAACCAAGGGACACCAGACAATTCCTGTCTCAATAAACTCAATAAACAGCTCACTTCCTTTCTTGATTTGAATCTCCTGAGAACTGCAAATGTTGACACTACCTAGATGTTGACCGTTGTCTCTAAATTGTCATTTATTTGTCTCTTAAAAGCCCCTCCCAACAGTATAAAGACAGTATAAACAGTATTGCTAAACGTTTGCATCATGCGGCACGCTGCTTACACTTTTATTGTGCAGGTGCAACGGAAGAGTACTTGGTATATCTAGCGTGCCCACATCACATGAAATTATGAAACACAACTAGTGCTTCTTCCTGCTCTCTGAGAAATTCTGCTTGGTGCAGAAATCAGGTGTCAGTTGTAGTTCTGCAATTCAGGTGACTGACCATACCACACAATATTAAATATGAAAAGGGAAGCAGAAGATTAGAAAGGGAAATCTGTTCAAAAATATCTTAGAAAATGTTAGCTTGCATTACTATGTAACTAAGAATACAATTTTGTTGGTGTGCTGAAATCTGTGGTGTGACAAACAAGAACTCGTATATCGCAATATTTTTGTATAAAATGCCCTTTGGAACTATTACAAAATATTCTAGAAATCTATTTGTTTGGTCCATTACTCCTTATTCAGGTTTATTTTTTCACTTAAGTGTAACTTTTTGTTATGCTTAAACTCTAATCTAATCTTTCTGACTACTTTTTAGAACCTCTCAAGAGGTAGAAATGGTTGAAGAGGCTGGGGCAGAGTTCACTCTTGTTTGCTGTAATACCTAAATCAGCCAATGTCTTTTTATATTCTATGTATGTGTTTGGGTATTACTTTAACACTTGTTATATTGATCTGTATTTCAGAAGCTGGTTGTCTTTCTGTTCTCAAATTATAGCTGTGTCTCTGTTTTCAGCTATGGTTGAGTTTTGCTCCAGTTGCTGACCAGACAGCCCAGTTTTTTCATGCCACTCTGGATCAGATTAACTGGCTGTCACTTGTTTACATGGTTGTAGCCATTCCTGTGAGCTTTGGAACAACATGGATGCTTGACACTTTAGGACTGCGAACGTCGGTGAGTTTTAGAAAATGCTATATCCGTGAGCTGTTACTGCAGTGTCTTTTTAAATTTATGATATAGAGAGTCTAACTTAATTTTGCATCATGCTCTCTGTTTACACTTTATTTGTGCAGTCTTATTGGCTGCTTTAATTATGAACAAAATTGTAAAGCATTTTATTTCCTATGAAATAATATAAAGTATTGTTGCTATATGAACGAGATCTTACTTTTTATGTTGTGCATCTATAGTGTTGTCACCACTACAGAAAGCTCATTCTAGCTTATGAGCAAAAAGGAAATGAAATTAAATGCAGTATTTCTCAATTCCTTTCTTCTATATGTTAACCAAGAAATTGCTTCTGTTCAAATCAATCATCCAAGGTAGCAAGTTCTCATCTATGATTTCTACCTCTGTTATCATTTTGCAGCAGAGCTGCACTTCAGTAGGGGAATATGTGTGTAATCATTTTTAGTAAAAAGCAGCTTAAATAGTAATTTAATACTGGGTTACGTTCGTTTTAGTTAAAATAATTGTTATTAGGTGATTGTCTCATACAGTAAATTTAAAACTTAAGGTATTGTCAGAAGGAATTTTAGGTGTTTGCTTGGTACAGAGAGTCATGTGAATGCAGGAAGTCCCAGGAGTGGTTGTTTTCTTAATTATCTATCATTTTGTGTCCTCCATCCTCTTGGGCTGCAGCTGATACTCAGCTCCTGGCTGAACATGTCCGGGAGTATCCTTCGCCTCGTCAGCATTCTGGGGCTTACCCCTAACACCCTGGGAAACTACCCCATGCTGATGGCTGGACAGACCCTGTGTGCTCTGGCTCAGCCACTGGTCATCTTCTCGCCCACCAAAATGGCAGCACTCTGGTTTCCAGAACACCAGAGAGCCACTGCCAATATGCTCGCCTCCATGTGTAAGTGACTGAGGAATGTTTTGATGCCAGGAAAGTGGCTGTGATTTCTTCTAGTCAATGCAGTCCAATTTGAAGAGTGTCTACCACTGTGAAATAAAGCATCTTTGATCCATAAACACCTGCATGGAAGTAATAAAATGGCTTATAACCTACTTCCACAAATGCTCAAAGACCAACTCAGACTTAAACTCTTTAAATTACAAATGGGAACTTTAATAAGAAGCTGCAGTTAATACATTGGCAGCCAAGAAATGGCCAAATCTAGACCACTCTATCTGTATTTCTATATTCTCTATAATATGGGACCTTGTATTTATCATCATATTGATATTAATATATTGAAATGTATATACTGATACTGTACTGTACATTTACCAAATTGCAATTTCAGCTAAGACCGCTGTGATGTCCGAGGTTTGTATTTCTGTACAGTAAAATACAGAGTAAAAACATCAGTTAAATGTATATCTAGGGTAAAATAATATGTGTGACAATATGTTAAATCATATCACATAGTTTTTTATTTTTGTTGCAGCAAACCCTTTGGGAATTCTGCTTGCAAACATCATTTCTCCTTTGATTGTTAAGGAAAAAAATGAAATTCCGTTATTGGTGAGTGCATTGTTGGGGAAAAAGCTGACACTTTCACAAAAGGAAATCAGATATTCTGGGGTAGAGATGTCATCCCTGAAAAAAGGATTATTTCTTTAACTTTTTTCCTTCTACACGAACCTGAAGCTGAACTAAGCTGAAACTAAATCTAACTTTAGAAATGACTCATATTAATGCAAAATCAATTTCTTATTCCGCAATTATATGAACCAAATCAAAATTGTATCACAATATTATTTCTATAATCTTTCTGACCAAATTGTTTCCTAAAATTAACCATTTATATTTTACTGTTAATTGTGAAAATATTTTTAATACAGTGATTTTGTGATGATTAATCTAAAATTAATTTGAAATGTTTTTTTTGGTTGTAGCTGGGAATTTATACTATTCCAGCTTCCATTGTCTGTCTCCTAGCAACACTGGGCATCCGAGACAGTGTTCCCCCGACACCTCCTTCTGCCAGTGCTGAAATATCCAGTTCGGAGCCATTTTTTGCAGGAATAAATCTGGTAAAGAGTTAAAAAATGGATGTAATCCTGAATGTCTGCTCTACTGTGATAACAGAAAGATGATGATAAAGTTTTGGTAATTTGAATTAAGTGTTTCATCCAGATCAGTTTCGGATGTCTCTAGTAGTTCTCTGAACATTCTGAGATGTTTGGGAAAGAGCTCTGTCATGTTTCTGGTTCCTGTTTTTCTCAGAAGTGTCTGTAGAAACACTTGGTGTTCATGATTCATAATCCTACTCATTAATCTCCTATTCCTTTTTTGTAAATTATTACTAATAGCAATAGCATACAGTACGTATTACTAGTATTACAAAAAACATGCAGTAATTATTACTTAGTAATGATATAAATCTAACTCATAACATCAGTTTTAAATAAGTACATTTTGGCAAACCTTTTTTTACCTCTAAAAGAAACTGGAAGAGTAACAGGTAAAAATATTTCCTAATTTTTGGAAACTAAACTTTTGATTCCAGAAGAAAGGCAGCAATATATGAAGATATGAAATTGTGTAAACTAATACAATCCCATAACCAGTTGTCTCAGCAAAACACTTCAAGCAAATTCTATTTATTTATGTTTATTTTTATCAGTGATACTGCATCATCAGATTTGATTTAAAAATTAAAATGACAAAAACACTTTCTAAGAATAAGTATTATGTGCTGATTCAAGTGATTGAGTACTCACAATACGTTACAGTGCTGTGTTTTCACAATTAACATCTTTGTTGGGGAGTGGGATATGTACAGTAGGTGATGGTGCTAATATGACTTTAAGAGCATGTACTGTAGCTTACTTAAGGTTCGGTCTTTGTTTAGACTGAAGGGAAAGTAGGAGTGAGCCAGGCTTGCACAAACAGAACTTAATGCTGAACAACATTCTTCTATCTGCTCTTTGTCTGCAGCTGCTAAAGAACAAAGCATACATGATTCTTCTGCTGTGCTTCGGCTGTGGGATTGCCATTTTCACTTGCTTTTCCACACTGCTGGAGCAGATGCTGTGCGTTAAAGGATACTCAAATGTAAGTAAATACAGGATCCAAACATCAGTATCTCAGACTTACAGTTTAAAAGTATTCTTGGTCCACTGTGAAGGAAGGCTGCAGGCACACTAATCAGAACAGACGTACCAGAATGAAAAGGCACATTTAGAGCAGAAGCCGGACCCTATAATGCAGAAATCACTTAATGAATATAACCTGTTTTTTCAGTCCACTGTTACTTTAACTAGCCAGTTGTTTTGAGATTTGGTTGGGTTTGTTCACGACTATTATATTCTTGCCTTTCTGTACAACAGCAGCCTCTGGTTT
Source organism: Atractosteus spatula (assembly GCF_055471065.1). Lineage (NCBI taxonomy): Eukaryota > Metazoa > Chordata > Actinopteri > Semionotiformes > Lepisosteidae > Atractosteus > Atractosteus spatula. The sequence goes on from NC_142706.1 coordinate 49,444,087, forward strand.
GCTTGGTGCCTGTAAACTTGCAGTATGAACAGTAAAAGGTGGCTCTGATACCTTAGCTCTGCCATCAGAGCTCACAGTGTGAAAAACAAGTGGGTGACTTGACGGTGAATGTTTCAGTGGTTGGATGTAATTTTATATTAGGAAGTGTTGTAAAAGTAGCACCAAGGTAGAAGTGAATATGTCTGACTTGCAATCAATTATTCCATAGTGAGGGTACATAAAAAGGAAGAAAATAGTCAACAATTCAAAACTGAAAAAGGAAATCATACTGATTACTGAAGAGATATAAAACACTGTTAGAAAATTCAGTACATTTATAACCTCATGATCTTCTGAGCTGTTAAGTACTGACGTGGTAAAATGCTGATACAAGAAATACGGAATGAATGACTGCCTTTATTTCATTAAACAGGAATTTGCAGGACTTTGTGGTGCCCTCTTTATTGTGTTTGGTATACTGGGAGCTTTTGTTTTTGGGATGTACGTAGACAGGACAAAGAATTTCATAGAAGTCACCAAAATCAACATGTGTCTTTCCTCACTGGCCTGCATTGTGTTTGCTGTGGTAAGTTGAGTTTGAAATGAACATATTAGTTCATTTCTTTTTATGGATTTGTATTTTAAAAAGTTGGTACCCACACATACTTGCTGTACAATATTTTAGAAATGAAAATTCTATGACACAAAATTGACAATTCTACACTCAATGAGCTTCCCTAGTCAGAGTGCAGATCTGCTCCGATTAGTCCTACTACCTGAGAATCACAAAATTAAATCCATGCTGTTCAACTTCCGAAGTTTTGCTAAAACACCCTAATGGTAGTATGGATGACTGGGTGAGGAGTATGCATTTATGGGATTTTTCCTGTTGATGTTTTCCTTGCTTTTGTTCGACCAACAGGTATCTCAGATGGAACAACAGAGCTATGCGGTGGCTGCTGTTTGCTCTCTTTTTGGCTTGTTTGGATTCTCAGTATATCCCATTGCCATGGAATTATCAGTAGAGTGTTCCTATCCCGTTGGAGAGGCAACATCTGCAGGACTCATTTTCATATCTGGGTAAAGACTGTCTCTTCCAAGATTTTAGACATTTATTCAAAGTGATAATTTAAAAGGGATAGCTTTAAGCCTATAATATTTATATGTCTTCTCTTCACAAAACAAATGAAAATTAGAATCTCATTCTGACTTATCTGTGGAGTTTACAAAGAAGTCTTTTTGCAAAAGGTTTGCCTCTCTCTGGGTCTTTAGATTGCACACATTTCTCTTTATTTCAGTGGTGGATTAAGTGGGTTTTCTTCTATGTGTAAAGCACTTTTTGAATTGTTATAATTGTCTGTGCAACTAGACCAACGCCATGTCCCAATATCTGTACTTGCGGTCTCATGTCTTTTACATGCATGTTTCTGCTCGGATCTGCAAAGGCTTAGGGTGTCACATTTTCTAAATTGTGTTTCAGTTAACCCTTTATGAACCCTTCTGATATGTCTGCATAGAAGCTGACATCGCTGAAGGGAATTACCCCAAATTCCTTGCAAAATTGTGATGTTTCATGTTCTAACCCATCAAAGCTGTGGGAAGTTGCCATGGGGAATAAAATATTCATGTGTTGATAAAACTGGACATTTTTACAGTTTTAAAACTCATAATGTTTTATGCAAAAACAAAATTTAACTAGGCTACTTTAGATTAATTTGTATTCTAGGTATGAAGTGTTGAGATAAAGTTATTATTTCGTTATTCCATTTTGAGTGATGAATATTCGTTCACCTACAGTGTACGGTGTCTACGGACAAGATGACATTGTGAGATGAAACTGTGAGCAGAGAATGAAAAATTATTTGAAAAATGGTTCGCTTGGTATGTACTTAGCCATTGGAAAAGAAGCAGTGTGAAAGCAGTAAAACAACAGGAAGCATTTTCACCGCGAGCTGTAACCAACAAGTGATGTGTCTTATTGCCCTTTTTGTAACGGTGCAACCTGAAATTTTTGCACAACTTAAGTCCACACCTGCTCTGCGTCACAGAAGTTTGGTCTTGGAGGAAGGGCTTAGAGCTTTGGTGTGGCTTTTGGGACACTGCCTCAGTCTTAACTCTTTAGTTTTGGACATTAAATTGACTCTTACGTCACAGTCTTTCAAATCAGAACTGATGTAATTAGAATAAAACAAGAGCAAAATGTTTTAATTCCTTCCTAATGCATCTCATTGCAGACAAATCCAGTCCATTGTCTTCATTATCGTGTTACAGCTGCTGACTAAGCCACTTGCAGATCTGCCTTATTCAGCCTGTGCACTAGGAGATAATTCTGCCTTGAGCTGGAAAGGTAAAATGCACAGTCTTAGACCTTTGTCAAATTAAAATATCAGAAACCTTCTGGCTGATCTTTTTTATCATCATTACAGTTAGAGCTGACCTGATGGTGCAGATAAACCTTTGAGAAAATGCTTTTAGCACCTAAAAGTGCAGCATGATACTGCAACATTCAAATATCGAAACAAGATGATGTACGGTAAGAAAAACTGTGGAAATGCATGATGTTTCAGAGAACAATATGGAGAATAAGGAGCTAGTCAAAAAGATGTAATTAAAGTGTCTCAAAAACCCCAGAATTGAATTTTGGGAATCCAAAGGTTCCAAAGCACTTGATTGTCATGTGTATAGTGGGCTGCATACTAACATTTTTAAATCTCAGTTCAAAAAACAAGAAAGAGGAACAGCTGTTGCAGAACTGACTCTTTCCACAGTGGTTTTAAATAAAACAGATGTGATTTTAAATAGCCTAAGGTCTTAACATTCTGCAGTTTTTTTACGGGTCTTCAAGGAGTAATGCACACGTTGCCACTTAGTGTTTCTCATTCTCTTGCAGTGCCAGCTCTGGTGATGGCAGCTTTATGCTGTGTAGGAACCTGCTATTTTGTCATCTTCTTCCACACAGAATACAAAAGGCTCAAAGCAGAAGAAGCAGTGTTTGAAGGGAATAGCAATGAGCTGAAGGATGAAGCTGTTAATGAAGGAGAGTCAGGAGTGATTTCTACAGACAACCAGACTCCAAGACTTTAGCAAAGAATTCTTCTTCCAAATCTATTGTGTCATTACAGAAATCTGATATAGGAAAATAGTACATTTGTTTATATATTTTCTTTTATCTAAAAGGTGTAGTGCTGTGTGGCATAACTTCTAAAATGCATACAATTTTGTTTGTATTTCTTCCTAAATTTGTAACATACTGTACGTGTTGGTAACTGTAAACCTGCATGTGGTGTTACGTGGGGGCGTGTTCAATGTGGAGGTGGAGCTCTGGGTGGCAGCTGTGCTTTAACTAAGGACGAGCCACAGCTGTCGGGGCCCTTTAAGACACACTGAGCACTTCCCCAGAGGGACGAGCAACCCCCGCAAGGGGAGAACGCCAGGGATAGGTCTGCAGGGGATTGTGATGAGAGTGTTGAGGCCGTCGTTCTCCCACCGGGGCAGATTGCGTTTTTCCTCCCTTTTCCCGCCATGTATCTCCACTGGGGCGAGTTGAGTTCCTTTTGTTTTTGACCTCGCCCTCCCTTTCTTCTAGTCTGGACCCCACCAAATAGGGATGGTCCAGACTAGATCCCACTGTTCCAAGAAGTTCTTTTTCCCCCAGGCTGGACCCCGCTAGATAGGGACAGTCCAGCCTGGACACCGCTGTTCAAAGCGGTGCATTTGTCTTTTTTCCTTTTTGTTTTCTTTTCGGTTTTCAGTAACCTCAAACTGGTGCCTCCACCCCCTCAGATGGGACGTTGACTTTTACTGGTGTTCGCCACAGCTCCTCCCGAATAACATTGTTACACTGCAATAATAATTATATTATCCATCTTTAAGTGAATTTGCAGTAATGTATGTGCAAACAACTGGTTAAAATGTTGGAAGTAACAAACTATGTACAAATGTATTTGAAGCAGTGATTGTATTGATTTCTTAAAATATTTTAGGCATGGTGGTTTATTAGGAAACACTATACTGCCCTACTGAGCATCTTGTTTCCATCTTGCATGGGTTTTCAAAGGTAAAGGAGCTGTGAAGAAAATATAGCAGCCTAACTTTTCCTCCTCTAAAAGAGTTTTATAGTTATTTGAGGGCATGTGTTTCCTCAATCAACACAAGGAGCTTTATCTTTCAGATGGAAGGCTTCTCAGAATAGATTAATGTTTCCTTCAAGTCCTGCATAACAAAAGTTTTAAATCTAAACATCTGTCTCCATCTTAATTGAGTTCTGAATTCATTAATTTCATATTACTTCTGAAAAGTAAAACACCGTAGTGTAACAACGTAGCCTTTGTAAACAGTTCAGTTTGCATTAGCCAAACCTGATGAATCAACTGTAGTTTCATTATTGGTTCAGTTCTAATACATAGATTTTAAGGAATCTGACATGATAAGGTACAGTCTCAAAAATGTCGGTGAAAGGTTACCTTCAGGTTACCGTGATCTTTGCTTCCCAAACTCTGGAGTTCAAACAATTACAAATCAAAGCTGTATTTTTTGTAACTTTTATTACTAATGTTTAATACATTTTATACTTTTTGAAAAACTACCAGCTTGTGTTATATTATGTGAAAGTACTGTATACTAAAGGACCATGTTCTACTGCTAAAATAATCTCTAATCCATGTTAGAAGCACCTGACTGGAAGACTCTTGGCAGCCATTGTGTCAGAAACTCCACTACACAACAGATCAGAACGGGAAGTGAGAAATTGTTTTACTAATTGAATTAAGGGGGAATATCAGGAAAAGCAGATTCTACAAACCCAGAGTGGTGTTAAGAAAAAAAAAACAATTTTAAAAAAATGCAATGGAATCCTTTTATGACAAGGTAGTCAGGACCTTGGTCTAATATCTTATACTAAGGACAGGCAACACCTTCTATGGCATTCTCTGTAACCATACTAGGTCATTGATTTAGAAATTGTGGTTCAGAGGGAACAGTGCCATCTACTGCTCCACCAACGCTACTTACAGCAAGAGCCTGAATTTCCTTGGAGATAATAATAATAATAATAATAATTGCTTACACTTATATAGCGCTTTTCTGGACACTCCACTCAAAGCACTTTACAGGTAATGGGGACTCCCCTCCACCACCACCAATGTGCAGCATCCACCACACATCAGCTATCAGCATGGAGGAGAGCAGAGTAATGAAGCCAATTCATAGATGGGGATTATTAGGAGGCCATGATTGGTAAAGGGCACTGGGAATTTTTGCCAGGATGCCAGGGTTACACCCCTACTCTTTACGAGAAACACCCTGGGATTTTTAATGACCACAGAGAGTCAGGACCTCGGTTTTACATCTCATCCGAAGGACAGCGCCTGTTTACAGCATAGTGTCTCCGTCACTATACTTGGGCATTAGGACCCACATGGACCACAGTGTGAGTGCCCCCTGCTGACCCCAGTAACACCTCTTCCAGCAGCAACCTTAGTTTTTCCCAGGAGGTCTCCCATCCAGGTACTGACCAGGCTCACACCTGTTTAGCTTCAGTGGGTTGCCAGTTGTGAGTTGCAGAGTGATATGGCTTCATAATGATGAAACATTTTGTAATACAGTATTTCCTTCGTATTAAACGTAACAAAATACAAGCACAAAAACAAGTCCCTCACCCCATTAAAACTTAACTATTCCATCCCCTCCCCCTTAGCTAGAGTGACTAAATAACAACAGCAGTCCCTAGCAATAGGGATCTGACTGCACTAGCAGCATCACTCAAAGTGCCCACAATACCCCTAAGAGCACCATATAAATGACATTACTCAATATACTAATGACTCAATGATAACAGAGGAAAGAGGACAGAGGCTCTCAACTCAGTGCCATCATCCTTTTACTTTCAGTCAGACCAGTTAATCATATCTTTGTCTGCTAATGCAAAAGGCCAATATAAAGAATTATTATGTAGCAAGAGTACCACATGAGAACAGGCAATAATCCTTTATTAGAACAATAGACATAGAGGAAGAGACTTGCTTCCAGAACTTAAAACACGTCTGGACACGACACTCCCAAAACACGTGGAAAAGATCAGGTTAAAGTTATTGCCATGCAGAAGGGTAGAAAGAATTACAGTAACAATGTTTTGGCTGTTGAGCCTTCAGATGTGAGGGAGAGAGGGGAAGGTAGTGGGGATCTAAAACACAGGCGAACAGGGAACAGATGACAGAGCAGATGATAATACTGTAGGTACAGAGCAGGTGAGAAAGAGCTTTCCAACAAAGTGAGATCTGGGGGGACAGGAGTGAAACAAATGAAATCTGCAAATGAATCGAGAGTTTCTAAAAAGATAGCAGTCTGTCATTAAGAGAATGGAGAAGGTGTGTAAGAGATGTTCAGTGTCCCCACCAATGCCTCTCAGCAGTAGGGTGTATTGTACATAGAGGACTGGGAACTAGCTTCATATCAGATACAGTATCATCATCAAGGAATCAAATACACCCTGTAAAGAAATGTGAGTCATACTATTATTATTATTTAATATATTGTTCCAGGCAATATCTTTATCTGCAATACCCAGTGAATAGTGCCTGTCCCAGATCGCACTGGATACACCCATTTCGATTTAAACAGGTTTAATTTGACTTTGTAAGAGACAAAACTATCTCACCATATTTCAGCCATGATTATTGGCTTAGATGTCATTAACCTCAAATCTGCTGACAAGACAGAAATGGAGTGCCAGCTCATGACTGTACATCCCTGGCTAGTTTTGTCACTCAGTGTGACTTGCCTGTTGAATACCTCTGGACATCCACTGTAATGCTATCAGTTCTCACAGGTGTACACATCTTATTTACTAAAATGTCTTTACTGCTTATTAGGATAAGCAGCTGTTATAAAATAAGAACTTTTTGAGATACACAACATTAATGCTTAGAATTTACAAACAACAGGAAAGTGAAAAAAGATCACTTTATTGGCCATATACAATTTCTTGTATCAGGAATTCATCTTTCCATATACCCCAACTTGCTCTCCATAAGATACAGACAGGGAGAGAGAGGCTTGGTGTTAGTGCGCAGAGTCAACCCTTTATACAGTGTCCCTGGAGCAGTTGGGGTTAAGGGCCTTGCTCAGGGGCCCAACATCATAGGATTCCTCTATGGATATGAACCAGCAACCTTCCAGCCACAGGCACAGCACCTTAGCCATGGAGCCACCACACCACCCCAATGTATTACATCTTTCACAGGTAACTAAGGGGTTGACTTCAATCACGTGTTCCAGCCTGATGAGATCAGGATAGAAGGTGACAAACCTGCTACCAATCGTTAGCAGAAAGCTGGTATAATTGGTATGAATGCTGTGCTAATGAGTGAGTGTCGGGACTCACTTAGATTTAAGGAAAAAACACTTACTCACTGTGAGAGATGCCTGTTACAGTATCATTCCTACCAGTGTCTGTTCATTACCAATTGATCACCAATCACTTCTGACTAAAAAGCTTTAAAATGAGCAAATTCTTAATTAGCAAGCGGAGGAGAGACTGCATAAAGTTCTGTGCTCTGAAGTTGTTGTAAACAATGCACTTTAAAGGATTTTTGAAACCGTCATTTGAGTGCAAAGAAAAACAGCAGAACACCAAGCAGATAAGTTACAGGCACCAATTATTACTGACGATTTAAGGCCCAATCGGAGCCAAAACTAGGAGACACAGAGGTAATACAGGATTGGAATCAGAACTAGTTAAATGAATGTTCAATTAAGCAGATGGAGAAAAAATTGGCAAAGCACCGTATTTCCAGTGAACTATTTGCAGCTGCATCACCACCCTGTAGCCTAATCATGTCAGTACTCAGAAACATAGAAAAACTGGCCTCAATAAGTATTGTAATTAGAGCTCTGCCAGCAGCCATATCACTCTGCAACTCACAACTGGCAACCCACTGAAGCTAAACAGGTGTGAGCCTGGTCAGTACCTGGATGGGAGACCTCCTGGGAAAAACTAAGGTTGCTGCTGGAAGAGGTGTTACTGGGGTCAGCAGGGGGCACTCACACTGTGGTCCATGTGGGTCCTAATGCCCCAGTATAGTGACGGAGACACTATGCTGTAAACAGGCGCTGTCCTTCGGATGAGATGTAAAACCGAGGTCCTGACTCTCTGTGGTCATTAAAAATCCCAGGGTGTTTCTCGTAAAGAGTAGGGGTGTAACCCAGGCATCCTGGCAAAAATTCCCAGTGCCCTTTACCAATCATGGCCTCCTAATAATCCCCATCTATGAATTGGCTTCATTACTCTGCTCTCCTCCCCACTGAGAGCTGATGTGTGGTGAGTGTTCTGGTGCACTATGGCTGCTGTCGCATCATCCAGGTGGATGCTGCACATTGGTGGTGGTGGAGGTGAGTCCCCATTACCTCTAAAGCGCTTTGAGTGGAGTATCCAGAAAAGCGATATATAAGTGTAAGCAATTATTATTATGACAGATTTATGTATACTTTACATATAATTTGATATGAATTATACGAATCAATCGTGATACAAGTTTGAGGACAATGCTCAGTTTTGCATTAGTCCGCTTTTCCATTTGGCAAACGGAGTTGTCATCAGATTCTGCCCAGAAAACTCAAGGCGCTGACGTTGTGCAGAAAACACCCTCCTATACACAGTATCCTTCAGCTGTGAGTGAGACGCCTCAGCCACTAGGGATACGTGACGTAAGCAGCAGACGCGTACAACCCACCATACACAACAGATGCAAATAAGGAGCAAGTGAGTGTATTGCGTGAGCGACTCTAAAGTATATGTCATCAACATGCGCAGGGATCCTTTTGTAAAAAGTGAAATAAAGTACTCTTCCAGTAAAGATAAAAATGAACAGGTTTAGGTTTTGTCCGATATACTTTGTTTTTTAGAGGTATGTTTTTTTTTAATGTTTGGAATCTAAGACTAATAAAACGGTAGGTACATTTTTGTAGACGAATGAAGTTATCGCATACGAAACTGTTATTTATGTTAGTTTGCTGTCTCAGTCCGATTTTCGTTGTTCGTAAAACCGGTGTCATGACGAGCCATGCAGAGAAAAAGACCATTGAATTCAATCGAAAACAATGGTATCGAATTAAACGTAACATTTATGTGATTCAAAGTGCAACTGATAATCGGTGACATAGTTTAACCTTTTGTATAAGCATGACACATAGTAAAATTGTGTTTAATCAGTACATCCATACACCATGTAAAAATATCAATATATTTAATTGAATAACACATATTCGAACGAAGATCACATGTCGGCAAGTGATCGAATACTGTAGTTTATCTGAAAGATAAGAATTGTGAAAAAAGTACGTATTTATTTGGTTAGATCTATTTGCAGTCCTACGGATTCAACAACGAAGATATTATTTTTAATTAACTGGAAGATATATGCTTTTACTTTCGCCCAGCTGCCTGCGGGAAGTAAGCAAGGGAGAGGTGATTTATGAACATGGACTCACTTACTGCTACCTCAGATCTGGCACCTGCAGTTGAGAAACAGAGTGAAGACAATGAGCGGAGTACCGAGACCCCTCCTGCTCCTCTGTCAGCAGCTATGAGGGCGAAGATTGAGCGCAACAGACAGCGGGCACTCATGTTAAGACAAGCAAGGATTGCCAGCAGGCCATATTCGTCTGAGAAAGGTTTGATGACTTTTTTGTAGTTAAATGCTAAAATCAGTGCATAAATGATTAGATATGTTAGCTTAAGGTTAGTAAGGGCTGATGTTCCCAGAATCTGCTTCAGTGTGAAACAAATGAAAGAAATATAGATAATTTAGTTTTGTCTAATTTAAGAACATCTCACACAGATCATTTCAATAATCGTTTCGTTTCTGATATTTGTAAAATAAAACCTTTATATGTCTGTTTTCCGGATAAACATAATTCCAGATATTCCAGATAAACAGGATTGATTGTAAACCTTAATTGATCTTTTAACTCAGTGTTAAATAAAATGCCAGAATATGTTTTGCAGCTGTTCTCACTCTATGAGCTGCAGTGTGTCTTGAAGTCTGCCAGAACAACACTTTTCAAAATCCCAAGAATGAGATTCAAGACTGGAGAAGCAGCCTTTAGCATATATTCTCTTCCTTGTTCTTAACCTGTTTTCTTACATCTAGAAGTAAACCAGACTTTTAGAATCTAGTTGCTCTGTTTGAAAGTAACCACACTATCGATTTTAGAATTTTTGTTTGAATTTAGTTTTTTTCATTGTGTTCTCCTGTAAATAACCTTGTGAGTTAAAATGTGCTCTATAAATAAATAATTATGAACTTTCGGCAGTACATACTGTAGCAAAAAGTGAAACCCAACACGGGTCTTCAGAAAAAGTTTCTTCTAAAATGTCACTTAAAAACCTGGGTATATAAATAGCAATGGAGATATAAGCAACAGTTTTGAATTTGATGCCCATAAGTATTATACCTGATACATAGTGTTGTGTAAATTGTAGGTACTATGGCTACAATTCTGTTGGTGCTGTCTTTGAGGTATACACAATACGAATGTGAGACTCAGGGCTTAGAATGAACACGAGATTGCTCTGTACATAAATATTTTTCTCGGTATTGATAATACTAAATTTGTGCCTGGGTGGTAAGGAAAATCCCTTTAAAATCAGAATTGATGTGATGTTTCCTGTCCATACAGTTTATTTAGTCTTATTAATTTGATAATCAGGACTGGAGTTTAGATTTTAACCAACATTACACATCACATTCTGTGTACTAGTTTAACATATGACTGATATGTAATGATTCTTGTAATAGTTATTTATACAGGTTGGTAATGCAAACTGATGTTTTGATGTAGTACAGCAGCTAGTATTAAATCTGTTATTCATTGGGTGTACCACAAATAAAATTAGAAATTAGTTTGATCTGCAAAGGAATGCAGTTCAACCTTTCTTGTTATAAGCATATGGTATGTGCTTCAGCCTAATCAGGGGCTTCAGGGGACTCAAAGATTACAGAATAGGGCCTCCTGAATGGATCAACCAGTAAAAGTTGAGTTCAATGACTGATAACTGATAGCTGATTGTCACTGGGATTCCCAAAGCAGTGGCACACAGTTGGCTGAGCATCACCAATGGTAGGGTGGGATTGGACTGCCAGCTCTCTCTCAGCTCTCAGCAACACAAGTGACCTCTACAGCTTCCCCACAGCTTCCTGGATTGTGGTGCTGTTGATGAAGGACTCGCCTCTCCTCTGAGCGGCGCTGAACACTGATAAGCCGTTTTGGTGCCTAAGGCATGTTAAAAGACAAGCATCTCAAAGATAGACAGGGCTGAAGAGTCTGCCTGTGTTTCGTTAATCTCCTCTGTGGTCATGGGGATCGTAGCTGTGAGCTGAGTGGAAAAAAAACACACAACTGGCTATTCCGCGTAGGATGAGTATAAGAAATACTTCACTAGGAATGATAACAGCCAACAATTAGGCGTGTAAATGGTTTATTGAGTATTTAAAGTTAAAATATCTCCTCCTGTCCCTTGCATTCATCGTTTACATCCCTCCTCCACCCTGTCTTCACCTCTGCAGCTGCCCCTTGGTCACTCCTCTCTCTGCATCGGTGTTAAAGACTCGTCCTATGGCCAGGAGGTTAGCCCTCAGGCAAATGGGTTAAACCAAATTAAAGTACAGTATGATGTTTAAGTGATTAAATGAAGTCACGTAATTACAGTCCCAGACAGCTGAGGATGATAAAACTTGGCCGTTGTCATCCCTTCGTTACAAAACTCCATTAAATAAAAAAACCCCGCAAAAGGTTATTTTTGCTTTATCATGCAGGTGGAACCTGTGCAAAGATCCCCAAAACCATTGACTCTGGAGGAGGGTTCTTCATTGATGAAGAGGAAGAAGAGCAAAAAGTGGAGAAAGTGGTTCACAAACCAGGTACAGCTAAGCCAGCTCATTCTCAGGACTATCTCCTGTGCAGGACATCCATTCACATGCAACTTCATTGGCATTCAGACAGTGTGCAACAAACACAATCCAAGCAATCAATATACTGGCTATTGATTATTTCAACCATGCTTGAGGTAATGAGTAGATTGCGTTGTGTCACCCTGGTAGTATGGATAGCAATTACTTGATTTTTTTTAACTGGAGACATCCTTGCCAGAGCAGAGGTTATATCAGTTCATTAAAGGACAGCAGTTATTTAATGCACATGTGTCTGAAATATGAATTCTGGTTAGATTTTCTATTAAACGTTCTTCCATAAGTGAGGTGGATTAGAAGAAATCTTCACAGCCGCCATTTCTCGTTTTGTTTTTTAGGACCAGTGGTTGAGTTTGACTACCTGTTGTGTGAAGAATGCAATAAAGCTTTCATGGACTCCTACCTCAGCAACACCTTTGACTTGTCAGTGTGTGACAACTGCAGGTACAAACCTTTAGACCTGGCTTTTGAGAATCCAGGCTGAGTCATACTTGCTCAGTTTTCTTGGATGGGCTATTAATGCAACCATTAACAGCATTTTGTAATTTTCTGTTATATTATTGAACATGACACAGTGGTTAGCATTGCAGACTGGCAGTGCTGGGGCCTGGGTTCAGTTCTGGACCTGGAGGCTTTGGCTCCCCCGTGACCCTGTATTGGTTAAAGCAGTTAGAAAATAGATGGATTGTGGAATGCCAATCTGTATTCTGAAGATCCGAGATTCTGGTAAAACATCAGCTTGGGTTCAGAAAGTGTGTAGTGGGTGATACTGTATATAGAATGCATGACTGCTGTTTAAAGTGGTGCTGGTGGATCAGTAGATGACTTTATTCTTGATGGTATGCTGCAGGAGATGCTGTTATTTAAGATGTTAAAATTAGCCACACATTTTGTTCTATAACCAGCCCAGGGGCTCTCTGGGGTTCTGAATTGTTATCCTGGTTCAGGGTGTTGATCAGGGTGTTGCACAAGAAGCCATTCTCCCCACTGATGTAATCAGGATTTTGAAAAAGAAATTTACTTCCCAATGCCTTGAGTAAATTGGTGGAGCCCAGTCACAAACTGGGTATTAGTAGGTTGGACGGATGTTTTGCCATTTGTTCCTCCTCTTTAGTCTTTGGTGTTTGTGTCATTTCAGGGACAGTGAAACCAAGCACAGGCTAATAACCCGCACAGAAGCCAAGGAGGAATTCCTCCTGAAAGACTGTGACCTGGACAAGCGAGAGCCGGTGCTGAGATATGTGCTGAAGAAGAACCCTCACAACACTCGATGGGGTGATATGAAACTCTATCTCAAGCTTCAGGTACCCAGGGCCTTAGGGAAGGACTTTACACCAGTTACTGTCTTCATATTCTCAGCAGTGGAGTGAATGGCATTAGAACAGAGGTCTTCAGTTAGGGGTAGGACTTTTAAGGGTCGTAGCAGGTATGTGGAATGACTCAATAATGCAAACATACAAAAGAAAATGTAATAGGTTTATTCCATGCTGAAAAAAAGAAGAAAGAGAACACAACGTTTCGGCCGTGGAGCCTTCTTCAGGTGTCTTTCTTCTTTTTTTCAGCATGGAATAAACCTATTACTTGTTCCTTTGCAGCCTACGCATGCTGATGCAGCTACCCACCTGAACTACAAAAGAAAATGGTCTCCAGTTTATTGCCTCTACATCATTGTGTATTTACATTAAAGAAATGTAATTTCCCATGTATTTAGAAGATTTGACATTTTTACTGCATCATTCTTGGGTACGCATGCCTGATTTCTGTTTGGCAGCTTTGTGTTCATACACAAATAAGTAGTGAAAGTGGCTGTGCATTGTTTTTTAAAACAAAAGTGGATACATCAGGAGGAAAATGCAGAAGAACACAGAGAAAATGCATCGTGTCAGAAGGTTTGCATATACAGAGATGCTTACAGTTTAGATTTACAGGTTTGATTCTTGAAGATGATCTCTTTAAAAGAGTTTGCTTCAGGGAGCTCTGTAGTTACTATATGAAACTATATGTATACGAAAGATAATTTGAATTGCGGTGGTGCAGTAGTTAGCTTTGCCAGGTTCAATTCCAGAACAAGGGAGCTAAGTGTGTTAAGTTTGCATGTTCTTACTGCATTTGAGTGGGTTTCCTCTGGGTATTCTGGTATCCTTCCTCAGTCCAAACACATACTGGTAGGCTTATTGGCTTCTGGGAAGATTGGCCCCAGTGTGTGTGTCTGCCCTACTTGAGCTGACACCTTAGGTCAGATGGGGAATAATTTTAATAAACTCCATACATCTTCAGTTTTAAAGAATACATAGCATATGTTCAATTTTCTGTATTATATTAACAAAAAATAATTTTCAAAATTTGCCACTCTTGTTGTTTTCAGAACTTGCAGAGTACCAGTTTAAGTTGAGATGACTGTTATAGCTTTAACATTCTTCTGATGAAAGCAGTGTAATGTGTACATTTTGTGTACCTGAAACCAATTTGATACCCACTGTAAACCATCTCAAGTTCTGTAGCAGCCAAGAAAAACACGTTAATACGTTCATGAGGGGGCTAGCAAGAACATAGTGAGGCATTTTTATTGTCAGATAATCTAATTCTCACAAGAGAAGTGAAACAAACATCACAAAGAATGCCATATGCTGTATGCAACAGAAAAAATCAAATACCTACACAACTGACATAGACATTTAACTATCTCAAGTTTTTAAATAAATTTAAATAATTAAAAAAATTACAAGTTTATCATTTGTTATAATTCTTTGTTCACATGTGGGGTTTCTAATGTCAAGTCACTGCAGAGCTACTTTAAAAATATAAATGGAAGTAGCACCTAAAAAAACTATCGAACTCTCAAAATGGGTGTGAATGTGCTGATTAGAACTTTATGTAGTGCCATATGTCAACCTCTTCCTTGAAGCTGCTGACTTTAGGCAAAATAGTTGTCTGATATATCAGGTGTAAAGTTTTACGTGAATTGCGTGTCTTGAACTGTCAGGTGACTTTCCTCATGTGTCCTGGCTCTAAAGGTGATACAGCGATCTATGGAGGTGTGGGGTAGCCAGGAAGCACTGGATGAAGCAAAAGAGTCACGAAAGGAGTCCCGAGAAAAACTGAGACAGAAACGGTTCGACAAGAAGGTAAAAGGTAGGAAACTTATACATTCTGAGATTTGTGTATTTGATTAATTAGCAAAGCACGCTTTATACAACAGTGTAGCCAGATCACCACTTGTCAACTGGTACAGGCGTGCCCAAACAATTCAGATGCTGTCCCAAGATTTACTGAATTTTCACAGGCCTATGGTTAGATTTGTTAAATTTATTTCTGTTTAGTTCAATAAGAATTATGCTCCTCAGATAAAATTTTCCTTTCCTTGGCAGACTGGACTGCATGTTTACTTCTCAGCCCTCACTTTGAGAGGGGGACATATGTATTCCTCCTTCCTCTGTTCTGTTTGGGATTCTGGCAGACCAGAAAAAGAATGTACCTCTTTATCACCATTGAGTGCTATTCCTATCAGTCCATGTGTTCTTTTGTGGGTGATTGCTCCCTGCTCCTTGAACTTCCTTTTTTCAGGTATTTTTCACTCTTAGCTATTTGTCGTAAAAAAAGACACCCCAATCCTTCCCCAAGAGACACGTCATCACATGTACCTTCAGTATCTTCATGGGTAGCGTCATGGCCTGGCAAAAGAAACCTTTATGCTGTCCAGCTCTAGAGAAACATCCACACATTACTGTCGCACAGAGAATTCACACACGGCTTTTGTCTTGCCGATTCTTCTTGGGCTGTAAACCTGTCAGCACCCTACTGGAACCACTGGTGTTTGTCCTACAGCCACAAGCGGTTTTCTGCAGTATAAATGACTTAAAACAGTTTCGTAAACAAAGACCCAGTAAAGTGTTAAAATGGGCAAATCAGATTTTTAAATGAGAAAGTACTGCCTTCCCAAACTTCAATAAACCAATATATAGAAGAATTGGAGGAGTATCAATTATCAATTTGTTTTTTCAGAATTCACAATCAAGATTAGGCGCCAAACTTGTTTTGAAAAACTGACAGTGTCACTTTTGTCTGCCGTCAGAGCTGAGGCGGGCCGTGAGGAGCAGCATGTGGAAAAAGGACTCCAGTGTACATCAACACGAATACGGACCAGAGGAAGAGATCGAAGAGGACACCTACAAGAAAGTCTGCACCACCTGTGGCCATGAACTTACTTATGAGAAGATGTAATGGTGTGGGCCACTTTTGGCTTGTGCTGAAAGTCTGGTTTGTAGTGCCTTGTTCCACAACTTTAAATGATCTTCATGGGAAAGGATGTATCAATAGGCAGTTGGTAAGCAGAAGTGTCATGGTGCTATAACTGACTATGTTACTTAAATATTTGTATGTGTATGTGTTTTGTTTATATAATATATCTGGCTGTATATGTGTGTAAGAGGCACTTCAGGAGACTGGATACAAATTGAATCGTACTGCAGCTTTTCCTGAACTGGTCAATTAAAAAATCCTTTTATACATTGAATTTTATTATTCATTGATGCATTAAAGTTGTGTGTATATATATATAGATTTTTTTTGCATAGGACAGATTAAACCTATTCTTTTGCTTAATTGCCCATTTTTGATTTTTGAACAGATACATAGTGCAAGCCTTTTGTAGCCTGTGAAACTAATACTTTACTGGATGAGGTGATTTTTTCACTTTTCTATAAGCATCAAAACCAACTTCCAGAGTTATGTAAACTATTGATATGGTATTCTTTGTAAAAGTTTTTTTTTACCAATCTTCATGTAATTAGTGGAATACAGTCATGTTTTTATAAAGCTGTTGTAATTTTAGAGAAACAAGTCCAAGAAAAAAAAAACATGGGACCAAACCCATCAACTTGCAGATACCACTTCCTTTAGTGGAAATGACAAGATGCTAAGCAAACTAAGAATGAACTACACAAATACCAGATCTACTTTGAATAAGAGTTAAGTCTTAAGTGCAAACATTTATAAATCTAATAAAATATTACTGTAAAGCTTTTTAACTGTCCAGAGTTTTATTTTTCAATCTTGGTTTGAGATTTGCAGTAGCAACTGATATTTATTATATTGGCACTTTTTTCTCATTACATTTTATTAAAAACAAAAACCATATGATAAAATGACAACAGCCTTGGACAGGAATCGTCTATCTATCCCTTCTCTGGTTTGAGAACATTGGTGAATTTTCTGTGGGCTATACTGGCTGAACCTTTTTGGCCGTCAGAGTAAGTGTTATAAATCATGTACCTAGTCAGTCTTCCTCAGCCTGATTCCTGAATTTTTATTGTGGTGATAAAAATGTTCTAAATCATATTTTAATTGTGCACTGCACAATTTTAACATCTCTTTAAATTCTGTGCTTTTAACTACTGTACATATCCTAGTGCTAATACTATCCAACTGTTTCTAAAATGGGTGTGTCCAATCCTAAAGCAGGAGGTCTGTTGTGTGTGCAGGTCTTCAATTTCTCTATAAAGTAACACTACCCAAACAACTTTGATAAGATGTTTGGTTTGGTCCAGTTAAAACGGTAACCAGCAGATTAAGCTCACTGAGTTAAACTAAAATGTAACCACCCTTGGCCTAGAAAATGATGCCTCAATAAGAAAACAGGTGTTTATCGTTTTCAAGGTCAGTGTTTGCCTCTTATATTTATAGTTTCTGCTTTTGCTATGTGCATGGACCACTCTGCATGTTTACATTAAACGACAAGAGGGAATTAATATCTCCAATAAAAGCTAAAATTATGAATGTGTAATGTGGTAGGGATCCAGGCTTTACACTCTGTATTGAAAAACATAATATGAAATCACTTTGAATCAAATTGAGTTTAATCTCTTTACAAGTGTGTTGTTTCTTGTGTTTCATGAGAGCATCGTTCAAGAAAAACTATTTTTTAGCTGTATGACTTTCTTCAAGGTGCATAAACCATAATCAGTAAGGTTTATAGTACATAGCATTCTCATTCTTACAAAGAAGTCTGATGACGTGAAACTACAAAATGATGAATAAACATATGGTGATGTTCCCTCTGCATATAGAGTCAGTAGTTCGGAGAAATATTTAGTTTACGATGCAATGACATATGACTCATTCTTAATAAAATACAAAAATGTATTTTGTGTCTTAATTTTTTCCTCCTGCTATGTAATGCAGTAGGGTTTCAACATCTGCAAATTTAACATTTGGGGTTGTGTGTAAGGGGTGTTGTGTAAGAGAACAGCAGAGCAGGATTAAACTGAGCCAAAGATTGTTAGACACAGCTTGCAAGTTAGCTGCACAACAGACTAGGATCATCAAATCTTTTGTAGTTAGTGAGTAGGCCTCTCCCTGCCTCCTATAACAACTCAAAGTGGGCTTGTTTTGTATTGTAAGAAACACTCCTGTTTCTGCATTGGTTTCATGGGGAATGACAGGCTGAGGATGACTTTACAGGCTCACTGACAGTTTTATTGCCCTTTCCATTACAGTGGGCATGTTCATCACAGAGCAGGGTATTGGCTGTGAAGGCTGAAACAGTGCAGGTACTGCTGGATGCAGAAGAGGGAATTATGTTGTTTTTTGTAGATGATTACATTTGTGCGTAGTTTTAGTTGATCAATCTATTATAAACAACTTAAAGCCAATGCATTAGTACTTTAAATATCATATAAAGGAGGGTTATGTAATGTCTTTAACCTTAGTAACCACAGACCTTTAACCATAAAAAGACTTAGTCTTCTAACCATACATACTATATACTGTAGTACATTATGCAATCGTAGAAGAGTGAATTAGGCTATTTGCGATGGTTAATTTCACGATTGAGCCTTTGCCTGTATCCAATTAGAAAAGAAAGACAAATTTTGCAATCCAATTTTGTAATAAGTGAATATTAAGGCTGTTCAGCTATTTTTAACTTGCTTTACGTTTGACATAATTACCCGCAATGGGAAATAAATCAACGAAAAAATCTGAAGACATTCGCTACCTTAACCTTGAAAAGATCTCCCGCAGGGTAACCCATTTGAGAACACAAAAAGACTTCATTTCTGAATCGGAAATCTGTTAATTATATACTGTATACCAACTACCCCTAACAGAATGTGTACTACTGTTTTTTGCCTTTATTTTTGGTACACTAGGCATAACATCTCATCACATGATCATCCATCTTAGTATCTGCACTGCTCTACACACAAAAGGAGATCATGCCCCGCAACACTTCATGGCAATATAAATAAAAAGGGAAGTTATAAATCAACACATATGTTAAAGTAAATGGTTTACACAATAGGACATATCCAATCCATGCTTTTACATGGTGTGCTTCTTCAAATCAAATGTTGCAAACACTGGCAGAGAAAGACATTTTTAATGTAAACCTTTGTTTGGTAGAAACTATTCTGTCAAGATTTAAAAGAAAAAAATAAGCAAAGGACACCGTTTTAAAAAAAAACAGGAACAGATCCAGTGTATTTCAACATTACTTTCATACAGAATCCGTTTCAGTTTCAATCATACATCCTTGCCTCCATTTTTAAACCCCCTTCTAATCTGTAATAATGATTAATACTAGGTTCTGGAACAATGTACGGCATCTTATGGTCGTACAGAAATTTAAAGTACTTAAAATGGTAAAAACAAGAAGGCTGACAAATCCAGATTTAGTCAAGTTATGGAAAAAACAGGAAGCACAGGTTTCATCAATATTTCATGAATTTCTATACTTCAATTTTTAATAACCTCATCAGACGTTCAACGGGTTCAATAAAATTGGTGAAAAATATAGGTTGGGGTGGGGGAGAGTGAGGCAAAAAAATAATGTTAAGGAAGCTAACTGGGGGATAAGAAGCAAATTTCAATGTTTTTGTCAGTAAAATACCACCTGTTTCTCAAAATAGGGATCTTACATTTAATTTCTTTACGTTAGAGATCCTGAATCCCCCCACCCCAAAAAATTGAAAAGGGCGCCTCTAAACTGGAAATCTTGATGCAAGAAATGTCAAGTCCTTATCCTGTGTGGCTGCTCCTCTGTTAAGTGTCCACAGGGGTTAAGGGTTCTCACTGCTGCAGGGCACAGAACTGCTGGTACACAGCCAGGATGTGGTGATCCAGCTCAGCTGTGAACAGCAGGTTCTCCAGAGTCCCCATGTATTGCTGGATCGTCACATGGTGCTGCAAGAAACACATGAAATGCATAGTGAGCCGACAAATCCTAACTTTCATTGTCTGTTTTCCCATCCAAAGTATTTCTTTTGCACCTCTATGTAAACCCAGTAAACATCCTGGACAGGGAAGCTTTTTTCTTTGGCTTTCTATGCATTTTAGCAGGGCAAGTGGAAGGGATTAGCGCTGTTCTGTACGTGTCAGAACACACTGATACTGTGTTAACGATTGGCAGCACATGAAGAACGGCTAAATACCATGAGGAAGATCTGCTGCAGCCTCTCAATGCAGTTCTTGTACCAAGGGGTGTTGAAGTCCACACCTCCAGTCTCACAGCGAACCAGGTGCTCAGTCAGAATCATGATGAAGCGCTGCGGGGGCAAAAAAACAGAAATAAGTGAATGCTTCCACCACCAACTATAATTCAGTTGCTGTTAATGTGTTCCATTGAGAATAAGCCGTCAACTTAAAAGCATACAGGTGAAGTTTGAGTATATACATCTCATTTTTTAAGCTATGACTTAAGTAGTAGAGAATTAAGTGTAGTTTCAGTATGCTTGACTCTATGTCCATATACAAGATGGATTATGAAGAAATCACAGTAGCACTTGTGTTTCTTTCCCCCTCCCCATTCAGAAAGCAGTACTAAAGACAGAAGAAGAAAGGACATCAGGTGAATCGTATTTAAGAATATAGGAAGGGCCACAAATAAGAGGGAACCATTTGATCCTTCTTGCTGTTTGAATGTTAGAAGCTAATTGGCCCAAGGATCTCATCCTGCTGATTTTTGAAGGACACCAGAGACCACAGTCTCAATAGCATGGCTGGATAACCTATCCTAGATATCTATGACATTTCTCTCTCATCAAATCTCACAAACTCACAGCCTCACGCCCTGGTCTGAAAATGTCATGCATTTGCATCAAGGCTAGGCTGCTTAAATAATATAATAATGAGATACTTACATACTACAATTACATAACCCCACTTTTTATGATTTCAGCTCCATCAATATTGTTTCTTTTTTTCAGGAGAGAAATTAACTCTAACTCACTGTCACAAAGTCACTGCGGCCAGTGGAAGGATATTTTACTGAATCGGGTATCAACAGGAATGTGCCATGTACATGTAACATGACATGCAAGTCTAGTGCTCAAAGGTGAAGGGCAGCAGTGTGGAGCAGGATTTGGGTTCAAATCCAAGGTGAGACATTGTTGTTGTACCCCTGTACACCTGAACTGATCCGGTACAACACACAGCTGCATAAATAGGTTGGATGATATTTACAGTATATTAATTAGTAAAGAGAGGGCAATTTGGAAGGTTTGAGTATTAGACACTGACCTGAAAGATCACCAGGAAGAGATTCTTCTGCTCACTCTGTGCTGACTCCACCTTCTCCTGTAGTCGCTCAATCTGCTCCTCTAACTGACCGTCCTCCTCATCACTGTTCTTTTCAAACTCATCTTCATCACCACTGTCTTTCTGCAAGAGCACAGATACACCCAAGATATGAGCTAATAACACGAAAAGGGACATACAGTACACTATGAAACCCAGTTTTCACGTGCTTTGCATGAAAATGCTGAGGTCATCATGCTACCGATTGAAAACCTTCAGTAAACTGAAGCTTTACACCCTTTACATATGTAAGAACTACTGGGAGTGAATGAAAATTAAATTACTAACACTGCAACACTGGTCTTTTCACTTCCTTTGCAAGTCATGGGAGTCACGGGGAGAAAAAGCTTAAGGACAAGTAAAATCTCTAAATATATATTGCAACATTCAGAGCAAAATTAACATTAACCTATGATTTACACATATTAAATATTAAACTTGCTGACATTGGGGGGAAAAAAGTCCAGAAATAAGATCAGAAATATCTGAAAGGTTCTAGAAAAGCTATTGTTAGCATTTCTGTCAAGCAGTTATACCCAACATAGTTCAGCACTAATACGCAATAACAGTCATAACTGACTACAGAGTATTAAAGCAGTCAGTCTAGTTTAACTGGTTACATCTTTATTAAAGGTCACATCTGTTATGTAAGCAGATAGTGAGCAGCTGGTCCTTGCAGGTGAACCACTGTGATCAGAACGTGCACTGCTCTTACCCTCCTGTGCTGCTTCTCCAGTTTCTCCTTGGCTTCCTCCAGCTCTTTCTGGATCTTCTGAACATGTTTGTTCATTTTACGGATGGTGGAATGCAGAATCTCCCATACATAGAACCTGTCAATCACAGAGATAGTTCAGATCATGAATGAAAAGACATAAGAAATTCTTTAACCATAGAAGTGATGAGCTTGCTTAGTCTAAAACATAAAATTTTAGAAGAGTAATAGGAGACTGAAATTCATGTTTTAAACAGGGAGCCCTGTTTAGGACATTACCTGGTGAAGTCATGGGCCATGTCTGGGGAGAAGATCCAGTTTGCCACTGCAGCACAATCAACAATCTGTGTACGAATCATCTTATCCACAAGCACAGCAATCATCTAATTCACAATAAAAAACAAAGATTCTCATAGTATTAACAGGCTGACAAATAAAAGCACCATTGCTTACACTACAGATAACAAAACCTTTGTTATATCAGGAAATACTCTGAAATTCCATTTCTCATTCACAGTTATTATTTAGGTTATTGCTGCTAATACTGCAGGTACATATTTTACTCAAGTAATAAGTTTGACATTTCAATGTACAGCCTTAAGAAATAAAGCAAGCGGCTCAGCCTATAAAAGCACATGCCTGAGTGCAGGCTGAATATGATCCCAACCTTGCAGGTCTGAGTCTGGGTCACATAGCTAGCTGTCTGTGACTAGGGTTCTCCAAGCAGCGGTGTACAATTGGTTAATGCTGCCAAGGGGAGAGTGGGATGTGTTGGCTGGGGCTAACGTGGTTATCAGCGACAACACCTGCAGCTTTCTAAGCATTTGCAGGCTTGCAGTGCCTCCAGAGAGGAACACACCATTTCTCTAATCGACGCCAAATCTTCAGTATGGGGTTCTACTGCCTGTGATGTGTTAAAAAGTGGCTTGAAGGTGGGCAGATGAGAGGAATCTGCCTATACCTCCCCATTTTCCCCAACGTAATTGCAGAGTTCGCATTCATTAGATGTGATGTGAAAATCACTTGAATGGAGATTCCAAATTAGGTGGGTATAACAACAAATAAATGAAACCTATTTCTTATAATGTTTCTTTTCTATACCTGTTACGTACAATATAAGAATCTTTTATTGTATACAATTATGCAAAAAAAACAAACTTAATCTCTGTTCTTGTACCTAGATCTACCAATTTTTAGCAATTTATCCATTTTAACCAGAACATCACTTGATAAACTAAAGGCTATTCTCTTCTTGTTCCAGTAGGTCACTTAATGTATCTATAGAAAGCTTATGCATTTTGATAGCTTACAGGAATTAAAATGCATTAAAATAGTTTTAAATTTTTCAAGTGAAGACATGTTGTTACAGCTTTGGGTGACTGAGAAGTGTCTCTTAGATTTTCGATAGTTTGTGACACTTGGAAAAGTAAACACTTCTAACTTCAAAGCAGAGAGGTCTGGGGGTTCCTTGAGCAGAAACAATTGTAAAGTTTTCCTTAGTATGTCTAGGAAAGTTGTGGATTAATGATTGCAAAGGAGCAGGGCAGAAAGACAGAGTATAAGTTCACCTTTAGAGCACAGGAGGGAAGAAGCAGAAGGAAGAAGAGGCAGCAGGAAGAAACAAGGAGAGCAGGGAGAAGAGAGAAGAGTCAAGAGGAGTTGGGACGTGAAGCTTGCGCCAGGCGAGAGCTCCTACTTCATGATCATCCAAACAAAACCTGACAGGACCTAAGTATTTGAACCTTATTAGAGTGTGCAATTCTACGTTTTTAGAGAACTTGGGTTTCCTGGGTAAAGGATACCTCAGTTAGAAACGTCTTTCCTGCTTAGGGTGCATTTTATGGATAGGGCTATAGGCTCCCATTTATTTTGTGGCATCCAGGGTGCAGAGAGAGAGATTTAACTGCAGGTTGCATTGTATTTAGTTAGAAGGCAGCTCATCTCTTGTGTGGCCTCTGTAAGCATATTAAGAGTTTAGTGCTTACTAGCAGTGTGGGATTTTCTGGTTGACCAGAATGTTAGGCCTCTGAAACACCTTGTGAATACTGTATTATAATGTAACTTTGTGTGTTGCATGTTTTCTGTATTGTGTAGTTTATTGTAATAGATATTTGTTTTAATCAAGTGTGCCTGGATTATTACTCCTCTCAACAAAGCTGTGCCAGAGAACAAAGAATTCACGTGCCTCTAGTTATACTAGCCGCTCGGGTATATCCTTAGAAATCACGTACAAGTTGGGGGTTATGAATAATTATTTCACTGATTGACTAAACCGCTTGGTCAAATCACGTGTATCATTGTTTTAAAATCAGTCCAGCCCCATTTGTAACAATATTTTAGAAATTTTAAGAAAATTAATTTAAAATAATCTCAAAGGGAGGCACATCATCTCACTTTCCCCACTATAAAGAACTGAAGTGGTGTATTTTACATTTTTCAGCAAATGGTAATGGACTGTATAAAAAAACCTCTGCAAGGTTTCTCTTTTTTAAGTCTCCTAGGCTCTCAGGTCTATGTAACCCAGTTACCCAAATAAAGCTGCCAACCATATCCAACTAATGAAAGGGGACAGAATTATAAAATTAAAAAAACGCTAATCACGCCAACACAAGGGAGAACCCATCAAATATCTGTTTACAAATAACAGAAGACTGCACGGCCACCCATTACCAGGGCTGCAGATTTCCTGGGCTAAGCTCACACTGCACTAACCTGGGGGTGGTTCTTCCAGACATCATACACTACTCTGAGGATGTGCAGCTTCCCTTCATCACTGTCTGTCAGGTTCTTCAGCACTTCATGAAACCTGCAGAAATGACACTTCCACTTATTATCTCACACAAGGCTGCAGACTGTTTTAGGATGGAATTCTGGGAGATAACGAATAATTAGTTTCATTATACAAAACATTTAAAAAGAATGCAAGTCATGAGATAATGCTGAAATTGTAATGTGAAGGAATGCTATGGAACACCTTGTGCTTAGTGTTCTACCATGTCTTTATACTTATAAAAGGTGCAAACAAGAAGAGGCCATTCAGCTCATCTTGCCCATTTTGTATGGCTATGAATCAATTGATTTATTCTTTTTAATGGATATGATCTTGACATGTCCTTTATATTCAAGTACGAACACACTTCAAAAACATCTGTCAATCAGAAAGTCACTTATTCTTGGTTTGTGGTGACCTGGAAACACAGGACACTAGGTGAGACTGCACCCTGGATGATGTAGACCCTTGTGTGTACATGCACATAGAGACCATTTAGGAACACCAGTTCATCTAGTCCACATGTCTTTGGAAGGGGGAAGGAAACTGGAGTGCCTGGAGAAAACCCAGGTGAACACAGAATCAATCCCGAACACCTAGAGCTATAAGGCAGCAGCACTGGTACTCCTGTGTCACTGTGCTGCCGCTCTTTAATTTCTTGGAAATATTTCTTGGACTTCCTCTGCTTGCTTTGTATTTTACTAGAAATAATTCAGAACTTTTAATAACTCATAGTGGAGTTCCACGCTAGTCAGACTTGAAAGTATCAGGGAGAGATACTTACTTGGCTAAAGCACTGAAGGAGTGGCTGAACGATTTGGCAGCTAAATGAAGGAGTGTTTGTAGAAACGCATCAATCTTCAGGGGGTTGAAGCCGTCTCCCTCATCTATCAACAGAAATATTCCCAATGGTATGAGACAAAGGTATGCAAGGGCCTAATACCTATTATAGGTAATTCAGCTTTTCCCACTTGTACAACAGGTCAAATGTTTTTTATGCTTTTAAACTGGAACTGGAAAATGTTTGCAGAAATGTTGGCCTTCACACAAGCTCATAATATGTTGTGGATAACAGACTTCATATTCCAAGTGTATAATGCTAGTACCAACAGGTTCCAGCTATAACTGCCAAGATGGAATCATATTGCCATTTATTTTTTTACCTTCAGTGTAAAACCCATAAATATTTTGCCGTTAAAAAAAAGTATTTGGTTGTTTAACTCCAAAGACAGTATCACTGTAGTTGGCACACAATTAAAATCCAAGACTGTAAATCTAGAGCAAACACCGATTAGCCCATTAATTCCAAATTTCATAAGTATTATTCCAATGACAACAGATTTCAACACGTGCTGAAATGGGGTCTCTGGCTAAACCAGGAAGGCTGCCTAAACCTACACCTGAAAAGTGTGACCATGATATAAAAGCATTGAAAAACATTGTATTTAGACAGACCATCATCCTCTTCCTGATTGGGGTTTGGCACATCTTTCAAGAGAGCTAGGATTTCATCATTTGTGGAGTGGTTTTTGATCGCATTGCTGATGATCATAGCCATAGGGTAGCCTGGCAGGGAACCTAAAGCAATCACAGAAAACAACAAAGGGCTTCATTAAATATAATGCATCACAACAAACAGCTCTCATATTCAAGAATGACTGAAATAAAATGGCAAATGACATTTGCAAAAAAGACTTCTACCAAACCCCACTTATCTGGGTCTTCTTCATTCTTGACTAATAATTTCTGAACACACTATCCTCTTCCAAGGCTTGTTTATGGACATATCCAACTACAACACATTGCAATGTTATCAAAAACATTATAGCTATTGAAACACAAAATAGCAATCCTGTAAAAATCGCTGAAACGAAAACAAAAAGGAAAAATACCTATCACAGAAAATAAAGTAATTTCTGCATTGTTTAGAAATATTTATTTGAGTGCAAACTTACACAATACTTTTCAAGGTTCCCATTATTCATTTTCATTAAAATACTTGCTACCAATAAATACTAAAACTATTTTGAAAATAGTTAACAATTATAACAGATATAATAATAGAAATGCTTATTTCACAGAACCATACCTTATTTTCCCCCCATATGGTATTGAGCTTCACATTTGTGAAATCACCATTCTTCGGAAATTCAAGGTACATAATCCTTGCAAATACCAAGGTTTTACTTTACATCTGTCAATTTCAATGAAAATGCAATAATCCTTGATTTGTAGATGGATTTGATTATTTTCTATCAACAGCAAATACTTACTGCTACTTTCATCCATATATTTGTAAATGAAAATGGGATTTGCTGGAATCAACGGAGAGAAAGTAGGAGGCACGATGTCCACAATTCGCTGGTGATAGGAAAGTCTACAAATAAAAAATTGAACATGATGCGTTTGTCACAGCAACTCAAGGAGTGATTCTTTGAGATAAAAACGTCTTTTTAATTTTAAGGCTAAATCAAGGTGTAAACCGCACTAAAGATTGTCAGGAATTGTGCGCAATGTTTGTGTAGAGTTCATACATATCTCCATTTATATATACTTATTTGGAAGTAATAACCTGTATTACAACAATAGGTGAGTACAATATATCAGTGTTTTCACCTTGGTGTATCCAAGTGAAATGTCTAATTAGCCAATCTGCTGGCAATGAATAGTCTGTATATGTTGTGGGAAATATTAGTGGAGCCTTCCTTTTCAGAAAGTGAACAGAGATCATAATACTTAAGTCATTACAGGATTCACAGGACTTAATGTTTGCATTCTGGGACAGTACTAGTTCAATTAATAGGGTTACAAGAACTCCTGTAGTTTTAAAAACAGTTAACAGTTTAAATAGTTAAGGCTCTGTAACTGCTTGCTTTGTTATGAGTCCACATGATATGTTTGTTATGAGCACAGCATCTGTGATAACCTTAAATACCATTTTAAAGATGGCTGGCTTTATGAAATGTGGTCAAAATCTGAACACACTACTGTCAGAGTGGGAACAAGAGGCCAATCTTCAAGAACACTTGGTTTGCAGATTAAAAGTATCATCTGGCTACATGAGCTTGCCGAGCCACTCACTTCAAACCTCACCCATTAGATTTATAGCATCACAAGTGGGATATATACGAAACTGACAACTGGCACCCACTATTTTCTGTCTTTTAAGCCTCTTAAAGAAGCACCTATCCAACAGATAGTTTGTAAACATCACTGCAGCAAGCTGTTAAGAACTGACCCCAGGAACTTGACACAAATTTATTACAAAGATGCACAGCTGTCACCAAATGAATGGGAGGAGAGGCCATTTTAACTGATGGATTCTTTACACAGGAAATCAAAGTTCCTAACAACTACAGAATAACAAGCTACAGTACCTTAACAGGGTTAAAATACTTAGCTCCAATCTGGTCTTTCTGGATGATCTAAATATGGAGCTCTCACCTATGGCATCTTCCTTTCTTTAATCTCTCTATACTCTCTACTCTTCTCCTGTGCCTGTTTAATGGAGTCTTTCTGGACTGTTGACACTTAATCATTTACCCAGAACTTAATTAACTAAAGGTAAATCTTACAATTACTTTGATCATGGAATCTGGGACACTTACATCTCAGCAAACATTCCATTGCTTTGAAGCTACAAATGTTGACATTATTCAGGTGCTCCCTGTTGCATATAGATTCACTTTATAACAATACAAACATTATTATCACATTGGTGCACATGCCTAAACACGGAAACGTGATGTATACCGGCCTTTGATTACACCTGTAGATATACTCGGGTATATTTAGTAAAACTTGAGTCATCTTATTTTTGGAAACACTCTTGTAAAAAGACACTGGGAAAGTTACCTCATACATTTTTCCAGAACTTCTTTCACAAATTTGGGTTTAGGTTTTTCGAGATCCTGGGTCAAGCAATCAGACCTACAGAAAATATGTATGAATTACAAAAAAAACATAGCACAAGTACAATCATTATTATTGAAATTCTTTTTCTAAATACACATTAGCAGAGGTATAGAAAAAGGCCTTCCAAATTATTCTAAAAAACATTTCATTGCGACTCTATATGTAAGGTTTCTGTTAAATAGATGTATATATACGCAGATAACTGATAACTATTCTTACCAGTCATCCCAGCTCCACCTAAACTGAAAGTTGCTTAAATGATGGGAGAACCAGTTGATAAGTCTGGAAAAAATATAAAACACAAGCCATAAATGTGCTGTCTTAAGAAAAACAAACCAACCACAAATATTACTTTCTAGTTCAGCTCAGTATGAAGAAACAGGTTTCATCACAAGTGACGTCAAGCCAACAAAGGTTTTCCACCCATGACATTATGACCTACTGGGAAATATAGTTGGAATTGTAAATACAGGTTTGAATGGGGAGCTGTCAGTCTGCAAGCTGCAAATTAACCACTAGATAATTTTATCATGATGAACAGAAGACAAAAAAACACATACTTGATACAGTTCTTGTTCTGCTGACGTATAGATTACCATTTTCATTTTGCTTTACTACATTACCAGAAGGGGGAAAATTAGAACTGTAAACGTTTTTTAGCTATATTGACCAAAACACTTGTGAAACCAACTCTGAAGAAAGAAAACTATAAAACATGGACTGCCCCAATCCAGTTTGTATGGGACACCCGTTTCTAAACAGAGGGAAAACCTGTGAATTGATGATCAATGAAGTTGTTCTGTTAATGTAAGAAAACGGATCTGAATGGTACTCAGATTTTGGCCCCAGACATTCTTTAAATTAACTTAACATGTCTTTGACTTAGATTACAATGAAATTTCTCCAGATTTTCAGAAATTTGTGATTTAATGCTGACTTATAAAAGTCCATACCGGTCTATACACGTTGTGTTCATTGTGTCCAGACGCATATACATCATCTCTGTGGCTTGAGCAAGCTGTGAGATTATAATCAAGGAACAACTGCAATGTTTTAAAAAGGGGTTGTTATGATTTTGAAAACTGTTCACAGAAGTAATTTTCACAAACGGAACACCTGCAATAACTTTAACTCTAATTGCTTTGGGGTGGGGAAAAACTACAGAACTGGAGCACAGTATGTTGTGAAGGGCAAACAAACAGTAATATTATAGTACAGATTGTCCTACTGTCTTAAACACTGTTTTGTTATTTGTAGAGGCATTAGCCCCAGTCTCCTGCATTTTGGCATTCTTTGGGATGAAAAGTCTTCTGTACATGTCCATGTTTAACAATGAAAAGCAAGAGAGTAGGAGTTAAAATCCAGTCCTACATACAAAATTTAAGAAGTTTAATAAAGGCAAAGCACATGCATTAGTTTTTATAACAATGAAAGAATGGATGCAATCATACTCAACATTACATGACATGGTACTAGTATTTTTTCCCTTGAATAGTAAAGAAAATACTCAAACAAAAGGAACATTAAAATATAGGACAACGTCTTGCAAAAATTAACATGAGCCTTTAAGGCCCAACAAGGATACAACTTGAGGCAGAGAACCGGGCTGAAGCTTGCACAGCTCAATCAGCAGTGTGGTGTACATGACGTCGATCTGAGGGGGTGAAGGGAGCTGGAAGAGCTCTCCGAAGATCACCTGTTGAAGACCCAAAGTACCAATAATTATTATAACTTGCCCTGTACTACAGTGTACAGCCTATATTTACTACGCTCAAGCCCCATCTATTTCCACCAAAATCAATGTTTAATAAGTTGCACAAAATTACTGTATTTAAACATACAGTGGCCAGTTGGGATAATCTGTTCCTAGCAGTGTCCCTATTTCTACTGCTTTAAATCAGGGATGAGCCACTCTAGTCCTTGATGCCTGCTGAGATGCACCATGTTAGGAATATCTTTGATATTTATTGCTAAATAGAACTAAACTAATTAATTGAATCTAAGATTCTCTTTCACATTTTAATCACTTGGCAGTTGAAGAGCACCTGCAAAACATTAAGGACTAGAGTTGTCCATATCATGTTTACACATAAGAAAATGTAATAGTGAAAGCTATATTTTCTTTGTCAATAAAATGGGCAAACTTTGTTGCAACAGAGGATGCCAACAGGGAACTGAAAACAAAATTCAAAATCAGTCTATCAAACCTAAAACACATGTGACAGATCTTAATTCTTTCTATTTGTGAATCCTGTTTATCTCTAGTAGTAACCAAAACCCGTTTGAAGATGTTTTGATGTGCTGCAGCTTGTAAGAAAAGACTTTTCTGAGTACTGTAATAATGTTTTATTAACCAAGAAATGTTATAAAACATTGTACCCCTAAATATTGTACCTGGAACATACTGTTGTAAAACTAGGAGCAACAGCACTGCTTGGTCTCTTTAACTCAGTGAGTCACAGACCTTATCTAGGACTCAGTGGTTTGATTCCTGGTGTCAGAACAGAATTCAAATACATTTTTTTAGAAATTTGCATGTAGGAAAAAGTAATGTCTAGTTATGACAGGGACGTTTCGGATAACTTAAGTATATATTTTTAGGGTTTGCTATATTTAGGTATTGCTGTTCACACAACACCCTGAAAAACAGTTTTGACTGACATTTGCCTACCGATATCCAATTCTGACCAGAAATGTGGGGGGCTTTTCAGTTTAAATTGATAGATGTTGATTAATTATGTGTGTGGAAGAGCTTTAAAATGAATGCTGCTTCAAATTCATGTAACCACAATGATAAAGGTGCATATTTTAAGCATTTGAAAAAGGGTCATTTCAAAAAAATATTTCATCTGAGAGTCTAACATGCTGTTTTCTAAATTTATATTTTTTCCTTTTTTACATTTTGTGTTCAGTAAAATATAAACACTAAATAGAAAAAACCCTACAGACATTAGAGGAAGGCTTGTAGTTGGGATGTGGATGGATGAATGCAGTATGTGGGAGGGATATATATTAATCTGTCAGACCACAACAATGTAAAGTCAAAATGCCTACAGTTTATGCAAACAGTTGCAGTCCATTAAAATGTTAATGGACAAAGGCCTTCAAATTCAAAACATTAATTTTAATGACTTTTTTTCTCTTTCTAGTTTCCAAAGAAAATAACACTAAAAACTTAATTTTGACTTGGCAGCCTTCTACAATACCATTATATTCGGCAAGATAACACCTCAGCAGGAAATGCAGTAGACTAAGTGTGCTTGTTGCAGTCTGGCTGGTTAGCAAAAACAGCCAGGAAAATGTTGTGTTTTAGAACAGTGCTCAAAGAAAAAAACCCAACCAAAAGTCTTCTTATACAAAAGCGCTTGTCTAAAATTAGTGACTATAATCTATTAAAAACAGCAACTGAATTATATGTCAGATAATCCCGTTCGCTCCTGACATGTTAAACATAATTCAATTTTAAAATTGTAACAGTGATTATGAGCGTTGATTATTTTGAAAATATGAATATGTAGAAGTTTACAATAGGCATAGGCCAAATTTTGTGGCATGTTTCTAACAATATTAGATTGGAACTAACTTAATATTCTTTCATGCTGGGTGAGAGTAGATTAGATTTCTTATTGGTGATATGACATCCAGTTAACATCCAGTACTCTGTTAGTTTGCAGCAACCTTGGTCTATCTTTCACATTTCAGAGGAGGAGTGAGGCCAGCTTTGGAATCTCAAGGATTCACACCTTTTGCTAATAATTTTTAAATGGTAGTGTAAGGGTCTGTGTTATATTGTAACTAAATAGGTCTTCTAAGGTTATACCTTCTCACTGCCCACGAAAATGAAAATCATGACCTGACTAAGTTTATAACTATATATGACTGTGTGTTCTTAGGTATTTTAAGGTGTTAAAAGTTTTACTTGTACATTAATATGGAACCTCCCCACTCCCTATTGTAATGGAACTGTTGTAAGAACAGCCATTTTGTAACAATATAGACAGTAACTTGAGCAACATGCAATAATTTGCTTATTTTCACTGAACAAAAATAAAATTATAATATAAAATATTTTAAACAGTATAGAACCATCATGATGATACAGTAAATAAGAAAAATTATATTTAGGATTTGTGTAATCAAACATTCCAAACATGTTAGAACTGGCTCTCTATAATTGTTTAAAGCAGCTAGTAGTGGGAAAAACTAGTATTCACATACCTCCACAATGTGATAATTGAGGGGAATTTTATTCTTCCCTGGGTAGCTCAGAAGCTGGGCAGCACTAAATTAAAATGGAAACAAATAAGTTATTCAAAGAAATGTTTTATTTATTCCAATTGTTTATCTGATGCATCATAGACACTTTTAGTAAATTCAAACTTGAAATTAACTATTAACGTTAACTATAAATCCACAATAAAGCAAGGGAACACTCCTTCATCCATATTTGGACAGTCCAATTAATAGCAGTAATTTGATTACTGTAATGAAACAAGCTAATTTACACATGAACTCCAACGATGACTGAGCAGTGTTCCTCCTTTTTAAAACGGATTGTTGGAATGATTATGGAGATATTAAAAACATTGTTGATCTTTTACAGCAATGTGAAATGCAATATTGTGCAGAAGTTGCAAATTATATTGTAGCATTGCACCATCACATGGATAACAAGTTGGAATTTCACAATGGATTTTTTTTGTATGAAATGCATTTCACTGTAAAATTCAAATACTTTCAGCTTGCTACTGCTTTGAATATAAGAACTAAAGAAAAACTTGCAGAGAGGTGGAATGAAGATCTAAAGCAGGAGAAACGGAAGATAGACACATACAGACTACCCTATCCCTACAACTACAAATCTCAAGTCCTGAAAGTGCCAGACCTGTAAAGAGTTTACATTAGCGGTTCCAATACATCCATGCCCATGAAAGCTGACTAATACTGCATTACTATAGCCACCACTATAGTGCAAAAGTGACAGTGTGGATTTAAAGCCATAATGAAGCTAGTATGCCATAAAACATAAATTTTTGTATACCGTACCAAGATCAGAAGTGAATCTTAGACCGTGCTTATGAAAGGGTTAGGATCTTCACAAAATGTGCATATCACTCTGCTTTGCAAGGCAAAAGGTGATCACATAATAGTGAGAACTCATTAAGTATAAATAGCAGCTCACCAGGTCTTCCTCTCTCTCCAGTGTGACTTGATAATGCAGTGAAGATTTTCCTCAATCACAAAGCGCTCCGCTGAATGACTCCCAGGCATAACGGGACCCTGGAAAAATCACAGGAGTGGTATGACACTCAGGCACATGCAAATGAACAGCAATATTCCTCGATACCACAAGAAAAAGGAGTAGCACGTGCATAGGTAAACGTCACATTAAAGTGTTAATTTATACTTCAGGGACATTATGTTAACACTGTAAAAAGTATGAGTCTTCTAAATGAACCCTGACTACAATTTTCATCACTGCGCCACAATAAAGGATGCAACTACTCTGGAACCAGTGCTGACAAGAGGTACTATATCAAAAAGAATGTGCTATACTCACAGCCTAAACAAACTGAACCTTTTTAACCCTTGAATAGACTCTAGGGGACCTGATTCAAGTATTTAAAAAGGCATGGATTGTTTCCTCTTATTCAAGTTCCACTGTTCAGTCTGAGGAAGTCTACTGGATTGACTTTGTGAAAGCACATTTAAAATGAGAACACGAAGCACTTCTAAATGCATGCTAAACAAATGGAATCCTTTCCCATATGCCATACAGTGCTCTCATCACTAAACAGGGGAGACAGTAAACAATGCACACATCACTAAACAGGTGAGAAACATATTATAGCCTAGGGGACACTACAAATAGGAAATCAGTATTCACACAAATATAACACAGTCCCTTTCTTAAGGCCTTGTCTTTAGCCTAGTGCTCAAATGACCTAAATATATTTAAGTTATGTACGAAGGAGGTATTGAGCTAACTGCTTCTCCTCTCACTTCTTTCTTCTCATTTCTTCAACAATTCTCTGTTTCTTTATGGTCTTTTTATCCTGTTTTTGAGTCTTCTCTTTCTAGGTCTTATCCTCAATGAATGCTGATTTAACTACATTTGGTTTAGTGCTCATTTAAACTTAGTGCAACTATTTGGCCTCTTGGATCTTTGGCCATAATGGCTGCCTCAAGAGACATAATAAGATAAGGGTACAGTTCTGCAAATACTCCAGGAAAGGCTATTTTTTTATTGGGCACCAATAAATCCCACTGTTTTATCTGGTACTTTAAACCGACTGCGTCGGTGCCGCCACATGCTCCAACGATCAGCTTGAGTTCTTCCTGCACCATTTCACCAACTTCCACCCGTCCCTCAAATATACGGTTAACATATCTTCCACTACTCTTCCGTTTCTAGACATCAACCTCTCTATCAACTACCCCCGACTCTCCACTTCAGTTTATTACAAACCCACGGATTCACACAGCTACCTCCTGTACAGCTCATTTCACCCCAACCACACTAAAAACTCTCTTCCTTTTTCACAGTTCCTTAGGTTACGACGATTATGCTGCGACGACATCGACTTCGAGAACCAAGCCCTCGAAATGTACTCCTTTTTCATCAACAGAGGATACCCCAGCAGTGTGATTGACAGGGCCCTTGCCCGAGCCAAAAACACCCCCCGGACCATCAACCCGATCAGGAACTCCCGTCGTAACAACCGCATTCCTTTGGTGCTTCCTTACCGCCCTAACACACTTCCTATCCCCAGGACCATTAACCACAACTTCTCCATCCTACAGGATGATCCCTCCATTGGGGCCCTCTTTTCTGATCGACCTATCATCTCATATCGCCGACCACCTAATCTGCGTAACCTCCTTGTTCACAGCTCCCTTGACCGCCCTCAACAACCATCCACACCTGGCACTTTCCCTTGCAACAGAACTCGCTGTATCACCTGCAAGTACACATCCACCACCACACTCATTCAAGGCCCCTCAGGACAATTCCGGATCACCCAGACAGCATCTTGTACCTCCAGAAACCTTATTTACTGTATCTCTTGCAGTAAATGCCCAGCCATCTACATTGGAGAAACTGGAAGAAAACTCGGAGACCGCTTCAGAGAACACGTCAGGGCTGTGAAGATTAAAGATCTCTCCAAGCCCATTGTTTCTCATTTCACCTCTGACGGCCACGACCACTCTAACCTCTCCGTCTGTGTTCTCAAAGACGGTTTTCCGAACTCATACATCAGAAAGACCACCGAAACTAAAATTATTCTGCAGCTTGGATCACACATTCTCCCTTCCCTTAACGACAGACTACTGTTCTTTTAAATTTTCTCCATTCATTGGAAGTTTCATTTCACACCTCTCTGCACCCATTCTGACTTCACACCTCTTGATTGGCCTCTCTTTCTGTCCCCTGCTCCCGCCTCTCACTCCTCCTCCCTCCCAACCTTTGTTCTCCCGCTACTTTACCTTTGCCTACTGCCCTGTCTCTCTCACACCTGAAGAAGGCTCCATGGCCGAAATGTTGTGTTCTCTTTCTTCTTTTTTTCAGCATGGAATAAACCTATTACTTGTTCCTTTAAACATTAGGACACCCCAGTGTCACACACAATCATCTGAATCTGACATGCCTTGGAAAACCTTGCAGGTTATGTAAGGGCTTATCCAGCTTGATTACTCACCTCAGGGGCATCTGTGTAGTCAAACATACGGAAGATGACCCTGGGCATGGGGTACACTGTGTCCTCAGTATGGGGTGGAGGAGTGAAGGGCGGCAGATTGTGCTGCAGGGCCTCACAAAGCACACTATCAAAAGCGATGTACGGCCGGAGGATATGGCGCTCTTGCCAACGGTCCTTCTTCAGCTTTTGTATCTGAGCCCAGAGGCAGTCCAAGTACTGTAGAGAGAGAGGTGGGGGTTGAATGAAAAAGAGAAAAGAGAAAGCAAAGAGCAACTGAAAGTGATAGGAGTTGACACAAGTTCAGAACTTGACACACTGGTTGAAACAAGCATTTGTCTTATCTTGAAATGGTTTAATGCTCATATTAGAATGGAATTCCGTTTAAGTTTTCAGATTAATGCTTCTCCGTGAACAAAAAAAGTGTTCACAACATGTGATCCTGCAAAACTGCACCAACATCAAACAATTTGAGCCATAACTTCTATCATGTTAAATCTGGCCAGTACCCATGTGCTACAGTGGGCATAGAAAGTCACCACCCCCTTTCAAAATGTTCACCTTTTGTTGCCCTAAATTCCAAAAAGAAGACAAATAAAATCAGACTTTTTCCAGTTTTATTTACAAATTGTACCTTGCAACATCCAAGTGAAAAAAGAAAGCAGAATTTCTGAAAACAATTAAAATAAAAAAAGTTGAATAACATGGTTGGATAAGAGAACACCTCCCTGAGTCAATTCTTGGTGGAATCACCTTTTGCTTGAATTACAGCCTTGAGTCTGTTTGGATACATCTCTACTAACTTTGCCCACCTAG
The DNA here is from genome assembly GCF_055471065.1 of Atractosteus spatula. Lineage (NCBI taxonomy): Eukaryota > Metazoa > Chordata > Actinopteri > Semionotiformes > Lepisosteidae > Atractosteus > Atractosteus spatula. Next base: position 49,481,515 of record NC_142706.1, read on the forward strand.
AGGGAGGAATATTTGCCCATTCCTCCTTACAGAATTGTTCAAGCTCAATCAAACTGCCTGGTCACCGTTGAAGGACTGCCCTCTTTAAGTCAATCCAAAGATTTTCGATGGGATTTAGGTCGGGGATCTGACTAGGCCACTCAAGGACATTCAAGGAATTTGCCTGTATTTTGCACCATCCATCTTCCTTTCTATCCTGACAAGAGCCCCAGTCCCAGCTGAAGAGAAACACCCCCACAACAGGTTGCTGCCACCACTGCGCTTTACTGTAGGAATGGTGTTCTTTGGACGGTAAGATGTATTGGGTTTTCGCCAGATGTACCGTTTTGCATTCCGGTAAAAAAGTTTGATTTTGGTCTCATCTGACCCCAGCACCTTTTGCCACTTGGCCACAGAATATTTAAGGTGCTTTTTAGCAAAACAAACGAGATTTGATGTGGCTTTTTTTAAGGAGTGGCTTTTTTCTTGCCACCCTCCCATACAGGCCAGATTTGTGGAGCGCTTGTGATATTGTAGTCACATGCACAAAATGACTAGTCTTTGTCATAAAGGCCTGTAGTTCATTCAATGTTGCCACCGGCCTCTTGGTAGCCTCTCTGATCAGTCTTCTTCTTGCTTGGTCATCCAGTTTGGAGGGACAGCCTGATCTAGGCAAGGTCTGGGTGGTGCCATACGCCTTCCACTTCTTAATGATGGTCTTGACTGTGCTCCATGGGATACTTAAGCCTTTGACATTTTTTTATACCCATCTCCTGACTTATGCCTTTTCACAACTTTATCTCTAAATTCTTTTGAAAGCACCTTTCCGCCCATAATGGATTCTTTGCTTAAAATGACTTCCAAGCAGTGGAATCCTCTAGAAACAGCTGCTTTTATTCTGAACTATTCAAAATCACCACAATTGATCACAGGTGGGAGCCAATTAGTTTGATGTGTGATCTGCAAGGTGACTGGTTTTACCTGAGCAAGTTTACAAATGCAATTGTAAGGTGGGTGTTCACTTATCCAAATAAGGTATTTTACTGCTGTAATATTAATTAATACTCAGAATGTTTTAGAATTGTATTTTCACTTGGCTAATGTGGGTTTCTGTGTGCAAATAAAAATGGAACAAGCCTAATTTAATTTGTTTTTATTTTCAGAGTGTCATACAACAAAAGGTACAACTTTTGAAAGGGAGGGGTGACTTTCTATACCCACTGTATATACGTGCTTTGTCAATCTTGGAAGATGAAGTGCACATTGGCAAAAACACTTTCACAACACATCTAAACTAGGTAAGATGAAAGACAGGTTTTTTTCGCTTGCATTTCAAAATGGTGAGAAGTAAAGAAAAATGTCAGATAGGTTATTAGACAGTTGAATGCTCTTCTTTCACTGTCTTATTACATTATCACATCTTCATCTTCTAAAAGAAAACTACATCCTTGTTTTATGAACAGAAAGCATTTATGAAAAAAAACCCATAAAATAAAAAATCATTTAAAAATATTTTTCCAATATCTTACAGCTAAACATTTATATAATATTCCCAATACTATAATTCTGGCCTATAAATGACTATAATTCTATAGTATAACTGCTGGTGCAAGACTTTTTACTACAGATGTCGGTCAAGTCTCAATGATTCCCACTTCTACTAATATGTCCTGAAAACAAGTGCTCGGAAGTTAGTTTGCCTTGCTCTTGAATAATATTCAATTTCTGCTCACCTCCTCCTGGGGGTGTGGTTTCTCAGCAGTCCAGACCTGCAACATCGGCACATGCGTCTTCTGTCGTCTCCTGAAATAAAATCACAGCTTCTATCGTACTAAGCACAGGTATGGTAGCTCTCCTCTAAATGAAGAGGAATTAAACCTCTCCTGTAAGTTACAAATTTCATTCTAAACTCTTTGTACCCCACTTTAAAAAAGGTCCTGTAGAACTCTTCCATTTTAATGATGCATTGCTAGAATAGGGAGATTGGTTCCCATTCACTTGTGTGCATCCGTCTTTTAAGAGAGGGAGATTTCGTCTTGGGTCTGTTCCATCTATCCTAGAATACAGGTTTCGTCATATTGATCTGTTAAGGAGTTATCGTGGTGGACTTAGAATACAGAATGCAGTAAGTCTGCTCACTTTAGGTAGCCATCAATCTGGTTGAGCAGCCGATCCATCTCCACATCCTTCTTCTCATACAGCTCCTTACCAACCCAGGGCAGAGAAGAGAGCACAGCGTACACGTACCAGTCACAGCGCACCTGAAACACACAGCAGCGCTTCACTCAGGGCAAGAACACTGGCCAAGGTAGGAAAATACATTTTTTAAACCACAATGTCTTGCTAAATCAAATGAGGCCTTGTTTTATTTTTTGTGACTTAACTGCAACTTGGGAGTTAAAAACCAACCTTCTCAAATTGGTTTTGGATGTAGTCAACCGAATGGATTGATAAAGGAAAAAAACTTCACCATTACTTTTTTTACATCATTAAAAATAAGGGCTGTCCTGCAAATCCACTATATTCAATTCCATCATAATGACAGAAAATTAAAATGCAATATAGCCAGGTATTCAGTTATTCTTTGTCTCTTCAAGTTAAGACTTTCTGTTAAACCTGCAGGTTTTATGAATATCCAGAGACCTATGAACCAATAATATATTTTATATTTACTCCAATAAACATTTCTTTAATAAAATTAACAACAGACCTTTTCTCTCCTTCTAGGACAAAAAAAAATATTTACTAAAAGCAAATGGAATACCATTTCTTGGGAAATCTAAATCCACAACTGTCTAATTTTAGACTAAATTTTTGTTCTAACACCTAAACTTCGGTAATAATCACCTGCGGCACATCTTCCTCTTGTATCACACTGACGAAGTTTTCAAACATGGCCACCATAGAGGGAGCTGCAATTACATGACAATTCACCAAATCACACAGGAAACGGACCTAGGGAAGAAAAGAAGATAATGTTAAATCACTTTGAGTCGCTATCCCACTAGGACACGTTTTTTAATAATCGAGTGAAAAATAAGAAAGTGATTTATTACTTAAATGTACATGTGAGGCAACACAAACCTCATTATTAAAGAGAAAGATGGAGAGAGACAGCCTTCTTATGACAGATTTGAAAGGAAATTGATCTTTTCAGAGATAAGCCAGAGGAAAGAAAAATACTACAAACCTTAACCCTTCTCAAGTTCAGAAATACTTATACATACACATACAGATGAGTTGTCGGAGCTCAGTCAAGCACAGTCTTTATATTGTTTGTACATTTAAAATATACATCCAATATCAGAAATGTTATTGTGGGTGATGGTTGTGGCTTATCCTGGATGCACCCATTATTGATGCCAACGTGTCTCTGGAAGGAAAGAGTACCTGACGGCACTCTTGGCAGTGCAATGGCTCTGTGGCTAAGGATCTACCCTGTGGCTGGAAGGTTGCCGGTTCGTATCCCGCGGCCGGCAGAGGAATCCTACTCCGTTGGGCCCCTGAGCAAGGCCCTTAACCCCAGCTGCTCCAGGGGTGCTGTATAAATGGCTGACACTGCGCTCTGACTCCAAGTTTCCCTCCCTGTCTGTGTGTCTCATGGAGAGCAAGTTGGGGTATGTGAAAAGACACACTCCTAATACAAGAAATTGTATATGGCCAATAAAGTGATCTTCTCTTATATAAGTCCCAATCTAGAGCTGGCTCCAGGACCCAAGGGTTCTAAGGCAGCACCATTACCATCACCACGCCGTCCATGTTAAAATATTGGAAATTAAGACTGAGTGAAGAATAACAATTGTTCATAAGAGGTTCTTTAGAAGATCTTTAACAAAACGTGTTTTACATTTACAGAGCCTACAGAAAGTCTGCATACCCCTTTGAAAGTAACATTTTGTGGCCTAACAGCCTGAAATCAAGACACATTAAATCAGGATTTATTTTACCTTTACGTACACATTGTGACACTGAACCTCCAAGTGATAAACAGTAATTTGTAATTACATTTCAAAAAGTAATTACAAATTACTTCTGGGGGTGGCCCTGCTCGTCCCTTCAGGGGGTGTCCAGTGTGTCTTTATAGCGGCACACAGCTGTGGCTCATTCTCTTGTAGCCAGAACAGCTGTAACTACAAAGGCGAGCTCCACGCTGGACACACCCCCGCGTAATGCCAGAAATATATTGCTCCCCCTTGCTTATTACCGCCAGTTTCTTACTGGTTCAGACAATTTAAGGGACCGGGCCAGCTTCTGTTCAAAGCTGGACTTAAAAATATACATCCAGCAGGAGTAAATTTAAATAAATGAAAATGCAATTGTAAAGTACAATGAAAAAAATACTCAAAACCATATTATCCTTTGTTGCTTGATAAAATTAAAAACATATAAGTAAAATATATAATAACAATGAAATTCTGATAGTATAATTAATTTCTAATACAATATTACAGGGCTTTCCAATCATGTCCTGCAAGGTCAGTGCAGGTTTTTGTTCAACTTCAGCTTTTGACATTAGTTTAATATGTACAATATATATATATACTGATGGAAAAAAGAAATGCAACATTTTCTGGAATGAGAATACTATAGTTATAGCTTATGTACTTTCACAAAAAGTTGTCAATTTGTTTTAAGCCCTCTGACCAGCAATACAGCTTGTGCAGTAAGGCATTGCAGTTTGCCAATTACATGAAAGCTCGTTAGGTGCACGTTTACCAACGAGGTCCAGGTGGAACAATGCCTGATCAGGTCACCATTAAAAAGGCCGTAATTCAAAGCTCAGGTCATTGCAAGAAAAAAGGCCACACAGTCAGTTTTCTATGCATTCCATAATGCTTCGAATGTCACCAGAAGCAAGGGAGAGGGTCATTGGCATGCTGCAGGCAGACATGTCATGTGCCAGCGGTGCCAGACACCATGGAGTAAGCCGCTCCACTGTGTCCCGACTGCAGAGAAGGTTTCAGCAGACCGGCAGGACAGATGACTGTCCAAGATCCAGCTGCCCTCAAGTGACCACACCAGAGCAAGACCAACACATCAGACTGGTCCATCTGAGAGATCGTTTCCGTACTGAAACTGCCAGCAGACACAATGCCCGCACCAGTGACAGGATAGTGAGGCTCTATGCTGCTGGCCTTAGAGCAAGGCGACCTGTCAGAGGCCCTCTGCTCACACCTCACCTGACTGGCTTGGGCCAGACAGAGGCTGTGATGGACTCATCAGCAGTGCCATCAAGTCCTCTTCACGGATGAGTCACTCTTCAGCCTATTCCACGCAGACGGGAGGGCTAGTGTGGAGGAGGAGGTGTTGCGTTTCTTTTTTGCTCCCATCAGTATATATATAGATACCCTCTCCCAGTTCTTTAGGTGCTGCTGCTTTGAAGATTACCCAAAATCCTGCCAGGACACGGACTGGCTAGTAGTGCAACAGTGAATTTAACTTTAAAAAATAAAAATGACTTTAATGTTAAAAATGTCTTCATCGTTGCAAACACAAAGAAGCTTAAGGACACTTTAAATTGACACTAATCGCTGAAATCAGCTTATTCTTTTAATAACCCAATGACTTGGAATCTCCAGTGATTAACTCAGCTTCACCTCTATGATACTGGCACCAATAGTGGGTGGACAAGGGCCATGCATGCTTCCACTTAAATGCGCACTATCACAGTCATCACCTCTTTACAGAAGTCCTACAGACTTAACAGCAGTTATTTTGAACATGACAAGACTCTCATGAACAACACTAAAGACTCAAAGGCACCCAAGAGGTCACAGGGGATACTGCTGAAGCACAGTGCAACAACACTCTGGGCAACTACAGTGGAATTCACCACATTGTTACTTACAGCCTGGGGGATTAAATCGCTTCTTACGATTTTCTCTTTGAAACAGTCTAAGTGTAAACTGAACAATATTTTTCTTCTGAAAAAGAAGACACTAGAGCAGAAACATTACAATAAATGCCTAGAAGGTTATAGCAACACGCCATATTTCTCCTGCAAAATAATGAGATACTAACTCACCAGGTAGACAGCTTCACTGAACAAGTTTGACTTCAAGGTCTCTTTGAGCTGTCGAACCATAGCTTCCACAAACTCCCCCCCAAAGTTGTAATTCCTGGCATTGAGCAGCCCCACCAGCGTGGTGTATACAGTCAACTTCTCTGGAAGGAGACGAGCCCTGTGGATTTAAATGTATTAGTCTTCTCAAGATGCTTTGATATCCAAAAACACATCATACTTAGTCAATTGCTCTCTTAAAATGCTTCATTTTACACGCATTGAACTGGGACAGACATTCATCTCCATAAACGTTTTTATACTTTTTCCAATGTTTGCAGACATGTTGCATTCCTTGATGACATATTCCTTGGTGGCATATATCCAAGGATGCGCTGCATTCATAACTCATTCCCCCTTAATGAACAAAACACCAATTGCACCACCATTTCCCTTCTGCTGCTGACAGCCTACCTGAGAGGTAGTTTTTAACATGTATTGACAGCATATTTCCATATTGTCCAAATATTCAACAAATTGATCCAATTCTAACAGAGATGTTTTTAGAAAAACCAACATCACTTTAATTGCTATAATTCAAGGAATACTACATAAACTTAATATGTAATTATTTAGGTGGTGTGAAATGTCTTAGGAAGTATTAATTAAAGAAAGATGGGATGTTCATTCTGCTTTTGAAAACCGCAATACATTCTCTTCTGAGTCATCATTTAAAATGGTTCACAGACTTCATTTTCTTGGTACATCAGTATAATTCACTTCTTTCAGGTTGGAAATCAGTTTTATAACTCTTACCCAGCCCTCTTTTTTAAGTCCAGGTGATAAAATGGCATACAGTTTAATATTCTAGCTGTCATCTAACAAGGGTATAACTTCAACATACCTGCGTATGACTTGGATACATTTCTGTGCTGAAAATAAGGCCCATTGTATTAACACTTTTTTTTTACCATGTTTTGAGTTTCTGCCATTTATATTGTTTTTATTACTATATTATCTATATTTTTTAATAAGTGTATTTTACAGAGCTCTAATAATAAAACAACAGGCTCAATACATAGCATTAAACATAGAACACCCACAAAGAGACATACATGAAAGCTTGTCAAATTGCAACAAAATGCAAATTGATCCTACTTGATTCTGAGTGTTTTTGAGAAAGACATTTCCAGGCTCACCCTTTCAATATGATTTAGCCAATCTAATCTTATGCCCTAAACTTATTATTTTTTCCTATGAGTTTTCGGGGTTAGCGTTTCACTGGTTGCTTTATCAAACCTAAATGCAGTACTATGAAATCTAGCTGAATAAAAATAATCAATTTTCTCAATAAAGTTATACGCGCCTGTCAAGAAAAACCTAGCCCTTGATATCCAAGTCCATTATCCTTTGAACATAAGGATAGATTAGGAAGGAAAGGAGGCAATTCGGCCATCTAACAAATTTTTGTTAACATAAGTACAGCATACAACAAAACCTCAGTATTTATGAGCATTAGGTACACTTAAGACTCTAAGAATGATGATTTTGCAAATGTGGAATACAACACCTAATGGAGAAAACAGGACAGCGAAGCGTGTCAAAAGAGGATTTCTGTAGTAATGTTTTTATTTTAACTTAAGAATTACAGAAATAGTGCCAGCACTTATCGGTAAAAAGTATTTAATGAAAATGAACTGTAAACTTTAAACTGTTTTCAAGTTGTTGCAAATGTAAACAAATAAATTAGATCACCAATACATTATAGCTTACTCTGTATTAGGAACAAGTAATAGGTTTATTCCACGCTGAAAAGAGAAGAAAGAAAACACAACGTTTCGCCCTTGAAGCCTTCTTCAGGTGTGAAGAAGCCTCACACCCGAAGAAGGCTCCACAGCCGAAACGTTGCGTTTTCTTTCTTCTCTTTTCAGCATGGAATAAACCTATTACTTGTTCCTTTGCAGCCTACACATGCTGACGCAGCTACCCACCTGAACTACTCTGCATTAGTGTTTCTTTCATTCTTAATAAAGCGTATCTTCTTCCCTTTTTTTACACAGTTTTTATTACTTTTATAAATACAGCACTACTTTACTGTAATAAAGTTTATCCACACAAATGCAGATAAACTAGTCACTAATAAATATCTGCAAAATTGTGAATGTAGTACTTTGCCAAACCTTGTGAATATCAAAGTTATATTGTATATGCATATCTAAAGTGTCTTGGTAACTACAAGGGTCCAGTGAGATGTTTTAAGTACACAAACACAGGTATGCAAGTTTAAATTAAAACACAAAGGGCAACACTTACACAGCACATAGGATACGCAGAATTTTGCTCTTGTAATTTGGAAGGTCAGCCTCCAGGACGCCTGCCAGGCCCTCTAAGTTGCTTTCCAATGAAGACGTACTCTAAGGATGGGCACATTCAAGCACAGTTATGATACAAATCCAATCCCATGTTAGATTTGCTGAAAAACCTGCCACTTTGCAACATACAGGCTAGGTGTGCTAATATATCAGAGAACACTTTCACTAGATCATCGAGTTCAGGTTTCCACAAAACGTTATATACACAACACTGCAATATGCACACAATGCTGTAAGGAAGCGCTTCACAAAAGCTTGGAAATGCAGTAAATCCATATTCTTAAATACCACGACATTCAACTTGTGAGCAGGCAGTATTTTGAAAAGAAAGGTTAACATGTTTTAAGAAAGTAAATTATCAGATAAAAACAAGCCCAGTTTGTGATTAGTAAATGGTACGACTACCAGCTTAATTAATTAAAAGTGTTATTTCAATTGTAAATAAGTGCAAAAGTTACCTTTTCGCCTACTCTGCATATTAGTGACTCAAGACGATCTTCGATTTCAATGGGTTCTGATGTTCTTCTCCGTTTATGAGGTTGCCCTCCTATTAGAAAGAACACTATATGAAACAGTATGCTTATCAACATTCTAAGTTGCATATGCTCAAAGAAAGCGAGGAGAACATAGATTGCCTTGGAGAAAGAATCTCAAGAGAAATCTGAACTGAAGAATTTTGTATTATATCAAGAAATCCCAGTTAGATTACTTAAACTCTAATTGCAATGCTAACCTAAGGGGGAAAAAAACTTAATGAGCCAAAATGTTACTCAAGGCAATTATTTTTAAATTACAAGGAAAAGAAAATGTAATAGCACAATTAAAGGTGGTTTAAATCATCATACAACTTTATGTATTCTTCTCAAAAATATATTATTTTAAAATTCATGTTAATTTAAAGTTACTTACGGTCCCTGGTTACTAGACACACAAGGAAAACAAAGCTGTAGCCTACAGTCTATGCAACATTCAATCTACTCTGCATTATCAAATGTTTTCCGTATTTATGTTCATACATATGCTATACAGATAACTGTAATTTGTGGGCTATTTGGAGTAGCTAATGTATTGCAGGAAGAAAAACCCCCACTCAGAAGTGCAACATTTGAATCAAACATTATATCTGCCATAGAAAGTATTCAAGGACCCTAAATGAATGAGCGGTAGCTTTGATCTCTATGCACTTATTCCCACACGAGTATAAATGAAAAATTCATAAGTTAATTATTACATTATCAGAAAGACAGCAATTAACTTTTGCGAAGTTCGATTTATCCGCTCCAAATGGGAAAAATGGGCATTCTGCTTATTTTTTCACTTCCTACTAAAATAGCGAGGCTTAGTTTATTACCGGCCATATCATAACCGATAACGATTTTCTCAATTAAAAACTGCTTTGCATCACTTTCTTTGGTTAGACGTAAACAAAATTTCACAGCACATCGATCGACAGTGGACAGCCATGTATCAGAAGTGGACAGTGCCTCAATTACAAAACTAATACAAAAACCACCTACCATCATTCTCATCACTGTGCCGCCTCCTTGACATTTTTTTATTTAATTATAAAGGTAAATCCTCTAAAGATGTAACAGAGTTCAGTCGGTCCCCTTATTCAAACGTCTTGATCTTGTACTTGCAGCGCGAAATCCGCCTAGGTAAAAACGCTCCACACGCCTCTAGAAACAACAGCTCCTCACACACACACAGCCTCAAACGCCGCAATATGGCGCTGAAGTTGAACACAATCTCATCCGGAGGACAGGCGGCCTGTCACAGGAAACACTTCCCTGGTTCAAGTAGGGTGGCGTGTAATGCCATTTGTCCTCCGTAGGAGCTGACGCTGTAAGGTGCGACAAGTTTTTATAACTTTTGCAATTTCTTTCTATTCGGTTGCCTTTTTAAAAACTGACGAGACGTGAAAGAGGATGTAAGACGATGATTACGAGATTTTAGTTGTATTAGTGAGAGTAGTTGCGTGGTGTACACACAGATGTGTAGTTTTGTGGTATGGTGGCAGAATAAATATTGTCTTAATCTAATGTGAATCAAGTACTGCGGACAGACTATATGGAGAACTCTGGGCTAAAAGACCCAGGATAATAAGGGTATTATAGAACAGCTGATTCTGGGGTTTTTGCCGTCTCTGATTATATGTGCTTCACACATGCAAGGTTAGACATAAAAATAAACGATAGCCTCTCAGTAAACACGATCCTCTGCAATGTGTTAACGTGAAAAGTAAGTTAAGCACACTGAAAATCGAAGTTTCATAATTTATATTTATACGCAACGTTTTTACACGTCGAGGAAACGTAAATTGTTGGACATTTCTGTGTTGTACACTTAGAAAAAAAACAGAAGATAGTAAAATGGGGACCTGTAGACGGATAGCTAGCGTGGCAGTTGTTGCTGCCGCAGCTCTTGGGTCCTGGGTTGGATTATTCCGTGTGGAGTTTGCTCTCTCTGTGTTTGTCATGGGATTTCTCTGTGTGCTCCGTTTACTTTTGCCTCCCGTGAGATGATGGCTAGGTTCGTTTGGGACAATTCACAATATTCATTCTCCCTGGTCCTGTGATGAGTTCTCAGTCCTACCTTGTGCCCTGTGCTTTCAGGATAAATGGATAAATTACTGGTTTACATTTGTTTATTATTTTCTCTTGGTATTCAGTTTCACTTTTAGGCTGCAATTCCATTGCCCTTTATCTTTCATGAGAGTCATCTTGGATGTCTTTTTAGAAGCTGTTTTTAGAAGGAACCTTTAGCATTAAGAATTATATTCTAACCACAATCAGTGCAGAGAATTACCCGCAGCTTATATTAACTGAAACAACAATAATGCGCTAAATAAAATACTACTTTCTTTATAGATTCGAAGTTATTGCTTTATTGTTTAAAATGTTTTAGATGCTGTGTTTTTTGTGGTTGTGTTTTCTTAGTTATTTAAAATTGTGATCTATTTTTAATAAATGTTAATTAAATCCACAGATCTATGTAGTCTGTTCTAACATAGACTGGTTTGGCTTATTACATGACAAAGCAATATCTTTATTTCTGTTCTAACAGCAATTCTGTTCACCTTCCTCTGGTCTTTTACAGGAGGCTGAAGAGACCTTTTGAACATCAGAAATGTCTTCAGCCTCTGGTATTCTTGAAGATGAACCTGGCACTCTGTTGTTTTCTGAGCTCGATGATGAGAACTTTACCAACAAAACTCCAAATCTCTCAAAAGCCCCACATGAAGCTTGCTTACGTAAAATGTTTCCATATGCAAAGAAAAGGGTAAGATGTTCACTTATGGTGGGTTTCAGGTTTTCTGCTTAGTGTGGAAGGGAGATCTTTTTTGTTTTTATCTTTATCATAATAATTCATAATTTCTTACATTTTATATAAAACGTTTCTGGACACCCCACTCAAAGTGCTTTCAAGGTAATGGGGACTCTCCTCTACCACCATCAATGTGCAGCATCCATCTTTAAAGCTACACAGGTCACTGTACAAATTCATTTCATAATAGATTATCATTTGATATTTGAATATTAAACCCTTGAGTATTGAAGAATTTGTTTTCTTGATTTAAGGAAATGGTAATAAGGATCCAGTAATTTCCATGATCACTTGTACTGGCAAACTTAATCAAAAAGAATTGACAGAACATTTTTTACCATGACCAAGGGAGTGTCACAGAACTATAATGACAGAGTTTGCTGAAGCCCTTTCTGGAGCTACTGAGATCGAGTGACCTCATGTACCGCCCCTCTGTGACTACACTGGCTCACTGTATGCACAGCGACATAGGTTTTTTTTTTTGGCAAGTTGAGAGAATATAGTGATTTGGACACAAAATTAAAATTAATTTGAATTGAAGTGGTTTTAACGTGTTATGTAGTAACATACTGACAGACTGTTAAGCTCACACATAAGTAGTAATTATTATTATATTTTCCATTGAGCAAAGCAAATGGTGGTAAAGAGCAGGCTTGAATGCTCATAAGTGAGGATGTATCCAAGTAAATGCAACACGACTGACTGAGTGATTTTTCTTTGAAGGCATTTGCCACTTTTGTGGACTCGAAGAAAGTTTCAGCATCTGGTTCAGATTCGCGTTCTGCTCAGTCAGACAAGCACTGGCAGTGTTGCGACCAAACCTTCAAGGATCCTGCTTCCATCCACAAGCACGTTGCCAGGGCACATGATTCGGAGATTCAGGAACACACAAAGGCCATTCTGACGCTCCTGGGGAGCAGAGGCAACGTGAAAGAGTGCAACACGTCAGCCCAACCTGCGGCAGAGGAGGCAGTGGAAGTAATGGACATGCAGCTCTGGCTTCCGGACATCAGTTACTTAAGCGAGGCAGAGCTTGATGGGTAAAGATGTTTGGTTCTGTTCTTAAGCACTATAAAAATATATCACAGTTCAAAAGCCCAATTTGCTTTACAAAACATGAAAGACGTACACTAATGCATGGTGGTGAGTACATTGATAGCGAGTCTGGATTGTTGCAGTTATAATGAAACAGTGTGAAAATGTCACTCTGGTTTGTGAATATATTGAATTTTCATGGTTCTGTCCCCTATTTCTGGCCAGGGGACCAGGTGAAGTGCTGCTGTATTACTGCTATTGCGAAGTGGAGGAACCCCACCAAATCTGTGCTTGGCAGAAGGCACTGTGCCAAAAATTGCACCTAAAAGGCAAGGTAGGAAGATACCAAGAGATCAGGTCTTGAATTCACTCAGTACTGTCTTCAGTCTGTACTGTAGTGTTTGTTGTTCTCTATATTTATGTGTATGTTGGTCCTGTGCCTTTTCCTACCAATTCTAAACTTGTAAGTGCCTTTATTTCTACCATTCAAGGCTGTTAGAGACACAAAAACTCATTTCACTCACTTCTGTGATGTAATTAGGAAAAATAAACGAGTGCCCTCACTGCAAGATAACTAGATCAGGTCCCACTCGTTCAGTCACAGATCTCCTTTGACACCGCAAAGCCATTGCTGTTTGTTTTCATACAAAGTCCATAAGTCTATATTTCTCTGTAGATTCGAGTTGCCACAGAAGGAATTAATGGAACACTAGGAGGCAGCAAAGTGGCTACCGGATTATATATTAAGGCAATGCTTTCCCACCCTGTATTCAAAATCATGTGCCTGGATGATTTCAAGGTAAGAAGATATCAACATTTTTTCTACTTCTCTAATGAATGTGCATATTGAGTGAAAAGATATAATAGGATGATGCAGAACTGGGATAAGGTTGTAATCACAGTTCTTTTTATTTGAAACTGGACACATATTTTCATGTTGTTTTTCTCACATGTGGTGAATTAATTGATGAATTACTTAACTGGTGTAAGGCCAAGTCATACTCTCACATGGGTTTAATTTAGACTAAAAAGGCATTCACTGTTTTCTCAGTGTTTTGTGCAGGTTTTTTATGATATATGACTTTTAAAAAAAATATTATTGAGTAAAATATAATTTAAGTGACACTACACAAAATGTTGATGATCCATTTTCACTATTTATCGCTATTGCAGAGATGTAAGCATCTGCTCTCATCCATCCCATGGTTTAAGAGCTGAAACATTTATTTTTAAAACTATGTTTTTATATTCAGCATGCATTTTAGCAAGAAAGGAAATGTACATAAATGAAAAATGTTCAACTATTATATGCTCTTCAAAGGTCTTTGCATTTGGGTTGTCTTAATTTGTATGCGGTAAGCTTTGAAATGATTGAATTTGGAGACCTCTTAAGCACAAAGGCCTTTATTTGCACCATCAGTCCCATTTGTTATGGCAAAGGGTGTCATCTTGTTTGCACCAATGGGCCTTAAGACCTCTTTACCTGCATAGTTAAGAGCCCTAGATGTTTTTTGTCAGCAAGTATTTCACCACTCATGTGCCAGGTTACACTGTGTGCCTTGACAGACCAGTGAGGGTGGGGCTCACTGCTTCCTGGACCTGAAGGTGGGAGTGTTTAAAGAAATAGTCCCCATGGGGGTGGACCCAGACATACTCTCTTATAGGCTTGCTGGTAAGCATATTAAAATACGGCTATTATAAGGTGACGGGTAGAGGTTTATCGTCTGCTTAAATATAAAAAGGAAAAAATGTTTTTGCTGTCTAGTCTTGTTCGCAGATACATTAGAATTTTGGTTTAAATTTGGTCAAAACAAGTATCTCTAGATCTAGACGCCAAAGATCATCTTTAAAAGTTTCATTGCTATTTAAGCTTTGTATTAATTGTACCACAGGCTACAACTGATTTTTTCAGCTATATAAAATAGAGCTTTTTTTATCCTTTGTGAATGCAGTGTATCTATTTCTGGATGTAAAATGGGAGACACATTATGTTTTTTATTCTGAATCTGTGTTCATTTTCGTGCAGGAACCCATTTAGAACCAAAGGAGTTTCACAAGGAAGTTGAAGCTTTTTTATCTAAATATGAATCTTGCAATGACACAATTTTGTTGGACTGCAGGAACTTTTATGAGAGCAAAATAGTGAGTATTCAACTGCAGGTTTCATATCTAGTTTCTACTAAATACTTGTTTTGCTTTCAACTTGTTGGAAATGCAGTGTTTTAAATAAAGGTCAAGATGTACCAAATTGAACCATTCAACATTACATCCTAATTTAGAATTCAGAAATGACTGTCTTCTATTTAGGCTATAAACTTGAGTTTTCCTCAGCAGCATTTTGACAGATTGTACTATGTCTTAGCATCAACTATTTTGTAGTTATAATTCTCAGGATATTGACAAGCCCTTCACAATACTTTGAAGAGTCCATGTTTTCTCTCTGGGCACATTTTGTGAAGGAAAAATTATCTGTGTTAACACATCATCAGAATGAAATCAAATATGGAGAGTCTGACCCAACAGGCCATCTTCGTAGTGCATAGACTGAAGTATGTGGAAACATACTGTCTTGGATACTGTTAAGATTCCTTAATTTTAAGAATACTGGGATAAATATAAGGATGCTCTTATTTTTTAAGATAAATTGCAACCTTTAACTCTAAAGTGAATAAATGTGGAAGATCCCTACTTGTGGAAGTGTGGCACTGTGGACTTTAACATTAACCACTCTGACACTGGACATAAAACAATAATCCAGGAAGATTTTCTGACCTTATTAACAGGTTGAAAGAAAGACAACATAAGACTTCTTGGAAGGCAACACTACAATAATTAATGTGCACACACACTGACTACCATTGTTTGCAGTTGGTCTCAAAACCTTCTAACATTCACCTACATGGTCTGCTGACCCCTGTCAATCGACGCTGAGCTGAAGACACCCTTTAAGTATACAACCAAGCCGCTTGTGTAAATACCCATATTCCAATCAGTTGACATTAATACTGTTACAGCTGGGGGGGGTCATGTGTCAACATTTGCAGTGCACAGGGTTACAAAGCAAGTAGAAACAATGGAATGAAGCTGAGGTGTTTACTGAACTATAGGGAGTCTGAGAGACATTAATCAAAAGAAATCTCTAGTTTACCTTACTTATTTAAATGTAATGGTAAATCATAAAGAGTCATCAACAGTCCAAAAACACAGGATAAAAAGACAGGTAGACAGAAACAGAAACACGCCAAGGGAGAAGAGACCAGACCAGGTGTGCCAGGCAAGAGGACCTTGGTTGAATTAATCTTAAAGACCAGATTCTAGCTAAGTAATTGAATCTTGGTTAAGGGAGCTTGCCTTTCTGTTGTTTTAGGAAACTCTGATTTCATTTGTAAGCAGTCTTATCTATAAAAACATTCTCTTCCGGTTAGTGAATGCATTTTTTAGAATAGGGAGATTTTTCCATTCTCTCTGAGTGAATCTTGATTTATAGGAATGGAGATGTAATTCTGGGTGTATTCTGTTTTATTTGGGATGCAAGTTTAGGTTTAAATCTCTCCTTGGCCTGTTAGGCATTATACGGAATTTATAAGTACTGGGTTAGCAATCTGGGTTTTTTAGGTTGGTTAGGATGGAGGCCTCTGAGACACCTGGTTTGTAAATAGGGTAACTTGTAAGTTTTGATGTTGTGTGTTGTTAAGTTTGGGTTATAGACATTGTTAATTAATATTTGTTTATTGTAGTTTCCCACTGATTTATTACACTTTCACCAGAGCTGTGCTAGAAAACAAAGGTGCCTCTCACTATAGTCGGTATAGTCAGAGGCACTTTTGTTTTCACTAACGTATATTCTTGGCTTATCTTTTACAATTTGGGAATTATGATTATATATTTTTAGTAATGATTATCCCACTCTGTATTCTATTTTCTTAACCTTCCTCTATTTGTAACAGTACAATTATCAGTTTCTTGATGTGCTATTTATTTCTGATTTCAATAAAGTGCTGAAGAAACCATATGCATTTTTTTTAGGGTCAGTTCACTAAATGCCTAGCCCCAGATATTCGAAAATTCAGCTATTTTCCAGATTATGTAGACAAGAACCTGGAGCTCTTCAGGGGTAAGAAGGTGCTGATGTACTGCACTGGGGGTATCCGCTGTGAACGAGGTTCTGCCTATCTCCGCTCAAAGGTCAGGAGAAAAATTTTCTCTAATGCTTTAATATAACTACTTATTATGTTTAATCTTATTCAGCTTTCGAGAAGAACATTTTTTGTAGAAGATGTTTTGTTAACCAGTAATTTAAGCTAAATAAGTATACACAGTAACATGACACATCTCAGTGAGATAATGTACGTTACTTTAATTATTTTTGTATATTGCTGTTGAAGTTACCACTGTGTCATACTGTGTTAAATTAGGCATAAACAATTGATGTAGAAATAAAAATGAAAGTTAAATAGCATGTGTTGAAGATTTAGGTGTGTTGCTTTGTAAATATGCCATAGTTTTTGTTTTGTAAATAATATGCTCAATTTGTTTTCCTCCATTTTTTCTTATAATTCTTGTACTTGAAACTCTGAGCTGTACTCAGCTCAGTAGAACATCAGTTAACGCAGTTAAAATGAAGTGCCATCAAAAACCTTATTGCCTTTGATTTTTCAAATCTTAATTTTGTTCTCTGACTTTTATCCCCATTGATATACTGCTATAGGATGTGTGTAAGGAAATTTACCAGTTGAAAGGTGGCATTCATAAGTATTTGGAGCACTTCCCAGAGGGTTTCTACCATGGAAAGCTCTTTGTGTTTGATGAGCGCTATGCTATTGCCACTGGCAGTGACATAATCTCAGGTCAGTATTCCCTAAAAAGAATTATGTGACAGCTGTATCATAAATAACTGTTAAAAAAACTAGCTTCTAGTTAAAAAAATAAAACTGAACTTAGATCTGGAATTAACCTGTCTGAAATTCTCAATGTCTCATTTGTTGAATTATGCATTAATTCCAAAGTTTTGATTAAAATATTCAATGGATAGAAATGCATATGCATGATTTGTAAATCAACGGAATGGGACATTATTGGAAGGGAATAAAATACTCTTGCAAGGCACTATATAGGAAAGTAGGTAATTTTGCTTCTGTCTACATTGATTGCTTAGTACAGTATATAGCCTATTCTGTTATCAAGGATGTCTCTCATGCAAGATTTTGAGACATTTAATTTTTAATTACTATAACAAAATGATTGTTCATAACATTTATGGAAAATAATAATGATATAAATTCATTGAAGACTTGTCAACTCATGGCTCTTGTTTTTTTTCTAGAATGCAGGTACTGTGGCACACCATGGGACCAGTATCAGTTGTGCTCCACACACTTCTGCTGTCAGCTTGTCTTGTCATGCCCAGCCTGTCGCCAGCAAGGCCGTACAGCCTGCTGCTCTGTCTGCCAGGGCAAGGACTGGAGACAGGGAGAGCCTGAGGAGAGAGCGCTTTCAGACCATCGGCTGAAGGAGGAGTGTGAGTGCACAGACAGACGTCCACGAGTTCCCTGTGATGCACTTTGACAGGCCTGCCTTCAGACCCAAGAAGCTCAAACTAATCCAGAGTACAGAGATATCAAGAAATACCACACCTCAAAATCTAGAAGAAAAATCCAGGAAAGAACTAGATTATTAACTGTTTGTGGCCACAAAGAACACCAATCCATCAGAAACGGACTGTATCTTATTTAAATGGTAATGCATGCCAGACGAAACTTCTCTCCATGACAGTAGAGCTAAACTAGGTGAAACTGTTTTATCTCTTTTCTTGATGAAAGCCAGTCAATTGTACTAAGTGGGCTTCTGTCTGATGAAGTTAATCATTTTACAAGCTAATAATTAAATGAATTATTTTACACACAATTGAATATTTGCCTTTTTTTCTGATTTTCTTTATATAGAGCACTTTATATATGCTCTTCTTATTACCATGTCTTTTAGGGCATTATAACAATATTTTTACTCATGACAATAATGACGCATGCTATAAATACACAATATACATAGACATATACAGTATGTATAAACATGTACAGCGCCCTCCAGAATTAATGGCACCCTTGGTAAAGATGAGCAAAAATGGCTTTGTTCATATAAGAGAAATCTAACCTTTCAGTGAGGTAAAATTATTCAAAGAACAATTCCTTATAAAAAATAAACATTTTTCTCAAAAACACATTTGTCACAATTATTGGCACCCCTGCATTTAGTACTTTGTAGACCCTCCCTTTGCCAAGATAACAGCACTGAGCCTTCTCTTATAATGCTGGATGAGGTGGGAGAACACATACTGTATAAAGGGATCTGAGACCATTACTCTATGCAAAATCTCTCCAGATCCTTTAGAGTCCTTGGTCCTCACTTGTTGACTCTCCTCTTCAGCTCACCCCACAGGTTTTCAGTGGGGCTTAGGTCAGGGGACTGGGATGGCCACTGCAAGACTTGATTCTTTAGTCAGTGAACCATTTCTGTGTGGGCAAAATACACTTGCGTCCTCTTCCAGGCAGGTTCATCATAGCTCTAGATGTTTGAAACTTCTTAATTACTGCCCTAATAGTGGAGATGGGTATTTTCTTTTGAAGCTATTTTTTTTTATAGCCATTGCCTTATTTATGAGCAACCTTTTGTCTCATTTCATTTGTGTATTCTCTGATTTTCCCCATGTTGATGGATGACTAAAGGTGTTTGGCCTGTGTGTCACCTCATATTTATACCCCCAGTGAAACAGGAAGTCATGGATGACCACTTAAGAATTTCTAAGGAGTGCTTAAAAAAGGTAAAATATGAATGGGAATATATGTCAATTAGATTTTGTTCATAGGAATTTCTAGGGGTGCCAATAATTGTGACACGTGTTTTTGAGAAAAAATGTTTTATTTTTGTATAAGGATTTTTTAATAATTTTACCTCACTGAAAGGTTTATTTCTCTCATATTTTCAGTGTAAGATCAAGCCGATAAACAACAAAGACATTTTTTCATAGCCTTTTTTACTCATCTTTACCAAGGGTGCCAATAAGTCTGGAGGGCATTGTATGTGATCATATTTGTTGCAATGGTTTTGTTGTCTTAACCTATGGGATTATATGAACCAAAAGATGTCCATATTGTTTTAACTTCATGCTATTTTTGCATGAAGAGGTCTATGTAGCTAAGTGGAGTATCAAATATGTCATTTGACTGGTGGTCTTTTCAGGTGGCATTATCATGCAGTTCTTTTCTTCTCTGTTCACACTTTTGCAGTGATTGGTCAAGGACAGTCTACTTGCCGTATTCTCTATAGGATTCATACCCAGAGATTGGAGAGGTCTGGATCAGATTGAGATCTTGATTTCTTGATTCTTGATTACTTTGGCTATAAATCCAACCAAATTGTCATATTTGCTGATTAACAAAAAGGCTTGTTGTTGTTTTCTTCACCACACACCTGAAGAAGGCTTCACAGCCTGAACAGTGTGTCTCTGTTCTTTTCTTTTCAGCATGGAATAAACCTTTACCTTTTCCTTCACCATACATCACCCATTTAAATACACATAGAGATGTGCTCTGCTGTGGTTTGTTAATGACAAAAATGAACACGCATTGGCCAGACTCAGGGCTAGAAGTGCGATTTTCTGAACTGAGGGAAACTGCCAGATGTTTATAGGCCAGACATGTACTACCATGTTTATTATTTTAGTATTAAATGTCAAGTTTAGGCAAAGATAAAGTTCCCTGGTAACTTGTACATAAATTGACCCGTAGTACTTTTAAAACAAGACGCAAGAAGCATGCTCTCAACATAGTCTCAGAAAATGCCTGAAATTATTACTCTGGAACCAGTTGAAGAATTTCGTGTCAGCACGAACAGAAGGAGTGGAGTGCAAGAGGCGAGAAGGAAGCTCGTATGCTCCACTGCCTCGAGTATTTTTTATGTTGCATGGACAGGTGGCGCTGCTTTCTATTCAGCTTTGTTAATCGTCTCAGTAAGAAACAAATCTGATCTCACCCCAAATACAAAGCGGTAAGGACGGGTCTTCAAAGTCAGTCATCACTATTATCTGTTAGGGGAAATTCAAAACTCTGCTTCCTGGCTCGTGGATTCTACTGACAAGTGTTTTCCTCTTATGTATTAATTTCTCCGTAAACTGAATCGTGACTTGAGAGATGTCAGCTTCGGGGTTCACTAATCTGAACTCTTCTGCCGGCTACTGCTCAAACCCGACACCGAATGGAGGAGCTGCTTCCCCGTATCAGAATGGTAAGTTAGGCCGAGGAGATTAAGAGGCCTTCGTTTAACCGGTTGAAGAAAATAGGGATGTGGTGGGCTTTTGAGCACCTAAGGAAAAGATGTGTTGTAAAGTGTGTTTGTGTTCGGTGCCGCTCTAGACTTATATAACGGTTTATGTGTTAATATTTATTTTTTATGTTACATTAAATGTAGCATGTGTAAGGAAACGGCATTTAGCGTGTGACATGAAGATAAAGGGCCTGTTTATGTATTCAAAAATACCTCCATTGTTTGTACAGGGATTAAAAAAACAAAACACCGTCCGTATGAAAAGAAGGCATTAATTATTTTTCAAGTCGGAAGACAAAAGTTGTTGATGAAAACCGTGAGCGCGATGACATAATTAAGCTTCGCAGCACTACACATCACCGGGGATTTATTTGTTCATTATGAGCAGAACCTAGCAGCTCAGCTTCAGTTAAACATATTATTTTGTTTACAATGATACAGTCGTAATTATTGTATAAAAACTGATTGCAATGACCTGTTAAATGATGTCGGCATATTATTCATGTTTAGTATGAAGAAGTGTTTTTTTAAGTGACCTGACGTGAGATGTAGTTTGTCTCTGGATTATTGTGCATTGGCACAACAAATGTATTAACTTTAAATGATTGTGACCGGTTGAACGTTTTCATATGTTAAATTTATTAAATCAGTGACTTGTATATTCTGTTTGTGCTTGGTGAGCTAAGTATTTTATTAATTTGTAAACATCAAAAAATAAAGGCATATCGCTAGGAAATAACCTTTAAAAAAATAAAGTTGAAATATATTCTTGATCTGAGACGTGCTTAAAAATTGGCAAATGTGTAGAAACAGTACATGATGTACAATAGCAGTGGGGGTGGCGAATTTATTTAGTTTTCCTCAGTCAGAGCACTTTTTTACTAAGTAATGTTGCTCAAATTAACATAATAACAAGCATGTTTTAAAATGTGTTAAAAGATTTACTGCAATGAGAGTCATTCTTAGTCATATAAAAACACCCCTACATGTTTTATTACATTTTCCTATGGAAGCAGTACTTGTGGGGAGATAGGACCGTGTTGTTTTCATTACACAAATCTGAGAATAAAAACATGCCTCCCTCTCCATCTCATCTGCAAACGTCTTCTGCTAAAACCTCAGAGTGTGTTATACAATTTAAGACTTTTTGAAGACAAAGTCTTGATGCCGTGTCCTTAGTGGTAGTACACGCAATTGTATGGTAAGGTGCTGAATGATGGTGCTTGCAAGGGAATTTAATCAGGTTTTTAATATTTTTTAGTAACTAGGATGAAGTGTTCCATTTATAAAGCTCCCTGATAGTTTAATTTTGATGTTGATAGTTATGTTGAAGGAGGGTATCTTTAATTTTAACACTGCATGGACAGTGAGTGATGATGGCTGAGTTCCTCATTCTAGTGCATTATGTACTGTATGAGCTTTAACAGGTTTAGGAGTCTTGATTGCAGGCTAGAGCTGCAGAGCTGCCATACTTCACTGAGAATCTTATTTATGACACTGACCCCCTGGGGTTTCCATGTGGAAAGATGCTCTTTGTTAATTTGAAGGGGGACTGTTTAAATTATTTATTACCACATTTTCTCAACAGAGTTTGTCATCTCAAAAAGCTTTGTTTTTCAACTTTTTTACCTTTAATATTTTATAATCTTCATTTAACTGCCTAATTGTCTTCCTTGGATTAAATTATGTCAAATGAATCATCTAGGCTACTGGGAGATGTGTCATGCCCACCATTGATGGAATAGACAATTTAATAGGGTTGGGTACCACCACTGGAAAACATACCATACTGCAAACTATTTTGCATGTTTATATATGGAGACTCTCTCATAGACTCTCCTGATTAGTTAAGTATATTGAGTTGTATACAAAATAAAGTAATGAAAATTGATGTTCTCTTATTTTACTGGAACCAAAGAACTTGAAATAACACTATACAGTGTAACAGAACAATTTAACAATATGCAGATTTTTGTCAATCATTACATTATTTTTTTTCTACTGGGTATTGGAGGTTAATTTTGCTTAGCAAGACAATGTAAAATTCAAAATATGACAGGTGCTTGAAAGGTATAACATTTTGTTCTTTACAGTGAGTAAATTTGACATTTACAACTTTATGAAACATGTTTAGCATGTTCGATTGCCCTTGGCTATTTCATCTCAAACTTCAAAGAATCCTCAATACTTGCTTAAAACATTGCTGAGACAAGACATTCTACTGTGTATTGACTGAAAAAGTTCAAAGTATGTCTAACGGTAGTAATGGAATTAAAAACATGATAAATACTAGACTTCCTTCCCGACAACAGCTACAGTAGAATCAGAAAAACTAGAAAAAACAGCACATGTTCAATGGGTCATTGAAAATAAGTATGTAACATGTACCATAAACAGCGTCAATGGTAAACAACCCTTAATATTACAACAGCCGTACCCCATGGATTTGTAAAGGAATATTTGATGATAATTTTCTCAGATTCTCCGTAAAAATATATGGATATTCTTAGAAATTAGAATGGTCTCAGCAGGACAACTCTAAGGAGTAACCATATGTTTTTTAGGAAAAATGAAAAAAATAATCCTGGTGTTATCATCAAATACTCCCTGATTCAGATAATTTCCGCGTCATTTCCGAAATCACGTCATATTTCTTAACTTACTAGCCAATGATATGCATGAAATACCTTTAGTGTGACTTTTTGTACCCACCCTTTTAAAATTAATGACATTTTTATCACAGTCATTTTGTTCTTTGAATCAAATTTGACTTTATTAATGTAAACAGTATTGTAAAATCGAAAAAAATAAAACCGCTGACTGACGGAAATTGCCGCAAATGACCAAATGTACCGGTACGGTCTAAAATGTACCACGGTACATACCGCGTGACTAAAGAACTGCGGTTTACGCTTATACCATTTTTGCCGCGCAAGTTTAAAATGTGTTGATTAAATAAATTGTCAATCCCTAGTAAAGTTGTTCAAGTAGGTAGATACATCAGCATGCATAGGCTGCAAAGGAACAAGATAGATAGATAAGACTTTATTAATCCCGTAGGGAAATTGATTAAACAAGTAAATGAACAAGTAAAGGTTTATTCCATTCCAAACACAATGTTTCGGCTGTGGAGCCTTCTCCGAGTGTGCCGAAACGTAGGTTCTATTCTTCTCTTTTCAGCATGTAATAAACCTTTACTTGTTCCCTAGTAAAGTTGTCTATCAAGTTGAGAAGATGTTCATTGTCCAGTGAAGAGTTTCATAATCTCTTAACTATATTTATTCCTAACATCAAGCCACTACTTACATAAACAAATCAAACAATAAAATCCTTTAGTGTAATGTTTTGCAAACTGTTAAATCATTTAAATAATATTTGCTTCTGCTATGTTTCTGTATGGAAGAATCAATTATTTGAAAATATAAATCAAATCCTTACCAGTAGATAAAAGAGGTGTGGTTTGTTGTCATAACCTTGGTTTGGCTTCATTTGGATTGCCCTGTATTTTAGTTCTGAGTTCTGAGGTTAAGTAAATATTAATGGTAGTGGTGAGAAAGTTTTCTGAACCCTTTCCAATTATCTGTATTCCTGCAGTAATTGCTCTTAGTGTTTAATTGGATATCAGATCACAAATAACACACAAACAATTGTACTTTTTAATGTCTTCTATAGATTGTTTTCTATGCTGGAAAAAGTAAGTGAACCTTTAGATTCAGTTCCTGGTGGAACCTCCTTTAGCAGCAATCACCTCAATCAAATGTTTCCTTTAGCTGCTGATCAGTACTGCACATCAAGATGGAGATTTGGAGGTATTTTGGATCTTCTTTCAATTCATTGATAATTTTGGGATGACTTGCATGAATGGCTTGCTTCAGGTCATACCACAGCATTTCAATTGGGTTAAGGTCAGGTGTCTAGCCTAGCCATCCCAAAATGCGAAATGTCCTCTGTTTAAGCCGTTCTGTTGTAGATTTACTCCTGTGATTAGGATCATTATGCTGTATGAGCCAACTTCTATCAGGACGGATACCCTGACATTCTTGAGGAGAATTTGCTGATACAATATGGAATTCATTGTTCCCTCAGTGATCGCAAGCTGCCCGAGGCCCTGAGGCACAGCAAAGCAGCCCCAAACCATGGTGCTCCCTCCACCATGCTGCACAGTTAAGATGAGGTTTTTGTGTTCGTATGCAGTGGGTTTTTTTCTTGTAAATATGAAAATGCATTTGTGCACTGTCTGTCTGACTGTGTATTTATGGCGGCCTAAGTCTTTAAAAATGCTTTTGTAACCCTTTGCAGTCTTATGAGTGTCAACAATTCTTCTTCTAATGTCCTCTGATACCCAGTGTTTCACTTGGACAAATGTGTGTTATGAAGAGCGGATTCTGTTAGTAACAATCTTTTGGGTTTGTAAGACAGGGCACCTCAAACTCACACCTGATCTAATTGATTGGAACTCCTGACTCTAATTACCCCCTTTAATAGAGCTCATTATCCTAGAGGTTCACATGCTTTTTCCAGCATAGACAGTGAATGTTTTAACAATGTGCTCAACATAGACATGAAAACAATGTTTGTTTGGGTGTTGTTTGTTTGATCAGATTGTGTTTATCTATTATTATGACTTAGATGAAGATTAGATCATACTTTAGGAGCAATTAATGCAGGAATATAGATGAATATAGGGTTCACAAACTTTTTCTCACAAATGTATTTTTATAAACACTGGTGTGAAATTAGTATTTCATATTAAGTGCAGTAGTTTATTCAGTCCAGTTAGTAAGCATGGTTGCCGCTCCATGTCAACTTTTTCATACCTTGCAATTTTTTAATAATGAAAAGGTTTTGAGCTGTGATGGCTTTTGTTCAGTACCTGTGGGTCAGTGTTCTGATTTTCTTTCTCTCCCCAAGCTCTTACTTGTTCACTTTATTGAACCAACGTATAACACTGTAACTCTCCAGGTGTACAGCAGGAAAAGAGTAACAAAAATCTGTAAAATCTCCAGTATTGTGGCTTTTAAGCCACAGAGTTCAGTAACATGTTTAAAGATCTTGGTAAATAACTATTACAAAATTAAATTTCCTTACCCTTGCATTTGGAGTTTTCTGCACTTGGCCCAGTTATTGCAAACTTAAATTGTACTTCATGGCCAGATTTGCTAGATGGTCTAAAGATGTCAGGGCCTATTTTCTGAGTCAGTTTCTGCATTCATGTTTAAAAATGTTAAAAATAATTTACAAGCCAAGATTTTATCTGGATTTATTTTTCTTAACTTTTTTTTAGCTTATTTAAAGATGAGAAAATGTTTTTGAAGATTTTCTTCATTATGTTATGATCTTTAAATTAAAATGCTGCCCAATTATCCAATAAGCAAGATATTCCCTCACTACTGAGTAAATGCTGATTCAGCTATTTCAGCTTTTAGAGTTGTGACACAGGCTGGCCTCATCCTTACATGTGATATGGTTAATCCAAGGATTTAAGGCTCTGTCATTGCCTCTATTTACTTAGATAGTTGTGTTATAGTATATATGCATATTTTATTATACTGATGTAGAATTTTTAGGAACAAGGATAGCTTTAAAATGAAAATGCAGGTTTGGTCCATAATATCTTAAAGTGTAAATTAATTGTATTCTGTCTTTAACTTGTATCTACTTTATTGAAATGTAGGGTAGATGACTTCTTTCTGCATTCATCTATAAGTTTCTGGTTTTATTTTTTTCCAGGCCTCACTTATTTTCATCACATGGTGATTAGCTAGCTAGGATGTGTTTTTTCTGTCTACTGATTAGTAAAATGGATTAAAAAACTTTTTATTGTGAACCACTCTGTGGAAGTTCACAATAATAGTGTGGGATTTTCTGTTAATCCATATTGCAGGATCCAGATTGTATTTTATAATATGGAGATGGGAGGCATGACGTGTACACGTACTGGACTTAATCTTGTTACTTATCATCCGGTGATGGTATGACAAATGATGCAGGAGTCTTCTTATGCATGAGGCAGCAGATGGATTTGTGTCATGTTCTTACATTTACTTCCAAATTTGATCATTTTATGTAAAATTGTACATATGGCTCATTTCATATGACTAATCCTGATTTATATTTGTTTTGCTTAATTTGGTTAATTAAATAAATTAGGATTTGTGGTAGTATGGAACAAGGAACCAAATAAATGAATGAAGCTGTTACTCGGACATCTTTCAAGAAACATCTAGATGGGATCCTTGGATCAATTAACTATTAGTAGCCAAGCAGACCAGATGGGCTAACTGGCCTATAACCTTTCTTATGTTGTTTTCCTAAGGCTGCTTTAAAAAAGGTGCATGGTATAACCCTGTCTTTTCTGTTCTAGTTTCCAGGGGTTTCATCATTGGGATCACAATGATTGAGATAGCAGTAATGAAATAAAAGTTGAGTTTATGGAAGGCAAATGAGGTTTAGAGTATTTTTTTTCCTTTTCTGCATATTTGCACTTTGCCTCTCTTCTTCATTACCCCCTTCCAGAAAATAGTGTGTTTATTGCTTTAAGTTTTTAAGTGACTTTTAATAATTACAGTATACCATTAAATGGCAAACTTACATAGACATTTTTAATAACAGATACATCTTTTATTTTCATTGAATCCCTGAAAACTTGGGATTACCTCCTTTTTTTTCTCTCTTCAGGACCAGCCCAGACTTACTCTTCAATGTTTCCACCGACGACTTATAGTGTGCCTCAGCAGAACTATACCTCCGTCCCGGGACACTACGTCCAGATACCCAACAAAGCCCCAGCGATGAACAATCAGTATGGCACTAACTATTACCACAACAGCCACCAGCAACCTCTGCAGCCCACTGCCACCCCAGGCCAGCAAACATCTGTATATGGAGTACCTCAGGGTCCTCCTCAACCCTACAGCAGTGCTAGGCCTCCTCCTTCTGCCTCTCCTCATGCCTCCATTTCCTCTTCTGCCTCCATGAATCCCGCTCCGTACTACCAGCCTGCCGTTTACCCAACCTCATACTACAGACCATACACCACCTCATCTCAGGGACTTCCACCACAATCAGGGGTGGTGACTGTGCCCAACACTGCACATGCCACCTCGTACCCTGGTGTCTCGTATCCTGCTGCACCAGGGAGCAGTCAGTATGGCACAATACACTCCTCTTCTTGCCAGCCCAATGCCACACCTTCTCACAGCATGCAGGCTGCCCCCCAGATATCTACGCAACAGGGCCCTTTGAGAAACAATGCTTCCCCTGTCCCTGTTGGATCTGTATCTGCTGGCTACAGCGCCACATTTCCTGCCACCAAATCCGCTGTCAATGGCCAGGCAAATGCAGGTAAAATTCAGTTTGTATTGCAACAGAATAAATGTACTTTTTGCTGCCTGATAGTCATCCACCACATTTGTAAAATTATTGTCTTTGCAGCATAACTTTGTAGTTTTTGCTTTAGTTTTAAGGTGCCGGTCAGACACAGCATTCCGTTGTGTCTTGTAAATCTTAGAATATTCAAAACTAAATTTCTGTACTGGAAACTTAATGGAAAACAGAGTGAAAATATTGGAATTAACTGACAACAGTAATATTAAGGCAATGTTCTGGAGGTCTATCTTCTAGGTTTCACTCTCCCTGAGCTTATCACATAATTAACACTATTAATAACCTGATAAGTATAAAATACCACTGTTAGTCACTTGCTAATTTGTAACTAATCTTTAGACACTTACCCTTTTTAGCACCATTGACATGCTTATTTACTGTGTATTGACAAATAGAAGCTGTTTGTTTTACTTTGAACACTCATGTATATTATGGTACTTCTTTAGCACCAGTTCCTCCTGTTGCACAGCAGAATGACCAAAGCCATCACCCAGCTGGGATCCATGCGTTTGGAAGAACTCATCCCAATGCTGACAGCCCGGCCACAGACAGGCCAGGCTCTGGAACGCCCTCTACACCCATGGGCTCTTCTCCAGCCCACCAACCAAGTAAGAAAGGCAAGTCTGCAGGAAGCCTTGGCTCGTTAGAGTTTTTACCTAGTTGTGACATGCAATACATAGTTATACTCAGATTAGAAGAATGAATGACCTGTGGTCAGATACAGGAAGTTTGTTTCATCTGATAAACTCACCATGTTGAACTTTGACCTCAGGTGCACTGTAGTTGATACACAGAGTCAACCAGCCCTGGTATGTGCAAGTTCTAAAGGGGCTGAAGAAGAAGTGACATGTCATTTCCTAATGCAAATCTTTATTAGGACAGCTGTCCTGGATGTCTTATCTTTATATTTTTTATTTTTTTATTTTTTTGTTTTATTCCATAGTGCATTGAATGTTCGTGTGGGGGAAAGGGTCAGTCAGTTAGAATTTGCACACCTGATGTCCTGTGCACCAGAAGAAGGCTCAGCATCCAAAATTGTTATTCTTCCTACTTGTCAGTGTGGAGCTAACCTCTACTTGTTCCTTTGCAGCACAAATGCTGACGCAGACCCCCACTGAAAGCTCATTTAACATGTGGATCTAAATGGCTTTTCACAGTTTAGGCTTAGTTCTTTGACTTGTTTAAGCTTATTAACCAATACCTGAAGAATGCCCCTAAGGTCCTGTGTACAGATCCCAAGCTCTGTATCTCTATGTTCAGCAGTCATATTTGAACAGGGAGATTTGCAAATATTAGGTTACAAGCTGAATTCAGTTGAGTTTTCTGAGCATCCTGCCTTTCATATAGTGAAGCTCACTAAACTTGCTGTAGGCTAATAATTTTAACTTTGTATTGTTACTTAGATTATACTGATATTTCCCAATTTACAAAACTCCAAATTTACATCATTTCAGTTTTACAGAAAAAGTTGCATGTGGCCTCAGTCTTGCCTATAATAAGTTCCACTGTGTTTGCAGTGTTACCGTAGTAATGGTTGAAAAACATTAGTGATGTTAAAGGTGCTGGTGGTGTGAAAAAGTGCCATAAAATAACTCCTCTAAGTGTACACTTTTATTATTAAATTACTGTACAGTACACTGTAATAACATTGTAATAGTGTGATTTTGTATTATTATAGTACTGTATTAATTGTAATAATAGCAATTGTAAGTGCAAATGGGTTACATACATTTCTGCTTACATAAGGTTGTGTGGAACTTTAACTGCTTAACTAGCTACAGTAAATTCAGTGCTAACACCTGATTTTGTATTGTCTTTGTAGT
The DNA here is from genome assembly GCF_055471065.1 of Atractosteus spatula. NCBI lineage: Eukaryota > Metazoa > Chordata > Actinopteri > Semionotiformes > Lepisosteidae > Atractosteus > Atractosteus spatula. The sequence continues at coordinate 49,511,757 of NC_142706.1, forward strand.
GCATATGTGCTACATATGTGTATGTTGCTTGATATTTCAAGATGACTTGTTAGATCTCACTGACATCTCTGATGCTGATCTACTTCTGGATTGTGAGCAGTGAATTTAGTGAGAAGGGCTGTTTTGCCCTACTGTCCTGGTAAATAGAGCGTTTTTTTTCTTTTACCACTATCTGATGCATAGGTGATGCTACATTACAGATAGAAAAGGCATTTGCTTTGTTTTATTTGGTAGCTGTAACATATAAGCCTAAATATAAAAAACATATTTGGGGAAGAGTACACACATTATGGCTGTGGTTAAAACAGAAATTATTGTTGCTTTATACCTTTGCTATGGTTTATTCATATTATCTTAGAGTAACTGCAGCTTGGATATTAAATATAACTTATTTATATTTAATATCCAGAGAGGAAGACAATTTCACTAGTTGTTTAGTTCAGCCAGTGTACTGTTTCATGGTAAAGGATGTCTTTGCAGCTTATTCCACTCATTGACCCTTCTGGTTCAGACAAAGGTTCCCAGACAACGTCCTTGACTGAAATCCTTTCCACATAAAAATGCATTTCAATTTTATCTGTCTATACTGATCAAATAAAATTCAAGTTAGTAACCTATACTATTGCAGCCTTATTTATTGGTCATTAGGACATAGGTCATTTTGGAAAAAATGTGAGGGGCACACATTAGTATTGAGAGAAAAGATTATATTCTGTTTCTAGATTTATTGAATGTTTGTGCTTTGAACATTGGATCTGGAAAATTTGAGATTAGTTTAACAAAACTGTGTCATTAGAAACTCAGCTTTGATAGGAAGGGCATATGTCAGCTTATTGAAATCGCATCATGATATGTGCTCTTGTGGCAAGGCAAGGTGCTCATGCATTGTGTAGACAAAACTAGCAACCGGACATTTGTAATTTACACACCTTTCCTGGTACAGTTCCTGATTGTGCTGTAATGCTTGTACAGGGCTCAAGCTCATTTGTACTTTATCACTAGGTATATCTAGTTATTGGCCAGACCACAGCAAAGATTTATGGACCTGGGAATTATGATTTTCATGTTGCATGGCTGGATGAGCTATTCCAGCTAAATTCTTTACTCATTACAGATGCATTCTTCAACAGGGACTTCAGCTGTGTGCATTAGTTTTCATGTGGCCAATAAGGAAAGTATTTTCTGTAGTAGTTGATAACCCAACACAATGGTGGTGCAGAACAAAGATCCTGTTTCCAGATTCCTGTGTTAGACAGGTTGAGATATGTCACAAAAAATCCAGCACATAAGCATGTTAAAAATAAACTCATGGTAATTTTGCCCTTTAAACTGTAACAAGAATGTTCTAACTCAGGTGCAGTAATACAGAAAATATTTGTTATAATTACAGTAGGCACTAACACATATTTGCTTGTTATCCTAAGCTAAAGTACATCACCAAGTAATGATTTGATCACTGCCAAGTGACAATAAGCAAGTTCAAGGACAGTCCTGAGTGCTCTGTTATTTGACTTTTGGGCATTCTTTCTCTTTGCTGACAGTTGTTTGTGCTCTCCACTCCACAGGCATGCACTACGGATATGTTGGTAATAGTCAAGTTAGCTCTGCTGCAGCGCCCTTGTCATCGAGCTCTGATGATGATGATGAGGAGGAGGAGGATGAGGAAGCAGGTCTGCTAGCTTTTAATCCCTCCACCTATTCAGCATACTCAAACACCTCCATCCCCATCCTCTCCCTTGCCCACCTCGTATTATGTGTTACATTTCCATTCGTTTTCCTCACCTTTTAAAATCACAGTGCAGACCTACACAGTACAATCCTTTGATCCTTTTGTTTGGGCTAAGCTTTATCTCTGTGCCTTTTTGCATTCACTAGCTACATGAGTTTGTAAAGTACACAAATGTCCCTTGTATTGTAGAAGTTATTGGGAGCATGTGCAAGGACGTCAGTTATCTAAAGATGTACATAACTTTAATTTACTGTCCCATCATTCTTAGCACATATGAAGCACCTAAGAGTTGCATTATTGCAGTTGAACTTTGTAGATACTGTATATTTGTTCGCTTTACTCCATATTAACAAAACCTTTGTACTTTGATTTATATAGTACGATCAGATGAGCTGACATAAATGTAACTGCAGAAATTAATTTGTCAAGAGAAGACACCATCCTAATTGGTGTACAGTAAGATGAGACATGATGCGAAATTGAAAAAACAAGATGTCTGGCTTGTCTATAAAGGGACTGTATAGAACTGTGTGTATTCCTGGAGATGTTCAGAGCACATCATTGAATCAACATTGAATTCAATCAAAGTCTATCTATAGATGTACAGAAATATTTTAAAGCCTGTTGAAGTTGAATATATACTAGTGGGGGTTGCGCAGTGGCATAGTAGTTAGAATTGCAGCCTTGCAGCACTGGAGTTTATGTTCTCCCCATGTTCCCCTGGGTTTACTCCGGATGCTCTGTTTTCCTCCCACAGTCCAGAAACATGCTAGTAGGTTAATTGGCTTTTGGAAAAATGGGCCCAGGCCTACTACTTTCCACAGTAGGCTCCAGCTCCCCAGTGACTGGTAGAGGGATGGATGGGTATTGCAGATATACTTAGTGTTTGAATCTGTGTGTCACAAAAAAAAACGCACAACTTGCTTAATATGAGTGATCCCCGGTAACAATAGCAATTGTAAATTACACTTTTAGAGCTGTGTACACAGGGACATTTTAATCTAAATGTACCTAGATGAAATTGGAAAAATAATTAATCAGGCAAGAAATACATCATTAAACACTACTTATTTGAATACAACTCTTATTTTTTAAATTATTGTAAATATTCTAAATAAGATTGTTGATTGGGGGGGAAAGCATCCATCCAGTTTCTAACCAGTTCTTCCATCTCAGGGTTGAGGGGTGGGTCACTTATTTTAAAAGTTTTCCAGCCCTTTTGACACTAGTCTTCTAGCTGTTTGGAGTCCTCCTGTTAAAAACACAGGTCAGTTTAGGCTTGCCTCTGACCAGAATCACAGTGGCATTCACGACACAATCTGCAGATTCAAGCCACTCTTAAGTGGCTTTAATAACTAGGTTGGTATCCAACAGATTTGAAGAAAAAATTGTATTCAGTTTATTTACTAACAGTTAGCACCGATGCCTCACAACTCTTGCTAACTGGGTTTGTTTATAGACTGAGGTGCAGCTAGCTTTTTCTACATGTTTTTATGTGACATTTTTCAAGGTGTTCTAGTTTTTCAACCCAGTTTTCAAAGACATGATGGCTATGCTCATTGATTTTTGTGAATTATCCCTGTAAGTGTGCCCTGACGTGGACTGGCTACTTGTTTAGGCTGTAGTCCTGTGGACAGGCTTTGGATTACCACAATCCTTCCAGGAACAAGCAGCTTTCTGATAATGGATGTATACGTAGCTCTATAATAACATTTAGCCTAAGTTGTCTGTAGATATTTATTATAATTAGTTGTGATGATTTTTATGCATTTAACAGCTCTTTCTAATGAACTGTGTTCTTCAGAGCAAACAATTTTCATTGGGCTGATTTCAAACAGACAATTCCAGAATGTGATGCCCAGCCTTTTTTCTTATATGAGCATTATGCCTTAATTAACAGGAGATTTTTTCATTCTTTGTCATCTTCTTATGAGATAGAATTTTTCGCTGAATCTTTATTGCTTAAGCTCATATATATAGTAGGCGCTCGACATCTGCTAATTCACTTATTTGAGATTCGGTCTGGCTGATGGAATTGCATGGAAGAAGAGCCGAGCAGGATGGAACCGAGCTGAAGGTTGTTAACTGCAGCTTTCAAATTAGCAGCGCAACAGACTAGGATCATGAGACGAATCTAGCTAGTGAGGTAGTCTCTCCCTGCTGCCTGCCCAAGTATCTACTACCAACCGTCCGCAGCTCAACTCGGTCCTGTTTATATTGTGACAAATACTCTGGATTCTGTGTCGGCAGCACGGGGAATGACAAGCTGGAGACGAATTCGCAGGCTGATGGTTTTATTGCCACACATTAGCAGGCTGCTTCTGGGAAAATCCAGGAGAGCTTTGAGAAGTATTCTGAAATCCTAGAATTTACTACCCTTTAGCCCATCAAAGTGGTCAATCTTTTCTGGTTGCTTTCACTGGAATCTTTCTGCTTCAGCTTTAACATACCCTACCCATATTTTAAATGTTTTTTTTTGTGTTGTCTTTTAAATTTTCTTCCCTATTGAATTTATTTGTTGATGATTATCAAAAATACCTAGGTGAATTCATGTTATCTGCATGTTATACTTTGCATTGATTTACACTGGGTTGAATTTCCCCAGTCCCTGTCCAAACCCCTTGGATTTTCTTTGCTACTGCAAAGCACAGTGCTGCCTCTCCAACCAACCCCCCTGACCCTTAGACTACCGAGTGCTGCTTCACCCCAAGAACATCGGTTTCAACTGTGATCCCAGTGGTACACAACTGGATACATGACTGTGTTAAAATAATTACACATTGAAATAAAAATTAAGGTTGAATGACGGTCTTTGTCCAAAGTCTTCTGAGTCCTCTGTGGATAAATAAACTCAGAGGTGCTGATTCTGTTATTGATTATGTTAGTAAAACAAGTTTATTTCTTTGGCATTTTCAAAGAAGATAAATCTTTTGTCTTTGGGCAGTTTCTGACTAGTTTATGCTTTTTATTACGCATGAAGATAATGCAGAGTTAACCGAGGACAATAGATCTTGGCCTGGGAAATCTGTTTGTACATGCTCTGTGTTGTAGTCACAGTAGCATAGTTAGATCAAACATCAGGTAATATTTACCCCCTTACACATTGGGAAAGCAAGAGCCAGTTTTTACCTCTCTCCGGGATCCTTGCCAACATGGAGCCTTCACTCGTTCACTGTGTATGATTCCTATAGTATGCTTTGTAAAGAGATGGATAATTTAGCAAGGTAATAGGATTACTAGGCTTTGTCTTTTTCAATTTGCCAGGCTCATAATTCACCCTATGAATAAGCTTGTTTGTAGCTTTTCTTTCTGTTCTTATTGCTTTGTTTATTTTGAGTAGTTCTTCAGTACCTCATGCCTTTTAGGTTGTTGCTCTGGTAGGCACACAGCCTGGTGATTGATTGGTGAAAGCAGTGTGTCTGGCTTCTCCAGCATGTTGTCATTTTCCGTCTCAGGTGCAGATAGCTCCTCAACCACCAGCAGCGCATCTCCAGTTCCAAATAACTATGAGGCCTTGGAGGGGGGGAGCTACCCAGGTATGCTTCTTAAGCACATGCAATCACAATGACAAAACATGTTTAATGTTATTTAAAAGGTTATATGCAGCAGATTACAAAAATGTTTGATCTACTGTGCAGTAAATGTGGGTTTACCATTTAGATGTAGCCAGGGGCAAGCCTGTTCCTTAAAAGTTTCTGATTTTGTCAGTTTCCACAATGTTATTCATCAGTTCCATTAAAACTTGATAATAGATACAAAAATAAGATGCATTTCCACACATAGTGGGAGATTTTTTAACATTTGATTTCAGCATACTGTATAAATTACTGTATAAACACGATTGAGAGGATGTCGCAGAACATCATTAACTATCTTTTACATGCCAGTTTTGTTATTTATTGATATTATTACTTATACGTTACTACTTACTGCTTTGGCTTCTATTGACTGTTTTTTTTTTCTTGACCAAGTGTGGCGTAGTAGCTGGTACTGTATCCTGTAATGAAATAGAGTTGTTCAGCACTTGCCCATGGCAATATCATCCATTGCTGAAATGGTTCCAATGATTATTCTGTCCCTTTATAGACTCGTCTTCTATGTCAGCCCACAACCCACTTGTCTCCCATGCTTCCAAGGCTGCTAAGCCCTTTGGCTATGGCTATCCCACACTACAGCCAGGCTACCAGCAGAGCCTAATGTCCAGATCAGACTCCATTCCCTCTCAGACAACTGGCTTGTGTCCACCTGGATACCAGCAGTTTTCACAGGTAGAGCATCTCTTTGTCTTTGTCTTGTACTGTAAAACCTGTAAAAACTGCTTCAGTGTTTCAATTATTTTACTTTATTTGTAAAATAATTGCATTTATTATTGGATGAAAAGTAGGATCCCAAGGTCCTTAACATACAGAAGGCACACACTTCATCCACTACTGAAGTGCAGCATCCAGCTGGGTGACATGCCAGTAAGACAATGGAGAAATTGCTTCATTAGTTGTTGGGGGAGGAAGTTAGGTAGAACAGTGTGTGCAAGCTCAGGGTGCAATTTAGTCAGCATACTGGGGTTAATACCCTGAACTCTTACAAACATTACTATGGGATCTTTATTGACCAAGTCGATACCTCAGTTTGTCTGAGGAGAAGACTTCTGGAATGTGGAAAGGTTCCCGTACCTTTATGAGTCCACAAATGTCCCATTGATAGCAAAAATACCTGGTAAAATAAAAGATTTCAGATGTATATTGTAAAAGATGTATATTTGAAATAATCCAAAGCATATATCTTTAAAATATGTAGATGTGAATCAGAATAAACAAAAGAGTTCTCCTGGTTTTTATTTATGTATTTAAATGTATTTTAGGTATTAAGTTTTTTTTTTTAGCATTACAAGTTTCTAGCAAAACTGAGTTGAAAATGGACTGCCTCTGTACATACAAGCCCACATACTCTTACATTGGTATCTTGCAGCCATGTCCCACAATGAACCAGCTTTCAGCAGCTCTTGGGGGACTGAGTCTGCCAGAACAGCAGCTGGAAGGGCTGAGGCCGGTGAACCTGCTGCAGGAGAGGAATGTTCTGCCCAGTGGACCTGTACAAGCTCCTTTGCCAAACCTCAGTGCAGACTTGAAGAAAAAAAACTGCAGTGCAAAGTAAGTGCACAACACAGGTTAGAGCTAGCCTGTGTTTTTTACAACAGTGTTTTTTAAGATATTAAGCCTAAAACCAGTTAGATTTATGATATGCAGTATAGTACCTTCATATCCCTTTTGCCTTACAGTGGTAAGTAGTATAAACTCTCTTAATGGTAAGTATAACACATTGCAGAATTCCTTCTACCTTCATTTTTATTAAAGTCCCTTTCCTGGCTTTCACAATTTTCTTCAGCTATTTGTTATAAACTAGTGTAAAACTGCTGCTGCAGATGTCCCACTGGTGTAGCTGAACTTCAGTGGACCATGGTTTATTCAACTGCCAGTTTATTGTGAAGAAAAACTGCCAAGAGACCATCAGACCATTCATGTATACTGAAATCAGTACACATCTGAAATCGCATATAGTATGTTAGTATTCCTAATGTCCTTTCAGTTAATGTTAGGAATTTTTTTTTAAGAAACCCTGTCTTAATGTTCCTGTTTTTTCTCTTTGCTAGATTTGTATGCTGAAAAGTTAGCTTGAAATTTAGGAAGACATCACAAACTAAAGGCCAAATATTCTTCAAATGGATGTATGTAATTTGTCTATGAGGGCAGCAGGAACCAAATTCATCTTGTAATTTTTGTGTTCATTATTACATTTTAAATGTAGAATATTTTAGCTTTCCTTAGAAATTAAATTTATTGGCCCTTTTTTTGCTCTTTTTTTCAGCACCTTCAGATGTACACTGACAAATATCCCTCAGACCCAAGCGCTGTTAAACAAAGCCAAACTGCCTCTGGGATTGCTTCTTCATCCCTTCAGAGATCTAACGGTGACTAATCTTTCAGTTTTTCTGCTCCTTTAGTATTTTCAGTGATTTTAGATTTTGTTTCATCTTGTATTCACACCAGTTAAAAAGATGGTGTTATTGAAAGACCAACAGGACAAAAAAAGGATTTAATACCATAATGAGACATTTATAATAGCCTCCTATTATAAATGTAATCTTGTTTTTTGATAGTAATCTTGCTTGTTCAGGCTTGGGGGTCTGTGAAAGATGTATCGCAAGCTGTTGACAGTAGAGATTACATTGCTGTGCCTCTCTGTCTCTTACTGGGTTTAAATCCTTCTGTTGTTGATATCAGACCCATGCCGGAATGTTTCTTTATATAATTTTAACGGACCTTTATAGAGCTGGAAAGGTTTGTACCGTTTTGTGTGATTCCAAACAGGTTTGCACCTGTCCAGACATTGCCTTCAGAAATGGAGCATGCAGCTTTGTAATCCATTAACCAAATCATTGTCCTCCAGAACTTGGAAGAAACTACTGAAATCTGTGGCCATATTGGATGACCCCTGGTAGATGGAATTGTTATACTGTGTGCTTGGGATAGATGTTTTTATTTGCCAAACCTATTTTCATTTTTCTATTTTTTTACTTTTTTTGTGACTCCAGAACTAATGACCCTTAATCTCTGTTTTGTTATTGTTCTGTAGCAATTACCTGTCATAACGTCCAACACGATTGTGAGGTGTCGGTCTTGCCGCACATACATTAACCCTTTTGTGACCTTCCTTGACCAAAGGAGGTGGAAATGCAACCTGTGCTACAGAGTCAATGATGGTAAGTGGAAACTTATCAGAATTCCCATTCTCGTTTTCACTACAGTATAAATAAGATGGATTGTGTTAATTTGCACTCTTCAAGGATTGCTTGATAAAGATGCAAAATAATGCTTTTATTTAAGTTTGCAAATTAAGTGCAACTAATTCATATTATATGTAGTTTCAGAGGTTCCACTGGTAGAAACCAAGTTAAAAAATGAATGTAATGGGACATTTAAATTTTATCATTACTATAAGCTGTGATTGTATTTAATAGTTCTGAGAATTGTTTGTGTGCCAGTTTTTTTTGTCTTAGTGGGATTGTCAGAAGATTTTAATTTTCCTTACAGTTCCAGATGAGTTTATGTATAATCCCCTGACTCGGTCATATGGTGAACCTCACAAACGACCAGAGGTACAGAACTCAACTGTAGAGTTCATAGCATCTTCAGATTATATGGTATGTGTTCTAATTTAAATTGTTTTTGCTGTTTGCAAATGCAATAGGCATCAAATATTATTTTGCAATGTTATAACTATTCCTTTTTCCTGTCGACATAATTTACATAGCCAGTTCTTTGACTAAACAAAAAATGTACATTGTGACATAGCCCCATCATTAGTTATTTGCTGGTCAATGTCAGTCTATGTAAGTTTATGCGTATGTGTAATCTTATTTTGCACACCTTTTCCTAACCCTCAGCTGTCTCCTACTTTTAAAGTAGGATGACAATATACTACTGTCCAAGTGAAAGATCTGTTTTTGTTAAACTCAACTTTAGTCAGCTTTGTTCTGGTCAGTTGTAGCTTTCAGGAGAAATGCTATGTAAAGGGAGTGATGAGTAAAATCCATGCACGTCTTTCAACAGCTGCGTCCTCCTCAGCCTGCCGTTTACCTGTTTGTCTTAGACGTGTCGCATAATGCAGTGGAAGCTGGCTATGTGAAAGTACTGTGTCAATCACTGCTTGAAAACCTGGACAAGTGAGTAATTGTAAAAAGCCTTGATAATGCATTCTGTTAGTACATGAGCATTGTACAAAATATTTGCTTACAACGTGTTCAGTGCAGCATTAAGACATTCCCTGAATTGGGTTTTTCTTAAATGTCATTTAATTTTTACAATTTTAAAGTTTTCGGTGCTTGTCTTTTTAAGGCTGCCTGGTGATACCCGGACAAGAGTGGGGTTTATAACATTTGACAGCACTATTCACTTTTATAACCTGCAGGAGGGCCTGTCACAGCCTCAGATGCTTGTGGTTTCAGATATTGAAGGTACAAGCTATTTTATTCTCATATTCTTACAGATCAATTATATTTTATGATTTTTGTGCCACTGTAGTTTTATTTTTATTTGTAACTATTGTGTGTCTCTGCCAGTAAAGGAAAGGATTATCTTCTTTTGAGATGAGAATGCTGCTTTGTGTCAACATCCCATGTTAAGTTAGGTCCCAACTTTGTCTTGAAAGTCATTTGGAGGAATGGGGAAAGAAAATTACTTTACTAATAGCTGTTAATAATAAGGCTCCATTGGGTTGTATGTCTTAACTCTTTAGCAATTATGTTTCAAATTAGAGCTCCACAAATAATAAAAATACAAAGGATGGGAGCTCACAGTCCCCAAAAAGGTGAAAGGGGGCAATTAAACAATGCTAAGATAACAAAGATCATAAAGGGCGTCTGTCCCTGTTGTCACAGTTTCTACACTGGCAAAAGGTAGCCTAGCCCTCCTTTTTTATTAAAACAAAGTGCAATGAAGTGCAGTCTATGGCTTTCTCAGTCTCCTCCCAATCTTGGAAGAATGTTTTTTTTAGTTGTTTAGATTTGCCTGAACATTCATAATAACTTTGGACTCTTTGCTACGAAAAGGCAATTCGTAATGCTTCTTAAAATAAATGGCACAAAGCGTTGCATTTTAAAAAAAATCCATTTTAATTCTGAAATTACAGTATAAAAAATAGAAATGACAAGCCTGAAAGTGTGATAAATCACTTGAGACTTGGAAAGATGTGTTCTTATGAGATATATTTTCATTTGGTTAATGCATTTATTTTCAGCACTGTCATTTTATTCCAAAAAAGTGAATTTGGTACCAGAATGTTCCTGTTTCTTTTTAAGTGAAACGTCACTAATTGAATAATTGAGTTATCATTCTGGGTCATTCTATCTGAAAACACTCAAAAAAGTGGATTTCGACACCCAACATCTAAGATTGCTCTGAAATGATTTGTATAATTATAGAAAGCTATGATAAGCATCTCTGTAACATTGTTTTGTATGTTTTGGTTTGTGAAAAATTAAGCAAATTGATAACACACAAAATGGAGTCTTTGATCACTTTGGAAATATTGTGTGAAAAAGCCAGCTGGATTTCCAGCATCCAGATTAGTACCAAAGCCTAAAAATGATTAGAATCTGAAGAATCCAAATAAATGGTAAACTTCACCCATGGGCAATAATGCCGCATGATATTGTGGTAATTCCAATTTCTAGCCACCAGGTGCCGCTGTTCTTAAGTGAGAAGAATGTCCTCAATGTTTTTTAAGCTTTACGTTCAAGTGAATCAGGATTTAATAGAAAATTAAAGCAAACCGGAAACCTTTGTCCATGTCTAGTCTTCTTACTGCAATAGAAGATGCCCTGAAGACAAAAAAATTAAAAAGTGTAGTCATGTACAAAAGTTTCAATTTTGCTTTAATTTTCTTTCAACTTTTACATTGCTAGATGACCAAATAAAATTCCTGATCTTATTCTTAACTTTACATTTCCAAAACATTATCTCTTGAAGGTAAAGCTTGGTGCTAAATTAATAAGACCAATTCTGGATGCTATCAATTAGCTTTGTTTTCCACTGACTAAACTATATTTTTACAAAATAGTTACATGGATGCTTATGTTTTCTGTCTCTAACTATACAAATCATTTCAGAGCAATCTGAGATGTTGGGTGTCATGATGTGTAATGTGACATGGAATGACCCTTCTGTGAAGCAAAAATCACAATTTGTTAGTCATTAACTTGTACATGTCGATGTTTGTCTGTATTTTTCAGATATCTTTTTACCGACACCTGACAGTTTATTAGTAAATCTCAAGGATAGTAAAGAGGTATGGGTTCTACAAAAACAATCTTTATATTGCACAAATCACTTGCGTTTTTTCTTAAATATTGCACAGTCAGTTGTAATACTGAACAAATTATGTAGGCTATTCTTTTTAATTTTTATACTTCTTGAGATACTGCTACCAGTTTATATGTGTGTTCGGTCTAGACTAAGGGTCTTGAAAATACAGTAAAGTTCACTTAAACATGTCCATTCCTAAAAGATGTGATTTAATTTTACTTTAATATAAACATTTTTTTAAATGTATTTTGTGGAACTTAGTAGTACATCTGGTTCTATAGCTTTATCAACAGCTTTTTAGTCATCAGCAGGTGAAATCTTTTGGCTCTTTGTCTGAATTTCTTTTCTTTTCTTGATGTAGCTGGTGAAGGACTTGCTTAATGCTCTGCCCAACATGTTCACCCACACCAGAGAGACGCACAGTGCTTTGGGTCCTGCTTTGCAGGCTGCCTTCAAGCTCATGTCCCCAACAGGAGGACGGGTCTCTGTATTCCAAACACAGCTGCCTTCTTTAGGGGCTGGACAGTTACACTCCAGAGAAGACCCCAACCAAAGATCTAGTACCAAGGTACAGTAGACATGCAGCTTTTAGTTCTGAAAAATGACTTCTGCAGTTCTTTTTCCATATTTGAACGTTTGTCCCCTTTTAGGCTTGAAATGGCCTAAAGTATATGTATAGATCTGAGTCAATTATCCAGTGCACTATGATACAACTTGAGTCATTTAAAAAATTTTGAAAGATTAGGCAAAACATTGTGTACAATGTATATAAAACACATTATATACATTGTGTTTCTGCAGGTTCACTTGAAGAATTAATTCTTCTGCTCTTTCTGCTTTTAACAAAAATGATGAAAAAGACACGCGTTTAACCTTGGAATGCTCAATCACGGCGTTTTCTACTTTGTGTATACAGAAGACAGTACACAGTTCTTTTAGATTAATTTATTTGAACAAAGATGAATGTGACGATATTCTTCTGTTAAAGACAAAACTGCTTTGCATGGGACTATTATTGCGTATATATTGCATGATATTAATATGGGCTGTATTGTTCACAAATTCATTATTGTACTTTAACACAATATTATCTCGTTTAAATGCTTTTTTTCCCAAAGGCAATAACCAAACAATGACAAAAACACATGAAAGAAAATCTCCTTTGTCAAAAACGTGGAGTTTTGTTATTCATACAATTGATAATTGACAGACATTATATGTTTGCATCGAAGGGGACACTGTTTTATTAAAAGGAAACCAAACATATTAACTAGGTGTTAAATAAATGGAAAAATGTAGGTAAGGTATACTGAAACATTAGTACTTGGTCTGTAAACAGTGGCAGTTAAAGATATTGGTTTGATTCAGTTTCAAACACCATGTACACCTCTGTCAGGGACTGGGTTCAAAAACTTGCCAGGATGGATCACATCGCTGTTTTCATAGTTCATAGCTGTTGCATTTTCTGTGATTTATAAGACAGCTTCTGTATAAAGTTAACTATGTTGTGGTCTTGGTTGTAGTTCCAAGATATGAAATTGCAATTTTTATTTCTTTTGACATAGGTGTGAAATAACATAATTGTATCTATTGATTTTTCCACATTAAATGCCAATAAAAGTTTTCATCTCTCTCCGATTAAAGGTTGTGCAACACTTAGGACCAGCAACAGACTTTTACAAGAAATTAGCATTAGACTGCTCTGGACAACAGATTGCAGTGGACCTTTTCCTTTTGAGCTCACAGTATTCTGATCTGGCATCATTAGGTATGAATTCAGTGGAGTATTAATTTACGAATGTTATTTTTTTGTTTTGCACAGATGAATGCTGCAGATTATTATAAGAAACATTAAAAGATTCTATATGTACTCTGTAGACTTTATGTAAAAGTAATTATTGATTTTCCCAAAATCTATCCCTTGGAGTTCTGATAAAAAAATAATCAATTTAGTATTAAACCATTACAAGCTAAAGATGATTGATTGATTAATTTAATAGTTCGCATAGTTAAAATATCTAAAATGTATACCTTGTGTAATAAAAAATAATACTTTCCCCCATGTGGCATTATTTAAATGTGCCTCGAAAAATTTGTTTCATGAGGTAATTAACACAAAATGTTTCTTTTCTCAGCTTGTGTATCTAAATATTCAGCTGGAAGCATCTTTTACTATCCATCCTTCCATCACATACACAATCCTGCCCAAACAGAGAAATTTCAGAAAGACATCCAGAGATACTTAACCAGAAAGATTGGCTTTGAGGCAGTAATGAGAATCAGATGTACCAAAGGTAAGCTCTACACTCATTAATTCTGCATTTGCTTTCAACTTTAGTTCCTGTATGTTGAGTTTTCTTGCTAATCTCTGGTATTCTTTGAGTTTTTAGTTATGTTTCTATTTAATTACAGCAGATTTACAGTGAATTAAAAAATTAATGCAGGATTTAAAAAAATTGTAATTCAAAGTAACCTTGAATTTTATTACTGATAGCTGGTCTCAAATTCTATACAGGATACACAAGGACATAAGACAGAAATGATAGTTTTGATTAATGTATTTATAACACTGTTTTTGTTGGAGCCCATTCCACTTATTCACTTCAGGAACTCATATCTTTAACCTTATGATGCATTCTTTAACAAGATGACTACAGTATGGAAAATCTATGTGTTAAAGTGTTTAAAGTATTTATTTTTTTCCAGGACTATCTATCCACACATTTCATGGGAATTTCTTTGTCCGTTCTACTGATCTGCTGTCCCTGGCAAATGTTAATCCAGACTCCGGCTTTGCTGTGCAAATGTCAATTGAAGAAAGCCTAGCCGACACATCCTTAGTTTGCTTTCAGGCAGCCCTTCTGTACACTTCCAGCAAAGGTAATAAAATAATTGGTTTCTAGTAAAACGTGTCTCAACAACATCCCACATTGGAAATCGCAAAACAGCTGAGTCAAGATGAGTGTTTTTTGTTCTCTTAAGGCTTTGTACTGAAAGTGATTTTTTAGGTTTCCCTTCCTTTACATTTACACCTGTAAATTTCCTTGTAGAAGCCATTGAAGGTTTATTTGAGTTGACATCAGACTGTTGTACAGAACCCCACAAACTTTCCTTTTTTCAGGCAAGAGAAGAATTCGGGTGCACACATTGTGTTTGCCTGTTGTGAATTCGCTGAATGATGTCTTTGCTGGGGCTGATGTTCAAGCCATCACGTGCCTTTTGGCAAATATGGGTGAGTACTACATCACAGCCAGACCCTGCTTTCTTAGACTTTTAATAATGAAAAAAGTACCTTTCAGTTATTAAATGGGACAACTGATGTGTAGTAATTTGTGGTTCACAGTTAATTGGAATCACGTTACCCAGATGTCAATTTATTCAATAAGATGTTCAGTCTTTTTCAAAATTAAATGACAGATAATGCTGTCAGTTTTTAAGGAAATGTTTAATTATAAAAAAAGTACGTGTTGTAGCTTTTATGGTTATTAACAAAGTAAATAATATTATATTCCCATGAGAATAAGTACCTTGCCCATCAGGAATATGTGAAAATTAAAGAAGACTTTGAGTAGGTGCAGAAACCTCCATTAATAAAGCGGAAGATTTATGATTTGAGGTTGGCAAGTGGAACAGTCAAAATTAAAGTTTTGATGTATTCTGGATTACAGTTTTAAACCTCTGTCATTGTTAATGCATGTGTCTTCTACTATCCTTCAAATCCACATTACTACTGGCTGCGTCTTTGTTTTGCTCCAGCTGCCTCACCAGATATATTTTGAACACCATTAATTTGGGCTTTATGTCAAGATAAGAAGTTCATGTGCATTAGGTACAAGGGAAAGGCAGAAGTAAAAACTAATGTGATATGTGGAGTATATCTTTGGCAAAAAAAGTATGCACCCTAAAGCACTGCATTTGAAAGTACTGCTTTACTTATGGCTCTGGCTGAGAGTGTGTTTTGAAAATATGCATATTTCACTTCTTTCTCTTTCTTAAAAGAAAACTGCTATATTCCATCTTGCTTCCATCCATAATATCAAGGCCTGTTGTTTAGTAGCTAAGCAAGTCTAAAATTTAATTCAATCAGTTCTTAAAAAAGTCTGGGGAAAAAGAAATCTGGGTCTCAACCATCTGGCTAGGAAGTCTGATCAAAACATCCAGATCCTTTGTATAAAAGCAGACTTTACCATTTTTTCCCCTAAATGAATTCCCACGTGACTTCCCAGCTATGATTTTGTGTTCTGTGTAGTCCCTTGGGTTGACCATCTAAGGTTTTATGTACTTAATAAAATCGCCTCTCACTCTACGTTTTATCATGGTTAGATGAATTTGTTGTGTGGAAAATGTTTATGGGATTTTTTTGTGTGTCTTTCAAGCTATCGACCGATCTGTGTCTTCCAATCTGTCGGACGCACGGGATGCACTGGTAAATGCAGTGGTGGATTCTCTGGCTGCATACCGGTCAACTACCTCCAACCTCCAGCAGAACAGCCTCATTGCTCCTGCCTCACTGCGACTCTTCCCCCTCTATGTCTTAGCACTGCTCAAACAGGTGAAGTGGGTAACATTCTGTAGTCCCAAGTAGGGAGACCCTCAATCCATTAAGGATGCATTCATATGTCATAAGGAAAAATGAAGAAAATGCAAACTGCCTAATCACTTGTAGCCATATCACCCTGCAACTCACAACTGGCAGCCCACTGAAGTTAAGCAGGTGTGAGCGTGGTCAGTACCTGGATGGGAGACCTCCTGGGAAAAACTAAGGTTGCTGCTGGAAGAGGTGTTAGTGGGGCCAGCAGGGGGCGCTCACCCTGTGGTCCATGTGGGTCCTAATGCCCCAGTATAGTGACAGGGACACTATACTGTAAACAGGCGCCGTCCTTCGGATGAGACGTAAAACCGAGGTCCTGACTCTCTGTGGTCATTAAAAATCCCAGGGCGTTTCTTGAAAAGAGTAGGGGTGTAACCCCGGCGTCCTGGCCAAATTTCCCATTGGCCCTTACCAATCATGGCCTCCTAATAATCCCCCTCTACGAATTGGCTACATTACTCTGCTCTCCTCCCCACTAATAGCTGATGTGTGGTGAGCGTTCTGGCGCACTATGGCTGCCGTCACATCATCCAGGTGGATGCTGCACATTGGTTGTGGTGGAGGGGAGTCCCCATTACCTGTAAAGCGCTTTGAGTGGAGTATCCAGAAAAGCGCTATATAAGTGTAAGCAAATATTATTATATGTCTGCTGTGTTGATATTTATCATTGTTTTGAAATAAAGAAGTACATTTGTCACTAATGATGTAACCACTGCCTGACTAAAATCTAAAATGCAACTCTCATTCATATGAGAAGTGAAAAATGTAATAAATGAGAGGAGGCCTACCTGCTTATTAGTGTATATACCTAATTAATTGTTAAAGTATTATAAACCCAAGTGCTGTGTCTTGGCTGATCCAGGTAATGCAGCATTAAGAATATACTGTATATCCACTCATTTTTAATAGCTGCTGAGTCTAATATAGGGTTATGGTGAGCCAGAGAGTGGGCTCAAGACAGGAACATTCATAACCTGGGTATTTAAAAATATTCTAAAAGCAGCCTACTGCACTTTCAAGAGCAGTGGTTTCCAGTTGATAACAGCAGAACCCTAGATAAAACTAAAGATGGCTGTCAATCGTAATCCGTTAAGTATTGGTGTGTTATGTACTGTCCTTCATATATTTATCGGATAGGTTGGTTTTTAAATATTCCCTTTTGTATTAGTTTCGCATGTTTGCTGTACTGTAGAGCTAACTGACCTATCAGTTTTCATTCTGTTCTGCAGAAAGCCCTGAGGACAGGCACTAGCACACGGCTGGATGACCGGGTCTTTGCTATGTGCGAATTCAAAAGTCAGCCCCTGCAGCAAATAATGCGCATGATTCATCCTAACCTGTACAGAATAGACAATCTGTCTGATGAGGTAATGTGACATGGGGGATCAATATATTCATGTATGTGACATTATTAAACATGAAGAGGGCATTTAGATGTGATTTAGACATTTTATGTCTAATGGCTAGACTTGATATAAATAGATATTTACCTTACATACTGTACAAATGTTTGTACACCATAGGTCAAAGGTATAGTATAGAGAGATCAGGTGATGTACATTTGGCCTGTGGGCAAGATTACAAATATTGCTGACTCTTCTCTCTAGATAACCAATATTTGACTATACCGGAATATACACTCTATGCTACAAAAAATATCAGTGTGAATGTTTTGTATTATAAGGGTTTAATACTTGCCTTCTCCTCTTTTATGTAGGAATGCGGTACAGTAGGGAATGATATATACTGGGGGGAAAACAAAAAACCTTGTATAGTTCCAGAGGCTACCATATTATTTGACTACTTATAGACATGAATCGATGTGATCCTTATATTTTGTAGATTTAATTATTTATGACAAGTAGGACTTTGCCCTGTGCAATGCTATTAAAATTACAAGATAAACTTGTAATAATACTTATAATACTCTTTAAGCAATCTATAGTTTATTAATGAAATGATGTTTTTGTTATTTTTAGGTGTTATGTATAAATGTGGAGGGCACAGTATGTATGCTGTACATAATCAGCTTAGGATACTTGGAAATTAAACGTTTGTTGACCAATTGTCAACTTGTTCACAGGGCGCACTTCATGTTAATGACAGCATTGTGCCCCAGCCTTCTATTCTCCAACTCACTGCAGAGAAGCTGACAAGAGAAGGGGCTTTCCTCATGGATTGTAGCACAGTGAGTACTGGACTCTTCTTGATTTTCAACAAATCTGCTGTGTTCTTAATTTACTCAGTGTTCTCTTCATAAATTTGATCTTGTTAGTCCATTAAATAAAAATGTATTTACTTTTAGGCTATGTCCGGCCCATTTTTTCTTTTACCCGTTAGGTCACTTAATGTTTTACTATGATTTTTAATAGTTTCACAATGGACAGTCTTGTCATGTAGAGTATTACATGTTGAATTAATTACAGTAAGCCTGAATATTTTTTTCCTCTAGGTTCTTTACTTATGGGTGGGTAAATGCTGTGACGAGTCCTTTATTAGAGATGTGTTGGGTTGTCAGAACCATGCTTTAATCCCACAGAATATGGTAAGTGGATTGTTTTCACTTGTAGCAGTTGGTGGCAGTCAGTACAGATGTTATAGTACCATGAAATGTGGAAGTAACCACAGTTCGCATTATAATGCATTTATACATAGGCGCATGCACAATATAACCAATAACACATTCTATTTTCCCTGACATCTATAATCAAATCTAGTGTTGATGAAATCCTGCATGTTGGTCTCAGTTCTGTTTTGACTACTGGGCATTTGCTACTTTCAGAAATTAAAAGGCTGGATGCCAAGCCAGGTCTATGAGGCCGATGGGTCAGCAAGTCCTACCCATAACCCCATAAACACAGTGCTGTTAGCAGTATGTGACCTGGCATTATCATGCAGCCAGAACTGATGTATCAAATGTAGCAGAGCCAGATTTTTTTAATATGATTTGCTTTGGCACTCAGCAGGCACACACTGTGGTGCTCCAGCAGAAGCAGTTATGCATATTTCCCAGGGAACTCCTGAGTTTGTTTACCCATGACCACAGGCTTCACAACATCTTTCTTCTCTAATCAGTCCTTAAGCACAGGAAATTTTCATTTCAGTGGTGATTGTGAGAAAGCACCCAGGGCATTGCACTTCATGAATATTTGTCCTTCTATTTGTCCACCGCGGTGTGGTGGCTCTGTGGCTAAGGATCTGCGCTTGTGGCTGGAAAGTTGCCGGTTCATATCCCGCAGCCGGCAGAGGAATCCATTGGGACCCTGAGCAAGGCCCTTAACCCCAACTGCTCCAGGGGTGCCGTATAAATGGCTGTCCCCAAGCTTCTCTCCCTGTCTGTGTGTGTGTCATGGAGAGCAAGTTGGTGTATGTGAAAAAAGAATCATTCCTAATACAAGAAATTGTATATGGCCAATAAAGTGATCTTATCTTATCTCTTATTGAAAACATTGCATTTGTTTCCATGTCATTGCATAGGGTTAGGACATTTCCATGAGTTGCCATTAAATAAACTGAATAAATAAAACTACCAACTCAGTGTTTATTGCATTTACACAAGGTTAGCCATTTTTAAACTGATGCCTAGTGTTAAGTTTTATGGGTTATTAACAGACCATACAGTTGTTACAACACAGTACCTATTCCTAGGTACCTAGGTAACTTTTTTTGTGAAATCACCTTAGCCATATTAATGTCATAATAATTATACAGTTATATATGAGCCCTTTACAACAAACTCAAATCACTATCAAATACTTAAGTTGTTTTTTACATCTGTGGCATTAATGGGTAAAGTCAAAGAACGGCATGCATAGACTGCAAAGGTACAAGTAAAGGTTTATTCCATGCTGAAAAGAGAAGAAAGGAGATGCAATGTTTCAACTGTGGAGCCTTCTTTGGGTGTGAGAAAGGCAGGGAAGTCAGCAGAGATTATATAGCATAGGACAGTGGTTCTCAAACTGTGGTACGCGTACCGGCAGTGGTACGTGGAGTGCCGCCAGGTGGTACGCCAAAAGACCCTGGAACTGTGTGGTGTGCGCTGAAAAATCGGGACGGGTTTTCGTATTTTGTATTTTGTATTTTAAACGTGTCGAATACGCAGCCTACGTACTGCGATACAGTGCGCGCTAATACTTCAGTGGACACAAGAGATACTCTGTAATTCTATACCACTCTATAGGAATGCGTGCTACGGATGCAAGTGACCAATTGTATTTAAAAAAGCTACTGTATCTCCAGCAAATAGGGAGGAAGGAGAATGTGCGTGATTTTGGAACAATGCCAAGTTGTAAACACAGGAATGCATAGAAATGCGTGCTACGAACGCTGGTAATCTTGTGAGCACAAGAAAGCGTGATAGATAACAGAAAAATATTTAAGAACTGTTCTAAGTTAATTTGAGAAAAATACACCGAGCGTCTCTGTGTTTCGCTCCCATGCGCATGAAATAAAAACTTTACATAAATACGGAAATAAAAACGGAAATGCGGAAAAATGCAAGCTTGCGGATTGCTGAAGCAGGTAAGCCACACTATTTTTGAAGAACCATATTTACCGTTGGCAAAAGAGCTGACACGTATTATGTGTGGAGAAAAAGCTGCTAAACAGCTCGACCTGCTGCCCCCCTCCCCCTGAAAGACACAGTCACTCATAGAATTATTGAAATGAAGGATTATATCAAAAGTACACTGATAGAGCGACTTAAGATGAGCAGATGTTTTTCACTGAAATTAGATGAGTCTGTAGTCGATTTGGCCAATTTGCTCTTTTACGTTAGATACGAGTTTGAGGGTACGTCCCATGAGGACTTTCTGTTCTGTAAGTCGCTACCAACAGGAACTACAGGAGAGCACATATTTCAGCTTCTGAATAAATTTATCGAAGAGAATGGCCTCGACTGGATAAAATGTGTCGGAGTTTGTGCTAGAGCAATGACAAGCCGACATAACGGTGTAGTTGCACGAATTAGAGAGGTTGCTCCAGAAATTAATGGACGCATCACAACATCCACCGCAAAACCTTTGCCGTCAAGAAAATGCCTGACGATTTAAAATCTGTTAGACTCTGTTGTGAATTGTATCAAGGCTCGAAAAATTAATTCACATCTGCTTTGCTCGACTAAACAGGCTCACCCCTCTCACTGAAATGGTGCTTTTTTATTAGTTGTTGTTACTGTTTTTTTTTCTGTAAAACACTTTGAGAAGCCACCTTTAAAGGCGCTATATGAAATAAAGTTTATAATTATAATATTTATTATATGTATGTGTGAGTGTGTGTGCACGCGCACTCATGTTGGTCATTGAGAATTTCTGGGATTCTTATGAGATGATGACTTGTAGGTGGTACTTGGATGCTTTGGTTGGATTAGGGGTGGTACTTGGTCCAAAAAGTTTGAGAACCACTGGCATAGGAGAACAAAAGCTGGGAGTGGAGAGGAGGCGGGAGCAGGGGAGAGGCAGAGTGGCCAATCAAGTGGTGTGAAGTCGAAACCTGCAAATGAATAGAGAGGATTAGAAGGAAACGAGTCTGTCGATGAGAGAAGGGGGAAGGTGTGAGCCTAGTTTCAAGATAATTTTGGTTTCAAAATGGAAGTGGAAGAACTATGAGCTTCATTCTGTTGTAGGCTTAATTAAGTTATTAGAGTCTAAGGTAAAATTAAAAACACAAACAAATGCAGCACTGCAAGACCAGGCTTCCCTTCCCCTGCCTGGTTAATCTGATCTCATTGTGCGACCTTCTTTCAGAAATGTTAATCTTTGTTTCAGCCAGGTATACTTTTAGCACGGATAAAAGGAAAGGGGAAGTAAGAACTGGGAGTAAATTCACCACCTTTGATATTATTGTTATACTTTTTATTGTGTTACAAGTTGGACTGGATATCTTTTTGTATTGTTGATATTTTGTTTTTTTAATGCACAGACTCAGATTCCAGAATTGGAAACACCTTCTTCTGAAAGAACAAGAGCTTTTATTAATTGGCTTCAAGAGAACAGATCATTTAGCCATACCCTTTACGTTGTGAAGTAAGTACTTTAGGCTTTTCAAACTCTGTATATGCATTTAGGCTCTTTTTTAGGTGCATCAGGTATGACATAAACCCACATGAACATTCATCTAAATGTTCATGACTGATAGTGATAAACGGTCATACATTCATGTCCCAGACCTTGCTGATGGAAAGACTTGAACATGGTTTGGAATAATATAGACTAATAAAAATCCATAATAAGTTTAACATTCTAGCTGTTTTAGACTTTGTTTCAACCCTGCTTTGTCTTTTTTCTTTATGTGCAGAAAATATTGATATTTTAATGTACGTTCCTAATGGTCTGTAACAACTGTACGGTGGAAACCTGTTTCATCAATTTGTGGTACATAATGCCAAAGCAATATACAAAACCATTGATACTATAGTGTCTATATGGTTGTGACTGCAAGATAATAAGTTGTGACTTTCAGGAGATAAAAACCTAAAAAGATGTCTGGCAAAGCCATATTTCCAGTGGAATTATTTTTTATAGTCTAGGCCACTATATACACTGAAAAGACAGGTAAAATGTCGTTTAAGGTGTGTGCTCAGCAGAGAGCTCTTTCCACTTCACAGAGTAAAATGCAAGGCAAAAGTTTGGAAGTGTTAAAATCATAGACAGCTAGTGCAATGGGGTACTATAGTTGCACAGTTTTCCTCAAAAAAAGTAGTGCAGTAAGCTTCTTCTAAGCATGTGGAACTGACTCGGGGATCTTTGATATGTGGGACTGTTCAAAACGGTGATACTGAGATTAAAACCCCCTTCCACTCCATTGCTTTCAATTGGCACACCTCTACCTTTAATATCTTGAGCCTTCTAATTATTAATTAAATAATTAAGAACATGGTTGTTGCAAAACTGTGTGATTTAATAGAGGAGGATCTGTGTGTAGAGTATCCTAGGTTTAGAGAATACTGTGAAAAGGTAGGAACAGCATTGATGGACAGCAGGTCAAATACTGTAGCTTCTGATTCCTATCTTACTTTATACTATTAAGAAATTGAATGTTTCTGTGCAGACTTCCTCTGCAAGTTATTCAGTTTTGCATTTACTTTCATTTTCAGAGACGACGCTTCTGCCAAGACCAGCTTCTTCCAGCATTTAATTGAAGACCGAACAGAAGCAGCCCTGTCCTATTATGAGTTTTTGCTCCACATTCAGCAGCAGTTGTCCAAGTAGATAACACACCCAACACTAGCTCATGCTGTAAAGGTAGTCGTGTTTTACAATACCTGCAAAGTGGTAAATCTTTACAAGGCCTCCACCTGACTTTGTGGGGTAGGTCCATGCAGAATGCAGGAATCCTAAAAAAATGGTAAGATGATAATGATTGAGCCAGATATACATGACCTGAAACCAGTGAAGTATTTGATAATGGACACAGCAATTCTAAAGGAAAGGTATCAACACCAGACAAAATAGTACACCCAACAGGCTTGTTACGTGCTTCTTTTATAGAAAAAGAAGAACATGCATATTGTTTCATAGTTGCTAACCGCTGTCAGAATTATGTATGTAGCCATTCACTGAGACAGTCTATGTGGAATGTAAGCAGACATGAGTGCTACTTCATACATTTAACACAGAAACTATAGAAAAGGGAAGAGAAAAAGATATGCATGTTTTTTTTGTTTAACCCATTTTTTAAAAATCTCTTAAGTTTTCATATAAAAATGATCATCGCCTTCTCATTTTTACAAGAATTGTAGGAAATTGGAAACAAGTTTTGATGTATATTGTAAAGCCATGTGTGACATTTGTCTAATGGGAAGAAGTCTGGACTGTGCACTGGATTTACAAGGAAGTCGCTCAAAAGTAGTGACTTCCTAACATTGCAAAGCAGGTCCAGTCTGTCCGGATGAGATGTTAGTTTCTGTACAACTCACAGTTTGTTTTTCTGGCAATAACAGAAATTGTTCCTCTTTGTAATTCCCTTGCAAATATTTTATGTGAAATTATTTATGATCTGCTTATTGAATAAAACTATTTTGCTTGATACCATTTAGTTTTGCTTAATACCATTTAGATTTGTTTTAAGCCCTGCACTTTTCTTCTTCTGCATGACCTACCTTTTTGCAGTTTCAAATCTCTTCTTTTTTTATAAGAACTTAAAGAAATAACATGACAAAATATATTAAAAATGTAATATAAATAACCACTTATTATGTAATAGAATAATAACAATAATAACCACGATACAATTATTAATGTCCTCTTGCTCCTTCTCTAATTTATACAGTGAATTCAAATGTCTTCCAAAGTTTGGATTGCATCTCCTCATATTCTTTGAAATTGTGTGGTTCTGCATCTTTTCAATTCTTAAAACCATAAATAAGATTAACATTCTTGCAAACTTGGTGCAACAGATGTAACTTTAAAATTATAGCAGAGTATCATAATTCAACCTAATTCTCAAAGAATGATCATGCACTGTATCTTGTAGTGAACATAGTGATTGACTTAAAACAATAATTACAGTGGAGGATAGCCAACTGTCTATTAGTCCTATACTATAAGAACTTTCCAGCATTTTCGGCATTAGGTTCCAGCATTCCCAAAAGGAATCAATTAGTAAATCACTTTTTATTTTAAATTTAATCCATACAGTATATCTGATGTTTTAACATCAATATGGTTGATTTTATCTCTAGTATAATACATTTGTGTCATGATTTCGTATCAAATTAATAGTAATAATATATGTCATACCCAGAATCTATGATTCTGCTACATTACTCCTTCCCAGGTCTTCATTCCATTTAACCCATATATTTTTCAGCAGAGACTTTTTGAATAAGATTTTTGCAAAACTTTATATAACGTGCCTATAATTTTCAATGTAGTTTGAGAGTAAAAAAGTATGTTATTTTTTTGGCAAAACTTACCAAACTAATTTAAATTAATTTCTTCCAGTTGTGAGCTTTTTTTGGTTTTACTTTTAGACATCAGCTTGTGCCAAAATTCTCTTCAAAACTGGACGCCCTGAATAAAGACCACTGATAAAATTTTTAAAAGATTCCTATGCAGTGTTCTTTTAATTTTAAGCGATTAATTAGCATGAGCAGAATATACAAAATTAGAATTTTACTTATTTATTCATCCAATTTCAGTTTCCTGCTGAGGGTCATGGCATTTTTCTTATTCTTTTGTGATTATGAAAAAAAAATACAAACAGTTGGGCGTAAAATCTAATCAAACAGAATCTGAATCTGAAACCTGTTCCTTGATATTATCACATTTTTTAAACTGATCATGCTTAAAGGCATTCTTCAGGTGTGAGTCTTCCTCACACTTCTTCTTCACACCTGAAGAAGGCTCCACAGCCAAAATGTTGTGTTTTCTTTCTTCTTTTCAGCGTGGAATAAGCCCATTATTCCACGTACGATTACATTCCAAATTACACAAATCCTACCTGAAGTTACAATAATTTTTGCCCCCTCAGTGGGTAATAGAACCCCTTTTGAGAAAATGGCCTGTCATGCAGACGGCTCATGCTCAAAAAATATTTGGCTAGTACACATCAAACTTTAGAAATAAGATTATAGTATATTGCCAACAAGATAAATGTATTTGGCATATATTTTATGATGTATAATGTACAGATTAAACCAGGGTGGCCACCTGATTATTTCTTTTTCTTTGTTGTCAATATGCGGTCTAAAAACTAACTTCTTGATAAACACTGATGTGCTTGTGTTCCTGCATATACTGTACCAAGATGGAAAGGTATTTTGTTCTTCAAATATGCCTTTCTTTTGGGAACTGCTGCACCAATTGAATAGAAACTTTTCAGATTCCACAGAAAAATAGAGCTGCTTCTGATTTTTTAATTTAAAATAAAATTCAAATAAATGATTGTCCTGGGAACTGCTGCACTGATTGACATGAAACCTTGTAATTTTGATCACATTTAGACGTATCTGAGATTTGCACCTCACAGGTTGCAGCAATCATTTTTGTGCCCACACTGGATGACAGGTTCTTATCGAAACAGTCCGTTACACAAGCTGTTTGACTAATTGATTAGACGTCGATAGATGTCTTTCTATTGGCAATACATTGCAAGTATGGTGAAATGGGGTTTATGCACACACCAAGATGGACATGTGACTTACTTTTTCAACTGTTGTCAGTACTGGTGCTGCAAACTGCGACTGTCTAAACATAAAGTCACATTGCTTTTTTACTAGAGTTCTAGTATTTTTTAACACCAAGGCTCACTTGAAAGCTTCCAGAACTTCCTTGTCTGTCCTTCACACAGATAGTACTAGAGGAATTGAACCAAGGACCCCAGTAATGAAAATCAGCAATGCTAGCCACTGTGCCACTGTGCATGCCTTGTTTTGCACATATAAAACCTCAATCTGTATGATTATATTTACTTTGCACATGATTTCAAGAAATGATAATAGCATGCATATTAGAACTTTTCAGTTTGATTAATATGTGAAAGCTTTATCAACCGTACCATGATCAATAAAAAACAAGTATGAAATGGTAGGACAAAGTCTTTACAAAAGTGTTACAGTAGGGGGAGACAGTTAATGTGCTACTCTCAATTTGGATCACTTCTTGTATTATTTGATCCCATTCAGTTGATAACAGTATTTTTATTTAGTATAAGAAGTTACACCAGCATAATTGAAGAAAAACAAGCTGACAAACCATTAAATATTGAATCTCAAGTTCTTCCGTGCCAGTGTTTTTAATCTGATCTTTACCTGGCTGAATGCGAACAGCTCAAGCTTTGCTTTATTTGTTTTGTTGTGTTCACCAGTCCTTCCTATGGAAACCCACTGGCAAACCAACAGGTTGGTTAGGTATTAACTATTCACTTGAAAACATGAGCACCATGCTGGAATAAATATTATGAAATGCTTTTATTCTTTTCACATCTTCCCCATAATACTTCATTAATATAATTCTGTAAAGTACACTGGTTTAATTGTGGCACAGTGGCACAGTGGCTAGCATTGCTGTATTGTAGTGCTAGGGCATTAGGTTCAATTCCTCTCCTGGGTGGTTTCTGTTTGTGTTTCTACTTTCTTTCTGTGTTTGCATTTGTTTCCTCTGGGTGCTCTGGTTTCTTTCCACAGTCCAAAGACACATGAGTAATTAGGTTCTGGGAAAACTTTGCCCTGGTGTGTTTGTGTCTGGTCATCTGTCCTGTGATGGACTGGTGTCTTTTGCAGGATAGATCTTGCCCTCTGTCTCTTGTTTGCTGAGATAGCCTCCAGCTCCCCCACGGCCCTGTAATTGGATAAAACAGTTAAAAATGCTGGTTCAAAGTGTTGGAAGCAGAGTACATGCTTTGTAAAGTTTAAGACATTTGAATAAAAATACTTTCTCTTTGCATTGAAACTCAGCATGTGGAAAGGAAATAGAATCAAATTTGTTACAGATGTTTCATCTTTCTTTATGACTGTTGAAAGACAGTAGACCATACTACTTTCTTCAAAATTAGGGTCTTCAAAACAGTATTTCAGCAGCTCTGTACTTTTCAAATCCAGGGCCTTAATTACCTGACAGAACAGTAAATGTCTGTTATATAAGAATGCTGTAACAAATGGCTGTGTTTGATTATGTGACTATTTACATTTAAACACTGAGTACTGTACACGTGGCAGATGTGTTTTCCCTGAAAAACAGTGTGATTTTGGTAGTTTTTCATGGCCATTAGGTCATGTGTTTCTTCTCCTTTCCTTAATTGGATGACTGCATTTTCCCATCCTGAACTCCCTCTTTTTTTTTTCTTTTGAGACTGTATGCCATTCCCTCCAACATCTGCTGTAGCACTACACAAAAACCCCTCCTTGTTTTTACAACATTCAGTATTTACATAAGACTGAACAATGGCTCTTTCAATACAAGCAAGTTCTCTTTTATCAGAAGAGCAACAGAATGATACCTTTTTCCTTTATTAGCTGCCCGTTGTTTAGAAAACAAAGTGAGAAACTACAGAGAAATGATGGCCTTTTGTATTACAGTAGCTTCTACACCTTTTGCACTAAGATCTTTTAATGTAAAAAAACATAAAAGCAAAGCATACATTTAAGCTTACGTTAATCTTCTTCAATGCTATTTTTCAGTTTATGCATGCTTATTCATTTTAAGGCTATCTGTGACACACCCCGGAGTGGGGTGTCATAAATAGCAACAGTGTTGCTCTATGTAGGCATGCAAAGACAGCCAAAAGAAAAAGATAAGGTTCTCTTTTACAGTGCAAGGGAAAATACTCAAGCTTAAGCTCCTCTTTGAGTTTCTAACAAGACTTCATAAGTCCTCTCTTTACATTCAGCTGGGCAGCTAAGCCACTTACTGGATCCAAAGTAAAGCCTCTGTCTCCGAAACCTTTAACTCAAAGTTCCATCTGTCACTTGTAGGATGCTTCCTTTTTTTTTAGTTGAACTTTCCAATTTTGTTTGTGTTTTAAAAAAGAGTGATTCTTCAAAACTCAGAACCAGTCAATACTAGCCAGAGCAGGCTTTCACAGTTTCTGATATCTGACAAGATTAGTCTTGAAGGTGTCCGCTTTAACCAATGCCTACCTCGGCAAGCAACGGTGCCAGTCCATCACAGAATACACGGAGACACAAACATGCACAAACACATGCTCACACCAAGGCCAATTTTCCCAAAGGTGAATTAATATTCCAGTATGTCCTTTGACTGTGGAAGGCAACTGGAGCACACTGAGGAAACCCATATGAATGCTGGGAGAAACTGGGACAAACTCCATGCAGACAGCAAACCAGGCATTGAACCCAGGGCATGAAAGAAATGCTAACCTCCGCACTACCATGCTGTCCATAAGGGCTCAAATTTCTGTAAATCGCCACACTGGGGGTGATTTACTTGATTACTGGGTACTGGTAAAGGGGTGAAACATTCACATTTTCATATGGGTCTAATCAAGCCCTTGTTTGGCATGTATAAAGCACCTGCATGCGTCACTGTGGTTGAGTGATCATTGAGTGCTGATTGTTGTAAACCATGGAAAGGCAAAAAAAAAAAGCCTTCTGGCCCCTTTTTTCGTGGCCTTTGTGTGTGTGCAGATCCTTGGGATAACTATAGCTCAGGGTAGGGTTTGTCATAACACTGTAAATGTAACTATTGTGGATCTTCATCTCATAAGTGAGTTAAACCAGGTATTCTCTTTATTTAAAAAAGTGTTGTTATTTTAAAAAAATAAGTGTTCTTATTTTTAAAAATTATCTTATTTCACTAAACAAGCTAGCCTACTATAGAACTATAAAGCCTTATATTTGTACAACTTTTGTGCAGATTCTACAGAGCTACAACATAAGGTTTGCAAGCAAGGTAATTCAGCCAATATAGCTCAAATTACAGAGGTACAGAATAGCCTCTCATCTCTTACTGTGACACTAACTGCATCAGCCTTCTCCTTGATGCACCTCAAACCTCAACATCAATAATATCTGCTCCCACTCCACATTTCAAAATAAGTCATCTTGTTCATCCCTCTCTCTTCCTCAGATCTGTTTCCACTCTTGTTCTGACAATAACCTCAGTGTCATTCTCCCCTACATTCAGCATGTCTCCTCCTCAGAAAAGGGTTATCTAGTCTTTCCGTGCAACACCAATCTTTTCTCATGACCTTTTCGAAAGTATCTGTGTTTCACTTTACTTTAGTAGTGTCCAGTGACCATTGGCTAATCAGGCACTCAGTGGACTGTCATATGTCAGCCCTTCAACACTTTTTTTTAAGCAACAAAACACACAGACAAAAATATTTAACAATAACATTGCTAAATGTTGCTTGAGATTGGTCAGCTTCTGCTTTTCTTTTCTTCATCTTGAAAAAGCCCTGGTTCAATAATAATATATTTTTTTAAATGATTAAATATTACCTTAGATGAGTGTTAGTGTTAAGAACCAGATTATTGAGATACTGAAGCAAACCTTTATCTAGGGTTAGGGTTAGCTTTCCAAGACTACTTAGAGATTTCTTCTCCTCATGGCTTTGTTCGAGGATGAATGTTAAGTATAGGGTGAGTGACTACTCTTATTTTTAACTTTTTATTTCTATGTATTGGTGTGTTTACATTGTGATACCCCTAGCTAACTATAGTATGTAATGCAGTCATATCAAATGTTTAAAGAAACATCAAACATTCTGAATTGTTTGTTGACCTGCAGGGAAAACAATCAAATGTTTGAATAAACACGAAACTCTGTCATTTCTTGCATCTAAATTAAAAGGTAGGTTTGACCAAACTGACATCCTCAGATCACCAAACCTTGAAGGTGCTGATGAAGGAATCCGAAACTCCTCAGTTTATCAGTGCAAGTTCAGAGACAATTCACTCCTTCTCCTTCCATCCAGCATCAGGACCAGGGCACGATGGCTCCATCTTCCTAGGTTGTGCTTCTCTCAATCAGTTGGTTCAGATCCCAGCCACTCCTACATCATTGATAAAGCCTCCTTCAGAAGTTTATAACATCACTTTATTAACCCTATACAATTTCTTGCATTAGGAATTTGTCTTTTCGCATACCCCAGCTTGCTCTCCATGAGACACACAGACACACAGACAGGGAGAGAGCCTGGGGTCAGAGCGCAGGGTCAGCCATTGTACAGCACCCCTGGAGCAGTTGGGGTTAAGGGCCTTGCTCAGGGGCCCAACGAAATACAATTCGTCTGCCAGCTGTGGGATTTCAACCAGCAACCTTCCAGCCACCGGCACAGATCCACTGCCACAGAGCCACCGCTCCGAAAGTTTACAGCTATTATCATCATTTACAGTATAATTATATTGCATTGGGTGTGAGTGTTAGGTTGATGCAGTGTATTTAGTTCTTTCCTTTAGTTTACATCCCTTTGTGTTTGTCCAGCTTTGTAATCTATGAAGCAGAATGATCAGAAACAAATCTGCTGGCTTTCTGTTCTGAAGGTCTGTGATGATACTACTACTATTACTACTAATAATACATAGTACTTTAATTTCTTCCTTTATTATCATACTGTAAGAATGTAATTTTTATTTCCAGATGTTTCAGCTTCCCAAAAGCCAAGCCAACATCTGTGTAATTTCCATGTGATCACCAGCCTTTTCAAGGCTTTCAGTTACATTGCAAGACAACAGTTCTAATGGAAACAAAGCAGAAGCTAGCTATGATTCCTGAGGTTAGAAGATGGCAAATCCAACCTTCTGTGGAAAGAAAACAGATAACAACATAGTATATTTTTTAGGGGAAATATTTTCATGCCTATCAAGAATGTTACATTTGTTATTATTCAATCTATTTAAAAATCCAAGTTCCAGAGAAAAGAGAGAAAAGTGAAAAATGAGAGAAATAAAGTGCCTGTGTGCCCTAGACCACTGTTTTCCGAACCTGTTCCTTATGTTAGCAGCACTAGAATGAATTTTGAATTTTGCATATAACTTTTACTCTGCTTACATAGAAGAAAATGCTTCCAAGCCTACTGGGCAACACTTCCACATGCAGGAAGACATGTGGCAAAAAGGTACACATACAAACTGTATTGAGTAATTTTCACTCATTACACCTTAATCCTTACTGCTTTATTTAAAAAAAAAGAGAAACATGCATCACAGATACCATTGTGGTTTTGACAATTAACCCATAAAACCCTTTAGTAGTTTTTGAATACTGCATTGTATATATTGACTGAAGCAATTGAAATGTTAAAATGCTTCTGTAGCAGTCCGCACCCTCCTTATCTAGACTGTCACCATAACTTCTGTCCTTTTAACCCAGGTTCACACTTTCTTGCTGTTTCTATAAAACCGGAGAGGATGTCTGCTTCATCTCTGCCTTCTACCTTGACCTGTTCCATGACTTGCATGCCCCTTGGTTATGAGAAGGACAATGAGACTGACAGTCGTCTCCAGATTGTCCTTTCTAATATTGTTGCTGCCAAAGAGCTTTTGTTGCATTGGTGTAAATAGTGGGATGCTCTGCCTCGGGCTGTAGAAACCTCGAACACAGCAGAACAACAGAGCCAAAGCAGAGCAGCTGGGGGAGTGATGGACTGGCACGCTGAAGGTGGCATTTATGCGACAGTTCCCTTGTGTTCTGTGCCCTGCAGGTCAAGCTTAACACTGTTCTCAACCCACAGAAGTCAGAGACAACACAGAGCTCCCGAACCGACAGAGAGTGCTGTCCAATAGTGCCTTACACATCTGCACTGGGACAAGGCTCCCCCACTGACCACAGGCCACAGGACCATGCTGCCAGAGAGAACGCTGTCCGGCATAATCGCGGGTACACCATGTGGCCCCATGAGTGCTGGACCATGCAGCCAAAAAAATGTGTCCTCCACAGAGGATAGCAGGAGTGCTGAATCCAGGTTCCAGACAATCAGAGAGTGGTTGCAGACCTGCAAATGCTGTGAGCTGTGGGACCCTGCTGCCAGAGCTCCACCGAGGCTGCCATCCAGCCTCTAAACCAGCGCGCCTTTTTGACCTGCTATTGCCCCTCACCAGATGTGAGCTGTTGGACCCTGTTGCCCTCCAGAGAGGGCAGCAAGAGAACCAAAGTGTCATGATTGTAATCCCTCCTCCTTAAGGGCACTCCAGCTCATTCACATTTTAGTTGATTTTGTGCACCTGCTCCCTGTTCCAGCCTCCCTACAAAAGCCAGCCGCTCACTCTGTTCCAGGTTTTGCATTGGAACACAGACGCCCGGAGGCCCGCCTACCACCAAGTCCCCCTACGTCCGCGGCTCAGGGAGCATTCGCCTCCTATCGGTGTCCCGAACCAGCCGAGTGTGGGACTTGGAGCGCCTGGTCCCGTTCCCCCTTTTTCTTTCTGACCCTTCTCCGGATCCCACTCCGGTTTTTAGCTTTGCTCAACTTTGTCATGTTGTCATTTGGATTTCCTGGTTTTTGGACTTTTGGACTTCACTTCGGTTTTCCCCTGGACTCCTTCGAATCTGTTCGCCTGGACCACGCCCCCCCAAGCACCAGTGCACACTCATCACGCCCCCCTGTTCGTCGACTATCCCAGTTCCTCGTCTCCTCCCAGTGTCTGTTCACTCCCTTCCGGATTGTGCTGTCTGCATAGGGTCCTGAAAGACACTTCGAAACACAAAGCCAGGCTCAAAACAGTCTAAGAGAGGGTGCAGGCTACCCAGCGTCCTGCTGGACAAGACAACTGTTTTCTCCTTCCCTCTACTCGGAAGACAGTCAGTCCCACACTGGGATTTCAAAGACAAAGGGGGGGTTGTGGAGAGATCGACACTCCCCGACTCTGGACTGTCGCACGACCCCTCATCTTTTACCGCAGGTTCACCCTTTCCTGCCGTTTCTCTCTATAAAACCAGGGAGCGATCCCCGCTGTCTTTTCCCTCCTCTGAGTCCAGAGGATGTCTGCTTTCTCTCTCTCTTCCTAACTTAATTTGCTCCGTGACTAGCACGCCCCGCTGTGATTAAAAGAGCAATAAAACTGTCAGGTATCCTGTGAGTTTTCACCAGCCTGTTGTTCCTAACGTTGCCGTTGCCGAAACGGGAGCGTTCCTTACATTATTTAAAGCTAATTATTGGATCAAGAGATATTTTAATCGTTGTCTATATTGCAGTTATCTACACGTGTTTGGAGGGGTAATTTACACATACATATTTTTAGCGGAAGGTTTGACTCCAATTTAAACTATTCGATAAGACGTACAAGTAAAATCTAGATTCTAGGGGGTATTCAGTCTTAAAGTGCCCCATTTAAAAAATGCTTGTCGAGTGTTCAGTTGCAAAAGATTAGTATGAAAAACGTGTTTGTCCATACATACGTTCAGACAAGGTAAAGACAAGTTTAATGTTGGTATTCTTATTTGTTAATGGAATGATGTTCTTGCCCACCTTGGTAAACAGGTTCTGCAGGTGCCTGCTCTCACGACAGAAACTTGCGCAGCACTAAGCTGACGTCATTCGACCAGTATTTCCATATGGAAAGCTACGGTATTTTTTCAGAGACTCAAAACATCCTAAGACACGTGTCACGACTGGACGCAGGTACATTAAACACCATTATATATTATTGCATATGCAATTGTGGGTTTAAAAGTGTTTGTCTCAATTTAGCATTAGGTCACATTAAACTTAAATCGAATTCGTGTTTAAATAATAAATTGATTTTTTGCAAAGCTTTTATTTTAAAATATGATTTTGTCCGCCTCTTCTGTTTTCTCTGTGGCTATTCACTGAGCCCAGCCTTAAAATGAAGCCTGATTTGGTGACCGTCAGATTTAAGAGGGATTTGTTTGTTCTTATTTGCGTTACAGCTGCTGCTGTTGACTTGCTTGGCTCGAGCATTATTTGCATGCGAACATCAGCCTCAGTTTTCATAAAAGACTCTTCTTGGAAATCGTATTTTTGAAAGAGAAATGGCTTCTTCGAAGAGAAACGATGACGGAATAGAGAGCTTGGGGTTATCGGAGGACCAGATCAAATCTCTAGAAGAAAATTTTTTGAAAGTAAGCAAGCATCCAGATCAAACTACACTTATGCTGATCGCCGCTGAATGCGGGCTGTCTGAAGAAGAAACTGCAGTGAGTATCTGAGTCCTGCATCATGTCATAATTGTGTTTAAACTGAAAACATTTTAATACGCAGGTGTTCGTAAGGATATTTAAAGAGTAAAAGAACAGTTCGTGGGGTGAACCATATGTTTTCAGTCTGTATAAATATTAATGGAAAGCTCAGTTTTCCTTCCGACGCGTGTCAAAGAAACAATAAAGGTAAAATATCACTTTAAATAGATACTTCACAGCCTTTTTTGAATTTTGTTTGAATAAACACGTGGTAATTTAACCAATGGATTACCTATAGGTTTCTATAGAAGAGGACCATACGTCTATGGAAAACCTTTCTGTAGAGAATTCGGATATTTCCTTAAAAACCTTTAGGTTATTTTCTATGTGGTGTATTGGAAAGCGACACAAAAGATAACTTTAAACCTTTTTCATTTACATACGGTACGTGGTATACTTTAGGCTGAAAAAATAACATTTGATGTTTAATGGCTTTATCGCTGATGCACTGATGCATTATAAGGCCACGTTTTCTTTAAAATCTGAATTCTAACTCGTGGATTTTCAGTGCTGACAATGTTTTATACTGTTTTGTCCCCTTTTCACATGATAAGATTTTCCACCAGGATCTTTAGCGATCAAAGTGTGCTAGCGCTCCTAAAGGCTTGCTTAACCTTGGTTTTCTTCGTTGACGACAGTAATTGTATGATGCTCTATTTAGGCAGCAATTTTAAGGGATGAACAGCTGCTCGAAATGTACTGTATTATTTTTAAATGATCAATTTTTTAAAATTATGGGCTATTTAAGTTATGTAACTGTAGGTTTTATAATATTTCACTTTGTATGTCCATTGCATGTTTATATGCATTAGTATATATGCATTAAATTTCTCAACTATACTATTAGGTAATTAATATTCATTTCTTTATTGGGGAGTGGCAAAATGAAGCTGAGGAAGTTTGAGTGTGCAAGTTTTTCCCTCCGCTCTTTTTGTCCTGCTTGCTTTCAATGAGTGTTATTCATCTGTTATGAATATGCTGAAAATTTACCAGTTACCAAATGTAATAGACACAAATTACGATCCTTCAGTATGGCTTTGGTGCTCATTAACAAAAGCATACTAATTGTACTCTGGCTGCTTAGTGCAGTAAATTTCAAAGTACAGAAACAAAGTGGAGGAAAGATTAAACGTTTGACTCGTTATACCATTAAGTTTAAATCCAAGTATAATTTAAACCAGCCCCCTAACATAATCATATCATGTAACATCTGTACAAAGTTACAGAATTAAAACCAGATTTACAGTAAAAAGGGCACATTGACTGAGGCCCTCACATCCTGATAAAAATTAGATCAAAGTTTATCCATGGCTGTTGAAGCAGCAGGAAAAGTCTAAATCAATCTCTACAGTGCTTAAAATATGGGCTGCACAGTGTAATTATAATATTAACCCTGTATTTAGATAGATGGAGTACTGCATAGACGGGGCTGTAGAGCATTTTTCACATACCAAAATTATTTTTTCATCATGCTCAATACATAAAAAGGAAATGGAAAACAGGTACTTTGATTTTATCGAAGTAGGTTGCAGGTTTTTTTCATTACATGTAGTTTCAACTCACAAGATGAAAAGTGTCTTCCTATTCCACAGTCACAGCCACTGCTGTACTTGCTAACTCAACACCTCTGTTACAAGACAACAACATCCATTTTCATACTGTAAAGTTTTCACAACAAAAATGATGTACAGTCGCAGTGTTTCCTAGGCGATGTGTAGGCGATACTACTAGTCAAGGCGATGTGGAAAAACAGGCTGGAGAAGGTGAATCAGGCTCCAGCAGGTTTATTGCTCTGGTGTTTACAAAAGGGTGTGCTAGTCACTGCAGGGAGAAAGCTGCAAAGGTCTGAGATAGAGGTAGAGCATCCTCTGGACAGATATGAGGACTAAGAGGTAGAACGAAGTACTTCTCTGAAGTACAGACTCAGTGACCACAATCATGCATGGGTGACTCAGGCAGATCTGGCTGTACAGAGTGCTCCCACTGCCAGCAGGAAAAAACAGAGACAAAGATACAGTTCCTACTGCACTGTGACAAATATTCTGGGATTAGACAAACATTCTTACCCAAATTAATCTAATCCCAGAATTCCCACACCAACCAGAATCAGAACAGCTCCCAATCCTACTGGGAGAGGGAGGAAGGAACTCAGTTGAACTGGTAGCCGAGTATGTGATCTCCTGTCACAGCCTGAGGAACAGTGATCTTATCTCTCAACAATGCTCCATATGTTTATATTTAAATGAATTATGATGTGCCTGTATTGTAAATGTCTGTAGATGTTATGTTAATTGTTTACACTTTGGCAACACTGAAATTCATTGGTCATGCCAGTAAAGCTTCTTAAATTGAACTGAATTGAACAGAGACTTGGCCTCTGTTTTTATAGGAGGGGAAGAGGAAAGAGTGAGCCTGATAAAGGGGAAAGAGGAGAGCTCATGGGCCAGTCCACTGCCAGGCTGTGGAGCACTACAATATATAAAAAAAATAAAGTACAAAAATATACCCAGGTTTGACAATATGATTTTAATGGATTGTGAATCTGCTGTTATTCACAAAGTATTGTTTTGTCATGACTACATGCCTGAATAATACTTTTTAAATTCTTATCTCTTGTTGTTATTCATAACGTGCAGTGAAAAATATTTCAAAAAGTGGTATTAAAGTTTGTGAACACTACTAGAAATAAAACCCCAAAAAGAAAAGGGTTATAATACATAATACAATACACTGCTCATGTAGCTTTTCCTAATGACTATTCATTGTTATATAGTATATCCTACACTTGCTTCCAGAACACATTTTTGGCATTGCTAGTACACAATAGCTAGCCCGTGCACACAAGAGCATCCCTCACTTCCACAGTGGCTGAAGTGGGACCCCTGCTATACAGTAGGTGAAGAGCTTTAGGATGCTCCTTCATGAAAATCTCTGCAGAAATGTAAGGAATTATTATTATTAAATTCATGGTAGCAACAAAATAATTAAATAAAGTTTAATTACATTTTCAAATAGCTATAATACATTTGTACTTTGAGGAGTTATACAGCACATTATTGTTTTTTAGCAAATAGGAACAGATCATATAGAAAGCATGCAGCTCTAAGGGTAACTGATCTTGACACCATTTTGCTGATGTAAATTTGATACATTAGATTGAAAAATGTCCATAAACCTGTCCATAAACTGAATCAGGTCTATAGTTATTTACCTGTAATTACTCTTTTATCTAAATTGTAATGTTTTACCATGTTTCCTGTGTGTTTAATACTTGGTATTCATTATTATCCATATACTGTATGCTCTTGAGGCAGTATTTGTGGTCAGGCAGTTATTTTTAGAATTAGAAGTTATTATTTTTGTCAGAAAAAAAGATGCTGTGTAATTTGTTTTTCAAGATCAAACTGGTTCCACTTGCTTGTCTTTCTTAGACGGTAGATAAAGCTGATTTCTTTTGTTCAGATACAAAGGTGAACGATTATTAAGAAGAAACAGCATCTTGACCGGGTAGCTTCTTTTAACATGAGGTAAAGGGTTTGGCTTGCTCTCAGTCTTCAATAGCTAGTGTGAATTTCAATAGTTTCTGGGTGGTATCTGATGGTTGAGAAAAACAAATATTCCGACAGGTCTTTTTAAATGACAGATACACCTCGCTGTTCACATCCTTAAATGGTACATTCAGAAGTCTTTTTTTATTCAAATTGACATGTAAAGTAGTTTTTGAGTCATGTCCAGGTCAGTGCTCCCAGAAGCTGTTGTTTTCCGTTTGAACACTTACCCTGTACTTTTTCAAAAATTACTTTGACATGAATGCAGTTTTCTTCAACATTCTATATTACACAGGTAGTTTGAAAGGCATATTATTACACTTAGAAATAAGTGTTATGGAATATTTCTAGTAATCCTTTTGTTGTATTGACAAAGCAACTTGGGCCTATGCATAAAAGCAGAAAAATACAGGTAAGTAATTAATAATAATAATAATAATAATAATAATAATTGCTTACACTTATATAGCGCTTTTCTTTACAGCTTATTATTTGAAACAGCCACCTGTTACTTCATAATTATCTCAGTTTCCTTAATAAAACATGTGGACTTCTTTTTCTAAATATATACATGTTTTAAGCATTGTTTTTGCCATTAGTTTGTAGGAAAAAATGATTTAAGCATGCTATAATATTGTTTCTATTACCCAGAACCATCTAAAAGATCAACCAATCTTTTAGGTTTGTATGTATTTTAATATAGGAGTCTTCTCTCCAATTCTAGTGTTTTGTGACCAATAAGTCATTTCGTAGGGGCGGTATGGTGGCACAGTGGTTAGCATTGCTGCTTCGCAGACATTTAATGCCTGGGGTGCTATTTGCATGCCGTTTGCATGATCTTCCCATGTGTATGTGGTTTTCCTCCCACAGTTCAAACACATACTGGTAGGTTAATTGACTTATGTAAAATTTGGCCCTGGTGTGAGTGTGTGTGTTTGTGTCTGTGTGCCCTGTGATGCCACTCATCCAGGGTGTATCAAGCCTTCCCAGAATAGGCTCCAGGCCATCACAAGCCTGAATTGGATAATCAGTTATTAAAAGTGATGTGGTGGTGATTGTTAGTTAAAATGAAAAAGATTTGTACTGGTCATATGTACAGCATTTAAAAACTTCTTTAGACCTGTTTCTAAGTCCCGGCAATGTGTGTCTTTTGTTTCAGAAATGGTTTCAGCTACGCAATGCCAAGTGGAGACAGTCTGAAGGTCTGCCGGCAGAACTAGGATCTGTGAAGGACTAAATGCAGCAATGAATATTAAACTATTAAACAGTGAATATTAAATTCCACCACTGCTCTAACCAGCTCTTTTAACTGCAGCTGAGAAAAGCTAATGTAAGTTATATGCTGCTTGTTACTTTCTATTTTTGTTTTTACATCCTAGCTGTATTCATTTCCTTAATGTGAATTTTATTTAATTATGTTTTTCTGGTAACAATTGTGTCATTATATGTATAAATAATATAATTTATTACATAGTTCTATTTGTTACAAAAGGCTTTATATAAATGCATTGAAGAGGTATTTAATTTAAAAGTGCTGTGTACAATCCTTTTCAGTTAGCAATCAGGATAGTCTGTGAGTGCTCGTAGAGGGCTTGAGAACAAAAACTGCTCTTTCATGACTCTATAAAACATGTATAAAGCTTCTTAAATTACCCTGATTAAAGCAGAC
Organism: Atractosteus spatula; assembly: GCF_055471065.1. Taxonomy (NCBI): domain Eukaryota; kingdom Metazoa; phylum Chordata; class Actinopteri; order Semionotiformes; family Lepisosteidae; genus Atractosteus; species Atractosteus spatula. The sequence goes on from NC_142706.1 coordinate 49,551,753, forward strand.
ACTGTAATTGCCTTCACCCATTAACAGTGCCAGCTCTGTATCTTCACAGTCTGACAGACTGTGGAAATGTGGGCTGTGTTTTTGGAATAAAACGTAATATGCATTACTTCATCTTGTATATCTTATGACATCACCTTTTTGAATTTGTTAACAGCTGCTTTATGACAAAAACTAACTTGTTAACTTGTTTTCTGTTGAAAATGATATCACTGTTGTGCATGTTTGGTAAATGTGATAAGATTGGGGGGATCCTTCACTTATTATTCAACCTGAGAAGATCAGGATTTTGCTGGTACATTTACAGTAGATATACATTGACAGATTGTACATCTTGATAGCCCACAATTATTTTCTTATTATTCAAGCATTTCTCCTTAATGGCTTCACACAGTGATAATGCTGACAGTGCCTTTTCTTTAAAAAAGGAGGAAACCTCTGGGTCTCTGAAAGAGATGACAAGTCTCCATGAGGCTCTAAGTACAGTGCTTTAAAAATGTATTCATACACCTGCACATTTCAAATAATAACGATTGTAGTCATTACACTTTGAAGTAGCACTTGTTTTATACAGAACCTTCTCCACGCAAAGCAAAACCAAAGAGGTAATTTGATTTTAATGAATATGAAAGAAAAAGGTATAAATTATTATTGCACAAGCATTCAAATCCTTTTCTAGGGTGAACCTAAATTAACATAGGTGTACAAAATTGCTTTAATGAGCCACACAGTTTTGTGGTCTCTGTCTGTCTACAATATCCATTTTTAATATACATATTTTCAATATTACAATATCCAAATTCTCAATATTTAGGAATAAAAATACTCCCAAGGTTCTTGGATCACATAGTGAATTACAAGCCCATAGTCATATATGAAAACTAATGAGTTTTCACAGCAAATTAGGGATAAATTAATCGAAAAGCACAGATCAGGAGGAAGGGTATAAAAACTATCAAAGTCTCTGATTATCCCCATGTGCATTAAGAAATGGAAGGTGCATTGTGCCACCTGTCTAGGTCAGGTCGTCTCTCCAAACTGAACAGCTGGTTACAGAGGAAAATAGTGATAAATAGGGATGCCACTAGAGGCCAGTGACAACTTTGAAAGAATGGGAGATGCATCAATATGCATCAGTCATCAATATCCTGGTCACTCCACAAGCTGACCTTTATGGAAGGGTGGCAAATCCATCTTGAATCCTACATGTAGTTTGCAACAAAGCATCTTAGTGATACTACAAACATGGAAAAAGATTTTGTGGTTAATGAGCAGAACCTTATATCTGATGGAAATAAAACACACCTTTTCAATTCATCAAAACTATCCCTACTATGGGATTCTTCTTCACAGCAGGGACTGGAAAATTTGTTAGGATTGAAGGAAGAATGGAAGGTGCAAAGTGCAGGCAAATACTAAAGAAAAACCTGTTTTCGGTCTTCTGAAGACTAATAACTGGTGCAGAAATTCATCTTTCAACACATGGTCAAAGCTACACCAGAGTGGTTAATAAGAAAGTGAATATCCTTGAGTGGCCCAGTCAAAGTCCTAATGTGAATACTATTGAGAATCTGTGGAAGGGCTGGAAAACTACTGTTCCTGTCCCCAAACAACTTCATATAACTTAACTGCACAGAAGAACAAGCACAAATGACACCAAGATAGTGTACAAAGTTGGTAGAGACTTGCCCAAAAAGACAGGAGTGGTGGCTCTGTGGCTGAGGATCTGTACCTATGGCTGGAAGGTTGCCGGTTCAAATCCTCCAGCTAGCAGAGGAATCCTACTCCCTTGGGCCCCTGAGCAAGGCACTTAACTGCAACTGCTTGAGGGGTGCTGTACAATGGTGGACCCTGTGCTCTGACTCCAAGCTTCTATCCCTGTCTGTGTGTCTCAGGGAGTGCAAGTTGGGGTATGTGAAAAGACAAATTCCTAATGTGTGAAACTGTATATGGCCAAAAAAGTGAATTTATTTTATCTAAGGGTCTGAATACTTCAATCAACATGTTGTGTACAATCATTTTGTATTTTCACAGACGGACAATATACTGTAGGCGTGAATACCTTGGAAAGGCAGTTGATGTTCAAAAAGATCAGAGTCACAAAAAAGAGAAAAGAGAAATGAATTTATCACATATTTAAGATAATAGATTAAGATTAAGAAGATTATATATTAAGATTAAGGTTATACAAATTGTTTTTATATTGCTTTGTTTCAGGATTCAGATTGTTTCCTTTCTTTGCATTTTTTTCTAGCACAGTAATGTCATGTAATGACATAATCTGCAATGTGGTGGGCAAAACTGGAATAAAATGTTTTAATCAAATCACTGTTTCTCTCTTTATTCAATTCAAGCTTTTATTGATACCAGTTCAATGAGTTCAGTTTCACCAGTTTTAATACATCCTGTTTATTTTCCTTTTTTCATTTGTTATACACTGTTTGCAAATGGAGCCCTGTCACCCTGAACACCCACAGTAGCTCTATTTCATGGCTTGTTCTTGTGTTATATGATGGAAGATTTGTTGAACCTCGGTGGAGTATCTCACAGGAGGTAGGATATAGGAAACAAACAAGCTGGGCTCAACAAATTTAAGTTTTCAACTAAATCTGCTATTAATGTTTTACTTTTTTCAAATAATTACATTTGAGTATTTTTACATTGTAACATTTTTACATTTTTTTTAATGTAAAAGCAGTAAAAAATTGAACTACAGTGTCAACACTTCCAGTGCAATACATTCTCATTTTGTTGTCCCAAGAAAGATAACCAGCACTTCAAAATCATCTTAGAAATGTAATAGCTGTGAAAAAGAAGAAGGTTATTTTTTCTTGCATAAAGCAAACAAAAAACTTTTTGTTGTTTATGTGAATTCATCTTTAGTGATTATTCATGGGTTTCATGGAAGTCCCTTGGTTACAACAATTTAAATCTGGGAAAGTTACAGTAAAAATAAAACAAAAAGGTTACGATGCTATTAAAACCAACAGTATGTGTATGTGTGTAGAATTTAAAAATAGTGTGGTGTTGCCTGTTGCTAAGATGACTCAACAAATACCTGTGGAATCTGTCACCCTTTCTGGCCATGTTGACTAAAACTGCTAAAATCATGGGACAGAACTCACATAACACACTGTCCTTACAAGTTGCCATGATACTTTTTATGCTACTCTGGCTGCTGTTTTGCAAAATAGTGTTTCTGCACAAATGAAGATGAGCACTTGACTGTCCTTTTGCTCTGGTATTACAGTACTTCATGGTATTGGACCTTGCTTGAAAGCCAGTAATATTACATGTACTGTAGTTTATATTATTATTATTATTATTATTAATGTTGTTGATTTCTAGAGTTGTAGAGCACTCAGTCTCGGCACTTAGTCTTTGATTTAAGAGCATACTATGCTATAAATTTTGTAAAAATAGATATTTTGAGAAGTTTCAATGGCAGCCACAAGTGTTTTACATACTGTTCAAGTATAAATGATTTAAGCAAACTGGAGCTTCACAGACCTTCAGAACAGAAAGCCAGCAGATTCATTCCCGATCATTCTGCTTCATAGATTACAAAGCTGGACAAACACAAAGGGATGTAACCTAAAAGAAATAACTAAATACACTGCATCAACCTAACACTCACACCAAATGCATTATAATTATACTGTAAATGATAATAACAGCTATAAACCTCTGAAGGAGGCTTTATCAATGATGTAGGAGTGGCTGGGATCTGAACCAACTGATTGAGAGAAGCACAACCTAGGAAGATGGAGCCATCATGCCCTGGTCCCGATGCTGGATGGAAGGAGAAGGAGTGAATTGTCTCTGAACTTGCACTGATAAACTGAGGAGTTTCGGATTCCTTCATCACCACCTTCAAGGTGCTGATCTGAGGATGTCAGTTTGGTCAAACCTATCTTTTAATTTAAATGCAAGAAATGACAGAGTTAAGTGTTTATTCAAACATTTGATTGTTTTCCCTGCAGGTCAACAAAGAATTCAGAATGTTTGATGTTTCTTAAAACATTTGATTTGACTGCATTACATACTATAGTTAGCTAGGGGTATTGCAATGTAAACACACCAATACATAGAAATAAAAAGTTAAAAATAAGAGTAAAGTGTCACTCACTCTATACTTAACATTCATCCTCAAACAAAGCCATGTGGAGAAGAAATCTCTAAGTAGTCTTGGAAAGCTAACCCTAACCCTAGATAAGGGTTTGCTTCAGTATCTCAATAATCTGGTTCTTAATGCTAACACTCATGTAAGGTAAAAATGTCATTTAGTAATGTAAAAAAATGAAGTAAAACAACCATGATGATAAAAAAATAAATCCAGCTTTTTAATTTTTTTTCTATTGCAATAATAAAAAAGAACATAAACTGAGATTATGATGGCCCTAAAAAGCAGACAAAAATCAGACTCTAAATTACCAGGGTTCAGGGTTAATCCCGATACAAAGGACAAAATGGCTAAACTGGCAATCTAGAATTTAGGGATTAGAGTCAGTGCTCTCCCCGTTCCCACCCTGCTCCCCCAGTGGAGTGACTATTGGATCCTTTGCTTCCTGGCGAGCAACTGAAAGACTGGTAGCAAAAACAGATACCAACTTGCAGATGCAGAAATATATAATAAGCATCAAAATTCACACCAGCAAATAGCATACTAAGCTTTAATACTCTTCTGTTCAGCATGCTGCTTTAAGTATTTCACTGCTCAGAGCAGATTGATAGGTGTCACGGGTGTTGTGTTAGATGTTACTGAAACAGTAGCTTCATTTAATCTGTTTTTTCTTAGTGCAATAATCATATTTCTTGAAAAGATATTGTATATGTTACATACTGCAAATATATAAAATATATAAAATAGCCTACCTACCCTTTTAAAATTTAATATGCCCATTTTTTTTTCTGAAAAGAGGAATGTATTTCATGAATGGAACCTGGGCTCTTAGATTGAAAGCTCTTGCATTAGATCACTATATGGTACTTAGAAGTACAGTTCTGTAACATTCATACTGGAAATCGACTTCTTTAGATCAACTTAATATGGAATCATCTAACTAACGGCACATTTTGGTAGCTGAAAATAAAAATAACTGAAATTTCATAACATTTCCAAATGTTATTAACAATATTAATTTATCAATATAAAATTTAATACATTAAATAAGCTGGTTGGGGTAGCTGAAAATAAAAAATAAGGTAGAAAAGATTATTCCACCTTCTTAATAAACATTTTAATTTAACTCAATCACCTGCTGTTGTTATTTTTGACATGCTTGTTTTAACTACATTTCCCATTAACACTTGCAAGGTTTAAATTAAAAACAATAAACATGTGACTGAAGAAACATAACTGTAAGTACTTATAAACCACAAAGGCTGAATGGGACCTGCAAGACCAAGAAAGCAGACTGGATTTCTAAGAGGTATAGTTTTTACAGACAGACACTGGGCCATCTAGATTTGGGTTTTACTTTTTGTTTTTAGAAGCTTGAAAAAATTAGAAATGCCATGGCAGAGTTTTTAACTATGCTAGTTATAAATTATGTAAGTAATTTTATTAATTATATACTGAAATGAATGTAAATATGTGAGGACAAAATTACTAGCATAACTCCTGTTTGTCGATCCTACTTTTTCAGCCTTATCACAAATGTTATCTGTCACAAATTTGAGCATTGTGTGTTGATTACAGCCTAGACTCCTCTAGTTTGCTGCAAATCAAGAGATTATTGTTCTTATTTTATTTTGCAATTGCTATATATAATTCCAAAATGAAAGCTTAACTATATTATGTTATATTGTATTTCTGTATCCCTTGACTGCAGGAACTTGAACGTTTTTCAAGTCATAGGGGTTCTGATGGAGTAGTGAGTGTTCTGAAGAGAACAGCTGACAGATTACACACAATTAATAATCCTATATCCTGTAATTAAAAATATTTTTTATATTAGTGTTACACAGTATTGTGACATATCTCATTTGGAGTTGTGGTAGCAACGTTGTAACAACTTCCTGTTTTAACAATGTTATCAATGTATTTAATTAAATAGCCATTAGTAGGCATACAGTATAATTAGCACAGGAAGCATTAAAGGTTAATAAACATTTAATACTGTGACGATTTGTCTTTCAACCATTTGCAGCTGTATTACTTTAAGGATCCACTGAGGCACTTGGCAGTTTTACAGGACAGTGCAGCCCTGGATCGTATTATTCAAACAAATAAAAAAGCAATGTTATGCTGCAGCCAATATACTGTATTATAACTACTGACACCTCACACTTTCTAGATGGATCCATATATAGTACTGTTCTAGCTAGTACTAGCTATAGATTTATGTTTGGTCAGGGTCCTTTCATTTCTAAACTCAGAGAGGAATTTTTTGGTTGAAAATTAGTGCAAAACATATCTTCAGGCATTTCTAGGTATTCCTTGTCCACGTGTGGTTCAGCGTGCACTGCATACTGACACTCCTATTACATCACGGAGGACAGTTCTGAGCACAAATATGAATAATAAGCCTTTTACAAACCCCAAGTCATTATATTTGGCAGTTGTGTTCATTTTTGTCCTGTATGACAAACAGCAACAAAAGAAGTCCTAAGTCTTTTTAAATACTTAAAATATAAGTATTTATTTTACTCTGACACAAAACCACCCAGTGACAAGTAACAATTATGCATAGTTACATTATTTTATGTAAAATAATTTTCTTAACTTAAAATATAAAAATAGTTATTGGTCTGTATAAAGTACTAAATAAGTAAATACATTGTCTTTGTTTATATGAATTATTTGAAAAATACAATAATTTTTAAACATATAAACCCAGAAAATAGTCAAATTAACCAAATGAAAATCAACACATCCATACATTTTCTAACTGCTTTATCTAATACAAGGTGTGCAAGGCAGGATACACACTGGATGGGACACCAATCCATCACAGGGCTCTCACAGGCATACACACACTCACACTAGGACCAGTTTTCCCTGCCGGAAGCCAGTAAACCTACCAGTATGTCTTTGGACTGTGGGAGGAACCTGGAGGAAACCCACACAGAGGGAAAACATACAAACCTCACACACATAGTACCACAGGTACAGAACTGAACCCAGGGCCCCAGCAAGGCAGCAATGCTTACCACTTTGCCACCTCGCTGCCCAAAATCAACACATAACATAACACAACAAGGTGTGATACTTCAGTTGGAAATCTGTTCTGAAATTTTGGAGGTTGAAATACAACCTATAATAAAACCTCAGCATGCTGACAACTGCTTACACAAAACAGATAACTGACTTTGTTTTAATGATTTCATTTGTATTTCAAGGTAAAGGTTCTCTCTCTAGGAAACAACCTAAAATTCTAAAAGCTGACAGGGAAACAACTATAATGTTATAGAAAAGTGTTTCCTTTTTAATTTGTGTGTCAACATTGCTGTTTATTCTTTGGTTTTATACACACTATTTTACACTATTCAGTTTAAAAATTGATTTGCTCGTAGCTTTTCAAACATTTAAACTAAACCTTTAGTCAATGAAATGTAAAATAAAGCACAAAACATTTAATGTTTTGATCCCTTACAGGTTTCTACCCTTTTCACCCACTTTTTGAGTTGCAGAATGGGCTCCTCAACAAATTGGAAGGCAGGTGGAAAATCAACTAAATTTCATAGTTACATAGTTCATAGTTCAAATTTCTGATATACTGTAGATAAATACCCTTTCACTAAAAATAGTAAAACCTTTTGTTTGAGCTCTAAATCTAACAGGCTTCTACACTGAACTTTCTCACAATCATGAGAAAGATGAATACGTTAGTGGCCAGTAGGCACTGGAAGTAACAGGTAACGGAAAAGCAACTGTTTTTTAAAAACACAAAACATTTCGAAATCTCTACAGCTTTCCCTTTTCTCTTTCTTCAATTTCTTTAAAATTATAGTTGTTAAAAGAATATTCTTGTTTAAAATGATAAATTTCCATTTTTTGTGGTGAATACTCTCACTGACAGCTTTCTCTCATTATTAGACCACAGAATGTATTGAAGGGATGCAGCAGACTCTTCTTCCATGGTTTTGAAGCAGCAATGTTTAATCTGCAGGAGAAAAGGAAAACACAGTGGAATGTACATGAGCAAAGGCGATTACAAACTAGAGGAGGCCACTTAGCTCATCTGGCTCACTTGATATTTAGCAGATAATTTATGCAAGGCTCTCATCCACTAATTTCTTGAAAGAATCCCTGCTACCTACTGTCTTTTTCCAGGCTCTCAGAACTCTTTATGCAAAGAAGTGCCTCCTGCTCTCAGTGTTCGACATACAGTACACTTTCCTGTAGTTTCTCATACCAGGATGGCCTCTCTTATGATATGCCTGCTTATTCCACTTCAGCAGACATGCAGTACACTTAGAGTAGCACTGACAGGAAATAACAGCATGATAGAAGAGTATGTTTTGATCATGTTTAAACCAGTTTAGATTTGTGATTTTTTCTCAGTTGTGGTTAAAAATTAAATTGAAATGATTCCTGGAATTTTTCTGCTTGCTTTATGAGGATATTTCTTTTGCCTTGTCAGGAACAGGAGTTTTCTTACAAAGCAGGTAAGTAGTCTGAATTGTTTAACTACTGCTCCAAGATGTTATAGAAACATATGTTTTAGCTTTCATGTTACATGGAAAAGCAGATCCATGTATTCATGATCCATCCATGTTTGTAACACATGTTATTTTATTTACCTTTCATAGTTTTTCTACTTAATGTAACACCTATCTATCTCTTCCTACCACCAGGCAGGTATGATCACCGAATACAGCCTCACTAGTAAAGATAAATGTCCATTATCCTCCTTTTTGGCACTAAACAAGTTTGACCTGGGTTGACTATTACCCCAAAACCAATTTTGTTCTTAAAGTCAAAACTTTAAAGCTTAAACTCCATATTAAGATTCAACAAGCAGACTGGTCTGCAATTTTTTCTTTTTTGTAACTTAGGGATGATAGCCTTAGACCAGCACTTTTTGACAAATGTCCCTTTTCACATTTCTCAAAAATACCAAACTCCTGGCATTTAATGTAGACAAGTGTAGGGTTTTGCAGACAGGTAGTAAAAATATATAACTTGTTGGGGTATTTTGTTGACATTTGTTATCTCTTCAAGACAATGTGGAAAAGTGATACAAAAGGCAAACAAAATTTAGGTTATATAGTTCAAAAGTGTAGAATTCAAATCATGTGGTGTTATGTAAAAGGCTGCATTCAGATCCTAGTGTGTACAATTTTGGTCAAAAAAGATATTGCTGCTGTGAAATCAGTCCAGAGAAGAACAACAAGATATACAGTACACAAAAGGCGTTTACATTAAGAGGCACAAAAAATAATATTAACTTACCTAGTATCTGCTCTTGAAGAGCTTTGCCCTTTATCGCTGCTCCCTCACTGCCTGCTGACTTCTGTACTGTCTGTCTGACAGCAGGTCCTGTTTCCACACTAGTGGTTGATGATGGTAGTAGGGGGGTGGCCTGCAGAGAAGGGCTATCCAGTGTAGGAGGTAAAGACTGAATTGTAAAACGTACTGTAGATGAAGGTGAGGCATTGTGAGCAGGGTGAGAATTTGAGACTGTATGGAAAACAGGTTTCAATGGGAAGCCAGTGTTCTGTGCAGAGGGAGTAACCAGCTGAACAGTGGAATACCCTGTTGGTGATGCTGTGGAGCCATGGTCAGTGTGGCCAGTCAGTGTGTCATCTAAAGGTGTTCCACTGATTCCAGGGAGACAGAGCAGTTTGTGGGAGGTTGAAATCTTAGGCTGAGTTGAGGACGTGGGGAACACAGAGTCCTGAGTCATGTCTGTAGAGTATTTATTGTCTGAAAATGGAAAACACACAGTTAAAAAAAGGTAACATACTGCATGCATGTCACTCACATATTTCATGGGTAAAGTTCACATTCAAGGTTCGTGGATATGCAAGCCAATACTGGTACAAAATCTGTATTGGAGTCCTAAAAATTGTAATTAATGAGTAGCATCTGCAGGGTCTGATCAAATATTCTCGATACAATTTGGCAAGTACTGTAAGGGCTATTCAAATTATCTACTGTAAACAACATAAAAAAGTGAAAATATATGCAATTTTTTAAAATACAAATGTAGTCATTGATGTATTTTAAATAGTTCAGGTGGATAGCTGCGTCAGCATGCGAAGGCTGAAAAGGAACAAGTGATAGGTTTATTCCATGCTGAAAAAAAGAAGAAAGAACAAACCCCAAGAAGGCTCCATGGCCGAAATGTGTTTTCTTTCTTCTTTTTTTCAGCATGGAATAAACCTATTACTTGTATTTTAAATAGTATTGTTATAGCCATTGAAGTGACTATTTAAGTGTGTTAGGAAATAGAAACAATTATCATAGAGGTTGATATTTGCAGTTCTCAACACCTTTGCTTTGGTGTTTTCTGAGCTATCCAGATGGATATAGGATAATTTTACGTATGAAGGCTCTAAAGAAAATGAATGTATTTTCAATAAATATATTTATAGAACCCATAATTCCTGTGAAAATGTTAATTCACAAAGGCTGGTAAGGTGGCAATGTTTCTTTCAATTTTGTCTGTCAGCACTGGTCTATATTGGGATGCACATTTTTATTGATTAACAGATTAAATCGATGGTACAAATTGAAGGGAAATGGAATTCATGATGCACACGGGACAACAGAATCAGAGTCAGAGAAAGATATATGAATGCTTTTCTAATTATAATAATGTAATTTAAATGAATTTATACTAACAGACCTGCAAAGAGCTGTCCCGTGCAAATGGGGCAACACTGTCCTGGGAGGTGCAGCAGCAGCCCAGCACAGGGCAGGTCTGGGCAGGAACCTCCTCTCCACTCACAGCTCACACTCCCTGTCTGGGTTGGGGAAGGGTCAGCATTGTCAGACACCACTAGCTCCAACAAAGTCATCAAGACAGCACAATATACGCATCTAACTGTATTGATCTGATGTTGGATATAGATGGACATAGTCATTAAAATAGTATTTTCCCTCTTCCAATCATGTCTTATTTTGTTGAAGTAGAAAATGTATAGACAGTTTTTAAAGCGAGCATTTTTCATCAAAATGTGAATGATCAAAGTGAATACTTTAATGGGCAAGATAAGTTAAATGTCATCGCTAACTGCAAAGCTAAATAAAAAAAAACATAAAATATATTGTTTGCACAAGCATTCAATTTTCTAAACAAGCATTTCACCCCCATGCTATAGCAAACCTAAATTAGTTCAAGTGCACAAAATTATTTTGACAAGTCACGTTTTCTTGAACGGCCTCTATCAGTATTCCACAATAGTGATTCACCTGAATTCAGAATAAATACACCTATCCATGTAAGGTCTCTATTTCAAGCAAAGATTTAATCATGATGTTTTTTAACCAATTAACTTTAAAAACAACTCTGAAATAAAGTTGCACAGAAAGGCACAGATCAGGAAATGAGTTTAAAAAATTTCAGAAACACTAATTATCCTTTTGAACATCATGAAATCAATTATTAAAGAGTGGAAGTTGTATCATACCACTATGACATTACCTAGATTATCATTACCATTACCTGTCCATCCCGACTGAGCAGCTAGTCAGTGTGGAATGAGCGACAGAATTCAAAGGCTGAGATGAGAAACTGTTGAGTCATTCCACAAAGCTGGCTTGTATTGCAGAGTTACGCCTTTCTTAAATCCTGAATGGAGTTTTCAACAGAGCATTTATGTGATACTGCAAATATGTGGCAAAAGGTTTTGCAGTGACATGAGAACTTTAGAAGTCTCTGGTCTAAATGCAAAGGATGTGTCTGGTACAATCCCAACACAGTGCTTTACCAAGTGAACACCATCCCACCTGTCAAGCATGGTGGTGCCAGCATTGTTATGGAGTGTTCTCATCAGCCGGGTTTGGGAAGCTTGTAAAGATTGAGGGGAAAATAGATGGAACAAAGTACAGGTACTTTATAACAGGGAAAACCCATCTTCAACAGGCTTTACACTGGATTGGGAATTCACCTTTCAACACAAGGCTAAAACTACATTGGAGTGGCTTAACAAGCATATCTTTGAGTGGCCCAAACAAAATGCAGGCATCAACAGAAAATCATTCCATCACCAATCCCCAGGCATCTTACAAAACCTGATAAAGTTGGATAAGAATTGCATTATCGTAGTGTGCAATGTTGGTAGCCACCCAAAAGGCTTCCAAACGTTTTGATTTGTGTTGGTGAATATTTATACAATTAATATATTTTAGATGTTTTTGCAGTTTTTGCTTTGCTGTTTATCTTATTTCACCCATGAAAGCTTTTAGTTTGAGAATTCATGTTTTGATGAAAACTATTTACTTGTATATGTATATATGTATATAATGTATATACAGTATATTTGTAATTCAGCAAAATGAGACATCATTAGAAGCAGTGAATTATTTTGCAAGGCACTGTGTACAGTATGTTAATTCTGAAGACGTTAGCTTCTAATTTAGACTTTAAACCAGGGGCGTCATTTGGCAGGGTACTGTGAGAGGCACAAGCTTGCCAGTGGGGCTCCCAAGTGAAAGGGTTTGAGAATTTAAGAGACACTTGTACAATTGCTTTGGGGACATGGAAAGTGCAAACTGGCATGTTAATGTAATGATAAAGAATGAAACCCTTTGTTTTCTATGCCTCTAGATGCAGAGTCACTATTTTAAAATGATTCTGTCTAAAAAGGTTACATTGATAAACACAGACTTTACTACGTCTATATAGAATCTGCCTACATTCTGTTGAAAACCTATCCACATTCACCTTCTGCTTGACCATATCTGAAAAAAACACATTACCACTTCATGCAGTCATGGGCTTTGGTGGCTGCACAGCTGTGCACCTTCTCAGGAGATTCTGTGTGGGAGCAACCATGACTGCAAAACAACAGAGGAGCCCTGTCTCATAAATAGGCATGTGGACAACCACATACTGTATGATCCTCATTCCATGTACAACTTATTTCCACAGTTTCTCGGTTCTATCAGAGTATCGGGTCTTAAAGATAATAGTTAATACTTAACTATTTAGTTAAAATAACTTAATAGTTAAACTTTATTACTTTTATTTATAATTCAATTTAACTTAATTTTTATTATGTTAATGTGTATTTATTATATGTGTTGTACTCTACCTAAGATTACTGTGTATAATGGGGTCTGTATAGTCTATTAGATATTACAATGTAAACTATACTGCCAAGTCAATCCCCTTTCTATTAAACTTGCTTGTTAACCCCAGAAAAGCAAATTATCCAGAGTCCTTAATTCTTATTTTCTTGTTTGATGAGGTGGCTTAAAACATTTCTTATTTGACTGAATACTGACTCAGCTAGCTTGTGAACTGTTGAGCTTCTCAACAGAAATGTGATATACAGTAGCAGTTTCTACTCGTGTCTACTGTATATGTGTCTAATGCTGAAGAACATAAATTACTTTAGGTGCCGTCACCTTTTTGAAAGACATGCTGGATAGGTGAATTTGTGTCTCTAAATTGTCCCTGAGTGCTTGTGTATTCAAACATAATTGATTAGTAGGCAAACGTGGTCAATCAAGTTTATTGTAGACAAGTGCATACTCTTAAATAATAATACACACACATGACTCTGAGTTTGAAGAAACTGCATATGAAAACAATAGCTAATTGTCAGTACGTTACATTCATGTTTAGAAAACATGTAGAAGCAATAAACTGTCACTTTCTCAGTTTACAGAGAAAAATATGAGAGAAACTTATTTACTGTAAATATTCAAAATCATCAAAGGAATCAAAAAGTAAACACAATGGACTTATTTAGAATCAGCAGTGAAACCAGAAGAAACAATTGGAAACTACATGCACTTAAAAAAGAGAAGAGGAGGCACAATTATACACAAAGTTGTGTGGGAGTCTGAAACAAGCTATTAAGCCATGTTGTTGAAGCCAATAACCTGGCTTCCTTCAAGAAATTGTTGGCTGAGATATTTACGTCAAATAGCAAGACACTCCCAAAACTAGATGGGTTGAGTGGCCTCCTCTCATTTGTAGTATGTTATCTTATTATAATCTAAGTATTGAAACTGATAAGAAAAGGCAATGGGCCTACAGATCCCTGCAGCATACCATCTCTCATATCTATTGTAATGCTGCTAGGGGTAGTATACTCAATGGGTGGTATTTTCCTATGCATGTCATGGATTCTTTTATGCTTCTGACAGTACCAAGATGGCCATGAAAAGAAACCACATACAAAATGGTAGCGTGATGTAATACCTGGAACAGGACACAGGAGTATTCCTAGTTCCACACAATACAAGTTGAGAGATATACTCCTCCGAATTGGAAACACTGTGAACTGTAGTGGAAGCTGCCAAACCATGATTGCTGAACTGTGTTGACTGAGAAAGGAAAAGCAAAGCCACATGGACTTGAAAGATAAAGTTATCCTGTTTAAATATATTCCTCAATTGTGGTGAGGTTTGTCTTAATACTCACCTTTAACACGACTGGTTTGATGACCACACACTCCAGCGGTATCACACTACCCAACCAAAAGAGGTTAAGCCCCTTAAGATGATACACTATTTCCTGTTCACTAAGCAGTTTGTAATCAATTTGCATACATTATCTCAGATTTCTGTTGCTTCTACTTTGAAAACTTGTATTAGGGACCATATCAAAAGTTTTCTCAAAATCCACCATGGACCTTTTATTTACTGACTTTGCTGATTGGTCAAAGAATTCCAGTTAGTAAAGATCACTTACTTGTAAAGATATCCGTAAAATATACATTCAGAATTCTTATTATATAGTAAAGATCAGATATCATTAGTACATTTTAGGTACTACAACAGCACAAGCTGGTATTATTGTTTATGTATGATTTTTGTCTTATTTGGAGTACGTTTTCTTTTGCCACTCATTGTAGTATAACCTCAGTAGCTCAATATACTTTTTTATATCTTTCAGTCTTGAGTCCTCTCATATGAAATCTATTTTCTGATTTTTTAAAAGATGAAACCATGTAGGTGTACTTGAACATAATTGTTTTAAGGATTAATTTGTTTTCAGCCTATATTCCCTCCTATTCCAATCTTACCACTTTCCTTCATAGTGTGCTTTATGAAAATAATAAAACCTGCTTTACAAACATGATAAAATCTTATTTTAGATGTAGACGTTTTTGCCAATTTCTCTGGTTTTCTCTCATACTACAAACACGTACGGTTGAGGTCAATTGGCGTCCCTAAATTCCTGCCTGTGCATGGAGCCCTGTGAGCCATCCAGACAATCTCCTCACTTGCACATGTTTTCTGCTGAGTTGGGCTCCAGATAACCATGACCCTGTACAGAACTAAGCACAGGGTGCTTGAAGACAGATGGATGGAGTCCTATACCACCTATCGTTTATCCATATCAACCACTCCTGGCCATGTTTCAGCAATGTCTATAACATTAAAGTTTCCTCATAATATAATTGCCTTGATAGCTTACATTTGATTGTGTTTCTAGCATTGAGGTGCAAGCATTAAAGAATGTATGTGCTATTAGTATTTTCTTAATATTACCCAGGGCTTTTATGTTCCCAACACAATTAGCCAGTTGTGAACTCCTTGCTCCCCAATTCAAATACTCCTCAAATTCTTGATGCATGTGCTTCCTCATATATGGTACCCCTCTATTTCTGGGGCGATGTAGCACACTACAGTACAGGTCTCATTTGTTACAGAGGGATCCCCAATGCCTCATAGATCTAATCCCTCTCTTCTCTGCACCAATCCTTAAGCCAAATACCAAATGTTAATATTCTTATTGGCTCCCTGTCTGTGTGCTACATCTGTAGAGAAGACCACTGTAGACTTATGTCCTTAGTTTACAAGCTGAATCCTTAATTTTGTCTTGCAGAATCATCAGCCTGTTCTTTCCTATCTCATTTGTTTCCACATGAACCATGATAACTGGATGCACTCCAGCCAGGACATTTACAACCTGGTTTGCTCCAGGCAATCAGCATATTGTATGAGACTGATTATCACTCATGTGCACTGCACGCAAGATAAAAGAAAGGACTTGTGATACACAAATAAGCTTTCACATCTAGAACACTTTTTTTTTCTAACATCCTGCTACAGATATTGTTAAAATATTGTTATGCTGACTGCGTACCTGCAAAACTGTTGATTCGGATTGTTCCTGAGGAGGCAAAAAAAAAAACACCAGGAAAAAAATTGATGGTGGAAAATAAATCCTCCTCAGCCAGTACTTCTGGTCTCTGCTACATTATAATGATAGTCTAGTGACTTTCAGTCTTTCAGATATGGAACTATGCAACACCAATCTGAGGCTAAAGTCTTATCAGTTCATCTCACAAAACATTATCTGTGGTTATCGTGCAGATAAACATTTATTCAATTTAAAAAGTAGCACAGTAGTTTTATTCTCTAGATTTTAAACCTTATAAGAAAATAGACTATAGTGTCTTTGTATAGGCTGGAATGAGTCATTTGAAATCAACACAACATTTTACAATTATGGTCTTAATAAATCTTTGCCTGAAAAATCTCCTTCTAATGGCATCTGTAAAAGCTTTTGAAAAAAAAAATCTTGAATTTGATGTTTTAAATGGCAATTTTGTAAAAATAAATGCAAGATGACATCTTTTACGTCGCTAGGTTTATCCATTGCCATTTCAGCGTAGTTTTGGTGGAATTACATTTCTAAGAGGGAGAATCTAAATGCTTTCTTGACCTCCCAAAACCATTTGCAAAATGACGCCCCTGCTCTAAATGTGATATTTGAGGTGATTTTGATCTTTTAGCTTCTTATAATTTTTGAAAAAAATAAACACAAAATGAATATTCCTTTATTCCTTTATACTTTGAATTTTATCCTTTACATCTTTGTGCTGTCAATTTGACCCTTTTTTAAAACTTGACAAGTTCCTGTTTATTCATGCCACAGTCACCCTGTAAGTACCGTTGTGTATTATGTCTTCAGCTTTGGTAAAAGCTTCTAGATCATTATTCTAATGAATAATTTAATACTTAAAACTATATATCTGACTATGGAAGTCTATTTATGGACTGTCACTGAAATTTACAGCTGTTTAACTCATACGGTAGTAAATCCATACTTAATATCTGCAGTACAGAGACAGATTATGTAGTACCTACAGCACAGAGGCACACAGTGCAAGGCTCTGTCTCAGAGATGTAATAGCCTCCATCCTCCAGGACCTGACCCTCGTACAGACACACTGAAAATATCATGGACAGTTAGAAAGAAAGAAAAACCTTATAAAATTATTCCAAGCATGCCCGATATTCAGAATTATTTATCAAGGATAGAAGTTGATCTCTGTTCGTGGAATAACTGATGCAGATAACAAAAACATAAGAAGTATTTTAACTGCTTCTGCTTTATGGAATAAAACACTGTGCTATGTTGGAATAAATATGTAGCATTTTGCTAAAAAGTCCTAAGCGCTTTTAAAACATTTCAATACATTCTTTTTCACCCATTACTGTTCTGAGTATAAAAGGGCAGTGAATATTAAAAAAAAGTTACACTCATGACAGTACCAAGCTAAACACTGTTGATTTAAAAAAAGTACGATAATAAAAAATATGATCATTTCAACCTATGAAAAACCACTATGTGAGGGAGGGTAGTGAAGACAGAGATTGATCTTGCTTCTTCACTGTTTTGTCAAATGAGCCAGCAACTCATTGAAACTTATAGTCCTCCGCTGTCTACTAGATTAGGGTGAAAGGTCAGTCCTGTCATATAAAGCATGAAAAATTAAGCTATCACTCTACAGAGCCTTTATGAAGTAAAGACTGGCTCAAAGGACTGAGAAAGTCCAGGTCTGCCACTGGGAGCTAGAGGTTTAGCAAAGAAACTGAGAACAAGAGGGAGCTCCGCTCAGCTTTTATAAAGGAAAAATACAACTGTAGAGTTAAAATAAGAGCAATGTCTCGATTCACATTTTATTTTGAGAGCAAAACCCTTTACAGTGTAAAGGAGCAAAGAACGATTTGACTGTTGTAAGTTATTGGTGGTTTAAGTGCTTACACCTGTAACAATGGCTCAGATATCCCAGCCACTGGGATGTTACAACAGATTTAAATAATTAAATGCTTCAACTAATGGCAAGAATGGTGAAATGGTAAGAGTGATTATTGTATACGTAATTGTTTACATGATTATTGTATTATTGTATCCTTATTTGTCTACATATGTTTTAGGTATTCGGTAATTCTGTATGAATTGCTACATAACTTACATGAATTGTGTCCATTTGAAGATTGCCCATGGAAATATTTTTAATGCCTCTGAAGTTGTGCTTAGTGTGATTTATAATTGTAAATATCTTCATTACATGGATAAAAATCTTAAAAGTAGAACAGTTTAGATAATGTAGAGTATGTGCAGTCAGGATAATTGTTAATAGTTTATTTTCCTTATATATGTTAATAAATGCACTTACCTTTTCCAATGAATATATTTTCCACAAAAAATAACAGCAGCATTCAGACAATAGAAAGAAAAGGGAAGAGCTTGTGAATAACTGGACATGCTGTTTTTGTCCATATTATTGAGCTTTTACTTCTATCCTCTATGTGACCTGAAAAAGCTAGAGAAGAACTAGACTGCAGCTAGATTAGAAGCACAATACTGTCTGGTCACTTGTCTTCTTTCAGTGAAGTCTTGTACCACTGTGCCATCTTGTGGTTTGGAGGGAAGCTGCTGGACTTATCCATCTTTCACACCAGTGTCATATTCATTTCCCCTATAATGCCTTACACCCTCCCACAAAATTATAATAAGGTTCTTGAAAAATGTTTATGGATTGTAATGTGAACTTTTTACAGCTTATGTTTGAGATTAGAAGGTAATTACATTGCCCGTGAAATGGGATGGAGTGTCTCAGATAAAAGGAAGACCCTGGGCAAAAAGAAGTTCAGATTTTTTTGCAGAGGTCAGAACAGACACACTTTTACTTTGACCCATATCTGAGACTGGCCATTCCAGACTTAATAGTCTAAACACAGACCTTGTTAGGAAATGGATGTTACAGAGTGAATCTTACCTGTGGTGCTTGAATTTGCTTTCCTACACTGTTTAAATGTGCACTGTTTGTGAGCTTACAGTAAATAAACATGCACATTTGTAACTGTACTTCTCAATCTGGCTTTAATTATCCACTAGGTTCCATTAAGACCACTTGGCAAAGGGAGTTCTGTCATACTGTTCCTTTTCCTCAGCAGTTAATGGAGCAGCTAACTGGCCTTATTTGTGTGTCATAAGAATATAAAGAGGAGAACTTAAGAAAAGGACATTCAGCCCATCTTGCATTTTTGGTAGTTGTAATAGCTAAGTACAGTACATCTCACCTGACTAAGTCTGTCTCAGATACCAACAAGTCATTGTGTATAGAACTGTTTCCTAGACAGTTAACCACCACACCATACAGAAAAAGAAATATTACTGAGTGGATGAAAAAGAAAAGTAAGCCCACAGACGAGCACCTTTAGCAATAGGGTTCTTTTCACAAAGCTCAACAGAGAAATCCAAGATTCTCAGCTTCATGAGGCCACAGGGCCACAAGACAGATTCCTTTGTAAAGAAAGTCTATGAACAGCACAGTACTGATGAGAAGTTAAAGATCAGGAGACATAGATAAATCACCATAAAAAATCACCAAGGGGCAGGAGCTACAGCCTTAATTCTATCTGAGTTGGCATCCAGTTTGACATGCTAATGCAGGGATGTTACATGGGAAGTGAGGTGGAGAAGATAAGAGACTATGTCTATGTATGTGAGACTATTTATGTGAATGAGAAAGTTTAAGAACTCATGTAATGTAAAAGCAAAGGGAAAAGATGAGAATCTTAATGCAGCCAAGCTTGGCTTGTAGCAAGGAGATACAAAATATTATGTCTTAGGCTTCCCCTTGTGTAGTAAACCTTTGGACTGGTGTGGCAGTTGAAAGAGAGATGGACTGTGAAATTAGACTAATCTAATAATTATCTTTATGGTGCATTCTAAAAGGTGCTTGAGGTTTTAGAAATGCATTTGTGGTCACGGTTGTCACAGTGTCACTAAGTATTTCATCCTACGGCTTGGATCAGGTATAGCATGGTCAATAATTGTGTCATACTGAGTAAAGGCGGAACTAGAGATTTATTAGTGCTGGGAGCAGGGAAGTTATGAAGTGGAAAGACATAAATGATGAGGCATGTTTAACCAGTAAATGTGCTGGTGGCTTTACTGTCTGTAGAGGGCTACTGAGAAAGCTCGTAATGGAAAATGGTGGGGGGGGAGAAAGGATGCATCAGCAGCCAGACAGGCTTCTGTGGAGCAGGAGAGAACTGCACAATGATTCAACATGTGGGCAGCAGCCCAAGCTGAGGGTAACAATGCAGAGTGTGATGATTCCATCTATGAACCTCTTTAGAGTCATCTAGAGCACTAAGGAAGACGGTCTGAGCTACGGGCTGTGAACTAATAGGCTAGACTTGATGCAGTCTGAAGTTGTTTGGAGGGCTCCAATGGGGACAGAGGAGAGAGAGGACTTTGGAAAGGAAAGATACAAAAACAACATATATTTCTGGGGCTAAAGGCGCAGTGGTTTGCAAATCCAATAATGTAATGAGGGCTGAAAGAGAAGAAAATATAAAATAGAACAGAGACCAGGTGGGGACTGCAGACTGTGAGGAAGAAGTAGAGGAGAGGACAATGAGCTGGTGTCCCAGGGTCATGGATGCATTGAAGGCATGATATAAGGTGGAACCGGAATAGAATGGAAGATATCATGGTGACTCTGGCGAGTCTGCTGTTTTCCCTGAAACATGGAGAAAAGACTCTGAAGTTCTTCTTTCAGTTGGCAAAATGAAAGTGGACTCCACACTCCTTCAGAGGGCTCTGGGGATGTGGGAAGTCCCTAATATTAGGATTTTGTTTTCCTAATTTCTTCTTAGAAGGGAAAGCAGCCACACATTGTTGAACAGTAAGGTTTGTATCAGGTGAGAGCAAATCCAGAATACTGTAACACTGAATATTGTCTTTTAAGGAACAAGTAATAACAAGTAAAAAATATTCCATGCTGAAAAGAGAAGAAATAAAACACAACATTGTTTTTTTTCTTCTCTTTTCAGCATGGAATAAACCTATTACTTGCTCCTTTGCAGCTACCCACCTGAACTACTATTGTCTTTTATCCTCCTTTACTCATCTCATTCTCTGTGAACAATGGGAAGGACACGAGAAAGAAAGGATGGGCATAGAGGGTGAGGTGGAGAGCGACCTTAACGACTTGAGTGGACAGGGCAAGTGGCTTGTTTCCTGGAGATCAGACTGAGGAGCCAATGGTGCAAAGCCACTACCTGTGGGATTATGACTGCAAGCCTCTAAGTCAGAATCAACCCTAAAAGATTAGATTTGCTTGGAAAAGGACGCACTTTTTGAAGAAATGCAGGACTGAAGGCAAATTCTGCTTCTCAAAAGGTTGGGAGCAGACTGCAGGAGAGGGATAGGAAGAGATGGAAGTCGGTGTGATCAGACCAGTGAGTCTGTGACACGAAAGTAACACCTTCAGTTTCAAATCAGAGTTCCATGACTTACTGTGTCAGAAGCACTGGAGCTTGGATTTCCTCAAGCAGGTGAAAGAAAAAGAGGCACCACAGAGAATAACACGGTCAGCTCTGTCTCTGGTAAGTGCAGACGCCAAATGTGAAAACAAAACGGGCAAATGAGGAAGTACAGGAAACTGCTAGTTGTCGTCACTGCTGCTCAAGGAGGTACCACCAGTTATTGAATAAAAGGGTTCACACACTTATTCGCATGAGAGTTACTGTTGGATCACTTTGTTCATTTTGTCTGCATGTTATATGATTAGTGAGATTACCTCTGTCTGTTATTAAGACTTTCATGAAGATTCAAAATACACACGAATATGGACAAAATGGTTCACAAACACTTAATCAGAACTATGTATCATATTATTAACTTTAACTATCTTAACATAAAGTATTGAATATTTGATGCATGTGTGAATATGTGCAATGATGGAGCCCTATGAGTAAGGTTCTCATGTGCTCTGGTGATGATTATATGATATTTTCTTACCTGTGCAAGTAGGACAGCACTCTCCCAGTAGGGGATAGGGGTGAGAGCAGGTAACAGTACAGCTCACCTCTTCACAGGTCACTTCTCCAAACTGAGGGAGATATAACACACCCTCAGTTTTATATCAAACTAGGACATAAACAAATCAAATGTCTCACCTGACAGATGCAGTGGATGCAGGGCTGGTTCTCCAAGGAAAATGTCTGCCCATTCCCCACCTTCCGTCCCTCATAGTTGCAGTCTGGAACAGGCAAGAGGTGATAAACCGTGTCAGAGTACAGACAGACTTGATTGCCTGACTCCCATCAATGTACCCTTGACGTGGACTGTGACTTACCCTGGCACAAAGGGCAGCATTGACCCTCCTGGTGGAATGGGTAGGTGCAATTGGGCTGGCAGTGCACTGGAGAGCAGGCTACAGAACCAGCCTGAGAGCAGGGAGATACAGAGTTAATAGCCCAGTACATAGTGTCATTATTAAAAAAAATAAAGATCTCATTCAAGAGGGGAGAATCTTAGTAAAAGTACTGTACAACAACAGACATTAAAAAATAAATAACCGAGTGTTACCTTTATTATAGAAAGCCTTAGTGTAAAGGGCTAAATTAAAAAAAATGTCAATTTGATTGATAAGAGTTCAGAGAAAATTAAACTTTTCATGACAAGAAGTGTATGACCTACATAATTTGTCATTTTAATAATTCAATTAATTGATTGTCTGGAAACAGGAAAGCAATTTCTTCATATTAAGATTTTTGGACTGCTCATTCCATCCTTTTTCTAACCACCTCATCCAGTTCAGGGTCGTGGGTAAGCTAGAGCCTATCATGGCAAGCAAGCACATTATTGGCCATATACAATTTTTACTATACATATTTCTCATATTTGCCTTTTCACATACCCCAACTTGCTCTCCATGAGACACACAGACAGGGAAAGGAGCTTGGGGTAAGAGTGCAGGGTCAGCCATTTATACACCGCCCCTGGAGTAGCTGGGGTTAAGGGCCTTGCTCAGGGGCCCAATGGAGTAGGTTTCCCCCGCCAGCCGCGGGATACGAACTGGCAACCTTCTAGTCAAAGACGCAGATCATTAGCCACAGAGCCACCGCAACGCCCCTAGATAGCACCCTAGGTCAGGAATTGAACATTTGGCTCAGTGTGCAATGAGGCAGCAATGCTAATCACAGCACCACTGTGCTGGTTTTGACATCCAACATTAAAAAAAAATATCTATGGCATCATCATTTTTTTAAAATTTTGTTAAAATAGAATTCTATACAGTCCAGGAAATGCTGAGACTAACCAGACAGATGCAGGTGAGACAGGGGTTTGATTGTGAAAGAAAGCTCTCGTTGATCTCATACACCACACCTCTGTAGCTGCATCCTAAAAATGACACTAAAGTTAATTTTCTCTGCATCAGCATTACTGGATGTACAGCATAATAAACCCATGCCATAGCTCCAGTCTATTAGATGCAGATCAGAAACCTTACTGAGAAACTGTAAGAACATAGAAAAAAGGTGTATACTACTGATACATAAAAATGCTTATACTTTAATTGAACTATTAACTGTGACCCAATGAAGCACACAACAAAATGATTATTATTATTATAAGAACACAGCTTCCTGTGTTAAAATGGTATCAAGTGTCAGGCTGAACATGAATGTTTAAGGAACTGCAATGTTATATATACATTTTGGGGTTATAAAGAATTGGCATTCATGAGTGCTTTTCAAATCACAAAGTAGAAAGTACATGGTAACTTGTAAAGCCTCCAATTCACATCACAAAATACACTAAATTTTCAGGTATGAGTAGCACCATATTGCCTATATATATATAGAATTTTATCTTCTAAATCTGCTTTATTAGTTATTACTTATTGATAAAGTGCTTAGTATATTGTGGAGTTCTTACCCATGGAGCAGTCAGGGCAGCACTGTCCTGGGACCCTGATTGGATGAGAACAGCTCTCGATGCATTCCGTCCAGTGACACACCACCTTGCCAGCAGCCTGCAGCACACAGAATGTCTCACAACTCTTGTCCAGGCCCTCTGTGTTCCCCTCATTCACACTCTCCCCGGCCCTCAGTGGCTGGTCTATGATATCCTGTTTCAGTTGCAGAGTTGTAAGTTGGACAGGTAACATTTTGTAAAGTGTCTATGTTTTTAATTTAATTAAAACAACGCACGATTACTTATGGAGTTATTATGCAGTGAATAATAAGTCACAATGTGTTCATGGTCTTCCACTTGGTTTGTTTGATGACTGCCTGGAAATATGGTAAAGAATAAACAACTGGTCCCTATCCATGTTCTTTAAGAATAAATGATGTGATAGTAACAAAACATTCAGAATTGTAAAAGGTAAATGATGATCAAGTTTCTCACAGTTCAAGCTATGTGAATTGAAAAAGACCACAGTACAGAAATATCTGCCATTAACTTTCTTGGATTGAGAGACTCTCCTTGAAGAATGCGCACACTTTATGGCATAAACAATTATATATAATTCAATTATACTTTAAGTGTTATTTGAACAAGCAACATAGTTTACAGGACATATGATGTGGTGGATTTAGATTTTCAAAACTTTTTTTTAATGTTTCACAGAAAAAAGTAATTCTTACATTACAGAAAGTAAGTATATGATATAATAAACACACAATAAACATTGATTGTAAGTTAAGTAAGTTTGGGATAAACGTGTCTGCTAATTGAATAACTGCAAATATTCATTCCTCCCAGTCGAAGAACTGAAAGGGCTATCTGTAGGTTTAGTGCATGCAACCTACTGTTCCAGCACTTCCACTTCTCCTGTCTAGGCCCGACTCAAAACCCACTGCTGGTTCTAGACAGAACCTGTACACTAATTCATATAGGTATCCTTATTACCTCTGTTGTTACAACTTTATTGTAGTAATTGCCACATACATATTGTTAGGATTATTGGAAGTGGCTGTTGAGGTTGATGTTAATATTGTAGTTCTCAGGAGCTTCAAAGAAAGAAAGGAAATGAAGGGTCGACTTGGATCTGAGACACACTGATCATAGGAATTGCCTGGTTTACCTTTATTAACTAGTTTCTCAGTAAATGATTAAGAATCATCAACAGCTGAGGAACAGGGGATAAAAACAGTCAGGTATACAGAGAAAAGAAGGAATGGAGAGAGGGAAGGATTAATATGAGAGGACATACAGCAAGACACAAGAGAAGAGGAGAGGAGACAGTGTCAGGCAGAAGGTCCTCATTCCAAAAAGCTTTTAAGTCCAGATTTGAGTTATGTTTTTGAATCTTGTTAAGAGAGCTTGACATTCTGTTCTTTTAAAGAAATCCTGATTTCCTGTATAGAGAATCCCTAGGTTAAAAATGGCTTCTCCTGGTTTGTGAATGCATTTTGTAGTATCCAGGTTTATAGCAAGAGAGGTTTAACTTAAGGTAGAATTCTGTTTAAGATAAGATCACTTTATTAGTCATATTAATTTATCGCATTAGGAATTCATCTTTTTGCGCACCCCAGCTTGCTCTCCATGAGACGCAGACAGGGAGAGAGAAGCATGGGGTCAGAGTACATGGACAGCCATTGTACAGAGCCCCTGGAGCAGCTGGAGTTAAGGGCCTTACTCAGGAGCCCAACGGAGTAGGATTCCTCTGCCAGCCATGGGATTTGAACCAGCAACAGGCACAGGCACAGATCCTTAGCCACAGTGCTACCAATCCACCCTCTTTGGTGCAAAAGGCAGGTTTATGTACAGTATATGTTTGGGCCTGTTAGGTGTTATATAGTATTAGAATACCTGGTAGCAGTCTGGGTTTTTTTAATTGGTCTGGTTGTAGTGTAGGCCTTTGAACTGCCTTCTTTGTAAATAGTGTAACTAACTGTATGTTGTATGTTTATGTTGTTTAGTTTGTGGTTTGTCCTTTAGAGGCACGTAAATTCTTTGTTCTCTAGCACAGCTTTGTTGAGAGGAGTAACAATCCAGGACAAAACACAAACTACACTACACACAACATTCAACACACAAGTTACTTTATGTACAGTATTTACAAAAAAGGCATTTCAGAGTGACATTCTGGTCACCCAGAAAACCCCAGACTGCTACTAAGCACTAAACTCTTAATGTGCTTACAGAGGCCACACAAGAGATGAGCTGCCTTCTAACTAAATACAATGCAACGTGCAGTTAAATCTCTCTTTCTGCAACCCAGATGCCACAAAATAAATGGGAGCCTATATCCCTATCCATAAAATGCACCCTAAGCAGGAAAGATGTTTCTAACTGAGGTATTTTTTACCAAGGAAACCCAGGTTCCTTAAAAACACAGAATAGCACGCTCTCTAACAAGTTTTAAATACTTAGCTCCAGTCAGGTTTGATTTGGATGATCATGACATAGGGACTCTTGCCTGGCACAAGCTTCAACTCCCAATTCCTCTGGATTCCTTTCTTCTCTGCTTCTTCTCTTCCTTTTGTGTGCTCTGTTTTTCTTACCGTATATTGTGTGTCTGTACTGCTCCTTGACAATCATTAATCCACAATTTACCTAGGTGTACTAAGGTAAACTTTACAATTGTTTCTGCTCAAGGGACCCCCCCAGACCTCAGTAAACACCCTCTCGGATTTGAAGTTAGAAGTGTTTACTCTTCCCAGTGTCACAAACTATCTAAAATCTAAGAAACACTTCTCAGTCACCTAAAGCTGTAACAATATGTTTGGCAAGATATAACTGTCCTGTTGTAGGCTTGACTATTTGCTAATTAATATGCTCTTCTCTTGGGAGTTAAGGTTGGTTAATACTGTATTTCTTTAATGAGCTGGTGTTCGAAGCAAATGATTGGTATATTTTGCTGACTCATTAAGAGAATTTGTCAGCTTTTTTGCAAGAGTTTTTTCTGCAAAATAACTCTTGAGGACTGGCAGGGAGTTCATCTTAAGAGTTCAGCCAAAACATCTGTTTCAGTGTTCTGGGACAGAACCTGTAAAGCTCCAGTATCAATTCATTAAAGAAGTTCCTTACAGCTCGTTAGTAGCATTCTTTTTGTTTTTTCTAGTATCATTCCCTGCCCACCAGGTCATTATGTTGTGATTGTATTACCTTTCGTTTGGTAAAGATTTGTATCAGCGGTGTCGAGATCAAACTTCTGGAGGAGCCAGTGTTTTCTGAATTTTAGCTACTTCTGTGCTCTTATGCCGGCGTCACACTACATGACTCGACACGACTTCTAGTCAGAGAGCATGTCAAATTTAACGACTGCAGTTGCTGGATCTCGCTGCCTTTTCTGTCCTAGAGGGTGTCAAATTATATGACTAGGAATCACAGGGGGTGACTAGTTACATGACTTTTCATTACGGTTCCAAATCTTGTATTGCGCCACGAAAGTACTGTACCACGAAGTCGCCTCATTTTGGCAGCCAATCAATGTGGAGCACACCAGAATGAGAAGAGGGGCACGGCACGAACAAACAACAAACAAACAAACAAGCAAACAAGCAAACAAACAACATGGAGAATAAGCAGGTAGTTGCTGCTGTTTCTGTAGTTTGATTTTTTCGTAGCGAGTTGCAGAGAGTCGTAGGGGCTGTTAAGAGCGCTATGAGTGAGTCACTGGAGATGTCACACTACACAACTGACTCTCTACAACTCGCTGTGACTTTCTTACGATTATGTAAATGAAGGCTACAATTGAAAATTCTAGGAAAAGTTGTGTAGTGTGACGCTGGCTTTAGTTACTTAGCTGATATAATTATATAATTAACAGCATAATTGTGAATTCTTCTAACCAGTCTTGGAAAAGTTTTATAAGTAACTATAATGGAGGTGCATTACTCTTATACTAATCACCTACAAGAGACATTAAGAAAAATTCTTTAAATGTTTTTATATAAATTTGTATATATAAGGAAATAATTAAGTTTAATGTTTAATTATACTCAGGTTGGACCAAGAATCAGAAGATACTAGGCATTCCAGAAATTGAAGAAATATTAAGGAAACTTTGGCAGCGTATTTCTCAGTGGGATTTCAATACAGAATGAGTTATTGCATTTGGACAGTATCACATATGGATTACAAAGCAAACTTTCCCAATTTGGATTTTTTTGGGAACTATATCACGGATTTCATTAGACAGCTCAGTAAACTGGAATAACCCTTTGATGGAGATCATCAGAATAAGTACTTGTATGGAGTTGTTTCAGAAAGAACTGATTGCATTTTATTTTCTTAAATGTGAATTTGTTCACTATGACTAAATGTCTGGAAATGCTTCATTATTAAAGGGAAATTGAACATTATCTTTATGTTTAAGGGTTAGAAAGAATCAGCATTGATGAATGCATTTCAACACCACCATGAAAGTAAAATGTTCAAATGTTCAATGTGTAAAACCTCCAATTTACATTACTAGATGAAATTTCAAGGTATGCACAGCACTGTAAACAAGCAGGCTTATGAATACATCTCTTTTAATGCTGCGCTTGACTTTGAGACAGTTTTGCTGACAAATACTACTTACTTGTTAACTCTGCATGCAGATCACATTGGAACATTTCTGCAATGAAGTGTCTGCTGTATAATCTGTACTTATTTGCAAGTACATCGCATTACATGAGTCATTACAGTGACTGTTGAACAGGAAAGGCCGGTTATAAGTCTTGCAAATTCCCCCACTTTGTTCATTTTGTTACCGATATCTAATAATTGGGCTGAGAAACTGTGACTGCAGTTCCACTTTAATTACCTCTATGTATTGGTTGAATTGGTCTTTGTCAAATACCGACCCTATAAATATTTGTCACTTTATTGACATTGCTCCTTGTTTCCTTATTTCTCATGTTGCTTCAATCTGGATCAGGTCAATTATTATTAGTTCCATGTAATTCCTGCACACTCAGACCCACCGTCTCTTTACTTACCTGACACACACAGGTCTCACAGGGGTCTCCAGGAGACCAGATCTGTCCCACTGGAAACTCTAACCCATTGTCATCCACAGAACAGCCTGCTGAGGAAATAGAGCATCACTGTTCCTTGCAATCATACATCCAGTTTGTCTCTAGATGATCTGTAGTTTCCCTGTTACTCTCTCCTATTGTGGTTCACTTCAATAAGAATAAAAATATGTAACCATCTACATTGCTTACAAATGAGAACTCAGTGGCCATAAAATGAATACAAGTTACTTTGTATACCAGGAAGAAGTACAATATACCTGTTTATGTATTTTTATAGAGCCACATAAATTTTTATTTTTCTCATTAATTTGTCTCAGAGTGAATCTCAATTGTTACTACTCCCTGCTCATAGAGTAAGTAAAATCCTCTCATGAGACTTCCTGGAAGCTGTTAATTTGCATGTATGGCCAAGCAATAGGGTATGCTATAATAAGCATTCATTTGTCCAGATTTGGCTATTGAGAAAAAGTTATCATTGTGAATGACAAAATGGAAAACAGCCATTTATACAGCATGGCATTTGCTTTCTAAAGGGTACAACAGCTTAAATTGCCACACCCAAGAATGGAATACACAACTTTCCAGACACAAAGCTGAAGCATTAACCACTACTGTACACTGCAGCTCCTGTTTGTGTGTTTTTCACGTCTTTTTTCCCTCAGCTCTGCTTCCCTCTCTCTCACCTTCTCTCTTCTGTGTCTGAGCACAGGTGGGGCAGCAATTCCCTCCTTCCCGCAGCCAGTCTTCTAAAGGACAGTCCAGTGTTGGACAGGGGGGGTAGAAACAGTCAACCCGTCCATTCTGGATAGAAGCAGACAGAAACAATGGGATAGCAGGCCGAGACGACTCACATAACAACATGCAACACCAAGCATGAGAAGAAAAACTGAAGACCGCTATAATAGGAAGCCTGAACCATAAAACCTGCTGCACACTGGTGCCTTAAAGCAGTGGACTTTTTTTTAACTGGAAGGTTGTGGGTTCAAATCCCAGGTGAAAAGCTGCTGTTGTACCCTTGAGTAAGGAATGTCACCCATATTGCTCCAGTAAAATACCCAGCTTTACAAATGTAAATCTAATTTAAATAAAAGCACCAGCCAGATGAAATTAGTAAAAGTTGTTAAATAGTTATTAAATCATATTTATTAAAAAGATAGGTATGGAATAGTGAAACAAACAGACATACTCACAGTGAAATAAGGTCATCTAGCCAACAGATGAGAGTCGCAAAGACAAGGTGAGGCTTGAAGACAACATAGATATAGTAGAAAAGAAAGTACACGTGCATAGAGTCAAATAGATGGGCTGGCCAAGGGATGGACAGAGTCAGAGAGCGTACCAGGCAGACACAAGTGGCACAGCTGTCACCAGGTGAAGAGAACTCTGAACCTTCTGGGTACTCCTGGCCGAGGTACATGCACTGGACTGAAATACAGACAGACTGTAAAACAGTATGAAATCTCACAGAATACTAAGACTGCTACTGAGTGGTAATATGCAATAAAGAGTTATTTGTTGTGTGAATTTGTTCTGTGTTTTTATGCTGTGATCATACCGCAAGAGGGAAGACTGGCACGGAACTACTGTAAATGCCTCATACATTCCTTATTGCAGTCCACAAAGAACAATGGGATACAGAACCTATACACAATTGTATAATCCATAATCAATAATCCTTAATCTTCCAAGGCAATATTCCTTAATTCCACTGCCCCATGGTTTTTTTAAATTTGCAGACAAAATTATGGACTGTTGTTTAGTCAACTTTTATTATGCTGCTTAAGCAACTTTGATGATGATAGCAAACCCTATTTAAATACAATATAACAGTGCAGACCTGGGCAAAGTGGGCAGCACTCAGAGAGCACAGGCTGGGCACAGCTGACAGGAGGACAGACTGGAGATAAACATGTCACATTGCCTGCCTGTAGAAAAAAAACATCATCACTAATATTCAGAACTTACCTGTAGATACCCACATTATGACATTTAACAAGAGATGCGATGGACACTTGTAAAACATTAATACAGCTGTCCTCATGCAAGAATAGTTCCAAGGGACTGACAGATTTTTTATTACAGAATTTCTAAGTGTTTGAAAATACCTTAAATGTGATGCAAATTTCTTAAATGACATTAAAATACAATTTTTTAAAAATGTAATAAAAGTTCCATCTGAAAGTGGGACAGCTGTTCCTTCAGCATATATATAAAATAGAGCTATGATGTCTTAAATAAATTGATACAAACAGAAACAAAAGCACAAATCCATACTCTCTACACATATTTACACAAATATGTACACTGAGACGCCCACACCTACCAGACAGAGACATAGTGTGCAGCTATCATTTTCAGGAGAGAAAGTATGTTCGTCCTCCAGAACTAGACCTTGGTACAGGCAACCTGAACCACAGAAAAACAGACACCAAGAGAAAAAGAAGTAAGTGAAGTGAGTTAAGTAAGAAAAATAAACATACATGATCATGAGCATCAAAAATATTATTAATATATATTAACATATCATTCAAATATAATTTGTCTTGAGAGCTCAGACTTTATCAGCACAGTTGACTCTAAACCACTCCTGGAAGGTCAGCCAGGCAGTATGTACAGTATATGTGGAGGAGCAGGAGTGCAACATTAGAATTTGAACTCCTTCTGAACTGCTGATCAATAACACCATGTATTGGTTAGAAATTATTATGTAAAATGTTTTTACATGTATCTTTTATTAGATATTGTATTATGCTCCAATTATGGAACAAGTAATAGGTTTATTCCATGCTGAAACATGGGTTTATTGCAGCATGGAATAAACCTATTACTTGTTCCTTTGCAGCCTACGTATGCTGACGCAGCTACCCACCTGAACTACTATGCTCCAATTATGTTGAACATACTTTATAAAAGGAAATTACATAATACCTAATATTACTGAGCATCTGTATATACTTCATCACTATTGACTAGGTTTTTCAATGCCAAAGTCCATAAACATGATTTACTACAATCATACTGTCGTTCAGCTCTGCATCACCCCCTTTCTCAGTCCCTGGAAAGACAATTGGTCTTCAGATAATCTGGTCAACACTCTATCTGTAGTTCATCAATCACTACGTTCTCTGCCAGTCTGAATTACTCCTTTGGTCCCTAGCGAGCCATATGTTTTCTCTGGCTTTATCAGTCTGTGTCTTGGTATGTCCCTGTCCCCCAGTCAGTAGTCTGTTAGGGACTCACGCTTGCAGGTGGGGCAACA
The DNA here is from genome assembly GCF_055471065.1 of Atractosteus spatula. Lineage (NCBI taxonomy): Eukaryota > Metazoa > Chordata > Actinopteri > Semionotiformes > Lepisosteidae > Atractosteus > Atractosteus spatula. Next base: position 49,584,155 of record NC_142706.1, read on the forward strand.
CTGGTCAGGGTCCCAGGCTGGATGTGTACAGGAAACTGTGCAAGTCACATCATGGCAAATCACAGAGCCTTTCTGCCAAACACAAGGACAAAGGAGAGTTTGTCTTCTTTTCACCATTTTTTTATGGACAAGCTCAGTTTTAAGGTATTTTATGATTTACTTGATGAATTACTGAATATACTTCATCTCATTAACAGAATCCCTATTGAGAGTGAAAAGGAATAAAGTATAAAGTGTCATTCAGTGAGGCTGGAAAAAGGTCAGCAAGTACTGAATCCAAATGTAAACTCAGCCTCAAGAGTACTTCAGCCCTGAGAACAGTTTAGACCAGAAGACAGTTCAATCCTAAGGACAGCTTCTCTCTGAGAACAAATCAGTCTTTAATTATATTTTGCACTATTACCTATATACTCATCCCTTGTTATATGAGCACAATTGGTTCCAAAATTTGTGCTCTACAAAACATCTCGGATTCGCTACAAAAATGTTCATAAATGGGTATAAACCTGTTGAGTGTAGGTAGTTTTTTGATATATTAAATAGTTTGGCATAATAAATGGCTAGTTTACAGTATGTACTGTTTATGCTACAACAAGAAGAATTTACCAACACGTCTTTTTTGTAATTCTGCATTATGAAGCAGTTATGTGGATAAAAAAATTGTATGATCTTTGTAGTACACATGAACCATATGAAATGAATCAATCTGTTTGGAGATATTGATAATGTGTGTTCATCGAGCACATAATCAGAATAAAACTTTTTTTTCATTAAAATGTTAAATGTCATGAATCAATATTATTTTTACAACTATACATTTAAAATATTATTCTACATCATAACTATTATAATATCCTTACAATTCCTGTATAGTCTTAAGCGACTGTATAGCAGTTTTGATGTTTAGTGACATTAAGACTGTACATTGGTGTCTTATTATGAAAACAATAAAATTCCTCATTAATTATATGACTTACATGCTTCATTAGTCATTAGCCAATGCATAAACATTAACAGCAGTTACATCACAGTATTTAGCAAATGCATAAGCATTATGTCCTATCCTACACTGTACTGTAAGCACTCAAAATATATATAAAATAAAAAAAGTAAAAACCTCAATTTCTTGGAAAAAAACATCAATGAGAGTCCATCTCTTAAAAGCGAAAATCTGCTGTTTAAATGAAGAACTGGTAGAAATGACTATATCATGAATAAACAAAAACTAACAGTTTTCTATAGTGGTCACTAGTATGGGAAGGGATCAGTGTACTTAATTCTTGGGTGTTGTAATTTCTAAAAAAATGTAATTTCATCATGCTTGCCTAAGACAACTACGGAAGCACATTGCAGCTATCAAAGAAAAAAATATTTCATGTGGTATCTTGTAATTACAAGAACATGATCTCATTATTACAAGATAGTAACTTATCTACAAGAATGCACATTACCATGTACAGTAATGTGCTAATTACAAGCTAGCAACACTGTCACATAACCATTAGTTGACTTTCAGTTTTAGGCAGTGGAATCAATTGCAAGATATACTCTTTCTCGTTTAAGGATAAGTATAAGTATCCTTATGGTTATAATGATTGTGTTTACATTAGGTACAAATTGTAACATTTCATTACGGAAATAAGTCAGTGCACATTCTGCATATTGTCACAAACACTGACACCAGCTGAGCTATCGATGGTTTCAAGTTCATTCATAATGTTTGTTCATACACGTAAATGGTCATTGAAATTTCTGAATTAGTAGATAATTTACTATCTCATAGTTACAAGATAATGTACTATCTTGTGATTAAGATATCATTTTCTGGTTAGTAAGAGATACCACATGAAATATTTTTTCATGTTTATATATATATATTATAATATATAATATTTATTATATTTATAAATATATATTTTTTTTCCTTGATGGCAGCAATGTGCTTTTGTAGGTAACATCCAAGAGGACAAAAAAATAAATACAGAAGAACAAGCAACATGCTTTGCGTTTGTATCAGTGTGTAAGTTCACTTGTCTAACAAAAGTAGATATGTACAGTATGTACATATAGTATTGCTTTTTATCAAGAAATGAGTGTATTACATAGCTTTCCAGGTGATTCTGAAAATACTTGCTCATGATTCTGCTTTCTCAGACAGCAAATAGTGTCTCTTGTGTCCTTCCAAACAAAACACCATCATTATTTGACCCCTCTCTTAGAATCGTGGTATTGCATACTGCAGAATTCAGCTAGAAGCAATTCCATTATCAAAAGAAGGCAGGCAGCACTCCTTCTGATTGAGTCTGGCAGTAAGATGTTTAACTAATCAAAACAACTCGTGACATTCTCAGACATCTGGTCATCCGATTATGCATTCTCTGTTCATATTTAAACTATTCCTATATGCCATTTTACATTCTGTTTTCAAATACTGTATATGTTTCGTCCCTGTCCTTTCCTTTATGGTAATACAGCCTGTGCTGTGCTTGGATGATGAAAGGTCCCTGAAAGTCACTTTAATTCATAGCAGAAAAGACACTGAGTTTGTTCTGCATTCCAGATGGACATTCAATCTAACCTATTTAACTGTGTCTTCTTGCGTCCCAACAATTATCTTCAAAATTGATAAAAATAACTTGTTACTGTACAAACATTAAATGGTTTGTCTACAGGAGAGATTTAATTAGGTTACATTCTCAGCTTCAGAAAGACATGAAAGGTGTTCTATAGTTCCAACAAGAAAATGCAAAACCCTATTTTTAATACCGTTATTGTACAGTAAATATCTTTATGCTTTGGGTTGATTGAATACACTATAATTCCAGTAACCCTTTGCCCCTATTCCTGCTCTCTCCCCTGATAAATAAGATAAATAAAACTTCTTATTTATTTGTACTTTTCAGCATGGAATTGCGGTAACTTCTGAGTATTCCATTCAGAGAATATAGCTCATTGCAGAAAAGTGTAAGTCAAGACAGCTGGAGACAATAAGAAAAGGTGTCCTACCAGACAGGTGCAGTTGTTGCAGTCTGCGTCCACCCAGCTGCTGCCTTCACTGTACTGTGTCCCCTGATGGAGGCAGAGTACTGCAGTCAGTATTGGGAGGGGAGCAGGGATCAGGGCTATCCCAGAGCCAAGGGGTGTGGTAAGCGCTGGAGAAAGGGACAGTGAAGGTAGTGGAGGTGTGAGTGGAGCCCCTGTGCTGGAAAGGGTGAGGGCAGGAGCAGCAACATCTGTAGGAGGGGGGTCTAAAGGTGCAGCCCTCATTAGTTGCTCCCCTGTGGCTGCAGATGGATGGATATGAGGTTCTGCATCATAGTCACCTCCTATGAATGGAATTGAGTTCTGTGAACTAGGCTGGAGTGGGATGGATACAAAGGACTGGAGTGAGCTGCTCTGTGAGTATGAGCACTGTGTGGTTGAGGTCGATGGAGTTATCTGCTGTGCCTCAGTCTGTAGAGTGAAGTAGCTTAGGGTTTGAGTTGTGACAGGCACTGCTGTTGCTGGATAAGGCTGTATTGAGAGAATTGTGGAGACAGACCATGCAGATTGTAGCCATTCGGAGAGCAAGGCAAATTCTGTGTGGCTTTGAGTGAGGAAGTCGTGTGAAGTCAGTGGCGGAGTGGGGTGCATTGCACTAAAGTCTTCTGGGCTGGAGAAGTGTCTGGGGTGAGGATCGCTTTGATCAAGGTTGTTTAATAATGTCTGAGCCAGATTCTTTTCTGTATGGGGAAGGAAATTTGAGGGGGCTGAAATAGATTCTTTTAGTGGGGTATAAGACAGGTGAGTAAAAGCATTTATGTCTTCTTTATATATGTACAGAGGACATGAAGTGGGGTATAGTTGGAAATCTGGAGTAAACCTTTTTAAAGGGACATTGGGTGGTGGCAAGTTAAAGACAGGGGAAGTTGATGTAGTCATCATGAAGAGAGGAGATGCAGAGGTAATTGGTGAATGAGAAGGGACTCTAGAAAGAATATGCGAGGGAACAAAGGCCAAAAGGCTAGGTTGTGTGAGTGGAGAGGTCATAGGTGGTATGACTGGATTGACAGTGTCCTCATGGTGGGTATATGATTTGGGAGTTACAATGGGAGGAGAGAGAGGGGTTGGAGTGTATAAAGTGAAAGAGGGCACTGGTGTGACCTGAAGGGTGGATGGCACAGCAGATACAACATATGTAGAGGTAACTGGAGGCACCTCAGGAAAGGAAAAGTTTTTAGGGAGAGTGTGCAATGTGGGAAGAATATTGTCTGAGGCCTCTGTGGAGTGCAGAGCTCTATGGTGATTGTTTGAAATAGGAGGAAATATAGAAGCTATATATGAATAGAACAGAAATAGTGGATGGGTTTGTAGAAGAGATTTTGAGTTTGCATAGGCCTCGCTTGTGGGAGAGGCTGTAGAATGAGGTAATGACATTCCATGTGTTGAGACACTGAAGGACTGCAGTGTAGTAAGTGTCATTTCTGGGGTGAAATCTATCAAGTGCACATGCTTTGTATTAGGAATGTCTTTAAAGGTTCTAACAGAGGGCTGATATTGTGAAAATGTTAAGTTTGAAGTCATTGTCTGTACACTGGAAGGAGCTGAATACGACATTAATGAAGAGGGTTTGGTTGCTGGAAAAGTTGAGGTAGAGTATTTTAGCAAAGGCTCTGTGCTTTCAGGAGCTGATGTACCAATCTTTTTTAGGAGTAGCCTAGGTATTTCCTGAATAGTTGTAGAGCCCACAGGGTCTGGCAGACCTGAAACAAAAAGCACAGTAATGAGACAAAGTACCTTCCACTGAGAATTCTTCCCACAGTCTCTTAAGTCAGGGATAGTATCCGTGGACTGCAGAATAGTTAGTCTAGCGCCCATCTATAGGAAAGGTGAAAAAAACAACCCAAGTAATTATAGATCAATAAATCTAAGTTAGAACTAAACCAGAGGATTACAGGCAGAAGGCATTCAGGGAAATGTGGGCAACTGGACTGAGAACTTGTTAATTAATAAGAAACAAAGAGCGCAGATAAAGGGTAAAGGTTCAAAGTAGGGTGATATAATTAGGGAAGTACAGTACCACAGGGATCTGTACTAGGACAACAAACCTGGTCTGTCACTCATTAGGATGTTGAGATGCTAACCCTGCATAAGGGCATTTGTTATTTAGTAGTAGTAATAACAATAATGCAGAACTGTGGTTGCAGTGATACCACCACTTTTTCTCTTCATGCTAATAGTTTGGACTTTCTACCTGTGCAGGACTTTGTGTCCTCACTGAGGATGTAGCCTTCATAACAACTGCAGTGAAAACTCCCAGGTGTGTTGATGCAGATGTGATCACATAGGCTGGTCTGAATCAAGGTACATTCATCCACATCTAGAACAACAAAATTATACCACAATTCACCTCTGGAAAAAGAATGGCATGCTATCAGTTACAATGAATAGCAGCAAACACAAACGTACCCATTGAACTCAAAATGACAACAGAATACATGAGTTTCCTATAAATATTATTACTATTATTACATAATAACAGCGTCCAAACAGTTCTCATAAACAACTGACAATCAATGTGTTTCAACCCTCAGCATTAACAATAAGAGGGTGCTATAAGTTATAGAATAGAATAATAACTGGAGAATTCAGTTTTCCTCAGATTAGGAGCTCATGGAGCGGAAATTAAAAATGCAGAAATGTTTAAAAATCCTGTTTTGCGGGCACAGTGGTGGTGAAGTGGGAGCTGAGTTTGAAGACAAAACTCTCGGTTTACTGGTTGAGCTACGTCCCTGTCCTCACCTATGGTCATGAGCTGTGGGTAATGACGGAAAGAGTGAGATCGCAGATACAAGCGGCATAAATGAGGTTTATCCTCAGGGCCGCTGGGCTGACTCTCCGTAACATTTATATAAAATTTTATATTTATATGAAAACAGGAGAGCTGCCAACAGAGGAGAAGTAGCAAGTATAAAAACATGATTCAAAACTGGGCAGACACATGTATCATCTAATCTAATGTAGACATGTGCAAGATGCAAAATTTGCATTACATATACCAAGCTGGTGGCCTGTACTTGATCTTAAATATTTTTATGTTGCTTTGTCATTATGCCCATCTTGGTAAAAAGGGGAAGCTATCTAAAATACCAAAGAAACACAAACTTAAAATAGTGTCAATTTAAAACAATTAATTAAACAATTAATTACTTCCAGATGTATCAGCCTGCTTAAGAATTTTGTGAAGTATTTTTATTACAACAAGATACGGTGTATAATTAACTGAATGCCATGACTTATTTTTATTAGTAGAGCAAGGTTTCATAAATCACCTCCTGCCATTTAATAGTTTTTCCTCTCACTCTGCCATGCCCTTCCAACACACAACGCAAAATTCTAGAGCCAGTAAAGACTGAGTAAACGTTTACAAAATAACCCAGCCGAATAAACGGCAAGGAGTGACTGCAGTCCAGCAGACGTGAGAGGAAAGCTGTTGAGGTGGAAGAGGGACAGCTCACCCTCACAGTGCAGCCCGCCAGACAGCAGGCGGAAGCCCTCCGCACAGCTGCAGCGGAATGAGCCAACGACGTTGAGACACTGGTGCTGGCAGGGCGGGGGCAGCCTCTGGCACTCGTCGATATCTGCAAGCGGAGAGGTGGTCAGGGCACGCTTACAAAGCTCTGCCGACATCATTTACTGTACGCCCACCCCATTGGCGAATGCTGCAATCACATCCACATGGACAATGCACAGCACAAGAATGAGAATGTTGTGTCCTTCTGACTATCAAAAGCCATGTGACAAGTGAAAAACATGATTAATTCAAACAATGAACATTAGTGCCAGTTGTGTGTTTAACAGGTCAATGACAGGTTCAATGATAACATCTTAAACTCGACTGGATCTACTTTATAATCTGTAATGACCCATTACAGTAACACTTAGTTCATTATTCAAAAAGTAATATAATTTCTCTCTTTATAAGTGTCACTTATTTTGTATATAATATACCATTATTATATGAATAATGATATATTAATCTTACTAAAAATAAAACAAAGTTGGGGATAGTCATGGATTACAGGTATCTGGGCATCTGGTTGGATTGTGCTTTCACTTTATAACTATATACAGTATTTTAACAATATGTACTACAGTTATACTACTGTATGTTGCCAAATGACTAAATTCAAGTTTACTCTTACATTACAGAATGGCATCTGTAATTATACAGACACAATAAGACTATATGAAGACTATAACATAACTAACATAAGAAAGGTTACACATGACGGGAAGCCATTTGCCCAGTCTAGCCCAATTAGTTGTAGTTAAATGGTCCAAGGACCTGATGAAGCCATTATTTGAATGAGGTATTGTCCTCAACCACATAGCTGTATAGTTCCTGACTCCCACAACCCATTGGATAGAGAAGTGCCACCTTTTCTAGCTTTAAATGAACTTTCACATGGTTTCCCCGTGTCCTCTGGTTATTTTTCATGAATGTTCATTTTAAAGTGCTCTGGGTTCATTTTGTCAATGCCTTTGAGAATTCTGAGTACTTGTCTTAAGTCCTCCTAATGTCCTCTCTTTAGAAGACCAAAAAAGTTCAGATCTATCAGCCTGTCAATATAAGACATTCTCTAAAGTCCTGGAATGCATCTCATTGCTCCTCTCTGGACTGGTTCCAGAGAACCTATATCTGTTTTGTAACATGGCAACCAAAATTGTACACAGTATTCTAAATGAGGCCAAACTACTATAAATACAATTTTAAAATGATATATCGTGTTCTGAATTCATTACACTTTACTTTATAGCTGAATATTTTGTTTGTCTTTTTTATTGTTTCCTCGTACCGTCTGTAGGATTCTTCTATGTTTCATGCTATCTGAGTCTCACTAACAGCTGGAGCCGAGTCCGATTTCATGCACGCTCCATTTGAGGAGTCATCTTCAGCAAAGTACTAAGCAGAGTTTCCCACTGGACATCCTTTGGCATTCAGGACTTCATCTGGCACAAAACCAGCGGACAAGGATTGAACGGCTGCAACTGGATTTGCAGCCTCGTTCACACTGGGGAATTAAATTATTTTTCCAAACCAGTGTTTTATGAAGATTAATTCAAGTAAGTAATTTAATATTCACTTCTCTCTCTTGCGTGTGAATGTTGAAATAACTGAATGAGTATTATAAGCACGTGTTTTATAACATGTATTCTAGTCAAGTGTAGTTTAATGGTTTTGATTAATATCTTGTGTAATCCCCAAGTGTTTGCCCAGCCATTTGTACAACGACAGTTTGATTCATTTACATTTGCTCCTGAATTGGTTTATTTTGCATGTTTTGTTATTTTGGTCATAAAACTGTATATTCTATTCTATATTCCTTTAGCCATTATTCTGATTGAATGTTTCCATGTACACTTCAAATATTCCCTCAGTTTCCTGTTCCAATTTTTAATTGTTTCAGTAAATTCGACTCATCAAAACACCACACAGATTGACACTTCATCAGCAGCCAGAAGGATAGAAATAACACCTGAGGATGTGTCTAAGCGAACCAATTTCAGATAGTGTGCAGTCCCCAGGGGTCACATTAATATGTGAGCATTTTAAAGGACAGGGTGAAGTATTGAAGGTCTGCTACAGTCCGGGAGCCATTTTGGTTACTGTGAAGACCTGTTAGAATCCCTGCATAATGCATGCTCAGCAAAAGGGTCTCTGGTAACAACATTCTCAACAACATTCATAACAACACTCTTCCAACATTCTGGTGGAAGGAGATGTACCACCTGGAATTTGTGAATTGCTGCTCATCTTGCTCTCATCCCATTGGTTTAAAGTAGTCCATCCAGTCCATCCATCTCTCAATTTTCTAACTGCTGCATCCAATACAGGGTCATGGGGGAGCTGGAGCCTATCCCAGCAAGCAAAGGGTACAAGGTGGGACACGCCACCAATTGGATGCCAGTCCATTGCAGGGCACACGCAGCATTGCACAAACTCATGCCAGGGCCAGTTTTCCCACAAGCCAACTAACCTACCAGTATGTCTTTGGACTGCGGGAAGAAACCAGACCATCCAGAGGAAACCCAGACAAGCACAGGGAGAACATACAAATTCCATGCAGATAGCACCGTAGGTCCTGAAATTGAACCCAAAGAACTAGTGCTGTGAGGCACAGTGCTAAAAAACCATGCTGTCCTCGTTCGAGGTTTAAGCTAGTGTTATGTCAGAATGTGATCTGTAATACAGATCTAATAGTTACTAATTATAAAACAAGCTAAAATGGTTTAATGGCCTCCTTTTCTTTATTACCATTCTTCAAATGTTCTTCTAGCTATTCATATTGTGGACACCTCTTATTTTAATAGGCACACATACAAATAAACATTTGAACTTATATATTCAAAAACACAAAAGGAGAAAATGCATTCCTGAGACCTTTGTAGGCTTTTTTTACCTGTACAGGTGTGTCTCTGGGTGCTGTAGCGGTATCCACGGCGACAGGCACAGTGGAAGCTGCCAACAGTGTTGATGCAGCGCTGATGACACCGAGTAGAGCTGGAGCATTCATCTACATCTGTACAGATAAGTTGACAGATAAAGAGACAGACAAAAGAGAAAGTGCTCAGTGATTCATAAAGTTTGCAATCCTGCCAAAGCAACTAGGAAAAACATTCAATCAAATGAATCATGATGTTCAAAAGTTGCTGTTAGTACTTTAAAGCCCTTGGGTCGGATTCTCTACTGGTGTGAGGTGTGTAGGAGTTGTGTGAATTTGCTGACACAATTTATTAAATGTAACAGTAAATTGCATTAGCATTTCTTGGCAATTAGGACTCACTCTACAGAATAAAAAGCATTCTGCACACAGATTCAAATGACAAAGAAGATATGTATTTATACATACAATATCTAAGTACTGTAAATACATGAAACAATCTGGCAGGTCGTTTACTTGACTTTTACCAAGATATAACAAATTATATTAGGACCACCATTCAGATATGCCAATGACTATCCACTAAACATCCAGGCACCACAAGAAGCATTGCCGTGTGTTGTGTCACTGTCCTGAGAGATGCTGCTTATCGTAAAGTCTCTTCTTCCCTGCATTCCAGCATGCAAAGATCAATAGGTTATTCTGTGGCTAAGACCACAGAGAGGGGCCACACTGAGAATCCACAGGAACACTTAATTCTGTGGTTTATTAATAAGCATTGCTGTAGGAGTTGTTAAGTTATTGTGTAGCATTTGCATGTTATTCCCATGTTCATGTGTGTCTTTTCCAGATGATCCAGTTCCTTACTACTACAGAAACATGTTCTCTAGATCAACATATTTTTCTAAATTGTCTGTGTGCGTGTGCGTGCCCTCTCATGGACTGGTGTCTCCACCAGGATGTGGTCACACCTTGAGCCCCATGTTTTTAGGACAGGCTCTGGGTTACAGTGACCCTCACCAGGAATAAAAACATTAACTTCTTGGATGGATAAAGGAGAAGTGTCTATAACAGCATCACACACAGTCTTCTGGACCGTGTGTATAAACCCTCAGGAATCACAAAGGAATTACTCAGATTTGATACTTATTCTACCAAAGGCAATACTTACAATACAATTTACAGTAGGGTATAGAGAAAACAAAGCTAAAAAGTAAGCAACAGCTATCAGTTACACATTCAAATTGCCACAGATTTCAGTTCAAAAATTACATAATTAGCAAAGTGGCTGTAAACAAAAAAACTATGGAGCTGACCTTAAGTAAAATAAGAATTTGGCCCAAAGAAGGCAGCACATCTGTGGCAGACATGAAGTGGTCAACAGCAACCTAATCACAGTTTGCTGGTGCTATCTAATCTTTTTTTCTGTGGTTCAGAGATAGTTTCCAACATATAACTCTTATGCTGTTTCTTGAATGAAACCAAAGTACTAGTTTCAATCACATGGTTGGGTAGCTTGTTCCATACTCCCTCAACCCCCCTGTGTAAAGGGTGACTTATCCAAAGAGTTGTGGGAGTATGGAACAAGCTACCCTTAGCTCAGTTTTCAATGCACTTCCTCTTTGATTTAACTTGGGCCCACTGGTTTGTGTTTCACTGTTAATTTTGAAGAAGTCTTTTGGGTTGTCTTTGTCAGTGACTATGAGGATTTTGAATACTTTACACAAGGAAAGCTCAATACACTGTGCTTAATATTGAGGCTGATAGGTTTGGGTTGAAAACCTTGTTGCCCAGGAGGGCATTCCATACCTCTACAAGTACGGCCATTGCGATGAAGGTAGAACCCAGGTCGGCAGGAGCACTGGTAGCTTCCTGCAGTGTTCAAGCACTGCTGTTGGCATGGCGACCAGCTTTCAGAACATTCATCAATATCTGGAAAGGCAGATGCCATCAGTGAGATGTGAGATTGGCATTGTCCTACACAGCCTCCCTAGGATGAAAAGTGATCCAGAAACAAAATCGGCCCAGACAAACATGCCGAAGGCCAGCCATACAATCACATCACATTTTGCTCAGACAAATGGACAGAACACACAGTAACAGAAAGAGTTCAACAAAGAAAGCTTGGTCTCCTCACAGGTCTTCTTTTGTCTCCATCACATGACTCCTGCTGATTGAAAATTTACAGCCAGAGCTCTGACAAAGATAAAATGGGATTTTATTGTAAATGTCTGTAAATGTTTTTATTAAATGGAGTTTATAACAGAAGTTCCGGAGGAAGGTTAGATCCTAATCTTGCACACTTTCACTTGCCTACATACAATATACCAGGCTCCCACCCAGATCTTCCCTTCGTGTATCTCTCTTGCACCTCCTACATTCCCAAATACACCCTTACAGCAAACTTCCAACCCACTTTGGGCAGCTTATCATCTCAGATAGACTGACATTCCCTCAGCCAGGGAAGTCATGCCAAATACTTACATATTTATCTCTCTATTGCATTCAATAGGATCTAACCAAACTACTCAATTATTTGTTGCTTTGGCAGCATTGTAATTAATCCGATATGACAATAAGGCTCTTTAAATCTGAATCTCAAAAATGTGAAACAAATGAACAACTGTAATATGTAACATTACGGTATATGTAATATGAGTTTCAAATCATATTGCAATTCTTCTTTTTGACAGAAGTCCCTTGCAACACCAATTCTGATGATCTCCTTTGTTTCTTACGATGTTCCAAGGTCTTCTCTACAGGGAACTCATATCCATTCTGGGACTCGTACTCATGAAGTATTGTAAAGCAGATATCACCAGGGAAAAGTTCTCTTTACAGTCAAATATGACTGATTCACTGTATTTGCATTAAAGAAGAAAAAACAATGTTTTGGCTATAGAACAATCTTTGGGTATGTATTAGATGGCTCCACAATTGAAACATCGTGTTTTTTCTGTTCTTGCTTTTTACTTCTATTACTTTCTACTTGCTCCTGATCCTGAGAAGGCAGAGTTTGTACAGGTGTGTTAGAGTAGATCTGTAGTGAAGAAATGTCTACCTGTGCAAGTGACTCCACTGGCGGTCTCGGTCATAGAGAAGCCCACAGGACAGACCCGAGACACCAGCTCGCATCCTCCCTCATTACATTTCAGCTCACAGCCATACTGCCCACAGCCTGTGTCCAAGACACAGAACAGGTCGGTTATCACATTGTCAGGCTGCACAGACAGATCCAGCACACTATTGGTAGCTTCCTGGAAAGAGAGAATGATTAAACTGGGATTTGATTGAGACTGTTAAAAGTCAAGTTGGAAATGTACCAGCTCTAAAACAAATTCTTAAAAATTTGTTTTCTAAAAGCAATCCCATACTACTTATTAGGTAGTGAATGAACTGAGTAGCTGTTCTAAAAGAACTTTTAGATTTTTAAACTTTTTTCTTCAAACATCTTTAGTTTCTTCCTCTTGCTTCTTTAGATTTTCATTAGGGTCTAAAGATTGTCTCCTTTCTTCAGTTTAGATAGCTTTTTAAATCAGTTTTACTTTCCCTTACAAAAATGTATATCCACTTATGAGTACATTAAGGAGGGCAATGTTAGGGATTTAGTGGGGATGGCTGGATTTAATGCATTGAGCTCTATGAAATCATTCCAATTGTACTGTAACTAGTTGTTGAAAATGAAAGAAGCACTTGATCTTGCTCAGTACTCCTTGACCTGTGGCAGTATTTTATTATTTACCTTTTATAGATTATTTATACTCAGCTGTAAACAGGATGATTAGTTTAACTAAACACATTTGACTAAATATTCAAGTATTATTTGACCTCTACTTCTATGATTGCCTATTATTAATTAACATATATCACTATTTTAAAAATATGATAACACAAACAATATTAAATTGCAGCAATAGTCACAATTTAGCCATAACAAATGAGCAGTGACATTCCAGAAGTTTATTTAGGCACTTTATTGAAGATGATACCTACTCAGAGAAAGCATCTGTGTAGTCTTGAAAAGAGCTTAACAAGTGCACATGGATAAAAAAAGTTAAAAGCATGATAAATACTGAACATAAGTGAAAGAAACACATAAACACACATAATCTGCATGGGCAGGGAAAGACAATCACTTGAAAAAACATGCTACTCCTATGCTAAATAGTAATAACAGCATCTCCAATATCGTCATTACAATGTCTGTTAAGGCCACTGAGAATCAGGGACATGCAGAGCCGGAAGTGGAGAGGAGGCGGGAGCAGGAGAGAGGCAGAGTGGGCACTCAGGTGGTGTGAAGTCAAGAGAGGGGAAGAGAAGTGTGAAGTCAAAACCTGCACATTATCCTAGAGGATGATCCCTCCACTGGTACCCTTTCTTCTGACCGCCCCATCATCTCATATTGTAGACCACCTAATCTGCTGCTGACTTTCCTCTCTTTCTCACACCTGAAGAAGGCTCCACAGCCAAAACGTTGTGTTTCTTTTCTTCTCTTTTCATCATAGAATAAACATTTACTTGTTCAATTTAACACACAAAAAATACCAACATGGGCAGCACAGTGGCATTCTGGTTAGCATTGCTGCCTTGCAGCACGGGGTCCCTGGGTTTATTTCTGGATGTACTACTAAATTATTTAATAATTTATATAGCATCAATGCCCTCCTCAAATTATATTATTGTCTTATAAGTGCTTATTGTCTCCTGGTTTGAACATTAATACTCTTATTTGTTCATTTTCTAAAATGACACTGCCCTGTTATTATATTAGAGTGCTGTGCAAGCACAAAAATAAAAAATGCAACAACCTTTCCATTAGAAATAGAATAAAATACAATGCAATGTGTAGAGATTGTAGTTCTAATATAAAATCAGTTACACTTTACGACAATTATCATCTTAAACAATTATGATATTAAATAATTAAGAACATCCAGACTTTTGCCTAAAGATGAGAAAAGCTCTTTGAAAAAGCTGAAATTTTCAATTTAACTTAATTTTGGCATTAATGAGCTGCTATAGCCTAAGAAAGGAAGAAATATGTGTAGCCAAAAGGTATTTTCTGGAACTTAAACTAGACGTTAACCTATTGCATTTAATCATCTTGCTGGCAATATGAGCGATCTATTTTTTCTCCAGCCAGTAGCCAGTGTAGCTTTTTCATAACATTATAGTAATGTACAGTAGTGCAAAAAACGGTATTCTGCAATGTTTTGTATCTTGTTCTTGTATTTGTATAGCTTGCCATGTTAAGTGTTATGTATGTAGCAGATTAAGAGGACCATTGGTAGGCCTGAGTTTAGAGGGTTACCCTTGTCAAGCATAATACTTAAGAGTTCAGTCCTCTGTCTGATAAAGCAAGTTTAAAAACTGTTGCAGATCCTAGAAAATAACATAAGAGTAATTTAATTTACTTTCACTAGAAACTCCCACCCAGTTTCTCAACTACCACTGCTGATCCCAGCAACAGAACCTCCATCTTTAAAGGATTTAACTTCACACGATTTCTCTGCCTTTCTGTGGTTGAACAAAGATGTGGAATTTGACCATTCAGCCGAAAAAGTTTGAGACTGTGATTGCTGGCTGGGGATAGATTGTTATACCCAAGCTTTGCAGGAGATGCCTAATGTGATTGAATATGGCTGTGGCCGGACATTGTGGATATTGACTAGGTATAGTTTGCCATGTCCTGACAATTACTTGCTGCTTCTTTGGCTCATATTCAATCCTACTGTAACCAAAAAATACAGTACAAGCTACACTAGAATTAAGTTTTGTGATCTGACCAATCAGATGATTTGTCTAAATTGTGAGTAACAAACCTCAGCAGTTAGGAATTCTGTAAGGGCTGGCAATGAATATTCTTGAAAGGTCATTTTTTAAAGATATACATTTTTGGATTGAGAACTGGTAAATGGCTAGAAGACCAAGAATACTAGTTGTAAAAGGTTCAAATTTGGGTGATATACTAAGTGGGGTACCACAAGTATCTATACTAAGATCACTGTGTCTTAATCTACTGTATATCAATGTTCTAGATTCTTGAATAGTTGGTAAACTAGTTTGTAGATGATTCAAAATTAGGAAGCTTGGTAAATTCTGCAGAAACAGCAGATGACATTCCAAATGATTAAGATAACATTAGGAGCACATACTAGTGAGTCACCAATAAGATGTCAGGAGTCTGGAAGTCATTGGCAGCACAATAGGATATAGAAGCACATATCCACTAACAAGAAACTCTAACCATGTTATCAGAGTATGAGGGAGTGGAAAGAAGGCTACAGCTGCACACTTGTGTTAGTGTGTGTTTTAGTTTCAGTGTAATATTTTGTGGGTTTATTTGTAGGTTTCACTGTGGGCGTGTCTCTGTACACGGTTAAGGTTAGAGGCAATTTGTAGTAAAATATGTATGACTGCATCCTACTCACCCTCCTGACTGGTGGTAACTGCAACAGTCACACACGAGCGCCCATTCGCAGACAGCTGGTAGCCATGGTAACAGTGGCAGCGGAAGGAGCCCATGGTGTTCCTGCAGACCTGCTGACACAGAGATGCCCCTCCAAACCGGGAACACTCATCCACATCTGAGACAGGAGAGACATGCAGTTGAATAAGAAGTGGGGGTGAACTACAACCTACCAAGTTAATATAGTATCTGCAACGCTGTTCAATGCTCAATGTAACAGGTGAGAACATGAAACTGCCAAACATAATCTGGAAAAGCCAGCATAACTGCAGTTTTTATTATTATGTTCCTATTGTTGTTTTAAACAGTCAATACAGTATATAATTCTTTGAAAAACAAGTCATCCCCAGGATCAACAGATATGTCTAAATTGTTTGAGGTGGATTTAAAAGTCCAGTCCACAATATCAGCTAAACTTAATCCCTAATGTTACTCCATTAAAAGGGACTTTATGAACATTTTAAACATATTTATAATATGGTATATTAGTTTTCTTCTTAAATCTGCCAGCAGCCATATCACTCTGCAACTCACAACTGGCAGCAGGTGTGAGTCTGGTCAGTACCTGGATGGGAGACCTCCTGGGAAAAACTAAGGTTGCTGCTGGAAGAGGTGTTAGGGGGTGCTCACCCTGCGGTCCATGTGGGTCCTAATGCCCCAGTATAGTGATGGGGACACTATACTGTAAGCAGGCGCCGTCCTTCGGATGTGACGTAAAACTGAGGTCCTGACTCTCTGTGGTCATTAAAAATCCCAGGGCATTTCTTGAAAAGAGTAGGGGTGTAACCCTGGCGTCATGGTCAAATTTCCCATTGGCCCTTACCAATCATGTCCTCCTAATAATCCTCATCTATGAATTGGCTTCATTACTCTGCTCTCCTCCCCACTGATAGCTGATGTGGGGTGAGTGTTCTGGTGCACTATGGCTGCCGTCGCATCATCCAGGTGGATGCTGCACATTGGTGGTGGTGGAGGGGAGTCCCCATTACTTGTAAAGTGCTTTGAGTGGAGTGTCCAGAAAAGCGCTACATAACTGTAAGCAACTATTATTATTATTATTATTATTATTATTATTATTATTAAATCAGCTGGATCAGTTGCCCTTATGGGCACAGAACTCTGAAACAGAGACACACAGAGAGGAATTGAGGCGAGCTGGTCTGATTTGACTAGTTTCAGAAGCTCTGTAGTGTCAGGTCCTATACTGGCAACCCAACTTTTCTTTTCTATTACTTTTATTTACTCGGTAAGCAAACTGCAAAAACATCACCATGGCAGTGTTTTGTAGAGACATGCTACTTTGACAATATAGAACGAAGTACACAGTATAGAACACGGGTTTTTTGAGTAGACTGTGTAGTACCAGACACCTGTTGGCTTTTGTTGCCACCCAGCAGACCCAGAGGAATATGCAGAGAAGTGGGGAAACAGAGACGCAGAGGAAAATTCTGCAGACAGAATGACATTCTGACGAGACTCACCCTGGCAGCTCCGCCCATCCTTTGCCAGGCTGTATCCATGAGAACAGCTGCAAATAGGGAATCCTCCAATCAGAACACAGCTGTGCTCACATCCTGCAGACAGGCAGGAGGTGTGACTTCCTGGACAACACAAGATGGTCAGTCACACAGAGATTGTTTTCTGAGAAGGATTCTGTGACAGGATTACAGGGGAAGAGAAAGACGAAGAAACCAGAGAAAAATGAAAAGTCACACAAGGAGCAAAGAACAAAGGAGAAACAATGGGAAAGACAAAATAAATGATCAGGTAATTAAGTGTTTATACCAAAACACTAGGAGAATCAGAAACAAATTAGATAAAATAGAAGCTACCACATTAGTAGGCAATTGTGATGTTATTGGAATCACTGACATATGGCTAGCTTAAAATGAAGGGGAAGAATATAACCACCATTCTCATAAGGGCTTACACACTGTTCTGCAGAAACAGGAAAAACATGTCAGGGAAGTGTAGTACTATGCAAATGAGTACTTGAGTCTAGTAGCCTAAGGCAGTGGAATAAGGGGTCTCCAAGTTTATGTGGGTCAGACTCTTTGCATTCCAAATATATAGTGATAGGAGTATGCTATACCACCAAATACAAATGTTAATCAAATGCCAGCACTATGTAATGAACTTAAAAATATATTTTTATTCTAAAGAAGTAAATTGCATGGGAGACTTCAACTTCCCCAAAATAGACTGGGAAAGTTTTATAGAAACTACAGAAACTGAAATAACTTCTTAACCTGTTTGCTAGAACACCTACAAGAGGAAAAGCTTGTATATATCTTGTCTTTTAAACAATCAAGACAGAGGCAAACAGGTGAGAGAACCACGAGGGAACGTATATTATTGTGGGCTCTGAAGTACAATATAAAACTGTACAAATTGAATCCAAACCAAAAGTTTACAATTTCTGGAAAGCAGACGTAGAAGGAATGAAATACTATACAGTTAAAGTTAAATAAAATGGGATAAGGTAGACATTAAATTAGTAGAGAAATAATGGAAACAATTTAAATACGGTAGATTCTGCTTAGAGCCCAGAACAGATTTATCCCAAAAGTGTAGAAGCCAAAAGCTAAAATTCAGTATCCCAAATAGTTTAACAAATCAATTAGGACAAATTTCATGGCAAAGGGAACACTTTATCTTATTTATCTTTTAAATAACAAACAAACCTCCGTGGTTCCCTAAATTATCTCAGTTCATGCATGTCTCACAGAAAAGGATAACAAAAGAAATCAGAAGAGAATTAGTCAAACTGTAGGAACAGGAAAGTGAGTTGTTTTTAATTGGAAGAGAGTGAGTGTACTTTATTTTCTTGTCTTTTATTACTGATCTGTAAGTAATGAACTTTATTATAGTATGGTAGTGCTGCATTTATAATAGTAATAAAAACAAGACAGAAAAATTAAAGAAAATGTAAAGACTGCTAAGAATTAAAAAAACAAACTGTAATAGAAGGTATGCTAAAATATCATAAAGAGTGATCTAATGCATTTGTTTGCACATGCAATAACTTGAAAAACAATTTTTTTTAAGTATCCTGTATTCATTTTCATTAAGAATTGCCAACAAATACTAATGCTATTTTTAAAATAGTAAACAATGATATCCAAAATATAAGTATGGAAATGCTTGTTTTGTGCGCATTGGAACCATACCCTATTTTCTCCAAAAGACATCATGTCCTGCACTCACAGGTTTGCCAGTTACAGAGCCTTCAATGTACCTAACTCTTGTGAATACAGAGCTTTTACTGTATTTCACTTAGCTGTTCATGAAGGAAGAAGTCAACAACATGCCTCTGGCAGTGGAAGGAATGAGTTCTGTAGTGGATAGTATTAGCACAGAGGAGGGAAAAGTGTTGGTGTTACGATATTGGCTCCCCGCCAGCAGAGGGTACCTTGCTTGCAAGCTTCTACAGAAGAAGGCGTAGATCACGTAGGATTAGATAACGAATCAGACCTCTCGTTTACCACCACACCTCCACTCACTAGAGTACTTGAGCCCAGCTCACAATAGCTACCTTGCTCAGTATTGGGCGTTACCTAATGACCTTCGCTTCCTGTTTCGTGCATGTACCTTCCTTGTGCATGTTTTCCTGGTTTTTGGACTAAGGCTTACCTTTTGACCATGGTTCCTGGATTATGTCTCTGGTTCTTCGCTGGTTCTCCAATTACTTACGTACTCTTCCTGCTTTTTGGACTAAGGCTTCTCTACTGACTACGATTTCTGGAACACGTACTTGGCTCTTCACTGAAATCTCTTTCGGTAAAGTACTCTTTCCCTTCGCCTGAATCTCCAAGCGATTAGAGTCAATAACAATGCCTCGTTCACAAAGCCTCCGCATAGGGTTCATCACTCCCACTACTCACAGTGTCACCTTTGTAACAGGTGGGGGCACTCAAAATTAATAAAACCCCAGGGCCCGATTATATCTAATCAATTGCACGTAAGAAAACAAGAAATGTTATTCAGAAGCTATTCAATTGTCGAACAGTTGCTTAAGACAGGGGTTGTCTACACAAACAGGAGAAATAACACAATAAGGGTGAGATAAATAAAGTAATTATACCAAGTCAAATAAGTCTTATATAAGTCATTGAAGCTGATAACCTGGTTTCCTTCAGATCAATTAACTACTATTAAAAAAGCCAGATGGATGAAAGGGCATGCTCTTGTTTGTAACCTCTCTTACATTCTTATATTGTAGAGAAAGACACAACTACTAATAATCAGCAATACACAAAGACATCATCCAACTTACATCATTATACACACAAACGCAGTTAATTGTTTGCTTAAACAGCAGCAAATTGTTGCACACAGCACCAAAAAAAACATTTGCTGAATAAAGTGTTTTAGTTTTTGCCATCACATCATCACAATACACAACAGTTTTCCAAATGGCTTAATGGCCTTTCATGATTGTGAACCTCATGTTCTTCTGTCCTCATCCCTAATTGTTCACATTATTCCAACGTCTCTCAGCACTGTCTTAGTACTGCCAGTCAATTGGGATTTCACTTCCTACCCGGAGAGCTTTTTTAACTAGCTGCTGTGGGGGAATGTAATCAGTGCAGCTCTGTTTCTGTGTTGCAATTATGATCATTTTAATGAAGACATCAGTCCAGGCCAGCCAAACAACAGACCTATAATAGCCAGCCTCAGCTCAACTGACTGCGGCCCTAGACATTTGCTCCACGTCTTAGAGCTGAAGGGAAAATGACTCAGTTCACTACGCTGTGTGATAAAGAATAATGTTGGTTGAATAAAAGCATCAAGTGGAAAAAGCCATCACAGTTCTATTCCAAAATCCCAGAAACCATAGAATTCATTAAGAGGGCTCCTGCTCCTAATCCTGCATTCGTGTACATAATCCAAAAGTCCAACATTTTTTTAATGTTTCTAAAATAAATGTATGCAACTGAACACAAATTGTACAACAAATATATTTCACATAGCCATGTTCATACAGTAAAATGGAGCTGAGCTGTTTTCCAGGAAAACTGGAGGAAAGAATGACCTCAGCTCTGTCCCTGTGTCAGGTAGCAGGACAGTTGCTTTCAATGTGCTATAAAATTGAGGCAGCTGCAGGGATGGATCCATACACTCCTTTAAACATTATAATGAGAGGAGACCATTTGGCCCATCTAGCCTGTTTGGTAGTTAGTGGCTAATTGATCCAAGGATCCCATATTATTAGAGTTTCTTGTCAGTGGGACTTGGCTTGCTAATCCTGTTGTGCTGCTAATGGCTTCCAGAACCCTGACATCTTATTGCAGTCTCACTGCCTTGTGCCCCACAGCCTAGTACTGTACTCTGATCATCACAGCATAAGAGCATAAAGAGATGAGGAAAGACCTTATTTAACAAATGCAGCCAGTCTTTTGTTCTGGCCCTGTCAATAGTAAGTAGATAGGTCAAGAATATCATCCAGCTGTTTGATTAAAAAAAACAGGCTACAGGTTTCAACCATATAGCCTGGCAGCTTGTTGGAGCATCCCACAAAACTGCAAAAATGTCCTCCTGTTCACAGTTTTAAATGCAGTTCCCCATAGTTTCCACTTGTGTCCTCTGGTTCGTGTTTCACTGTTTATTCGGAAGTAATCTGCTGGCTTGACTTTGTCGGTGCCTTTAGGGATTTTGAATAATTGTTTCAGGTTTCCTTGTAGTCTTCTCTGTATAAGTCTAAAAACATTCAGCTCTTTCAGCCTGTCAGTGTAGGACATTCCCTAAGGCCCTGGAATGTATCTGGTTGCTCTTCTTTGGACGGATTCCAGAGCAGTGATATCTTCACGAAAGGTTAACAAGTCAAGGTGATTTTTTACTGTGCTTTCCTGTAAATTATACTTTAACAAGCCTCCATTGTGCTGTCATCATCATCTCTGACTCTTTCTTTCAATGATCTATTCTGTGTTTTTGCCCTGTCTTTGTCACTTTAAATGTCTCTGTTTCTACCATCTGTGAATGAGGTGTTCTCATCTCTTCTTGTCCTTTGCTCTATTGCCTATCTCTTTTGTTCTTTCTCTCTCCCTCTCCTACCCCACTCTTTCCCTCTCCATCTTCTCTCTCCTTCTCTTTCTAGCTGTCTCTACTTCACAAACTGGTGGGGGATGTTTCTGTTTTCCTTTCTGCCTGAAAATACTCTCCTGGGGCAGGATGGTGGTTTGATGGTATGTTGTGTGGATTTTTGCTTTGTGATTAATAGTTTGAATAAGCGAACCCTCTGGGGGCTGCAGTGGCAGCAGGCCCAGGCTCTATAAATACTCCTCCCTGGGTGCTGGGGGGGCCAGGCAGGGTTGGGGGCTCCAATGTTTAGACTATGTCAGATGGCAAGCAATCTGGCAGCAGCAGCCACAGAGTCCTTCGCGTTATTTGCAGTAAATCACTGCTCATAGAAAGAGTGTTGTAAAGCACACCGAGGATTTTTCAGGCTAGGTGCTCAGCACTTGAATCACTGTGAAAGATGTTGATGTTGTGGAGAGGCTGCACTGCCAATTTCGCTTGTAAATTTATCATTGCAAACCTAAATAAGGGGAGCTGGTGCCTGTAATAAGTTAACTGTAGTCACAAACTGTCATTGTGTGTGCATACTGAATCACAGCCCTATCCTGGAAACGGGTGACATGATGCTGACAAGCCTGGAGTCTCTTTGCTTCACAAGGTGTTCAATTAACCGCACTTTGTTACAACATTAAAATGCATCTAAATACAGTGTATGGATAAAGCTGAATTGTCATAATAGGACAGATCAACAAAGGAGGAGACAGAAAAATGAGGGATGACGTTCATTTTTTTCTTTTTTGCGTTGAGTTGCTATAAACCCCTAAGCAGTGTACAGGTCTGGGTTTCACTGAGAATGTCTAGACTGCAGAGTTCACTGGTGCTGGTGCACCAGTAAGGGAAGGGACATGTTCTTTCCATTGCAGCAATTCAAAAGCACCCCCAAATGGTGGCATTCTTGCAAAAGGAAGAGATTGTGACCCATTGACCTGCCTAAAGTCTCAGTCTGGGCTACCTGTGATTTGTGTATGTGGTGTACTTAGTTAGGTAATTACTCTGTCTGCCTTATCAGCTGAGCTATGCAATGCCTTAGTGTTACCCAAGAGGAGGCAGCACTTCGGAGATCTAGAAAGGGAGTCCACTCCCACTATAAAACTGTTCGATGCTCTGGGATGAGCAGGGCTGTGTGAAAGAAAGACTATTATAAATACTATTTAAGAACATTTGCATGTTAACATGCAAAAAGGATCCCATTGAGCTTGATTGGTTGCTAGTAGCTAACTGACTTGAGGGTCCCATCCAGTGATTCATTGAAAAACAACAGGGTACCACCTTCAGCAACATGGGAGGCAGCCTGTTTTCCAGGCTGCCACAACTGTATGGGTAAAGAAGTCCTTCCTGTCACGATCGTAAGTCCCTCCTCTTAAGGGCGCTCCTGCTCTTTCTGGCTTGTCTTGATTTTTTGGACCTGCCTCCTGTCTCAGCCTTTTCCTTTAAAAGCCAGACGCTCCTACCAATCCAGGCTCAGCTTTGGAAGATGGACCCCCGGAAGCGCGCCTACCAGCGAGTCCAGGAGAGGCTCGATGGCATAGGCTTTACAACGGCGTCCTGACCATCTGGGTCCGGGGCTTGGAGCGCCTGGCCCCGTTACCCCTTTATTCCCCCGACCTTTTGCTGGATCCCGCTCCGGCTTTTAACTTTCGTTTTGTCTGTCTTGGATGGATTACCCGGCTCTGAACTTTTGCTTATTCTGGATCTCCCTACTGACTCCTTCTGGATTGTCGCGTGGACCACGCCCCCCCGAGCACCAGCGCACCGCCGACACGCCCCCCTGTTCTTCTACCAGCCCCGATCCTAGTCTTCTTTCCCTGTGTTTATTTCACTCCCTTCTGGATTGTGCCGTCCTGAAAAACGCTCCGTGACACTTCCTGTTCATGTTTTCAAGTGCACTTTCCTGTTGTGCAGCATGATGTGTTACTCACCCTCCTGGGAGCTGTCTGCAAGGTCATCAGACATGAAGTCCCCTGCAAGGCCTTCACCTGGAATGATGACACAGAGGGACACATATGAGACTTATGCAGTATGTGCCCTGTGTTTATCTCAACAACAGACAGCTGTATGGAAATTAATTCTATTTAATAAACATATTCTTTGGCTGTCTCTGTTTGAGCCAGAGCTGATATGAAGCCCTGCGCATAGTTCATCCTTTCTCAGTACTTGTCCTCCTCATCATCTTTAACAAGCTCTAGCTCTACATACTGTAGACTGGAAATCACTTATACTGCAAAGTGTCCTTCTCATCAAATCTCTGCTGATTTCCATTGTATTCTTTATTTTTACAATGTGACTACTCTGCTTCAATCCTTCTGTCTGCTTGCCATCTTTGTTCATATCCACTGCTCCATTCCCTCTCCTGCCCTCTGCTTCTCCTCAGCTGACCAGATATAATTCCCTCTTCCAGCCACATAGCCAAACCAGCTGCCAGCAAACATCTCTCACCATACTCTAGCAACTTACTAGCTAGAAGAGCTCTTGCAGATTCAGCAGCTGCTCCTCTGTCACACTCATTGACTACTGCACAGATGCCAGCCCAGTTCATCACAGTTTACACTTCTTCCACTTCTTGGCATGTTCCTGCAATATCCTAACTCCTGTACTGCACCAGTATGTAAACTGTTTACAGAAATATTGGAGAGAAACCTTGTCTCAGAACAGTGAACTCAGCAACCATCTCCAGAGAGACATGTACTAGGTCAATTTCACCTTTATACAGTATACACAAGAACATAAGACAGGTTTCAACTGACAGAAAATCATTTGGTTTCTACTTCAGTGCAATTGCAGATGTGTGATGATCACTGGTGACTGGTTACATATGCTTCTTGCTCCCTGACAGGAGCCAAGAAAATACTTGCACATGAGAGACTCTACTAATTCAATCCATCTTACTCATGTGGCTACTGATAGCTTACTGATCACAGAATCTGATCAGACATCAGACAGACAAACACAGATCATTGTTTTGTTTTGGGGTTTCAGTTCTTAAAGGAAATATGACCAGAAAGCTGGTTATAGTGCTGAAGATACAACCAAGTACAAAAACAGGTTAGAATTCTTGTCCAAAAGTAGTGGAAATAGCTCAAAAATAGATTTAACGGTATGCAAAATTCACACTGTGTATTCTGTTCTTTATGTTTAGTATAGGCTAATACAGTCACATGAACTGAACTCATTTTCTAACATCAGAGTTAAACAGGAGCTGCTAATCCCAGGTGATAACGGTGTCCATAACATAGTCTCATTGGTGAGAATGCTGCTGGTGTAGAAAACAGATTTTTGCATCAGACTATAAATGGAACCGGAGTTTTCACAATCTTCAAAGCCACTGCAACAATGTCGTCACTACCTGCGTCTTATTCAGACAGCTGGGGGATTTGTAAGGGATCAGAGATAATCTCTCTGATCATTTCCGAAATTCTTTAGCGCAAACAGATGTTTTGGGAAGATAATAGCACTCGTTATGTTTAACCATCCTCCATTATAACATTCTCTGGTACAGAACATGGAAGGAGGCCCCAGTGAAGGACAAGTCTGCTGGTTTCAGAGCTCTGGCTGTTGTTGACAGCCTTCAGGACCATCCCACGGGTACAGGTCTGACAGCACAGAGGCTCTGCACTGAGATAAAACACTCAGTTTTTCCACCAGATAAAGTCCCTGAATTACAGAGACTGATGATAATTCCAAGCACAAACAACAGGACGCCCCTGGGCCTCAGTTTGTGCCTATTGTTTCTTACAGTCTGATAATCTCAGCTAGTGCTCAGTTTGGAACTCAAAAAGTAAGTAGCATCCCCTTTCCCCTTCTCAGCTCCTCCATAGTCCCCTCTAATCCCTACGTAAGCAACCGGTCTCCATATATATCAAACGTCACCCTCTCCTCTTCCTCGTTCATTTTCTGAATCCCTCCTCCTCCCCCTCTCCACCTTTGCAGCTGCTCAATTGTTCGCATGGGGGTCCTATCCTCCCTGTTTAACGGCCGGGAGATTGGCCCTCAGCCAAGTGGGTTACGCCAAATCTCCACATCCCAATAAACGATTCTAATTTCTCCCAAGCTTTTGGCTGCCGTCATTCCTCGTGAACTCTCTATGTCTACTGCTTTAAAGGTCAATGTCTGTATACCTCAACATACCTTCACATGTGAGTTCCTTCTTCCCTCCATGACAGAGACAAACATTTGGTGCCACGCAGAGCCCACTGCCACAGCCCAGTGCACACACCGCTGGAGGGAAAGTAAGAATGTTTATTATCAGAGGGTACAGCTATTTTCCCCTTTTCTGTTTTTTAATGCTCCATATGTGCTAATTTCATTTACTAAACCTCATCAGAATGTATCCGGTACTTCTCTGTTTAAGTTACTGCATGTAAAACTGCTTGACACACTTGTTTGAATAAAGTTCAATCAATCCAAAGGTGTTATTCATAGACCTTTAAAAAGACAGTGTAAATGTCACTCAGGACAGCAGTAATACCCACTGACTGCAAAACTGCCACTATACCAACCCACTATCTGTAAAAAGGGGGACAAAACTGAACCAAGTAATTATGAACCTTACACTTTATAATTCAATAAGAACACAAGAACACATGGTGCCAAATTAGCAAGTAAATTTACCATTGTTAACTTAAATAAGAGATGTTGGCTCTTGAAAATGCTGGATTGTGAGGGTTGCATTCCTGTATTTCATTACATTCTTGACTGTGAAAAACAACACAGAATACCGTCAGTTTCTTCTCTCTTCACATGACATACTGTATTTATTACCATTTGCTGTTACAATCCACTGTCATGTATTTGATATAAGCATAGGCTGAAAGCTTTTTTATGCTTAAATGTAGAACAGCTGTCCACCAACAGTAAGTATGTCTTACTGTTAAGTCACAATAAATGTATTCTTTTCCATATTTGAACATTAGGCAACAACCTATATACATGTTTCTGCAGTTTCACATAAAAAACAAATTAAGTTTGTAAAGCCCTGTCTTTTTTGCTTTTTACAAAAATGTGAAAATTACAGGAATGCTCAATGACAGTGTGCCATACTTGATGTTTACAAAAGACAGTAAACATGCTCCTTTATACTAATTAATTTGCTCAAAGGAGAGTGTGAGGATATATTTTTGTTAATGTAAATGGAACTTTGTAATATGCTGCGGCAAAATTATTTCCGCATTAATTATTACATTTAAATGATCTCATTTAAACTCAGTTATACCATTTAAACACAATAATTATTGCATTTAAATGCAATGTTATCTCATTTAAATAAAATACTTTTTGTAATAATTAAATGTAATGTTATCACATTTAAATGCATTTCTTTTACCTGTGTGGAGCTAATAGGTTTCCATAGTTAAGCAGGCCCCACCTTTTTATATATTTTGACTACTATCTCTGACATGAGGGAACAAAGACAAAAGGCAAATATGTTCAATATTTTTAAATTTTGTTAGTGATATTTTTAAATTAATAAAATATGTTTCTTATTTTATAGGAGCTATTTAAAATGGACATTTCGCCCTCAAAACATGTACAGTACTGTACTGTAATTTGGTGTGAGGCGAAGACAAGGACAAAACATTTCCTGACTTCCTACATGTTAAATAATTCCTAGAATTCTTTAACAAAAGAAGCATCAAACTTGCAGACTGCCTTCATCTAGATGCAATTATTTGTACCACTGATTTGCAGGAGATCATTTAAATCATAGCTCAACAATGTATTGGCAAATTGCAATATTAAAAAACTAAATATATTAATCTAAAAATAGTGCAGACTTTTATTAGCTATAATGCAAAGTCATACAAATTACTACTCAAACTTTTATTTAAATATTTTTTGTTTTTTACTTGTTTATTTGCTTTCAAATATGTTTTTAAAGTTGCTATGTATAATATATTTTATCATTAAAATCTAAAATAAAACAATGTTTTCTAATTACTATTTATATACAATCACTAATAATTCTATATACTGTATTTAAAAAAGATAATCCTATTAGTGTTATACAGTATTGTGACATCCTGTATCTCATTTGGATGTGTAGTAGTTACATAACAATATCCTGTTTCAAAAAAGTAATCATTGTTTGTTGCTAGTATGCATACATTATGATTAGAGCAGAAAAGCACAAATTGGTTAATAAACATTTAATACTGTACTGATCCATCAGATAACCACATGTAGCTGCGGTACTTTAAGGATTCGCTGCACCACCTGGTAGTTTTACAGAGTAGTGCAGTCCGGCAACAGATTATTTGAAAAAATAAAAAAGCGATGATGTGATGCACCACGGAACCAACCACCATATACTGTACCTACTGAAACATTCAGTACACTGACAAGCTAAAGGATCCAGGTCCAAGTATTCCTAATCCTTAAAAGCGTTGCCAAAAATGAATCCAGTGGACTTATTTAGAAACTACACTGACGTATGAAGGACACAAGTGGAAACTACATGGAAATGCATTTAAAACTGAAAACAGAGGCAATATTGTTAGCCATATTGTTGAAGCAGATACCCCGGCTTCCTTAAGTATCTGTCTGGATGAGATCTTTGGATTCCTTAGCTACTGAAAAAACCTCTTCTGTGTGGAACCATTTGTGGTTTTTTATGAACGTTCACAAAGCTATTTGTACACCACTGCTTGGAGAAACCAAGTCACAGCCAGCAGATGCATTGGTATGTTCATGTATTTGGAAAGTTTGGTCATTTTCTACTTATTATCTTTGTGAATGTTTGGAATACCTGGTGAAATAAGCTTGGTTATACCCACCTGGTTAATGGGTAGCTTCCTGGCCATAGAAAGAGGAGGCTTGAACCCCACTCAGAAGGAGTGCTGCAAGGTGGGGTGGGGAGGAGGAGGGATGCTTGAGATTAATGCAAAGGGAGGCATTTCAGTTCAGTACAAATAGCTCATTTTGTAATGATGGTGATTAGGTGCAGCTGTATGAGTTGTTATCCCTCCAAAACTTCAGTTAATAACTTCCATATAGCATATAATTGATTCAAACTTAATATTTTAATGGGTATTGCAGTGATTATATAAATCCTCATTTTAAATAGATGGATTTAGGGTTTACAAATGAGATAACTGCCTGGAATGCACAATTGAGGTTGTTCAGTTGTACGGTGAGCGAGAAAGATCAAGACTGCCAAAGAGGACTGAGAAAGCTGATAACAAACAGACCAGAGACATCAATGATGTGAGTTAAAACACTACCACACAACCATCCCCGGCGGTTTAACCCATCTAGTTCAGCAAAGAAGCGTTAACAGCAGATCCAGTCCAGAAGTACAGCAGGAGAGCCCAAGCAGATCTCTCCACAGACTCTGGCACAGACGCTTGCAAGCCAAGGGGAGACCTGGGAGACTGACACTCATTCTTCTGCTATCCAAGAACTATAGTTAAAGAGGTGCTTACACTACTAAGATAGCAATTCAAAACTCTATACTTCTTAAATTAAGTTTTAAAACATTTAAGAATTTTTTAGAGGAATATGATACTTTTCTGATTATACAGTATCTAGCTTTTATCATGAAGACTATAGCCAACACCAGTCCAGTAGATTAGATGGGCCAAAGGGCCTACTCTCAGTAACTGACACTCTGATGTTCTTAGGTTCCATCACAGACCTGTTTGCTGCAGGTATCTACTCTAGCTGAGCATAGTCAAACTGCCAAGTCCCATTTGTGTTGTCATACAAATCAATTTCTGTAATTATTTTTCACTCCCTCATCTGACTGGTGATGCAGGATAGCATATCCCTCCTTACAGAGCAGTTCCGTCATATTTTAAAATTTCCTTTAGTTTGTTGATCCCTAGTGTGAAAAACTCAATAGGTCACAAGTTTCGTTAATGTCAGGAAGAGTTCTTTCCAAGCCCTATGCGGACGACACGATCCGGAATGTGAGGATACAATAGGGAAAATAGTCATGCAGGAGAAGGGTCAAGAGACGGGGGGGGCGTGTCCGAGGAGTGCAGGTGTCCAGGGGGAGTGAATCCAAGGCGAACAATTTAAGGGTATATCCAGAGGGGGAATCCAAAACGGGAGGTAGAGTCCAAGACCAAGGGATCCATCTGAAGTTAAAACCAGAACCAAACCAGAACCAGGAACAGGAAACTAAAACCATAATGGAGCCAGACGCGGCAGGACCCAGGGCTCTCACGAAGCAGGATTCAATGAGAAGCCTCGGGCAAACGCCTGCGTCTGGCTTTAAAGGTGGAACTAAAGAGGGGCTGGGCAAAGGAACAGATGTAAACAATGGGGGAAAATGAGGAAGGGCTGGAGCGCCCTTAAGAGGGGGAGTAGCGATCGTGACAGTTAAACCTTGTGCCAGCTTCCTTCTGTTCAATGAGTTATCATTGCACTTATGAAGGGGTTTTGGCCCAGCCCTGGTTTGTCAGTTTTCTCCCATACTGCCTGTGTACCCTGCTTTTGCACCTCATTGCTGCTTGATTTTATTGTCACTATGGACAGACAGGATTGAGAGAAGACAATATTACTTACGTTTCACACAGAGGCCACTCACAGTCGATGGTGCCCACCCAGGACAGCACACAGTGCTCCCTCCAGAGTGACACACGTGGGGCCCTGAGCGATGCCTGAAGAGAGAAATAGAGAGATGAGTGTGGGAGTGAGGGTGGCAAGAGACATTGGGGACCAAGGCAGGCATTGGAATGATACTGAGAGGGAAGTAGACAGGAGGTAAACACACTAAACGCAGCCTATGTACATTTGTGAAGGAAATAAAATGTCTGACAGAAGACTGAAACATGGTCATTTAAAATTTAAGCAGAGGGTTTTTTTCCTGATTGTATTATTTGTAAACCCTTTTAGTTTGTTTTTTTCTCAATTCTTTTTTAAACTATTACTTCAGGAACTTATGTCTGGTCATCTGTAGGATTGAAAGAATTACAAAAGTTTATTTTCATCATTGTTTTACGTCTCTTCAGGAGCAATTTGAACCAACAACAGCTGAGTGCAAGACTACAGGTAGACAGTGTGAAGAAGTCATGTTATTAATTAAAATCAAAAAGGACAAAATGGGTGAGACTACACCTCAAAAATAATCTGTAACCTGGAAGTGTAAGCAGAGACCACCTAATGCAGATATGGGCCTATGTAGCTCACTGTTTGATGCTAACTAGAAAATACAGTATATAGCAAAGGTGACACTATATACTATAAGTGAGAGATTTCAGTTTTTCCCAAATAAATTGGAATATTGCAATAGACAGTACTGATAAAATGCAATTTGATTACAGATTAAATAAGAGCATAAGAAAAGCCCGTCCAGCCTATTGGTAGTTGACCAGGGACTGATGATATTTTCCCGCTTGTAAATAACCTCTAATTCTGTCTCATGTATTACATCATCATACAAATGTATTTTATAATCACTACACAAAGTATCACAAAGCATCACACGGCAAGTGATTTCCCATGTCCTCTAATTCCATCTGCTGAATTTGTTTTTTACAGCAGAAAAACTTGAATTTAAAAAATGTACATATTATTGAGACAGCACTGAATGCAAGAATTCACTTTCATTAAGTCTTCTCAGCCAAATCAAAGAGCAGCAGAAAACCATATATCACAAGAAACAATACAACCTCTACTTCAAGACTGTGTATTACAAATTCTAATCTGGTAAGGTGATCCTTACATATAAAACCATTTTCCTGATGGGGCAGTATACACGATGTTATCAACATAATGAACAGATACTGTGTGTTTGCCTTTTTACAGTGAAAATATTAAAAAAACAAAGACTTGATGAAATATCAAAAACCCTGCATTCTTACTGTGAAACTGTAATTGAAACTGAATTTTCAAAATGCACAATCCTGATGTTGAGCTATATTTTCTGTGACCACAGTCCTAGCAAGTTTGACGAAAGCTGTGATAAAATAGCTGTTTGTGTTGCTGCTCCAATGGATGAACTAGCTTTCACTCAGTGAAATCTAACCATTAAAGTTTTAGTGGAGGTACTACTGTATATACAGCTGACCAATGATATCTTGATGTTGTCTGTAGCTTAATCCAACAATGAGCTATAGATGTGTGCAACCGGCCCAGATGCACTTCAACAGAGAGAGCGCACATCAGTGCCCACAGCAAAAAAGTAACACCTTTTGTGGCACCTTTTCACTTCCATTGCTTGGAAAAACAAAGGAAATGGCATACAGGATCCAAATTAGCAAACAAAGAAAAGACTTCTAAGTATTGCTAAAATTTTGGAGGAGATTTACAGGGATGCTGAAACGGATCATCTTTCTGGGCTTTCTCTCACACACAGTCTACACAGAAATACAATTCATCAATATCATCTGTGATGTACAAAAAATATTCATATTTCCATGTTACATTTCCATCTTTTTTCCATTAGTCATTTTTCTAAGCTTTTCACAGGCCAAGGTATTCTTTTGTGTATCTATCTGTCAGTCAAGTGGAAATCAAAGAAACTGTTATGTTATCAGCCTGACAGCTATATCTAAAAGAAGTCCTGGAACATAAAAAAAGACAGGGAGGAGACAAGAAATAGACAGAAGAAATACCATCACCTGTCTCTTGCTGTACGTTTGTGCGAGGTGAGAGGACCTTGATCTGATCAGTCTTGGATAATAATTTGAAACTTGTTTAGAGAGCTTGCTGTTCTATTTATTATTAGGAAATTCTGATTTCCTTTATTGTGGAATCCTCAGGTTAAAGACATTCTCTCATTTGGTGATGCATCTGTAGAAAAGGGAGATAGAATTCCCAATCACTTTTAGGCATTAATGTTTAAGAAAGGAAGATTTAGTGCTCGGTTGTATACTTTTATTTGGTCAGGTTACAGTGTTAGCTTCCGGGTTTTCTGTGTCTGTAGAATGCAGGCCTCTTTTGTAAATAGAGTAATGGCTAATGTGCATAACATTTTGTATCATTTAGTTGTGTAGCTGTTAATAAATGTTTACTTCTGCCTTTGATTTATTACTTTATCACCAGAACTCTTGAGCCTCAGATTAAACTTATCACTCAGTTATACCTTTAATATTCCAATTTCTTTTAATTATTTTATTCCCCTCGCTCTATTTGTCTATTTGACCCTCCCTAGTCTGTAACAACATAATATAATCGTTATAATAAAATATAATTAGATCTTTGTGAAAGTCTAATGAAAAGAAGAAGATAACATGATTAAACATACAATCCGAATACATAACACAAACACTGTAGGGTATGAGGTATGAGGGTCTCTTGTTTTTAGCCATGCAGAAGAACCACTTTGCTGACTTTGTCTTTGCCTTTGAGAATTCTGAGTAATTTTATTATGTCCCCTCATTGTCCACTCTGTTCAAGACTAAAAATCTTCAGCCTGTTAGTGTATGTTAGTGTTGCTCTTCTCTGGACTGATTCCACAGCAACATTATTGTATATTCACTATAAGTGGTGAATTATACAGGTGGTAACAGCATTACAATACTTTCATAGTATAGGTTAGGTTTGGATTTAGAATTAAGATAACTTGTGGAGAACTTAAGGAGAGTTTTCTTCTCAGATCATCAGAAACATCTAGAGTTGTTAAATTTCTAACAACACATGTACCTGTATGTCATCACTTAGATAAGATTCTGAATTTCAAGACAAAAATCTTGAAATTACCAAGGAGACTTTTATCAGCAGTGTAAGACATGGGAGTTCTCTCATTCTTTTTTAGGAGCCTGCTCCATTATGCATCAGCACATCTGTAGCTTGTCCAGAACCCATCTGCTGGTTATTCCACAGCACAGTGAAGAGCAACATCATTACTCCAGTGCTGGCCCTGCCTTAGGGCTCTCTGTAAGTTTTTCAATTTTCCTTTCCAATTCTGATTTTAAACATGAAGCAGCATAATAATAAAATTATACAAGTAAAAGTTTATTCCATGCAGAAAAGAGAAGAAAAGAAAAATCAAACTTCCGGCTATAGAGCCTTCTTCAGGTGTCAAACCCAAAAAAGGCTCCACGGCCGTTGTGTTTCTTTTCTTCTTTTTTCAGTATGGAATAAACGTTTACGTTTCCTTTGCAGCCTACACATGCTGACACAGATACCTACTTGAACTACTAACAATAAAATGACAGTGGATTGTAGAGAATCAGCACCCCAAAGCCTTTCTGAGAAAAATTCACATTTTTTAGGTCAGTGTTATGTATTTCCATTTAAACCATTTCGCTGTAAGTTATTAATATTGATAAATGTATTGTGGACAAATATCACACTCGTCTTTCACATCTTCTTTTTCAATGCTGGATTAATTGCATTATTACTAATACAGTAAAATATACTTAATAAAGCACTTTGGAAGACATCTCTAAAGACAAAAAAAATCAACAGAAAAAAGGAAAAACAATATAGCTAACATCCAGTCGACAACAATAAATGCAAACAGGTTTCCAGGTTAAACTTCAGGTGCCACTGGAGTCACAAGACTTCTCACCCAAAATCACCCTTTTAGAGTTTGGTACAGAAAATCATTTCGCTGTTAACTTGCCTTACATACAGTACTTCCTTTGTTGTCCCAGATGGGAAAATTGCTTTAAGGCAGATTAAGGACGTAACACAATACATAATACATTTACTGTAACACAACATACTTGTATTTAAAGTAACTTACGTTTGTGCTCATTTGTACCATAGTGCATTTTACTAAAATTAATATGAGTGACGTACCCGAGGACATACTGTAATATCTTCATTGTAAGGTACATACAATTAAATCCACAACCTAAAAGCCAGAAACCTGACCTCTATTCCACATCACTTACGAAATCACTCATATTCCTTCTAATCGTATGTACAACTTTAGACTAATAAAAAGTATTTCGTGATGTGTAGGAAAAAAATGATTAACGAAAATCGACATGTGGACTTTCAAATTCGCTTATTCCTTGAGCAACTCGCTCAAAAGTAAAGACGTGAATTGTTAGTTGTCATGTAGAAAGCATTCGGGATATTTTAAACACATTAAGTGTGCATTTTTTAAATTCCCTTAAAAGTTTTTTTTCATTGCCTTTCTTTCTGGGGTATTTCAGACGCCGTGTAAATGAAGTCGGCTGTTTCTGCACCCACTGTGTTGCCACTTACTGCTTCTAACAGAAAACAGACCCTCTGCAGTGCAGCCGAGCTGTACCACAGCTGAGCGACTGAGTGTGCCTATCTCACCTGAGCAGCAGCGGAGA
Organism: Atractosteus spatula; assembly: GCF_055471065.1. NCBI lineage: Eukaryota > Metazoa > Chordata > Actinopteri > Semionotiformes > Lepisosteidae > Atractosteus > Atractosteus spatula. Next base: position 49,619,326 of record NC_142706.1, read on the forward strand.
GTACGGTCTCTGTCCTCTCCTCCGCGCACTGGGCAGGACTCGACAGTCCGCTCGGGACAGCAGCACGCACAGACACAGACACCGCAGGGCATGCATAGCGCAGCCGGAGCCCCTGTCCTCTCTTGCCCCTGTGCTGTTCTCTGTGTCAGATCACCGTCCCGCTGTCATTCTAGTCGAGGTCCCAGCTGAACGAAGACTTGCCATCGACCATCAGACACGATTTGGGAGAGCAGAACAGAACACCTTTTGCGCTTCGGTTGTGTTTCCTCATCCCCTCTTCGGCAGCCTTACGGGCACAGCACACACGTCCCTGCGTTTCCCCCCACCGATATCCTACACTTCCTTCGTGATGACTGTAACCCCACAGAAGGGCTGCCTGGTGCACTGGGGTGCACCGGTCGTCTGTATGAGGAGAAGCTGTCAGTGTCAGTGCGGTTGCTGCAAACAGCCCAGTGCCTCCTTACCCGCTCTCGCTGCGGGACAGTCTGCAGCCCCAGTCGCTGCGGAAACTGGAGCCTCCAGATCTGATTAGAACAGGACTCCTCGGGCTGGCTTCCTCTGCCGCAGACTCGGACGGAAATGCTTTGCCTCCAGCGGGCTGTTTACATTCCCTCGACCTACCGCAGACTCCCCCTGCCCACTGCCCCCGGCAGCTCCAACCTTCCTGCCCTCTCTGCCCCAAGGCCTCACTCACTCCTGCACTCGGCCCTTGGTTCGCCGCATGAGTGTCCCGTAACTGGAGGCCGGATTCCTGAAGCCCTCGGGACTCCATCCCTCTCCTGAGTCATTTTAAATAGATTTTTTACAAGAAGTAACTTTTGTGACAATGTTTATGATTATTGGTATTGTTGTTGTTGTTGTGTAGGAAGCTCCCAGTCTGTTTGGAAATACTTTGTTGTGCGTTTCATATGTGCTTTCCTAACACGTCAGCTTCAGCTCTTATCTGTCGGGGCTATGAGGTGAGTGAGGTTTGTTCATAGTGCTGGCTGGCTGGCTGAGGCTCGCTATCTGTGAAATACTAGTGTAAAGGGAAGGGAGCGGAGTCAAGGCAGAGGCTTGCGCCGCTAGAGGGAGCCATTCCCCTGCAGTGTTTACATTCCTGAGCGGTGCTGTCACCCAGACAGCTCTCAGGTCACACGCAGCGCGGACACCCGCTCCGCCGCGGGACTCACGGCTCACTCAGACTTCAGGGACTGTGAGGCAGACTCGGGGTAAACGAGCTTATTTTTTAGAAGAACTCATTATTTCATTTCACTAACACAAGGCTCTACGTTACAGATGATTGACTCTTTGCAACTTTCCTTTTCCCAATACTTCAGCCTTTTCCCAATACTGTTTCCAGATTCATTTTTTAAACAACCATTGATAAAGTTCATTTCTAGATGATATTGAATAGTTTTTCAATGTTTGTTTCTTCCGCCGGAGGCTCAGAAGCGTTGCTAACAACAAACCGTTGTTTTGAGAGTTGAAATCACTTCTCAGATAATGTTTCTCCTCATTCTCTCTGTGCATTGTAGGGTGCATAGTAGGTTTTAATGCTACATGTTCTACACATTACCGTAGTAGGCAGTTATTCAGTATATTTTGAAATTTATGTAAATATTTTTTCCAGCTTTTCATCCTCTGCAGCCTATGCACTAGGGACAGTCAGGGCTGGATTTTGGTGTTCGTAGGCCCTAGGAACTTTCACTCCGAAATGTGCAAAAAAAGGGGTAAACGCCAGTTGACTTACGTCGATTGACATGATGCACTTTGAACTATGCTAAACCACGTGATTGGTGGATCGAGTCGAGGGACCATCACTTCAATACTTGTAGTTTCTAGAACAGCCGCTAGATAGCGTATGATTATTGATTTGGAGCACCTAGAGTTGATCGCATATTGTTGCAGCTCATTTTTCGTTAGTCACTAGTGTTTCCCTCCTTCATAGGCCCTAAAAATTTCATTGGCCCTAGGCACTGTGCCTACAGTGCCCAATGGGAAATCTGACACTGGTGTCAGTGTCAGAGGTGACAAATCCTGCTTCCTGACAGACATCCCCTCAGGTCCCCAGGAATCTCTGAAGCACTCTGGCCTGCAGACGGGCTTGCTGCACTGACTGGTCAGTCTCTCACCCCCTGTCCTGGTCACTGTAGAAGTCCCTGTGTCACAGAAGTTCGCTCTTCAGCTAGATCCTGGAGAGCCTTCTCTGTCTAGAAGTTGACAGCGGTTCACAGCCAGTGCCCAGGCACTCAGTCCTTTGTCAGTGTGTGCTGCCAAGTGCTGCCGAGGTGTCCCACTAAGAACTGCTGTATTGCAGTGTAACCCTACAAAAAACCCTGGTTTTGTTTGGTTCCAGTTGACCCTCCCCCCCATCAATTACTGCATTAATTAAAATGTATTACTGTCCTGACAACTTAAAATGTAGAATAAATTACCCAGTCTCAAAAGTCAAACCAACTTTTTAGAGTAGTAAAACATATTGTAAAAATCATTTAAACATGAAGTTACCTTCTAGCCTGGACCTGTCAGCAAGGCTGGACCTGGTCTGTTCTGAGATGAGTGAAACCTGTTTGTTGGTGTTTGTGGACCACTAGGTGGTGCTCTGCCCACTGAACCAGAATTTCCAAATCAACAGTCCAGAATGGTGACAGGGACACTGGGCTTGTGCAGTCTGACCTGCTGACCTACAATTTCCCACTTAATTTCATTTGTGAAGCACATTCTCCATCTGGCCACCTGTGTAATGGAGCTGTTGCCACAGAGTGTGCACTCGGGGGGCTCCACTTCAGTGGGAGATATAGTGAATCCCCTCCTACACATGCTTTGGGGTCCTTCAGGATAAAAAGCTCTATATAAAACCAAGAGAATATTATGTTGATATCTGATTGACTGAATTAATCAATTAAGTAATCTAAAAAATCATTATAACATCATAAAACAACATTACCATTAAAACCTGAACACTCCAGGAAGAAAATGCTGCTGGGACCCTGAGTACAACAGAGTCCCAGAGGGAGACTGTCAGTAACACACAGACACAGTTAATAACAATCAGTCACTGATAAGAGGCATAGAGTGGTGAGGACAGTAAGGTCTGCTTTCTGAGCTCCCCACACTGCGGCTGCCACACACTGCAGGGAGGACACATGCACCAGGGGAAAAACACACAAGTGCACAAGAAGAAGTATAAAACCAATTACAATATTTAATCTCAGGCATTTTCTTAATTAAAACTTTTCTCAGGTTATAAGATGACAAAGTTAAAATGTATCTTCAATATGCATCTTCCACATTCAAACTGCCAAGCTGTGTTTAAATGACCTATATAACTGGAAGAGATAGCAGGGTAGTCATGAAAACTGTCTTCCTCCAAAATGACAGAAACAGATACATAATGATAGTGACACTAACACTCATAGCCTTCTTAAATCCAAACCAGTGTAAATTTGAGTAAGTCTTGTCTACATATCCAATAGGGTGTGTAGTAACCAATTCTAGGACTCTTGATATATGAATGAAATGATGTCATTAAACACAAATGAGTAGTTAAGGCACGGGGGGGAGGGTACACTTAAGTGCTTCCCTAGTTACATTAGCTTAGTTAAGGAATTAATTAGAAACAGGCGCTTGAATAATTGAATAGATGCTTGGGTCTGAGTTTGGAAGGCCCAATCCTATATAAAGATCAGAAACATTTTTATTTATTTTTTTTGTTTCATTCAGAGTTTGGTCTTCACCATGCTAGTGTGTAGAAACAAGTCAGGCCAAGATTTTAGGAAATAAGATCTAAGGACCTCAGAAAAAGAGTTATTGATTCTCATCTGTCTGGAAGAACAATTTCTAAGGATTTGGGGCTCCATCAGTCCACTCTCAAACAGGCAGTCTACAAATGGAGAAGGTTTGAGACCACAGTCATTCTAACTAGGAGCATTCATCCTACTAAAATCTTTCTAAGAGCAAACTGGAAAGTCATCAAGGAAGTTAAAAAGAACACCAGAGTAACATCCAAGGAACTGCAGGCCACTCTCGCCTTGGCTAATGTGAGTGTTCATGACTCAACTATCAGAAAATGACTGAACAAAAATGGTGTTCATGGAAGGATAGCAAAAAGAAAACCACTTCTTCCCAAAAAGAATACTGCTGCCCATCTGAAATTCAATAAAGAGCACATAGATCATTCACAAGGCTTCTGGAACAATGTTTTCTCTGCAGCTGAGTCAAAGGTACTGTAGAACTCTTTGGCCTCAAAGAGAAACATTTTGTTTGTCAAAAACCAAACATTGCTTTCAAACAGAAGAACCACATCCAAACCATCAAAAATGGTGGTGAGAGTGGTGGTTTGGGGCTGCTTTGCTGCTTCAGGACCTGGGTGGCATGCTGTCATTGACACAACTGTGAACTCTGTATCGTAACAAGGTTCTAGAGGAGAATGTCAGATCCAATCACAGTGGCTATATCACATAATCCAAGCTAGCAAGTTTCAGATGGCATATCTGAACTGATGCTCTGAATAAGAACATTTGCAGTTGGAACCACTCAGTAGCTGCAGATCTATAAAATTACTATAGGCTGTACTACAGTGCACTATTACAGGGCAATGCCGATGCTGTGGTTCACAGCCCCAGTGTATCAGCTGGATGTCTCCTCAGTGCGATGCTCTTTGCCCTCTTCATCTGGTACACCACATTGGCAGCTTCATCCGAGAGACCCTGCAATCACACAGTGATATAAACAGAAATGCAGACAGAGAGGGAGATGTAGATAGTCAGACAAAAAGAAGACACAAATAATAAGTCAGGAAAGCAGACTGCAAGCTAATGGAGAGAGGACAGATAAGAAGAAAATGTGTGACAGTCTTCTACCCTATTGAAGAGAACTGGTTTTCCTTAATTATAATACATAACTGAATGAATTATAGTAAAGTTGAAATGTCAGGTAAGAATCTATACCAGCCTTAAAGTGTACATACTATAAGAACATATCACAATGGAGCATACAAGCACTCATCTAGTTCCAATCATCTGCAAACTGACCTTCACTGGGACTGTCTTGCTCTGCAGCAGATCTCTGGACCTCTGGTTTTGAAAAGACAAAGACAAAGCCTTTATAAGGGACATGGATTACAATAGGATTGTAGCAGTGGAGGAGGGGAAGAGGGTATCGGAGTCAAGAAAAATAGAGATGGAGAGGTCAAAACAATAGGAGGAAAAGGAAGTCAGACAGGTTCTGTTGAAATGATGGGAATGGATCCCGGAGAAACTGGCTAAGAGGTACGCATTAATACAGGCTGAGACAAAGGTATCAGTGTGAGAAAAGGAAAAGATCTAAGTACCATCTGTATAACACTGGTTGGAAAAGCTGTGGAAAAAGTTTAAAGATCCTAGGGAGCAGCTGTAAGAGGAGAACACCATGAGACCCAGAAAAGAGCCCTGGGGGAATCCAGTGGAGAGTGAGTGAGGTTCAGAGATCACATTGTGCCAAGACACCAGGTAAGTGATGGTATATGATGTCATATACAGTATTTCCAGGTCAGCAAACATTGACAGGAGGATGTACTGTATATATGATGTACAGTTCCAGAGACACCAGATGAGAGGGAATCAGCACAAACCAATTGAAGGGCATTGGTAACAGAGAGAAGAGCAGTTGCAGTAGAGTGTATTTGTCCAAGGCTACACAGGTGGGGATCATGCAGTGAGTGTTAAGAGAGGTAAGTGGAGAGCGGTTAGTAAGCATCCTGTTCAAGGGGTTTTGTGAAAAAAGAGACGGGAGACAAGGCAATAGTTCTCGAGAAAAGAGGAATCAATGGTTGTTTTTTTAAGAGACGTGTGACGCAGATGTTTTAAAGGAATAGGGTGAACATCCTGAGAAGAGAGAAGTTAAGGAAGGAGATCAGGGGCAGCAGTTTAGAAGAGGAATATTTGTTGTGGATCCAGCTGGAAGGTTTATGGCCCAGGATTAAGAGCATGGCATCAATGAGGAGAACAATGAGTGTCAAGGGAGAAATGGCAGGGTGGGAAATGTAGGGTGTGGAGGTGGAGTAGCTTGTTAAAACACACTTCTGTCTGTGTGTGAAAGTGGACACGTACGGTGTGTGTGAGTGATGCGGTGAACACATTCTTTCATGAAGGAGGTGCTGTGAGCTCACCTGTGTGTTTTCTGTGAGATCTTCACAAATATGGCTCATGGTGCTGATCCAATTGCCATAGACACTCTCCTCATTGGTGTTAGGCTGCTTGTCACTGTGGGCAGTGAAGAAATATGGTGTGAGTGCAGATAAACACACAAATCACACACACTCTGATACTCACATACAAACACACACAACATAACTGGAAACAGCAGGATCTGTTCTACACCCCTGATCCCTTTCCCCTATTCCACTGATCCCATTTGCTTCACAGCCTGCAGTTTATTCAGCATAATATATCACATACTGTACCAATACGACATCAGTCTAAATAACAAAAAAATTTGCCAAAATCCCTTGTGGAACTCTGTGATGAAAACTGGAGCTGTCAGCTCTAGGGCCCTGTTGAAGGCTGATGAATGTTGCTTTCTGTCCTCCATGCAGGACCAGACATGTAAAGTGATGGTGGGTAGCAGTGTGAATTTCTATATTGCTAGACCTCTGAGTAAATTGAATGCTTTGTTTGAGGTTCATTAGGCATAATGCATAAAATATGCATCTACACTCTCCAGGAATGGTTGCTTATCATTTTAACTTTAGCTGGTCTTCAGCAGTACAGGTGAGTTCTGCTTCATTCTGGAGTGTGTTCTGTTCATATTCTTACTGTAATGGGCAATTCTGGTCAGCAGCTTCAGGTTTCTTAAATGCATGCAAATTTATATACAGTATGCATGGTAAGATTGTGTTTCTCTAGGTTTAATTCATTTAAAATTACTGGTAAACTGTACTAACATTTAACCTTAGTGGTAATCAGAATTTACCATTGTTATTGTTAATCTACATTAAATTTCATTTTAAATTCACAGTACCAGGTTGTTACTGAGGTAAAAGAGGTATGCTCGCAGTACAGCTTTCAAAGCTTCACTCTTCATTGACAAAAGTGCACTTTTTTCTCAAACTCCAAATGTATAGTAGATTGGATGAAGAGACAACCACACTTTGTTAATCATTTGAATCCATCTCTTTTTCTTATGTAACAGCTAGATTAAATACCAAGTGTGTTAGATGCGCTCAATGGCCTTCTCTCATTTGTAACTGTTCGTACATGTGATTTCTCATGGCGGATTTGAAATTTTGAATTTATGCCAGGGAATATTTCCTTCTGTAGCAAACAGTATTCTCCTTCCTCACTCTTTCCTTTCTCCCTTGTACCTGATTTGCTGCAGGAGTTCTTGTTGTGCTTGCAGCTGTCTCTGTGCCTCCAAGACTCTGCCTTCCATAGTGAGGCGGGCACACAACTGGGCACAGTGCACTCCAAGCACTGACATGTTCAGACTGCCAGTCCATACCCAGCTACAGAGTAAAAAAAGAGTATATTGAAGTGAAGAAAGTTGGTGATACTGCACTGCAAAATCCAAATTGAATCTGTACTATTGAGGCTAAGTCACAGTTAACATACGGTAACACTGGCTTGCAATGTCATATACAGTAGTTATAGTGATAGCACCCTTATGCTTAGGGCCCCTTGTTATATTTTACAATTCAACAACTGGTTGTAAAGTCTTTACATTTATACTGGCCACCTAATCAATATAGTGCTACACGGCCACACGCAATCAATAACATAATAAAAAAATCTCAAATGTCTATATGACAGAATTTCAAAAAGCTATGAAACCAAACTAGCCAAAAGGGACAGATATTATTTTAGCAATTTTACTGGGAGAAATGAGGTTTGGCCATACTTGTGAGATAGAATTGACAGTCATCATATTTAAGTATATAAATAAAGTGAATAAAGTGTTATCAAAAAGTATATAAATAAAGTGTTATCAATTAATCTTTTATGAGGGAATTTATGAAAAACCTATGGAAAATCGAAATATGGAAGTCTATAATTTATACTCTCTGTAGGGCTACTGTTGTTGCTTATTCAAATAACTCTAATAAGTTACTCCTTTACTATTCTTGTTCTTTTGTAATGCTGAAAAAAACTAATTCTTAGTTTTAATATCTATTGAAATTCTCTCTTGGTCTTTCTAAGGCTAGTATTTTTATCTCTGGTTTCAATTCATTGTACTAATATTTTTTAATCCTGTTGTTGTTTGTTATGTGTCTGGACATCATCTACTTAAATACTTAATGAATGTTTTTATATTTGGTAATGCTATAAACATCAGTGTACAATGCAGTGTTGACTGTGCACTATTGGTGTACAGTGCACTGTCGGTATACTGTATGTGTGTATGTTGCAATGCTGACTCTTTGGTGTTAATTGAAGTCTTGATTTAGCATTCTGAAAATATATGCTGATTTTATATGGTGTAATATAGTACAAAATAGTGCTTTATTGTACAAAATCCTGCAAGGCTTTGACAGTATCAACCCAGTGGACTTCAATTCTATTAGCAGTGAAGCACAAACCATAGGTCACATGTGGAAATTATGGGTAATTGCTTTTAAAACCCTTTGTGTGAAGACACTGCTTCACACAAAGGGTTGGGGATTCTGGAATAAGCTACTCAGCAATGTTGTTGAAGCCAAAACCCCTAGTTCTATCAAGAAATGGCTGGAAGAAATAATTGGATCAATTAGATTCTAACTACCAAACAGGGCAGATAGGTCAAATGCAGTTCTAACTCAGTGAGCTGTCATCTTTCATTGTAGGGTGAAGTTCTGACGCGCAACTCAGTACACTGTCAGTGGTTTGTGATAGTGGAGCACCTGCTGGTTGTTACTCTCCTCTGCTCTGTGAGGATGCGGGTGGCTTTCTGCAGCTCCCGTGTCTTGAAATCCAGTTGAAGTTGAAAGGGAAGTCTGTCCCTCCGCAGAAAACCTGCAGCGCAAAAAAGAACAGAGGTAGACAGACTGTGAAATCTTATTAACCAGGAAATCCAGATGAGATGTACAGTAGATCTTTAAAGGGAGACCCTGGGGGTGAAATTAGGGCAGGAAACACTTTATTACCTAACTGACAAAGGGAGGTCATCAGTGAGTACAGAGTTTCTTAACATGTTTCAGGAGAGAGGTCCTCTGTTGCAGGGGCAGAAAATTAATTCACCATATCTATTATATGAGAATCAGGGATAATCTATCATACAGTAATCTATCATAAGAAATCATCAAGAAGAACGTTTGCTTACCTTAACTGTTAACATATACTGAGAAGCATTAAAACAACACTACAGAGTGCCAAGAAAAACCTTGTGAACCCCCCCCCCCCCCCGCACTGGTCCATAGTCTCATATATTTTAGACATAAAACTTAATTAGATCTTCCTGTTAACCTTAACAAAAACATAAAAATAACCTGAACATATAACACTGACATAAGATACTGTATATTTGGATTTTTTAATCAACACAGAGATCCAACAAAATATTCTTGTGTGGATGTGTACAGTACATGAAGTCTTAGATTCAGTAATTAGGTGCACCTCCTTGTGCAGCAGTGACTTCAACTTCACATTTCCTGTAACTGTTAATCAGCCTCCCACATCATCCTTTATGAATTTTGGCCAACTCCTCCTTACAGAGCTGCCTCAAGTCAGTGACATGTGAGGGTTTCCTTGCTTGAACAGCTTGCTTCAAGCCCTGCCATATCATTTCAATGTAGACCTGATTGTATGTTTAGGATAATTAGGCCTGATGCCTGACATTGTCCTCCCTGCGTACTTACTGCACAGTACTTCATTGTATTGTCCCAAATGGGAAATTTGCTTTGCAGGCAGGTAAAAGACATGACACAATACAAAATGCATTTAACAGAACATGAACTGATTAACAAATAAGAAACACATGTATATATAGAGAAATAAAAAAATAAATCTATAAGAAATTGTCCAAACTAAGCAGGTTAATAGCGGTGGGAATAATGGATAACTTATTCCTATTGCACTTAAATCTGGGTAGTCTCAATCGATGTCAAGATGGAAGCTCGTATTCACTGTGCAAGAAGTGGTCATGACAGTCAATTATTAATTCACTTTCCTGCTCTGTCTGTTTTTATTGCATGTATTAAGGTTACCAAACCAGGCTACTGCAGTCAATGTTTGGATAGATTTAAAGAAATCATCGTTGTACATCACATATTAAAAGAACAGAGTTTCTCTGGAAGAAGAATCACTGTTGGTTCTGTTTACATACTGTACATGTATGGTATTCATGTTTTCCTCAAAGGTAAGCATGTAATCAACAACAGTGCCAAGATATTTGTATCTTTTTTTCAGTTTCAATTTCCTGCTTCTCAGTCAGTGATGGTTTTGTAACAGGTGGTTGCTTTCTGTAGTTCATTACCATATCCAGTTTTCGACACATTAAAATTGATGGAAGGAATTGTTACACCACTCAACAAAATAATTCACCACAGGCCCACGATCTGTGCCTCAACAATGATTGATTGAGTTCCCTCAACTATGACAATCATTCCTGGTCTTGAGGCACATAAGCAGTCACAAACCATGATACTCCCACCACCCTGCTTGACAATTAGGATGTGATTATTCTGTTGGGAGGCAGTGTTTGGTTTTTGAGCCACAGAATGTCCAGAATGATGCACAAAAAACCTTTGACTCATCTATCCAGGAAACTGTCTTCCAGTTGTCTTGTGGATCATCCAGGTGCTTTGTGGGGAACTTCAGATGGGGGACAATGTTTTTCTGAGAGATCAATGGAACTGACAGCACCTCCACGGCCCAGTATTTGAATGAGTGTGGAAGGGATGAGAGAATGAGAGAGAAAGAGAGCTTCTCTGTGCATTCACTCTGATAATATTATTTCAAACTGTGTGGGTCTGCAGTGTTGCTGGCAGTGTATCTACAGTACAACCTGTCCGTCTTACTCTCTTGTGTGTGCAACCCCCACAAAGTGCAATGGATGCTCTTCAGTTTGAAGACTGGATTGGTCAATCCTGGATATTTTATATATAAAAGAAACTGTGACACTCACTCTCCACACTGGAGGGTTTGACAGCAAATTCAAAGGTGATCTCCAGGCCCTCGGTCACATTCCCAACCTCCTTAACCAACTTGTGTGAGCAGTGATCTTCATAGGGGTAGAATCTGAGACAGAGAGAGAGAGACACAAAGAAGAAGTTATAGGGGTTATAGGGGTAAAGTAAGAGAAATATCATTACCACCAGGGCATGCCACCATGCTTATTGAAGTACATGCATCAGACTGACAGCACTGAGAATAATGGGGGTGACGGGGCAGCAAAGGCAGAGGCATCTGTGAGAAGAGAACAGTTAGAGGTACTGTAGGCAGCTGTGAGGAGAGAACAGTTAGAGGTACTGTAGGCAGCTGTGAGGAAAGAACAGTTAGAGGTACTGTAGGCAGCTGTAAGGAGAGAACTGTGAGGAGAGAACAGGTGGAGGTACTGTAACTGTAGGGAGAGAACAAGCAGAGGCAGCTGTGAAGAAGGGAAGAACAGGCAGGAAGGTGTAGTGACACCACTGATGACAGTGACAAGAACCGTGAGATCAGCCAGGCCAGACAGGTTCTCAGACACTCACATGCCATCAGCTGACAGCAGGGTAGCCTTGACACTGGTGGCTATAATGTTATCCTTTAGTAGTGACTGGATCTCTGATGACACATTGCTGATGTTGACGATGTTGACCTGCAGAGGGCACATAGAGAATCATCTGGCTGGAGAGACCGTCCCATGATCACATTTACTCTACTTTCTCTAATTCACAATTTATTGTGAACGTCATAGCTTTCTAATTTGTATTTGTATGACTGAGAAAACATTTTCATATGCATTTTGTATGCATACCCTTTATATTGACTTTTGAGACTGCAGATAAGTGTATTTAAAACTGAGAACACGAGGCACTTCTTTACATAAAAGGTTACCCAGCCATGGAGTCGGTGCTGATCCCTTCATGGCTGAATGAGATCCAGTGATCAATTAGCTGCTAACAGCCAAAGGGCGCTAAATGGCCTCCTCTCTTTACAGCTCTCTTATGTTTTTACACATTGTACCATACCAATCCTCCCTGATATTCCCTTTTCCTCAAACTCATAACTTTCAGACTCCAACTCAATATCCCCTGCAGATTTAATGTTTTTTCGAGGCAATTGTAATCCATCTGTACAGCTGCAGGGTTACAAATCCATCTGCATAGTGTTCTGTAGCTGTCAGCACAATCTCAGAATGGAAGTTATAGTGCTGTACTCCACTGAACTCACCTTCCCTCCAGTGCGGTCTGCCAGGGTTCCCACCTCCACCAGTCTGCAGTCAGTGCCTTTAAATGTCAGCACTGATACTATCACCCTGCCGGGATAAAATGCTGACACTTACTACTCTGTTACAAAACAGCACTGCCAGCTGCCAGCTTGGCATGAATTTTAGGTCCAGACACACACTGTATCAACACACTGGATCAAATGTATTTCCTTCAAATAATGGTTTATGTGCTAATCTGTGTAGGTATAACAGAGTATTTATGAAGAAAAAATAGCAGAGCCTTCCTCTGTCTGCATGGTTGCCTCTCCTATGCTGTGTGTAACCTTTTATCTATCTTTAATCTATCTGCAGGTGCAGTTCTGGAGAGAGCAGTGAACCTCGACCACTCAGAGCACAGACCTGGGCCCACACTCACCCCTTGGCTGACGCCTCTTCTGCAAGGCGGCTGTAGAAGTAGGAGGAGGAAGGTGTGGGCTCTTCCTCCAGGTCACCCAGGCCAATATTCGCTCTCCCATCAGTGCAGATTATAACCTGGCAGAGGAAAGAGAGTGAGGACTCTGTGTTGCTACAATCTTAGTAGAAAGCTGCTTCATTTTACACAGCAACATGCCTTGATCCTTTCATCTTTCCTCTCAGCTTTCCTACCCTTCCATCACCTCTCTCCTCATTTTCTGTCACTACTTAACCCTCTATACCTTCCTCATCTCAACTGTCCTGTCATCTCTCTTCCCCTTCCTATCTCCTCTCCTATCTCTCTCCACTCCTATGCTGCTTCCCCTCTTCTCTCTTCTCTTCATTCCTCTCTCCTTGCCTGTGCTTCCTGTGCTTGATTCTGACCTTTGACCCCATGTATCTAGAAGCCATCGCTATGGAGATGAGTGCTGCTGGACCCAGTGCAGTGGCTCCATGTTCCTTCATTCTGGGGAAAGAGGGAAAAAGAAAAGGAAAGGAAGAGAGACCATATTAACATGTACTGTACAGTTACTGTACAGTTCATGCTATATGAATCCAACATGATTCTTTAAGTAAACTATTCACTCATACACCATTACATTCACTCATATACCATAAATGAATAATCAATCATGCACAAGCAGATTCAGTTGTTTAGAAAAATCCTGGTGGAGTGTGTAAATGATAACATACCTCATTTCTCCCAGTAAAATTGCTAAAATAATATCTGTCCCTTTTGGCTAGTTTGGTTTCATAGCTTTTTGTCTCTTATTCCCTTTTAGCTGGTTCATCCGAGAAATTACTTCAGAAATGTCCAGACCTGTGCTACTCAAGTGCTGGCCAAAACTAAATACTTAAACCATATTTCTCCTGTGCTGAACCACCTGCACTGGCTACCAGTTTCTTAGAGGACAGACTTTAAAATTTTCTTGTTGACCAGTCAGGCACTACATGGTCTGTCTCCCGTGTACCCATGTACATTTACTATCCCCACATAGCAAATCTGCATAGTAGCCCCAGGTCTCATACTTTGTTCCCCTGGCTCTAGGCTCCTCAGTGTTATTAGGATTTCATATCACACATTAGGGGACTGAATCTTTTCAGTGGTAGCCCCCAACTTTTGGAACACACTTCCTAGCATTAAATATCTTCCTGATATTAAAAATGCAGCTTCCGTTGATGTTTTTAAATCTGCTTTTATTGTATATTCTGTATACTGTATTGTTCTTTATTATATAATTCATATAAAGTGCCTTGAGAATGCTCTGTTTAGAAAGGCGCTATATAAGTATAAAATTGATTGATAAAGTCATACTATGTGAACCATGTCAACTATGCATATGTAGGCCAATGTATTAATGGATAGACAATGACAGACTGGCAGAGACACTGACTCCTGAACTTTCCGGCTCAATGGCAAGATGCTCTCTGCGATGCAGTGAGGGGTGGTAAAATTCTCGCCCTGTGATTTCAGGTGGTCATAGTCCATCAGACCCCAGTCTCTCAGTGTCAGAGGGACCGTAGTTCCATCCCCGTACACCGTCACCTGCACACAGGACAAGAGAGAAATATTGGATTGCAACAACAGGTCAGTCTGTCCACCAGGACTCCTATTTCTTGAAGATTTAGTGAATTCTGCAAGAGCCCAACATATTGGCTTTTTCAAGGGGCTGTAACAATTAATTCTACTTCTTAATTAATTCTGTATAAAAAACTTAAACAGATTGACAGGTCCAATCAGTCTGTGAAACACTGAACACTACCACTCACTAGCATTTTTACAGTGGAGACATTCCTGAAGCTCGGGACCACATCAATCAGGAATATGATGGTGGAGATTATAAGAGCTGGGAGCTCCAGTGTGTTTCTGATGGACATACTCACCTCATCATTGAAGGTGACAAGAGCGACTCGACGTCGAGGACTCGTCTGTAGCAGTGAGTTCAGCGACTTCAGGAGAGCATCCTGGACACTCTAATGAGAACAATAGCTAAGATCAGACAGACTGACAAACCAAAACCTGGTCAGGCAGGGCACAGACTTAACACAGCTCAGTAAGAGTGACCAAACAGTCAACAAGGTCTAGCCACGAAGAGCACACTCTCAACACAGCCTGTTCAGAGAGACCATGTAGTCAACACAGCCCAGTCAGACTTATAACACAGTCCACACAGTCCAGTCAGAATCAACACAGATTGAACACAGCTGAGTAAGAAATACCACACAGTCAACACCTCCCAGACAGACACACACTCAACACAGTCCAGTCAGGTTTAGCATGAATTTAACATAACCCAGTTATGGTGGCCACACAGTCAACACAATCTGGAAGGATTGTACACACATTCAAAAAGTCCAGTAAGGCTGACTACATATTCAATCCATTAAGACTGAGCACACAGTCAATACAATCCAGTCATAATGACTGCATACTCAACACACTCCAAGTTGACTGAGCCAATCAGCATGGCCACTGCATAGTTAATATGAAATAGACAAGTCTTTGTGCTTCCCAAATATATGCCGGAGTCACTGCACAACAGGACTCCATCTCATTTCTAAAAACTTATTTTGCTTCTGGAAATATAATGGTGTATGGCAACACAATAATTGAGGATGAATTACCACAATAATCATGATGAAAAAGTTATTAGATCCCCCTGTACATCTGGATACATGCCTGTATCCTGAAAAGTCCTGCACTGAACCGAGATGAGGAGGAGAGGACTGTGTCTTTAAAGCACTGAGACATTATTGCTGTACCTAAAAGCTGATACAAATGACTGAGCCTATTCACTATCATGTTGAGGGGATATACCTGCAGTCTGGAGATGTAGAGAGGAGTTTTTGCTTTGCTTGCAGTTGATACCTGCAGAAAGAGAGTGGAAGAAAAAAATCATAAATACACAAGCAGAGAGACATACTTTGGCATGCAGCTTTAGACAGAGAAAACGTAAAAATATGTTTTGCTGGTACTGTAAATTGTAAAAGAGAGGTAGGAGCACTTGCTTTTTATTGGTTAATTAAGAATAAACAAGCTAACATTGTACATGCATTTATTTTTAATCTTCCTGCACTGACAGTAAAGAAAGAGAAGAGATACAGAAAAGCCTCTGTCTGGATGGCCGGTCTGACCTCATCTGTCACGCTCATGCTTCCTGAAATGTCCACACAGAACACCACCAGCATGTCTTCCAAGTTGATATAGTCTCCATCCATGTCCTCGCTCACGTATAAGACATCCCGGCTGTGAGGAAGGTGGCTGGCCGTGCTGGGGAGAACGTTCTCCTGTCCACAGAACTCACAGCACCAGACCTGCACAGAGAGACTCTGTCACCACGGCACACCATGCTACACAAACAGCACAAACACACACCTGACACACAGATACTCACAGTGCCCTGCTGTCGATGGCGTGGGACGCTCAGGGCTGACAAGGAACCTTGACAGCTCTTGCAGTAAAAGGGGTTCTGAAACTGCTGTATATCTTCAGCTAAAAAACAGACATGCATTGTCCTCACTGAGACAGCACACACTGTACTGGACACTATCTTCACTGAGACAGTACGCCCTACACTGGACATTTGTCCTCACTGGTACAGAACACACTGTACTGTACATTGTCCTCAATGAGACAGCATACCATGGACACACACTGCACAGGATACTCTCCTCAATCAGCAACTAACTGCTGAAGATGCTGTTCTCATTGGGACATAAATATGCAGAGCTGACTTACCTTTAGTGATGTCCAACAGCCGGCCCACACTCACAGATACCACGTTCACGTTGGCCTTCAGGTTCCTCTCATTGCAACTATGGGACACTGATGAAGGATAAACAGACAAGCAAACATCACAGTAAATATATCTTACATGTATTTGCAGCTTCAACAAGATTTGCTAATGCTCTTAGTTTGGTATCATCTCTGAACTTGATTAATTTACAGTATTCACTACACCAGAACCTATTATAGATCATTAATATAAATTAGATAATTTTGTGGTACTCCACAGATTACATCAACCCATCTATTTTTTGTTCTTCTATAAAACAATTCCCAATCCAAACACATTACCCTGAATGCCTATTGTCTGTTATTTCAAAAATTAATATTGTCTGAAGAACTTTAGCAAAACCCTTCTAATAATCACCATATCACTGTCATATGATCTGTGTGGATCCATCTTTACTTTCCTTGTTCAATGAACTCTAATAGGTTAGTTAAGCAAGACCTGCCTTTACTATAGCCAACCTGACTATTCCAAATAGGTGATTCACTAGTTACAATAATTATTTCCATAACTTAACGTGTAATAAAAACCTTATTGGACTATAGATATGTGGTTTGGTTTTTTTAGTGTTTTTATGGAACTACGTTAGCACTTCTTCAGGCCTTGGGGCCTCCCTTGTCTTGGGTGGCTCGGTAATGCCCTATGAACAGCATCTCTCTTTTTTCCTTAGGAACAAAGGGACTCAACTGCATGGCAGATGGTCCACAAAACTGTATAAATAAAAGTACATTTAAAAAACACAATCTATGTTAACAGTTTCAGAAAGACAAAGTGTGACAATGAGTATGAAAGAAGCAGAGTGGGTTCTTCCCTTCTTTCACTACTACACTTGTCACTGTGTCACTGTACTGTAGCTCTTCATGGCACCCCACTCACCACGGGGGGGCAGAGGAGGCGGGGCGCTGGAGGGCAGGGGCAGGGATTGGGGCCGCTGGTGCCTTTGGGATGTCCTGCTGCGGCTTCCCTGACGAGGAGGCAGGGGCGGGGGAACCAGGGAGCTATCTGAGGCGGAGAAAATAAAGCAAATTGACAAGGGTCCTGCAGTAAAATTGCTGCTGTAACACTGCTGTACACACGCACATATTCATACATACACATGCACACAGTTCCACACATCCTCCCTCTGCTACAAACACACAGTTCCACACACCCTCCCACAGCTACACACACACAGCCCCACACACCTTCCCACGGCTACACACACACAGCCCCACACACCCTCCCACAGTCACACACACAGCTCCACACAACCTCCCACCGCCACACACACAGCCCCACAAACACCTTACCACAGCTACACACACACAGTCCCACACGCCCTCCCACAGCTACACACACACAGCCCCACACACCCTCCCACCGCCACACACACAGCTCCACACACCTTCCCACGGCTACACACACACAGCCCCACACACCCTCCCACAGTCACACACACAGCTCCACACAACCTCCCACCGCCACACACACAGCCCCACAAACACCTTACCACAGCTACACACACACAGTCCCACACGCCCTCCCACAGCTACACACACACAGCCCCACACACCCTCCCACAGTCACACACACAGCTCCACACAACCTCCCACTGCCACACACACAGCCCCATACACCCTCCCACAGCTACACACACACACAGCCCCACAAACACCTTCCCACAGCTACACACACACAGCCCCACACACCTTCCCACAGTTACACACACATAGTCCCACACGCCCTCCCACGGCTACACACACACAGCTCCACACACCCTCCCACAGTTCCACACACACAGTTCTACACACCCTCCCACAGCTACACACACACAGCACCACACACCTTCCCACGGCTACACACACACAGCCGCACACACCCTCCCACAGTCACACACACAGCTGCACACAACCTCCCACCGCCACACACACAGCCCCACACACCCTCCCACAGCTATACACACACACAGCCCCACACACCCTCTAACAGGGACATGTAGTTACACATATGCTTAGAACATTACACAAATTCACAACTCCTTATACAGACATATACAACACACACATTCATGGCCCCCACTAAAGAACACTGTATATCTCAGGAAATTAGGTCAGAACATCGTTAATGATGCAGTGGTGGTTAGAAAGTTTCCTTTGCACAGACACTCGACTATGTTGCAAAAACCAAATATCACATGGGTAATTCTGAGCTGTAGGAATGTAGGTGTTTGTATTAATTCTTCAATGTCCTCATCAAGAAAATTCAAGGATAAAACAAAAACAAATTGGAACGCTTGGGTATAGACCAAAGAGTGTGGAAGACCAAACCAAGTGTTAGCTTAAACTTTGCAATTACTAGGTTAATTAGTAAGACATCATTTTGAATGTTGTCTTCAGTTTTGGTCACCACATTAGCAAAAGGAAAATTTCAAACCATAGAAACAGATCAGAGCTGCAAGGTGCCAAACTCTGGGCACCTTCAAGTAATGGTAGAACAGAATTTTGGATGCAGTTTGCAAACTATCTTATATAATTGAGGCTGTCCTATACATCATATACTTGTTATATACATACTGCACGTATATGTGTTATATACATATTCTTGTTATATATCATATACATTACACCTTTTACTTCTGGCTGAGAGGGAATGCAGGCGCTTCTGGCTGCCGCTTCTCTCGTGTTTCTTGTTTTTATATGCGTCATACTTTTACTTTTCGTCTTTCAACTTCTTTTTTTTTTACTTCACTTTCATCATTACTCCTTGCTGCAACTACTGAATCTTAAATGATTTTAAATATCCACCGCAGTTCTGGATGCCATTTTCTTCCTTCATCCCCTTGCGGAGTTGCGGTACCCATTTTTCAGTGCAAGGCTGCTAGACTGTCCCACACTAGTGCTGACCTGCTGAATCTTCCCTTCCCTGCCTGGAACCCATCCCCTTTCCAACAAATCCATTGGCTCGCCGAGACCAGACAGATCAGCATTACTCATCACTCGATCCACAAAGAGCAAGGCTGCTCTACTAAATTATTTCATCACAGAGAAAAAACTTGAATTTCGATGTCTGACTGAAACCTGACACAGACATTAGGATGGTGTCTTGGTGTCTTTAACAAAATAGTGCCTCCTGGTTACAGTTTTTTTGAACAATCTCTCCTTTCTGGCCATGGTGGTGGTATAATTGTTATTTATAATCTCCTTTTCTGTTGAAGTCCTGTTACTGTACCACTGCTGTCTTCTTGTTTCAGATGTCTCTCTTCCCCACTCTACTGTTATTATTACTGTCTATAGACCCTCTAAACCTCATGATGCCTTTTTAGGTGCGCTTACTGATTTGTTTTCTGTTATTTTCAAGGTTAAGAGGATCCTTATTCTTGGTGAATTTAATATCTACATTGATTCACAGTCTTTCAATTTAGCTAAGGATTTTCCAGCTTTGATGGAAGACTTTGATCTGTTACGATCCCTGCCTCCCGGCAGCGGAGGAGGCAGAAGTAGGCGTAGGCCCTATCCATCAGTTCACCTATCAGTTTTCCTATTCACCACCACACCCCCGTCTCATCCTACTTAAACACCTGTCTTTCCCTACCTCTTTGCTCAGTATTGGTTTTTCCTTTCGAGCTTCCTGGTTGTGCTACTCCTACTTCTACCCTGTGTTCGTCTTGGCTTTCGGTTTTCGGTTTTTCCCTTTGGACTTTGGCTTTTCGGATCTCGGCTTGGCTTGGTTACTTACGCTCTGTTTCGGATCACTGGCTACCCCTGGACTATCGGATTGCTCTACCGTCTACGACTTCGGATCACGCTTCGGCTTCGGTACTCGTTCCCTTTCGGATATCTGGCTTCCCCTGGACTCTCGGCTCGTTCCTTCTATTACGGATTGCTTTTGGATTACGGCTTGGCTTTGTTCGCTCCTGCAAGTGGGTTCACTCACTGGTTTCGGTCCCTCTTACCGAATCCTTAACATGATCTAAACCAATTTGTTCTTATAACTCATCAAAGGACATACCCTTGATTCAGTAATTGCAAATGACTCGTTTTTCACTTCTCTTATCTTAAACTAAGTCTCTCTGACAACTTAGCTATTCTCTTCAATCTAGAATTTCCTGTTTCACACTGTTCCCCCTCATGCTCTATAAGTTTCCACAACTGGCGATCTGTTGACCAGACTAGGTTTGCAAATTCTGACTTGTCCACTATACTTTGCTTTTTTAATTCTGGTCCTTTAGAGGACAAAGTACAAATGCTTAATAGCTCTCTCATCTACCCCCGAAACCTCAGCACCTCTTCAAACTCAAACCATCTCCTTTTTTTGCTCTGCCCTATGGTACACTGACCAGCTGTGTTCAATGAAGGCAGTCTCCTGAACACTTGAATGTACTGTAGGTGGCATTTTTCTGTCCTTAACGTTAATTTTCAGTCTTGGAAGGAGGCACTTCTGTGCATACAATAATGCAATTGAGTCTGCTAGATCTAGCTTCTTCTCCCACATCTTTGAGAACAACCATAACAACCCCAGACATCTATTCTCTAAAATCAGCAATTTTCTGAAGCAAAACTGCCCACCACATTACCTGCCTCATCCCAACTTTGCAACACATTTTTAAGAGTTCTTTAGCTCCAAAATCAACAACATCCAGCATCACACTCTCTCTATAACGCATGTTACCACCAAACCTCCCCCCTGCTTATCTAGGTTTACTAGTTCCCTTCTCTCTAGCTTATCTCTACTTGGCTCTGCATGCCTCAGCAAACTGGTTGTGCACAATAAATCCACAAATTGCCTACAATGACATCCCATTGACACTGCTTTATTTTAATATAATGTACATGTATACTGTAATATACTGTCAAAACATCGTTCTTCCACCACCTCCTATGTTGTCACTAATACTTTCTGTACCTTTCATACATACATTCATACATTCTGGAACTAACTAAACTAATTAAACTGGCATACTATATATCACATTAAGTATAATACATGTACTGCCACAATTTTTTCTATGCATTATGTTATGAGAAAGTCTGAAAGATGGGCAGAGAAATAACAGTCAGAAACGGAGAGGTTGTCAGTCCTGCTGGGAGTGAAGAGACACACAGCCACACTCTCCAGACAATATGTAACATCCTGGTGTGATCTAGGAGACAATCTGCACCAAACAACCCACAATACTGTACTATACATAATACTATGGCAGCAATGTAGTATTTCAGGAACTAAGCCAGGCTCAGCGGTAAGTTTTTTTGATGGACCATAGGTAGCACAGTTCCTTTTGGAATTGGTATCCTTGTCTAATATAATTTAAATTGCTTGTTCTACAATGTTTACTGATCCTCTACCTGTACATGAATCTTGATCACTGATATAAAGTATGAAGTGGTTCTCTAGTGGAGTCCCTATGGCACTCCACTAATTACTGCATCCCATACTGTATCTGTAGTCTTATATGCTATCTTTGTGTATCCATTCTTCCCACCATGCTGTAATGTTAATCCTTTCAGGAAGGATGACACCCATTCTCTTAGAAAACTGAAACTGTCTTTCCAGCAAAGCAACTTTGAATTGAAACACAGCAAGAGAGAGTGTCTGGGGTAAGGAAAGTGAAAAGGAGCAGGGAGAAGCTGTGACGGAGAGACATTCAATGGAAGAGTAATAGAGAGTGAGAGATAGATAGTGTGACGGAGAGGAACATTACCATCCTGGTAGCCCTGGTGACTGCGGGGGATGACAGCAATGCGGTTGTCATAGTCATGATAGTCTCGATAACTGGAGGAGCTGGGCCCTTGTGCAGCAGACTGGGCAGAGCCATCCCAGCTGGAGTAAGAGCAACTGGGCACAGCCGCGTACAGAGCTATTAAAGAAGACAATGAGATTGGGTCAGAGCAGCATTGCGAAGAGGCAGCAGCACCATCATACACCGACATAAAATGATGCCAACAAGCACAAACATGGAGAATAAGATGCCAAGGAAGCAAGGACCAGATGACAAAAATGGAAGTTAAGGACCATTTAAAACAGAAACTCCAACATTTTCATTCACATACAGACATTTTCAAGATTCAAGATTCAGTTCTTTATTGCGATAAGAATTATTTGTTTGGAATTTGGTTCGGTGAGCTCATACAATTAAAAACATACAGTACACAAATATTCAACATATTATTATTATTATTACAATATTACAAATATTAAAGCTGATGATAAACAAAATCCACCCAACACATTCACAAAGCATCCTAAACACACATCAGTAATAAAATAAATACAGTATAACAGTTATAAACGACAGTGAGGCCTGATAGAATAACAATGAGCTGTGCAAAAATACCACAATTAAAGTGCAGAGTTTATGCATCTCAAATCTTCCAGGTACAGTAGGTGCTGATGCAAAACCTACTGTAGTAGTCCTTGTCTTGATAGCTCTATGCTTCTTACCAGAGGGGAGAGAAGTTAACAGAGGTTGGGCACAGTGGGAAGGGTCAGCAAGGATCTTGAGAGCTTTGCATTTTGGTCTAGAGAAATAGAGTGATTCCACAAAGGCAATATACACTACCTACACTATACTGTACCTACACCTATTATACAGTATATATACTGTACCTACTATACCTGCACTACTACACTGCCTGTAAACACAGGGCTGGGATCAGGTTTCACATGGTTTGCAGGCTATTAGTCAATAGTTTAATTTCTTCCAGTGCATTTTTATTGGTAAATCAATGTAAAAATGGAAAATTTTAAAAGAGATAACGCAAAAAATGAAGTATTTTAAAATGGAACTTTAAACAAATTTAGTATATGAGAAAAGGTACTGTATCTAACCACACTGTCACAGTTTTTTTCACCTAGCCAAATATAATTTAGTAACACAAAGAGGTTAATTTCTTACTGCATAGAAACAGTGAGCTAAAATCCAAAGAGGCTGCATTTTGTCTCACTGTCCCTTTACCCGAACCTTCAGCTATTGTGGCCTTTGCTGATTTATGTTTTCCTCTACTTTACTCACCAATGGAAAGTTCCACTTCACAGTAAAAGATTTGTATTGTCTTATCCTTTCGCTTTTAAAGGTGGAATTAACCACTGCTTGTACCTTTGCAGCTCACACACTGACACAGCTCCCCACTCCAACCTTTTTGAATCTAATCTAGACAACTTCTTTCCATTTCTGTAGCTAAATGGAACAAAATATGGTTTATGTGTGTTCCAATCTCCTGCCAATATGATCATCATACTGTATATGAAGAGTATTTTCGTAAGATACATTTTATTGATTTAGAGTTTTTTTTTAAATTTAGACACTTAGAGGGAGCCAATTGTTTGCCAGATAGCAGTTATTGTAGCCAGTAAGTAAACACCCTTGTTTCCTAAGAGCAAAACTGAAAATACATTGTAGGGGAGTAGTTGTAGTAGTGGAATTTTATTGATCTGTACTTAGTTACACAGTGCAAAATGAATGTGTTCGACCTCTAATAGAAGCTACTGTATATGATCATTTATTTTTAGTGACAGTGCAAGTACTGTAATCAGTTACTGTTCGGCATGTTTGTAGTAGAGCTGCCTTGTCTTCTACATTTTGCATTCTTCGAGAACACTTCTCAGAGCGGCTAGCTTGTTTTGAGGCGGAGCACAGAGAATACAGAGAATTACACAGAGAATACAGAATATCAATCGTCAAGGCAGAGTTACTGTATTACACACGTAATACAATTCCACATGTTTGTGTTTAATCAATTCCACATGTTTACTCTGGACCACTGAATTAGTAACATGTATTTTAATAGATGAAAGTGAAGTTTCTCAGCTCACTGGAAACTACTGCAGAACAACAAAGGGTCTGTGGTATCCAAGTCTCACTGCACAGCACGTCTCTGTACCACTGCAACCTCAGTGCGGAGAAAAGGATAAAAGTATGAAGCGTGGTCCCTGGCAGCCTGAGGGCACGCAGACTCAGCTTTCTCAGAACAGAGCCCAGAGAAACCCTACAGGGCCCTGGTAAAGGAAGCAGAATGCTTACAAGATCTCTAATGGACATCAGCCAATCACTGCTGGGCTCATGCTCAGGGATTAATGAGGACAGCGGCTTCCTGTGCCATTGAAGGAAGGAAACAACTGCTACTGCTCTGCCTGTCATGACAGAACACCCTCCCCCCACAACAAACAGCACCCCAACACACACTCCCTGTCCACATAGCACTCCTGACACACATTCAGCACCCCGACACTCACACTCCCTGCCTACCCAGCACCCCTGACACACATACAGCACCCCAACATACACACTTCCTAATCACACAGCACCCCTGACAAACAAACATACTACACCACTCCGTCACACAATACCCCCCCCCCCACCCCCCGATCACAGAGCACTGCTGACTCACACACGCTATTTGCTCAAACTCCTGACACTGGGATCTTTGATTAGGCATGAGCTGTAACATACTTTATTGAGGTATCACATTTGTTGGTACAAAACAACAAAAATGCTCCAAAAGAATCTACAACTATAGCCAGAGTCCATCAAGGTCAGTGATCCCAGCTTACTTTTCTGGATGTTTTGACCAATCATGAATCTTGCAAAAACATGTCTTCAAGGATTCTTAACATTGACTTTATCTCCAAACCAGTGGCAGTGGTTTTCCACGCAGCAACACATTTCTGTCCCAAATAAGGACTGAGGACCTACAGTACCACGACTGCACATGCACATGCACGTACTTGGCCCACAGCTCATCTGATTTCCTTTTAGATAATGAGAAGTACAGTGCAAGTCTGTTGTGAAGTGCAGGACATTGTTTGGAGAAAAATGAGACTCACTCTTACCTGGAACATCTGACACTGGCTGCCAGTTACACACCACATGACTGCAGGCAAATTCCATCTCCTACCCTGCCAAAAACACAGAGTGAGCAACAGAGGAGACAGGGTAATGTTAGAGGACAGGGTGCACATATGTAAGACTGAAGTGGCATTTTATCAACCCCATCAGCAGAAAAAAGATTAATAACAAGATACAAGTCTGAAAGTGTGGAAAATAATTCTCCTTAAATGGGGCTCTTAATATGCTGCTTGGAGTAAAAAATAGTGAAGAGAAGGTGTTGTTACCATAGGTCATCCATTTTAACAGTTTAGAAAATGATAACCTTTACATGAAGAATTTATGTTTAAATAATATGAAAAAAAAGAAAAAAGATGATGAATTTAATAGCCTGTTTCAGTCGCCCACAAGTCTTTAATGAAAAGTGCCTCCTGCTCTTGGTTTTAAGTGCTCTTTTGTCTAGATTCTAAGTGTGTCCTCTGCTTCTGGTTTCACTACTGAAGAGGTCCACTGCTTTGTCTTTGTCTGTGCCTTTAGGACTATGAATACTTAAGAAGAAACATGAAACTGTGTGAGTACTGTATTGTGTGAGTATTGTAGTTGCAAATGAGAGGAGGCCATTCAGGTCTTTTTATGTGTCTGTTTCTTCTATTTACTAATTTCAAAGTTTAGTAACTAAGAAAATGTAAAACTTTGTCTAGCTATTTCTTGAAAGTTCCCAGAGTTTGACTCTTGGCTGGGATGCCAGTTCAGATAACCATAACTAAAGAAGTGTTTCTTTTTCTCCATTCTAATTGAAATCCCCTCCAGTTTTCTATGATGACCCTATTCCCTTGTTTCCTTATTACCCTGGGTTAACCCTACGTATACCATTTAGGATTTTATACTGTACATTTTAATCTTCTCTAAATCATATGTGTTCAACAGTTGTGTCTGGTCCCTTTGTAGTCTTCTCTGTTGAGGACTAAAAAAGTACAGTTGCTTCAACCTGACAGTGTAGGACACTCCCTTAAGCACAGTATATCTGGTTGCTCTTCAATGGACTGATTGCAGAGCAGTAACATCATATACTGTATCGTAAATATTATACATATACTGTATTTTAAACATGATGACCAAAATTATACACAATATTCTAAAAGACGTTTCATTAATGTTTTGTTCAATTTCAACCTAAGATCCCCATTTTGAAATCCTATGCTTTTATTTATATATCCTAAAATTTGTTTTTTCACTCACACTGTCAGGAGGAAAATGACATCCTGTATCAACATAAACACTAGAGTTTTTGTCATAGGTAGCTTCAACATGTGCTCCCCATCTTAGATTCGTAGCAAATATATGTAGGTATTTAGTAAATGCATGTAGGTATCTATGCAATTGAAGAAATGAGGAAGACCAGAGTTCCTAATAACGACTCCTGTGGTACTCCACTAATTACATAATCCCAGTTTGAGCTTTCATCCCCTATTTGTACTCTCTGGTTTCTAACCATTTTCTATTTCTTAATTCAAATACGTGCAATTCTTTTTATACCTACAGCCTGCAATTTCAGATTTAGATTTTTATATGAAACCTTATCAAAAGACGATCATCTAGTTTAGCTCTTATTACTGTTTCTGTAACTTCACATGTAATACAAACATTACATAATGTGATAATCATGGTCTATAATTACATAGTTTTGTCACTTTTTTATGGACTACAATATTTCCCAATGAGAACTACATGCTGTAGTTCCTGTGTTGTGTTAATGGCCTTTGAATATAATTTTGTTTTTCCTTCAGTACAATTGGAAAAATACCATCAAGCCTTGGAGATTTGTTTTATCTTAAGTTTTATCTAGTACCTATAACACTTGTGCTAACAATGAAACTGAAAATAACATCCTGACTTCTTGCTGTCATTAAGGGGCAATCATTAACTGGTGATTGCTCTAGTGTCCTGTTTGGATTGGTAAATAGAGTGCACCTGGCTTTCCCCTCAGGTTAGTTGAAGTACTGTAGTTTCTCACTCCTCTGCCTGATCTGTTACACCATGATGTGCTGGAGCAGAGCACTTTCCTGTAACTCCTAGCTGGATCCCAATAAATTAGTCTTAGTCATTTTAACTATGTCATTTTTTAGAAATAAAAACCTTCTACGCATATTTGCTCAAACTGAAGTAACAGGTATGTAATTGAATAACTTCATCTAGGCAAATACTGTATACACTTGTACATAGAGCCAGAGAAATCTGAAATGGGAAAAATCCTGTTCAATAGGATTCGTATTTACAAATTCAGCAGCAAGGCTTCAAAGACCTTTGAAACACGAAGGATGTTAATCCCTAGGAGAAACTATCTCTTTAATCCACCTGCCCCACCTGTTGGAGCACTTGCAAAGTGCATCCCTTTAGTGCTGAAGCATTCAGATATCTCCAGCAGGATGCTGCTTTAACCCCAGGCCTATACATCCTCTTTCACTGTGCTGCTGTTTTTCACTTGCGTTATCACTTTTCTTTTTAACCTTTTTATAAGAGCAACTAATATGTAACCCCATTCTATTGGAGTATCAAACTTTTCCAAGTCGACATCCAGGATGAAACGGAACATCAGAGATTAAACCAAATATCCCACAACAAATTGTTACACCTGGATCAAAATGAACATCCTGGCCAAGCTGAATCCATCCAATGTGCTAGTTGCTGTGGAAAGATGAACATCCTATGAAGCAGGGAAACGAATACTCCGAATACGTACAAATATACATTAACATGAACCCTTTTGTGGAACAGAAGGGCCCTGTCTGCAGCTGGAGTACGACTCCAATTAGCTTTTCAGAAAAGGGGGGAAATCTTGGAGAAATCCCCATCATGTTCATAAAATATAAATAAATGAATAGAATGACTCACAGTAGAGAGATTAATGTTTAAAACTGTGGTTACTTACAACTCTCCTTACTTAGAGGTGGAAGATGAATATATATATATTCAGAAGAAATTCACATACTGTATTTTGTCTATTTCAATAATACCTGACTTTCCCCATCAGGTTACTTGAATTAGAAACACACTTAATTAATTAACTTAATTTCTCTTACAAACCAATCACCTACTGCATACCTAAATAATTTAGTTGACATGATTCCTTCTAATAGTTTCACAGTACAGTAAGATTAATTTATCCCTTTATCTTAAAGACTTGCACAGTACATCTGTAAATCTTAATTCTGAATTGAAGACTGAATTGAAGGCCACGGAATCACATTCAAACTCCAAATTGGATTCACTGACAAAACAACAAGATTGTGTCCATATTACCGGGGCATCACGCAAGGGCAGATATACTGCCCTACATTCAATCAGCCAGTGGAAGCATGAATCCCTGCAATTTGGATCCATCATCATAGCTTTCCACCATCAGACCTCAATCATGCAATGGGTCTCCGGCACCAAGACAAACATGACGTGTTAATTTTTTTTCTTCAGGAAATAAAACCAAACTTCAGATATAAAACCGCAAATAAATACTCTTTGCTACCATTCTGATATTCCGACATGTTGTTAGGTTTATTGAGCTCTTCTCTACAGTATATCTATTTAACCAGTTTGATGTTGCCTTTGTAATCTTAACAGAGAGTTTTTAATGCTTTCCGATCCCGTGAAAAATCTGCTGTTGATTTTCTTATAGTAACTGCAAAAGATTAAAATGATAAAGCAGGTATTTTTATTCATTTCTAAGTATTTAAAAATAAATACTACAATTAAAAAGTACTTTGGAATCTTATCTAGCCCTTATCTAATTAAAGAACGGTTATGCAAAAGTACAGAATTCATTTTTCCTTGTTTGATTTATTTAAAAATGAATTTAGAGCACAAAAAACACAATGCTGACTCACACCCATCATTGTCACCGACACATCTGCAGAGTCTGTGGAGTGAGCCTGTCTACTGACCACCCCAGTACACTGCACCCACACTGAGAGCCAGCTCTGGGAAGCACTGTGTACTGCACCATCACAGCAGGTCCCAGGGAACACCAGGGCAGCCACGGACTTCACATACCTGAGAAAGCTGCACAGGGCTTAGGTTGTCTGTCCCAGATCTGTTTGTCTTGCTTGTGTGGTGGCACCTGTCCGTCAGACTCCAGTGTCTGTGTGCCCTGGTGCAGGGGCTGTGTTGTGTGTTGTAACCAGCTCGAGAACAGATGCCGTACCGCTCTTGACACAGAGCAGGAAGTCACAGCAAAGAGATGAACGACTGAGAGAAAAAACGAAAATAGGAGGGAACACGGTGTGGTTCAGTAGGTGGGGGATTTTTTTAAGAAACGCAAGCCTTTCTCTTGTCCTTGTGCATCACTCAGACATAACAGGACTTATAACAGGAAAATAAACAGGCCTTCCTCTTAAAATATATTGTTAACAAGAATAAAGGTGCAGTACTTTGTTGTTCATTATCTTCTGCCACTGGATTGAATATTAAACACAGGATAACAGACAAATCAGGAGCAAAGCCTTTAGAGTCGCTCCAAGATCAACTGTGATCTTAGTTATTAACTTATCTTATCTTTGCTTTCACAACAGAAAAAAACGTTGTTCAAAAAAGATTTCTTTTGCAGTCTTCAAAACAGCAGACTTAATCTGCTCAAGGCTAAACCACACAAGCTAAGATGTGGGAGGAATGCTTTTCAAATGTCATGAAATGTTGCCCACACTTTGCAAATAACAAAAATGAGATAATTATAGTCTATGAAAAGAAGTTAAAATAAAATGACAGATTTACATATCGAGCACTTTCAACAACACTAATAATTAATTACAACTCAAAACTGTTTTTTATCCAGAAATATCTCAAAGTCTTTTAAACATAGCAGGGAACTCAATTCATCCACTATTAAAGTGCAGTTCCAAGTGGATAACATGCAATGGCCATTCTGCACCAGCTGCCCCACCTGGGTGATACGCAGCAGCCATTCTGCACCAGCTGCCCCACCTGGGTGATACGCAGCAGCCATTCTGCACCAGCTGCCCCACCTGGGTGATACGCAGCAGCCATTCTGCACCAGCTGCCCCACCTGGGTGACACTCAGCAACACCAGCAGCTATTCTGCACTAACAGCCTGACCACACAGCAGAACTGGGGGAGTAGTGAGAAACTGCTTCAGCAGAGCTGCATTAAGGGAGGCCAGGTTGTTGAATCACAAAGTGGAATCTTTTTACTTACTGAAGCACAGACCCATTCTGAGTGTGTGAAAACCGAGAAGATCCTGGACACTGGGAGACAGATAGCTGCCAGTGACCTACATTGATACACAATTGGACCAGCTTACCTGGAAAAAATGATATTTAATTAAATTAAATTAAGTTAGAATTATCTTAACTACTATTATTGAATTGCTTATATCAATGGTAAGAAAGCAATGAATGTTAATCATGGTTAAAAAAAGTATGATGTGAAAACATTATATAGGAGATATAAGTAAATAACTATATCTCATATGACATTTAAAAAGTTTTGTTAATAGCAATGCAGACATTGTAGTTTTTGTAACTGCAGCCAGGGTTACAAGACATACAGTAGTTTTTAAATATTTGATAAAAATAATTTCTCCTGTAAATGTAGATCAAGTAGAAGAACTACAGTATGTATGGATTTTATCACTTTAACTCTATCATAGTGAAGAAGCCTTTTAGTCTGTACAGAACTGTTGAAGTAGTACACTACTTCCAACAGCTCTGTACAGACTAAATGCTTGAAAACTGTCAAACTGACCGATAGCCCGACAGATCCAGCCACAACTTAATGACTCATTTTCACCAGTCTTGGGGAACTTCTTCATAGAAAGGACCGGGCTTGTAACAATTTAGACCAGATATTTGTTTTAATGTTAGGTTTAAACCCACGCGGAATGATAAAATATGCTTTAAAAAGCTGCTTTACTGGTCAAAATCGGTTTACAAATGGAGACTCGCTCTTAATTTTTTTTTATTTAAAAATATTTTCCATCAGAAGACATGATCTGTGGTAACTATTAAATGCAGTAGGTGGTTTCGTGATCTTGTACCAGCACGCTCTGTCTCACATCTGCCCACCTGGAAATTTATACTCCAGAATTGTTACATAACCAGAATTGTGTAGTAAATTCATGGTTATTCCACTTTAAATCGACAACCACATTAAAGAAACAAAGCTGTTTATATAGACTTTACCCTGTTCTAGCAAGATTGACGTTAGGGGTGGAAAAAAAAAGAAATGAAAGGTTGTTTTACACTTTATCCCTGAAATACAGTATTTGAAAAAAGCAAATCGCATTCGTCAGCATGTGGCACACATCTGGGTGCGACAGATGCACAGAACAACAGGAAATGGCTGCTGGAGCCCCACTCGTCACATGGCGAGGGAAACCAGCCCGGCGATGGTGACGTCACATGGCTCTGGGCTGCCTCCGTACAGTCTGCGCTTTGCCCAGAGACAGGCGGTTGCAGGGATGCCACAATAAATTAAATACACGAGATCGAGATGAGAGTCTCCAAATCGAGAAGCCAATTGTAAGAAAAAAATAAAAAGAAGATAATTAACCTTGTGTACAGCACCACCCAGAAAATAACCTTTTCGTTACACTTAAAACCTCCCTCAGCCCCCACAAACGTTATAATCTCAGGGTGTACCTAATCGTTCAGGCTGCTCATCTACAGTATATCGGCAGCGCAAAGGTCGTCTAAAAGAGTCGCACACAAGGGAGGGACGGGGGGTTAGAGTTCATTCAAAATTGCACAACGGTGTCAGTCCTCGGAACAAGAGCGCTGTGCTGAGCAGCGAGTATTGCCGTTTCCGGGTAGTAGCGGATAACACAGCTGCAGAGGGGATGCAGGTAAGTGCAGACAGCGCTGTGTCAATTTGTCTCAACAAACCAGGAGCTGTGCATCAGTGTCCACGGAAGCACTGGTTTAGTCAGCAGTGTGTTATAGTTGATTAATCGTTTCTTTTAAAGATTTGAAGAGCTGGTGTGTGCGTCACAGCTGCTGACCCGTCTCGGTGAAACTGTGGCCATTCAGATATGGCCATCTGACAGAGGTCTGCAGTGAGCTCGCCGTGATGTGATATCTCCCCATTTCTGCTCTGCAACATAGTGTTGTTCAAACTGAACCAAGCTGACGCGCCTTGAGTCTCTTGTGCAAGAAGCTAACGAACTGGAGGAGTGAGCTCTTTTTAATAGTTGTTTATATTGTCGGATTAGCGAACAGAGCAAGACGGCAGGCTGATAAAGGATGTAAATGTAAAAATAAACCAACAATATGTCAATTTCTAATAATAGTATTGCTGGTATGCTAAATTAGATTTACTCATGAATTGGTAGTGAAGACGAGTCCAAACTACACAGTGCTGTAAAGGCAATATCTTGCAAAACTATATAACTACACAATGTTCACATTTTGTCTCTTTAAAGCTTACTGTCATGACACTTTGAAGTAAAACTTTGTTCCATATACAACCTTCTCCATTCCTTCAAAACAAAAATTAAAAAAGAAAATAGGTAATATGTAAGAAAAATGGAGGGTCATGATTGCATAAGTCTTCTGACCCTTTGCAGTGACAAAATTTCTGTAATGTGGAACACAATTAGTTTAATGTCCACTGTGATAATAGTGGTTCTCATGATTTCAGAATAAAAACACCCAGGAAGCAATGATTCAACTATGAAGACCAAAGAGCTTTCAAAGCAACACAGGGATAAATTTGTATAAAGGCACAGATTAGAAGAAGGGTATAAATATATTTCATAGACCCTTACTGTATCTATTTGAGTATCTATACTGTATCTGTTTGAGCCTGGTGAATTTAAGATAAGTGATAATATTACTTTATTAGTCCTGTACAGTTTCTTGCATTAGGAATTTGTCTTTTCACATACCCCAGCTTGCTCTCCATGAGACACAGACACAGAGAGAAGTTTTGGGGTCAGAGCGCAGGGACAGCCATTGTACAGCACCCCTGGAGCAGTTGGGGTTAAGGGCCTTGCTCGGGGGCCCAATGGAGTAGGAGTCCTCTGCCAGCCATTCCACCGTGAGGCCAACGGCAATTTTGAATTTTGAAGTTCAGTGTCTGACATAACGTCCATCAGTTCACAATGTCCTGGTCACTCCACAAAAGAGGTTTCTATGTAACTGAAACAAAAGACAACACCTCAAATCCCACTTACGGTTTGTAAACTAAATGATACAGCAAACATATAGCAAAAGCTTTTGTGGTCGTACGAAAAAAAAATTAAGAGCTTTGGTCTAAATGCAAAGTATTACGTCTGACACAAAACACTATTGTCAGCCGTGATGGCAGGAGCATTATGTTATAGTTCTGTGTCTTATCAGCAGGGACTGGGAAGCTTGTCAAGATTGATGGGTACTTTGCTGGAGTAAGTATTGTTAGACCCTAGGAAAGCCTGCTTCCATCTGCTAAAGACTTGAAACTGGAATAAAATTCACCTTTCAGCAGGACAGTGACCCACAGCACAAGACCAGATCTACACTGGAGCAGCTTTAGAAGTTCAGTTGTTTGTCAAATTCTAATATAATGATTAAAGTAGTAGGTGAATATGAAGCGATAGTGTGCTTACTACTTTGACTTTTATTCGCTTGGCTGAGGAAATGACAGAGCTAGTGGGGGTCAATGCTGTGACAAACTGCTGCAGTGATGAAGGAGTGCTGAAAAAGATGTGTGCAGCACAGTAGTCTGCCATGGAGCTTTTATGCTCTAGGAAGTGACCTCCACCTGAATGTCTGTTCAGTAACACTGTGAAGTAAATGTCTTTGAGTGGCCCAGTCAAACTCCTGACTTGAATCCTATCAAGGATCTGTGGAAAGACATGAAAACTGCCCCCATAAGCCATCACTTTCTCTTTTGTTTTAGCATTATTTAAATTCAGACTAAACCAGTCTCTTCCTGTCAGTTAATCATCTGAGTGTAATGCAGGTTTGTGTTTTTTTGTCATGATATGAGCGGCCCAGTACTGTCAGAGGACTATAAACCATCAAGTAATCCAGTCACATGCGCTATAGAAGCTAGTCTCTGTCCCCTGTGTGCTGCAGGCCCACAGGAAGCTGGTGAACAGTGTGCAGGGCTGTGTCGATGAGGCTCTGTGGGGGATTGTGAGTGGCCATGGAGGTCTGACTCTGTTGGAGGGGCAGCGCGTGGTCCTGCGCTCCGACCTGGGGGCCCTGAGGGGCCGTGTTGCCCTGGTGGCTGGGGGAGGCTCCGGCCATGAACCCGCACATGCAGGTACAAGGCACTCTCACAACCAGTCGTGTTTAGCACTGTGTAAAATGCACAGTCCCTCTTTTTCTCATTCTCATCATGTCTTCCTCCCGTTTCCACTCCTTCCCCCATCGTCTTCTTCCTGCTCTCTCCTCCCCACCCTTCCACTTCCAGGCTACATTGGCAAGGGGATGCTGTCAGGGGTCGTGGCGGGGGCAGTGTTTGCGTCACCCCCTCCTGGCAGTGTGCTGGCAGCGATCCTTGCGCTGTGGCGGGGGGGAGCATCAGGCGTGCTGCTCATTGTGAAGAACTACACTGGTGATCGGCTGAATTTCGGGCTGGCGCTGGAGCAGGCACGAGCAAAGGGAGTGCCTGTCAGCATGGTGATAGTGGCTGACGATTGTGCCTTCACTGCACCGAGCAAGGCTGGGAGAAGGGGCCTGTGTGGCACTGTGCTTGTTCACAAGGTGAGGGGTTGGTGCTGTGCTGTGTTGTACTACAATATATGACAAAGTGTGAAATTCACATCAAACAGCAGAAACACTGGACTTTTGCCTCTAACTCACCAGGTGACGGCTTCAAGCATACAGCAGATTTCACAAACAAAGCTGTTCCCTCAATAACATGGTCAGACTGAAGTTTACTCAATAAGGCCACGTAAAGTGTTCATTCCATTTGCAAGGGGGGCCAGGCAAGACAGTCCTGGGAGCGAGTTTGTGAGTGGGGGGGATGGATTATCATGAGATTAACTAACCTCTTCTTGCCTCCTGCTGCAGCTAGCTGGAGCCCTTGCGGAGGAGGGGCGAACCCTGGATGAAATAGTGCAAAAAGTGAC
Source organism: Atractosteus spatula (assembly GCF_055471065.1). Lineage (NCBI taxonomy): Eukaryota > Metazoa > Chordata > Actinopteri > Semionotiformes > Lepisosteidae > Atractosteus > Atractosteus spatula. The sequence continues at coordinate 49,654,739 of NC_142706.1, forward strand.
TGAAGCAGCCCGAGGGATCGGTGAGCAACACTACTGTACTGCACACATTGTGGTTCAACTGAGCATGCAGCCCTTATGTGGCAGAAGCACCTGGAAGGCTGTGGACACTAGAGAATGTGCATTTCAGATGAGGAAAATTTTGACCTGTACAACCTTGTAACGGGACTGCAGTATCCTGTGTAGGGGTTTTGTGCATGTACTGGGACAATTATTAATTGTAGCAGTAAATCACAAAATGATTCTTCGATGGCTATTAGAAAATTGACATTGTGGAACAACTCGGCAATGCACACACATGGAGAATACATTTATTAATACATAAAATGTGCATATGAGCATAAAAGATCTTATAGTGAGGGTTAGTAGAATACAAAAGGTATATATTCAATCACAAAGAGTTACAAATACCAAGAGATACATACATTCAGTATACCATTCATATACCGTTTCGTTAATAAGCTTTGATAACAACTTCTACACTAGATACTCAAAAGCAAGTACATCACTCAGGAATTAAATTGACATCAACTGGGGTAGAGGTAGCAATTGAATTCTCTAACTGCAATGTAGAATGTTGAATACTCATACAATTTATGTGGATTCAGACCTCCCGCGGACACAAAGGAACAGCGACAGTCTGTTGCTGCATCCAATCTGCGTCCTCTGGCCCGGTGCCAGGCAGTGCTTGTGCGGCTGGAGGTGTGGGAGAAGGAGGGAGAGATTCCTGCTGTGGCACGCTGGCAGTGAGTCTCTGAAGACAAGCTAGTTAGTCCTGGCTTAACTAGCAGAGATTGTGCACATGAAAAGTAACTGCTGGTCACACTCTTTAGACGGGAAGAAGACCGGTTAATTCCCGATGTAGCGCTAGTCCTGAATCCTGAGATTCAGCTGTCGACAGTTCCAACCGTAGTTCACTCGTTGATCAGGCAAGCATTCACAGTGGGGTATCGGCGGTTCACGAGGCTTGCTGCTGGGCTAACCTCGGGCGGATCCTTTGGTTACACGCGGGCAACCTCCGGTCTTGACTCTTAGAACAAAGTAAAATCCTTGCCCTCGGACACACTGGCGGTCACGTGATTGTCTGAGCTGAGTCTGAGAAAGTCCTAGAGGGGAGGCATTCTGGGCCCTGTGCTGCCTCTTTTATCTGGAGGAACTACGGTCGTTCATTGGTAGAAAGTTTCGCGGGCATTCGAGACCCACGTGGGGTTACCCCGCTCTGCCAGTTCCTGATTGGCTGATCGAGGTGGAGGATGAGTAACAATGCTCTCTGACCTTGGGGTTGTAAACACTTTGGGATGCAACTCTCCCTTGGAATCTCCCAGACAGAAAGGCGCCAGAGATGACCATTCATTAAGGTGGCTGGAGAATCTCAGCCCTGGGAGTTGTTCCTTATCAGGAAACTCTATCAGATAGAAAAACACCTTAAATCTGAACCACATGGAATGGCCTTTCTGTGTCCAGCACCACTGAGATGAGGGAGAGAGAGACCGGCAAGGGAGCAGCAAACTTAATTCCTGAATTATTAATAAACAGTGCTGCTACACCTGGCTCAGGAAGGCTACATTGTAATCACAATGTGTTCACATTTTAGAGAACAAATTAACAAACTAATGAAGTAATATAAATAGAAACCTCAATTTTCTCATATTCTCCACCCCTATTCCTAAAGCCATTGTCAGGTGATAACTCATCTCAGCTCCCTCTTCCTATTCTGTTATCCATGTGGTAACTCCCTCCGTCCCCAGCAATAGAGAACAGAACACTCAATATTTAGGCACAGGGGTGCTGTCAACTGCTGCTGCACCCCTGTCTCGGACGAATGCCCACTCCTCAGCCCTGTGGACCTACGCAGTGGAGACTGTACACTTTCACATGGGAAAGGGCCCAGTGACGGGGAAGGGACTTTGAGGTTGCCCATGCTGAGCAACTATCCCCTTAGCAACCAAATCCACCTCTGCAGCACAGATAAATCGACCAAAAAACACTGGAGAGAAAATGCTATTTTCCAGCACATATTAAAAAGAGTTCAGCAGGAAGAGTCCAGCAGGTTGTAGAGGTCTGTTTACCATCACCATCAAGTCACCATCATCTAAAAAAAAAGGAAAAAGCAGTTGAATTGGCTACTAATGGCAATAATTAGGGCCCCCCCTATAATTAGTAGAACTGGGTTATGAGCAGTCATCCAGGTCTGTTATGTTATGATAGTTTCTTTATATGGAGAATTGAATTTATATTTTAAACATATTAAGGTTATATAGAGCTGTTGATTAAGAAATTCTACTGTAGCAGCCTGGCTTTTGTTTGGGTTCTCCCACTCCAGCACTAACCAAGGCCAAGTTTGTTCAGCTCCAGTTACAAGGTGGTAATACTGGTGCCCAACGTTATACTGTATCTGTACCATGGATCTAGATAAAGTTAATATCTAGCTTCTGATCATAGCTAAAGCCTGCCTGTACTTGTTCCTGCAGTGATCCTCTCTCTTTGTTTTAGGCACTTTGGGGGTCAGCCTGTCTCCCTGCAGTGTTCCTGGTTCTTGCCCAAACTTTGAGTTACCACCAGGGGAGATGGAGCTGGGACTGGGTGAGTCAGGGGTTACTTTGACACTTGCATACATAGTGAAGAGTGTAGAATACAGGTCTAGGGAGATTTGCTGAACTGTAGAATGATTAGTTTAATCACATCTGGAATACTGCAAACAGTTCTAGCCTCCCCATTCTAAAGGAATAGAGTAACGTTAGAGAAAGTTTGGATCAGAGCAGCAGGGCTCGTTCCAGGGCTAAAGGAGATGATTTATGTGCACAGATTGGAGTAATTTGATCTTTTCAATCTAAGTAAAAGTCTCGGGGGGGATTTGGATGAGGTGTTCAAAATGTAGTGTACAAAATGCAGGAATATTACTAAGTAAGAGTGAATGAGAAGATCTTTTTCTAGAACAACAGGAAGTTTGAGAAAATTCAGGTCTGCATTAATATTCACACCACTGATTTTCTTAACTGCACAACACACCAGAAACTAACACTGCAGCTCACAAGTCTTAATGAGTTATACCAAATACCTGATAGACAAGAGTATTGATTGTGTTTACAATACTGTCTCACTCTCTGTTCCTTTCTCTGTGCTTCATACAGGAATCCACGGGGAGCCTGGCATCAAGAGGTCAAAGGTCAGCTGCTTTATTTTTCAAAATTCCATTAATCTCTTTTCCATAGCATTTAATAATAATAATAAAAATAATAATAATAATAATAATAATAACACCCACAAGACATCAACAGTCTTCAACAGTTACAGAGATGAGTTAATGTTGATCAAATCATTACCTTCTGGTTCAGTTCAGTAACAGTGGGATAAAAACAAGACACAGAGGACAGGAGAAGCCAGATCTGGGAGTCTCAAATCTAGTCAATGGCAGCCTTGGATTCATAAGCTACTGAATGACCAGATGAGCTGTATGGGCCAAATGGTGTCCTCTCATTTGCAGTCATTCCTAGTTTTGTAACTGGGCCCAGGATTCTGTGAACCTATTCCTCATTTCTCTCGCTCTGTCATATATGCTGCACTCACAAGTTTCACCAGACATTTGGTGTGTGTCTTGACAGGTGGGCACTGCAGATGAGGTAGTGAAATTTATGATAGATCACATGACCGACCCGTCCAGCCAATCACATCTCCCTCTGAAAGCAGGTAAGTTCAGTGCTGAACTTTCTGGACACACAATACGCCTACTGTTCCTAACTTATTGTGGTGTTGCTTGTGTAGTCATCTTTGAATTCCTGTGTTTCAGGGTGTCATTGTCCTGTTTTTTTTCATTCCTGTGGACAGTGTGTTGCTCACTGTTCTGTCATATTCTTTCAGGGGACACTGTAGTGCTGGTTGTCAATAACCTGGGTTCTCTGTCCTGTCTGGAGCTGGCCATTGTCAAAGGCTCAGCAATCCGCTACCTAGGTGAGACAGTAATTGTCATCTACCTCTGTTCTGCATTCCTCTCTCTCATTCTTGCTCAGTTTCTCCGCAGCTCTCCACTCTAGCCCCCTCTCTCTCTGCCCACAGCACCACTGATGTTTCGACCCAGTCTCTGTACTGTCCATCTCTCCCTCAGTTGCAGGCTTCCCTCAACTTCCCACCCAGGCTTTACAGCCATCCTCAGTCTTTAGAGAACAACATCAAGGCCCCCTCACCTCATCCCATGGTTGTTAGCATTTGTCCTCGATCTCCATATTAAGGATAGGCACTGCTCATAATACAACTTACTGTAAGAACAGTATGAGGAGGCCGTTAGCTATCTAGTACATAATTGATCCAAGGATCTCATTCAGCCATTTCTTGAGACAAACCCGGTTACCACTTTCAACCACACGAGTGGTTAGTTTATACTGCAACCTACGGTTTTCAATTTTAAAAGTACTTCCCCACAGTTTCCACTTGTGCCCTCTGGTTTGTGTTTACTGGAATGAAGAAGCCAAAGCCTTTGAGTGTTTTGAATACTTATATAACAGTAGGTCCCCTTGTAGTCTTCTCTGTTTTAGACTAAAAAATAAACAGAGTTTCAGTTTCAAGTCTTCCAGCCCATCAGCCTGTCAGTGCAGGACATTCCTTTAAGCCCCAGAATGTATCTAGTTGCTCTTCTCTGTTCTGATTCCAGAGTAGCATTATCATTCATGTGATAATCACTCAATGTGACCAGAATTGTACTCAGTATTCTGAAAGAGGCCTTACTACTACATTATAGGTATTTAAAATAATATCCATTGTTTTATGCATTGTTTCTGTTTTTGATAACTTCCTCTCACTGTGTAGAAGATCCAAACACTGCCACAACATAAACTCCTAAACTGCCTCTTCAAACTCAGTGTTTTTCATCCTACTGTATGTTTACCGTATAACGTTTCTTTTACCTGTATGTGATGCTTTACACTTGTGTACATTAGATTTCATCGGCTAGGTGTTTTCAGATTATAAAACGATTTAGACATTTCTTTGCAGTATTGACAGTGTTTAATTATCATTTTATTTTGGCATCATCTGTGAAAAGCTTGACTTGTTTTCTATTTTGTAATCAAGATCAATTATATAAATTAGGAAGATTGGTGGTCCTACGTCCTCCTGTATATCTTTATATGATGAATAACTTCAGGATTGTTACCTGAATTTGATAATTCTCCCAATTCTGTATTCTCTTTTCAAGTAACCATTTAATTTTTTCCGTTCATTTTTTACCACTTCTTGATCCAAAAACATGTATTACTTTGAATGCCTGCTAAACATTTATCAGGAATTTTATCGAAAGCCTTCTAAAAGTAATCAATCTTTTCTGACTTAACTGTACCCTAGGATCTTAATTCTGTTTAGACAGTCCTCCAGTTTAGTTCTAATTATCATCTCCATATCCTTATTTGTAATAGAATTATTTCGTTCAGTTTTGCTGGGCATTAGCATTAGCAGTTTTCCAGTAGCTGGGTACAACTACTAGTCTGCAGAAAGAGATTTGTCAATGGCCAGTAAACAATATATCTTTTCTCCTTAAGTACAGTTGGTAGCGTATCTTCAGGCCTGAATATTTGCTCATTCTAAGACCTTCTAGTAGCTGAAACAAATCTGTTTTTTTTATTGTAATACTGTTTAATAAGGACCATTGTCTTTACTCAGACTGTGGCATCTTGTCGGTTTGTTCCTTAGTAAATGCCTGAGTGAATTTCATTGAACACATCAGCCATTTCCCTTTCATCATTTGAAAGCTTTCTATTTATATCTCTGAGACACGTCACTTCGTCTTTTTCGATTCTGCTGCTGTGAGACTGAAAAATCTTGCATTGTTTTAGCCTCCATTACCATATTCCTTTCAATCTCCTTCTTGGCCTTTTTTAGTAAATTTGTATTTGTGCTTGTAGTTCATTGTTCTCCTTTTCTCCAACTGCATCCTGTTCTTTTCCAGTCATTTCATAAATTGATATTATTCTCCATATATTGGACCTCTTGTGTCACTGATTTCTAGGCTTTACTCTTTTTTAGATGAATCTATCTATGCTTCCACCAGAACATCTTTAAACATGGCATCTCCCCTGTTACACTCTGCTTCTCTTAAACTCTCCCATTCCTTTAAATCTGTATCTTTCACTTTTGTACAGGAGACGCCTTGGTAAAATCACTGATTTGGTCCTGCTCTTCCATTAATTTCCAAAGTCTTTAGATCAAGGCCTCAATCACTCCTGACTTCTTTTTCACATGAAGAGACAAAAGGAGGACACATTTAGGGCACAGGGCCCCAGGCACAGAGAGCAGGGCTCAGTGGCCAGCTCACCCAAGTGTGACTCCTTCCTGTTGTGATTTTCCAGAGGAGCGGGGTGTATGCATTGCCAGGGTGATGTCAGGCACATTTATGACATCATTAGAGATGGCAGGGGTGTCTCTCACTCTGATGCTGGCCAACCAGGACATACTCAGGCTGTTTGGTGAGTCTCATTAAGACAGTGTGCTTTACAAGTAACAATTCACTGTAATGTACTTTAACTGTATAGTATTAAAACTATTTACTGCCAGATTTGAAATTGTAAGTGTTTATGGCGTGCTTATTACTGTATGTGATTTTATAACAAAAGTTGCCAAAGAAACCTCTTTCGTTTCTCCCTCCTTCTCTCTTTCTAGATGCTGATACCACTGCTCCTGCCTGGCCCAAGGTGAGCAATGTTACCCTAAGTGGGCGGAACCGCACCATTGGACCAACACAGGAGGACACAGCAGAGCCAGAGAATACCACCCAAGGTATGACACTGAGAATAGAGCCCAACACAGGGAGGAACCACAGGTCTGCACATAGAGGGCTTGGCACAGCGCGTATAGCACACAGAAGGAATCCAGTGTTGAGGCCGATCTGTGTGTGCTCTGCAGGCCCGCGCTCTGCTGTGCTGCGGCGGGTGCTGCAGGGGGTGTGTACCTCTCTCCTCGCCCAGCAGGAGGTGCTCAATGAGCTGGACCGCGCAGCAGGAGATGGCGATTGTGGGAACACTCATGCCCTTGCTGCACAGGGTGAGTACTGACCGGTTGCTAATTGCTTTGGATCAGTGATAGAAATTTAATTCTTGTTATTTCTCAAGGTTTTCTGCTCTTCGACCAGCTCTTGAACCATGTGTATAGTGACCTTAAAGTCCTTCACTCTGAAGTACTAAAATTGTTTATGTGGAATTATATTAGAAAACACTTGGGAATCTTGGGAAGAGCCACAGACCCAGTGTAGAGATAATGACCTGAGAGTGCAGGACATACTTGATATTGTATATACTTACAGTACTTAGTATATTAATATATTGTAGTGTATTTTAACACTGCATACTGTGTTTTAACACACTATGTTATTGGATATTCCCTTAAGCCCTGAAATGTACTGTATAATTACTCATCTCTGGACTGATTCCTGATCAATAATATCTTTTTGTTGTTTAGTGACTATAGTACATAATACTCTAAATCATTACTTATTAGTGCATTGCACATATTTTAACATCACTTGATTTAAATTCTACACTTTTAACTGGATATTCTAATATTCTGTTTACAATTTTATTGCTTCACCACATTGACTTGAAAAAGTTAAAAGTTCTAGAGATCTGTTTTTTATTTAGGTAAAAGGACAGATAATGTAAACTAAAAGCAGTTTTATCCATGTTAATCAGTTGTAGGCACTTTAATGTGAAAATATGTATTTATAAATGACATTTAAAAGCATTTAGTTTTAAATTGAATCTTGCCCAGTCTACTTAACTCCTAATACATAATCTAACTCCATCATTTCCAGAAGCTGTCTGAGCAAATGTTCATTGCAAGAGCAACCAATCAGTATTACTGATTGATGAAAGGAGTAGCTAATTAGTTTCCCTGAGCAGGTAAACAGAACTGCAAACCATTAACAATCAACAGTATGAGTAAATAAAAAAGAACTTCACAGTGCTTTAAGAGTATGTTGAGTTATAATACAACTGTGAGATCAGATTCAATGCAGCTTCAATATCATTTAAGGGGAAATTTCAGTTGTGTTTCAGTGATGATGGGGTCACTCCCAGATTAAGGTACAGACAGTACTCTAGTAGTCAGAAATTATCTTCTGTCACTTTTATTTTATGAATTTTTTAAAGAGAATACCAATGTCTTAGTCTGATATACTTAATAAAGAAGGTGTCATTTAAATGCAATGACATCTCCACTTCTGTGTAACATAGTTATGGGTGAGCAGGGGGAATATCTTGCTCACTTAGGCAGCTCATTCCTACATTAAAAGTATCAGATCCTACTGTTATCCTGCTGCTTGGCTCTTGTAATGAGTTGGACTCTTCACAGCCATCCAACAGTGGCTCCAGGGACATGTGACGCCAGACTGTCCTGGGCAGCTGCTGTCTTCTCTTGCTGGATTGGTCCAGGAGCACATGGGCGGATCCTCAGGGGCGGTGAGTTTAACCGTGACGTTTCTGTTGGGTGTCATCTCATGTCCCAAGGGGAGAATCAGTGGCATTGAGGACACTGGAAGTACAGTGGGCATCCCAGTAGGCTGGTGATCTGGAACAGTCTTGACCTGGAGCTGTGTATCATTAATAATGATCTGCCTCAGTCACTTCATTTCTGTTAGTGTATATATCTGTTAGTGTATCTTCTAACTCTCTATGGCTTTGGTTAGTCCTGAAATACTGGTAATGTCCTTATGTCTGTCAGCTCCACAGACCATGACAGCAGCACTTTGCCTCTGGGTGAACAGTATTTCTGGCCTCTTCAGTCTGTGATAGGGATGCTGTACCTCCATGTGTTTCTGTCGTCTGTAGACTGTGAAAAACACACTCTTGATTTGTTTCTCAGCTCTACAGTCTCTTCCTGACAGCCGCTGCTCCCCACCTCAAAGGCAAAACGGAGCCCAGTGCCTGGGCTGATGCAGTGCATGCTGGGATGGAGGCCATGAAGAGGTCAGACCAAATTGCCTTTAGTAGGGTTGTGGCCCAGAAACTGCCAGAATGCTACTGCAGCGTGCAGAAGCAGGGGGTTCAGATGCTTCAGAATGATTTCCAAGAAAATACTTTCATATTTCATTTCAGTCTTCAAATCCAAACTTTATTATTATTGTTGCTTAGGGGAAATGTGTTTTGTGTTAGAGTCCAACACAAGAGTCCAGCAAAACAACCATCACCTACAAGGGATATTTTGGAAACATATCCTACAAAAACTCAACATAAAAAACAAAATTATTTTACATTATTCAAAAGTGAAATTCCAGAGGAAATAACTGGTTAGTTATTTAGATAAATTTATTTAGGTATATATTTAGATTTAGATTTATCTAAATTTGTTACCATTGCACTTTAGGGCACAATGGCATATCTCAGGGTTGTGAGTACTATTTTCATTTTATTTAGATAGTATCTGAATTGTCATCCATCTAGAAATTGTTAGACAATTGTTACTACTTTAGTATCTCTGTTATAACAGCTATTTCAGTCTGTCAGACCCCATATTGCAGGAATCTTTAAACCATTCACTCACTAATATTTGTCCTGTGGTACTGTATGTGTGTACACAACCTTGTGGTGGAAGTGTGTAACTGCAGCCTGTGTTTGTGCAGGTATGGCGGAGCAGAGCAGGGTGACCGGACAATGGTAAGTACTCTGGAGCAACAAACTGGATGTAGCTCTCTCTCCAGGTAGGAAGACCCAAAGAAAAAAGGAGGCTTTCAGTTTTCAGTTCAGTTTCAGTTGGAGCCTAAGGGCACAGTAAGAGCACTGAGTGCTACATTGCTTCCTTAGGACCTAGTCAGGCTTATGCTGTAAATTAACACCTAAATTATCAGTCAGTTTATTTCTGCACCTAATATTAATGTTGTTTAAGGAATCAGAAGTCAAAACAGCTTCATCTTCTTAGTATACATATCACACATAATATTTAATGCAGTATTTGTGCCTTTATATAGTGTCTCTTCGTTAGTGTACAAATCCATCTGAGTTTTAGTCCTAGCCCTGCTATACAGTATATGTCATTAAAGTCTTCGTTGTTCCTTTGTATTAAAAGTGGTGAGAGTTAGTGTAATCCATCTGTACTTTATCATTGCACTAACCCAGTGTTGAACAACTCCAGTCCTAGAGGGCTTCAGTCTCTGAAGGTTTGAGATGGTTAGCTAATTAAGATGGTCAGTAGCTTAACTCAGGGGTTCCTAGCAGGGGGCTTGCGAACCCCTAGGGGTTCGTGACGGTACTGCAGGGGGTTTGTGAGATTGTGATGGAAACGTCAATGGCAAATAAAATTCAATTTTAAATATATATATATGTTTGAAAGTAAAATATATTACATTAAAACAATCAAATGTAACACTTTACCATGACTTTATATCAACGACAGAAATCAATGACAGAATTAGCTAATAGAATTAGCCCTACATTTATTGAAAGGTTTGATTTAGTTAAAATCTCAAGGGAGTACTTGAGGCAAATAATTTAGGTTGAAGGGGTTCAGCTGACAAAAGGTTGGGAACCCCTGGCTTAACTGAACAAATGTAACACTTTTCAGCTGTTGATGATTTGAAAAGGCCTACAAAACCAGTTGGATTCTGGCATGAAAAGACTGGAGTTGTGACTTCTGCTCTAACCCCTTTCTTCTCCACAGCTGGATGCTCTGTGCCCTGCCGTGGAGGAGCTAAGTAAACTTTCCACAGTGCCTCCTGGTGGAGAAATGGAAGTACTGCAGAGTGCTGTAGAGGTAAGACGTCCTCCAAGTGAAACAGTAATAATAATAATAATAATAATAATTGCTTACACTTATATAGCGCTTTTCTGGACACTCCACTCAAAGCGCTTTACAGGTAATGGGGATCCCCTCCACCACCACCAATGTGCAGCATCCACCTGAATGATGCGATGGCAGCCATAGTGCGCCAGAATGCTCACCACACATCAGCTATCAGTGAGGAGGAGAGCAGAGTGATAAAGCCAATTCATAGATGGGGATTATTAGGAGGCCATGATTGGTAAGGGCCAATGGGAAATTTGGCCAGGACGCCGGGGTTACACCCCTACTCTTTTCGAGAAACACCCTGGGATTTTTAATGACCACAGAGAGTCAGGACCTCGGTTTTACATCTCATCCGAAGGACGGCGCCTGTTTACAGTATAGTGTCCCCGTCACTATACTGGGGCATTAGGACCCACATGGACCACAGGGTGAGCGCCCCCTGCTGGCCTCACTAACACCTCTTCCAGCAGCAACCTTAGTTTTTCCCAGGAGGTCTCCTATCCAGGTACTGACCAGGCTCACACCTGCTGAGCTTCAGTGGGTTGCCAGTTGTGAGTTGCAGAGTGATATGGCTGCTGGCATAATGAAACTTTAGCTAGGGTATGGTTTCAGTATTTCCGGATTTATCACATGTGCCAATAATGTATAAAAGCAATTTAGTACTGGACAGGCAAGGTGGAAGAGTTGGAAATCTAACACTGTACCTCAAACACCTGACAATTTCACGGCAAAAACTGTATGAAGGACCTTCCTTTTGTTCCCATTGAGCCCAATCTCCTCTCTCTGTTTTAGCGTGCGGTGTCAGGAGCGGAGAGAACACGCGGTCTCACAGCGAAGGCAGGGCGTGCCAGTTACATCGCAGCACAGCGTGTGACCCAGCCTGACCCTGGTGCTGTTGCTGTAGCAACCATACTGAAGGCCATTCTCACTGCTCTGCAGGATGAGGTGTAGGGATACAAGGAAGTGTTTTATAGTCACCAGCATCATGCACTCTCAGTAAGAGCAGCGAGCAGTCAATCTGTGCACATCTCCACTTAAACATCTTAACACTATCAGGTTACATCAGAGCACTAGAACCTTAACACACAAATAATCAAGTTTGAGATAAAATGATAAAAAGACAGTTTGTAGGTAGATTAACAAAAAAATGTTAATCCCACTGCCACAGTAGGCAGCTCATCCACACCTTGTTACAGAGGGAGTGAATATCACTTTACCAGACATACCCCTTTAACCCACTTTCTCTCTGAGCTCCCTGTCATGAAGAGCAGCTGCTTGGTGCAGCAGTCAGGGATTAGGATGGTGCTTGGATTGTCCATTGTCTGTGTCAGTGTGCACATGTGATCAGAGAGGAGATGTACAGTATGTGAATTCCAGAATGAATATTACAGCAAACATTTCCCAACAGTCTAGAATGAGAGCTATGTATTTTCATGCTCCTAATATCAGTGTGAGTATCCTTCATAAAGAGTGTGAATCTACTACACATTCATCTACGTGTGTGTTTTGTGGTTGTGATTGTGAGTCTGTTTTTATGTTGTGCATGAGGTGAAGTACATTGTCTTTAGGAAAGATATAATGCTAAACAAAACAACAACAACCCATTAAGTACACATTCAATACTTAAAATATAGTGTAATTATGGTCTTACAATATAAAATGGTCTACCAGTGATCTGCTGCTTGAGGTACATGTGGAGAATTAAAGATGTACTCCGACAGTCAGACTCAATCTGTGGTAATGGCTACAGAATTAATTCAAAAAAGTTACTGGAAAGCAAGTTTTGGGCTTCAAGCCTTGAAGTATTAAAATTTAATAATTGTATTAATAAATTAATATGAGGAGTAGACGAATATAAAGGGATAACACCCTTAATATTTTGATATTTGGAGTTACCTTTGTTGGCTAAGGAAATAACAACACCCCTGAAAAGTATTAGAGAAACCCTGAAACACTGATGCAGAGTTTTTCAAAGGCGGAGCTATTGTAGCCTGATTTGTTTTTGATCGATTTAAGATAGAGATCACTTTATTAGCCATATACAATTTCTTGCATTAGGAATTTGTCTTTTTGCATACCCCAGCTTGCTCTCCATGAGACACACAGACAGGGAGAGAAGCTTGGGGTTAGAGCACAGGGTCAGCCATTGTACAGCGCCCCTGGAGCAGCTGGGGTTAAGGGCCTTGCTCAGGAGCCCAACGGAGTAGGATTCCTCTGCCGGCCACGGGATTTTGAACCAGCAACCTTCCAGCCACAGGCGCAGATCCTTAGCCACGGAGCCACTGCTCTGCCCCTTGCTTTGGATATGCAAAATTTCATAGGAACATCCATATTAAAAAATGTGATTGAAAGCATGAATGAGAACTGCATATATAAATGTAAATGATTAAATTAAATTCAGTCAACAAGCGGCAGTATATCCAACAAGTCCTAGATCTGGTTGAGGGCCAACACCAGACCAATTGGACTCCAGCAGAGAGGGGAAGAGGGTTGTAGACTACATGTATATCAGCAAATGATGGCAAGGGCTGCCAACAAAGAGCCAGGGGCAGAGACCATGTACTCATACACTCAAAGCAGAGGAAAAATCAGCAGCTGGAGGGCTCCTAAGCTGGGGCCGCAGGTACAGTGGGTTTAACACCTGACCAGCAAGGGAAAGACAACAGAGTGAGAGGGCTAGCAGAAAAGAGGTGGAAGGGAGAGAGAAAGGGGAAATGAGACAGGAAGCAGTTGTAAATTTTCTGGATTTCCTGGGAGGGTGGATAATATCAGGAGAACTGAAAGAAAAGAGCAGACAGTTTAGCAGGACCAGAGAGACAGTTGTTGAGGTTGAAGTAGAAGAGCTGTGAGAAAGTGACTCTTGTCCAGGCTTTGGGGAGACAAATGAACAAAAGTTCAGACTTCTGGGTACAGCTATGCCAGAAAGGCTGGCATGTGTGAAAAGATGATAAGATAGGAGTGAAGCAAGCATCAGGGTAGAGGCACATGAGTGACCAACCACTGAGTCCAAGAGATGTCTATCTTTGATTTGATCAAAATGCTGATTGTGAAAAAAGATGTGTGCAAATGTCACAATATTTATGCACAAGAGTGGAAATGTGAGATTATAATTTGACCTCCTCCCAAACTTCAGTTTAACAATTATGTTTATCCAAAGAGTGAGTAAAGCACAAAGGAAATAAAATCAAATAGGAGGATTAGCAAACTACAGTAGAAGCAGAAGTTCTAAACATTAAGATAAAATTCAAAACATGGCAAACATCTTGTAGATGACATTTAACATAGACAGGTATAGTACGTTGATGCATACAAACTTAAGAAGGGTTACAAACGAGAGGTAGCCATTTGGCCCATCTAGCCCATTTGACAGTTGGTAGTTAAAAATGCAAGGATCTCATACAGCTGTTTTTCTTTAAGCCAAGGTATTGGCTTCAACAATATTGCTGGGTAGCTTATGCCGTACTCCAACACTCAATTGCATAAAGAACTGTCTCCTGTTCTCGGTTTTAAATGATCTTCCAAGCAGTTTCTACTCTGGCCCTCTGGCCTGTATATGAAATTATTATTTTGATCTAAAAATTCTACTAAAAATTCTACAAGACAGATTGCATTCAAGATTATATGATTTTAAAATTCTTTAATATCACGTGTATTTCACAGCACTTTAAGTTTTAGCCCTTTATTAACATTGAAATAAAGAATATGTTGAAATTAATTAGAATGAAAGTGCATAACCTACTTTAATGACTTCATTCAATAGGATAAGATAAACAGAGCATTCAGTTAAATACAAACCTGTAAGGTATTCAGCTTGTAAACTCTTTTATTAACCTTTTTAATTTAGTTTGATTACCACAGGACAGAGAGATTAGTGTTTTATCATGTATTCAGTCATAATTCATTTTTCTGCAAAAAATACAATGGCACAATATGGTCTTTTAAATCTATCCTTAAAACCTCACTTGTCTGTGTTTTAGTAAATGGATATTTCTTATTGAACTTTGTGTTTTGGTTTTAAAGTTTTTGAGACCGAACATACAGTATTAAGGGTACTATAAAAAAAATAAAGAATTAGGAAGTGATTTAAAACTAAGTTGCTCCTTCATTTATGTAGACTAACTAGAACAGGTAAAGTCTGCTACATGATAGCTGCTGGAAAGAATAGAGATAAAGCTTGGTGGAATAAACATCAGATTGTCAAGTCAGCCTTGACTGTGGTTAAGCTGCAATATCTGGTCTCCTATCTTCTTTGAGCAAAGTCCAGCTTGAATTTTCTGGTGTGTGGTCTATACGGAAGTCCTCAGGTCTTGTCAAGAAGTATTTTTCCCTGAAACACAAACAACAGGTATGTTTCAGAGTTTTAGGTTTAGTGAGCGTGTATTTAAAAACATTGCATGTGTGTAAATGCAATTTACAGTAAAAAGTCAGTCACAGACCAAGGCATTCTGCTTTTTTGATGATTTTTTTCAGATCACTGCTGCATTCTTTAATTATAAACATTTTGATTCCCTTTTTGAACCAGACAGCTGATCTGTCTTTCAGCCTTGATTATTCTGTTTTTTACAACAATTGATAATTGAGTTATCATAAAAATCAGTTACTATCGTTATATCATCATCACAATAAATAGGCATGATAGTATGAATTGCCCAAATACCATTTCAAAATGGTATATTTTAATGTTCTTTTTATTTACATACATAGTATGTAATAATTCTTGTTTCTTTTTTAAACTAAAACTCAATTTATATATTACAAAAACTAAAAAAAATCACAGAGTTCAAATTTCTTTGTGGTTTTCCTCCATTATTAACTTCTAAAAAGATTTTGTCTGCAACTGTAGATAGCCCTCGGTTTAGATTTTTTTCTTATGTGCCTGAAATCTTAATTTAATCCAAGTGTAATTGTAATGACCTTCTGAATTAAAAATGCATTTATTAATTGTTTAGCACATCCAAATCCAGCACTGATTAAGATGACTAGATACTTGGTATTTCTTGATAAAAAGCTTAAAACTCACTCACGTGCCATTCCATGTAACATCAATGAGGTGCCATTTATTTTCAATATAAACTGCATTCCAAGCATGACTTGATACAGTCCCTTTTCCTGAAATGTACTCACATTCCACACCTGCGATCCTGGACACATAACATACAAAATTATTTTTTTATAGTAAAAATATTTTGACCTCTTTTATCATTTTAAATCCCTTATATATTCTCAATACATCAAGAAGCTGTGCATGTTTCCATTACATTCAACAACTCTCCAAAGCACACCCACTCAACTCTTTATGTTTTATTGTCATGTTCTGGCTAAGCTTTAACCAATAGGTAGGATGTGGATTTCTCACAGTATGTCCCTATGAGTTCTTGCCTAAATAGCAGCAATGTCCGGTTTGGTGATAAACCTAGTAAAGGCTAATGTAGGCTCCAGTCTGCCCAGAATGCTTACTAATGATGGTTATATTTCAGTGTGTCCTTACAGAAGCACAAACCCGATCTCAGCTCTAAACTGTTTTCTTTTGAAGGTGCTCCTACCTGCACATTTCCTGGAACAGTTTGGCATGTCCACCACACTTAGCTTTTCTTTTCCTCAGCACTTCCTGCGGATCCGTGGTATAGCAGTCTTCATTTTCATAAACTAAAGTGGAGTAAAAAAGCACCCAAGATATTTGCTTTGAAATAAGTCCCAGAAAATAATTTCTCTTTGTGAGGTTAATGTCCAGCCTCACATATGTCCAGATATTCGTTTTATCTTTCCTAAACAACAGGTGTTGCCAAAGCACCTGTTGGTTTTGTATAGATCACCAAGATAGATGCTGGAGAGTGTGTCATATACAGTATGTTCAGAGTTTTTCACTAGTCTTTGTGCAACAGACCACTCTATGTGAGGAATAAGTGTGATGGTCTGGGCAAGACTGTATAGTTGCTACAGATCTCCAGATGTGGTTATTAATGGCAACCTAACTTCTTGGCATAACAGTGGTCAAGTCATGGTACTGTACGTCAATGGCTGCTCTTCCTGCAGGCTCATTCTGACAGGACAACCTTCCAGCAGGGCAACACATACTCATATTGCTCGCGTAACATTGTTTTTCTTTTAAGATGCAAATGCAATAGTAATGCTGTGAATACCCTCCTCACCAGACTGGAGCCCCACTGAATATTTGCTAAATGTGCTTAGTCAAAGTATGTAAACTTGGTCTCGGAGACCAGCGAGCCAACTTCTTCAAACTCCATGAAAGGAATGGGATGCAATCCCAGTAGGCAGCATCAGCAATCAGGTTTGAAGCCATGAATCACAGATGTACGCCTTGTATTGCTTCCAACAGCACCACACACATGCTACTATCCTGTAACTTTCCTGGGTTGATCAACAATATTGATGACAGATGTTAATGTAATTAATTTACTTGTGTCTTATCTGTTCAATAAAAGGTCAGTGTAACTGCTTCAAAGATGTTGTCGTTTTCCTGATTAAACCTTTGTTAATTGTTTGTAATTATGTGATAGGTTTCTTTTGGTGCACAATATCCATAAATACACTACACACAGGAACAAACATACAGTAAGCTAATTGCACAGTGAAAAGTATAAAGCTTATTGGGTATGGAGCCTCTTCGGATATATGTACATACAAACACACTCAATTATGGAATTTACAGTATGAATTTTAGTGAGGGGTCTACCAAACAGCTGCACACTGTCCAACCTGTACATCGGCCAGAAATAAACTTAACCATTTTAAACTTCTACAGGAATAGTATCTGATAAAAATTAATTTGTTAGGGATCAACACTGCAGTGCATCATGACTATGTAGGAAGGTGCTACAGATTTATGCATAGTCCACATTCAGAACTGCTTATTAATCCCTACTTTTAATTGTTGAATTGTCACCACACAAAATATAACACAAAGTAATGTTTTTTTATGCTAGCTATCAATTTACATGACCTTTTTTCTCCAGAATTAAATTGAGACTGGAAATTAGTGTTCACTGTGTCATCTGTATTGATTAAAAAATAAATTTAATTTTCTTTCAAAAATAATTTTTATATATAATATTGGACATACAGTACAATGTCTTGCAAAAGTATTCACCCCCTTCCAATGGTGCCCCATTCCTTTAAACTACAAAATTATGTATTAAAATTACCAATAATGTTTACTGTACATTCGTTAAAGTTAATAAAAACTTGAATGCTCGAACCAAACACTTTTTCATGTGAAAGCAGTTAAGTGTTGGCAAAAAGTGCAAAGGAAAATCGAAAAAAGTTGATTGAATACATTCACTTTTTAAAATAACATAAAAGTTCTAGAAAGACATACAGTAGACCAAGAAAATTGTTTAAAAACATTGCAATGCATTTCAACATGGTTTTCCTGGAATGTGGTTTCTCACTCACCAATATGTGTAGACACCCATGTCCATATTGCTCTGACCTTCTGCAAATCTGTCGTCGCAAAACGTTTCAAAGAGAGCACCACATCTTTAACAGAAGTCCCCTCAGTCTGTGGCAGAAAGAAGAATGTCACTTCTGCTACTGAGCAGGCGCTGCAAAGACCTGTCCCACTCAGACAGAGAGCTGTTGCTGTGTGTGTTGGCTGTACATGTTTATTATAATGAAGTATTTTTTGAACAAAGCCAGCTTACAATAGCAAAAAAATCCCCACCTAGTAACTCTGGAATTTAGAGATACAACGTCCAAATAATAATCTTTCAAAATCTGCTGTATTTTCCTTTTTGATGATTTTGTTTTGAATATTCTGTTTAAAAGAGTTCACATTGCTCGAAACATCTGTAAATGTGTGAACAGATTTGAATTCATTGCATCTGATGTTCACACAGATCCACATTTTCACAGGGAGGAGAGAAGCTTGGACTTACTAACGAGGCCTGGGAATCCAGAAATTTGAAGTCCTGAGGTTTGTAGGGTATGGATTTATCGGTCAGAACAGTATCTGAAAGAGTAAAATAAAAGCACATGCCATTTATGAATCCTCGCTTTAATTGTTCAGATCTCATCCAAACTTTCATCACCCATCAGAGGTTAGAATTGCAGCCTCACAGACATGCCCTTGGGTCTGTCTGAGTGGAGCTTGGACGTTCATTCTGCATATTCCTGTGTTCCTCTACTATCCAGAACCATGCAGGTTAGGTCTGATTGGCTATATGAAACTTTCTCTTTCAGCAGGCCGAGCAGTTACAAAAGGAAGTTCGAAGTACAACAAGCACCGACTGTAGATCTACAGAGCAATAGAACCTGAAGTGCCTCCTTTCATCTGTGGCGTTTCAG
Organism: Atractosteus spatula; assembly: GCF_055471065.1. Lineage (NCBI taxonomy): Eukaryota > Metazoa > Chordata > Actinopteri > Semionotiformes > Lepisosteidae > Atractosteus > Atractosteus spatula. The sequence goes on from NC_142706.1 coordinate 49,673,798, forward strand.
CTGTTCAGTAGTATGTTACATTGCAGGGGTCACCTTTTCTGCACCTGACATTTGGCAGGGAGACACCCTGGCGCTGGAGTGTTTAAAAAATATATTTCCTCCTTTCAGTCAGGTGCACCAAGCCAAGGTCCAGTTATTTAACCACCCACGGATATTGGGCGTTGGCTTCTCCTTTCTCAATGGGCTTGCCACATTTGGCAGGGAGAGACCCTGGGGCTGGAGTGGCTGGCCCTTGAACCAGCTGGTGCTATTCAGATAAGAGGAGAAGGCAAATGGTGATGGATCTGGATGTTTTCCTGACAGACCCAGGGCTCTATCCTCTAACCTGCCAGAGCCTGTATCATGTACTGTAGTGGAACATTCATCCTGGATTCTGGATATGGAGCAGAACAAATACAAAGTTTGTTTCTCCATAAGGCGATGTCTTTTAATCAACTTCACATTTGATATTTATGTTTATTGTTTTACTGCTACAGTACTGATAGTACGTTTTTAAATACATTTTCACCATTTTCCAGAATGGAACAAGACAAGAGTAAGCGGTTTTACATCAGCACCCTAGACTTTGTGTAGGAACCTGCACATTCTCAATAAAATATTCTGTCACAAGCTATTGTGAAGTCTTATAGTAAAAAACACAGAAAGAAAATGAAATTTCTGCCTAAAAGAGCTTTCTGAGCACTTGGTAGTGAACTGGGCCTGTGTTGCAGTACTTACCCGGGAGTTTCAACTGGAGGATTGCCGCAAAGAGTTCCTCTGTCCAACGCATCTGTTGAAGGGCAAATATGTTCATGGACCATTCCATCTATGATTCGAATCCAGTACTCTACTGCAGACTTTACCCCTAATCAAAATTTCATACTGACACCCTCACTAAAAAAATCTTGTTAATAAATGTTAAATGCAGATCTCATCCATAAATGAAACAAAATTATAAACATAACATTTGAGTATTTATTCTTCCATGTCAAAATAGCATTATATTAGCTACTATATTTGCATTGAGACAGGTGTTAACTTTCCTGAAAATTAAAATTTCACATACTGTAACTCTTGGTTCGCCCTTTAGCTCTTGCCCTAGCTAGACATGACAGCTTTGTGATTTGTTCTTCCAATATTCAAGAAGTTCTCTTCGGTCTAAGTGAGTTTGCTGGACAAGGCAAACACTTCATTCCATGAGTGTTCAACACACTGATATTGGTCGCACACAACGTGCAGGTACTGTACCAAGCTGATTTGCAAGAATGAAACCATCTTTCTCATAGAAGAGCTCACAGACTAGTCTGATAAGCTGGAGTTGGTAATTCTATCATAAAGAGCATAGCAAGTTTATTTTACTAAAATATTCTAGTTTACATTGTTTATCCAAAAGGACACAAATCTGAAACACTTGAGAATGAAAGATTTATTTGAGTTTAAAAAAATTTAAAACTATCATTTAAAAAACGGACTCAAAGCACCTTAATCCTCTGAACACAAAATGAAAATAGATCAATTTCAACCTACCTTTGGTATAAACTGCAAAAGAAAAACTCAACCAAGGACTGATTGATAATAATCTGTACTTCTTCACAAGGGTGAAATTTCAAGAGCATCCGAAGTTCCTCCCAGTGTTGTCATTGGCTGAGCAGTGTCAGTGGCACACAGCCCACCAATGAGTGTTTTACTTTCTCTTTTCACATACCTGTACATCCCCTTGTAGTTACGGTACTTTCCTGACAGTTCTGAACTTTTTTGCTTTCATTTTAAAATGGTTACTTCTAATTCATCTTTAAGTTAATTAATTCTCAATTAATTTTCTTTTTAGTTCACATACTTAGTACTTTCTTGGATTAGGACAGTGAGTGCTTTGTACAGATACTAATACAAATAAAACAATAACCATTCTTTTTAAATCATCTTTCCCAGGCACATACTGTACTGTACATACTGTACTGTCACACCTGAAGAAGGCTCCACGGCCGAAACGTGTTTTTTCTCTCTTTTTTTTTCAGCATGGAATAAACCTATTACTTGTTCCTGTACTGTACACGTTTGTATTTACAGTACATGTTTATAATGCTAAAGATGGGGAACAAGATTCAAGGTTGGTCCAGTTTCAACACTGGCTATTGAGCATTTTCCATGCATTAATGACATATGATGATTTCAATTATATGCTTTTAACTATATATCCTAACATGTTGTTGGTTCTGCACAAAACAGACTACTCATATTTGAAATGGAGTCCAAGTCTTTGATCTTGATTTTACTCCTCAGGCTGGGTTCCAGTGGTCACAGAAAGGAATAAAATGTAATGGGAGAAAGAATAATATTTACTACATTAGTGAACTGTAGCTCTAGTTTTCATGTTTCTATTTTGTTGGAGGTGGCTTTTTACATTTGTGGGTGAATTTCCAGTTTTAACTAGAAGTATAACAAGAAAAAGAACAATATTAATATTTTTTACTAGTATTATTAATGGTATTGTTGTCTAAATTGTGACTTTAATAATGTATTAATTAGAAATAAGCATTTTATTTCCAAGACTAAAATAAAAATTAATTTTAGATATTATGATTTTTATGTGATGTTGTTTCATTTGATATCTTTGAGAGTCTTTCCTCTGTGCTGCGAGAGAAGAGTCACTCTAGTTTACAGTGCCTTGTACGTGCTGCTTACTTTTGGTTTCAACTGAGGTTTTGCCAATAGCTCTGGTCAGGTGATTTACAGAAAACAGGCGTCTTTACAGCAAGTAGTTCAAATAGGTAGCTACATCAGCATGCCTAGGCTGCAAAGGAACAAGCACAGGTTTATTCCATGCTGAAAAGAGAAGAAGGGAAACAATGTTTCGGTTGTGGAGCCTTCTTTGGGTGTTATAATATAGCACACCCAAAGAAGGCTCCACAGCCAAAACGTTGTTTTTAAAGCAACCATGTTTGTTTATATTCTCTTGCTGACTACCATTTCATTATTTTATCGGGATTTTATTATTTGATAATGTGTGTGTGAAACAGCAACAGTTCTTTCCTATATTAGTATCACCTGTAAACGAATGGTATAGTGACTGAAACACTGGATACATTCAGTTAGGAGCTTCCCAGATAAAAATATATTTTTTTGGAAGGAATATTTGTGTCCAAAACCACTACCAGGAGCAACAGGCAGCACAATGGAGCAGTGGCAAGGATTACAGAGCAAAAGCTCAGGGGTTTAGTTGCCGATGGGATATTGGTGTTGTACCCATGAGCCAGGTACTCACTCAGATTTTTCCAGTAAATGTGTAAACAGGGCTCCTCAGTCATTCACTGCTTTAAAAAACAGATTTTGATATACTGAAAGAGTGCACAAAAGAGCAACCAGATACATCTAAGTAATGTCCCACACTGACAAGTTTAATAAACCAAAGCTTCTTAGTCTTGAACAGAGAAATGACCTCATCCAAAATTTCTATTCTCAACGGCAGAGTCAACACAGTAGACTTCTATAGAATCAAAGTAAAAGATGAGGATACAGGGATGTGCATTTAAAAGAATACGGAGAAAACTAATGTACAGATTACAGATTTCACATCTTTCGCCTAGATTTTAATTCATTTGGACTCTTTCCCACCTGCTGTACACATTCTTACCTGCTTCATGTTTTGTTCTCCTGTGCTTTATATTCTCGCTACTTTGCTGTCTCTCTTCACATCTGAAGAAGGCTGAACAGCTGAAACTTCATGCTTTCTACTTTTTACCATGGAATTAACCTCTACTTGTTCCCCAACACTATCCAGCTCATCATAACTAGATTCACTATATCATTCATTATACCATGAATGACATAAGAAGTAAAGATTTAAATATCTTTTTATGTACATCAAATAGAACAAAGACTTTACATATGGGATTGAACATAAAATAAGGTCAGTTTAAGTTTATTGTCATATGCACTAGTTATACAGCTTATATAAATATAATTAATATTCTCTTGTTGCGGATAAGTTGCAGGGCTTCTGAGCCTTGGGGAAAATAAACTGACATTCTATATGTAAATAACTCCTCCAGCACAACCTCAAAGCGACAACATGTCATTTGGGTGCATGCTTTGATCCCAACCTATCATTTACCCAGAGATTTAAAGCATGTCTAGAGTGTTTTCTCCAGTTTATAGATATTGCCAAATTAAAGTGTTTTTTTTCAATGCAGGATACCGAGAAATTGATGCATACCTTCATCACACTGATGAATTAGATTATTCTAATGGTTTATTATAAGGTACCTTAAAACTCCATGTTAGCATACCTGCATACTTAAATGTTTTATGGTCACTTGATAAATTCTTAAATACTGCACAGTTAAACATGTGACCCAAATTAACACATTGTCTTCAGGCTGTGATTCTTGAATGCTTTTCTTTCTTACCAGTTCTCATGTGAAAAGTGTTGCAGTATATAAATGCATGAGTCACAAATCTGAAGTGAATGTTTATTACATTATCATGTACTGTATGGCTCCTTTCCCAGGACAGCATGTTATAGCTATGCTAGTCAAAATAAGTTATTAATCATTAATAATAGGTAAATGAGGATTGTTATAATTAGTCTCACCTACTGTACTCTAACATAATATGCATATCATGTAAAACACTGGAGCTTTCGAAGAGGATCCAACCTTATCCATGTAGTAAAGGCATTACTGGGGATAGTCAACATGGACATTGTTTAAAAAAAACCTACCCTTTGAAATAATCCACAACCTTACTCTCTCTTGATGCTGAAAAAGCATGTGATAGGGTCAAAGGGAAATTTTGCTTTCTCTTTGCTACGCTTGATAAATTTAACTTAGGCTCTAATTGTATTAAGAGAATAAAACTAATAAAGTCCCCAAACAGTGGTGACCCTGCATGGTCTTATGCCTAATAGTTTTCAGATTGCAGGGGGGCACGATACAGAGCTGTCCCCTCTCTGTTGTGCTTTAGTCGTAGAACCACTTCCTGAGGTTGTAGGGATGAATTCAACTCTCTCTCGTTTTCTGGTAGGGGGAAGAGGAACAGAAAATCTCCCTTTATGATGTTCTCTGCATATAACTACCGTAAACCAGAACCAACAATTGCAGTAGTGCTGGAATGAATTTCACCTCTTTGGAAACAAATTGAATGTACTCAATCAATAGCATTAACCATGAGAATTCCCCCAAGTGCTAATACCCATAACCCCCTTCCACCTACTGTATGAGAATGGATTATTATTATTATTATTATTATTATTATTATTATTATCCCTCCAGAATTACATGTATGTGATCTCTTTACATCTTTACATCCCTCTAATCAAAAAGATTAAACTTGATTTAACTTCAACAAGCCCTCTCTCAATCTCATTATTATTAGGATAAATGTGGTTAGAAAGAACATTCTCTCCCTCCTCTAATTTCAGTCTCCTCTTTGCCTCCTATCTGCTCCCTTCTTCAAATGGTATGTCTCCAAACGTGTATCTCCTACACAGTGACAATATAGTCAAATTTGTAGAAGCTACCATTGAAATGTGGCTCTCCAAAGTAGCTGTATTTTTACCCCCAGAGAAACTGACATAATTTTCACTCAAGTTAGGAGCATTTCAGGAACATCTGGTCATCCCTCTGGAAATACATTGAAAGACTCCTCTCTAAATCTATTTACTTTATCATTTTTTCAGCACTGTACAGTTCTTTCCCTACACTCCATAACATGTCATTATGTATTTTATTCTATAGCTTTTTGCATAGATTGACCATGATGTTTTGTTATTTTGAAATATAGGAATGCTGTAAGCCTGTTAGTCACTGTTAATGTTGAAAACAAATAAACCCAATAATAAATGAACACTCTTAAACAAGTTTTGACATATGGTAATGTTGTGTATTGGGATTTTCATACAGTAAAGCCATCTTTTAAAATGTATTTGATTGTAAATATATTTAATGAAGCACTTTATTAACATTTAGCACAACATTTTAGCACAAGGAAACAAATGCATATAAGCTGCATTACATAACATTATGACACTGATTAAAATCAAGTGGATAACCTCCACACAGTCTTTTCTTTATTCCAGGCAAACACTGTATTCAAGCTATTAACATATATAATTAACTTTGCTGAGGCAGCTCTGAAGCATATTAATTCTTACATTTTAGATGCTACATTTTTTAATTGCTTGTTTACTAAAGGAGGGAATGACCTGAAAACTATTTGGTATTTAGGATCAATACAAAGTATCTTGTCTTCAGGAATAATGGCTTATTCCATTTGTTCTTAATGAATCCCTCACAGTATAAAAAACAGATGTGTTGGTTGTTCCAAGGCACGTGTTTGAATCAGCTGAAGCCCAGAGACTCAGTATATTATAAATAACTGGGACTGTTCCAGTATAAGTATTATTTTTCAGACTAGAGATTTAAAAGCATTAGATGATCCTGTTCTCTCTGCACCTCAACCTGACTTAATAGCCGGCAATACAATCACACTCTGTATCCTTCCCAAAGTGTTTTGGAACAACTGGATGTTCTGTCTTCACTGTTTCAGTAGTTTAATAGAGGAACGGAATAAAGTTCTGTAAGTAAACAAATAATGTTCCTGGAGGATTGTTTTTTCAAACAGCAAAGCTATTGAGGATTGGAAAAAAGCTTAAAACTTAATGGTGCATAAAACATCACACAGTGAATAAATGACAATTTTTCCGGTCAAAATTACTTGAATTTAATTAATCACGTAGTATTTGTTTTATCTCAAATCATAGCCTAACTTCTATAATCAAATATGCACTATTTAACACATCTTATAAGTTTTAATGTTAAAATGAGAGTTAAAAACTCCACTAAGATTAAGAATATACAGTATGAATCCAAAGATAATGACCCACCCTTTGGTTTGATTTTAATTGAATGCAATTTTGTCAGAGGAAGGTATATGATCGGAAAACATTGCATTGCATTGTGAATAAAAATTAACTAGGAAGTCATGTGTTTAAAATGGTAAATTAGACCCAGCAAACTTGTTTTTTAAGAGATTCAGACAGAAACTTGTTTGGAGGCAATAAGCAGTTTAGCTACCAGGATATTATCAGAGAGGGAGTACTGTTTTGTAGCTCAAATGGGGGTGTTAGGTTTTATTTTTGTGGATTTTGTTTCACATTTTCTACACTGTTTTTTACCTTCGGGCTGTATTTGTGTTACCTCAACCCGCTTAAATTAAAGATCCTGTTACAGTACCCAATAACCTGAATTAAGATTTAGTTTCAAATCTTTGCATGAAAACCTTTCCTGCAGTCTGACAGACATACTACGCTGCTGTGGCTGTGCTGCATGTTCTGTCGAGCAAGTTCCATCTAGAGTCATCTGGTGTGTGTGTTTTACAGAACTTCTCAGGTCTTGTCAGGAAGTAATAATCCCTGAAAGATAACAGTGGACATCTTTACAATTTACCTAATAATACTAATGTTACTAGTGTACATTTAATACAATATACTTACCTATATTTAACAGCAAGTTAACTACAATATCATAGATCACTAGGGCCATGAATTTTTCAACTCACTGGCTGAATTTCAGAATATATCAGTTCTCAAGTGGGCTCCAAGCACTCAGTGAAATATTTTAACATTATAGTCCGTTAAAGAACAGGCACTTTTGAAGGCTACTGTAGTGTCTGTGGAGATGAGGGCCTTTAAGTTAAAACAGGTTGGCCACTGCTTTCTAGAAATGGACCCTTAACTGGAAAAAACTTTGACATTTCAAAATTTGCAAACTCATTGGGTAAAAAGTAACAAATAGCGGAAAAAGAACAGTACAGCCTGTTGATGTACCCTCAAACAGCCTGCAGCAAACATCTTGATTACAACTGTGGTAGAAAATAATATCATACATTGCAATTGATATTGTGTACTTACCAGTGAATATTTCCATTGTTCATGTGGTAAAATTCATAAACCATATATATATTAATAAACAATTGTTATTGTGTTTTTGTGTGTATTGGAATTGATTTGGGAACAGATAGAACAAATGTCAGACCTTTATCTGAGCTCAAGGTGTCTCTTAAAGGAGCAGTAGCTGGATGGCCAGCAGCCTGTTCCTAAAGCTCCTGGCACTACAGTGCCCTTTAGAGCATAAGAGAGGAACTGGTCTCCCCATCCTTTTCATACTGGTGTCAAGATAAGATAAGATCTCTATTTTGGCCATATAGAATTTCTTCTATTAGGAATTTGTCTTTTCGCATACCCCAACTTCCTCTCCATGAGACTCACAGACAGGGAGAGAAGCTTGTGTTTAAAGAGCAGGGTCAGCCATTTATACAGCACCCCTGGAGCAGCTGGGGTTAAGGGTCTTGCTCAGGGGCCCAATGGAATAGGATTCTTCTGCTGGCCGCGAGATACGAACCGGCAACCTTCCAGCCACAGAGCCAATGCCCTAATGTCAACCCAACATTCTATCACCATAAAACAAAAATGTATATATAGAGCCTTCCTGATTGAGATTTTAGAAAAAGGAAAATAAATGAAATGCGTGTATATGTGTGAGTGTGTTTTGATAATTTATTTGTTATATATATTCTTTTGACTGGGCCTTTAAGAATCAATGGTCTAAAAGGAGGAGGGGTTCAGTAATAAAAGACTGCTCCAGGTGGGCAGTTTTGTGGGAGAGTTGGGAGGAGGCAGAAGGAGTCTCAGTTGAAGGCTGCTGGAGCAGAGTTTAGGTTTTTGAGTTGGTCTTCGCTGTTGGACTAGGAACTGCAGAGAATCTAGTGTGGCAGAAGAAAGCTCCGTTTTTAAATTGTAGTCTGGGGATTTTTATGTCGGGGTCTTCTGGCTTCTGAACTACATACAAGATGCTTCCTGAGAGACCCCCTGACAGTCAGATTTAGGCCAAGATTAAATCAAAACCTTCAACCCACTGATCAATCACAGATTACTGTTCCAAAACTTTATGGCATTTCTTCTTGCCAGAGGCTTATTGATTTTTCCCCATAAAGAACAACCTCAAGTACTGGGACTGAATTAGTGATAACCAAGTTATATCAGTCTTCTTTTAATTTAGACACTATTTCAATAACCTTCTGAAAGATTGAATAGAATTAAGAAATCCTCATTTTGTTGTGAACTGACTGTAAATGAATAACTGACTGGAATTCATTCAAAATGCTTTCAAATTAGTTACAAGGAAGGACCATGTAGTGGTTCTTTCCACATTGAATAGTAGACAGAAGGAGTAAAGCATAAAATTTGACTGTCCGCAAGTGTGTAGGTAGAAGACTCCGCAGCCAGTGCCTTCCTCTCCTTTCTTCTTTTCAGTGTAACTAACCCTGCACCCACTGACAGACACAGTCCCCCCACCGGAACCTCTTCAATTGAAACAAACTTGCCTTCTGCTCCAGGTCACGTCAACCAGGTGCCACTGACTGCCGATTGAAACTGCATTCCAAGCGTGTCTTGATTTGGCCTTTTCTGGGCATGATCCCAAAATGTACTCACACGGGACACCTGCAATTCTAAAGCCACCACATCAAAAATCATTCAAGCTTTCTTTTTCGGTCCATTGAGATTAGATTCATTACATTATTCATTCATTATAGTGTCTTTAATTTTGAATTTGCTATGAAGGATGTAGATAAGTTAGTCCACATCCTTGTGACCTCTTGCCTTGAGGATTACAACTCCCTGTCAGTTGATACACATTCTGGTAAATTCAGAAAGGGAAGGCGTAAAGGTTAATTCAAAACTGTAAAGTAGACTGTGAAAAACAGCACTCTTATGGGAGCAAAAACACTCAAACCTCTTTAGTTCAGTTTGCCCTGAAGAGCTTGTGCAGAATACTGCATCTAGATTACTGACTCAGTGATTTCTAGCTCAAGGCGCAAGCAATGTTGACACAGGATACTGAGTGGTAGAAGGGGCTATCATCAGCACCTGGGGAAGGAGATGTACTGCATGTGCTTCGGAGAGGGCTGCTTCAATGGCCACAAGGTCCTAGTGACTGAGAAGCCGAATGCAGACTGGCTTTGTACCAGGATAATTTGCCCAGGAAAGGTGACTCATCCTGCCCCATAGAAGGAAGGGGTTGTTGCTGGCCAGAGGCTCTGAGAGGCTGTTGGAAAGGAAGTCTTGTCTTTGGGTCACAGCGGGTCTGGGGGGATCCTGGTTCAAAAAGAGACTCCACCCAGGTTTTTTGGGAGATAGCTATTTGGAATTTTTTGAGATGCTTATGTTTGTTAATGCGTCTATGTGAAAGAGGATTGCCTGCTGTTTTTGTTCAAACTAAAAAAAACAAAAAAATCCCATAGTACTGTTTGTAAAAGTGGAGGGGTTTAATATCTGGTGGAGGGGGTTGGAGATCTGGTGACCTGCCTAAATTCCATTTTAGGTTTATAGAAAATAGCCTTCTAAAGTTCCACCTTAATTGAAATGGTGAAGTAGTTTCTCAGTTTTTCACCTGATTTGCTCTGTACAGGACTGTTAACACGTAATGTTTGCCACATGTAAACCAAAAGAGAGCTGCATTTCAGTGGTGAATAAAGTGAGACTTCCAATGGTCGATTTTTAGATGACTTCTGATAAAGTTCTAAAAAAATAAACATTCTCAAATTATGGGTGTTAGGAATTTGGGCAATGTGTATTTTGATTGATTAGATAACATAAACCAGATAAAGGCTGAAAGTTCAGATTTGGGTGATTAGTGGATACCACACTGATCTGTACTAATAACATACTGTAGCACTTCCTAATTATATCAGTGATGTACAGTATACTCTGATGTAGTTAACAAACTAGTAGAGTTTAACAAACGCTGTAGAAGCAGCAAAGGAAATGAAAAAATAAATAGACCGAATCTGTAATAGACTAGGCAAACTCCTGGCAAATGACCCTTAACGTGGACAAGTGCTGAGTACTACATCAGAAATCAAAAACAGAGGTTGGCACATCCTTCACATTTTCATCAGGGAATGGTAAGCATATATAAAGTCAAAAGTGTCAAACTGAACTGAAATGATGGCATGTTAAAGTTGTATAACATAAATAAGGTTTCCATTAGATAGTGTGTACAATTTTAATCACCAGATCACAGAAAAGATATTGCAATTCTGGAATCAGTCCAAAGAAGAGCAACCAGATACAGTACATTCTGGGACTTCAACAAATGTCCTACCCTGACAGGCTTAATGTTTTATTATATTATCAATTATGAAGGCATCCTCTCTGAGCTTATGCTCCTTCTTTGGTTACCAGTGGTTTGCATGTAGATTTTAAAGGAGTTGTGGTGATTTAAAAGGGGACCATATGTTTCTAATTATTATCTTAAATCATATGTAGATTAGTGAATTGAGGAATTATTTTCAGAAAACTGGAGCTGGACCTTTACTTCCCCATTAGATTCCATTTCAAGTAACCTGTTTTTATTTTTGGCCAGTTGGATCGGTGTTTATGGTTCTTGTGAACTTTATTTTTTAAATGCATTTTTAATTCTAAAAAAGGGTACTGGGATGCCTGGGTTTCAAGGAGGACAAGTAATATAAAACATCTTACTATAATATTGTAAATCTGTTAGATCATTCTGGAAACAAAATGAAGTTATTTTTTAAACAGGACTGAGTGTCAAAAACAGTGAAAGAAAACCTAATCTAAAGCTGTATAACCATGAGCACAGCTGCAATGAAAAGTACAAAATGGAAATATCCCTTTTTCAGTGAACAGTGAATCAATCTTAGCCTGAATGTTTGGGATACAGTTTCACATGGTGAGAACTGATTTCTCTCTCTCCACTTAGTCCTGATCATTTTTATTAACTGCGTCATGAACATCACCAACAGGCCAGTGTTATTAGTTCTCAGGAGTACCTGCACATTTCCTGAAACAGTTTGGCATGTCCTCCACACTTAGCTTTCCTTCTCTTGAAGACTTCCTGAGGATCCTCTGTGTGGTTCTCATAGTCGTATACTGAGAAGAGACAAAACAACACACACAACACTCATACTGTAGTTTCAAACGCAGTAAGTAAACAACTTCAATTCTATTTGATGAGGATAAATAGCTACTGGTGAGCTACTCCACATGCATTGATATCGCCGTTACTGTATATGCAATGTATATTGTAAACTCTAATTGATTTTTCTATTTAAACGTTCATTTTAAATTTTAAATTTTAATCAATTTAAACATTAAATAATTTTAATCAATTTAAACATTATTGTAATTCAAATGGAAAATATGCTATCCTCTTCTTGAATAGTTTGGTCAAATTCGAATGAATTTCATAATGGAAAAATGTGACAAATATGAAAGGAGAGTACTTTGGCTTTAACTGGCTAGGTTAAGAAAATAAAAGCTCCTATCAGCACTGTTACATCACCCCAGAGGAATCCTCAAAACTGTGATGCAGATTTAAAACTCACTAAGAGCGAGTTGGTTCTGCTGCAGACTTGCAGGAACCAAGTAGAATATGCATGCATGCATGGAGTGAATGAGAAGCACATATGATGCAGAATATGCTGACTGAGTAGATTCAGATATAAAGTGTATGACGTGTGATACAGGTTTGAGCTTGTTTGAGCAACTAGAGTCGAATATGCAGTTTTTCAGAGAAACACAGATAGGGAAAGGAATGAATGAAATGTGTGAGTCATTGAACAGGTAGCAGCAGCAGCAGGACCTTCTAGCTTCAGATTGGAACTCTGCACTGGGAAGTCGAAGGTGCTGTGGCTATCTGGAACAGTAGCCTGATGGGAAGTAGGAAGAGAGCTACCGCTTGCTGAAGTTTGCTACCCAGCATGCATGAGAACAAGGACCAATACTGCACCAGTTGGACGCCGACCAAGGGAGCTGGTAAATGTGCATGAGGTGGGAAACATGAGGGCAGGGAAATTATCGCTGTGAATGAGGAGGCACATATCTGGTGCAGACTGATGCTGTGTACTCACACCCAGGAGAGAAAGTGGGAATCAGTGATCATGGGCTCCTGTAAGCTCTCAGGGACAGCGAAAAGTAGGATTGGGAAAGGGGTAGATACGGGTTGAAGCCGTAGATGCAGTGATAGGAGAGAGATAGGAAGGGAAATGGGGACAAGGCTTAACAACTTCAGGAGCACCAAAAGAAAAGCATAGCACAGCCACTTGTATTTGGTGAAACGTTGAGGCTGAAGAGGCAGGAGTGTGACTCATGTCCTGACTTTTAAGAGATGAGTAAGGTCCCAGCAATGTCAAGTGCTAAACACATCTGTTTGCAACAAAGCAAAATAACAAGTAATACGTTTATTTGTTATATTTTCTTTCTTCTCTTTTAAGCATGGAAAAAACCTATTACTTGTTCCTTTGCAGCCTATGCATGCTGACGCAGCTACCCACCTGAACAAAGCAAAATGTTGAGTACTAGAAAAGATGCACACAGAGCTATGTGCAGCTTGGGATCTTAGATGCATAGGGAAGTGGAGTGTATGAAATTAGAATATGACCTCCTCCCGAACTTCTGTTCTAAAAAACACCACCTTAAAGACTAAGCAGCACCTTAAAGTAGTCCTTTTTTATTAATAACACAAAAATATACCTTGTCATTATTTTAAAGCATAAGTCAGAATTATATATCTTTTTTGAATTTATTATGGTTATGACTATCAAGAAAACTTTCACAGCAATAGTTTACAATAAATCATTTAATCTCTCAAGCATTTATGATTAACCATTTACAATCCTGTTTACCAAGTATTTCAAGCCTGATACAAAACAAATTCAACAATGGTGCAGTGTGTTTAGGACCACAGCTCATAAGAGCTAATGAAGAACACTAAGATGACAGAGAACAGCCCTCCACTATGTGTCTGGTCAACACTGGGCTAGACTGAACTGCAAAATCCTCAGGCAGAAAACCCAAACCCAGTTTTCTCTGGAAGCTATGCAGTGACAACTATATTTGTACACAATTGATCCATAATACAAAATAAAGAACATACAGAAACTTAACTTCTGACATGGAAATCGTGCACTTTTTTACAAATACAATATTTGATTAATCTGTTACAAAACATAACAATTTAGTATATATTTTAAATAGATTAAAAGTTAACTTTCATCTGATCTGGTATTCCTTAAAGCCTGGACCTAGTAGTACTCATCCTCATAAATGTGCTATTTCTAAGACGTACTTATTTTATCATATGGTTCACATGTTATTTACTGTACATCTTTTCTGCAAGGAAATCATGGCTATCATGGCTACCAGGAGCTCTCTGTACAATAATGAGAACTTTTAATTCCTGAGCAGGACTATTGTGCCTTTTCCTGTTAATGATGTCTTTTGTTTCAACATACACTTAAAATAAAATATCTTTTCTCATTTGTAACCTCTCTTATATTCGCAAATACAATATTTTACTCTCAGATTTGAAAAATGTGCTGGTTGTACTGATGATACAGAATATACAGCACATAAGAGAAATGTATTCTCTCTTACCTATGTGAGTAGCCATCCATGTCCATACTGCTCTGACCTTCTGCAAATCTGTCTTCGCAAAACGTAGCAAAGAGGACACCACATCTTTAACAGAAGTCCCCTCAGTCTGTGGCAGAAAGAAGAATGTCACTTCTACAACTGTGCAGTCACTGCAGAGACCTGTCCTATTCAGACAGAGAACAGCTACTGTGTGTGTTGGCTGCACAGTTTTATTATAATGAAGTATTTTTTGAACAAAGCAAACTTACAATAAGCAAAAAATCCCCACTTGGAATTTAGAGATACTAAATCCAAATAATAATCTTTCAAAACCTGCTGTTTTTTCCTACGTGTATTTGATGGTTTTGTTTTGAATTTTCTGTTTAAAAGAGTTCACATTGCTCAAAACATCTGAAAATGTGTGAACAGATTTGAATTCATTCCATCTAATGTTCACACAGATCCACATTTTCACAAGGAGGAGAGAAGCTTGGGCTTACTAACGAGGCCTGGGAATCCAGTAATTTGAAGTCCTGAGGTTTGTAGGGTATGGATTTATCAGTCAGAACAGTATCTGAAAGAGTAAAATAAAAGCACATACCATTTATGAATCCTTGCTTTAATTGTTAAAATCTCATCCAAACTTACATCACCCATCAGTGGTTAGAATTGCAGCCTCACAGACAGGCTCTTGGGTCTGTCTGAGTGGAGTTTGGATGTTCATTCTGCATATTCCTGTGTTCCTCTACTATCCAGAACCATGCAGGTTAGGTCTGATTGGCTATATGAAACTTTCTCTTTCAGCAGGCCGAGCAGTTACAAAAGGAAGTTCGAAGTACAACAAGCACCGACTGTAGATCTACAGAGCAATAGAACCTGAAGTGCCTCCTTTCATCTGTGGGGTTTCAGCTGTTCAGTAGTATGTTACATTGCAAGGGTCACCTTTTCTGCTCTTGACATTTGGCAGGGAGACACCCTGGCGCTGGAGTGTTTTAAAAATATATTTCCTCCTTTCAGTCAGGTGCACCAAGCCAAGGTCCAGTTATTTAACCACCCACGGATATTGGGCGTTGGCTTCTCCTTTCTCAATGGGCTTGCCACATTTGGCAGGGAGAGACCCTGGGGCTGGAGTGGCTGGCCCTTGAACCAGCTGGTGCTATTCAGATAAGAGGAGAAGGCAAATGGTGATGGATCTGGATGTTTTCCTGACAGACCCAGGGCTCTATCCTCTAACCTGCCAGAGCCTGTATCATGTACTGTAGTGGAACATTCATCCTGGATTCTGGATATGGAGCAGAACAAATACAAAGTTTGTTTCTCCATAAGGCGATGTCTTTTAATCAACTTCACATTTGATATTTATGTTTATTGTTTTACTGCTACAGTACTGATAGTACGTTTTTAAATACATTTTCACCATTTTCCAGAATGGAACAAGACAAGAGTAAGCGGTTTTACATCAGCACCCTAGACTTTGTGTAGGAACCTGCACATTCTCAATAAAATATTCTGTCACAAGCTATTGTGAAGTCTTATAGTAAAAAACACAGAAAGAAAATGAAATTTCTGCCTAAAAGAGCTTTCTGAGCACTTGGTAGTGAACTGGGCCTGTGTTGCAGTACTTACCCGGGAGTTTCAACTGGAGGATTGCCGCAAAGAGTTCCTCTGTCCAACGCATCTGTTGAAGGGCAAATATGTTCATGGACCATTCCATCTATGATTCGAATCCAGTACTCTACTGCAGACTTTACCCCTAATCAAAATTTCATACTGACACCCTCACTAAAAAAATCTTGTTAATAAATGTTAAATGCAGATCTCATCCATAAATGAAACAAAATTATAAACATAACATTTGAGTATTTATTCTTCCATGTCAAAATAGCATTATATTAGCTACTATATTTGCATTGAGACAGGTGTTAACTTTCCTGAAAATTAAAATTTCACATACTGTAACTCTTGGTTCGCCCTTTAGCTCTTGCCCTAGCTAGACATGACAGCTTTGTGATTTGTTCTTCCAATATTCAAGAAGTTCTCTTCGGTCTAAGTGAGTTTGCTGGACAAGGCAAACACTTCATTCCATGAGTGTTCAACACACTGATATTGGTCGCACACAACGTGCAGGTACTGTACCAAGCTGATTTGCAAGAATGAAACCATCTTTCTCATAGAAGAGCTCACAGACTAGTCTGATAAGCTGGAGTTGGTAATTCTATCATAAAGAGCATAGCAAGTTTATTTTACTAAAATATTCTAGTTTACATTGTTTATCCAAAAGGACACAAATCTGAAACACTTGAGAATGAAAGATTTATTTGAGTTTAAAAAAATTTAAAACTATCATTTAAAAAACGGACTCAAAGCACCTTAATCCTCTGAACACAAAATGAAAATAGATCAATTTCAACCTACCTTTGGTATAAACTGCAAAAGAAAAACTCAACCAAGGACTGATTGATAATAATCTGTACTTCTTCACAAGGGTGAAATTTCAAGAGCATCCGAAGTTCCTCCCAGTGTTGTCATTGGCTGAGCAGTGTCAGTGGCACACAGCCCACCAATGAGTGTTTTACTTTCTCTTTTCACATACCTGTACATCCCCTTGTAGTTACGGTACTTTCCTGACAGTTCTGAACTTTTTTGCTTTCATTTTAAAATGGTTACTTCTAATTCATCTTTAAGTTAATTAATTCTCAATTAATTTTCTTTTTAGTTCACATACTTAGTACTTTCTTGGATTAGGACAGTGAGTGCTTTGTACAGATACTAATACAAATAAAACAATAACCATTCTTTTTAAATCATCTTTCCCAGGCACATACTGTACTGTACATACTGTACTGTCACACCTGAAGAAGGCTCCACGGCCGAAACGTGTTTTTTCTCTCTTTTTTTTTCAGCATGGAATAAACCTATTACTTGTTCCTGTACTGTACACGTTTGTATTTACAGTACATGTTTATAATGCTAAAGATGGGGAACAAGATTCAAGGTTGGTCCAGTTTCAACACTGGCTATTGAGCATTTTCCATGCATTAATGACATATGATGATTTCAATTATATGCTTTTAACTATATATCCTAACATGTTGTTGGTTCTGCACAAAACAGACTACTCATATTTGAAATGGAGTCCAAGTCTTTGATCTTGATTTTACTCCTCAGGCTGGGTTCCAGTGGTCACAGAAAGGAATAAAATGTAATGGGAGAAAGAATAATATTTACTACATTAGTGAACTGTAGCTCTAGTTTTCATGTTTCTATTTTGTTGGAGGTGGCTTTTTACATTTGTGGGTGAATTTCCAGTTTTAACTAGAAGTATAACAAGAAAAAGAACAATATTAATATTTTTTACTAGTATTATTAATGGTATTGTTGTCTAAATTGTGACTTTAATAATGTATTAATTAGAAATAAGCATTTTATTTCCAAGACTAAAATAAAAATTAATTTTAGATATTATGATTTTTATGTGATGTTGTTTCATTTGATATCTTTGAGAGTCTTTCCTCTGTGCTGCGAGAGAAGAGTCACTCTAGTTTACAGTGCCTTGTACGTGCTGCTTACTTTTGGTTTCAACTGAGGTTTTGCCAATAGCTCTGGTCAGGTGATTTACAGAAAACAGGCGTCTTTACAGCAAGTAGTTCAAATAGGTAGCTACATCAGCATGCCTAGGCTGCAAAGGAACAAGCACAGGTTTATTCCATGCTGAAAAGAGAAGAAGGGAAACAATGTTTCGGTTGTGGAGCCTTCTTTGGGTGTTATAATATAGCACACCCAAAGAAGGCTCCACAGCCAAAACGTTGTTTTTAAAGCAACCATGTTTGTTTATATTCTCTTGCTGACTACCATTTCATTATTTTATCGGGATTTTATTATTTGATAATGTGTGTGTGAAACAGCAACAGTTCTTTCCTATATTAGTATCACCTGTAAACGAATGGTATAGTGACTGAAACACTGGATACATTCAGTTAGGAGCTTCCCAGATAAAAATATATTTTTTTGGAAGGAATATTTGTGTCCAAAACCACTACCAGGAGCAACAGGCAGCACAATGGAGCAGTGGCAAGGATTACAGAGCAAAAGCTCAGGGGTTTAGTTGCCGATGGGATATTGGTGTTGTACCCATGAGCCAGGTACTCACTCAGATTTTTCCAGTAAATGTGTAAACAGGGCTCCTCAGTCATTCACTGCTTTAAAAAACAGATTTTGATATACTGAAAGAGTGCACAAAAGAGCAACCAGATACATCTAAGTAATGTCCCACACTGACAAGTTTAATAAACCAAAGCTTCTTAGTCTTGAACAGAGAAATGACCTCATCCAAAATTTCTATTCTCAACGGCAGAGTCAACACAGTAGACTTCTATAGAATCAAAGTAAAAGATGAGGATACAGGGATGTGCATTTAAAAGAATACGGAGAAAACTAATGTACAGATTACAGATTTCACATCTTTCGCCTAGATTTTAATTCATTTGGACTCTTTCCCACCTGCTGTACACATTCTTACCTGCTTCATGTTTTGTTCTCCTGTGCTTTATATTCTCGCTACTTTGCTGTCTCTCTTCACATCTGAAGAAGGCTGAACAGCTGAAACTTCATGCTTTCTACTTTTTACCATGGAATTAACCTCTACTTGTTCCCCAACACTATCCAGCTCATCATAACTAGATTCACTATATCATTCATTATACCATGAATGACATAAGAAGTAAAGATTTAAATATCTTTTTATGTACATCAAATAGAACAAAGACTTTACATATGGGATTGAACATAAAATAAGGTCAGTTTAAGTTTATTGTCATATGCACTAGTTATACAGCTTATATAAATATAATTAATATTCTCTTGTTGCGGATAAGTTGCAGGGCTTCTGAGCCTTGGGGAAAATAAACTGACATTCTATATGTAAATAACTCCTCCAGCACAACCTCAAAGCGACAACATGTCATTTGGGTGCATGCTTTGATCCCAACCTATCATTTACCCAGAGATTTAAAGCATGTCTAGAGTGTTTTCTCCAGTTTATAGATATTGCCAAATTAAAGTGTTTTTTTTCAATGCAGGATACCGAGAAATTGATGCATACCTTCATCACACTGATGAATTAGATTATTCTAATGGTTTATTATAAGGTACCTTAAAACTCCATGTTAGCATACCTGCATACTTAAATGTTTTATGGTCACTTGATAAATTCTTAAATACTGCACAGTTAAACATGTGACCCAAATTAACACATTGTCTTCAGGCTGTGATTCTTGAATGCTTTTCTTTCTTACCAGTTCTCATGTGAAAAGTGTTGCAGTATATAAATGCATGAGTCACAAATCTGAAGTGAATGTTTATTACATTATCATGTACTGTATGGCTCCTTTCCCAGGACAGCATGTTATAGCTATGCTAGTCAAAATAAGTTATTAATCATTAATAATAGGTAAATGAGGATTGTTATAATTAGTCTCACCTACTGTACTCTAACATAATATGCATATCATGTAAAACACTGGAGCTTTCGAAGAGGATCCAACCTTATCCATGTAGTAAAGGCATTACTGGGGATAGTCAACATGGACATTGTTTAAAAAAAACCTACCCTTTGAAATAATCCACAACCTTACTCTCTCTTGATGCTGAAAAAGCATGTGATAGGGTCAAAGGGAAATTTTGCTTTCTCTTTGCTACGCTTGATAAATTTAACTTAGGCTCTAATTGTATTAAGAGAATAAAACTAATAAAGTCCCCAAACAGTGGTGACCCTGCATGGTCTTATGCCTAATAGTTTTCAGATTGCAGGGGGGCACGATACAGAGCTGTCCCCTCTCTGTTGTGCTTTAGTCGTAGAACCACTTCCTGAGGTTGTAGGGATGAATTCAACTCTCTCTCGTTTTCTGGTAGGGGGAAGAGGAACAGAAAATCTCCCTTTATGATGTTCTCTGCATATAACTACCGTAAACCAGAACCAACAATTGCAGTAGTGCTGGAATGAATTTCACCTCTTTGGAAACAAATTGAATGTACTCAATCAATAGCATTAACCATGAGAATTCCCCCAAGTGCTAATACCCATAACCCCCTTCCACCTACTGTATGAGAATGGATTATTATTATTATTATTATTATTATTATTATTATTATCCCTCCAGAATTACATGTATGTGATCTCTTTACATCTTTACATCCCTCTAATCAAAAAGATTAAACTTGATTTAACTTCAACAAGCCCTCTCTCAATCTCATTATTATTAGGATAAATGTGGTTAGAAAGAACATTCTCTCCCTCCTCTAATTTCAGTCTCCTCTTTGCCTCCTATCTGCTCCCTTCTTCAAATGGTATGTCTCCAAACGTGTATCTCCTACACAGTGACAATATAGTCAAATTTGTAGAAGCTACCATTGAAATGTGGCTCTCCAAAGTAGCTGTATTTTTACCCCCAGAGAAACTGACATAATTTTCACTCAAGTTAGGAGCATTTCAGGAACATCTGGTCATCCCTCTGGAAATACATTGAAAGACTCCTCTCTAAATCTATTTACTTTATCATTTTTTCAGCACTGTACAGTTCTTTCCCTACACTCCATAACATGTCATTATGTATTTTATTCTATAGCTTTTTGCATAGATTGACCATGATGTTTTGTTATTTTGAAATATAGGAATGCTGTAAGCCTGTTAGTCACTGTTAATGTTGAAAACAAATAAACCCAATAATAAATGAACACTCTTAAACAAGTTTTGACATATGGTAATGTTGTGTATTGGGATTTTCATACAGTAAAGCCATCTTTTAAAATGTATTTGATTGTAAATATATTTAATGAAGCACTTTATTAACATTTAGCACAACATTTTAGCACAAGGAAACAAATGCATATAAGCTGCATTACATAACATTATGACACTGATTAAAATCAAGTGGATAACCTCCACACAGTCTTTTCTTTATTCCAGGCAAACACTGTATTCAAGCTATTAACATATATAATTAACTTTGCTGAGGCAGCTCTGAAGCATATTAATTCTTACATTTTAGATGCTACATTTTTTAATTGCTTGTTTACTAAAGGAGGGAATGACCTGAAAACTATTTGGTATTTAGGATCAATACAAAGTATCTTGTCTTCAGGAATAATGGCTTATTCCATTTGTTCTTAATGAATCCCTCACAGTATAAAAAACAGATGTGTTGGTTGTTCCAAGGCACGTGTTTGAATCAGCTGAAGCCCAGAGACTCAGTATATTATAAATAACTGGGACTGTTCCAGTATAAGTATTATTTTTCAGACTAGAGATTTAAAAGCATTAGATGATCCTGTTCTCTCTGCACCTCAACCTGACTTAATAGCCGGCAATACAATCACACTCTGTATCCTTCCCAAAGTGTTTTGGAACAACTGGATGTTCTGTCTTCACTGTTTCAGTAGTTTAATAGAGGAACGGAATAAAGTTCTGTAAGTAAACAAATAATGTTCCTGGAGGATTGTTTTTTCAAACAGCAAAGCTATTGAGGATTGGAAAAAAGCTTAAAACTTAATGGTGCATAAAACATCACACAGTGAATAAATGACAATTTTTCCGGTCAAAATTACTTGAATTTAATTAATCACGTAGTATTTGTTTTATCTCAAATCATAGCCTAACTTCTATAATCAAATATGCACTATTTAACACATCTTATAAGTTTTAATGTTAAAATGAGAGTTAAAAACTCCACTAAGATTAAGAATATACAGTATGAATCCAAAGATAATGACCCACCCTTTGGTTTGATTTTAATTGAATGCAATTTTGTCAGAGGAAGGTATATGATCGGAAAACATTGCATTGCATTGTGAATAAAAATTAACTAGGAAGTCATGTGTTTAAAATGGTAAATTAGACCCAGCAAACTTGTTTTTTAAGAGATTCAGACAGAAACTTGTTTGGAGGCAATAAGCAGTTTAGCTACCAGGATATTATCAGAGAGGGAGTACTGTTTTGTAGCTCAAATGGGGGTGTTAGGTTTTATTTTTGTGGATTTTGTTTCACATTTTCTACACTGTTTTTTACCTTCGGGCTGTATTTGTGTTACCTCAACCCGCTTAAATTAAAGATCCTGTTACAGTACCCAATAACCTGAATTAAGATTTAGTTTCAAATCTTTGCATGAAAACCTTTCCTGCAGTCTGACAGACATACTACGCTGCTGTGGCTGTGCTGCATGTTCTGTCGAGCAAGTTCCATCTAGAGTCATCTGGTGTGTGTGTTTTACAGAACTTCTCAGGTCTTGTCAGGAAGTAATAATCCCTGAAAGATAACAGTGGACATCTTTACAATTTACCTAATAATACTAATGTTACTAGTGTACATTTAATACAATATACTTACCTATATTTAACAGCAAGTTAACTACAATATCATAGATCACTAGGGCCATGAATTTTTCAACTCACTGGCTGAATTTCAGAATATATCAGTTCTCAAGTGGGCTCCAAGCACTCAGTGAAATATTTTAACATTATAGTCCGTTAAAGAACAGGCACTTTTGAAGGCTACTGTAGTGTCTGTGGAGATGAGGGCCTTTAAGTTAAAACAGGTTGGCCACTGCTTTCTAGAAATGGACCCTTAACTGGAAAAAACTTTGACATTTCAAAATTTGCAAACTCATTGGGTAAAAAGTAACAAATAGCGGAAAAAGAACAGTACAGCCTGTTGATGTACCCTCAAACAGCCTGCAGCAAACATCTTGATTACAACTGTGGTAGAAAATAATATCATACATTGCAATTGATATTGTGTACTTACCAGTGAATATTTCCATTGTTCATGTGGTAAAATTCATAAACCATATATATATTAATAAACAATTGTTATTGTGTTTTTGTGTGTATTGGAATTGATTTGGGAACAGATAGAACAAATGTCAGACCTTTATCTGAGCTCAAGGTGTCTCTTAAAGGAGCAGTAGCTGGATGGCCAGCAGCCTGTTCCTAAAGCTCCTGGCACTACAGTGCCCTTTAGAGCATAAGAGAGGAACTGGTCTCCCCATCCTTTTCATACTGGTGTCAAGATAAGATAAGATCTCTATTTTGGCCATATAGAATTTCTTCTATTAGGAATTTGTCTTTTCGCATACCCCAACTTCCTCTCCATGAGACTCACAGACAGGGAGAGAAGCTTGTGGTTAAAGAGCAGGGTCAGCCATTTATACAGCACCCCTGGAGCAGCTGGGGTTAAGGGTCTTGCTCAGGGGCCCAATGGAATAGGATTCTTCTGCTGGCCGCGAGATACGAACCGGCAACCTTCCAGCCACAGAGCCAATGCCCTAATGTCAACCCAACATTCTATCACCATAAAACAAAAATGTATATATAGAGCCTTCCTGATTGAGATTTTAGAAAAAGGAAAATAAATGAAATGCGTGTATATGTGTGAGTGTGTTTTGATAATTTATTTGTTATATATATTCTTTTGACTGGGCCTTTAAGAATCAATGGTCTAAAAGGAGGAGGGGTTCAGTAATAAAAGACTGCTCCAGGTGGGCAGTTTTGTGGGAGAGTTGGGAGGAGGCAGAAGGAGTCTCAGTTGAAGGCTGCTGGAGCAGAGTTTAGGTTTTTGAGTTGGTCTTCGCTGTTGGACTAGGAACTGCAGAGAATCTAGTGTGGCAGAAGAAAGCTCCGTTTTTAAATTGTAGTCTGGGGATTTTTATGTCGGGGTCTTCTGGCTTCTGAACTACATACAAGATGCTTCCTGAGAGACCCCCTGACAGTCAGATTTAGGCCAAGATTAAATCAAAACCTTCAACCCACTGATCAATCACAGATTACTGTTCCAAAACTTTATGGCATTTCTTCTTGCCAGAGGCTTATTGATTTTTCCCCATAAAGAACAACCTCAAGTACTGGGACTGAATTAGTGATAACCAAGTTATATCAGTCTTCTTTTAATTTAGACACTATTTCAATAACCTTCTGAAAGATTGAATAGAATTAAGAAATCCTCATTTTGTTGTGAACTGACTGTAAATGAATAACTGACTGGAATTCATTCAAAATGCTTTCAAATTAGTTACAAGGAAGGACCATGTAGTGGTTCTTTCCACATTGAATAGTAGACAGAAGGAGTAAAGCATAAAATTTGACTGTCCGCAAGTGTGTAGGTAGAAGACTCCGCAGCCAGTGCCTTCCTCTCCTTTCTTCTTTTCAGTGTAACTAACCCTGCACCCACTGACAGACACAGTCCCCCCACCGGAACCTCTTCAATTGAAACAAACTTGCCTTCTGCTCCAGGTCACGTCAACCAGGTGCCACTGACTGCCGATTGAAACTGCATTCCAAGCGTGTCTTGATTTGGCCTTTTCTGGGCATGATCCCAAAATGTACTCACACGGGACACCTGCAATTCTAAAGCCACCACATCAAAAATCATTCAAGCTTTCTTTTTCGGTCCATTGAGATTAGATTCATTACATTATTCATTCATTATAGTGTCTTTAATTTTGAATTTGCTATGAAGGATGTAGATAAGTTAGTCCACATCCTTGTGACCTCTTGCCTTGAGGATTACAACTCCCTGTCAGTTGATACACATTCTGGTAAATTCAGAAAGGGAAGGCGTAAAGGTTAATTCAAAACTGTAAAGTAGACTGTGAAAAACAGCACTCTTATGGGAGCAAAAACACTCAAACCTCTTTAGTTCAGTTTGCCCTGAAGAGCTTGTGCAGAATACTGCATCTAGATTACTGACTCAGTGATTTCTAGCTCAAGGCGCAAGCAATGTTGACACAGGATACTGAGTGGTAGAAGGGGCTATCATCAGCACCTGGGGAAGGAGATGTACTGCATGTGCTTCGGAGAGGGCTGCTTCAATGGCCACAAGGTCCTAGTGACTGAGAAGCCGAATGCAGACTGGCTTTGTACCAGGATAATTTGCCCAGGAAAGGTGACTCATCCTGCCCCATAGAAGGAAGGGGTTGTTGCTGGCCAGAGGCTCTGAGAGGCTGTTGGAAAGGAAGTCTTGTCTTTGGGTCACAGCGGGTCTGGGGGGATCCTGGTTCAAAAAGAGACTCCACCCAGGTTTTTTGGGAGATAGCTATTTGGAATTTTTTGAGATGCTTATGTTTGTTAATGCGTCTATGTGAAAGAGGATTGCCTGCTGTTTTTGTTCAAACTAAAAAAAACAAAAAAATCCCATAGTACTGTTTGTAAAAGTGGAGGGGTTTAATATCTGGTGGAGGGGGTTGGAGATCTGGTGACCTGCCTAAATTCCATTTTAGGTTTATAGAAAATAGCCTTCTAAAGTTCCACCTTAATTGAAATGGTGAAGTAGTTTCTCAGTTTTTCACCTGATTTGCTCTGTACAGGACTGTTAACACGTAATGTTTGCCACATGTAAACCAAAAGAGAGCTGCATTTCAGTGGTGAATAAAGTGAGACTTCCAATGGTCGATTTTTAGATGACTTCTGATAAAGTTCTAAAAAAATAAACATTCTCAAATTATGGGTGTTAGGAATTTGGGCAATGTGTATTTTGATTGATTAGATAACATAAACCAGATAAAGGCTGAAAGTTCAGATTTGGGTGATTAGTGGATACCACACTGATCTGTACTAATAACATACTGTAGCACTTCCTAATTATATCAGTGATGTACAGTATACTCTGATGTAGTTAACAAACTAGTAGAGTTTAACAAACGCTGTAGAAGCAGCAAAGGAAATGAAAAAATAAATAGACCGAATCTGTAATAGACTAGGCAAACTCCTGGCAAATGACCCTTAACGTGGACAAGTGCTGAGTACTACATCAGAAATCAAAAACAGAGGTTGGCACATCCTTCACATTTTCATCAGGGAATGGTAAGCATATATAAAGTCAAAAGTGTCAAACTGAACTGAAATGATGGCATGTTAAAGTTGTATAACATAAATAAGGTTTCCATTAGATAGTGTGTACAATTTTAATCACCAGATCACAGAAAAGATATTGCAATTCTGGAATCAGTCCAAAGAAGAGCAACCAGATACAGTACATTCTGGGACTTCAACAAATGTCCTACCCTGACAGGCTTAATGTTTTATTATATTATCAATTATGAAGGCATCCTCTCTGAGCTTATGCTCCTTCTTTGGTTACCAGTGGTTTGCATGTAGATTTTAAAGGAGTTGTGGTGATTTAAAAGGGGACCATATGTTTCTAATTATTATCTTAAATCATATGTAGATTAGTGAATTGAGGAATTATTTTCAGAAAACTGGAGCTGGACCTTTACTTCCCCATTAGATTCCATTTCAAGTAACCTGTTTTTATTTTTGGCCAGTTGGATCGGTGTTTATGGTTCTTGTGAACTTTATTTTTTAAATGCATTTTTAATTCTAAAAAAGGGTACTGGGATGCCTGGGTTTCAAGGAGGACAAGTAATATAAAACATCTTACTATAATATTGTAAATCTGTTAGATCATTCTGGAAACAAAATGAAGTTATTTTTTAAACAGGACTGAGTGTCAAAAACAGTGAAAGAAAACCTAATCTAAAGCTGTATAACCATGAGCACAGCTGCAATGAAAAGTACAAAATGGAAATATCCCTTTTTCAGTGAACAGTGAATCAATCTTAGCCTGAATGTTTGGGATACAGTTTCACATGGTGAGAACTGATTTCTCTCTCTCCACTTAGTCCTGATCATTTTTATTAACTGCGTCATGAACATCACCAACAGGCCAGTGTTATTAGTTCTCAGGAGTACCTGCACATTTCCTGAAACAGTTTGGCATGTCCTCCACACTTAGCTTTCCTTCTCTTGAAGACTTCCTGAGGATCCTCTGTGTGGTTCTCATAGTCGTATACTGAGAAGAGACAAAACAACACACACAACACTCATACTGTAGTTTCAAACGCAGTAAGTAAACAACTTCAATTCTATTTGATGAGGATAAATAGCTACTGGTGAGCTACTCCACATGCATTGATATCGCCGTTACTGTATATGCAATGTATATTGTAAACTCTAATTGATTTTTCTATTTAAACGTTCATTTTAAATTTTAAATTTTAATCAATTTAAACATTAAATAATTTTAATCAATTTAAACATTATTGTAATTCAAATGGAAAATATGCTATCCTCTTCTTGAATAGTTTGGTCAAATTCGAATGAATTTCATAATGGAAAAATGTGACAAATATGAAAGGAGAGTACTTTGGCTTTAACTGGCTAGGTTAAGAAAATAAAAGCTCCTATCAGCACTGTTACATCACCCCAGAGGAATCCTCAAAACTGTGATGCAGATTTAAAACTCACTAAGAGCGAGTTGGTTCTGCTGCAGACTTGCAGGAACCAAGTAGAATATGCATGCATGCATGGAGTGAATGAGAAGCACATATGATGCAGAATATGCTGACTGAGTAGATTCAGATATAAAGTGTATGACGTGTGATACAGGTTTGAGCTTGTTTGAGCAACTAGAGTCGAATATGCAGTTTTTCAGAGAAACACAGATAGGGAAAGGAATGAATGAAATGTGTGAGTCATTGAACAGGTAGCAGCAGCAGCAGGACCTTCTAGCTTCAGATTGGAACTCTGCACTGGGAAGTCGAAGGTGCTGTGGCTATCTGGAACAGTAGCCTGATGGGAAGTAGGAAGAGAGCTACCGCTTGCTGAAGTTTGCTACCCAGCATGCATGAGAACAAGGACCAATACTGCACCAGTTGGACGCCGACCAAGGGAGCTGGTAAATGTGCATGAGGTGGGAAACATGAGGGCAGGGAAATTATCGCTGTGAATGAGGAGGCACATATCTGGTGCAGACTGATGCTGTGTACTCACACCCAGGAGAGAAAGTGGGAATCAGTGATCATGGGCTCCTGTAAGCTCTCAGGGACAGCGAAAAGTAGGATTGGGAAAGGGGTAGATACGGGTTGAAGCCGTAGATGCAGTGATAGGAGAGAGATAGGAAGGGAAATGGGGACAAGGCTTAACAACTTCAGGAGCACCAAAAGAAAAGCATAGCACAGCCACTTGTATTTGGTGAAACGTTGAGGCTGAAGAGGCAGGAGTGTGACTCATGTCCTGACTTTTAAGAGATGAGTAAGGTCCCAGCAATGTCAAGTGCTAAACACATCTGTTTGCAACAAAGCAAAATAACAAGTAATACGTTTATTTGTTATATTTTCTTTCTTCTCTTTTAAGCATGGAAAAAACCTATTACTTGTTCCTTTGCAGCCTATGCATGCTGACGCAGCTACCCACCTGAACAAAGCAAAATGTTGAGTACTAGAAAAGATGCACACAGAGCTATGTGCAGCTTGGGATCTTAGATGCATAGGGAAGTGGAGTGTATGAAATTAGAATATGACCTCCTCCCGAACTTCTGTTCTAAAAAACACCACCTTAAAGACTAAGCAGCACCTTAAAGTAGTCCTTTTTTATTAATAACACAAAAATATACCTTGTCATTATTTTAAAGCATAAGTCAGAATTATATATCTTTTTTGAATTTATTATGGTTATGACTATCAAGAAAACTTTCACAGCAATAGTTTACAATAAATCATTTAATCTCTCAAGCATTTATGATTAACCATTTACAATCCTGTTTACCAAGTATTTCAAGCCTGATACAAAACAAATTCAACAATGGTGCAGTGTGTTTAGGACCACAGCTCATAAGAGCTAATGAAGAACACTAAGATGACAGAGAACAGCCCTCCACTATGTGTCTGGTCAACACTGGGCTAGACTGAACTGCAAAATCCTCAGGCAGAAAACCCAAACCCAGTTTTCTCTGGAAGCTATGCAGTGACAACTATATTTGTACACAATTGATCCATAATACAAAATAAAGAACATACAGAAACTTAACTTCTGACATGGAAATCGTGCACTTTTTTACAAATACAATATTTGATTAATCTGTTACAAAACATAACAATTTAGTATATATTTTAAATAGATTAAAAGTTAACTTTCATCTGATCTGGTATTCCTTAAAGCCTGGACCTAGTAGTACTCATCCTCATAAATGTGCTATTTCTAAGACGTACTTATTTTATCATATGGTTCACATGTTATTTACTGTACATCTTTTCTGCAAGGAAATCATGGCTATCATGGCTACCAGGAGCTCTCTGTACAATAATGAGAACTTTTAATTCCTGAGCAGGACTATTGTGCCTTTTCCTGTTAATGATGTCTTTTGTTTCAACATACACTTAAAATAAAATATCTTTTCTCATTTGTAACCTCTCTTATATTCGCAAATACAATATTTTACTCTCAGATTTGAAAAATGTGCTGGTTGTACTGATGATACAGAATATACAGCACATAAGAGAAATGTATTCTCTCTTACCTATGTGAGTAGCCATCCATGTCCATACTGCTCTGACCTTCTGCAAATCTGTCTTCGCAAAACGTAGCAAAGAGGACACCACATCTTTAACAGAAGTCCCCTCAGTCTGTGGCAGAAAGAAGAATGTCACTTCTACAACTGTGCAGTCACTGCAGAGACCTGTCCTATTCAGACAGAGAACAGCTACTGTGTGTGTTGGCTGCACAGTTTTATTATAATGAAGTATTTTTTGAACAAAGCAAACTTACAATAAGCAAAAAATCCCCACTTGGAATTTAGAGATACTAAATCCAAATAATAATCTTTCAAAACCTGCTGTTTTTTCCTACGTGTATTTGATGGTTTTGTTTTGAATTTTCTGTTTAAAAGAGTTCACATTGCTCAAAACATCTGAAAATGTGTGAACAGATTTGAATTCATTCCATCTAATGTTCACACAGATCCACATTTTCACAAGGAGGAGAGAAGCTTGGGCTTACTAACGAGGCCTGGGAATCCAGTAATTTGAAGTCCTGAGGTTTGTAGGGTATGGATTTATCAGTCAGAACAGTATCTGAAAGAGTAAAATAAAAGCACATACCATTTATGAATCCTTGCTTTAATTGTTAAAATCTCATCCAAACTTACATCACCCATCAGTGGTTAGAATTGCAGCCTCACAGACAGGCTCTTGGGTCTGTCTGAGTGGAGTTTGGATGTTCATTCTGCATATTCCTGTGTTCCTCTACTATCCAGAACCATGCAGGTTAGGTCTGATTGGCTATATGAAACTTTCTCTTTCAGCAGGCCGAGCAGTTACAAAAGGAAGTTCGAAGTACAACAAGCACCGACTGTAGATCTACAGAGCAATAGAACCTGAAGTGCCTCCTTTCATCTGTGGGGTTTCAGCTGTTCAGTAGTATGTTACATTGCAAGGGTCACCTTTTCTGCTCTTGACATTTGGCAGGGAGACACCCTGGCGCTGGAGTGTTTTAAAAATATATTTCCTCCTTTCAGTCAGGTGCACCAAGCCAAGGTCCAGTTATTTAACCACCCACGGATATTGGGCGTTGGCTTCTCCTTTCTCAATGGGCTTGCCACATTTGGCAGGGAGAGACCCTGGGGCTGGAGTGGCTGGCCCTTGAACCAGCTGGTGCTATTCAGATAAGAGGAGAAGGCAAATGGTGATGGATCTGGATGTTTTCCTGACAGACCCAGGGCTCTATCCTCTAACCTGCCAGAGCCTGTATCATGTACTGTAGTGGAACATTCATCCTGGATTCTGGATATGGAGCAGAACAAATACAAAGTTTGTTTCTCCATAAGGCGATGTCTTTTAATCAACTTCACATTTGATATTTATGTTTATTGTTTTACTGCTACAGTACTGATAGTACGTTTTTAAATACATTTTCACCATTTTCCAGAATGGAACAAGACAAGAGTAAGCGGTTTTACATCAGCACCCTAGACTTTGTGTAGGAACCTGCACATTCTCAATAAAATATTCTGTCACAAGCTATTGTGAAGTCTTATAGTAAAAAACACAGAAAGAAAATGAAATTTCTGCCTAAAAGAGCTTTCTGAGCACTTGGTAGTGAACTGGGCCTGTGTTGCAGTACTTACCCGGGAGTTTCAACTGGAGGATTGCCGCAAAGAGTTCCTCTGTCCAACGCATCTGTTGAAGGGCAAATATGTTCATGGACCATTCCATCTATGATTCGAATCCAGTACTCTACTGCAGACTTTACCCCTAATCAAAATTTCATACTGACACCCTCACTAAAAAAATCTTGTTAATAAATGTTAAATGCAGATCTCATCCATAAATGAAACAAAATTATAAACATAACATTTGAGTATTTATTCTTCCATGTCAAAATAGCATTATATTAGCTACTATATTTGCATTGAGACAGGTGTTAACTTTCCTGAAAATTAAAATTTCACATACTGTAACTCTTGGTTCGCCCTTTAGCTCTTGCCCTAGCTAGACATGACAGCTTTGTGATTTGTTCTTCCAATATTCAAGAAGTTCTCTTCGGTCTAAGTGAGTTTGCTGGACAAGGCAAACACTTCATTCCATGAGTGTTCAACACACTGATATTGGTCGCACACAACGTGCAGGTACTGTACCAAGCTGATTTGCAAGAATGAAACTATCTTTCTCATAGAAGAGCTCACAGACTAGTCTGATGAGCTGGAGTTGGTAATTCTATCATAAAAAGCATAGCAAGTTTATTTTACTAAAATATTCTAGTTTACATTGTTTATCCAAAAGGACACAAATATGAAACACTTGAGAATGAAAGATTTATTTGAGTTTAAAAAAAATTAAAACTATCATTTAAAAAACGGATTCAAAGCACCTTAATCCTCTGAACACAAAATGGAAATAGATCAATTTCAACCTACCTTTGGTATAAAGTGCAAAAGAAAAACTCAACCAAGGATTGATTGATAATAATCTGTTCTTCTTCACAAGGGTGAAATTTCAAGAGCATCTGAAGTGTTGTCATTGGCTGAGCAGTCAGTGGCACACAGCCCACCAATGAGTGTTTTACTTTCTCTTTTCACATACATCCCTCCTTGAAGTTACGGTACTTTCCTGTGAGTTCTGAACTTTTTTGCTTTCATTTCAAAATGGTTACTTCTAATTAATCTTTAAGTTAAATAACTCCCGATTAATTTTCTTTTTAGTTCACATACTTAGTGCTTTCTTGGATTAGGATAGTGAGTGCTTTGTACAGATACTAATACAAATAAAACAATAACCATTCTTTTTAAATCATCTTTCCCAGGTACATACTGTACATGTTTGTATTTACAGTACGTGTTTATAATGCTAAAGAAGGGGAACAAGATTCAAGGTTGGTCCAGTTTCAACACTGGCTATTGAGCATTTTCCATGCATTAATGACATATGACTATATCAATTCTATGCTTTTAACTATATATCCTAACTTGTTGTTGCTTCTGCACAAAACAGACTACTCATATTTGAAATGGAGTCCAAGTCTTTGATCTTGGTTTTACTCCTCAGGCTGGGTTCCAGTGGTCACAAAAAGGAATAAAATGTAATGGGAGAAAGTATCATATTTTCTGCAGTAGTAAACTGTAGCTCTAGTTTTCATGTTTTTATTTTGTTGGAGGTGGCTTTTTACATTTGTGGGTGATTTTCCAGTTTTAACTAGAAGTATAACAAGAAAAAGAACAATATTAATGTTTTTTACTAGTATTATTAATGGTATTGTTGTCTAAATTGTGACTTTAATAATTTAATAATGTAATTTTATTTGAGTAGCTGTCATGACTGTAGATTGGTTGCAGAACAAGATTATATTAATTAGAAATAAAGCATTTTATTTCCAAGACTAAAATAAAAATTAATTTTAGATATGATAAATTATACTTCAAAATGTGAGTTTCATGATCACACCTTAAAAGACAGTATAAATTTATGTAATTTCAGTTTTTACACTGAAAATCCAAAGTAACAGTTCATATCAAACTGAAAATCTCAAATTTATTTCATTCTAGTTCCAAAACAAAGTACACAAGTATTACTGGGCACTCAATGTAGAACAAGTTGGAGAAACATGACAGCTTTTGTAACTTCTGAGATGTGCCTGATTTTTATGTGATGTTGTTTCGTTTGATATCTTTGAGAGTCTTTCCTCTGTGCTGTGAGAGAAGAGTCACTCTAGTTTACACTGCCTTGTACGTGCTGCTTACTTTTGGTTTCAACTGAGGTTTTGCCAATTGCTCTGGTCAGGTGATTTACATTAAACAGGCGTCTTTACAGCAAGTAGTTCAAATAGTCAGGTAGCTACATCAGCATGCCTAGGCTGCAAAGGAACAAGCACAGGTTTATTCCATGCTGAAAAGAGAAGAAAGGAAACAATGTTTTGGTTGTGGAACCTTCATCGGGTGTTATAATATAGTACACCCAAAGAAGGCTCCACAGCCAAAACTTTGTTGCAAGCATGCATGTTTGTTTACATTCTCCTGCTGACTACCATTTCATTATTTTATCAGGATTTTATTA
The DNA here is from genome assembly GCF_055471065.1 of Atractosteus spatula. Lineage (NCBI taxonomy): Eukaryota > Metazoa > Chordata > Actinopteri > Semionotiformes > Lepisosteidae > Atractosteus > Atractosteus spatula. The sequence goes on from NC_142706.1 coordinate 49,707,581, forward strand.
TCTGATAATGTATGTGTGAAACAGCAACAGGTCTTTCCTATACTAGTATCACCTGTAAACGAACGGTATAGTGACCGAAATACTGGATGCATTTAGTTAGGAGCTTCCCAGATAAAAATATATTTTTTTGTGGAAGGATTATTTGTGTCCAAAACCACTACCAGGAGCAACAGGCAGCACAATGGAGCAGTGGCAAGGATTACAGAGCAAAGGCTCATGGGTTTAGTTCCCAATGGGATACTGGTGTTGTACCCATGAGCCAGGTACTCACTCAGATTTTTCCAGTAAATGTGTAAACAGGGCTCCTCAATCATTCACTGCTTTAAAAAACAGATTCTGCTATACTGAAAGAGTGCACAAAAGAGCAACCAGATACATCCAAAGTAATGTCCCACACTGACAAGTTTAATAAACCGAAGCTTTTAGTCTTGAACTGAGAAATGACCTCATCCAAAATTTCTATTCTCAACGGCAAAGTCAACACAGTAGACTTCTATAGAATCAAAGTAAAAGATGAGGATACAGGGATGTGCATTTAAAAGAATAGGGAGGAAAACTAATGTACAGATTACAGATTTCACATCTGTCGCCTAGATTTTAATTCATTTGGACTCTTTCCCACCTGCTGTACACATTCTTACCTGCTTCATGTTTTGTTCTCCTGTGTTTTATATTCTCGCTTCTTTGCTGTCTCTCTTCACACCTGAAGAAGGCTGAACAGCTGAAGCTTTATGCTTTCTACTTTTCACCATGGAATTAACCTCTACTTGTTCCCCAACACTATCCAGCTCATCATAACTAGACTAACTGACTAAACGACATAACTACTGTATATCATTCATTATACCATGAATGACATAAGAAGTAAAGATTTAAATATCTTTTTATGTACATCAAACAGAACAAAGACTTATAATTGTAAGACTTCTTACACAACCCTGAACCATACTTTACAAGACCTTGATTTCAAATTTCTCAACAAACTCTGCCAGTCAACTTACTAAAGATATACAGATCTACCCATAAAGAGATATCCAGTGTTTAAATTGCCACTCTTAGAAAATGCAGTTTTATTCACCTATTTTGGCAATGTGATAAAATTAAGCATTACTGGACCAATGTATATGCTGTTATAAATTGAGTCTTGGGTATACTGTTGTAACGTTGTGGCTCTCTGAAGGCACCAGTTCTGTAGGGTTTGGGCATTTACTGAGACAATTATCAATTGTAGCAGTAAATCACAAAGTTGATTCTTTTGATGGCTTTAGAATCCAACCATGCGACATAACTCAAACAACGCGCACACACAGGTACTGATACACGAGGATACATTTATTAATACATAGAATATGCATATAAACCTAACAGATCTTATCGAGAGGGTTATCAGAATACAAAAGATATATATTCAATCAGTTACAAAGAGTTACACATATCAAGAGGACATACGTTCAGTATATCATTCATTAAGACCGTTTCATAAATGAACTTGGTTATAACTTCTACATTAGATACTCAAAACAAGTACATAACTCTTAGGAATTAAATTGATATCAACTGGTTGGGATAACAATTGAATTCTCGAGCTGTAATGCAGTGAAGTTGAATACTCATCCAATTTCTGGGGATTCAGATCTCCTGCGGGCACAAAGAAACAGTTGCAGGCTGTTGCTATCCAATCCGCGCTCTCTGGCTCCGTGCCAGGCTGTGCTGTGCGGCTTGCGACGGTGCGCTGCTGATGCTCACTGTCCGGCTAGTTAGTGTTGGCTTTAACTAGCAAAGTTTGTGCACAGGAGAAAAGATGACTGTGGATCCCAGCAAGTCAGGAAGAGGACCGGTTCGTTCCTGATGAAGAGCTAGTTCTGAATAGTGATTCAGCTGTCCACAGTTCTGACCTGTTCACGAGGCCTGCTGCTGGTGCTAACCTCGGGTGGATCCTCTGGTTATTCTCTGGCAACCTCCGCTCTAGACTCTTAGAACAAAGGAAAGTTCTGGCACTCAGACACACTGGCCGTTCCGTGGTTGTCCGGGCTGAGTCTCAGGATGGTCAGGAGGCGCGCTGCGAGAATGTCCTGCCCTTGGGAGCCTTCTGCTCCTGGGCCGTCCTGCCCTGGAATTCTCCTTTGAATTCCCTTTAGAACAGTCCACAGAATCCTCTCCAGAATCTTACTGAATCTCCCGAATCTGAATCTTGTTGAATCTGAATCTTAATCTCTGTGTTGCCTGTTTTTACCTGGAGGAACTTCAGCTCGTTGATTGGCTGAAAGTTCCATGGGCATCAGAGTCCCACGTGGGTTACTCGGCCCTACCAGTCCCTGATTGGTTGATCAAGGTGAGATATGAGTCACTTACTCCTGACACTTAGTAATGCAGTCCAGATGTCCAACTGGCACTCCCTAGACAGATAGGCGCCAATGGATGACCATTGATCATGATAGCCAGACTTAGCTAAGTGCATCCCCCTTTGGGAGCTGTCCTAGGACCTTAAATCACCCTGCACTAATGGTCTCTCTGTGGCTGCACCACAGAGATGAACAGAGAAATGGGGCCTCATTTGGGAAGCTCAGAAACACTTAATTCTGCCTTATTATTAAGCCTCCCCGCTACATATCCCCCCTTTTTGAAGGTCACGAGGTCCTGAGGCGTTGTTGCCTTCAAAACAAAACAGAGTTAAGTGATGTCCCTTGCCATTAGAACATTAATCTTAAATGTCCACATTACTCCTCGAGAATTCATACCAGACCCAGCATTGGATACAAACAGGATGAATAACATCTGGAGTATGTATAAACACGGTAGGAGACATTATCTAAGTCTAGGAATTACACATCAGGAAGCTCACTGTCAATATCTGATACCTCTGTAGTAGTTATTTGGGGAGAAGTCACTTCCTTTCTTTTGACATGCTACCTTTGACTCATTCATGCTACCCGGAGTACATCTTGATGTAAGAGTACATCATTCAGAGTACACTGTCAGTCATGATCCAGCTACCTGGCAGTAGTGTTACAATAACAACAGTTCCTGTTCCCAGCCCCCCGATAAACCACAACACCTGTGTTGGGTATCTGCTAGGGTGGTTTGGAGGTTTGTTCCATTAAAGCAAACTCAACTACCTGTACCTCTTCAGGGCTTACTGTTTCTTGGATTTCTATCCAATTCAATAGTGTGGCACCTGAAGGCATCCACGACCTCAAGTTTGGTCTTATATTGTCTGGTTCCAGACCGTACAGTATTAAGTTCAAGAGCACTGTGGCCTCCTCGGGAACTTGCAGGAAAACTGTTTTGATTAGGTAGCTGCATTGTGGTAGCTGTATCATGCCTGTCACAAGTCGTGGTGACAGTTAAATGTGGTGTGCTGACCAGCCATTTACTTCCCACCTGCTCTTCATGGGGTTCATTAACCTCCCTCTGCCCATTAGTAGCTTTACACCCTTCATTGGTGAATCGTTTAGACACAGCTAATGGATAGCTTTGGTAGCCATACCCATCTCAAGATTTGGAACCGAATTCAATCTTGGATTGCCTTCTGGGTGAGCTATGAGCGATGGGGTTAATGTCACATACTCCTCTACTGAGAAGAGTGGAATCAAGTGGGTTGGGATTTGTGCCATGGCTAGACTGGCTACAGTGGCACTAAACTCCCTTAACAGGTCTTGTGTCAACATTCTGGCCTGTTGCACACAAGCATAAACCCATTGTATAACACTGGCAATCATGTCCACTGGTTGGGGAATAAGGTTTAACCCTGTTGCATAGGAAGTTGTCTGTAGGGTTTTCCCTAAGCTTTCCAACTTTTGCTGCTGTCAATACAGTCTGTCACTACCCTCTGGCATCTCCTTCACCTGCCTTCTTGGGGCAGTCAGGGTGAGAGTGCCAGTAACAAACAAACCTACCAAAAAGAGCAAATGCACAACAGTGGTGGCAGCGATCAGTCCTCCCAAAAGTCTTTTCGGGTGGCTGACCCCAGTCATCTCCTTCTGAGTGACTGTTGTCTTTCTAAGCTGGCGCAGCGTGTACATGGTGTCTTTCTCAGTATGCCATGTGGCATCTTGGGCACCAACATCCTGGAAATCTGGGGAGATCTGACGCAGCTGCTGATGCTGCTCCTCCATTTCCAGGGCATCTGCTTTTTCGATTTGTTCATGCCTGTGCTCTAGGAAACCTGCAGGGGGCGGTGCAGCGGTGGAGCATGCCTGACCCTCGGCTGAGTGGTCATCTGGAGCACCTGAGTGATCTGGGATTGTTACCCCATTCTCACTGTTCAGGTCCACCCTGCACACCTCCTGATTGAGGAATCCCTCTATCGGCATGTTTACAGTCGTTCGCTGGGGGTAGGTGTAGGACACCTGCTCGCTCCCCCCTTCCCTCGCTAGGGGTTCAGGGAGCTGCTCCAGCACTGGGATAGCTAGTTCATTGTCTTTGAACTTACTATCACCCACCAGGCCCATGTCAGTGCAGGCGGGGATTCTGACACCCCTCTTCGCGATGTCCTGCACTGGCAGGCGGGTGACTTGACCATCCAGCTCCAGTCTGGCTGAACCACTGTTGGTCAGACTCAGACTGACAGACTGAGCTGGTGGCTGTAAGAAAACCGGCTCGGCTTTCATTCCTTGTCCCTTCTGGGGGACTGGGTGTGTTGGCAACCCTGCCGTTGAGGCAGGAACAATCAGGTCAGTCTCACTCACTACCTGGTAGTTGTGAGAAATAATGTTACCTGACTGCAGGTTCCCTGGGTCACAGCAGAGGGAATCGGCATCTGGGATCAGGTGTGTCCACAGCGCAGTAGTCTCAGCGTCCAGCTGGACCTCCTGTCTAACCTGTGAATGTTGCACCAGGGGCACCTGGTGGTGGCCCTGTGACAGCTGCTCAAGCAGATCCTCACTAATAGAGGACCTGTCAGGGCTAAGGGTGAGGGCTACATCACCAACCTGCTCTCCTGCCATCTGGATCCCTTCCACCACTGCAGGGTGGTGTTCCTGACCCCTCTTGGGTGCCAGGGTGCACAGGGAAAGCTCCTTTTCATCGCCAGGTGGGGAGATCTGCTCCTCTTTAGGGATGTAAAAGGGGTGTGATTTACCTGGTGGATCAGGCGGCTGCTTGGAGCACCGCTCCTGTGGCAGGGAGGCTGTTGTGACCTCAGCCGGGACACGACTTCCCTGTATTTCCGGGGAACAAGAAAATATTTTTATTTCTTGTCCAGAGGGAACAGAAGGAATCTTCACATAGGCTTCTGTGTTCGGTGGGCACTGTGTGAGCACAGTCTGCCTCTTGGCCCCCCTTTCCTTCTGTACAGAAGGCTTAGGAGCCTTGACCTGTTTCCACACTTTGCCTTTCTGGTGATCCACCAAAGGTTCCACTCTGAGTCGCATGCCCTTTTCTTTTTCAACCCGTTTGAGCTTGCCGTGTGACATCAAACACCTTTCAACCTCAGTGTCAATCAGTGTCTCACTGGGTAAGACATCTCCCATGGCAGCCTTGAGGTAAAAGCTTCCTGCTTTTCCTCTGTGTTTTACTGCCTGCTCTGTGACGTTAGGGGTGGAGTCAGCACTCGCTTGGGAGTGGCCGACCTCATCCAGGCAGGAACCCTTCCGCTCAATCAGATAGACTGAGGGAGGGAGAGGGGGCGGGTCTCCGCCTCCTCCAGTGGAGAGTATCAGCTCATTCACGCTTCCGGCAGCCTTGGGGAGCGGTTGTCCCTGTCCTAATAAAGCTTGTTCAAGCCTGGCCAGGCGGGCGGCTACTGAGTCCTTTTGTTCAGCTTTATCTAGCCCTTTCCCTCCCCCGGTGTTCTCATGGCACTTAGGACGCTGGGTGCGGTCCTGTGTGCATGCTTTGGAACGGGGCTTAGCCAGCTCAGGAGCCTGTGCTCCTTCGAGCAGGAGGGAATTAACCCTGCTGGCTCTGACGGCGAACACAGTCGCTTTAGCAGCTTTTTGCTCAGAGCGACTTTGGACATCATACTCCCAGGCTTTCTGCACGAATCTCTTAATATCAGTCACTTTCATGGTCTGTGCATCTGTATGCATTAAGATCATCTTTCTGACTGATGGGTGGAGATTCGCAATGAATAAACCCTTGAAATGTATGTTCTCTTCGCAACCCTCATCATTTCGCCCTGCAAAATAAGTTCGTCTAAGTCTCTCGTAATATTCGCGAGGGGACTCTGCTCTCTCGTGCTTAATGTTAAGAGCGGCGGCTATCGCGGCAGTCGGGTCAATAAACGCACTGTATTCTTCGATAAGTGCATGACAAAGCTGTTCAAAGTCATTACAGACTTCTTTCATCTGCCTAGCCATCCACTCATGTACAGCTCTGCTGGTAGTTTTCCTGACCAGAAACACTTTCTCCTGTTCTGTGGCGTTTGGCAGGTACTGCAGGTTATACCTGAGGTCTTGAATATAACTCTCGATATTATTCTCTGACACTGCGGGGTCAAATCTCTCTATGTCCTTCGCTAGCTCTCTCAGAGAATGGAGATTTATTCTCCTAGCTTCTCCGCTGACGGAGATATGACGGAGATCGTGGTCAGACTTGCCGCTGCTAGAGAGAGTGCTTAATAGCGACTCGAATTCAGACCTTTTAGCAACCATCGTTAAACTTAAAGAGTATTACTTTTAAGTACGAAATCACAGTTTTACCACAGAAAACCACAAGATCAAGTATGCAATCAACCCTGTAGATCGCAAAAGATCACAAAACACTCAAGCACTGCTTAAAGAGCAAGGGGAACTTTTTCTTTCGGCTTTCAGCACACTGTATTATCGTGTATGAAACCCGCGGCGTTTTATATTGAATTATTCCGCTTGGTTGATTCATTTCAGTCTTGCCACGCCGGTCCAGGGACGCCAAATATGTAGCGTTTCATAGCCTACCCAGGGACGCCAAATATGTAACGTTGTGGCTCTCTGAAGGCACCAGTTCTGTAGGGTTTGGGCATTTACTGAGACAATTAACAATTGTAGCAGTAAATCACAAAGTTGATTCTTTTGATGGCTTTAGAATCCAACCATGCGACATAACTCAAACAACGCGCACACACAGGTACTGATACACGAGGATACATTTATTAATACATAGAATATGCATATAAACCTAACAGATCTTATCGAGAGGGTTATCAGAATACAAAAGATATATATTCAATCAGTTACAAAGAGTTACACATACTGTATCAAGAGGACATACGTTCAGTATATCATTCATTAAGACCGTTTCATAAATGACTTCTACATAACTTCTACATTAGATACTCAAAACAAGTACATAACTCTTAGGAATTAAATTGATATCAACTGGTTGGGATAACAATTGAATTCTCGAGCTGTAATGCAGTGAAGTTGAATACTCATCCAATTTCTGGGGATTCAGATCTCCTGCGGGCACAAAGAAACAGTTGCAGGCTGTTGCTATCCAATCCGCGCTCTCTGGCTCCGTGCCAGGCTGTGCTGTGCGGCTTGCGACGGTGCGCTGCTGATGCTCACTGTCCGGCTAGTTAGTGTTGGCTTTAACTAGCAAAGTTTGTGCACAGGAGAAAAGATGACTGTGGATCCCAGCAAGTCAGGAAGAGGACCGGTTCGTTCCTGATGAAGAGCTAGTTCTGAATAGTGATTCAGCTGTCCACAGTTCTGACCTGTTCACGAGGCCTGCTGCTGGTGCTAACCTTGGGTGGATCCTCTGGTTATTCTCTGGCAACCTCCGCTCTAGACTCTTAGAACAAAGGAAAGTTCTGGCACTCAGACACACTGGCCGTTCCGTGGTTGTCCGGGCTGAGTCTCAGGATGGTCAGGAGGCGCGCTGCGAGAATGTCCTGCCCTTGGGAGCCTTCTGCTCCTGGGCCGTCCTGCCCTGGAATTCTCCTTTGAATTCCCTTTAGAACAGTCCACAGAATCCTCTCCAGAATCTTACTGAATCTCCCGAATCTGAATCTTGTTGAATCTGAATCTTAATCTCTGTGTTGCCTGTTTTTACCTGGAGGAACTTCAGCTCGTTGATTGGCTGAAAGTTCCATGGGCATCAGAGTCTAACGTGGGTTACTCGGCCCTACCAGTCCCTGATTGGTTGATCAAGGTGAGATATGAGTCACTTACTCCTGACACTTAGTAATGCAGTCCAGATGTCCAACTGGCACTCCCTAGACAGATAGGCGCCAATGGATGACCATTGATCATGATAGCCAGACTTAGCTAAGTGCATCCCCCTTTGGGAGCTGTCCTAGGACCTTAAATCACCCCGCACTAATGGTCTCTCTGTGGCTGCACCACAGAGATGAACAGAGAAATGGGGCCTCATTTGGGAAGCTCAGAAACACTTAATTCTGCCTTATTATTAAGCCTCCCCGCTACATATCCCCCCTTTTTGAAGGTCACGAGGTCCTGAGGCGTTGTTGCCTTCAAAACAAAACAGAGTTAAGTGATGTCCCTTGCCATTAGAACATTAATCTTAAATGTCCACATTACTCCTCGAGAATTCATACCAGACCCAGCATTGGATACAAACAGGATGAATAACATCTGGAGTATGTATAAACACGGTAGGAGACATTATCTAAGTCTAGGAATTACACATCAGGAAGCTCACTGTCAATATCTGATACCTCTGTAGTAGTTATTTGGGGAGAAGTCACTTCCTTTCTTTTGACATGCTACCTTTGACTCATTCATGCTACCCGGAGTACATCTTGATGTAAGAGTACATCATTCAGAGTACACTGTCAGTCATGATCCAGCTACCTGGCAGTAGTGTTACAATAACAACAGTTCCTGTTCCCAGCCCCCCGATAAACCACAACACCTGTGTTGGGTATCTGCTAGGGTGGTTTGGAGGTTTGTTCCATTAAAGCAAACTCAACTACCTGTACCTCTTCAGGGCTTACTGTTTCTTGGATTTCTATCCAATTCAATAGTGTGGCACCTGAAGGCATCCACGACCTCAAGTTTGGTCTTATATTGTCTGGTTCCAGACCGTACAGTATTAAGTTCAAGAGCACTGTGGCCTCCTCGGGAACTTGCAGGAAAACTGTTTTGATTAGGTAGCTGCATTGTGGTAGCTGTATCATGCCTGTCACAAGTCGTGGTGACAGTTAAATGTGGTGTGCTGACCAGCCATTTACTTCCCACCTGCTCTTCATGGGGTTCATTAACCTCCCTCTGCCCATTAGTAGCTTTACACCCTTCATTGGTGAATCGTTTAGACACAGCTAATGGATAGCTTTGGTAGCCATACCCATCTCAAGATTTGGAACCGAATTCAATCTTGGATTGCCTTCTGGGTGAGCTATGAGCGATGGGGTTAATGTCACATACTCCTCTACTGAGAAGAGTGGAATCAAGTGGGTTGGGATTTGTGCCATGGCTAGACTGGCTACAGTGGCACTAAACTCCCTTAACAGGTCTTGTGTCAACATTCTGGCCTGTTGCACACAAGCATAAACCCATTGTATAACACTGGCAATCATGTCCACTGGTTGGGGAATAAGGTTTAACCCTGTTGCATAGGAAGTTGTCTGTAGGGTTTTCCCTAAGCTTTCCAACTTTTGCTGCTGTCAATACAGTCTGTCACTACCCTCTGGCATCTCCTTCACCTGCCTTCTTGGGGCAGTCAGGGTGAGAGTGCCAGTAACAAACAAACCTACCAAAAAGAGCAAATGCACAACAGTGGTGGCAGCGATCAGTCCTCCCAAAAGTCTTTTCGGGTGGCTGACCCCAGTCATCTCCTTCTGAGTGACTGTTGTCTTTCTAAGCTGGCGCAGCGTGTACATGGTGTCTTTCTCAGTATGCCATGTGGCATCTTGGGCACCAACATCCTGGAAATCTGGGGAGATCTGACGCAGCTGCTGATGCTGCTCCTCCATTTCCAGGGCATCTGCTTTTTCGATTTGTTCATGCCTGTGCTCTAGGAAACCTGCAGGGGGCGGTGCAGCGGTGGAGCATGCCTGACCCTCGGCTGAGTGGTCATCTGGAGCACCTGAGTGATCTGGGATTGTTACCCCATTCTCACTGTTCAGGTCCACCCTGCACACCTCCTGATTGAGGAATCCCTCTATCGGCATGTTTACAGTCGTTCGCTGGGGGTAGGTGTAGGACACCTGCTCGCTCCCCCCTTCCCTCGCTAGGGGTTCAGGGAGCTGCTCCAGCACTGGGATAGCTAGTTCATTGTCTTTGAACTTACTATCACCCACCAGGCCCATGTCAGTGCAGGCGGGGATTCTGACACCCCTCTTCGCGATGTCCTGCACTGGCAGGCGGGTGACTTGACCATCCAGCTCCAGTCTGGCTGAACCACTGTTGGTCAGACTCAGACTGACAGACTGAGCTGGTGGCTGTAAGAAAACCGGCTCGGCTTTCATTCCTTGTCCCTTCTGGGGGACTGGGTGTGTTGGCAACCCTGCCGTTGAGGCAGGAACAATCAGGTCAGTCTCACTCACTACCTGGTAGTTGTGAGAAATAATGTTACCTGACTGCAGGTTCCCTGGGTCACAGCAGAGGGAATCGGCATCTGGGATCAGGTGTGTCCACAGCGCAGTAGTCTCAGCGTCCAGCTGGACCTCCTGTCTAACCTGTGAATGTTGCACCAGGGGCACCTGGTGGTGGCCCTGTGACAGCTGCTCAAGCAGATCCTCACTAATAGAGGACCTGTCAGGGCTAAGGGTGAGGGCTACATCACCAACCTGCTCTCCTGCCATCTGGATCCCTTCCACCACTGCAGGGTGGTGTTCCTGACCCCTCTTGGGTGCCAGGGTGCACAGGGAAAGCTCCTTTTCATCGCCAGGTGGGGAGATCTGCTCCTCTTTAGGGATGTAAAAGGGGTGTGATTTACCTGGTGGATCAGGCGGCTGCTTGGAGCACCGCTCCTGTGGCAGGGAGGCTGTTGTGACCTCAGCCGGGACACGACTTCCCTGTATTTCCGGGGAACAAGAAAATATTTTTATTTCTTGTCCAGAGGGAACAGAAGGAATCTTCACATAGGCTTCTGTGTTCGGTGGGCACTGTGTGAGCACAGTCTGCCTCTTGGCCCCCCTTTCCTTCTGTACAGAAGGCTTAGGAGCCTTGACCTGTTTCCACACTTTGCCTTTCTGGTGATCCACCAAAGGTTCCACTCTGAGTCGCATGCCCTTTTCTTTTTCAACCCGTTTGAGCTTGCCGTGTGACATCAAACACCTTTCAACCTCAGTGTCAATCAGTGTCTCACTGGGTAAGACATCTCCCATGGCAGCCTTGAGGTAAAAGCTTCCTGCTTTTCCTCTGTGTTTTACTGCCTGCTCTGTGACGTTAGGGGTGGAGTCAGCACTCGCTTGGGAGTGGCCGACCTCATCCAGGCAGGAACCCTTCCGCTCAATCAGATAGACTGAGGGAGGGAGAGGGGGCGGGTCTCCGCCTCCTCCAGTGGAGAGTATCAGCTCATTCACGCTTCCGGCAGCCTTGGGGAGCGGTTGTCCCTGTCCTAATAAAGCTTGTTCAAGCCTGGCCAGGCGGGCGGCTACTGAGTCCTTTTGTTCAGCTTTATCTAGCCCTTTCCCTCCCCCGGTGTTCTCATGGCACTTAGGACGCTGGGTGCGGTCCTGTGTGCATGCTTTGGAACGGGGCTTAGCCAGCTCAGGAGCCTGTGCTCCTTCGAGCAGGAGGGAATTAACCCTGCTGGCTCTGACGGCGAACACAGTCGCTTTAGCAGCTTTTTGCTCAGAGCGACTTTGGACATCATACTCCCAGGCTTTCTGCACGAATCTCTTAATATCAGTCACTTTCATGGTCTGTGCATCTGTATGCATTAAGATCATCTTTCTGACTGATGGGTGGAGATTCGCAATGAATAAACCCTTGAAATGTATGTTCTCTTCGCAACCCTCATCATTTCGCCCTGCAAAATAAGTTCGTCTAAGTCTCTCGTAATATTCGCGAGGGGACTCTGCTCTCTCGTGCTTAATGTTAAGAGCGGCGGCTATCGCGGCAGTCGGGTCAATAAACGCACTGTATTCTTCGATAAGTGCATGACAAAGCTGTTCAAAGTCATTACAGACTTCTTTCATCTGCCTAGCCATCCACTCATGTACAGCTCTGCTGGTAGTTTTCCTGACCAGAAACACTTTCTCCTGTTCTGTGGCGTTTGGCAGGTACTGCAGGTTATACCTGAGGTCTTGAATATAACTCTCGATATTATTCTCTGACACTGCGGGGTCAAATCTCTCTATGTCCTTCGCTAGCTCTCTCAGAGAATGGAGATTTATTCTCCTAGCTTCTCCGCTGACGGAGATATGACGGAGATCGTGGTCAGACTTGCCGCTGCTAGAGAGAGTGCTTAATAGCGACTCGAATTCAGACCTTTTAGCAACCATCGTTAAACTTAAAGAGTATTACTTTTAAGTACGAAATCACAGTTTTACCACAGAAAACCACAAGATCAAGTATGCAATCAACCCTGTAGATCGCAAAAGATCACAAAACACTCAAGCACTGCTTAAAGAGCAAGGGGAACTTTTTCTTTCGGCTTTCAGCACACTGTATTATCGTGTATGAAACCCGCGGCGTTTTATATTGAATTATTCCGCTTGGTTGATTCATTTCAGTCTTGCCACGCCGGTCCAGGGACGCCAAATATGTAGCGTTTCATAGCCTACCCAGGGACGCCAAATATGTAACGTTGTGGCTCTCTGAAGGCACCAGTTCTGTAGGGTTTGGGCATTTACTGAGACAATTAACAATTGTAGCAGTAAATCACAAAGTTGATTCTTTTGATGGCTTTAGAATCCAACCATGCGACATAACTCAAACAACGCGCACACACAGGTACTGATACACGAGGATACATTTATTAATACATAGAATATGCATATAAACCTAACAGATCTTATCGAGAGGGTTATCAGAATACAAAAGATATATATTCAATCAGTTACAAAGAGTTACACATACTGTATCAAGAGGACATACGTTCAGTATATCATTCATTAAGACCGTTTCATAAATGACTTCTACATAACTTCTACATTAGATACTCAAAACAAGTACATAACTCTTAGGAATTAAATTGATATCAACTGGTTGGGATAACAATTGAATTCTCGAGCTGTAATGCAGTGAAGTTGAATACTCATCCAATTTCTGGGGATTCAGATCTCCTGCGGGCACAAAGAAACAGTTGCAGGCTGTTGCTATCCAATCCGCGCTCTCTGGCTCCGTGCCAGGCTGTGCTGTGCGGCTTGCGACGGTGCGCTGCTGATGCTCACTGTCCGGCTAGTTAGTGTTGGCTTTAACTAGCAAAGTTTGTGCACAGGAGAAAAGATGACTGTGGATCCCAGCAAGTCAGGAAGAGGACCGGTTCGTTCCTGATGAAGAGCTAGTTCTGAATAGTGATTCAGCTGTCCACAGTTCTGACCTGTTCACGAGGCCTGCTGCTGGTGCTAACCTTGGGTGGATCCTCTGGTTATTCTCTGGCAACCTCCGCTCTAGACTCTTAGAACAAAGGAAAGTTCTGGCACTCAGACACACTGGCCGTTCCGTGGTTGTCCGGGCTGAGTCTCAGGATGGTCAGGAGGCGCGCTGCGAGAATGTCCTGCCCTTGGGAGCCTTCTGCTCCTGGGCCGTCCTGCCCTGGAATTCTCCTTTGAATTCCCTTTAGAACAGTCCACAGAATCCTCTCCAGAATCTTACTGAATCTCCCGAATCTGAATCTTGTTGAATCTGAATCTTAATCTCTGTGTTGCCTGTTTTTACCTGGAGGAACTTCAGCTCGTTGATTGGCTGAAAGTTCCATGGGCATCAGAGTCTAACGTGGGTTACTCGGCCCTACCAGTCCCTGATTGGTTGATCAAGGTGAGATATGAGTCACTTACTCCTGACACTTAGTAATGCAGTCCAGATGTCCAACTGGCACTCCCTAGACAGATAGGCGCCAATGGATGACCATTGATCATGATAGCCAGACTTAGCTAAGTGCATCCCCCTTTGGGAGCTGTCCTAGGACCTTAAATCACCCCGCACTAATGGTCTCTCTGTGGCTGCACCACAGAGATGAACAGAGAAATGGGGCCTCATTTGGGAAGCTCAGAAACACTTAATTCTGCCTTATTATTAAGCCTCCCCGCTACATATCCCCCCTTTTTGAAGGTCACGAGGTCCTGAGGCGTTGTTGCCTTCAAAACAAAACAGAGTTAAGTGATGTCCCTTGCCATTAGAACATTAATCTTAAATGTCCACATTACTCCTCGAGAATTCATACCAGACCCAGCATTGGATACAAACAGGATGAATAACATCTGGAGTATGTATAAACACGGTAGGAGACATTATCTAAGTCTAGGAATTACACATCAGGAAGCTCACTGTCAATATCTGATACCTCTGTAGTAGTTATTTGGGGAGAAGTCACTTCCTTTCTTTTGACATGCTACCTTTGACTCATTCATGCTACCCGGAGTACATCTTGATGTAAGAGTACATCATTCAGAGTACACTGTCAGTCATGATCCAGCTACCTGGCAGTAGTGTTACAATAACAACAGTTCCTGTTCCCAGCCCCCCGATAAACCACAACACCTGTGTTGGGTATCTGCTAGGGTGGTTTGGAGGTTTGTTCCATTAAAGCAAACTCAACTACCTGTACCTCTTCAGGGCTTACTGTTTCTTGGATTTCTATCCAATTCAATAGTGTGGCACCTGAAGGCATCCACGACCTCAAGTTTGGTCTTATATTGTCTGGTTCCAGACCGTACAGTATTAAGTTCAAGAGCACTGTGGCCTCCTCGGGAACTTGCAGGAAAACTGTTTTGATTAGGTAGCTGCATTGTGGTAGCTGTATCATGCCTGTCACAAGTCGTGGTGACAGTTAAATGTGGTGTGCTGACCAGCCATTTACTTCCCACCTGCTCTTCATGGGGTTCATTAACCTCCCTCTGCCCATTAGTAGCTTTACACCCTTCATTGGTGAATCGTTTAGACACAGCTAATGGATAGCTTTGGTAGCCATACCCATCTCAAGATTTGGAACCGAATTCAATCTTGGATTGCCTTCTGGGTGAGCTATGAGCGATGGGGTTAATGTCACATACTCCTCTACTGAGAAGAGTGGAATCAAGTGGGTTGGGATTTGTGCCATGGCTAGACTGGCTACAGTGGCACTAAACTCCCTTAACAGGTCTTGTGTCAACATTCTGGCCTGTTGCACACAAGCATAAACCCATTGTATAACACTGGCAATCATGTCCACTGGTTGGGGAATAAGGTTTAACCCTGTTGCATAGGAAGTTGTCTGTAGGGTTTTCCCTAAGCTTTCCAACTTTTGCTGCTGTCAATACAGTCTGTCACTACCCTCTGGCATCTCCTTCACCTGCCTTCTTGGGGCAGTCAGGGTGAGAGTGCCAGTAACAAACAAACCTACCAAAAAGAGCAAATGCACAACAGTGGTGGCAGCGATCAGTCCTCCCAAAAGTCTTTTCGGGTGGCTGACCCCAGTCATCTCCTTCTGAGTGACTGTTGTCTTTCTAAGCTGGCGCAGCGTGTACATGGTGTCTTTCTCAGTATGCCATGTGGCATCTTGGGCACCAACATCCTGGAAATCTGGGGAGATCTGACGCAGCTGCTGATGCTGCTCCTCCATTTCCAGGGCATCTGCTTTTTCGATTTGTTCATGCCTGTGCTCTAGGAAACCTGCAGGGGGCGGTGCAGCGGTGGAGCATGCCTGACCCTCGGCTGAGTGGTCATCTGGAGCACCTGAGTGATCTGGGATTGTTACCCCATTCTCACTGTTCAGGTCCACCCTGCACACCTCCTGATTGAGGAATCCCTCTATCGGCATGTTTACAGTCGTTCGCTGGGGGTAGGTGTAGGACACCTGCTCGCTCCCCCCTTCCCTCGCTAGGGGTTCAGGGAGCTGCTCCAGCACTGGGATAGCTAGTTCATTGTCTTTGAACTTACTATCACCCACCAGGCCCATGTCAGTGCAGGCGGGGATTCTGACACCCCTCTTCGCGATGTCCTGCACTGGCAGGCGGGTGACTTGACCATCCAGCTCCAGTCTGGCTGAACCACTGTTGGTCAGACTCAGACTGACAGACTGAGCTGGTGGCTGTAAGAAAACCGGCTCGGCTTTCATTCCTTGTCCCTTCTGGGGGACTGGGTGTGTTGGCAACCCTGCCGTTGAGGCAGGAACAATCAGGTCAGTCTCACTCACTACCTGGTAGTTGTGAGAAATAATGTTACCTGACTGCAGGTTCCCTGGGTCACAGCAGAGGGAATCGGCATCTGGGATCAGGTGTGTCCACAGCGCAGTAGTCTCAGCGTCCAGCTGGACCTCCTGTCTAACCTGTGAATGTTGCACCAGGGGCACCTGGTGGTGGCCCTGTGACAGCTGCTCAAGCAGATCCTCACTAATAGAGGACCTGTCAGGGCTAAGGGTGAGGGCTACATCACCAACCTGCTCTCCTGCCATCTGGATCCCTTCCACCACTGCAGGGTGGTGTTCCTGACCCCTCTTGGGTGCCAGGGTGCACAGGGAAAGCTCCTTTTCATCGCCAGGTGGGGAGATCTGCTCCTCTTTAGGGATGTAAAAGGGGTGTGATTTACCTGGTGGATCAGGCGGCTGCTTGGAGCACCGCTCCTGTGGCAGGGAGGCTGTTGTGACCTCAGCCGGGACACGACTTCCCTGTATTTCCGGGGAACAAGAAAATATTTTTATTTCTTGTCCAGAGGGAACAGAAGGAATCTTCACATAGGCTTCTGTGTTCGGTGGGCACTGTGTGAGCACAGTCTGCCTCTTGGCCCCCCTTTCCTTCTGTACAGAAGGCTTAGGAGCCTTGACCTGTTTCCACACTTTGCCTTTCTGGTGATCCACCAAAGGTTCCACTCTGAGTCGCATGCCCTTTTCTTTTTCAACCCGTTTGAGCTTGCCGTGTGACATCAAACACCTTTCAACCTCAGTGTCAATCAGTGTCTCACTGGGTAAGACATCTCCCATGGCAGCCTTGAGGTAAAAGCTTCCTGCTTTTCCTCTGTGTTTTACTGCCTGCTCTGTGACGTTAGGGGTGGAGTCAGCACTCGCTTGGGAGTGGCCGACCTCATCCAGGCAGGAACCCTTCCGCTCAATCAGATAGACTGAGGGAGGGAGAGGGGGCGGGTCTCCGCCTCCTCCAGTGGAGAGTATCAGCTCATTCACGCTTCCGGCAGCCTTGGGGAGCGGTTGTCCCTGTCCTAATAAAGCTTGTTCAAGCCTGGCCAGGCGGGCGGCTACTGAGTCCTTTTGTTCAGCTTTATCTAGCCCTTTCCCTCCCCCGGTGTTCTCATGGCACTTAGGACGCTGGGTGCGGTCCTGTGTGCATGCTTTGGAACGGGGCTTAGCCAGCTCAGGAGCCTGTGCTCCTTCGAGCAGGAGGGAATTAACCCTGCTGGCTCTGACGGCGAACACAGTCGCTTTAGCAGCTTTTTGCTCAGAGCGACTTTGGACATCATACTCCCAGGCTTTCTGCACGAATCTCTTAATATCAGTCACTTTCATGGTCTGTGCATCTGTATGCATTAAGATCATCTTTCTGACTGATGGGTGGAGATTCGCAATGAATAAACCCTTGAAATGTATGTTCTCTTCGCAACCCTCATCATTTCGCCCTGCAAAATAAGTTCGTCTAAGTCTCTCGTAATATTCGCGAGGGGACTCTGCTCTCTCGTGCTTAATGTTAAGAGCGGCGGCTATCGCGGCAGTCGGGTCAATAAACGCACTGTATTCTTCGATAAGTGCATGACAAAGCTGTTCAAAGTCATTACAGACTTCTTTCATCTGCCTAGCCATCCACTCATGTACAGCTCTGCTGGTAGTTTTCCTGACCAGAAACACTTTCTCCTGTTCTGTGGCGTTTGGCAGGTACTGCAGGTTATACCTGAGGTCTTGAATATAACTCTCGATATTATTCTCTGACACTGCGGGGTCAAATCTCTCTATGTCCTTCGCTAGCTCTCTCAGAGAATGGAGATTTATTCTCCTAGCTTCTCCGCTGACGGAGATATGACGGAGATCGTGGTCAGACTTGCCGCTGCTAGAGAGAGTGCTTAATAGCGACTCGAATTCAGACCTTTTAGCAACCATCGTTAAACTTAAAGAGTATTACTTTTAAGTACGAAATCACAGTTTTACCACAGAAAACCACAAGATCAAGTATGCAATCAACCCTGTAGATCGCAAAAGATCACAAAACACTCAAGCACTGCTTAAAGAGCAAGGGGAACTTTTTCTTTCGGCTTTCAGCACACTGTATTATCGTGTATGAAACCCGCGGCGTTTTATATTGAATTATTCCGCTTGGTTGATTCATTTCAGTCTTGCCACGCCGGTCCAGGGACGCCAAATATGTAGCGTTTCATAGCCTACCCAGGGACGCCAAATATGTAACGTTGTGGCTCTCTGAAGGCACCAGTTCTGTAGGGTTTGGGCATTTACTGAGACAATTAACAATTGTAGCAGTAAATCACAAAGTTGATTCTTTTGATGGCTTTAGAATCCAACCATGCGACATAACTCAAACAACGCGCACACACAGGTACTGATACACGAGGATACATTTATTAATACATAGAATATGCATATAAACCTAACAGATCTTATCGAGAGGGTTATCAGAATACAAAAGATATATATTCAATCAGTTACAAAGAGTTACACATACTGTATCAAGAGGACATACGTTCAGTATATCATTCATTAAGACCGTTTCATAAATGACTTCTACATAACTTCTACATTAGATACTCAAAACAAGTACATAACTCTTAGGAATTAAATTGATATCAACTGGTTGGGATAACAATTGAATTCTCGAGCTGTAATGCAGTGAAGTTGAATACTCATCCAATTTCTGGGGATTCAGATCTCCTGCGGGCACAAAGAAACAGTTGCAGGCTGTTGCTATCCAATCCGCGCTCTCTGGCTCCGTGCCAGGCTGTGCTGTGCGGCTTGCGACGGTGCGCTGCTGATGCTCACTGTCCGGCTAGTTAGTGTTGGCTTTAACTAGCAAAGTTTGTGCACAGGAGAAAAGATGACTGTGGATCCCAGCAAGTCAGGAAGAGGACCGGTTCGTTCCTGATGAAGAGCTAGTTCTGAATAGTGATTCAGCTGTCCACAGTTCTGACCTGTTCACGAGGCCTGCTGCTGGTGCTAACCTTGGGTGGATCCTCTGGTTATTCTCTGGCAACCTCCGCTCTAGACTCTTAGAACAAAGGAAAGTTCTGGCACTCAGACACACTGGCCGTTCCGTGGTTGTCCGGGCTGAGTCTCAGGATGGTCAGGAGGCGCGCTGCGAGAATGTCCTGCCCTTGGGAGCCTTCTGCTCCTGGGCCGTCCTGCCCTGGAATTCTCCTTTGAATTCCCTTTAGAACAGTCCACAGAATCCTCTCCAGAATCTTACTGAATCTCCCGAATCTGAATCTTGTTGAATCTGAATCTTAATCTCTGTGTTGCCTGTTTTTACCTGGAGGAACTTCAGCTCGTTGATTGGCTGAAAGTTCCATGGGCATCAGAGTCTAACGTGGGTTACTCGGCCCTACCAGTCCCTGATTGGTTGATCAAGGTGAGATATGAGTCACTTACTCCTGACACTTAGTAATGCAGTCCAGATGTCCAACTGGCACTCCCTAGACAGATAGGCGCCAATGGATGACCATTGATCATGATAGCCAGACTTAGCTAAGTGCATCCCCCTTTGGGAGCTGTCCTAGGACCTTAAATCACCCCGCACTAATGGTCTCTCTGTGGCTGCACCACAGAGATGAACAGAGAAATGGGGCCTCATTTGGGAAGCTCAGAAACACTTAATTCTGCCTTATTATTAAGCCTCCCCGCTACATATCCCCCCTTTTTGAAGGTCACGAGGTCCTGAGGCGTTGTTGCCTTCAAAACAAAACAGAGTTAAGTGATGTCCCTTGCCATTAGAACATTAATCTTAAATGTCCACATTACTCCTCGAGAATTCATACCAGACCCAGCATTGGATACAAACAGGATGAATAACATCTGGAGTATGTATAAACACGGTAGGAGACATTATCTAAGTCTAGGAATTACACATCAGGAAGCTCACTGTCAATATCTGATACCTCTGTAGTAGTTATTTGGGGAGAAGTCACTTCCTTTCTTTTGACATGCTACCTTTGACTCATTCATGCTACCCGGAGTACATCTTGATGTAAGAGTACATCATTCAGAGTACACTGTCAGTCATGATCCAGCTACCTGGCAGTAGTGTTACAATAACAACAGTTCCTGTTCCCAGCCCCCCGATAAACCACAACACCTGTGTTGGGTATCTGCTAGGGTGGTTTGGAGGTTTGTTCCATTAAAGCAAACTCAACTACCTGTACCTCTTCAGGGCTTACTGTTTCTTGGATTTCTATCCAATTCAATAGTGTGGCACCTGAAGGCATCCACGACCTCAAGTTTGGTCTTATATTGTCTGGTTCCAGACCGTACAGTATTAAGTTCAAGAGCACTGTGGCCTCCTCGGGAACTTGCAGGAAAACTGTTTTGATTAGGTAGCTGCATTGTGGTAGCTGTATCATGCCTGTCACAAGTCGTGGTGACAGTTAAATGTGGTGTGCTGACCAGCCATTTACTTCCCACCTGCTCTTCATGGGGTTCATTAACCTCCCTCTGCCCATTAGTAGCTTTACACCCTTCATTGGTGAATCGTTTAGACACAGCTAATGGATAGCTTTGGTAGCCATACCCATCTCAAGATTTGGAACCGAATTCAATCTTGGATTGCCTTCTGGGTGAGCTATGAGCGATGGGGTTAATGTCACATACTCCTCTACTGAGAAGAGTGGAATCAAGTGGGTTGGGATTTGTGCCATGGCTAGACTGGCTACAGTGGCACTAAACTCCCTTAACAGGTCTTGTGTCAACATTCTGGCCTGTTGCACACAAGCATAAACCCATTGTATAACACTGGCAATCATGTCCACTGGTTGGGGAATAAGGTTTAACCCTGTTGCATAGGAAGTTGTCTGTAGGGTTTTCCCTAAGCTTTCCAACTTTTGCTGCTGTCAATACAGTCTGTCACTACCCTCTGGCATCTCCTTCACCTGCCTTCTTGGGGCAGTCAGGGTGAGAGTGCCAGTAACAAACAAACCTACCAAAAAGAGCAAATGCACAACAGTGGTGGCAGCGATCAGTCCTCCCAAAAGTCTTTTCGGGTGGCTGACCCCAGTCATCTCCTTCTGAGTGACTGTTGTCTTTCTAAGCTGGCGCAGCGTGTACATGGTGTCTTTCTCAGTATGCCATGTGGCATCTTGGGCACCAACATCCTGGAAATCTGGGGAGATCTGACGCAGCTGCTGATGCTGCTCCTCCATTTCCAGGGCATCTGCTTTTTCGATTTGTTCATGCCTGTGCTCTAGGAAACCTGCAGGGGGCGGTGCAGCGGTGGAGCATGCCTGACCCTCGGCTGAGTGGGAGCACCTGAGTGATCTGGGATTGTTACCCCATTCTCACTGTTCAGGTCCACCCTGCACACCTCCTGATTGAGGAATCCCTCTATCGGCATGTTTACAGTCGTTCGCTGGGGGTAGGTGTAGGACACCTGCTCGCTCCCCCCTTCCCTCGCTAGGGGTTCAGGGAGCTGCTCCAGCACTGGGATAGCTAGTTCATTGTCTTTGAACTTACTATCACCCACCAGGCCCATGTCAGTGCAGGCGGGGATTCTGACACCCCTCTTCGCGATGTCCTGCACTGGCAGGCGGGTGACTTGACCATCCAGCTCCAGTCTGGCTGAACCACTGTTGGTCAGACTCAGACTGACAGACTGAGCTGGTGGCTGTAAGAAAACCGGCTCGGCTTTCATTCCTTGTCCCTTCTGGGGGACTGGGTGTGTTGGCAACCCTGCCGTTGAGGCAGGAACAATCAGGTCAGTCTCACTCACTACCTGGTAGTTGTGAGAAATAATGTTACCTGACTGCAGGTTCCCTGGGTCACAGCAGAGGGAATCGGCATCTGGGATCAGGTGTGTCCACAGCGCAGTAGTCTCAGCGTCCAGCTGGACCTCCTGTCTAACCTGTGAATGTTGCACCAGGGGCACCTGGTGGTGGCCCTGTGACAGCTGCTCAAGCAGATCCTCACTAATAGAGGACCTGTCAGGGCTAAGGGTGAGGGCTACATCACCAACCTGCTCTCCTGCCATCTGGATCCCTTCCACCACTGCAGGGTGGTGTTCCTGACCCCTCTTGGGTGCCAGGGTGCACAGGGAAAGCTCCTTTTCATCGCCAGGTGGGGAGATCTGCTCCTCTTTAGGGATGTAAAAGGGGTGTGATTTACCTGGTGGATCAGGCGGCTGCTTGGAGCACCGCTCCTGTGGCAGGGAGGCTGTTGTGACCTCAGCCGGGACACGACTTCCCTGTATTTCCGGGGAACAAGAAAATATTTTTATTTCTTGTCCAGAGGGAACAGAAGGAATCTTCACATAGGCTTCTGTGTTCGGTGGGCACTGTGTGAGCACAGTCTGCCTCTTGGCCCCCCTTTCCTTCTGTACAGAAGGCTTAGGAGCCTTGACCTGTTTCCACACTTTGCCTTTCTGGTGATCCACCAAAGGTTCCACTCTGAGTCGCATGCCCTTTTCTTTTTCAACCCGTTTGAGCTTGCCGTGTGACATCAAACACCTTTCAACCTCAGTGTCAATCAGTGTCTCACTGGGTAAGACATCTCCCATGGCAGCCTTGAGGTAAAAGCTTCCTGCTTTTCCTCTGTGTTTTACTGCCTGCTCTGTGACGTTAGGGGTGGAGTCAGCACTCGCTTGGGAGTGGCCGACCTCATCCAGGCAGGAACCCTTCCGCTCAATCAGATAGACTGAGGGAGGGAGAGGGGGCGGGTCTCCGCCTCCTCCAGTGGAGAGTATCAGCTCATTCACGCTTCCGGCAGCCTTGGGGAGCGGTTGTCCCTGTCCTAATAAAGCTTGTTCAAGCCTGGCCAGGCGGGCGGCTACTGAGTCCTTTTGTTCAGCTTTATCTAGCCCTTTCCCTCCCCCGGTGTTCTCATGGCACTTAGGACGCTGGGTGCGGTCCTGTGTGCATGCTTTGGAACGGGGCTTAGCCAGCTCAGGAGCCTGTGCTCCTTCGAGCAGGAGGGAATTAACCCTGCTGGCTCTGACGGCGAACACAGTCGCTTTAGCAGCTTTTTGCTCAGAGCGACTTTGGACATCATACTCCCAGGCTTTCTGCACGAATCTCTTAATATCAGTCACTTTCATGGTCTGTGCATCTGTATGCATTAAGATCATCTTTCTGACTGATGGGTGGAGATTCGCAATGAATAAACCCTTGAAATGTATGTTCTCTTCGCAACCCTCATCATTTCGCCCTGCAAAATAAGTTCGTCTAAGTCTCTCGTAATATTCGCGAGGGGACTCTGCTCTCTCGTGCTTAATGTTAAGAGCGGCGGCTATCGCGGCAGTCGGGTCAATAAACGCACTGTATTCTTCGATAAGTGCATGACAAAGCTGTTCAAAGTCATTACAGACTTCTTTCATCTGCCTAGCCATCCACTCATGTACAGCTCTGCTGGTAGTTTTCCTGACCAGAAACACTTTCTCCTGTTCTGTGGCGTTTGGCAGGTACTGCAGGTTATACCTGAGGTCTTGAATATAACTCTCGATATTATTCTCTGACACTGCGGGGTCAAATCTCTCTATGTCCTTCGCTAGCTCTCTCAGAGAATGGAGATTTATTCTCCTAGCTTCTCCGCTGACGGAGATATGACGGAGATCGTGGTCAGACTTGCCGCTGCTAGAGAGAGTGCTTAATAGCGACTCGAATTCAGACCTTTTAGCAACCATCGTTAAACTTAAAGAGTATTACTTTTAAGTACGAAATCACAGTTTTACCACAGAAAACCACAAGATCAAGTATGCAATCAACCCTGTAGATCGCAAAAGATCACAAAACACTCAAGCACTGCTTAAAGAGCAAGGGGAACTTTTTCTTTCGGCTTTCAGCACACTGTATTATCGTGTATGAAACCCGCGGCGTTTTATATTGAATTATTCCGCTTGGTTGATTCATTTCAGTCTTGCCACGCCGGTCCAGGGACGCCAAATATGTAGCGTTTCATAGCCTACCCAGGGACGCCAAATATGTAACGTTGTGGCTCTCTGAAGGCACCAGTTCTGTAGGGTTTGGGCATTTACTGAGACAATTAACAATTGTAGCAGTAAATCACAAAGTTGATTCTTTTGATGGCTTTAGAATCCAACCATGCGACATAACTCAAACAACGCGCACACACAGGTACTGATACACGAGGATACATTTATTAATACATAGAATATGCATATAAACCTAACAGATCTTATCGAGAGGGTTATCAGAATACAAAAGATATATATTCAATCAGTTACAAAGAGTTACACATACTGTATCAAGAGGACATACGTTCAGTATATCATTCATTAAGACCGTTTCATAAATGACTTCTACATAACTTCTACATTAGATACTCAAAACAAGTACATAACTCTTAGGAATTAAATTGATATCAACTGGTTGGGATAACAATTGAATTCTCGAGCTGTAATGCAGTGAAGTTGAATACTCATCCAATTTCTGGGGATTCAGATCTCCTGCGGGCACAAAGAAACAGTTGCAGGCTGTTGCTATCCAATCCGCGCTCTCTGGCTCCGTGCCAGGCTGTGCTGTGCGGCTTGCGACGGTGCGCTGCTGATGCTCACTGTCCGGCTAGTTAGTGTTGGCTTTAACTAGCAAAGTTTGTGCACAGGAGAAAAGATGACTGTGGATCCCAGCAAGTCAGGAAGAGGACCGGTTCGTTCCTGATGAAGAGCTAGTTCTGAATAGTGATTCAGCTGTCCACAGTTCTGACCTGTTCACGAGGCCTGCTGCTGGTGCTAACCTCGGGTGGATCCTCTGGTTATTCTCTGGCAACCTCCGCTCTAGACTCTTAGAACAAAGGAAAGTTCTGGCACTCAGACACACTGGCCGTTCCGTGGTTGTCCGGGCTGAGTCTCAGGATGGTCAGGAGGCGCGCTGCGAGAATGTCCTGCCCTTGGGAGCCTTCTGCTCCTGGGCCGTCCTGCCCTGGAATTCTCCTTTGAATTCCCTTTAGAACAGTCCACAGAATCCTCTCCAGAATCTTACTGAATCTCCCGAATCTGAATCTTGTTGAATCTGAATCTTAATCTCTGTGTTGCCTGTTTTTACCTGGAGGAACTTCAGCTCGTTGATTGGCTGAAAGTTCCATGGGCATCAGAGTCTAACGTGGGTTACTCGGCCCTACCAGTCCCTGATTGGTTGATCAAGGTGAGATATGAGTCACTTACTCCTGACACTTAGTAATGCAGTCCAGATGTCCAACTGGCACTCCCTAGACAGATAGGCGCCAATGGATGACCATTGATCATGATAGCCAGACTTAGCTAAGTGCATCCCCCTTTGGGAGCTGTCCTAGGACCTTAAATCACCCCGCACTAATGGTCTCTCTGTGGCTGCACCACAGAGATGAACAGAGAAATGGGGCCTCATTTGGGAAGCTCAGAAACACTTAATTCTGCCTTATTATTAAGCCTCCCCGCTACATATCCCCCCTTTTTGAAGGTCACGAGGTCCTGAGGCGTTGTTGCCTTCAAAACAAAACAGAGTTAAGTGATGTCCCTTGCCATTAGAACATTAATCTTAAATGTCCACATTACTCCTCGAGAATTCATACCAGACCCAGCATTGGATACAAACAGGATGAATAACATCTGGAGTATGTATAAACACGGTAGGAGACATTATCTAAGTCTAGGAATTACACATCAGGAAGCTCACTGTCAATATCTGATACCTCTGTAGTAGTTATTTGGGGAGAAGTCACTTCCTTTCTTTTGACATGCTACCTTTGACTCATTCATGCTACCCGGAGTACATCTTGATGTAAGAGTACATCATTCAGAGTACACTGTCAGTCATGATCCAGCTACCTGGCAGTAGTGTTACAATAACAACAGTTCCTGTTCCCAGCCCCCCGATAAACCACAACACCTGTGTTGGGTATCTGCTAGGGTGGTTTGGAGGTTTGTTCCATTAAAGCAAACTCAACTACCTGTACCTCTTCAGGGCTTACTGTTTCTTGGATTTCTATCCAATTCAATAGTGTGGCACCTGAAGGCATCCACGACCTCAAGTTTGGTCTTATATTGTCTGGTTCCAGACCGTACAGTATTAAGTTCAAGAGCACTGTGGCCTCCTCGGGAACTTGCAGGAAAACTGTTTTGATTAGGTAGCTGCATTGTGGTAGCTGTATCATGCCTGTCACAAGTCGTGGTGACAGTTAAATGTGGTGTGCTGACCAGCCATTTACTTCCCACCTGCTCTTCATGGGGTTCATTAACCTCCCTCTTCCCATTAGTAGCTTTACACCCTTCATTGGTGAATCGTTTAGACACAGCTAATGGATAGCTTTGGTAGCCATACCCATCTCAAGATTTGGAACCGAATTCAATCTTGGATTGCCTTCTGGGTGAGCTATGAGCGATGGGGTTAATGTCACATACTCCTCTACTGAGAAGAGTGGAATCAAGTGGGTTGGGATTTGTGCCATGGCTAGACTGGCTACAGTGGCACTAAACTCCCTTAACAGGTCTTGTGTCAACATTCTGGCCTGTTGCACACAAGCATAAACCCATTGTATAACACTGGCAATCATGTCCACTGGTTGGGGAATAAGGTTTAACCCTGTTGCATAGGAAGTTGTCTGTAGGGTTTTCCCTAAGCTTTCCAACTTTTGCTGCTGTCAATACAGTCTGTCACTACCCTCTGGCATCTCCTTCACCTGCCTTCTTGGGGCAGTCAGGGTGAGAGTGCCAGTAACAAACAAACCTACCAAAAAGAGCAAATGCACAACAGTGGTGGCAGCGATCAGTCCTCCCAAAAGTCTTTTCGGGTGGCTGACCCCAGTCATCTCCTTCTGAGTGACTGTTGTCTTTCTAAGCTGGCGCAGCGTGTACATGGTGTCTTTCTCAGTATGCCATGTGGCATCTTGGGCACCAACATCCTGGAAATCTGGGGAGATCTGACGCAGCTGCTGATGCTGCTCCTCCATTTCCAGGGCATCTGCTTTTTCGATTTGTTCATGCCTGTGCTCTAGGAAACCTGCAGGGGGCGGTGCAGCGGTGGAGCATGCCTGACCCTCGGCTGAGTGGTCATCTGGAGCACCTGAGTGATCTGGGATTGTTACCCCATTCTCACTGTTCAGGTCCACCCTGCACACCTCCTGATTGAGGAATCCCTCTATCGGCATGTTTACAGTCGTTCGCTGGGGGTAGGTGTAGGACACCTGCTCGCTCCCCCCTTCCCTCGCTAGGGGTTCAGGGAGCTGCTCCAGCACTGGGATAGCTAGTTCATTGTCTTTGAACTTACTATCACCCACCAGGCCCATGTCAGTGCAGGCGGGGATTCTGACACCCCTCTTCGCGATGTCCTGCACTGGCAGGCGGGTGACTTGACCATCCAGCTCCAGTCTGGCTGAACCACTGTTGGTCAGACTCAGACTGACAGACTGAGCTGGTGGCTGTAAGAAAACCGGCTCGGCTTTCATTCCTTGTCCCTTCTGGGGGACTGGGTGTGTTGGCAACCCTGCCGTTGAGGCAGGAACAATCAGGTCAGTCTCACTCACTACCTGGTAGTTGTGAGAAATAATGTTACCTGACTGCAGGTTCCCTGGGTCACAGCAGAGGGAATCGGCATCTGGGATCAGGTGTGTCCACAGCGCAGTAGTCTCAGCGTCCAGCTGGACCTCCTGTCTAACCTGTGAATGTTGCACCAGGGGCACCTGGTGGTGGCCCTGTGACAGCTGCTCAAGCAGATCCTCACTAATAGAGGACCTGTCAGGGCTAAGGGTGAGGGCTACATCACCAACCTGCTCTCCTGCCATCTGGATCCCTTCCACCACTGCAGGGTGGTGTTCCTGACCCCTCTTGGGTGCCAGGGTGCACAGGGAAAGCTCCTTTTCATCGCCAGGTGGGGAGATCTGCTCCTCTTTAGGGATGTAAAAGGGGTGTGATTTACCTGGTGGATCAGGCGGCTGCTTGGAGCACCGCTCCTGTGGCAGGGAGGCTGTTGTGACCTCAGCCGGGACACGACTTCCCTGTATTTCCGGGGAACAAGAAAATATTTTTATTTCTTGTCCAGAGGGAACAGAAGGAATCTTCACATAGGCTTCTGTGTTCGGTGGGCACTGTGTGAGCACAGTCTGCCTCTTGGCCCCCCTTTCCTTCTGTACAGAAGGCTTAGGAGCCTTGACCTGTTTCCACACTTTGCCTTTCTGGTGATCCACCAAAGGTTCCACTCTGAGTCGCATGCCCTTTTCTTTTTCAACCCGTTTGAGCTTGCCGTGTGACATCAAACACCTTTCAACCTCAGTGTCAATCAGTGTCTCACTGGGTAAGACATCTCCCATGGCAGCCTTGAGGTAAAAGCTTCCTGCTTTTCCTCTGTGTTTTACTGCCTGCTCTGTGACGTTAGGGGTGGAGTCAGCACTCGCTTGGGAGTGGCCGACCTCATCCAGGCAGGAACCCTTCCGCTCAATCAGATAGACTGAGGGAGGGAGAGGGGGCGGGTCTCCGCCTCCTCCAGTGGAGAGTATCAGCTCATTCACGCTTCCGGCAGCCTTGGGGAGCGGTTGTCCCTGTCCTAATAAAGCTTGTTCAAGCCTGGCCAGGCGGGCGGCTACTGAGTCCTTTTGTTCAGCTTTATCTAGCCCTTTCCCTCCCCCGGTGTTCTCATGGCACTTAGGACGCTGGGTGCGGTCCTGTGTGCATGCTTTGGAACGGGGCTTAGCCAGCTCAGGAGCCTGTGCTCCTTCGAGCAGGAGGGAATTAACCCTGCTGGCTCTGACGGCGAACACAGTCGCTTTAGCAGCTTTTTGCTCAGAGCGACTTTGGACATCATACTCCCAGGCTTTCTGCACGAATCTCTTAATATCAGTCACTTTCATGGTCTGTGCATCTGTATGCATTAAGATCATCTTTCTGACTGATGGGTGGAGATTCGCAATGAATAAACCCTTGAAATGTATGTTCTCTTCGCAACCCTCATCATTTCGCCCTGCAAAATAAGTTCGTCTAAGTCTCTCGTAATATTCGCGAGGGGACTCTGCTCTCTCGTGCTTAATGTTAAGAGCGGCGGCTATCGCGGCAGTCGGGTCAATAAACGCACTGTATTCTTCGATAAGTGCATGACAAAGCTGTTCAAAGTCATTACAGACTTCTTTCATCTGCCTAGCCATCCACTCATGTACAGCTCTGCTGGTAGTTTTCCTGACCAGAAACACTTTCTCCTGTTCTGTGGCGTTTGGCAGGTACTGCAGGTTATACCTGAGGTCTTGAATATAACTCTCGATATTATTCTCTGACACTGCGGGGTCAAATCTCTCTATGTCCTTCGCTAGCTCTCTCAGAGAATGGAGATTTATTCTCCTAGCTTCTCCGCTGACGGAGATATGACGGAGATCGTGGTCAGACTTGCCGCTGCTAGAGAGAGTGCTTAATAGCGACTCGAATTCAGACCTTTTAGCAACCATCGTTAAACTTAAAGAGTATTACTTTTAAGTACGAAATCACAGTTTTACCACAGAAAACCACAAGATCAAGTATGCAATCAACCCTGTAGATCGCAAAAGATCACAAAACGCTCAAGCACTGCTTAAAGAGCAAGGGGAACTTTTTCTTTCGGCTTTCAGCACACTGTATTATCGTGTATGAAACCCGCGGCGTTTTATATTGAATTATTCCGCTTGGTTGATTCATTTCAGTCTTGCCACGCCGGTCCAGGGACGCCAAATATGTAGCGTTTCATAGCCTACCCAGGGACGCCAAATATGTAACGTTGTGGCTCTCTGAAGGCACCAGTTCTGTAGGGTTTGGGCATTTACTGAGACAATTAACAATTGTAGCAGTAAATCACAAAGTTGATTCTTTTGATGGCTTTAGAATCCAACCATGCGACATAACTCAAACAACGCGCACACACAGGTACTGATACACGAGGATACATTTATTAATACATAGAATATGCATATAAACCTAACAGATCTTATCGAGAGGGTTATCAGAATACAAAAGATATATATTCAATCAGTTACAAAGAGTTACACATACTGTATCAAGAGGACATACGTTCAGTATATCATTCATTAAGACCGTTTCATAAATGACTTCTACATAACTTCTACATTAGATACTCAAAACAAGTACATAACTCTTAGGAATTAAATTGATATCAACTGGTTGGGATAACAATTGAATTCTCGAGCTGTAATGCAGTGAAGTTGAATACTCATCCAATTTCTGGGGATTCAGATCTCCTGCGGGCACAAAGAAACAGTTGCAGGCTGTTGCTATCCAATCCGCGCTCTCTGGCTCCGTGCCAGGCTGTGCTGTGCGGCTTGCGACGGTGCGCTGCTGATGCTCACTGTCCGGCTAGTTAGTGTTGGCTTTAACTAGCAAAGTTTGTGCACAGGAGAAAAGATGACTGTGGATCCCAGCAAGTCAGGAAGAGGACCGGTTCGTTCCTGATGAAGAGCTAGTTCTGAATAGTGATTCAGCTGTCCACAGTTCTGACCTGTTCACGAGGCCTGCTGCTGGTGCTAACCTTGGGTGGATCCTCTGGTTATTCTCTGGCAACCTCCGCTCTAGACTCTTAGAACAAAGGAAAGTTCTGGCACTCAGACACACTGGCCGTTCCGTGGTTGTCCGGGCTGAGTCTCAGGATGGTCAGGAGGCGCGCTGCGAGAATGTCCTGCCCTTGGGAGCCTTCTGCTCCTGGGCCGTCCTGCCCTGGAATTCTCCTTTGAATTCCCTTTAGAACAGTCCACAGAATCCTCTCCAGAATCTTACTGAATCTCCCGAATCTGAATCTTGTTGAATCTGAATCTTAATCTCTGTGTTGCCTGTTTTTACCTGGAGGAACTTCAGCTTGTTGATTGGCTGAAAGTTCCATGGGCATCAGAGTCTAACGTGGGTTACTCGGCCCTACCAGTCCCTGATTGGTTGATCAAGGTGAGATATGAGTCACTTACTCCTGACACTTAGTAATGCAGTCCAGATGTCCAACTGGCACTCCCTAGACAGATAGGCGCCAATGGATGACCATTGATCATGATAGCCAGACTTAGCTAAGTGCATCCCCCTTTGGGAGCTGTCCTAGGACCTTAAATCACCCCGCACTAATGGTCTCTCTGTGGCTGCACCACAGAGATGAACAGAGAAATGGGGCCTCATTTGGGAAGCTCAGAAACACTTAATTCTGCCTTATTATTAAGCCTCCCCACTACACTGTATATGTTTCTACTGTATGTCTGGAAACTTGTATCTCATACACAGTGACAATATACAGTAGTCACATTTGTAGTAGCTACCATTGAAATGTGGCTCTCCAAAGTAGCTGTATTTTTACCCTCAGAGAAACTGACATACTTTTCACTCAAGTTCGGACCATTTCTGGAACATCTGGTCATTCCTCTGGAAATACATTGAAAGCCTCCCCTCTAAATCTATTTACTTTATCATTTTTTCAGCACTGTACAGTTCTCTCCCTACACTCCATAACATGTCATTATGTATTTTATTCTTTATCTTTTTGCATAGATTGACCATGATGTTTTGTTATTTTGAAAGATAGGAATGCTGTAAGCCTGTTAGTCACTGTTAATGTTGAAAACAAATAAAACCAATAATAAATGTACACTCTTAAACAGGTTTTGACATATGGTAATGTTGTGTATTGGGATTTTCATACAGTAAAAGGCATCTTTTAAAATGCATATAAGCTGCATTACATAACATTAATGACACTGATTAAAATCAAGTGGATAACCTCCACACAGTTTTTTCTTTATTCCAGGCAAACACTGTATTCAAGCTATTAACATATATAATTAACTTTGCTGAGGCAGCTCTGAAGCATATTAATTCTTACATTTTAGATGCTACATTTTTTAATTGCTTGTTTACTAAAGGAGGGAATGACCTGAAAACTATTTGGTATTTAGGATCAATACAAAGTATCTTGTCTTAAGGAATAATGGCTTATCCATTTGTTCTTGATTAATCCCTCACAGTATAAAAAAACAGATGTGTTGGTTGTTCCAAGGCACGTGTTTGAATCAGCTGAAGCCCAGAGACTCAGTATATTATAAATAACTGGGACTGTTCCAGTATAAGTATTATTTTCAGACTGGAGATTTAAAAGCATTAGAAGATCCTGTTCTCTCTGCACCTAAACCTGTTGATAGCCAGCAATGAAATTACCCTCTGTATCCTTCCAAAAGTGTTTTGGAGAAACTACACTTGCTAAAAAACAACTGAATGTTCTGTCTTCACTGTTAGATTAATAGAGGTACGAAATTGAGTTCTATAAGTAGACAAATAAACTTCATGGTGCACATAACATCACACAGTGAATAAATGACACATTTTCTGGTCAAAATAACTTGAATTTAATTAATCACGTACTGTAGTATTTGTTTTATCTCAAGTCATGGCCTAACTTCAATCATCAAATATGCACTACTTAACACATCTTATACTGTACGTTTCAATGTTAAGATGAGAGTTAAGAACCACACTAAGATTAAGAATACATGAATCCAAAGATAATCCTTTGGTTTGATTTTAATTGAATGCAATTTTGTCAGAGGAAGGTATATGATCGGAAAAGAGAGACTGAGTTTTGTTTCAAAACGTGTTTTTAAAGAGATTCAGACAGAAACTTGTTTGGAGGCAATAAGCAGTTTAGCTACCAGGATATTATCAGAGAGGGAGTACTGTTTTGTAGCTCAAACGGGGGTGTTAGGTTTTATTTTTGTGAATTTTGTTTCACATTTTCTACACTATTTTTTACCTTCGGGCTGCATTTGTGTTACCTCAACCCGCTTAAATTAAAGATCCTTTTACAGTACCCAATAACCTGAATAAAATTCAGTTTCAAATCTTTGCATGAAAACCTTTCCTGCAGTCTGACAGACATACTACGCTGCTGTGGCTGTGCTGCATGTTCTGTCGAGCTTCCATCTAGAGTCATCTGGTGTGTGTGTTTTACAGAACTCCTCAGGTCTTGTCAGGAAGTAATAATCCCTGAAAGATAACAGTGGACATCTTTACAATTTACCTAATAATACTAATGTTACTAGTGTACATTTAATACAATATACTTACCTATATTTAACAGTGAGTTAACTACAATATCATAGATCACTAGGGCCATGAGTTTTTCAAGCTGCATTACCATGATGATATTTTTCTTTGACTGACTATTGACTCACTGGCTGAATTTCAGAATATTTCAGCGCTCAGTGAAATATTTTAACATTATAGTTTGTTAAAGAACAGACACATTTGGAGGCTACTGTAGTGTCTGTGGAGATGAGAGCCTTTAAGTTAAAACAGGTTGGCCACTGCTTTCTAGAAATGGACCCTTAACTGGAACAAAGTGTGTCATTTCAAAATTTCAGAACTCATTGGGTAAAAAGTAACAAATAGTTGAAAACGAACAGTACAGCCTGTGTACCCTCACACAGCCTGCAGCAAACATTTTGATTACAACTGTGGTATAAAAAAACATCATACATAACAATTAAAACCATGTACTTACCAGTTAATATTTCCACTGTTTATGTGGTAAAATTAATCAAATCAAATACATATTCATAAATAAATGTTATTGTATTTTTGTGTATATTGGAATTGATTTGGGAACAGGTAGAAAAAATGTCAGACCTTTATCTGACCTCAAGGTGTCTCTTAAAGAAGCAGTAGCTTGATGGCCAGCAGCCTGTTCCTGAAGCTCCTGGCACCACAGTGCCCTCTAGAGCATAGGAGAGGAACTGGTCTCCCCGTCCTTTTCATACTGGTGTGTCAGCCCAACATTCTACTCCTGATTGAGATTTTAGAAAAAAGAAAAATAATTTAAAAGCGTAAATGCGTGTATATATGTGTGAGTGTGTTTTGATAACTATGTTATATATATGGGGATTATTTTGAGTGTTTTGACTGGGCCTTTAAGAATCAATGGTCTAAAAGGAGGAGTGGTTCAGTAATAAAAGACTGCTCCAGGTGGGCAGTTTTGTGGGAGAGCTGTGAGGAGGCAGAAGGAGCCTCAGTTGAAGGCTGCTGGAACAGAGTTTGGGTTTTTGAGTTGTTCTTTGCTGTTGGACTAGGAACTGCAGAAAATCTAGTGTGGCAGAAGAAAGCTCCGTTTTTAAATTGTAGTCTCGGGATTTTTATGTCGGGGTCTTCTGGCTTCTGAACTACATACAAGATGCTTCCTGAGAGACCCCCTGACAGTCAGATTTAGGCCAAGTTTAAATCA
Organism: Atractosteus spatula; assembly: GCF_055471065.1. Taxonomy (NCBI): domain Eukaryota; kingdom Metazoa; phylum Chordata; class Actinopteri; order Semionotiformes; family Lepisosteidae; genus Atractosteus; species Atractosteus spatula. The sequence continues at coordinate 49,741,906 of NC_142706.1, forward strand.
AAACCTTCAACCCACTGATCAATCACAGATTACTGTTCCAAAACATTATGGCATTTCTTCTTGCCAGAGGCTTCTTGATTTTTACCCATAAAGGCCCAGCCTCAAGTAGGTACTGTAGGTAGGTCCCTTATTCAGGCCATAAAGGCCCATGGGGAATGGGGGGCAAGGGCCACCATTTTTCTTGACAATCCGACACTGGAAGTGGAGTTGATGTGGTCAGCATTACACTCCCAGCCTCAAGTACTGGGGCTGAATTAGTGATAACCAAGTTACATCAATAACTTTTATTTTAGACACTATTTCAATAACCTTCTGAAAGATTGAATGGAATGAAGAAATCCTAATTTTGTTGTGATCTGACTGTAAATGAATAACTGACTGGAATTCATTCAAAATGCTTTCAAATTAGTTACAAGGAAGGACCATGTAGTGGTTCATTCCACACTGAATAGTAGACAGAAGGAGTAAAGCATAAAATTTGACCGTCCCCAAGTGTGTAGGTAGAAGACTCCGCAGCCAGTGCCTTCCTCTCCTTTCTTCTTTTCAGTGTAACTAACCCTGCACCCACTGACAGACACAGTCCCCCCAATGGAACCTCTTTAATTGAAACAAACTTGCCTTCTGCTCCAGGTCACATCAACCAGGTGCCACCGACTGCCAATTGAAACTGCATTCCAAGCGTGTCTTGATTTGGTCTTTTCTGGGCATGATCCCAAAATGTACTCACACGGGACACCTGCAATTCTAAAACCACCACATCAAAAATCTTAAATCATTCAAGCTTTCTTTTTTGGTCCATTGAGATGCAGCACATTTCATTTTTTGAGATGCTTAAGTGTGTTAATGTGTCCACATGAAAGGGGATTGTATGCTGTTTTTGTTCAAAATAAAAACTACAAAATCAATAAGCTCTGTTTGTAAATGTTTAGGGGTTTAGTATCTGGTGGAGGAGGCTGGAGATCTGGTAACCTGGCTGAATTCCACTCTGGCTTTATAGAAAATGGCCTACTAAGGTTCCACTTTAATTGAATTAGTGAAGTAATTTCTCAGTTCTCCATCGAGTTTGCTCTGTACAGGACTGCTGACACATAATGTTTGCCACATGTAAACCAAGAGAGAGTTGCACTTCAGTGGTGTATGAAGTGTGTCTTCCAATGGTCTCTCAAGACAGGGGTAGTGCCCAGTGACTGAAGAATTGCTAATGTAGTGCCCATCCATAAGAAGAATGACAAATAGAACCAAGGACTTAAAGACCAATATGCCTTGTTTCTGTCACATGTAAGATTACTGAAGCAATAATTAAACCAAACTGATCATGTACAGTATATAGAAACAGGATCTTAATGGATGGTCACCATACCTTAAAGTATTGTGTAAATAATGTGTTAGAGTATTTTGAATAAGCAACAGCAACAATGATCATACTGTACTGCATACACTGTTTTACCTTACACTGAGTTTTTCAGAAGACTTTTGATAAAGTTCTCAAAAAAGAACAATTCTCAAATTACAGGTGTTAGTAATTTGGGCAATGTGTGTTTGGATTGATTAGATAACATAAACCAGATAAAGGCTGAAAGTTCAGATTTGGGTGATTAGTGGATACCACAGTGATCTGTAGTAATAACATAGCACTCCCTAATTATATCAGTGATGTACAGATGCAGCCATTCAAAGTGCGCGGCACAGACACCGCGGTACAGATACCGCAGGTATGATGACACGGGATACCGCGGTGCGTGATTGGTTGACCGACAGGGGCACTCGTGGTCCGTTGGTCTGTTGTAGAAAGACTTACTGTAAACGTCTTTACTGTGCCCGTTGTAGATATTGAATTTTACCACTGAAGGGAAATCTTAGTAGTGAGCATAAAAAGAATAGGAGCATACTGTAACGCGTGTGAAGGCCATAAACGATATTAATTTTGGAACGTAAACATACAGTATATAGCTGGTCTTGGTACTTTAAAGAAAAAAATACACACCGGTATTCCATTTCTCCCTAAACATTGTAAGCTTCGAAGTCTTTAACTAACGTGATACCGGAGTCAGCAAGCATACTTTTAGAATTTGATTAAAAGGGAATATAATATGGAATCGCGTATCTAAAGAATTTAATAACGGTATGATTATATCCGTGTACTGCGGCAGGGCTGTGTAGGGCTGTTTCGCCTGCCTGATCATGCGAGCTCTCTTGTAGCCTACTGGTCTAGGTGCGTGACTACCAACTGGCAGGTTGTGTGTTCGAATCCAGCTGGTGCTGAACTTTTATTTTAACAAACATTTCTTCGAAAAAATAGGTAAGCGATATTACTTCTGACTTCTGACAGCGGTTCCTGCTTCTATTGTGTGTGTGTGTGCAACAGTAAATTTTTATAGAGAAATGGAGGCTGGACAGTATGCGTTACAATATAAACATTTATATTGATTTAAATCGTGTTCTGATTTAAATCGCAAACGCGTGTTTAATTATGTGTTTTTAATCATAATCAGGCTAATGCATTTCTACATTTTCTGTATGAACCAGCTTAGAGGTTCATACAGAAAGACAGCTTGTGTTTAAATTGAGTGTAAGGTAATTTATGCTTCTAAAGTCATGGTCAGTATTATTGTACTGTGCTGTACTGTGTCACATTATTTTATAGCGTTTTTATTGCGTTATTAAATCCGGTGGCGCTGTGTTAGTTTCCTGACTCACATTATTTAAACTACCACATTGATCATTCATCTCTAAATAAACTTTATTTTATATAGCGTTTTAAGCGATTAGGTAATTAGATTGCTCATAAACCTAATCGCTTTTTCTACATAAACACAGCGTGATTGCTCTCTGAAAATGCTTTTCCTTTATTTTTAAAGTAGGCTCAGATTTCAACTATAGATCGTATTATTATAAACTTTCTTGGAAAAATGTATTTTATGTAAACCATGTTTGCTATTAATTCATTTAGGGCTAAAATACGTTCATTGTCTTCCAATCGAGTCGAGTTGACATTGGAAGCCTGCCACACCCGGACTGTTAAACCAACGCATTAGCACGTCAAAGCCCATTGAGCCAGTATTGGCTTTAGTATCCCCCCCTTCTCCCCTCAATTCAATTCAATTCAAGGTGTTTTATTTGCATGACAGATGGGTACAAGCAGTGTTGGGTATGTATATTGTAACGCTTACGGCAGACAGGCACTGTGTAAGAACCGGCGCACCAGAGCAGCGCACCGAGGGAGCGTCTGCATTTCTAACTTAGTTTTTAAAATTAGTCAAGCAATATGAAGCATCTCCTTTTACTTAGTGCCTGAGCATAAAAAGAATAGGAGCATACTGCAACGCGTGTGAAGGCCATAAACGATATTAATTTTGGAACATAAACATACAGTATATGGCTGGTCTTGGTACTTTAAAGAAAAAAATACACACCAGTATTCCATTTCTCCCTAAACATTTTAAGCATCGAAGTCTTTAACTAACACGATACCGGAGTCAACAAGCATACTTTTAGAATTTGATTAAAAGGGAATATAATATGGAATCGCGTATCTCAAGAAATTAATAACGATATAATTATATTCATGTTGCAAAAGAACTGCAACGGACATAAAAACTCCCTTGCTTTTAACAGAGCGTTCCATAATTTCTAACTACGAAAATGCCAGGTGAAAGGATTTGTAAACATATTTTGTTAAAGCAAGTCAGTTTTTTCCACAACACATAAAAGACATTTTTCCAAGAAAGTTTAGCCTTTGTCACTAATGAAACCACTAAATAAAGACATAAATATAGAAATCTTAAGATTTGTTCTATTTAATGTTGGTAGCAGGATGAACTGTCAGAGTGTATATTTTGTCGCAGAGTTGCTGCAAGATGTTAACAGTGAAAAAGGTATTTAGAAATGAGTTATTTCAAGACGAAAATTTTCAGAATAATTGCAAATCTAGCAGGATAGAGAAAGCACAGAAAACTGGCAGTTAGATTGATCAGATTAGTATGAAAAGTCATTTAGCAAAGGGAATTAGAAGAGTGACAAACTAGTATACTTTAGATCTTTTTTTCTGAACCAGGGACAATCTGATCATGTTTCCCTATAACAATAATAAAAAACTTTATTTGATATATCACCATTAAAGGTGGCATCTCAAAGCAATACAGTAGATGTAAAAACAGATAAAAGGACCACAGATTACAAAGTAAATGCATATAAGAAAGACAAGCAGTTAGAGGTGCTACCAAAATTAGAAAATGAAGCAGATACAGACACTAAGTCTTCTGAAAAGAAAGGTTCTGAGGTTAGATTTAAACTGGCCTTGGTGTGTGTGTGTTTGTGTCTGTCTGTCCTGTGATGGACTGGCGCTATGTCCAGGGTGTATTCTGCCTTGTGTCCGTTGCTTACTGGGATAGGCTCCAAATCCTCTGTACTGGATAAAGAGATTAGAAATGGAAGTAAAGGCACTGTGTGGATGGAACTATACACAGTGTTAGAAACCCACTATGAAATGGCAGCATCTCACTGAGAATAAAATATTTTATACTGCTGGCTTAAGGAAACAGCCTTTCCACCTCTCTTGCACATCAGTATCCATACCTAGTTATTTAAACAAATTGCCTCTAATTATAAACATCTTAATATGCTGGCTCTGTGGATCCGCATCAGCTATGTTTGCCCATTCCTTCAATTCATGTGCATCCAACACACAGTTCAACGCTAGCAACTACACAAAATCTAAAATATGAGCTCTACTTGCCACTTACAGTACCAACAGTACCAGCTAACTTTAGTAGTGACATTTTCATGGATCTTTTTAACAATAAAATTTACAACATCAGACTTCAGACACAATTAAACAGGCCTCAAAAAAGTCTGGTACAAACATTTTCAGCATGGAATAAACCGTTACTTTAATGATATAAACCTTAAATGGATTCATATTCTCAATAAGATTTGGTGCTCAGTAACATGACTTAGAAAATGACAGAAGACATACGTATCATGCTTATCCTTCTATTTTTCATAATCGTAAACTCCTTAAGGCAGTTACATTTTCTCTGTTCTGACCTGGAGTTACAGAGAAATTTAAATTCTAATAAGAGATTTGTAATGAGGAAAGTCATACCAATCACTCATACAGTACCAGGATTTGCAATTACAATACAAATACTTTCTTTCTGTATGTGTTTATTTTGCAGTTTGAGTCTATGGCATTCCTTTTGGTCTATACTCCAAGGCATGACTTTTTTATGTATAAACATCAGTATTTACTGCTATTAATTACTGTACGATTTATAGTTGAAATCTGAGCCTAGATATAAAGTTAGATATAAAGTTAAAATCTCGACAAAGCAATGTAGGAAATACAGAGAAAATAAATCCTTTCTGACATCTAAAATCAGTTTCGATCAAGGTCTCTAAAACGAACAAGAAAAAGAAGATTTTCGGAGGGCAATTACGCTGTGTTTATATAGAATAAGTGATTTATGAGCAATCTAATTTCTTGTTCGTTTAAAACAGTGAAATGTCAGCTGTAAAAGATCGCACCAGAAACAGCACTCTCTCTGCCTGTCATAGACGTTCAGGAAAGGCTGAATGAAGTCATGTCAAGTACAATAATTCGGAGATCAATAATAACAGTTGTAGGACAGTATATAAGGAGGATAAGGATTTTGAAGTTGACTCGAAATCTGATAGGTAACCAGTGCAAGGACTTGAAAACAGGTGTAATGCATCCCTGATAGGATTCTTGCTGTCATATTCTGAACATATTGAAGATTGCTCAGTGTGGATTTAATTTCCTCAGTGAACAGGATGTGCATTTATTAATTCTAGAAAAAAAACTAGATTTCTCTAGTTCTTAGTTTCTCTAGTTCCCTTTAAAATAAACTATTATTCCACAATGCAGAGTATTACATGGCCAGTATTTACACATGATATTTGTGATTTAAAGAAATTAACACAAGCAGCTTTTGGAGATTTAAGTGTTGGCTGAGTTATTGCAGGATAAAAGACTAGAGATGTTGGCAAGAAGAAGATAGTTTGGGGAAAGCTGAGGAATACACTTATAACAAGAACACTTCCTAATGGGGTTAGGCATACTTTTGATGAAGATGATGAAGTTAACAGACTATATGTTTACATAGATACTGAAATAAGGATTGTATTTTAGATTATGTGTAGTTGCTGGCATTGAACTGTGTGTTGGATGCACATGAATTGAAGGAATGGGCAAACATAGCTGATGCGGATCCACAGAGCCAGCATATTAAGATGTTTATAATTAGAGGCAAGTTGTTTAAATAACTAGGTATGGATACTGATGTGCAAGAGAGGTGGAAAGGCTGTTTCCTTAAGCCAGCAGTATAAAATATTTTATTCTCAGTGAGATGCTGCCATTTCATAGTGGGTTTCTAACACTGTGTATAGTTCCATCCACACAGTGCCTTTACTTCCATTTCTAATCTCTTTATCCAGTACAGAGGATTTGGAGCCTATCCCAGTAAGCAACGGACACAAGGCAGAATACACCCTGGACATAGCGCCAGTCCATCACAGGACAGACAGACACAAACACACACACACCAGGGCCAGTTTTCCCATAAACCAATTAACTTACCAGTATGTTTTGGAGTGCGAGAGGGAGTCATATCACACATATGGAGAAAAACCATGTAACCCAGAGAGAACATGTAAACCCCACACACACAGGATGGCAGGAATTGAACCTAGGACCCCAGTGCTGCAAGATAGCAATGCTAACCACTTTGCCACCATTATAAATGGATGGATATCTTAGTTATCTTTCTAGTTCACAGGTTTGCATGCATAATTTAATTTTGAAAGCCACTGAGACATCAGGTACTACTGTTGTATTTATGAAAAAGAAACAAAACAAAAAACATACTAACAACTGTGCCATCCTACTCCTTAGCTAATACATTTTATTATTCATAAACAGTTAACATTGTTAGCAAAATATTTTGAATTATATTTAACCCTATTTTTTCTTTAGTTTTGTATTTAACTTATTATATGATAGTCAGACTTAATGTATATTTGAACAATGAAAATATATTTTTACAAGATTTTACATTAAGCACTTAAAATTAATATGGTTAATAATAGTAAACTGTAACATGCTGTAACAAGATCGGTTAAACTGCGAAGAAAATGCTTTCAGAGAAAATGTTTCAGGTGTGAAGAACATAGATCTCCAATGCAATTTCAACCAAACCTGTTCCCACACACCCTGCCCCCACTACCATTAGAATATACACAAAGCACTCAAATCTTTCGAGCTAATGATCAGGTGACCCGAGAGAGAGCGAGAGAAACACCAAGGGGTGCGGAACCAGGGAACTATTTACATGGAAAACGGGCGATCTCCCCAGACTGTCCGCCCGTTTCACTGTTACCTGGATACCTCTTTATTTAGAACTCACAAACACTGATTTTTAGTTTAGAAGGATTCAAGTAGGGTTTTAGATGAAAGGCAGCGACCTTAATCAAGCCCAAATCACAATTGAACCCATTCAGAGCCTACATTACATTTTAGCGTTTCATTCTGAGCAGAAGACCCTCACACCTGAAGAAGGGGGAGGTGTTTTTCGCTGGAAATCTCGCCTGCTTCTACTTTACAACCGGAGTGCTGGCTGTGACGAATTAAACCGGTTTTACAAGTTTCAATCACAGACCATGTGACATGGGAGTCAGGAAACTCCACCGGATTTGATAACGCTATAAAAACGCTATAAAATAATGTGACTTGGCACAGAACAAGTTTACAGCACAGAACAATAATAAATGCTGACCATGACTTTAGAAGCATAAATTGCCTTACACTCAATTTAAACACAAGCTGTCTTTAGCCCTCTAAGCTGGTTCATACAGAAATGTAGAGATCCAGGCTCAGAACACACAGCTTCATTAGCGAATACATATGCAGGACAACTAGAGAAGACGTTTTACAGAGGATGGATTTTTAGAAACATCCCATCAGTGACATCACTGAAGTCAACTCCTAGGTACTGTAACTGTCGTGTGGATAGTTTCACAAGAATCAGACAAAGGTTTAAGCATCGCTTGTTCTAGATAAAACTGCATAAAAAAAACAACAACCCATAATGTACTTCTTTGCGGCTCTGTTTGCCCAAATCATATATTCACAACGTGAAATCTAGAAAATAATATTACGTAACCAAAATCCGCAATATGGAAACAGAACCTGTGTAATTGTTGATAGATGATGTACTCGTAACATTTTTTCAAGACGAACTACAACATTTAAAAAATGACTTGTATGTACTTGATATCTCTAATCAATCCACGGGTCCCAGCACGAAACGAAACTAAAACGCATACCGTTTCGCGCTTCTTATTAGTTGCTCAAAAGTAATTTGACCTTATGAAATGCATAATATAAACCTAGAAACATATACGTGAGCAGTACTTAAGCACTGTAGTATCGGTGTTAAGACATACCTCTCAAATACTGTAAATCAAGTTAAAAATATCTCAAGACAGATTCTGGTCATAATGAAACCATGTTTCGTGTATGTTTTCTTTAAAGTACCGAGACCAGCCATATACTGTATGTTTATGTTCCAAAATTAATATCGTTTATGGCCTTCACACGCGTTGCAGTATGCTCCTATTCTTTTTATGCTCAGCTACTAAGATTTCCCTTCAGTGGTAAAATTAGGTATGAATAGTCAATACTTAAACGGGCACAGTTAAGACATTAAATATACATATACATACTGTATACAGTACAGTTTGCATACGGTAATATGTTTATGTTCCTAAATCAATCTCTTTTATGAGCATGTGAAAGGCATGGTGAATCACTGTACTTTGCATGATTGGAAACAAATGCGTGATTGCGAAATGCTGTGGTGTTACTTTTACAAAGATGGTCAATGAAAAAAAGAATGTTGACCAGGGCAATACTTTGAGTTTACACTTACAGCTTGTCCAAGGTCATTCATTATTAATACTATTAGTAATATCTTCGTTAAAGACTTTGATGGCCACAGCTCAAACATGAGAGGTTGAGCTTTATTAGCTCCACCTTGCGGAAATTCCGGATACTATTATTTTGCTTGTCGTATTATAGGAGAATTTACGGTAACTCGCGGTATTTACCGGTAGCTTGCGGTAGACTGCGTACAGCGTACCGCAAAATAATGCGGTATCGCCCGCGCATTTTGAATGGCTGCATCTGTACAGTATACTCTGATGTAGTTAACAAACTAGTAGAGTTTAACAAACACTGTAGAAGCAACAAAGGAAATTAAAAAAATATATAGACCGAATCTGTAATAGAGTAGGCAAACTCCTGGCAAATGACCCTTAATGTGGACAAGTGCTGAGTACTACATCAGAAATCAAAAACAGAGGTTGGCACATCCTTCATATTTTCATCAGGGAATGGTAAGCATATACAGTATAAAGTCAAAAGTGTCAAACTGAACTGAAATGATGGCATGTTAAAGTTGTATAACATAAATAAGGTTTCCATTAGATAGTGTGTACAATTTTGGTCACCAGATCACAGAAAAGATATTGCAATTCTGGAATCAGTCCAAAGAAGAGCAACCAGATACAGTACATTTTGGGACTTCAACAAATGTCCCACCCTGACAGGCTTAATGTTTTATTATATTATCAATTATGAAGGCATCCTCTCTGAGCTTATGCTCCTTCTTTGGTTACCAGTGGTTTGCATGTAGATTTTAAAGGAGTTGTGGTGATTTAAAAGAGGAGCTTTTCTTGTACCATATGTTTCTAATTATTATCTTAAATCATATGTAGATTAGTGAATTGAGGAATTATTTTCTGTCAACTGGAGCTGGACCTTTTACTTCCCTCATTAGAGTTCTGAAGTTCTAGATTCCATTTCAAGTAACCTGTTTTAATTTTTCACCAGTTAGATAGGCTTTTATGATTCTTTTTTTATGAACGTTTTTAAAAATTTAATTCTAAAAAAGGGTACTGGGATGCCTGGGTTTAAAGGAGGTAATATAAAACGTCTTGCTATAATATTGTAAGTCTGTTAGATCATTTTGGAAACAAAATGTAGTTAGTTTTTAAACAGGACTGAGTGTCAAAAACAGTGAGAGAAAACTTAATCTAAAATGAGTCTTCTCTTGTGTAGCTGTATAACCATGAGCACAGCTGCAATGAAAAGTACTGAATGGAAATATTCCTTTTTTCAGAGAACAGTGAATCAACCTTAGCCTGAATGTTTGGGATACAGTTTCACGTGGTAAGAGCTGATTTCTCCCTCTTCACTTCGTCCTGATCATTTTAATTGACTGCGTCATGAACATCACCAACAGGCCGGTGTTAGATCTCAGGAGTACCTGCAAATTTCCTGAAACAGTTCGGCCTGTCCTGCACAATTAGCTTTCCTTCTCCTGAACACTTCCTGAGGATCCTTTGTGTGGTTTTTATAGTCGTATACTGAGAAGCGACAAAGCAACACACAAGACTGGTTGTTTCAAAATTAGTAAGTAAACAACTTTAATCTATTTGACGAGGAGTTCCTCAAGAGAATTCCCTTCTAGATAGCAGGTATTCCCAAAGCTGTGCATTTGCAAAGTGCTGGGAAAGTAACTGTTTTATTTTAAACAGGATCGACCCAAGAGTTTCTGGTACCCTTAAGAACTCTGCCTCCTCCCCACGTACAGCATTAACACTGAAACCTTTCCTTGTGAGCTACTGTACTCCACATGCAATGACATTGTCATTGTATTGTACATACAATATATCTGGTAAATTCTAAATCATTTTTCTATATAAATGTTCACTTAAAACTATGTAAAATTTTAAGCAATTTGAGTTCTTTTCCAACATTATTATAATTCGAATTGAAATATGCTTCCCACTTTTTGAATAGTTTGGTCCAATTCTAATGGGTTATATACAGATGCAGCCATTCAAAGTGCGCGTTACAGACACGTACCGCAGGTGACGTCGCTCAGTATGACGCAAGATGACGCGGGGCACCGCAGTACGTGATTGGTTGACCGACAGGGGCACTCGTGGTCCGTTGGTCTGTCGTAGAAAGACAGTAAACGTCTTTGCTGTGCCCGTTGTAGGTATTGAATTTTACCACTGAAGGGAAATCTTAGTAGCTGAGCATAAAAAGAATAGGAGCATACTGTAACGCGTGTGAAGGTCATAAACGATATTAATTTTGGAACATAAACATACAGTGTATAGCTGGTCTTGGTACTTTAAAGAAAAAAATACACACCAGTATTCCATTTCTCCCTAAACATTTTAAGCTTCGAAGTCTTTAACTAACGCGATACCGGAGTCAACAAGCATACTTTTAGAATTTGATTAAAAGGGAATATAATATGGAATCGCGTATCTAAAGAATTTAATAATGGTATTCGTGTGCTGCGACAGGGCTGTGTAGGGCTGTTTCGCCTGCCTGTTCATGTGAGCTGTCTTGTAGACGTGACTACCAGCTGACAGGTTGTGTTTTCGAATCCAGCTGGTGCTGGTCTTTTCTTTTAAGAAACATTTCTTCGAAAAAATAGAATAGCGATATTATGGACAATCAATTGACTTTTATATTTCAAAATATCGCAACATGATCGATATTTGCGATATTTTGAACATATCTTCCCTTCTGACAGCGGTGCCTGCTTCTATTGTGTGTGTGTGTGCAACAGAGTAAATTTTTAATAGCGTTTTAAGCTAATAGGTAATTAGATTGCTCGTAAACCTAATCGCTTTTTCTACATAAACACAGCATGATTACTCTCTGAAAATGCTTTTCCTTTATTTTTAAAGTAGGCTCAGATTTCAACTATAGATCGTATTATTATAAACTTTCTTGGAAAAATGTATTTTATGTAAACCATGTTTGCTATTAATTCATTTAGGGCTAAAATACGTTCATTGTCTTCCAATCGAGTCGAGTTGACATTGGAAGCCTGCCACACCCGGACTGTTAAACCAACGCATTAGCACGTCAAAGCCCATTGAGGGTATTGAGCCAGTATTGGCTTTAGTATTCCCCCCCTCTCCCCTCAATTCAATTCAATTCAAGGTGTTTTATTTGCATGACAGATGGGTACAAGCAGTGTTGGGTATGTATATTGTAACGCTTACGGCAGACAGGCACTGTGTAACAGCCGGCGCACCAGAGCAGCGCACCGAGGGAGCGTCTGCATTTATAACTTGGTTTTTAAAATTAGTCAAGCAATATGAAGCATCTTCTTTTACTTTTGAGTCCCTTAAATACATTGAACACAGCTTTCTCACCACTTAAGATTGCTCTTGATACCATCCTTACACAAAGCAGAAGGGAGATTTTAGTGCCTGAGCATAAAAAGAATAGGAGCATACTGCAACGCGTGTGAAGTCCATAAACGATATTAATTTTGGAACTTAAACGTTCAGTATATGGCTGGTCTCGGTACTTTAAAGAAAACATACACACCAGTATTCCATTTCTCCCTAAACATTTTAAGCATCGAAGTCTTTAAGTAACGCGATACCGGAGTCAACAAGCATACTTTTAGAATTTGATTAAAAGGGAATATAATATGGAATCGCGTATCTCAAGAAATTAATATGCAATAACTGAGTCAAGGGACTCAGAGGATCCAAGGCTAGACTGAGTATAATAGGCTTCGGGCTTCTATTGTGACATCTACTGTAAATTACAGAAATGTTAAAAGTAAACAAAATAAAGTAACTAAAATGTGGTCTAAAATCACCCCTTTAGACACCCCTTTTACTTCACTGGTGTCAGATATGAAAGGCAATAGTCTCCCGTTCTGTCTGCTGTGTGTTGCAGCAGAGGGACTCCCTGCCGCTGAAAGGGGCAGAGTAACTTGCATGCCCTCTAGTACAGTTTACACATGCACGACTTTAAAAGCTAGCAAGACAGGTTTCGATTCACATTAGCTGGCGAGCCTTGTTAAAAAAACGAATGATAATGTAACATGCCACTGTTCATGAACAAAGTTATACTGAGATTTCCTAAGATACGCGATTAAAAAATAAATAAATAAAAATTTGAATCTCCCGCGGAACACATTCCATAAGAATCAGTGGTTTTACAGTATATATCGCCTTTAAAGGTGGCTTCTCAAAACGCTTTACGGGATAAAAACAACCAGAACAGCAGCAACAACAATATTGTATTTCGTTGCACTTTGAAAACCAAGTAATAACTTAACTATACAGTACGTGCAAACGTTTCGTATGTTGCTGTCGTGAATGTCTGCGTACCCATAAGTATCTTATTTGCCTTGAGTCTGTCTACAGTATCTCTGTCCCACTACCCCCATCTCTCCCTCAATTCAATTCAAGGTGTTTTATTTGCATGACAGATGGGTACAATTCTTGTTGGGAATGTATACTTTGATATTTACACCCGGCGCGGCACCGAGGGAGCGTCTGCATTTATAACTTGGTTTTTAAAATTAGTCACGCAATATGAAGCATCTTCTTTTACTTCTGAGTCCCTTAAATACATTGAACACAGCTTTCTCACCATCCTTACACAAAGCAGAAACTGTCCGATGACTCACAGTACAAGTGGAAAGATTACAGATTTTAATCGTCTTTAATTTTGTCTTTAATTTTGCCTGTGGAGTGTATCTTATTAAGCTCTAAATTGCATTTTGAGCGCGGTTTTTTACTTTTTTTTAATTGCATTTTGGGCGCGGACAGCACATACAAGGGTTAATGAACTGCGCCAAGAAATTTAAAATAGTATTCTTTAGGTGTGAGGGTAGGAGTGGACCGCAGCAGGCATAATCAGCAAACCAGGAAAACAAAGAACAGGACAGGTGAGATGTGTATCCAGAAAGCGAGTGATCAGAAAAAGGAAATGGAAAACGCAGAAAAAGAAAACGCTTTACAGGATAAAAACAATAACAACAGTAGTGGCTGGGCAAACGATTTTTTTTATCGAAATACAAATTGAGATACTGTACTGTATAATGATGTGCATGAACAAAGGTATACTGCAATTTTCCTTAGATACGCGATTAATGCTTCGTAGGAGGAGGCGGTCTTTTCCTCTTGTCTAACAGTTTGTCCACAAACAAAACATTCCTGTTAGACAAAAGGAATTGAAAAAAACCAATTTTGTCAATGAAAACCGGTGTGTGTGTCTCTCCCTGCTGGATGTTCCTCTCACAAACTGCTGAATGAATAAAATAATTTTATTGAAAATGCGTTTGCGATTGTCTGGTATTTAATCTGGTCCCTTTTAACTGTTTTTCGATCTACTGTATTGCTTTGAGATGCCACTTTTAAAGGCGATATGTAAAATAAAGTTTTTTTTATTATTGTTATAGAGAAACATGATCAGATTTTCCCTGGTTCAGAAAAAAGATCTAAAGTGCTACACATAACTTTCTTAATTCGATGTATTTAAAGCAGTGAACTACTGTAGGCGTCACATAACATTCAGAAATACAATCACGTATTTGACAAATAAAAACGATTATAATCTAATCCTTCCACGTTTGATCCCAAAATCCCAAGAAATATAAATCTTGACGGGTAGAAAGCTATGCTGAAAGTTTATTAAGATGCTTAGAAGACAAAGATACTGTATCAATTTATGTTGCATTAGCCTGATTATGATTAAAAAACACATATAATTAAACACGCGTTTGCGATTTAAATCAGAACACGATTTAAATCAATATCGATTCCATATTATATTAGCAGAAAAGCTTAAAACTACCACTTTTTCACACGCTATTTCACATGCTAGTTAAATACTTCGATGCTTAAAATCGTTAGGGAGAAATGGAATACCGGTGTGTATTTTTCCTTTAAAGTGCCGAATCCTGGAATCTGACTGGCTGACACCCCTCTGAAGTGGTTCCATAAAATCTGGTATACGGAAAAGAAAGCGTTGATAAATACAAGTGTCTTTTAATACACTCTTTGCTGTGCTCTTGAGGCATGACTTTTTGCATGACTCCAAGGCATGACTTTTTTATGTATAAACATCAGTATTTACTGCTATTAATTACTGTACGATTTATAGTTGAAATCTGAGCCTAGATATAAAGTTAGATATAAAGTTAAAATCTTGACAAAGCAATGTAGGAAATACAGAGAAAATAAATTCTTTCTGACATCTAAAATCAGTTTCGATCAAGGTCTCTAAAACGAACAAGAAAAAGAAGATTTTCGGAGGGCAATTACGCTGTGTTTATATAGAATAAGTGATTTATGAGCAATCTAATTTCTTGTTCGTTTAAAACAGTGAAATGTCAGCTGTAAAAGATCGCACCAGAAACAGCACTCACTCTGCCTGTCATAGACGTTCAGGAAAGGCTGAATGAAGTCATGTCAAGTACAATAATTCGGAGAACAATAATACCAGTTGTAGGACAGTATATAAGGAGGATAAGGATTTTGAAGTTGACTCGAAATCTGATAGGTAACCAGTGCAAGGACTTGAAAACAGGTGTAATGCATCCCTGATAGGATTCTTGCTGTCATATTCTGAACATATTGAAGATTGCTCAGTGTGGATTTAATTTCCCCAGTGAACAGGATGTGCATTTATTAATTCTAGAAAAAAAGCCTTTCTTGATTTCTCTAGTTCTTAGTTTCTCTAGTTCCCTTTAAAATAAACTATTATTCCACAATGCAGAGTATTACATGGCCAGTATTTACACATGATATTTGTGATTTAAAGAAATTAACACAAGCAGCTTTTGGAGATTTAAGTGTTGGCTGAGTTATTGCAGGATAAAAGACTAGAGATGTTGGCAAGAAGAAGATAGTTTGGGGAAAGCTGAGGAATACACTTATAACAAGAACACTTCCTAATGGGGTTAGGCATACTTTTGATGAAGATGATGAAGTTAACAGACTATATGTTTACATAGATACTGAAATAAGGATTGTATTTTAGATTATGTGTAGTTGCTGGCATTGAACTGTGTGTTGGATGCACATGAATTGAAGGAATGGGCAAACATAGCTGATGCGGATCCACAGAGCCAGCATATTAAGATGTTTATAATTAGAGGCAATTTGTTTAAATAACTAGGTATGGATACTGATGTGCAAGAGAGGTGGAAAGGCTGTTTCCTTAAGCCAGCAGTAAAAAATATTTTATTCTCAGTGAGATGCTGCCATTTCATAGTGGGTTTCTAACACTGTGTATAGTTCCATCCACACAGTGCCTTTACTTCCATTTCTAATCTCTTTATCCAGTACAGAGGATTTGGAGCCTATCCCAGTAAGCAACGGACACAAGGCAGAATACACCCTGGACATAGCGCCAGTCCATCACAGGACAGACAGACACAAACACACACAGACCAGGGCCAGGTTTCCCATAAACTAATTAACTTACCAGTATGTTTTGGAGTGCGAGAGGGAGTCATATCACACATATGGAGAAAAACCATGTAACCCAGAGAGAACATGTAAACCCCACACACACAGGATGGCAGGAATTGAACCTAGGACCCCAGTGCTGCAAGATAGCAATGCTAACCACTTTGCCACCATTATAAATGGATGGATATCTTAGTTATCTTTCTAGTTCACAGGTTTGCATGCATAATTTAATTTTGAAAGCCACTGAGACATCAGGTACTACTGTTGTATTTATGAAAAAGAAACAAAACAAAAAACATACTAACAACTGTGCCATCCTACGCCTTAGCTAATACATTTTATTATTCATAAACAGTTAACATTGTTAGCAAAATATTTTGAATTATATTTAACCCTATTTTTTCTTTAGTTTTGTATTTAACTTATTATATGATAGTCAGACTTAATGTATATTTGAACAATGAAAATATATTTTTACAAGATTTTACATTAAGCACTTAAAATTAATATGGTTAATAATAGTAAACTGTAACATGCTGTAACAAGATCGGTTAAACAGCGAAGAAAATGCTTTCAGAGAAAATGTTTCAGGTGTGAAGAACATAGATCTCCAATGCAATTTCAACCAAACCTGTTCCCACACACCCCGCCCCCACTACCATTAGAATATACACAAAGCACTCAAATCTTTCGAGCTAATGATCAGGTGACCCGAGAGAGAGCGAGAGAAACACCAAGGGGTATCACCAAGGGTATTAATAATACGATCTATAGTTGAAATCTGAGCCTAAATAAAAAGAAAAAGCAAGTGATTAGGTTTATGAGCAATCTAATTACTTATTCGTTTAAAACGCTATATAAAATAAAGTTTATTATTAATTTGCTGCACAGAGCGGTGAATATTGTTATGCATAAGACAAAGATAACGATCCTGATCAGTTTAGAAATCTGTGTACGCTGTAAGGTTTTTACTTCTTAAACTTTTAAAGTACACGTTTTGAATAGAAAGAAATCCTCTTCCTGTTACAGTATGTATAGCAAACTAGCACGTCTTTTTTCTCCAATCAGAGGGGTGTCAGATGGTGTCAGCCAATCACCATTCTGCGTTGGGTAGCAACGGGTGACTGTTCTCAGGCGGAAGATGTAAACAGCTTAATGTTCGTGTTAAATAATTTTTTAAAATTCAATTAAACGGGCACAATTAAGACATTAAATATACATATACATACTGTATACAGTACAGTTTGCATACGGTAATATGTTACGCGATTAAAAAATAAATAAATAAAACTGGAAGGTTCAGCACCAGCTGGATTCGAGCACACACCCTGCCCGTTGGCAGGCACGCACCTAGACCAGTCGGCTACAGTCAGCTCGCATGAGCAGGCAGGCGAAACAGCCCTACACAGCCCTGCCGCAGTACATGGATATAATCATACCGTTATTAAATTCTTGAGATACGCGATTCCATATTATATTCCCTTTTAATCAAATTCTAAAAGTATGCTTGTTGACTCCGGTATCACGTTAGTTAAAGACTTCGAAGCTTACAATGTTTAGGGAGAAATGGAATACCGGTGTGTATTTTTCCTTGTGATATTTTAAGCTCTAGTTGAATGATAGGTGTCGCATTTTAAATCATTTTCGTAGTTAGAAATTATGAAACGCCCTGTTAAAAGCAAGGAAGTTTTTATGCCCGTTGAAGTAAAACAAAATGCCTGACAAAGTATGGCTTGGACAGATTCCAAGTGCTTGTACAAATGTGCTAAAGAAATTATACTTTGAGTATACAGCTTGTCCAAAGTCATCCATTATTAATACTATTAGTAATATCTCCGGTAAAGGCTTTGATGCATAAATATTTCTGATAAAGGTAGGTTGTGTACTTTTGT
Source organism: Atractosteus spatula (assembly GCF_055471065.1). Classification (NCBI taxonomy): domain Eukaryota; kingdom Metazoa; phylum Chordata; class Actinopteri; order Semionotiformes; family Lepisosteidae; genus Atractosteus; species Atractosteus spatula. The sequence goes on from NC_142706.1 coordinate 49,760,130, forward strand.
CCAACTGAGCAATCTTGCTTTCATAAAATATACCAACATTTTAATGACTGAAGATTAACATGCTGTAATACACTGTTCAAAATTAAAGGCTCAAATGCTGTACATGAGAGGTTAAGCTCCCCCTGGCGGTTTTACAAGGTGACGCCGGATAGTTTCCGGCAGAGCGTCAAATGACGCGCGATTAACACGTCACACTGCGTGACACTGCGAGATGCCGCGCCACGCCCACCGGGGTATGCCGCAAAATAACGCACGCATTTTGAATGGCTGCATCTGTAATGAAACAAGTTGACAAATATTAAAGGATAGTACTTTGGCTTTAACTGGCTTGGCTAAGAAAATTAAAGCTCCTATCAGCACTGTTACATCCACCCAGAAGAATCCCCAAAACTGTGATGCAGATTTAAAACTCACTAAGAGCAAGTTGGTTCTGTTGCAGTCTTGCAGGAACTGAGCAGAACATGCAGGCAGTGTAGAGTGAATGAGAAGTACATATGATGCAGAGCTTGTTGATTGAGTAGATTCAGATATGAAGTGAATGAGATGTGTGTGATACAGGTTTGAGCTTGAGTTTGAACAGTAGAGTCAAATATGCAATTTTTCAGAGAAACACAGATAGGGAAAGGAGTGAATGAAATGCGCGAGTCAGTGAACAGGTAGCAGAACCAGCAGGACCTGCTATCTTCAGATTGGAACTCTGCACTGGGAAGTCGAAGGTGCTGTGGCAATCTGGAAGAGTAGCTTGATGGAAAGTAAGAAGAGAGCTACCACTTGCTGAAGTTTGCTAGCCAGAATGCATGAGAACAAGGGCTAATACTGTACCAATTGGACGTCAACCAAGGGAGCTGGTAAATTTGCATGGGCAGGGAAATTATCGCTGTGAATGAGGAGGCCCATATCTGGTGCAGACTGATGCTGTGCACTCACACCCAGGGGGGAAAGTGGAAGTACATGATCAGGGGCTCCTGTAAACTCTTGGGGACTGCAAAAAGTAGGATTGGGAAAGGGGAAATATACAGGCTGGAGCCATAGATGCAGTGATAGGAAAGGAAAGGGGGACAAAAATGCAGCAGCTCTTCAATGTTTCTGGAAGGCTTAACAACTTCAGGAGCTCTAATAGAAAAATGCCAACCGCATGGCGGTAGCACAGCCACTTGTTTTTGGTGAGAGGTTGAGGCTGAAGAAAGCAACTCATGTCCTGGCTCTTAAGAGATGAGTAAGGTCCCAGCAACATCAAGTGCTAAACACATCTGTTTGCAACAAAACAAAATGTTGAGTGCTAGAAAGGATGCACGCGGAGCCATGTGAGGCCTGGGATCTTAGACGCATAGGGAAGTGGAAGTATGAAATTGTTATATGACCTCCTCCCGAACTTCTGTTTTAAAAAACACCACTTCTTAACATTAGCAATAATTCAGTTACTGTAGGTTGTCAGTTAGTTAGAGCTTCTGTCTAAAAAAATTGTGGTCACTTCTATTTGTTTATTATAACAGCTGCAGAACATAAATACATTTTGATTACGCTGTAACTGCACTAAATCAGCGGTTCCCCAAAATACTTTTGCAGCATGCACCAGGAGTTCTTATATTTCAGTGCCCCCCCATACATACTGTAGGTAGAATCTTACTTTCCATACCTAGGAAAGGAAGTCATAAGTCAGGAATAGTACATTCAGTACAATATGAAAAAAAATGGTGAAAAGTACATCTCCTTACGATTTTATTATCTATCATATTTAGTCACATTTAACCTTCACCTAGTCCTCATAAGTCCTAATAGTAGACCTTAAAGTAGTCCTTTTTGATTAATAACACATACAAGTTATACTTTGTCATTATTTTAAAACATAAATCAGCATTCAATATATTTTTGTGAATTTATTATGGCTATGACTATCAAGAAAACTTTCACAGCAATAGTTTACAATAAATCATTTAATCTCTCAAGCCTTTATAATTAACCATTTACAGTCCTGTTTACCAAGTGTTTCAAGCCTGATACAAAACAGATTCTACAATGGCACAGTATATTTAAGACCACAGCTCATAAGAGCTAATGAAGGACACTAAGATGACAGAGATCAGCCCTCCAGAAGAAGGCTCCACGGCCGAAACGTTGTGTTCTCTTTCTTCTTTTTTTCAGCATGGAATAAACCTATTACTTGTTCCTTTGCAGCCCTCCACTATGTGTCTGGTCAACACTGGGCTAGACTGAACTGTGAAATCCTCAGGCAGAAAACCCCAAACCCAGTGCTCTCTGGAAGCTATGCAGTGACAGCTATATTTGTACACGATTGATCCATTATACAAAATAAAGAACATACAGAAACTTCATGCACTAGAGTAATCGTGCACTTTTTTACAAGTGCAATATTTGATTAATCTGTTAAAAAAATACAACAATTTAGTACTGAATATATTTTAAAAAGATAAACTTTTAACTTCCATCTGATCTGGCATTCCTAAAGCCTACAGTATATGGTAGACCAGTCCTGATTTTGTATTATAATGAACTACTAGTACTACTCAGCCTCATAAATGTGCTATTTCTAAGACATCATTATTTTATTATATGTTTTGCATGTCTTTTACTGTATATCTCTTCTGCAAGGATTAGGAAAGTTAGACTGTCATGACTGCCAGCAGCTCTCTTTGCAATGATGTGGACTCTAAATTCCCAAGCAGGACTGTTGTGCATTTTTCTACTAATGTTGTCTTTCATGAAGTGTAGATTCAACGTAAGCTTCAAATATAAGACCTTTTCTCATTTGTAACCTCTCTCGTATTTGCAAATAAATTCCAAAACAATTTTTTACTCTCAGATTTGAAAAATGTGCTGGTTGTACTGATGATACAGAATATACAGCACATAAGAGAAATGTATTCTCTCTTACCTATGTGAGTAGCCATCCATGTCCATACTGCTCTGACCTTCTGCGAATCTGTCTTCGCAAAACGTAGCAAAAAAGACACCACATCTTCAACAGAAGTCCCCTCAGTCTGTGACGGAAAGAAGAATGTCACTTCTGCAAGTTTGCAGTCACTGCAGAGACCTCACCTAATCAGAGAGCAGCTGCTGTGTGTTTTGGTTGTAAAAAGGTACATGATTAAATGAAAATCATTTACATAGTCATAATAAATGTAATGATAAAAATTAATTAAAAACTAAGACTGTGTTTTAACATTGAAAACTAGACATAAAACATCCCTATTAATATTTCAGTCTGCAGTGTTTTCAATTTTTTTGTTTCCCTTTTTAAATCATGCTACTGAGTGAAAAATGTATTTTTTTCAATTCACAGCTATTTGAATAGATCGATATATTTAATCAATCTTAGACCTATTTTTCCAAAAAGGAATTGGTGCTTAGGAAATGATAATAAACATGATAATAAAATTAAATATAGACATTGGTAGTCAAAACTATGGATTGACCTAAAACATGTCAGTTCTCTTTTACTTTCTTAATAACATAAAAATGATTACAAATGAGAGGAGGCCATACAGCCCATCTAACACTTATCGGTAGCTAGTAGCTAAAGGATCTGAGGATGTCATCCATATACAGTATTTCTTGAAAGAACCAAGGGTTTAAGCTTGAACAACAGAAATAATACTGGTTATGTCTAAACTGGAGTAATGAACAATTTTCAAATGTGGCTTGTGTTAGTTACCTTTGGACAGGATTCAAAGATGGGATTTTTATGATGTGTAGTGGAGTAGATTATTCACAACTCCCACAAACCTTCAGTGAAGTACTGCTAGCTCAGTTTAAAAACAGTTTTTGCACATGGTTTCCATCTGTGTCCTGTGGTTCATGTTTCAAAGTTGATCCTGAAGAGGTCCATTTGGTTGACTTTTATCAGTGCATTGGAGGATTTTGAATGCTTGTATCAGATCTCCTTGTAAATTTCTCAATTTAAAAGGAGTCATTTTCTTAAGCCAGTCAGTGTAGAATATTTCCTTTAGCCAAGGAATGTATCCGATTTCTTTTCTCTGGAATTTTTCAGAATGTTCTTTAAAAGAATGAGACTTAAGGTTGTTTCAAAGTAGGAGCAATAGTAAAAGCAAGAGGTAAGGTATATGTTGTTGACATTGCATGACAGAATTGCTAGGGTATTCAAACATGTCTGCCAACAAAGGGGAATATTTTGGTAAGAAACGTTGCAGCAAATCAACATAACACGCAGATGTCCTCTGTGGATGTTTGTTTTGAGAAGATTAATACAGTTTAGAAAAATGTATGCTTTATAATGAATATTCCTGTCTTAGTTGAATTTCACATTTTTGAATACCTGAACCCAATTACAGGTGCTGGTTTGTATCACTTAACATTTGTGCTGGAATTGTACTGTATAAGTCTAAGTAATGTCTCTAAAAGCACATGGATTATATACTGTAGATAAAATGTCACCCAGCATTTGAGCAGAAATGAGAAAACTGTGTTAAGAGAAGAGCCCCTCTTTTCTTTGAGACAGCCAGCAGCTGCGAAGGTGACAGAGTAAGGAGGGGTTTGTAGCCCTGGCAGGGTTCCCTGATGGCCAACACAAGGAGGAGAGAACTCTGGACTTTGCGGAGGAGGCCAGGGGATCCTGCAATTCAAAGTCCTGAGGTTTATAAGGTATGGATTTATCAATCAGCAACATGATATCTAAAAAAAAAGGATCTTTTTAAAAAAAGAAATCTTTCAGATTTCCTTGATATGCTTTTTGGTTTTCAATAGAGAAAAACAGATTCATCCATTTAAAATAGTTACCTGGATTCTCATTTCATATTTGTAGTGTAAAACATTAAGTATTAAAACTTAAGAACATACTGTAACAAACAAGAGGCCATTTGGCACAAAAGCCCTATTCTGGTAATTACTACTGTATCTAATTTATTCAAGAATCCCATCCGGCTGTTTCTTGAACTGATCCAGGGTAGCAGCTTCAACCATCTGGCTGGGTAGCTTATTCCAAACTCTCACAACCCAAAGACGTGCTCCCTATTCATGGGTTTTAATGCACTTCTTTGTGGTTAGGGTGTTTGTTCTGCAGAAACACTCCGAGTTGACATTCAAAGCGCCTTTGCGGATTTTGAAATCATGTATCATGTCCCTTTTTTGTCTTTGTTCTGGACTAGAAAGATTCAGCTCTCTTAGCCTGTCAGTGTAAGACATTCCTTCAAGCCAGAATATGTATATTGTAACGCAGCAGGGTTCAGGTAGGCGCCCTTGCCGGATTAGGTCGGCCCCGCACCGTCGGGGGCTCGAACCAGGGACCCAGCCCGGTGAGCTAAAGAGAGATCTCTCCACAGTCCAGTGCCTGTGGTCCTGCTATCACAGGGAAGGGCGGTGACATCACCGCTCTGGTAAGCCGGCTCTTACACAGTGCCTGTCGGCCGCATGCGTTACACTCTCCCCCGCTTAACTCGCCGTCCCCGGCGAAGGGCTATCCCATCCCGCTCTCACACCAATGTAACGCAACGGGGTTCAGTGACGCGGGAGTCCCGGGTTCGAGCCCCCGACGGTGCAGGGCCGACCTAATGTGGCAAGGGCGCCCACCTGAACCCCGTTGCGTTACAATATTTTTGCTGTTCTCTGGAAAGACACCAGAGCAGCACTACAGTATCTTTTCTAGAACGTGACCAAAACTGTCCAAACTTTTCTAAATGAAGCCTTACTAGTGCGTCATACAATTTGAACATAACATTCCTTGATATAAATTAATTTTAACTGAATATACAGTATAAATAATATTTTACTGCTTCCCCACACTGTCTTGAAGATATAAATCTGTCAACATAAACACCTGAGCCTTTTTCATAAGCAGTCTCTTGTACTGCATTGCACAGTAGTTTCCATTGCAATATCCCATTCCGTCTCTCCTGGCTCTTTAATATCCTTTTCACAGTACCTCTCTTTGCATTTCACTATAATCCTCTCTTTAACTGGATCCTGCTCTTTTTTAAATCATTTTGATAATGTGCTTTCTTCGTATGTTTTTTCTTAATTGACTTACTGAACTATTCAACATACTACACGTACGTTATTCAGCATTCCCCTGAATTAAGCTTTCAATTCTTTAAATATTTTACGTACTCTTTGGTTTTATAAACACGTTGGGGAATACCACAATGCATTTTATAAAACAGGAGAACAAAAACCAATCTTCATCTTAATTCTTCTTGTAGTGAAAACTATAAGGAATCCAAGCGTGGACGTATGAGGATCCTATGCAGACGAAGGAGAATGAAGCAAGTGTCCAATCCAAAACGTTAGGCGGGTTCGTAGTCAAAAGTCAAAAGGCAGGGTGTTTATACTGAAACAGGCCCTCCAATCCAAAACATAAGGCAAGTTCGTGGTCGAAAGGAAAAAGGAAGTTCAGAAGCCGAAAGGGGGGTATCGCTAGAGGGTTTCAAACAAGGCGAAGTCGGAGCTCTCAATAAGTCAACAATACCGAGCAGCGAGAAGCACGTTTTGATGGTTTAAATATCGCTGCATGCTGCACGATAGAGCGTGTGCTGATGGATTAACACGTGCGGCGGCGCTTGTCATTATTAACCCGCTGCTGGCACTGGTTAGCTCTTTTGTGCGTTGATCTCAGCTGGCTGGCGGTCGTGACAATGACACTGAGCAGTGGAACCTAGTCACGGGTATGTTTAAGAGCTGTTTTAGCAGTGTTTAAGAATTGTATTCAATTAAACTACAAATAGTAAAAATTACACATTTACACAGAATATACGATTATTTAAAATCCCTGGGAAGAGAAAATTTCTCCTCAAGATAGTTTTGAGCTGTACATTAAAATAATATCTCAAAGTAGTACTGATCCGCCTTGAGCGGAAAATTCACAAGTGTTGATGTGCACTTCAGTATTCACAGCGGGAAATCCCTGCCAGACAGGACTGAGGATTGTCATCTGTTCACCTTCTTTAGCGCTGGAATTTAAATCAGATCAGAAAAACCTGGTCAATGGCTGAGCCACAGGCCTGGGCGATGGTTTCAGAACTTGGCACACAGTCTTTAGATAAGCCATCCACATACTTACCACATACCAGTCAGGACACTGGCGGGGATCACTGCTGCAAATTTTCAAAAGCCATATTATATATTTAAGATACGTCTAATATAATCTTATAATCACCATTTTATCCATCTGCTGTGTACCTTTTTGTTTTTATTCTCAGCCAAGAAAATTCCCTTGCCTTTTCAAGCTTGTTTCACTTTCTTTTTCAAACAATTCCCCACATAATGTAGAATAGGTACTTTCCTTTACAGAAACCTACTGTATCATCTCACATTCCAAGATTATATTTGCTTAGAGCTAGTTCAAGTTCATGTTTATGTGTCATCCTAGCCATATACAAGTATACAGTGGAATGAAATATTGTTCCTCCTTGTTCACGGTGCAAAAACAGACAGGACACTGACATGGACATTGTAGACAGGATACACATAGTGCATAGTGCAGACAATGCAAATTACAAGGCAAATACATAATACAATATACTGTACACAACACACTGGGGGGATTTAAACCCTGTTTCTGGAATTGGGGCTGGTGCAAGTAGATTCCAGGGTGTTGAGGAGCCTGACAGCCTGAGAGAAGAAGCTGTTGGAGCTAGCCCGTACACTATGATTGCTTTTCCCAGATGGTAGGAGGGCAAAGAGTTTATGCGAGGGGTGGGAGGGGTCATCTACTATACTGGAGGCTACTACATCTACTATACTTAAAAGTGAAACAAGGATCTCTCACACCCAGCTTGCTTTTTCTTTTCTAATATTCTTTGTAATTCACTTCAGTTATCTTCTGTAGCTGCAGCCCTTTCTGCAAGCACCTGAAAAGTGAGATTCATTAACAATGTAGCCCGTCTTCCAAAGCTAAAGGCAAGAAGGCCCAGCCCTACAGGTTAGGGCCCTGGACAGACGGCTCACTGAAGAGCTGCTTTGGTTTTCTGAAGGCAGCTGTGCTCTCTGAGGAGTTCATTGTGAGCCGCATCAAGGATTCTCTTTGCCCATGTGAAGCTGGTCAATGAAAAGGACTGATGTCACAGGCATTACAGCAAGACAGCATTCGACAAGTGGAGAAGGAGACAAGTTTACATCCCTTGGAAGAAATGGATAACAGAGCACACTGCATGGTGTGGAGGGAAATAAATTAATTGTCTTTGTACAGGACTTTCTGCCCTCGGTGCCACTGTATATACTGTAGGATCTGTGATGTGCCTGGCACATATAAGGACAGCCTTCTTAACTTCATTTTTTCTAATACAGACCAGCACCTAATCCTCCAAGCTGCCAGAAATCTTAAAACAGCCCTTTGGCAGTGTCACTCAAACACAGAGCACATTTCTTTCATCCTTCACAGAGGCACTGTGACATGAGTGAGGCGTTAGGAGACGCTGGATTGCATCACATGAGTCCAATTTCATCATAATGAATGATCTCATGATGCATTAATTTGAAGCAATGCTGAAGCAAACTGAAGCCCAGAAGATTCTGGATTAATGACAAGATTTTTTTCCCTACCCAGTTTTAGGCTTCTTTTGTTTCATGTAATATATACAGTACTTACTGTTGTTGATTTAATTCAAAGTGAAGTGTTTTTGTGAGGTTATTTTAAATTGATTTGTCAGATTTAGTCCTGGATTAAATCAAAACTTTGCCAAAGTCACACTACAGTTCTTGCACATAATATTGTCTTTTTTAACAATGCATTCTGCCTTCAATGGACACAAACAAATTTTGATATTTGTGACTGATTGGTGAGTTGCAAATAATCCTCTGAATGAACAAAAAATAATCATGCAGTATATACAGTACAAGAAAAATTCTATGACTTTTAAAATCTTGAATAGCTTCTGTTTTTTTGCAGCTTCACTTATATTGTGTGAAGAAACCAATCCAATTAAGATCAAAGAGCTCTTAGCAGGTTTGTTTTGGTTTCAGTTGAGTATTTTCTTTCGCCTGTCATCAGATTTATAGTCACACTGTCAGTCACAAAGACAGTTAATGTGATTCAGTTGGGCATGTGTGTGAGAGGCTGACAGCATATACTTCCTATTTTAGTGAAACATATAATTTCCAGAAACTTCCTGTGGTTAATTCAATCCACAACCCACCAAATCATAAATTTAGAGGAAACCAGCCTTTTACTCAAACTTGTGTGATCTTTTCTATGTAAATGTTATAGTATATGCCAGTATGTATGACAATCCACAATGGAAAAGGGTTGTAATACTTTCCAGTAGGACAAGCATCTCTCAATCAGATTGCATTTACTCCTTTAAATACTTCTTAGACCCAACACTTTTGTCCAGAACAAACTTATTTATATGAGGGGCTGAATATATGGACTGAAGCAAACACCAAAATACATCAAATAAATGTTTATTCCTATGAAATTTCATGAGTACCCATCTACAGACATTTAGTGGGATTTAAGGTCTTTTTGAGAAGAGGCGCAGGTAGGGACAAGTTCTGATTCCACCAGCTCATGTTAATCATGTTTCTCTACATTGTGCATGGCCATAGTGTATTTCATTATGTAACACATTGTGACAGAGTGCTTGTTATTTTTTCTTTCTGAATGTTAAATACTCCAATACTTCCCTCTACCCTTCTGGTATGTTTGAGAGAGTGTATGTGATACGAATGAAGTGTGAATGATACTTACCCTTTTGTTGTTTCCCTAAAATCACTGCAGTGTTTTTTCCACAGTGTTTTCCCCATTTGGAGTATTGTATTGTATTATATTGTATTGTTTTGTGTTGATCAAGATGGCCGACAGTCACCTTTCCTGTTTGTAGTATCACACAAATGATCTTAAAGGGAAAAGTTACTGGTGAGCCATCTATAAATAACCGATGTAAGGTTACAGTAGGTGTTTTGTTTAAGCGAATATATCATGGTTGCATGATTCTGTTAAAATGTATAAGGTTTTTTTTGGATGGTTGAATACTTTATTTTGAGCAAACTGCTCATGTCTGTTAAGAAAATGTCAGCGAGTCCCTTTAAGAGGATGGTCCTTAGAGGAGGAGGGGCTATAAAAGGGACTGGGAGAGCTCAGTATGGAAGAGGGTGCCTTGGAGGAAGGTGTAGAGAGTACTCCTGTGTAGCTAATTTTTCCTGTTATCCCTATTTTGATGGCAATAAATCCAGTTTTGTTTGCATTTGAAGACTGCTTTGTGGGAGTTTCTTTTCTTTGAGCCAAACCTGGTTACTTGGCCGGTGACACACATGAATATGTTTTGTGACTTTGAATCTATTATCAGATGATGTGTGTAATAAAAGCACTGAGCAGCTGACTCACTCTGCTGTTCTGTGTCCTGTAGAGCCAGTGGGGAGCGCTGCTGGGCTAACTGACTCTCAGGCCACCCAGCCTGCTCTGCTCCTGGGGGATTCACCTGGTGTTGCAAAGAGGCTGAGTGGGTGCTGCAGTCAGCAGGCTGCCAGCTGTGGAGACTCCCCTCTCTGCAGGTGCTGATGACTCTTCTGTAAGAAGAGATGCATGTTTGTGCAGCAGAAATGACGTGTCTTTGTTCAGAGATGCAGAAGGAAAGCGAGTGTGTGGGCGAGTTCTGAAGAGAATAGGCAGCACCACAGTGGTGGAAACCCCCCCTTTCTTGGGGATCGGTGTCAGCCAGAGCCGCCTCACTTCCTGTGACTGTTCCTGAACTGCTTCTCAAGTAAACCCCCAAAGCAAAGCCATTGCGCAATCTGCCCTTAACCTTTATTAGTGTCTCCGATTGTAGGCACACGACTTGACATTTCCAAGCTGCTGTCTACCCACATTCAAACCCACAAAACGAACCTGGCAGCTGAGAGCAGCAGGCAGAGTGAGGCCACGGGGAGGTCACATGTTGCTGGGTATGTCTGTATGTCCCAAACACAGCGGTTGGATACCGGACACTCAGAGAAAAGTATGAAAATTAAAAAGAAGTAACAGTGACCAAGGTGACAGAAATCAGACAGTGGAAGGTTTGACTGAGGTTGGACAACAACTGGTATGAGAGTAAATTGGTAGTTAGCTCAATATAGCTAGATAGCTGGGATTGCAAAAGTTCCGATTTTGGTCATTTGAGAATGTTTTACGTCCTTAGCCTGAAAGCCTGAAAGCTTTTGAATAAACAATTAAAAAGCCACAGTAGATCTCTGGCTAATGGATTATAATAAAAAAAACTCCCCCAAAGTCTTAGGAATGTAAAATGGCAGGAAATTCTTTCCCTGCAGGTAAAAAACATCAGTGCAAAAGAGGACAAAAGCTGAATCTTAGCCAATATCAGCAATCTGATTCCCAGAAAAACAAAAAGGGAAAGGAGCTTCACTGCTGTTGGTTTCCTGAACTTCATCTAACCAACAAACTCTGTATGATAAGAGAATATGAGCCTACTTGTCCCCAGAGACGCTGAAGCCTACACAAAATAGTTTGGTTAAAGCCTGTGGGCTCCCCAATAGCAAACTGACAGGTGGAGAAAATCCTGGGGCATCTTCAAATAGCACAATGCTGGTTTCAAAAGACCCATCAGAGTCAGCAGTGATACACAAACCAGGGGACTCAATTGGAAACTAAAGAGAAGTGCATTTACACGAGAGAATTTTGGCACTTCTTTACACTAAATGTCGTGGAAATCTGGAAAAGCTGCTCATGCCAGTCTCTCTTTCTCCAAATGCAGCTGCCAAAGGCTTTTTACTCTTTCAAGCTGTCATCATCTGAGGTTTCAGGGCACAATCTTCTTTTTTCATTTGGACTTCAGCAGCTCTAAGGTAGCCTGATGTCTTCCTACCAGATCCACTATTGTTCAAGTCCAGCTAAGAAATGAACTAGTTTTCCAGCCCACTGCACTTCAAGCACCTTCTGACATTTAGTCTTTTACTTATTGTAGATCATCCTCTTAAATTCCTTAGACAAGTCAGGGAAAGGTCCATAACATCTACAGTAAGTCCATCATGTTTGAAAATCTGTCATGTCCTGTCATAACTGCTGTGTCTGTCTTTTGGTGTACACCACAATTTTCACCAGGTTCTCTGTGCACTGGGTTTGTAAATTAAAAATGCAAAAAAAAAATCCCAATAAGAGACAAAAATGATTTGTCTGTGAGATTGGAAAAGTGATGAGTATCTCATCTTAACCTCAAAGGATTGCAGAAATGAAATTCTAATTTATAGAGCATTACAGACATGGCGTGGGCAGTCTTCGATGCATCAGTTTTAAAGGATCCAGCTAGATAGACAATTGGAAATAAAAGGGGTTTCTTTGCTTAAGGACAGTAGCTCCACTGGTGAGCTTTATGCCCGTGTTAGCAGAGAAGGAATTTGTAGAGAAGCCATTGGTCATTAATTCACAGAGGAAAAATGTGGTATGATGCTTTAGTTATAAAATCTTCTTCACAAATGAAGCATTTGTACTTGCATCAGATGGAGTCGACAATTAAATAATAATTATCTACAGTTCTAAAGAAACATGAAAAGTCAAGCATCACTTAGAATTATTTTCCAAAATCCGTTGAACTACAGTAGTTGAGGTGTTTGACGACGTAATTAAAGAATGCATCCGCAATAAACATAAACATGCCCAAAACCGTGCCCAGAGCTACAAACGCGAGGAAAGGCACAATTGCATCATATGCAGCAATAAAATACAAGGGGGTCAATCTCATATAACATACAGTACAGTATGTAATACAGTATGAGACTAAGGAACCAGCAGGTTATGGGTTGTCCATGCTATTTATACATTTTAATATGAATTACTATTTTAATTCATATATCCTGAAAGTGTGAGCAGAAGTGTTTGATATGGATGTATATTTAGCAAGGGGGCATTTTAGCCTAGTGCAGAAAAGGTTTTTAAAGTATGTAACTTTAGGTTGTTCATGTTTTTATCTCACCTGAATATGATTTGAAGTGTTTATCAAACCCTGACTTCCTGAGTGCTACAGTATCTGATCACCGAAAATCTTAATCATTTTATGGTATCTTTTTTGCAGACAGTCCCAGCACACACATCTCTAAGTACCCATCTACAGTATCTACCTCATCTCTCTGCACCCTTCCATCTGCCCCATATCTCTGTGGTCATTCTATGTCCCACCTTGTGTGTGGTAATGTCTGTGACAGGTTGTTTTTGTTAGAGTCTGTCCTGTTTTCATCTCATTTCAGAGCTGTGGTTGAGGTGATGGAAATGAAAGGAAGTGTTTATCTATGTTTGCAGATCTGTATCTCTTTCCCTCTGTTTCTCTGTGTGTGTGTTTTTATCTATCTTTTGAATACCCAGTTTATTTTTTTACTCTATATAATGACTTAGCAAAAGTCTCTCAGCTTTTTCAATACGTATGGGATATCATGAGCTTGTAAGAATTGAAGAAAGGTTGCAAATCAGAGGAGGCCAGTAGGCCAATTTAGCTTGTGTGGAAATCAAATAAGTCAGTCAGCTCTAAAGGTGTGAGGAATAATCCATTTTATTTTGTTAAAGGAATTGAATTTTTGCTCAGACATTGTTCCAAATGCTAATACAGCTGCTAATTGTAGTAATAATCCATCTATCCAACTTTTAACTGTTTTATCCAATAATAGCATCACACGGGAGCTAGAGCCTATCCCGGCAAGCAACAAGCTCAAGGTGGGATACACTCTGGATGGCAGACAGACACATACTCACACAAGGCCTAATGTTCCCAGAAGCCAATTAACCTATCAATAGATTTTTGTACTGTGGGAGGAAAATGGAGTAACCGGAGGAAATCCACATAAACACAGAGAGAACATAAAAACTCCACGCAAATAGCAATCCAGAATTGAACTCCAGGCTCCAGTGCTACGAGACAGCAATGTTAACCACAGAGCCACCCATTTGTGATGATAATGAATATGTAAAACAAATACATCTCCTCTAGTTTCATTCACACAGATATCTTTCAATTAACATTTGAGAAGATAAGACAAGGTTTTCTTACATTGATGGCTTTTTCTTGCTGGTTCTTGGTACACCTTGCTTCATAATGGCTGTGCTGTGAAACAAGGTAAACCACACAATATCATTCTCAAGAGCTATCAGGTCCTGGTATGGGGCCAAGCACAGCTGGAGCTGTCAACCAATTGGCGTTGTAGATCATTTACATGACAAGTGTGACTACTGTACGGATCTCTTCTTAATAAAAATAATTTATCTTCTTTATCTTCTTGATAAAACAAGCACAGAAAAGTGTGAATGTCTTCATAAGTCGGAAAGTGGGAATGTCTTCATAAGGTTGCAGTTTACAGACACAAAAAAGTCAAATGAAGAAGAAAATAATAATGCAAAACTATTATTTACTGTTTTACTGTGTTTTATATAATATTAAAACCTATGTGCAAAACTAATGTTAGTTAAAGTCATGAGGATCAGGGCATATTGATCTGCAATAGAGAGAGTTGTTGATGTACTGTGGACTTTCATACTGGGTGAGATCTGCAGGGTTCTGCCAGAGCTTGGCTCAGTTCAGGTGCACCAGTGCAAAGATTTTGAATGGAAAATATCAACTGCTTTATTAGACATCTAATGCATTGACTGTCAGTGCCTTTGAGGATTTGTAATACGTCTATCAATTTTGCTCATAGTCTTCTCTGTTTAAGGGAAAACTGGTCCAGTTCCTTCAGTCTGTCAGTGTAGGACAGTACTTTAAACTACACAATATATCTGGTTGCTCTTCTTTGGGCAGAGTCCAGAACTGAAATATATTTTCTATAACTTAGAACACTGGGGAAAATAATGTCCAAAAAACACAGGACAATGGAAAACGATATTATTCACTGCAGCTGTCAAAGAGTCATCTTAATTGTCCTACACCCTGTAACTTTCACATGGAGTGTTTATTACCCTGCACATTTCCTCCGAAAGTAAAGGTTTTACAAAGAGTGGGAGCTGCTGCAGCACGATAGCTACAGTAGATTATCCAAGTTTTCTGTGGCTCATATACTCTAATCGTTTACCTGATTTCCTGCTAAAAGCTAATCTTTTTAAAATAAGTAAGGGGATAAGGCTCATATTAGGTAATTTTTCATATTCTCTGACCTGATATCTGACAGTTGTGGCCAATGTTTTGATGCCCAGGAAATGCTTGCTTCTGCTGCCAGTCTGGCTCTCACAGTTCTCCTTAATTGTTTCTCTGGCATGTTACAGGCTTGTACCACATAGTTCAGTTTATTGCTCTACCTCCTGCACCCTCCTCTGTGGTGACCAAACGTGTACACAAGTATTCTAAATGTGGTCTTATTAGAACATTATACAATTTTAACATAAACTCCCTTAATTTATATTCTAAACTTTTAACCCTAAAATTAATCGATTGGGATTCTTCCCAGCATTCACAGAATCTGTTTTGGGGATCAATGGGCTTGAAGTGAGCAGAGAGACGTTGACTTCATCTCCCCTCAGCAGCGAAGGCACTGTGACATCACAGAAGAATCAACCCTAAGACCTGTTGTCTCTCTCATATTGCCTAAGACACACGCTCAAGCCGATTGGTGTCTCGATATAGTCTGTAATACTTTGCTTTGCCTACAATTTGCATCTGATGGCACATCCCTCCACACTTGGTTTCCATGAAGCCCTGAGAACACTTGGTTGGTTTCAATTTCCCCTGAGACTGAAATGTCATAGACACCAGACAGACCAGAAGAGTGGAAAAACAGCATGAGAGCAGAAACCAAGAATCAAAATACGTATGAATTGTATTAGTGAGCAGAGTTGAGGGCGATGGGATCTAACAAAACCACACATCTAATCCTTCCTTCGATAGATGGTTGGGGCCCAGAGACTCATATCTGTATATTAAAAACCAGGTTCTACAGTATGTCACATGTCAACTACACACTCAGAACTAAGCAGCACAGTGCTGCCAGTCCCTCTGCTCACATTTCAGCAAGACCTACTGTGGTTTTGCCAGCATCACTCCAATAGTGCTGTACGTTCTGTGTTGTATTGTATTGGGTCGTCCAGATCCGGTTTCACTGGAATAGCCAAGTTTTTTCTTGACTAATTTGCACAGAAAGGCAGATCTGATTGTAGGGAGGGATGTATAGACTCTGAGAAAGTGGAGCCCTACCTGACGGGCATCAACCTTACACCTGTAGCTTTCCCCAATAACTTTTTCAGTTCAGTGTTTTCTTGTAGTCAAGGTATGTAGGTAGAATCTTCGTTTAAAAAAGTGCATCAGTTAAAATTTATTTACAAGATAAAATGCTGCTAAAACAGTAATGCTTCACTTCAGCATGGATTGTCCGCTCCTAGGCCTGTGAAACTGTCCTCTCCAGCTCAGCCTTGCTTCATCAGTCCATGCACTCCACTGGCTGATGGTCTGTGTCTGTGGTCCCAGAGACAGCAGTGTTGGGGAGGAAGTTAAGTAGGCTTTCCAGACCAAGAGGTCCCAGAACGATCCCTGATTCACAGTCAGGATCTGCCCACAGAATCCCAGAGCTGTCTCCAAGCCCACTGCTTTCCCCTTGCCCTCCAGAGAAAGAACAGACTGTCCTTGCACAGACAGGAGCTTGGTTATGAAGGGCACAGAAGGGTGAATCAAGAGCATTTTGACAGCTCTGGGCTGAAGGGCATGTCTGCAGGTGAGGAGTGGCCCCAGTGTTACTGTCTTTGTCTCCAGACCGCTCAGAGATCTGTAGTGCCTTTCCACTGTCACAGATGCCTTGGTTGTCATGGGCAGCCCCACCTAGCTGGCTTGTGTCTGCCCACAGAGGGACCAGCCGGGGAAATGAGAGGGGGTCCCACTTCTCACATCCCCAGTCTTCTCCTTTGCTGACCCTCAGTCTCACTGAGGTCAGAGGAATGTCCTGAGCAGGGCTAGCTTGGCAGTCCACCTGGGTGGACAGTGTGGGCAGGAGGGGGTGCTCAGCCTCCAGGTCAGTTCTGCTGTAAGATTGGGACTCCAAGTCCTCCTGTGAGTCACAGGCAGACCCTAGGCTGTACCATCCCGGGACAAAGTCCTGTGTGCAGTGGGGTAGTAGAGAGGGGTACCCAGGGCCACAGCACAATTCTTTCGCAGCCCCTAGGGATGTCCTGCTGTCCCAATATGTTTCGTTATCCACAGAGTTCGTGGGGAGGCTGTTGCTGTGGTAATCGTGGTCCTCAGTGGGGGAGGCGGAGGTGTAGTGTAGGGGCTGGGTGAGGTGGGGGCTCTCTGGTGGCAGTGAAAGGATGGAGAGGTGGTCCCATGGCTCGTCGGCCTCCGTGCTCTGCGCACACCGCACCCTTGACATGTCCTCTTTCAGGGCTTCCTGTGAAAAATGCAATTCAATTTTGAAAAAGCAGGAAGTGCAACACAAACCAAATAAAATAACGATACTAAGAAAAAATTAAGAAAAATTCAGCAAACAGAACATGAAAGCAACAGTAATATTTAAGAAGGTATTAAAGTACATGCACATTTGTAGAGGGGATCTATTTAATAGATATCACATTAATAAAAAATCTTTATATTCATTTTTGCAATCCTGATGGCCTTTGGAGCAAAGATAAATGTCCTTTTACAACAGGGAACAGAGGCACTCAGAATTTTTTTAACAATACCCATTATTTTACTTCTACACCATAAAACAGTCGCCACAGATATGCAGACTTATGAGATAGATACACTGGAGGTGAAAAACCGTACTCAAGCTTGGGTACAATACACAAAAGTTAAATGATAAAACTCCCCATTGGTCAGAGGACTCTGAGTGAGGTGACTTCTTTAATCTTCATTGAACAGTTTCATGTTGGAGAATTAAACACTCACTAGCTTAAAAGATAAATATTACATGGATTACAGACACAACACAATGTTTAGCTAGTATTTAGAAATATTTTAAATTGGAGTGAATTTTAAAACTCAGCACCTTGCATCCACTTTCTGCACTCAATCTCTAACACTGACTGCACCACTGCACTCGGATGTGAACAGAAATCTTTACAAGGGAAGGAAGGACTCCATTTAATAAAAATATTTCTAAATATTCTTTCATAAGAAAATGTCAGCCTGTGCTCAAACTGATGCTGAAAATTCACAACTTTTGTATCATAAAAATACATCAATATAAACAGGAGGGACAAGCACTGTCTGGCAGATATAAACAGGATGCTTAAATATTTTCAGAAATATAAAAGAATACATCTTCTTCCTCTAAATTTAGTTTGGTCAGTGCCAAATACATGATTGTTTTCACTTCAGTTCAGAGAAATCTGGGCTGTAAAGATATAGCTTACTCCTGTCTTGCCACAACTCTCCTGCTATACTCTTGCTCTGAACTGTTTGTTGCTGTCTTTAGAAAGACCACACTGGTGACCTGGGGTATGTGGGCGATTTCAGGGGGAATTCCAGCTTCACAGTCTGGTCTCCACTCTCTCCCAGACCACTCTGTTGGGCCAGCCAGCCAGGATGTCCCCAGCTGCCACCAGCCCCATATTACAATGTCTCATGGGGCCTACCTGGTTGATCCTGTGAGCAGTGTATGCTTGTCTCAAAGATTAAGCCATGCATGTCTAAGTCCACATGGCCAGTACAGTGAAACTGTAAATGGCGCATTTAATCGGTTATGGTTCTTTTGGTCGCTCCACTCACCCTGGGCCTATGACCTAGTTATATATCTCTGGTGTGCAGACTGCTTATCTAATCAAATGCCTCAGCTGTCCAAAAACATTTCAACAGACATACTCCTCAGCAGACAAATGGACTGCACATTCATCCAAGACGTCATATGCAACAATATTTCATCAGAAAAACACTTTGATCAGTCTGGTCCACTGTGACCGTTACACTATCAATTTTGGGTATGTTATGGAAAATCTCCATCTCCAAGTGTTCAGCAGCATATAGAAATATAGTTCAATTTAAGCAGATTTGTGCTGTCTTTGGGATGACCATACCAGTGTCCTGGGCAGGTGTGTCTTCTTGGATCGGGAATGTATGAGCAGACCTCCTGCCAACAGCAGAGAGAGCTGCAGCAAAGACAAGATGACTGTCAGGGTCACCCACAGCGGCACTGCAGAGAGAGCACACCTCCATCATACACTGTCCCCTGTCCCTGCAGCCCTCCATTCCCATTCCCAGTCCCATTCCCATTCCCAGTCCCATTCCTATTTACATTTCCAGTCCCAATTTCATTCCAATTCCAAGTCCCAGTCATAAACATGTGAGTTTTTCAATCACATGTTTGTACTAGTGTTTAGTTCTAGCTCCTTGGGGCTCACCCTGGAAATCTGAGCAACCCAGAACAGAAGTTTGCACCTTGTTCCCTCTTGTGCATTGATGTCATTTGGACTGTGACATTGTCTTCCTGAAGTGCATGGGTGCGAGACTAAATCACCATGTAGAGTGTAGGAGGAGGTTCTACATAGTGATGTAAATAGCAGTGATTAAGCAATAACCCGTCCAGTCAAAATAAGGTCCATGCCAATTGATCCCCACGCCATGGCACTGACATCATCAGGACTTTAAGTCTTTTCATTGGAGGCAGGGTCTCTGGAATTCACTGTGTGTCCTCCTTCAGACCAGATATGTGTGCTGGGACTGACCTGGTGAAATCGGGGTTCCTCAGAGGAGCTCATGGATGGTGGAGTACAGTATTTCAGTTGTCTTCCATGTGCTTTTTCCTTGCTGATTTTAGGTCAAGTGCACAGGCTTTGATGTCCAATTTGAGGTTAAAACCAGTAGTGGGTTTAAATAATTCCCATTATGAGTTCAGTGGGTATGCTTATTATTGATGAATAAGAGCTGTCTGGGTTTACTTTCTAAATGACAGATGCACTAATCTGTTACATCACATCGCTAAAGCTGTTGATCATAACCTGACTCCTGATTGACTCACATCCTTATTTGGCAGATTTGTGCCTCTAACCTGGCTGCTTTTGTACAGAGGACACTTTGATCTGATATTGTTATACTGCAGAATATCTGTGTCAGACTGTCACGCAGGGTGTTGTGTACTGTGTTGTGTGCTGTACTCTGTGCTATGTGGTGTGTTGTGTGTCATGTGTTGTGTACTGTGTGCTGGCCTGTGCTGTGTGTTGTGTGTTAGCTTGTGCTGTGTGTTGTGTGCTATATGTTGTGTGTTCACCTGTGCTGTGTGTTGTGTGTTGTTTGCTGTGTGCCGAGCTGTGCTGTCTGTCGTGTGCCGTGTGCCGTGTGCCGTGTGCTGTGCTGTGCTGTGCTGTGCTGTTTGCTGTGTGTTGTGTGTTGTGTGCTGTGTGCTGTGTGTTGTGTGCTGTGTGTTGTTTGCTGTGTACTGTGTGTTGTGTGCTGTGTGCTGATCTCTACTGTGCTGTGCTGTGTGTTGTGTGCTGTGTGTTGTTTGCCGTGTGCCATGTGCCGTGTGCTGTGCTGTGTTGCTTGTTGTGTGTTATGTGTTGTGTACTGTGTGTTGTGTGCTGTGTGCTGAGCTATGCTGAGCTCTACTGTGCTGTGTTGTGTGTGCTGGGCTGTATTGAACATTGCTCACCTGGGACATGTTCAGGAACAGAGAAGCAGCGTGGAGGGGACATGGGGCTGTGAGAGTAGATGGAGGACAGGTTGGCCACAGCGCAGTATCTGTGTCCTGCAACCAAGCCAGTGAACACGTGGTTTGGATTTTTTCCATGACTTATCAGTGTCTCCACCTGTGGCAACACAACAACAATCACAATTCAGCCTGCAGTGTTAGATGTGTGACTATTAATCAGTAATTATAGTTCATTCATTAATATATTCATTAATTCACTGATGTCCTCAGGTCCTCCCTTCCCTAGTGGTCTTAAAATGGCTATGGTATGGAGTGCAGGATGGAGCTCCTGACAGAGATAGTGTGGGTTCAATTCCCAGATGGGGCTCTGTTCAGTGTATCCTTGAACCCCTGCACAGTAAACAGATCTCCATTTTACCACTGTAAATGTTCTTAACTGATTTATCTGGTGAAATACAGAATAGCTTTTGGCTTTTGGCTGATTTTTTCTAGTGATGATTGCTGTATCACCTGTTGAGACATGAACCATCATTTGCAGCTCTACACACTCCTGAACCTTCACTGCTGCACGTAGTGGATCATGAGCTCAAACAGAGCACCCTCACTATAGATATCAGATATAGCTCCCATTCCTACTGGGTTCATCCATAATCACAAGTGTGTGCTCATTGTACCCATGCCTGGGTAGGGTATCTCAGGGGAATTACAGGGTATAACAAGAGCCCCGTTTATAATTGCTTATACTGTGAAGCCAGACTAGGACATTGCTGACTGGTTAGGCACAATGGCACATTAGGAGCCACAGTCAGTGTGAGGGGCGTGGTGTTACCTGTGAGTGTGATGGCAAGTCCTCTCTGTACACAGTGACGCTGATATGCAGGCGGGGTGTGACCTTAGAGACAAGCTTGCACTGTGATCGGCGGCTCCTGTAGGGTGAGCAGGGCAGGTGCACCTTCACCGTCACTGACTGCCCCCGCACAGACAGAGAGAGCCTGGGGGAGCTGAACGATGCTATGGGCGCAGGAGCAGGCAAAGCAGAGACAGGACAAAACAAATGTGAGAGATAAAGGGTATAAAGATATTAAGGAATAGGGGGTAATAAAATAGGGAAAGGTGAATAATGAATACAAGGGATAAATAATAGAGGGATAGAGGGATAAAGAAGGTAGGAATAGGTGGAAAAAGAATACTAAAATAGAGGATAAAGGTTACAGGACTAGAGAAGGATAAAGGACACAGAGACAGGTGATAAAAATACAGGACTGGAGGATAAGAGATACAGGGAAATGGGTGATAGAAGGATTCACAACCGAGTGTAAAAATGTTGTACAGAAATTTGATTAACAGTTTTACTGTAATCAAATACTGTATATCATAAAGCGAAGCCTGCACAATTCAATATGTTTGCCAGATGCAATGTCTAGTTCTACACCTTTCTTTAAACAAGGAGCAAATGTTTCAAACAGCTTAAAATCAGGGAATATTTTACATGTATCAAGTAAAAATAAATGTTTTCAATGTTAAAGCTGTAATCAGCAGTAATATATTAATGCTGTGAAGCAAAGATGCCTAACAGCAGTTCTCTGATTTTCATTTCAATTCAGCAAGATCTTAATTACCTAATTGTGCCAATTTGTTTGCCTTACTGGACCAGTTTAATGCTGCAGTCCTCGGACTGAGAGTTGTGACCCTCAGGCACCAGAGATAGTCGGAACTGGTCTAGGGCTGTGGGAGTATGGGAACAAGCTACCCAGCTACAGTATGTTGTTCATGCCAAGACTCTGAGATCCTTGGATCAATTAGCTACTAGCTACCAAGCCAACTAGATGGTAGTTCACATTCTTTGTTAGGTGCGCCTCTCGTTTGCAACTGTCCTTATGTTCTTTTCTCAGAAAGACCAGAACACATGCAGTGCCACAAGCTTTGAATAAGCCTCTCAAACCCATGTCCTTTAGGTTAGCATTCCAGCTAAATATTCTTCATTAGCCTAACTCCTGTGCTTTCATTATGTGCTCTATTTTCAAGTTCTGACTCCAGGAGAGTTAGCTGTATCTCTTTCATGGTGCAAATGTTGAGCAAATGTTAGCTTCACTTACATACAGTAATTAGGAGCTCAATTACAACTAGAAATGGAACACAGGCAAAGATGGAGTGCCCTTTTTTGAGAGTATTTCTAAACAGATTGATTTTCAGATGGAGATAAGCATTTTTTTACACCAAGGTTTGTTGTAACTTTGTTGTATAGCCATACTATAAAATATGATTCCCTTGATTCCTTCAGGAAGTAGATGGATTAGTTATTAGCAAATAAGATGGACCAAAGGACCTCCTTTCATATGGAGTACTCCTTACAGTATGCCTTTGTGGCCACACCTATTCAATATCCATCAGATATGCTTGATCACCTGTAAGACAGGTGGGAATAATTATTAGATTAACGCAACTGATTAAGGGCGTCACATTTTCATCACTGACATCTTTGTCACCTAACCTGATAACCACATAACTAAGAATGATCAATGTAATTAATCTTATTTAACTGGTTCACTTAATTGGGTATGCTTAATTTGTAATTTAACATAATGGAACATAAATGAAAGCGGGACAATATTTTTTCAAACCTCTGTATATCTATATTTTTGTTGGTCATTTTTATTACCTCACCATATTGTCTGAATTAGGGCAATAAGAAGTCCATATGAGTCCCTGATTCTATTTTCTTGAGTTGTTTCCTTATTCTCAGTGCAACCTGTCTTTGCTAACAGACTACCCAAACAAGGCTTTCAGACAAACTGCCCTGTGACTCTGTTCTCAAAGGCGTGAGTGTGTTTGTAGGTCACTGCAGGCAGGGATCCCCAACAGGGATAGGATTTCGGGGCAACACCCAGTCACTCACTGTCTCTTAAGGGAACGAACTCCCGGTGGGACCCCGTCCAATGGCTGCCCCCCCCAGCCCAGACTGCTCGAAGCCGGGTGAAGTGGAGCTGATAAATGTCAGCAAAGGACGAAGAGAGATTACAGTAAGAGAAGGAGATGTTCACACAGCCCGCCACGTTCTTCCAAGGCTCCTTTCTGGGGAAGATAACACCAAACATCAGGGGCAAATAGGAAATAACCCCACCACCACCTCCAAGGAATGTCTGCAGTCAGTGGAACCTCCACACCCAGCTACACACCAACCCATACCTGTTAGTAACTCCAATGCGTACCGAGATCAAGAGCCATACAGATGATGCAGATAACGTTAAAGGGCTTTCAGTTCAAGTTCAATATTGTATTGCCATAACAACTAGTTGCATGGAATTTGGTTTGTTGAGCTCTTACAACTAAAAGGCATGCAATACAAATATACAACATAAAACCAGTAAGAAACAGCACTATTACATACATCTTCACATACCATCCTAAACACACAACCACTAATTAGATGAATTAGTCCAATAGGTACTGTTATGGAACCTAGTATTCCTCATCTTGACTACTAGACACAAGGCTCTTACCAGCGGGGAGGAAAGTACCCAGAGGTTGGGCAGAGTGGGAAGGGCTGTGATTATCTTCTGAGCTTTATGTTTCAGACTACAGACATAGAGTTACTCCAAAGAGGGAAGGTGGCATCCTACAATTTTGGAGGCAATAAACACAACTCTTTGTGGCTGCTTCTTGTCCCAGGCAGAAATGTTACCATACCACACAGTAATGGAAAAGGTCAAAACACTCTCAATATCACATCTGCAATAGAGGGAATTGCTTCATGTGACATTCCAAACTTCTTTAGCTGTCTGAGAAAGAACAGCCTCTGCTGAGCTTTCCTGACCATCAAGGATGTGTTGACCTCCCATTTTACAGAGTTAGAGATGGTCGTACCCTGGATCTTAAAATTTTCCTCCACTTCTACAATCTGAACAATGATGTATAGCCAGTATAGCGGTGAGAGTGCTCTCCTGCCTTGTCTAAAATCTACCACAAATTCTTTTGTTTTATTGACCTTTAGGTGTCATGGCCTCCACATCTAGAGAGTGCTCCTGGTCTGTCCTGTTCCTAGTTTCCCTGTGCTTTACTTGTTCTTCCAGTGTTGTCTGGGGCTTTATATTTCCGGGTCTCCCTATCCTCCTCATTCGTCATTGGGATCAGTTGTCGAGAGGCCCGCCTCACCAGGTCGCCCCATGTCTGCTACCTGAGGGCTTATGTCTCGTTCTGACTCCACCCGATACCTTGAGCCTGGAGCGAACCCCCATGTTTGCTCCGTTCCTGCTGCTACGCATAGGGTCCTTCCGTCTTGCCGGTCTCTCTCCACGGCTAGCCCCCGGCTTCCATGACAGAATGCCAAGCCAGCACTGGACCCCGCGAGCGGTCTCCTGGCCACCCTGGCTTCTGTTCCTTGTCTCCCTTTTCTTCTTTCCTGGCTTTTGTCTTTCTGGCCACCATGGCTTCCATTCCTGGTCTCTCTTGTCCTTTTTCCTGGCTTCTGGTTTCCTGGCCTACCCAGCTTCTGGTTCCCTGGCCTACCCGGCTTCTGGTTTTCTGGCCTACCCGGCTTCTGGTTCCTGGTCTCCCTGGTATTGTTCTTGTTGTTGTGTGCTTTTTTTTATTTGATGTGTTTTGTCCACCCGGGCTCCCATGCCCATTTTCTCCCTGTCCCGGGCTCCCACCTGCTGTCTCCCTGTCCCTGTCCCACCCTGTGCTCAGAGTGGGAGACTTATAGATGTATCCTACAGCTTCATCACCTGTTTCCTATCTGAAAGCAAATCCAGTAGCCAATAACACAGAGTCTGATTGATACCCATCTCTGTTAACTTATCAAAATTCTTGAGAGGGATGATTGTGTTTAAAGCAGTACTGTAGTCATTAAAGAGGATCCAGGCTTACAAGAAGGGTGCTTCTAGATATTGAAAGATATCATGGAGCCCCAGGGAGACTGCATCATCCACTGACCTGTTTGTTCTGAGGGCAAACTGACATTGGTCCAAGTGCATGTTAGACAACAAATTGGCTATGAGTTGCTGAAAAACTTTCATAATAACAGAAATCAAGGCTAGTGGTCTGTTGTCATTGAGGCAGCTTACTGTGGATGTCCAAGGTAGTGGTATTATAGTAGCCAACCTAATTTTGAATTGCCCCTCTGGGGATGAATAAAGTATTTTAAATTGAATCAAATCAAATTCAATTTAATCAAACTGAATTGAAGCAGTGCGTAAGTTTTGCCTGTTTAAGGGATAGATTGAAAATATCTGTAAACTCGCACAAGATTTCAGTGTAGCTGTTGAAACAAGGTCAGGTCCAGATGCTTTCCTGTTGTTTTATTGGCAGAAAAATCACCTTATGTCATGCCTCTGAGTGATAAAGGGTGACTGGAGAGGCTCCACTGGCTGTCTAGGTACAGTCCGCTGCATATTGTTTTGTGCATAGAACCTGCAGTTGAACTCATTCAGCTTGTCTATGAGAAAGGAATCATTAGCTGGAGCAGTTTATTTCGCCTTGTAGTCAATGATTAGTTTCTATATACAGCTTTACTGCATGTAAGAATTTGTAATTATTGGTTTTGAAGTTAGCATCTTCTCCTTCTTTGAAAAGCCCAGTTTTTCTTTTCCCACTATGGTTTTAATTTCCTTTCTGATCCAGGGCTTATAGACCACAAGGATATAGAATTGATATGAAATAATCAAAACAAGACAGTTATCACTTCAACACTCATTCAGCACTATGATTAAATCTTTCCCAGGGTGCTCTGTGAAACCACAACCACGCAGTACTCTCTATCTATCACACATTTGAAACCTCCTGTAATCTGATGTTTGGTATTCTATAAGAGCAAATTTTGTAAGTCATTGACACTTGGGTGATTGTGGCATTTGGGAATGACTTAATTCTCTCTTCAGTCTCCTGGAGTGATTAACTTGCTTTGATCCTGCAAAGGCATCAATTGTACCTGTTATTATATTACAGTTATTTTACACGTTGTTTCTATATTTGACTCTTACTTGTGTGTAAATTATTATGAGTGACTTGTTTGGTGATTTATTGTTGCTTTCTGACTCAAGCCCAGGGGTGTCAAATTGAGGTCCCGGAGGGCTTCTTGCCTTCTGGTTTGTGTTTCAGCCTGAACAGTTAGTTAAATAAGTATGCTAATTATACAGAGGAATGTGGTTAAAATGCCCCTCTGATAAGAGACATTGTAAAACTGTATCATGTGTTGAACCATCTAAAGATAGATAGCACATATAGGCTCCATCAAGTCTATAGTCTGTTTTTTTCCCCAAGACCATGTGTCCAAGGTCACTGTTCATCACCCAAAGAAAGATCCACCAAAGAGAAACCTGAAGGGTGGGTACCAGACCTTAAACTGATTGCATCCTGACCAATCACCACCTGTGATGTCACACCTTAAAAGCTAGCACCCAGCTCATTTTTGGTTGGTTAGCTCACTGCTCCTCTTCTCTCTCCAGCTAAACTGGCGATAGACTTTCCTAACTAAGTGACTGCAAGCAGTCCAAGTCAGGACATAAACCTTTCTCCAATTCAAAAGGCCAAGAGAGTGAGTCAATGAAGTACAGACTTCTTCCCAAGATA
This sequence comes from Atractosteus spatula, assembly GCF_055471065.1. NCBI lineage: Eukaryota > Metazoa > Chordata > Actinopteri > Semionotiformes > Lepisosteidae > Atractosteus > Atractosteus spatula. The sequence goes on from NC_142706.1 coordinate 49,787,145, forward strand.
TTCTTTCTGAAAAGAGAAGAAACCTTGTGTTCCACTGTTATTTTCACTTGATCAATAAAAATAAGACAGTTGTGGACATTGTGCATATCAGAGCGTATTCAGCACTGAGCTGTAGCCAGGACAAACCAAGTTCTCTCTCCAGTCTACCTTGCAGCTGGACCCAAGAAGACAACTGTGCACAGACTGTTTTAAACATGTGATGTAATTATGCAAGACTGATAAAACCTTCAAATTAGACTATTACACTTTACAGTTGATGTATTACCTCTTCTCCTTGTAACCCCTGAATAAACAATAAGCTTTTTGTATCACAGCAGATAGTTTCTATTATGTTTGTGCAGTATATGGCACAAGTGTAAAAGCATTGCATAAAACTGTCAGCCAAACACTCCTCTTGCCACTAATAATAATCTAACCATTTAATGAGTGGTGCCGAAACAGGCAGATCTAGGATCCTAGTATGTGTTCAGTAATCTTTGAAGCAGTGAGTCACATCAAACAAGAAAGGAGAAAGGAACAAGTAATAGGTTTATTCCATGCTGAAAAGAGAAGAAAGAAAACACAACGTTTCGGCCGTGGAGCCTTCTTTAGGTGTGAGGGGCTCCTGAAGAAGGGCACCTTTGATTTTGATTGATTCTTTTGAGTTTGATTGATTCCTAAAAGTCATCGAGTTCTCTCGCAATTTAATGTTCCAATTTCTAATTGTTACAGTACATTTAAACCCTCACATGACTACAATGGGTTTGACAGAATGGAAACCAGAAACTTAAGGCTGAGCCACATTACAAGCCTCTGGTACTCTAAATGACTATTTGCTGATTGAATTATTGATGGATTCGTTTTGTTGCACCTCTTTATAGAAGTGCATGATTTAAGTAAGTGGGCAACTGTGTGTATTTCTGTGTTAGTAGGACAGGGAACAGAGGAAAAAGAGAGACAAAATAAATAGGTTTAAGAACTACGAACATTTATTTACTTCTGAAACAATGTGAAATAATAGGTTTATGTACAGTCAGCATTTTTTACTGAGCTTGAGCTGATGACCCAGATTGGACAATGTCCTCTCTCCATCTTACACCCCTGCGCCCACTTTGTTCAGCTTGTGATGGTTGTTCATTTTTACTCTTAAAGAATTCACCTCTTTGCTTTGACTTTGATTGTCATTGTGAAAATCTTTCCACCTACGCAAATTCTTGCACTTTCAAAGTTCTATAATGCAGTCTACCAATATTTGAGACCTAAGTTGTAAGTTATGGAAACATCTGCTGTTATGATATAAATAAATGAATTGCTTGCTGATTGCTTGCCTTTATTTTTGCATTACAGGTTGTCCTAGTTGTTGTGTTCACTTACAATTGATTCCTCATATAAATGATTGCTGGTATTTATTCTAAATGTACGTACTGTAGTGCTTAGCAGCATTTAATTGGCACAGTTGGAGTGCTAATGGATGTTCAGCCTGATTTTGTTCACCCCTCTACCAGTACAGACAGGTGTTAATAATCCAAAAGCTACTTGAATTATTCTGTAAGTGAGAAACAAGGGCTGTATAAGCTTACATCAAATCCACATATAAACTATTTTGTGTTTAGAAAGTGTTTTCTGCTGTTAGTATTATTTCACTCAGGTCTCACTATAAGGTCAATGTGAATTTGCTTCCATTCCTCGTGACTGGCTCAGCCCACACTCACCCCTGCCTGCGTGTGTGAATCTCTACGGTGTACAGCACATCAGGCGGCAGCTCAGGGCACCTCCAGCTCAGAACGGTGTGGAAATCCTTAGACGTCAGGGTCTCCTGACAGGGAGAAGTCCAGACACCTGCCAGGACACACCGAGGAACAGATCGTCCATCATTCAACTGTCCATCAGTCTGAAGAATCATCACACACTTTTATGAATAACTAACTTTAGTGTTATTATGCACATACTCTGCTTGGGTAATTCCAGTGTAATTCTAGCAGTTTGATTATTATATTTATTGTATGGAGTTTGTCTTCATGGTGAGGAACACCTCTGGGAGCCCTGCTTTCACACCCAACACACGGTGCAGGTGTGAAGTACACATTCCCTGTTTCAGGCATTTGGCCTGTATGATTAGACGGCTACTCCTCAGCCAGGCAGATATGAGCCCGTACCTGTCTTTACACCCCCAAAAGCACAGGGAGTGATGGGTAGTCAACCTACAGCATCTCTCCACAACATCTTTTTCTCTGGTGAAAATTAATGCTTTTTCTTGATGGTTTGTGAGAATGATGCAAAGGGGCTCTGGGTTTTTGTTTTGTCGTTTTACTTTCAAATTTGAGCAGATTAAGCCTGTGTTGTGGTCTAAAGTAAACGATGAGTACTGTGCGCATTCCACATATCCGCAAGCTGCAGGGCTCCATTGTTCTCTCCCTACAATCTGAAAAACAATCACTGTCCTACAATTCCAGAACAGAACATCAGACAGGCACGGCTCTGGCAAACATGAATTTTCTCCAAAAAATGGACCGCATTTCCAAACAATGCTTGAAATTTTCTGAACTTGTTTTAAGGGACATATGAAAAAGAAAGAGATGAAGGATGTTTGTTTCTGTTCGTGATGTGGAGCTACCCACCAGCTTGCCGCAGACTGGACTGAGCTGCCTGTGGTTTCCAACTGCCAGCAACAGCACGAACCTTTTAACTTCACACTTTGAGGGGAGGACTATTGTGCACTTTGCTTAATATCAGTTTTTATTTGGAATGAAAAAAGAGAACTGAAAAGAATGCGAATGAACAGAAAAGCAAAGCACTGACATCTATCCTGTCTGGAAACACAGGAGAGTAAGTGTAGAAGACTCCAGGTGTTTAGTGTCAGAGCACAAATCTTTTAAAAAATGATCTTCCACCTAAACCTCTAGATGTTTGTGTCCATAACCTTTCATTCCAGGTGATCTGCTAGTTGCCCAACTGACAGAGCCTCAGTTTGTGCTTCTTAACTGACTAACTGGCCTAACCAGACCATCTGTTTCCAGAAAACAAGTTCTGTATTATGACACACAATGATTGACCAGAATGAAGGTTTCATTAGGACTGCAGTGGTTCTGTGGTTCCAGGGCTGAAGCCTGTCATCTGAATTCATTGTGGCTGCAGCCCTTTGCTGACATGATGAACCCACAGATCTCAGAGATTCAACTGGTCTTCTGTCCTCTCTTCAACTCTAACTTTATCCTAATTATAATTAAACTTGTGCACTGAGTACTAAAAACACCATTAATTGCTTTAATCTGACACTGACAAGAACAAATTGCCTTTTCAATCTGACAGGAGTGTGAGGAGTTTCACCACCACCAAGTCATAACTGTCAAATAATTAGCTACATTTCCTGATTTAATCTTAAAATGTACGCTTCATTGCACACAAATCTTAACCACAGTCGTTGGTCTTTAAAAAAAGAAGGTTTTACTGGAAGCTCACATTCTTTGAAAATGTACTGTGGTGGTCATTAGTTTGTAAAGATTTCAAACTGATAAGTGCAAACCTTTTGAGTTTTTTTTAAAGTTAAAGAGGTGAACATAAGCAAGCTAGCAGAAGCACTTAATGTTAAAAGCTGGATGTTTTATTACAGTATTTTGTGATTAAAGAAAATATAAACATCAAAAGTAATCAAGGTTGAAGATAATATGAAACTCAGAGAAATTAGTTCCAGACAAAATTTCAGGTCAGATCTCACATATAGTGATAGACCTCATGACAGGTTTAGAGTTTAATAAAATAATACTGTTTGAGGTTTACCAGTTTAAATAGGTTTTCTTGTTTTGCTCTATCTTGACATAAATAACATCCTTCCACAATTTCCATGAGACTAATATAATGTCACCAACAGCTTTATTGGATCATGACTCACAGCTATTAGCACAACACCACACAGGACACATCCCAGCACAATTCCCTGTGGTCTCCCCAGCAGCTGCACTCAACAGAACTTTACCATTTGGAGAAGAGACACCTCTGAGAAAAACTGGGTTGCACATATACAGTATACTGGTGTTGGTGGACCAGTAGGCGCTGCTATTTCCTCTGTATTAACATTTTTAAGCCAACTCCAGAACATGGTGATGGGGAACACTGTGTATACAAGGTACTGTCCTTCAGATGAGACACACACTGAGGTCCTGACTACCTGCTAATGGCACTGCTTGGAAGAGTAGGGATATTAATCCCAGTGCAGTACTGCAGCTAAATTTCACTTATTTTGTGCAGGCTACAAGAAAAAAACAAATTTGCTATCAAGAAAAAAATGTGAGTTATGGTTTTGCATTGCTTCAAGAAGTCAGAAAAATTAGGCATATCTTCTGAAACGTCATCTTCAAATTCACTCTGAATAAATTTCTGTACTTTCGCTGCTAGAGCCAGAAAGTATCTCAAAGGTGTTGGATGAAATTTCCTCTACCATCTGCTCTTCTACAGTATCTTGTTTGGAGATGTTTGCCATTTCGCTAGCCGGCAAATCTCAAAAACTCTCCCAATGAGAGAAAATAGCAAGTTACTGGGTAGAAAGATCGCTTAGAAATTACTGCAACCACGAGAGATAAAAAAGAAAAAGAAAAAAATATGAAAAACAATAAAAAACTTTGAGACTTCACTTCACAAGAATATGAGAAGTTCATTGACCTGACTTCAGACTCTTCCTTACAAACAACTTTTAATGAAGTGCAGCACCAAAAACGAATATCCAGTATTATCAGAGAAAGCTCTTTCTGTTCTTCTCCCATTTGTGACCACACCTGTGTGAAACCAGATTTTCTTCATATGTGTCCACAAAAAAAAAGTACCGCAACAGAATTGGATACAGAGTCGAACATGAGACTGCAACTCACATCCATAACTCCAAATATAAAAAAATTGTAGAAGAGGAAAACTCACTCATCACAGTGAGATTGTCCTGTTTCTACTGGTTTGAAGTAAATGTTGATTATTATTATCAGTACTCTTTTTAAAAAACCTCATGTATTTTGTCTCACTGTGTTTTACTTTGTAATTTTGTTCCCAACTTTTCCTTTTTGCGCCCAGTTAGACAACAGAAAGTGTCGTCTGGTTCTATAAATGTATTCATTTTTTTTCCCTTTTCCTTTGTTAACAATGTAAAAAAATTAAAAGTTTTAAAACCAGAAGGAAACCCTTCTTGTTTTCTTCTAACTTGGTCTAAATGGCGGTTAGAACTTTAATTATTTTAAAGTTCTATTTCAAAGAGATTATTTTATTCTCAATGAGTATTTCAGTGATTAAGCTGTATTGAACTGTAGGGGTGCTAATCGCAGACAAGTTATCATGTGATTAATCCATCCGTTTTCACTTCCGCTTTTCCTGGTGAGGGTCACGGTGAAGCCGGAGCATACCTGGCAAGCAACGAGCCCAAGGCAAGGTAAACCCAGGACAGGGCGCCAGTCCATCGCAGGGCAAGTGCAAGCCAATCATACATGGGGACAATCTGGAGGCCGCAGTAAGGGCTAAGGGGGGAAATTTGGCCCAGACACTGAGATAACTCCTCACTCTTCGCGAAAAATGCCTGGGGATCTTTAATGACCACTGAGTCAGGACCTCGGTTTAACGTCTCATCTGAAAGACGGCGCCCATTACCGTATAGTGTCCCCACCAATATACTGGGGCATTAGAACCCACACAGATCGCAGGGAGGGCACCCCCCACTGGTCCCACCAACACCTCTTTCAGCAGAAACCATAGCTTCCCAGGAGGTCTCCCATCCAGCTACTGACCAGGCTCAGCCCTGCTTAGAATCAGTGGGCTGCCAGTTGTGAGTTGCAGGGCAATATGGCTGCTAGCCTCATCTGATTAATAAATAACTGAAATAAACTCAATGGGCTCATACAGTACAATGCTTACAATTAAAACAAAAGCAATCGATGGTTTCTTCCTTAATAATTGGCTAAATTGCCTCTGAATAGCAGTCCTAGAATGCTTTTTGCAGAACAGCGTCATAAGTAATCCTGAAAAGTAAGAAAAAAGGTTGCCAGGGATCCATGACATTAGCTTCGACAGAAAAGGGTTCCATCATCGAAAATGTTTGAAAACCACTGCGCTGAAGTAAAGAAGTAAAGAAGAGCCTCCTGTTCTCAGTTTTAAATGCACTTTCATGTGCTGCAGATTCCACTTGTGTCCCCTGGATTGTTTCACTCTCCTTCAGTAGACGTCCTCTCGGTTGAGAAGTCCATTTGCCTTTGAGGATTTTCAGTCCTTGAAATAGGTCCCCTCATTGTATTCTTTGTTTAAGCTTAAAAGGCTCAGTTCTTTTAGCCTGATAAGGTAGGACAGTCCTATAAGCCTGTGAATGTATCTGGTTGTTTTTCTCTAGACTGATTCCAGAGCAGCAATATCTTACATGTAACTTGGTGACCAGAATTGTACATAATATTCTAATGAGGTCTTACTGGTGCATTGCACTATTTAAACATTATACTGCATATAGTAACATTCTAATGTTCAATAGCTTCTTCAATAGCTGGAAAAGCTTCCCCGCTTTATCTAGAAAATAATAATAATCTGACAATATTAAAATCTACGTTTTTTTTTTCTTTTTCATAGATGGATTCTTCAAGCTTAGTGTTTCCAGGCTTATATTCATAATTTGTTTTTGGTACCTATATGTACCTATGTGTAACATTGAGCCAGATGTTTGCCCAGTCTTGAATTTTATCTAAGAGTTTTTATCTTGAAATTTAAGCTCTTCTTGAATTTCTTTTTTAGCTTCTTCAGCATTTGGTGATCTTTCTGTTTTGGAATCATCTGTAACTATGACTAGTTAACTAACTATACCAAAACCTAAATCCTCAGCCTATATAATTGGAAGAGCAGTGGTGATGCTACAGATCCCTCCGACACAAATTTCATCACCTGAATTGGAGCATTTACTTCTTAACCATAAACCTCTGTCAGTTAACAAATTATTAATCAAGGTTTGCCTTATCTTGAATGCCTAGTGCCTAGAATTTAAAAGGCAGTTGTTTATGAGGAACTTTAGCAAAAATCATCTGAAAATCTAAGTACAGCATACGGTGTGCTCTGTGTGTATTCATTTCTGTTGTTCACAGTGTCTAGCAAGTCGGTTAAGAGAGACGTGCCTTTTTAAAATTTGTGTTGACTATGCACCAGGATTTTATTTCCATATAGATTATGCTCTAGTGTAGTTCTACTCAGCAATTCTTTGATCTTACACACAATAGAAGTAAAACTTATTTTATAACTTGGTCCAGTTTTAATACCCATTTTAACAAATTTCCTGTCAATGGTTGTTACCTCACTGAAGGACAGTTTATGTTTTGCTGAATATGAAAGGGACAGACATAGTTTGGATACCTGTTGGTCAGACTGAAATGGGAAGCAGATGCTGCTACAGCTCCAATACAGGTTGCGCGGCTACAGTATATGTTGATGTCAGTTGTTTCCTCTGATCTCATATTTTCAGACTGAGAAAAATCTTTACAAGTGAGTCTGCACTCAGTTCACAAAATCATAAAAAAAACAATTTTTGATCCATTTCATTCACAATGTCCTTTACCTTGCTTGCAGTACTACCTCCTTGCAAAACACAAATATCTATTTGAATGTTTGTTCCAATAAGCATGTTTTGGCCAAAGGGAATCATCAGCAGAAAAATATTGGATTTAATTATCTAATTAGAAATCTTCGATCTATGCTTGTACTTACATTAAAAGGGCTTCTGTCTGTCACCAAAGAAATTGCTTTTGGAGTGAAGTACTGTATAAAACACACAATCAACTGATGCAATTTTTACAAATTAAAATTAGTTATCAGTAGTCAGTAGTCAGTATTTAGAGCAGTAATGACTATGTCTGACTTACCTATTGAGAGCAGTAGTCCACACAGATACAGCATAATGAGGGAGCAGGATAGTCGTGACATTCCAGTAGGGATTTATAGCCACTGAGACCTGGCTGTGTGCTGCCCAGATAGACAATGAGAAGTAAACTGAGGAACCAAGACAGAGGTGAGACACAGCTACTGAGAACTGGAGATAAACAGATACTGGGTATTAAATTATACTTACAGATGCTGAGTATTTAATTCTAAGACAATGAAAATTAGAGACACACTGGGAACTAGAGACACAGACACTGAAAATTAATCTAAGAAATAAGAATAAGACACAGAGAGAGACAGAGGCAATGACAGTTGGAGGCACGGTGACTGAGAGAGACCAAAAGGCTGCAGGGCTATCCAATAGAGACCGAGAAAACAGTGGAGTGAGATGCCATCTGAGATGAAGAGATTGAGACTGAGAGCACTTTCGCTCACACAGACTGGTGGTGAGGACCAGGGCAAAGCATGCTGGGAAGGCTGAAGACGGTATCCGCTGACACACGCAGCTGTAGCTATGGAGAGAGAGGCTCAAACAGCTGAATTGGCAAGACTATTTACAGTGCTGCCACACTGAGAAACTACAAAAAATGAACAAAAAAAAAAACAAACATGAAAAATAATAAACATTCTGAAAATAATTTTAAAAAAGTTTATTAGAATTACTATTATTGTTTAGAAGGACTTCAATCGTGTGGATTTTTGCTTGAGAGTAGATGATATGTATCTTTCTACTTTATTTATGTTTTATTATTATTGAGTTTATATTTGCTTTATGTATTGTACGGGGTGAAACTTCCTGCTGTGGAAGAAAGCGCTGACAACCACGTTAGTCGCACCAATAGAAGCAGAGTATGTCTTTTTGAAGTGGATTTTGAGAGAGAGGCAGGAAGGGAGAAGGCGAACGCAGCAGCGAGGAAGTTGCAGCTCTCATGTCAGGTGTCGCTGGCACACTGAGAGTGAGCAAGGGAGGTGTGACAGCACAAGCAGACCCAAGCTGTGCTGAGGGACTTCCCCTTTAAAATGATTTAGACTTCTACACTTGGCCACGGGGCACACCGCACCGTCACACACTTCTCCACGGTTCTAACTGGTGTCTGCTGAGGTGGATGAAGCTGAGGACCTGCAAACACGAACAGCACAGTGTTTAGAAAAGACGTACAGAGAAGGAGATAGGAGAGAGACAGCAGAGTTTAAGCAGATAGCTTCACCACCTGCACTCCTCATTGATAAACTGACATCTGTCAGGTTAATGGCTTTGAGGGGCACATAATAAACCTTTGGAAAAGGAGCTGCAATTTTCATTAAAATCTGCCAGAGAGATGCTTGTCTCTTTTTCAGTTTTGCAGTTGGACACATTGTTGTATAGAAAGTGACAATTATTTCCGATTAGGAGTCCTGAAATCAGTCTAAACTGTGATACTACCTGTGGAAAATTATGTCTTTTATTAAGAAATTCCAAGATAAAGATCTGCATCTACTTCTGATTAGATTAGGGTTTATCAAAGGTAACAATTAGAGTATGAATGTTTGATGCAGTTTATGAGATTGGGATTTTTTTCAAGTGTGCGTATCAGTTTGTAAGTACTATTTTTGTGTGGTGCCTTGATGTTTAATTTTTCTTTTATTATTATTATTATTGCTTACACTTATATAGCGCTTTTCTGGACACTCCACTCAAAGCGCTTTACATGTAATGGGGACTCCCCTCCACCACCACCAATGTGCAGCATCCACCTGGATGATTTTTTTTAACAAAAACTTGCCTTTTACATGACTATTTACTGTATGTTTCTGGGCTGTCAGTGGTATCCATGATCATCACATCAACTGTCCATTCAAAGCCAACATTGCTGTTTACCTCTTGTCTGTACTTACTGCCCTATTACAGTGCCCTCCAGAATCATTGGCACCCTTGGTAAAGATGAGCAAAAAAGGCTATGGAAAATTGTTTATCAGCTTGATCTTACACTGAAAATATGAGAGAAATCTAACCTTTCAGTGAGTTAAAATTATTCAAAGAAAAAAAAATCTTTATAAAAATAAACATTATTCTCAAAAACATATCACAATTATTGGCACCCCTGCATTTAGTACTTTGTACACCCTCCCTTTGCCAAGATAACAGCACTGAGCCTTCTCTTATAATGCTGGATGAGGTGGGACAACACATATAAAGGGATCTGAGACCATGAGAACGTGACCCACAAATAACCTGTAGATGAAAACAAATTCACAGGCATAATTACAGCTCTATCAGGAAATCATATTGAGGACTTACTTAAAAAATTACATTCAAATCATGGGATTGTGCAATGACTTATTACTTTTGACAACACAATGTCACAGTGGACATCTCTAACTGGCTTTTAGCTCATTTCCTTCTTTAAAATATGATCCTGTGCCTTCCAGTGTACATTTGAAAACAGACAGTTCTCAATCTAAAGGAGACATAAAAATCTAGGACACAAAAGCAACTAATAGACTGTAATTACCTGGGGTACTTTTTTGCCTTTAGTCTTGAACAGGAGAGTATGGAGACTTAATTCAAGTATTCAAAATTCTGATGGGTGTGGAAAACTGTACATCTGCTCAACGGACCTCTATTGTAGACGATCTCGTGGTGCAAGAGGAGACTGTTCCAATTGCAGGCTCATGTGTGACAGGGAGCCAAGACTCACCTAAATGTAACCCCAAGATCAGGTCAGGCAGGAGTTATCCTGCCCCAGGATGAGGTCATCTGAGGGAGCACTCTTGCCCCAGGATGGACTTGTCTGATGCTGGGGAGCCCTCTTGCCCCAGGATGGACTTGTCTGAGGCTAGGGAGCCCTCTTGCCCCAGGATGGACTTGTCTGAGGCTAGGGAGCACTCTAGCCCCAGGATGGAGTTGTCTGAGGCTAGGGAGCGCTCTTGCCCCAGGATGGAGTTGTCTGAGGCTAGGGAGCGCTCTTGCCCCAGGATGGAGCTGTCTGAGGCTAGGGAGCGCTCTTGCCCTAGGATGGAGCTGTCTGAGGCTAAGGAGCCCTCTTGCCCCAGGTCTTTTTTATTGCACCAGATCAATTACATTTCTCAAAAAGCAGAAGCCCCTGATGGAGGGGAGTCTCTCTGCATCACAGCAGCAGCTGTTGCATCACACTGCCACCTGCTGGATTGTCTACAGCAGTGACGATCGACCCTGGATGGGATGTGCTGGTTTTCATTGTTTAATAATAAATAATAAAATAATAATAATAGTTAATCACCATTGCTAATTGGTATTTTAAATTGATCTGCTTGCCTTTGTTTATGTTTCTACACTTGGTTCTGAGAAAAAGTGCTAGAAAAAGTGCTATTATGGACATAGAAGTCTCCATGTAGTCCCTAATATGAAAAGATCTGCTGAGTTGCCCTCTCAGGACAGAAAATGCAGGTCTGCTTAGGGTCACGAGGGTCAGGAAGCTTCACCTGTAAGGGCATCCCAAACCCTGTCTTCAGCATCCCACTGGATTTAGGTTTTATTGCACTGGAAAATGTGTAAAATTAGATCTTGTAAAATTAGGATTTTGAGATCCTAACACAATAGTAAATTAAAGTAATTTGAAATCTCTACCCAGTTTAAAATGTTTAGTGATGCAGACAGTTATCTAGGTTAAAGGCATGGTTAAGTGACTGAAAACCCAGCTGGGTGTCTATTCCTGCGACTGCAGTGTCTAACTGAACACCTCATTGCCTCTGATGTCTCAGTCTGTTTGTAGACACTACAGTCTGCTTTCCATTTTTTTGTAAATACAATACTTTTGATTGAATGTTAGAACATCAAAATGAACTGAAGAGAGCATTGTTTATTAGCCATATTGAGATCTTTATTAATCACTCTTATTATATTTGTACAATTCTACTGGCCTTTTTATGTTGAACTTCTAGGGAGTACCTTACAAAAGCACTTTAATGGATCTCTGAAAAGCAAAATTCATTCCATGACTAAAAGTAGACAAAAACACAATTAGGTGACACAGTCACAAAGTACTGCAGACATGCGGACAGACCTCGTTAGAGTAGTGCAGACAGACAAACCCTGTGAGAGTAGTGCAGACAGGCCAACAGACAGTCCTCCCGAGACTACTGCTGATAGAAAGATAGTCCTCGTGACAGCAGTGCAGACAGTGCTAATAAGTGAACAGCAGACAGACAGTCCTTGAGAGAGCAGTGCAGACGGACAGTCACCGTGAGTAAACTGGAGACAGAAGACAGCACTCGTGAGAGTAGTGCAGACAGGCCAACATACAGACAATTCTCATGAGAGCAGTACTGACAGGCAGTCCTCGTGAGAGGGCAGACAGTCCTAATAAGTGAACTGCAGACAGACAGTCCTTGAGAGAGTAGTGCAGACAGTTAGTGATTGTACAGCAGACAGTCCCCGTGAGTATACTGGAGGCAGAAGACAGTCCTTGTGAGAATGCAGACAGACAGACAGACACACAGTTAGTTCTAATGAAAAGGCAGTGTTCATACAGTGCCAGGGTCCCTCCAGCCCCCAGTGGCCTTCTCCAGGTGCACTGCAGTGCCGATGGTCAAGCGGTCACAGTGCTTGTTGGCAATGACCTGCAGGCCAAGTGGCAGCCCTTCGCGGCTCAGGCCCACTGGGCACTGTGTCACTGGGAGCCCCAGGATGTTGAAGATCCCTGCAGGACAAACACATGCTCATATGCAAATTCAACAGCAGTCACAATTCAATCTACGCACACAGATCCAGCTCATCACAGTGATTGTTTAATTCAGCCAAAGGATTTGTCAAACCTCCCAGCCTTATGGCTGAGGTCACGAGGTCACTATATACACGAGGTCTGTATCCATGATCAGTGACAGAAGCACTACAAAATGAAATAATTACTCTCAAAGTTGAAATAATCCTGTGTCGGTGCTGGTGAGTGTTCATGCTGCAGCCTTCCCTATATTAACCCTCATTCATCCTTTTCATTTCAAAGCTCTGCTCTTATTAATAAACACTGACAGACCAGCTTCTTCACTGCATTGCTGCACTGTGGCGACAACTGCAATGTGTGTTTGAGAGAAAATCATTACTGCCAACAGCACAGGGCCACTTCAATGGATGTGCAGGGAAGCAGCTCACCCTTTCACGGGTGGGCAGTAAGGGGTACCTTCAATTTAGTTCAAGTAGGTAGCCACGTCAGCATGCGTAGGCTGCAAAGGAACAAGTAATAGGTTTATTCCCTGCTGAAAAGGCAAGAAAGGAAACACAACGTTTCGGCTGTGGAGCCTTCTTCAGACACCCAAAGAAGGCTCCACAGCCGAAATGTTGTGTTTCATTTCTTCTCTTTAAAGCATGGAATAACCTTTACTTTTTCCTTTGGTACCTTCAATTTATATGTTTGCACACAGAAGCGGCCCCTCTCCACATCACCTTGCTCACGTAGCATCCATATAACCTGCCCAGTCCTTGCACCCCTGGCCTGGTGTGCGTCTACTTCAGTTCTAATGCTTTAGGTCCTGTCGTTTAGCAGTGAACAAGGCTCCTTTCACTGTTCAGTTCACTAAAGGTGAACTCTGCTAAAAAGGACCCTGAATGTTCAGTACATTACCTTCCCATTTTTATCATCTTCATCTGCTGTTCAGCAGTGGATTGCAATTCCTTTCATCATTAATTACCTGTAACCTTTTAATTTGTATGAAACAACTCAGACAGATTCTTGCTCAGGACAAAGTTCTGAAAATAAGGAGACTTCACTTAAAACTCTTTCTGGCCAGATTTAGGAGGAGCCCAACTCCTTCATTTCATTTGATCTCTCTGCAGCCCTTGGTTTGTAGATCACTGTGTTAGCTTGGGTTTTGGTCTGTCTGGGACTGTCCTTATTCTTGAAGCCTTATCCTCGGTGAGGACATTTTACACTCACGTGACCACTAAAACGATTAGCTGTGATGTACCTTGGTGTACCTTGGGGCTCAGCCTTCAGATATTATTTAAGCCCCACTTCTACCTCTGAGGGATATTACCTTTCAACACAACTGTTTTTTTACACTGACTTTGTCCAGCTGAATTTATCTTTCAGGTTTTTCTGCCTAGACAAACAGCTCATCTTGCACAGATGGAAACACAAATCTTTTAAAAATTCGTTTGACTGTTATTCAGATGAAAGAGATGATGGCATTCAGTACCCAGCATCTTCCCACACAGACACATCGGGAGCCAATTTCAGTTCATTACGGGGGTTTTTTAAGCTCGTTATCAGAAACATGGGAGTTTTCTTTGATCCTAACCTGAAACTTGAGCAGTCTGTGGAGCATCTCAGACACACAGTTAAACCTAGAAATAAGCTTGATCTTGAATGAGCCTCAAGTCCACATCATGCTTTTGGTGTATCTCTGCTTGTCGGCCTGTCTTGGTTTTCAAATCTAAAACTACAATTGACTAAAAACTCATGTATATTCCTGGATTTTAGGCTAGTAAGAGTAACATCGATGTACATTTGTGCTGGCTCCCTATTCTCGGTTTGTAATTAAAGTTTCAAATTAACTTCATACTCTTAGGCTCCTACAGACCATTCCCTGAGTGCGACTGGATAGCAGCTTTAGTTGTTAGGCTCCCTCCTGGTACAGCTCCCCCTGGTACAAGTCTAATTCGAATGCCATTCCATGTAAGAGTACAATGTTAAGAGCCTGAGCATGATCGAGTACAGCTGCAAACATCTTGACTGCAGGTAATAAGACATAATTAAGACATGCAGTTACCTGTGTACGCAAAGTTGAAGGGAGTGAAGAGAGGGTGGTGGTGTTTTGGGGCGATATGGGGGTATGTGGGGTACAGTAGCACTCCATCTGACCCCAGCATCTCCTCCAGCTGTGTCTCTAGCTCCTGTTTCTTCTGTAGCACAAACTGGCTGGGCTGTGCACTCTGAAACCTCTCCAATATCGCCAGTCCTACAGATAGACATTCAGGAAGAGTCCAGAACGGTTACTGATCCATCAGCATTATTATATTCCTCAGAGTAGCTGCTGTGAGTTCATCACGGCCTTCCTGTCATTTTCTAACAGAGTGCCTTACAGCCCTGGTCCTAAACAGCCACTGATCCTGCATTTCAGCAGAACAATAAAGTAATTATTATTATTAATAATAATAAACACTTACACTTATAAAGTGCTTTTCTGGACACTCCACTCAAAGCGCTTTACAGGTAATGGGGACTCCCCTCCACCACCAATGTGCAGCCCCACCTGGATGATGCGACGGCAGTCATAGCGTGCCAGAACGCTCACCACACATCAGCTATCAGTGGGGAGGAGAGCAGAGTAATGAAGCCCATTTATAGATGGGGATTATTAGGAGGCCATGATTGGTAAAGGCCAGGGGGAAATTTGGCCAGGATACCGGGGTTACACCCCTACTCTTTTCGAGAAACACCCTGGGATTTCTAATGACCACAGAGAGTCGGGACTTTAGTTTTACGTCTCATCCGAAGGACGGCGCATTTTTATAGTATAGTGTCTCTGTCACTATACTGGGGCAATAGGACCCACACAGAACGCAGGGTGAGCGCCCCCTGTTGGCCACACTAACACGTCATCCAGCAGCAACCTTAGTTTTTCCCACGAGCTCTCTTATCCAGGTACTGACCAGGCTCACACCTGGGTTACCAGTTGGGTTGCCAGTTGTGAGTTGCAGGGTGATATGGCTGCTGGCAATATTACCCTGCCTTTTGAGTTTCGACTATGTTCGATAGTCAATTAATTGGTCTGATTATTTGGCTAAATTAGTGTGTTTACCCAATCCAATAATTTTATTAAGCAATAATAAATAATGTCTTAAAGTATTTCACAGTGTGGCTTGTGAGTTGGCTGAAGAGCCCCATAAGTCCCTGTATGTCGAAGTATCTATTGTATCCTGCCATACTAATTTCCATTTTTCCAGCAGTCTTGTTCCATTCTCAATCTTGAAAACAGGGTTTTCCAAAAGCTTTCAGAATTTAGACAACCTGAATCAGGACCCAGTGTAATCTTCTGTGTCGCATGTTTAACATTTCCCGTTCTGTCCAACTGTCTGGGCCAGATATCGCAATCGAACCAGGAATTAATCTGGCTTCTGTGTTTTGGGCCACCTTTAGAGAAGCAATAGGTTTTTTTGCAGAGAGATTAGCAAAACAAAACAATGTTCATTGTGAGGTATAACTCATGAGTTATGCATTCTAACATAATGCTCCAGGATTTAAATTCTATACCATAAATTATGTATCCAGGTATTTCCTTGGTACAGATTCTTGGGGAAATTGCATCAGGTCACCTTTGGAAATCAAGACCGGTGCTGTACCCAGTTTTCCCTTTTTCCCCTCTTAGCAGAACTACTGACTCTTAGCACTGGGAATGTCTCTGACAGCTGTGCAGACATGACGAATTACATCTAAATGAGATGGGGACTCATCGTCTTGGCACAAGAATTCACAGACGATTTCAAGTAAATGAACCAAGAATGGAAGGAGGGAGAAACCGAGGATCCACAGGGAAGATCTACAAAGAAACAAATCTAAAAGGAGGTTAGACAGAGAGCAAAATCTAAAGAAAAACAGAAGTGAAAAACAAAACAGTGCACCCAGCATCAGGCAATTAAGCGATTATACCAAAATGCTGGGAGAATTAGACACAAAATGCATGAAGCAGAAGCCACAACATTAACAGGCTAGGAAGATGTCATTAGAATCAGAGAAAAGTGACTAACAGACAAGGATGGGGATGAATGCAACATTACTGGTTACACTGTCCTTTCCTCTAATCAGGAAAGACAGAAGAGAGGGATGTGTAGCACTATATCAAAATGAGTATTGAGGCTCAAAAACGAAATCTAGAATAACAGCGAAACACAAATCAGAACACATGAGTGGAAACAATGTCGAAGGGATTTGAAGCTGAGAACAGGAGGTACTTTTATATGACAACAAACTGCTTAGCTTTATTGTTGAAAATGATACCCTTGCTTCTTTCATAAAATATCTGGTTAAGATCCTCGGATCTGTTAACTGCTAACTACTAACGGGCTAGATGAACCAGATGACCTCCTATCATTTGTAACTGTTCTTACGACTCTTTAGAAGGACATGTCTTCTCTTCTGTTAACACCAGCATCCAACAGCCCCTAGACCAAATCCTAATGATGAGATTATGCACATAACAAATATTACCCAGATGTGGTCTTTTCTGCCTGGAATTACACCTGACGTTGCCATTCATTACCGGAGTGTGGAGGCAATGAAGGTCTTCAGGTGTCATTGCAAAACTGAAAGCTGGTTCTCAGCTGTGGCTCTATCTCAGAGGGGATCCGTTGGCCTCTTCAAGAAATAAAAGAATTGACTCAGCCTTGATCCAGGTAAGATGGCTGGGTCTCACTGCCTTACTCTAGAAGACCTCTCTGCAGTCTATGTGGTGGGAGCACTGTAATGTTGAAGGTAGTATCCAGGATCTACCTCTTTCAAAGCAGAGGAATCAATAGCCACTTACTACCAAACAGGTTAGATGGGATAATGGCTTTTCTTCTTTATAAAGCAAGTACTGTGCCTATAAAAAAGTATTCACCTCCCTTGGACTTTTTCACATTTTATTGTGTTACAACATGGATCCATATCTGAAAAGGTGTGTCAAACCAAGGGGATGAATACTTATGCATTCAATTATTTTCTGTTTTTTATTTTTAATTTAGTAAAATGTCTGGATTTTTTTTTTTACTTTGACATTATAGAGTACTTTGTGTTGATGAGTGGCAAAAATTCTCAGTTAAATACATCATGGTTCCATGCTGTAACACAATAAAATGTGAAAAAGTCCAAGGGGGGTGAATAGTTTTTATAGGCACTGTAAGCATCGTTGGACCAGGATAATGTGCTTTGCTACTCCTGTCTGGAGTGATGGAAGGGATACTGATACGCAGAGGATCGTGACAGAAAGAGAAGAAACTCTGACACATCATAGGCAGGGTATTACTATAAACATTAGCTGCAGCTTTTACCAAGAAATAAGTTGGCGTGATAAATGAAGAGCAGGCTGGGGTGGGAGCGTTAATTTCAGCCTGAAGAAGGTTGATAATGTCATTTTTGTATTTCAGTTTAGGAGAAAAGATAGCTTTTTTGGCTGTATATACAGTCACTTTCAATCTTAACAGTAAACTGCAGTAAATGCGATGCTTAGTGCGAGAAACAACGCCCAGCAGTAGTACTTTCCCTTGGGTGTTATTCTGCATGCATCACTAAAATCAGGAAATGAACATACAAACTGTGGCCCTCAGCACATAGCTGGCAGTGGGTGACTGCTTATACATGGGTGCTGATTCAGCAAGATCAGGATTCCCGCTGAGAAGGTAAGAGAGATGTCAGCACAAACAGGCCGTTACTTAAATCACGAAAGATCTGAAGGGTGATGCACGAGAGCACAAAGACTGTGATCATGTCTGGGAAAAGTGCTCTTTCAGAACTGAAACCGACTGAGAAAGAAGAGGACCCATGATCTTCCAGGAGTAAAGAGAATCCTCACAGCTCTATAAATCTGGACAAATTGCTCAGCTGTTTTGAGATGGATGAAAAGTCAGAGAACCCATATATCAATGCCTATTGCACCCTAGCTGGCCAATAAATTTACCAACATACCAAAGAAATACTACATCATAGTCTAATACATTTAATTAAAAACACAAAATGCAATGATTGCAAATATGGAGAAAATTACAGCCTGAATAATTCAGATATGTTTTCAGTAAGAAACATGACACAGAGTCAAAATGGAAGCATTACAAAGCTGGTCTTGAGTATGACCTCCCACAGCATTTATCCCACACACATGATCAGCCTGTGGACAGAAAACTGTGGGCTGTTCTGACAATTCCTGAGCAGCTACAACCAGCCAGTTACCATTGTCTTTTTCTTTTTAGAAAGATTTAGAAAGGCCATAAGACCCATCTAGCTTGTTTGGTAGTTTAACTCCCAAATTCCACCAGTGTGGAATTAACCTCTACTTGTTCATTCCAAATACCACCCAGCAGTTTCTTGAAGGAACCCAAAGTTCAGCCTCAAATACCTGGCTGGGAATCATGTTCCAGACATTCACAACTCTGTGTAAAGATGAATTTACTATCCTCCATCCTAAATAAACCTCTTTTTAGTTTCCAATTTAGTGCTCCATGCATGTGTTTCACTACTGAGAGTTAACCCTCTCTGTACCCCTCTTCTGTGCTTTTCTATATCCTCCTTTCAACTTCCTTTGTTCTAGATTGAAGAGATTTAACTCATTATCCTGCCTGTATATGACTATTCATTCATGTTCCCTGTCATTGAACCCTTTCTAAGGCTATAATATCTCATTTATGGTAATCAAAGCCTATAAAAGTAAGATCTTACTAATGCATTGCAAAGCTTAAAAAGAAACAGACATAGAAGAAACTAAATAGACCCAGATCCCTTTCATTGGCAGTTTCCTGTGGCTCAATCATCTGTGTGATAAGTGATGTTTGTCTCTGCTTCCTGTATAGATCATCCTGCACTTGACTGTTCTACATGTCAGTTGCCAAGTGCCTGCACACCTGTAAGGCGTTTAATGGAGGATCTGGATCTTACATGATCTGACATTTATGAGCCCTCCTGTGTCTCAGTCAAGAGAGGGAACTAGAAGTGAAACAGTGGAAGACAAGACACTGGCAGAGGCCTTGGAGGAGACTCCATTAATACCACTTCTGTTGTACAGGGAAGACTAATATTCTCCCCTGTATGCAACCAAGCACTAAATAAATGAAATGAGTCTCAATAAAATACCATCTGTCAGTTCATATGAATAAGTTGAGGTTAACGCCATGCTGAAAAGTAGAAGGAGAAATCACTGCTCTATAGGGAAAAGGTTATTTCATTATACTTTTCAGTGTGGAATTAACCTTTACTTGTTAATTTACACCTTAAACACTGACATAACTCCCCAAAGAAAAGCTTAGGAAGTCTTAATATCACAGGAATAAACCTGTGTGGTTCCTCTGAGCTCAGGAATCCAGTGAAGGCTAATGTCCAAGAACCAGTGAAAAGGATTATATCTGATAGCCCTCAGTGTTATTAACAGTATTGAAGCAATATTATTAGTATTGTTTGCCACACTTCATCAGATTAGTAGTGTCAAAGACATTCAATAAAGATGATTATCATTGGCTGGCACTGGTAGTAAAAGTGTGATTACCGATGGCTGCGAGGGTGTGTGACGACTGGCGCATGGTCCACTTGACCAGCTCCCAGAATGGCCACACTGGCTTCCCATGATCCCCCAGTAGCTCTGTAAAGGACTTCGGGCGCTGAGGGCAGAGGAACCCAAGGTCACAGCACAGATAACACAGCCCTGAACACGCCCATCCACACTGACCTCCCGCCCCACACACAGCCCTCGACACATCCAGACACACCCCTCGACACACCCACACTGACCCCGCCCCACACACCCCCCTCGACACACCCACACTGATGCCCCCCACACACAAACGCCCCTCAACACACCCACACTGACGCCCCCCTCCTGACACACACACCCCTCGACACGCCCACACTCTGACCCCGTCCCACACACTGA
Source organism: Atractosteus spatula (assembly GCF_055471065.1). Lineage (NCBI taxonomy): Eukaryota > Metazoa > Chordata > Actinopteri > Semionotiformes > Lepisosteidae > Atractosteus > Atractosteus spatula. Next base: position 49,807,572 of record NC_142706.1, read on the forward strand.
CCCCCCCCCCCCCCCACATACACCCACACTGAACCCGCCCCACACAGATATGTCTTGATAGACTGACCCTGCCTTCCTCGTCCTGTTCTGACATCATGGCACTCCAGATCTGGAAAGAGTACTTGAGCTGCGGTATCTGCACTCGTTGAACTTTGATTTCTAAGTCAGCTTCAAGGCGCTCCACTACCTACGGCAACAGAAAACACTTTGAGCTTTTTCTGACTTCACAGCCCTGAATCTCCAGGAGCCTTTCTACCAGAACTCCCTCATGACTGGCAAAGACTGGGGTCAGAGCACAGAGGCCCAGAGAGACTGGAGAGAATGAGAGCCAGTGTCAGGGCGACTGAGGTCTAGACTTAGAAGAATACTGTTTTAGTAAAACCGTAGTACACAGCGACTTAATGCCAGAGTCAGGCAAGCCTGCTCCTCACCTTTTTCTGTGCTTCAATTAATTGCATGTCGATGGGAGACACAAAAATAGAGCCGCCATCATGAGGAACCGAGAAGAATCTAAGCTTCTTCAAGTCGACGTCTGAAGACAGGTCTAACCTGCAGAGTACAGAACACATGACAAAACACACAAATGCCTTAACAGCTGGATCCAGAAGGAATCATGCACAAGTGGAAATTGCAGGGAAGGGCATTTAAAACTGAGAACAGGAGGCGTTTCTTTAACCAAAGAGTTGTGGAAGTCTGGAACGAGCTTCCCAGCCATGCTGTTGAAGCAGATACCCTGGATTCTTCCAGGAAAAAGCTCTCTTAGTATCTCTTAGTATTAACATCACCTTGGTCACACACCTCCTGGCCTCAGTGCAGTGTGCAGTGAGGTGTTTGGGGTGCTGTGTGAAGAGTATGGATGAAGTGAGGTGTGAGGAGTGCAGCTTGCAGTGTTGGGGTGCAGTGTGAAGAGCTGGAGTGCAGTGAGGTGTGGGGGATGCTGTGTGCAGTGTCAGAGTGCAGTGAGGTGTGTGGGGTGCTGTGTGTAGTGTCAGAGTGCAGTGAGGTGTGTGGGGTGCTGTGTGCAGTGTCGGGGTGCAGTGAGGTGTGTGGGGTGCTGTGTGTAGTGTCAGAGTGCAGTGAGGTGTGTGGGGTGCTGTGTGCAGTGTCGGGGTGCAGTGCCATATGCAATGAGTGTGCCTTGCAGGACAAAGTGCTCTTTACCTCTCTGCATTGGGCCCAGCCATAACCCGCAGCATGAGTAGCAGGTCCTCAGCATAGCGGCACATGGGACCTGTGCATAGGAAGTTATTCTGCAGACCAGAGGCACAAGGGAACTGACCCTCATTGGGTACAACACCTAACAGCACAGAGAGAGAGAGGCCCCACTATTACACACCGTATAACACAGAGAGCAGCTGCACCGATACACACAGAACAAGATAGACACTGTTACACGCTGAATAACACAGAGAGAGGCTGCACTGATGCACTCTGAATAACACAGAGAGATAACGTTACTCACTGTAGAACACAAACAGACACTGTTGTTATACTCTGTATAACACGGAGAGACACTGTTACACACTGTATGAAAGAGAGAGGCTGCATTGATACACACTGTATAACACAGAGAGCAGCTGCACCGATACACACAGAACAAGATAGACACTGTTACACGCTGAATAACACAGAGAGAGGCTGCACTGATGCACTCTGAATAACACAGAGAGATAACGTTACTCGCTGTAGAACACAAACAGACACTGCTGTTATACTCTGTATAACACGGAGAGACACTGTTACACACTGTATGAAAGAGAGAGGCTGCATTGATACACACTGTATAACACAGAGAGATTGTAACACTGTATACCAGAGAAAGAGGCTGCACTGTCAACTACATTAGAAGAGATAGAGCAATGTCATCCACAGGAAGTGGAATGGTACTAACTGAAGGAGTTTGGACAGCAGCAACAGTGACACTATGTGTGCTGCCGACATCTCTTGGTAGCAACACACTTAACAGCCATTTCTAAGACAGTTGTAACCCTTTTACCTGTCCCATCTCTGGTCACAGAGCCATGAGAAATGTTGAGTGCCCTGAGGTAATGTTACTGTAGAAACACCCTGGTCTCTCTTCATTGTCCAGAAGAGGGTGTCTCGAACAGACAGAGAGACGGGAGAGGCACAGATAAACCCCTGTGTGACCTCATTGAGGATGTTATTCCTCTGGGCATGTCACCTGATGTGAATAAAGGTTTTACGACCAACATGTGACAGGTGGGGTTACCTCATCCTTCTGCAGCAGTAAGACTGGGCTTGGATGGACAGCGTTCTCGGACACACGGGGTGGTCAGTTGCGAGGGTAATACAAGAAAAAATACAAATACAGTATTGCCTTCCAAGGTATACGTTACATTTTGCTTCAAGGCAAAGTCAAAAATAAAAACCTCATTTTAGATCATTGTAGTGTTTTTAATATAAACCATTTTAAATTGAAACTAAATACAATTTACAGTATGTAATTATAATGCATAAAAAATTGGACTGACTGAAATGTCGGCTTTTTAAATAAAAAAAAATGAAAAATGGGAAACACTGAGACTGAAGAGGATACTGATGAAAAAGACTGGTGTTTATGCTGATGCATTATCTATATATTCGACCTGCTTTGTGAGGAGGTAGTACAAAAGCGAAACAGAAAATTCTACACTCCGAAGCCTGTCTGTTACATTATACTAACAGGCTCAATCAAGCTAGCTTGCTTCAAAATAAATAAAAACTGGGCATTTCTCTGTTGCCAAGAAATTGCACCGAACATCACATCATCAGACCAGGAAAAGAAAACAAAATGGACTTCTTAATAATACTAATTGTCTGGTTGGCTATATGGAAGCTACAGATATCTTACACCTCCTAGACTGTGGAAGCTAAAGACAGTCAGGCCCAGGGCCAGGCATACACTAGAAGGTAGCAAAGAAGGTTCCATAGTGCCCTCTAGTGGTCTGGAAGGTAGATGGTCTCTTTACATACAATTGCTTTTAGGGTATTATAAAAATACCAAAAATATTTCTTAAACATTTGTCAGGGAGAAGGGATGTTCTTTGCACATTTTTTTGTCTTTTGACTAATGTACGTCAAGGAGCAATTTACCTTTAGCAGGCTGCAGGTGGTAACAAGAGGAAGAACCTTCTGAAATAACAGGCAAACTCTCAGGCCAGATAGCGAGATCTCTTGCAGAGCCCTGGGGAGGTGGATGGTTTGTTCCACTGCACTGATCCTGGAAACTTGGAATGAATGGACTTTATTGTGCCTGCTGTTCTGAAATCTTTTTAAGAGGTCTTGAAGAGATTGACTTCTGACTCCAGTTCTAAAACCTTCATTGAAGGACTTGTGTACTTGGATTATTATAGGCATATCAGGCCCTAAGAAGACCACTTCTCAGCAGGGGCAGGTGACGGGATGTTATGTTAAAACTGTACAATATACTAGTAAGACCTCATCGAGAATACTGTGTACATATTCTGGTTGTCATGTTACAATTACTGTTGTGGAATTAGTGCAGAGAACAGCTGTTGGATGTGTTCTCTGCTTTACAGGAATATCCTACACCAGGGTGCACAATTTCAGTCCTGGGGGGGCCAGAAGGTTTCTGGCTGTCTTCTCTTGTGCCCTTAATTACATACAGTAACTGAACTCTGTGCGGTTAACTAGACAAGCCAGAGGCTTTCTTTATTCTAATAAAGCCGAAGACGTGAAGAGACCTACAGTATACCTGTAGACCTACAGTATATCTTCAGGAGCTGGACAGCAGCTCCTGAAGACTGATGTTGGGCTCCCTTGTCCCTCACTGACAGGCTGAAAGAACCGAACATCTATAGTCTTGAACAAAGTATGGTGCAAGAATTCAAATTCCCAAGCAGGCTTGTTAAGAATCAGCAGTGCAACACGAACCAGGAACTTGCATGGAAGAGGAAAGTGCATTTAAAACCAAGAACAGATGGGACATCTTTACACAAAGGGTTGTGGGAGTCTTACACTCTTCTTGTGTTCCAGTGCCACTCCCAGGGTGAATGTAAGGCACAGGTGACATGTGGAAGGTAAAAGAAGGTATATGTCTGACCTGGAGTGGGCTTGTGTCCGAAGATGCCATTAAAGAAAGCTGGGAGACGGATACTTCCCCCAATATCGGAGCCAATCCCAATAACTGAGGCAGCACTGCCAAGGATACAACCCTCTCCACCTGCAGACAGGGAGAAAGAGAGGAGTAATTAATACTACACTGTAGTAGTATTAGTAGTATTAATACTGACCCTTTCTGAACACAAGGAAAGTAATACTAGAGCTCTGTCCGATTACAGACAGTGTATTGTATATACACTGTGTTGATAGTGACAGATGACTGTGTATACCATAAAGTATATAGGAACAGATATTGTTAATACAGTTTATTGCATAGAAACAGTGTTTTGAGTATACACTGTGTTGTACAGCCAGTGTATTGAGCATACAGATAGTGTGGTACATCCTATATACAGACAGTGTGGTGCACAGGCACAGTGTATTGTGCTTACAGTGTTATACAGGGGACATTCTTTATGAAATCAATCACTTTTTGATCTTATCTATTTTTTATCTTATTAATTTATCTTTATTAATTATCTTAACAAATTTCCATACTTTTGCTAATTGGAAGGAGAAGTTAGTGTCGTGTTTGGACCTGAATGACCAACTAGTACTCTAGACAGAGGTGAGCTCAGGATTCAATCACCTTCACTCGCGGGCTCATACTTCTTATCTCACTCTTATCTCACACAGAGTCACTGAGCTGTGTATAAAACTTGTTTATAGGAACACTGTGTATACTGCATATATTATGCAGCTGAAATGCATTTACAGCTGAGACACTTCTTTACCAAAAATGATTTTGGAAGAATGGAACAAGTTACCCAGCCACATTGCTCAAATCTTATACCCTGGCTTGTTTCAAGACACAGTCGGACAAGATCCTCAGATCAACCATTAACTACCAAAAGGGCTACATGGGTAGAATGGCCTCCACTCATTTATAAACTTTCCTAGGTTGTATAGTGACAGTGTGCAGTGTTCAGGTACACTGTGTGCTACATAGTGAAAATGTGCAGTGTTCTGGTACAGTGTGTGCTGTATGGGGACAGTGTGCAGGGTTCGGGTACAGTGCATGCTGTACGGGGACAGTGTGCAGTGTTCAGGGACAGTGAAAAGTGCTGACCAGAGCTCCCTCCCACAATGCGATCGGTGCTGTAGGGGTTGTTGGTGGTACCATACAGCCAGTTGCTGGACTCCAGCCACATGCAGACCTCACTGGTGTTGGTAACTCCTAACGGTATGGCTCCTGCCCTCTTCAACAGAGCCACAGCCGAGGCATCACTTCGTGTGATTAGCCCTCTACGAGACAGCAGGCCTGAGGTTTGTGGCATTCCTGGAGAGAGAGTGTAACACTGTACATCACTGGTCAAGCCAATAAAGATCACTGAATTTGAGAGAAAGATGGTACAGGGCAGAGAGAGATGCTTAATACACTCTACCGCCAGTGAGATGCAGTACCAACAGATACCAGTAGTGTAGAGAGTGTGGAGAAAGAGACACAAATACAGACAGACAACGTACAGGGACAATACGGAGACCGTAAAAGAGACAGAGTACGAGTATGAGAGACCCAGAGAAAGCTTATCCAGGCGGGCACAGTGCACAGAGAGCCACGCAGCCAGTACCCTGCAGAGCGAAAGCCTCCTTCACCGTGAGGGGCACGCCCAGCAGAGGGAGCCGGTCCTGCAGGCTGTCCTCGTCCCCGCTCTCCTCCCGCACCAGCCGGTCCACCTGGGCTGCCTCCTGCAGGGCTGCGGGGAACCTGACGCAGACAGCAAAGCGCAGCGTGTGTCAGAACAGGGCCGAGCACTGCACTGAGCACTGCGAGAGCCGTTCAAAGGCACACGCACGCACGCACGCACGCACGCACTGTGAGAGACTGTATAACAAAACCAACGCCACGTCCACTTTCTTAATCATTAAAGCACTAGTACTGAGGGAGAGGTGTCCCGGGACAGTGGGGTACAGAGAGGAGGGAGAGGTGTCCTGGGACAGTGGGGTACAGAGAGGAGGGAGAGGTGTCCCGGGACAGTGGGGTACAGAGAGGAGTGAGAGGTGTCCCGGGACAGTGGGGTACAGAGAGGAGGGAGAGGTGTCCCGGGACAATGGGGTACAGAGAGGAGGGAGTACCCAGGGACAGTGCCATACAGACAGGGACAGTTGTCCTCTAGGGAGATGCTCACCTGTCCTTGACCACTGCATTGATCAGCGGATTCACCTCCTGTATTCTGTCAATATAGGCCTGGACCACCTCCACACACGACACCTGAAACAGCAACATTCCAGTCACACAGTGCTGCACAGAAAAGGCATTTAGAAGGATTAGCCCATGATGATCTAAGATATCCTTGCTTTTTTGGGAAGAAGCAGGAAAGCACTTGAGGTCACAAATGAGAGGAGGTTATTTCACCCATGTAGCTCATTTAGTAGATACTAGCTAATTGACAATGAGGATCTCATCCAACTGCATTTTGAAGGAAGCCAAGGTAACAGCTTTCACTACAAAGGCAGAGCGGTGGCACTGTAGCTAAAGATCTCCGCCTGTGGCTGGAAGGTTGCCGGTTCAAATCCCGCAGCCGGCAGAAAAATCCTACTCCGTTGGGCCCCTGAGCAAGGCCCTTAACCCCAAATGCTCCAGGGGTGCCGTATAAATGGCTGACCCTGCGCTCTGACCCTAAGCTTCTCTCCCTGTCTGTGTGTCTGAGAGAGAGCAAATTGAAGTATGCGAAAAGACAAATTCCTAATGCAAGAAATTGTATATGGCCAATAAAGGTGATCTTATCTTACTCCACACTCCCACAACCCTTTGGGTAAAGAAGTGTCACCTGTTTTCAGTATTAAATGCATTGGCATGATGTTTTCAGTTCAGCCGTCTGGTTCAAGTTTTGCTGTTCATTCATAAAAGTCCCCAGATTGACTTTGTGAGTGGCTTTGAGGATTTGGAAAATTTGTATCTGGTCCCTGACCAGTCCTCACTGTTTAAGTCTAAAAAGGTTAAGCTCCATCAATCTGTCAGTGTAGGACATTCCCTTAAGATACAGAATGTATCTGGAAGTTTTATCTGGACTACACAATAGTTGTGTCTTTTTCATAAGATGAAGATCCCATTACTTTTAACTTCTTTCCTATGGTACAGTATTTACCTTTTTCTTTTGTTTTCCCACATCATAGATATTGAAACATAAGGCGTTGCTATGAAATGTCTCCACTTCACATTAAAGAAAATTATATTGCTGCCATGAGATATTGATCAGTTCAGAAAAGAGCAACCATATTCAGACCTGAGCTTATAGGAATGTCCTACACTGACCAGTTAATCTTTCAGTCTTGAACAGAGAAGATTACAAGGGACCTGTTTTAAAATTCAAAATCCTCAAAGTCAATGGAATTGTTTGTTCAGAATCATGAGCCTCAGAACACAAGCAGAAACTACAGGGCAGAACATTTAAAACAGAATAAGAGGTGCCTGGTACTTTACACAAAGGGTTGCAGGAGTATGGATAAAGCTACCCAGCTACATTGTCTAAGCTGATACTATGTCTTATATTTAACATAACTGCTGGATGAGATTTACATATCAATTACCTCCTAGCAACTTAACGAGCTTGAAAGGGTGAAGCAATTTAGGTTAAAAATGTTTCAGTTCTGAAACAGTTCTCAAGGATAAAACAACATGCATGACTGCAATAATGATGTACTTATATAGCTCTACTTGTACGTGCTAATTAAGGAATTATACATTCCTATGTTGTAGTCTATGTAGAGGTATGGATTGCCAGTTTATTGACTCTATTACACAGTATATGGACTTATGATGTGTCTCTGTGGTTGTTAAAAATCCCAGGGCGTTTCTTGAAAAGAGTAGGGGTGTAACCCCGGCGTCCTGGCAATCATTTCCCATCAAATTTCCCATTGGCCCTTACCAATCATGGCCTCCTAATAATCCCCATCTATGAATTGGCTTCATTACTCTGCTCTCCTCCCCACTGATAGCTGGTGTGTGGTGAGCGTTCTGGTGCACTATGGCTGCCGTCGCATCATCCAGGTGGGGCTGCACATTGGTGGTGGTGGAGGGGAGTCCCCATTACCTGTAAAAGCGCTTTGAGTGGAGTGTCCAGAAAAGCACTATATAAGTGTAAGCAATTATAATTATTATTATAATTATGTGCCAAATAGTATTGTAAATTGCCCTAGATACTGCTGTTTATATGCTTTTTTGCTACATTTGGCATTTTAAAAAATCCTTGAAGGCATCAGACCACTTTGTGCCTTAATCAGATAAATCCAGGAATTCCTTGTACAGTTTCACAGTACTTTGTACTTCCCTGTGATTTTCAGGGAAAATCCATGAGCTTTGCCCTCTTTCAGTGGCCAATGCAAGGTTCAAATGCACTGAACTCTGAGAGACTCTGGTATCCTTTGGGAGACATTGGAAGATTTTGTTCTGCTCTTAATCCACTTTAAATACACTCCTTAATCTTAAATCCACTCTTAAAATGACTTTTATACACTTGTTTTGCTTAATCTATTGTGCTATTGTGAATTTATGTACTCAGTGTATTTTGCGGTTTTATTGCAAAGTGCTTTGACATTCTGTAATGAAATGTACTGTATAAAATGAATGGTATTCCCTTACAGCTAAAATAGTAATGCAAAAAACAATTGCCTTAGATATTACCATCAACAGTGATACACACCAACAGAGACAATAACTAACCATAAGGAAATACAGTACTATGTCCTTTATGAATATTTCTCTTTTCTTAGTTCAGGTGGGTAGCTGCATCAGCATGCGTAGGCTGCAAAGGAACAAGTAATAGGTTTATTCCATGCTGAAAAGAGAAGAAAGAAAACACTACGTTTCGGCCGTGGACCCTTCTTCAGGAGCCCCTCACACCTGAAGAAGGCTCCACGGCCGAAACGTAGTGTTTTCTTTCTTTTCTTTTCAGCGTGGAATAAGTCTATTACTTGTTCCTTTCTCCTTTCTTGTTTGATGTGACTCACTGCTTCAAAGATTACTGAACACATACTAGAATCCTCGATCCGCCTTTTTCGGCACCACTCGTTAAATGGTTAAATTATTATCAGTGGCAAGAGGAGTGTTTGGCTGGCAGTTTTATGCAATGCTTTTACACTTGTGCCATGTACTGTACAAAGCGTGTTCCTTACAATCGGAGTAAAGCACCTCTCAAAAGTAGGACAGCAGTGCCACTCCGGTAACGAGAACCCACAACCAACACAAGGTTGAGCCGTCCCGACCCTAGGACACTACAAAAGTCCATTATCTTTCTACTCATATTTTAATTTGCAATTTCTAAGGATTCTGTAAATAATAAAGGGGAACTTCGACAGCATTCACCCTCTCACAATTCGCTCTGCTGCTCCTCTACACGACCTGTCCTTCCGCACAGACCCTCGCGAACGCACCGGCAATAAGAAAACAAACCCGGAACACGTTCGCACTGCCGCTTCGGGCAGAATTCCCACTCCGGCACGGTCACGCACCTCCCTGCGGCGGATCTTGCGCGCCAGCTGGACCCCGGACAGCAGCAGCAGAGGGTTACTGACGGACGCGAGGCGGGGCAACCCGGGTGGGCGTCTAGGACCGAACAGCTGGAATACAGCGAAGAGGAGCCAGGCGAGGCCGCGCAGCCCCCACACAAGACAGCGTTCCAGGTAGCTGAGAGCCATGGCGACAGCCGCCCTGTGTCAGGAAGCACCTGATTCCTGATAGTTTGGGGCTGTACCCTGCAAGCTTATCTAGTTGCACTTCCAGGTTAGAGTGCAGCAGAGCCGAGCGGCGGTCTTTACAACTGCCCTGTTCTGTGAGCGAGTGGCGTGAAGCTTGCAACAGCCCCGCAGTGCTGTCATTGTTGTGCCTGTCTTGGTTTGGCAGGTTCAGATTGGTGCACTGATAAAGGCGGGATCATGGGAGCTTTTAAACATGATTGCGCTCACTTTTATTGCGGCGGATCTAGGCCTTTAACTGTTTAAACGTCCTCGACAGGTAAGGCTGCTGTAGCTGTGAGCACCTATTACCCCTGATCACACACACTTCTAGAATTATGGTGTTATTAGTTTAGTAAGAGTTCTGGTCCAGGCACTTCTGCTGCACACTAAGGCACTATACTCGGACTGCTCCAGTAAGTGCTAGTAAATGGTAAATTACAGTACATACACCTGGTCCAAAGCACTGTGCATTAAAACACAGGCTTTATGTCATGAAGTCCTCATAATTATTTTTATGGGCACCGGATGGGCTATTTACTGTAGCCTTGGGTAGTGTATCAGATAGGATTTAATGTTGGTGTCATTAGAGGGCAGTAGTGTATAGATAAACTCTTTGAATTGCATACATTGTTCTGTACAAACATTACAGCTCAGTGGAGAAAAACATAACATAAACCAGTGTGAATTGGCTCTCGGTGAAAAGTCAATAAACATGTTCGGAAACGATGTCCCACATCATTATTCCCAGCATCCAAGTTACAATGAGTAAAAATTGAGATGTCAATGTGCCCCCTGTTTCCTTGTAACCCTGTGCATATCAATGGCTGGGACTGACCACTGGGCGGCAATACTGAGCCCTGTTTGCTGTAGATCATCCCGGGTAGCAGCACCAGGGGCGTGGGTGCTCTGTCAGACTGCTACTCCCTCATATGATATGATATATATATACATGATATATGATTTAAAAACACAGCACACACAAAACAGTACACTGTTAAAAACAGCACATCACAGAGCACAGTTTAAACACACAGAGCACGGAGTCAGAGCAGAGAGATGAGCTGTCTGGAGGACCTCATGGTCTCTGGGGTGTTTGCTCCCCTGAAGAGTTCTGGGTTAGAATCTGTCGTGCGATGCTCATAGCTCACTGTCCTCTCCACCCAAGCCATTATAAGAGCAAAATCCTACTCTGCTGTAAAGTCAACAGCAATGAAATGATTTTTAGTTATTAAGACTGATAATGTAGTTTTATCTTCTACAGAGTATATCAGTGTTTAGTGTTAGTGTCCCAGGTCTATAGTCCCACCACTTCTCTTTCAATCACCTGCAGTTTAAGACCTTAACATGGAGGAAGAACTGGACTGATCCAGACTTCCGGTATGGACTAGGAAACCCTTGCCTGTGTCAGTGGGTGACTCAAGAACAATGTCTTGGTGCATGAGGGGGCAACAGTGTCACAGGCTCCTGGAATAAGCTTTCTGAGATCTGTATGAGCCCAATGACTCAAACCAGGCAGGGATGAGGAGAGGACACAGTCACCGGGCTTGAATTAATTAACCTTCACAGTTCTGGCCCTGATTAGCAGCCCATTTAGCAGTTGCAGGTTGGGATATATAGATAAAAGTGTAAAACTGAATTTAAAGGACATTGTGCTAAAACTGTGCAACACACCTGTTAGACTTAATTTAGAATATGGTCTACGATTTTGGTTGCTGCAGTAAATAAAATATATTGGATATAGTATATGCATTAAGATGAGGCGAGTAAGTGAATGTCTTATTCTAAAAGGCTGAAAGAACAGAACCGTTTTCATCTTGAATAGGGGAAATTATGAGAGAACCTCTGATATGGGTGTTCAAAATCTCCAAAGACACTGACACAGTTTGCTCAGTCGATTTCTTTAAAATTAATAGCGGTACACAAATCCAAGGATGTCTAGATCAGGCTACCCAGCCAAGTGGTTAAAATGTGCTTTTTTGGAACTACTCTTAAAGTACAGTGCTTTGTGAAGGTTTTCTGCTTTAAAGGCACTCTGTAAAATAGTTTGATTTCTAACCCATCCAAGTTTTTAAGAGATGAAAACAGTTAAATAAGTTATCAGTTGAATGCTTTAATGGACGGTTTCTTTAGACTTTGGTACAAGCCTGCAGGGGAAAGTGTGGCAGACGTGTTGTTCCTGGTGGAGGTTGTTCGGATTGGGAGGGACAGCGGAGGGAACTCATGCTGGCTGTGGATCAGCAAAGAGGAGTTAAGCTGGAGGCCGGAAGGAGAGGAGCGGTGACTAGCTGTCATTGCTAACCTGCCGGCAGGAGGCCATTATGGATAAGGGTCGGAACATCAGATGACAGCTGGATTCCATCTGATGACAGCAACTCCTGGCCAACAGCAGTAGTCAATCCAACAGTCGACTAAGGAAAGATCAGTAGATGTACAGTGCCCTCCTTAGATATTGGGAAAATGAAGTCAAAACGTCTATTTTTGCTTTGTAAAGCAATTCAGATTGGAGAGGAAAGGTGAATTTCTCAGGCTTGATGCATGGAAAGAATTTGCAACCAAGTGGTATGTTTTATACTACTTTAAGTTAATTTATCCAAATACTTATGCTCACTAAAAATGGGGGGATGGAACACAAAAAGTGGTATACTTCTAAAATGTGGAAGCATACTGTATATGCACAGAAATACCCAGAAATTAAAGATTTTACTTTACCTTTACTTACAATTTGTTGATTTTGTTATGTCCAGTTTCTGTCATATAGTTCTGATTATATTCTTCATTTCTTTTAGCATCCTAATTGCTTCCTTTTCTTTCATAGACGTTTCTCTAGTCTCCATGTTGGTTTAGGCCTACTGACTCCAAAGGGAAGAGCAAAGGCTAAATCCAACTCTTCACATTCACAGCTCTTTTATGTGCACAACCAATGCAACAGGAAACACCAGACCAATAAGAAACACCTGGCAGCCAATTGTCCCAATACTTACAGTATGCTCACCTGAAATGGGGGGATTGAACGCAAGAAGTGCTGTTACTTTAAAATGGTACAACATACAGTATAAGTGCAGTGATACCCAGAAATAAAAGCTGCCATTATGTACTTTTGCCTCATATTCATCTTTTCTAAGCAAATCCAAATGGCTTGAGTATACAGCAAAAACAGCAATTTTGACTTAATATTCCCAATACTTATAGAGGGCACGGTATATACTGTAAGAAGAAGTGTTTCTTTAGCCTCAGTTACTGTGACATCCCAAAAAGGAGAAAAGCATTAAAAATAGTGACGTTAAAGAATGTTTGGCTGTTTAATGAGGAAATTAAGGGCGTGAGAGCCTGGAGCCTCCTGCCATGCTCCTTCCTGAGCAGCCCAACAGCCTCAGCTGTCTGCGTTTCTTGGTGAATCTCTTTTGCGATGTGAAATGGGCAGCTGTTGGCTCTGAGCCTCACCTGAACATTCTTTATATAATGAAAACAGGCTCTTGGGCATAAGATAAGACACAACCCCACAGGTAACTGTGCTTGAGGAGACGTGGTGAGCAAAGCAGTGCTGAAAATATGAGAGTAAATTAGCCTGCCATACTGCAATAACAAAACAGGATTCTCAAGTGGCCATGTTACACTGCATGCTCAGGGAGCCTTATTAAATTTGGCCTTTCTTTTTTCTGACACTGTATATGCCTGGTCCCAGAAACTGAGCACAATGTGCAGTGTTTCTGAAAGCTTTTCTAGGGCGCTGTTTTCTCACTAATCTATTTAGATGCACTACTAATGCAGAGTTTGACCTGATGCTGAGGATATTACCTGCTGCCTGCTATCAGTATTCAACAAATTATTCATGCTGTCTTCATGAAGTATGCATGAGTCTCGGCAAACTGGGGCTGACTGTGTGACCTGAGGCAGGTGAGTCTCAGTACCAGGAAAAATCTCCAGCAACTGGGCCAGGTACACCTGTCTAACCTGGAACCTGCAGGCGCTTTACACAGAACAGCAGCACATAATTAGCCATGGGGAACATCGAAAAAGGGTTTAAAAATAGGATAATAACAAAGGCAATGGAAATAGTCAGGCCAGGTGTTGACAGCAGTTTTGTGTCATAGTGCAGTGGGACATCTGTGGTGTTTGTGGGACACGCCCAAAGCTCGGTTGCATTGCTGGTGACCTGATCTTCTCTGGGATTGTCTCAAAATAGTCCTTCAAACTTTAACCACATCATGCTGCACCTTATCCCCTGTCTTTGCCACGGTAGGGAGTTCACTGAAGGTCACCAGGTTTAAGTCCTTGACAATCGTAAAGATGTACTGAAGTGTTGCAAGGCACATCATTACTATTAGGTTGCTGCATACTTTGCTCCCTGGCACCCTGGCTTATAAACCTTTTCATTCTTATCAGCTGTAATATTGATCATCTTGAGCTTTTTAATCTAAATTTTCATCAGAGAACTTTGAACTTTTGCATGATCTTCTCACCACAAGCTCTTTGAACAGCTTGGGAGATTACACAACAGCTTCCTGGGTCCTAGACAGACACCAGCTTTGTGGAGCTGTAAACACTGTGAGAGGCACTGCCAGCCTCTGCAGACTATAGGCAGAATCCCACAGCTGCTGCAAACTGCCCTGTTCAGGGCTTAAGATCCTTAACTGCCCTGTCATGGAGTAAAGATCCTTAATTGCCCTTGTCTGAGGTAAAAACCCTTAACTGCCCTATCCTGGGGGAAAGATCCTTAAATTCCCTATCTTTTGGTAAAAATCCTTAACTAATTGTCCTGGCCTGAAGTGAATTTAAAGGGGCATTTTTAAAACATGCTCTGAATGCATGAGCAGTGTTCTCTATAGCTGTTCTCTCTTAAAACCAATGAGCACCCATTGTGCCTTCAATAGACCCCAATATACAGTACCCTCCATAAATATTGAAATAGTAAAGTCAAATTTCTGTTTTTGCTCTGAACAGAAACAAATCAGATTTGAGATGAAAAGGTTAATATGAGGCAAAAGTACAGAATGTCACATTTTGTTTCTGGGTATTTCTGTGCTAAAATAATTAAACACTACACATTCACCTATATTTTATGTTGAAATTAGCAGAAGTTATTCATTTTCTCTGAGTATATGACATTTTTTCATCATAATTCATGATAATTGTTTAAAATATCTCATTTGTGATTATTGTACACTATATGCAGTGCCTTGCAAATGTATTCAGACCTTTGCACAGTACAGGTTACTTTATAGTTTACCGTCGTGACACTTTCAAGTAGCGATGTATATACACAACCTGCTCTAAACTATAAAGACTTGCAGCAATAATTGCTACCAAAGGTGCTTCCATGAAATATTGAGTTCACAGGTCTGGATACTTACACAATCAGAAAAGCTCATTTTTTAATTTAATTTTTGCTGAGATTTATTATAACTTATCTTACCCTTGCCAGTTTTGAGTTTGAGCATTCAGGTTCTGGATAAATATTAAGTTTAAAAATAGTACAATATATGCAGATTTTTTAATTTCTTGGAATGGTGCACTATACAGTAGGAAGGATCTGAATACTTTTGCAAGGCTCTGTACATCTGTTGTTTAAAAAAAATACCGTTGCACATCTCAGTTCAGCAACTAGTGAAAATAAATGTGCAGCCATGTATACACATACTGTATGCATCAGTTACTGAACTGCAGGAAGAAATTACAAGTTCTGTGATTAGAGATCAGTGTCGTCTGCAAACTGTGCTTCAGGGATTGATGAGGCTCAACTCTCATAATTAACAGAGATTTAATTGTTTTTGATGGGGAAACATGATGTAATGAAAAATCAGTCCCCAAAACATTGAGCACTGTGTATGATGTCACCTTCATACAAACATTAAGTTTTTGTGTATTTTTTCAACAGTGAAATGTAAATTATTTTGGTTTTGTAAAAATAAAACAACAGGCCA
The DNA here is from genome assembly GCF_055471065.1 of Atractosteus spatula. Taxonomy (NCBI): domain Eukaryota; kingdom Metazoa; phylum Chordata; class Actinopteri; order Semionotiformes; family Lepisosteidae; genus Atractosteus; species Atractosteus spatula. The sequence goes on from NC_142706.1 coordinate 49,823,291, forward strand.
TTATACAGTCCACATTGTCCTGAGATGCATTGTTTTGCTGAGTTACAGCTCTGTTGCTGTAACTGAGCAAACCAAAACAAAAGTTGTGCCAGTGGCTTCTGGATAACATCTCTTGATTCCTAGAGTTCAATTGGTAAGATGCTACCAGGTCTGGGGGATTTATGCATTTTGAGTGCTTCTAGTAACCAAAACACTTCCCCCTCAGGTGCTGATGCTATAAAATACAGTATTTTACCCTTCCACTGCCTGAGGTATGTTGTTGAGTTTTTGCTTAGTGAATACCTGAGTGAAATATTCATTTAGTACATCAACCATTTCTCTTTCATTGCCTACAGTATATGTTTCTCAGTTTTGTCCCGGATATATTTTACTTCTTTCTTAACAGCTCATTTGCTGTTGTAATACAGAAAGAACTTTTATTATTTATTTTAGCCTCCATTGCGATATCCCTTTCAATTTCTCCTGTGGCCTTTGGTGATTTCTTTTTAACCTGTGTTTGCAATTCATTGCACTCTTTTACTTTAATGGCATCCTGTTGTTTTTTTAAGCATTTTATAAAACACTCTCTTGTTTCTTATATTTTTCCTAATTGATTTTTAAACTTTTTAGTATTCTGTCTTTGAGCTTTTGGTTTACTCATGGTTGTTTTTTCTGTTTAAACTGTTGCCGTCCATTCTCCACTGATTTCATGGCTATTCCATCCCATTTTACTTCTCTTAAACTGTGTCCCATTCCTTCCAACACTCCTTTTCTGGAAATTCTGGACTCAACCTGAACAGTTTAAAAAGATACCTCCAAGCACACTGTGTTACGATCACAGCTCTGTAATGAATTTAGCACCTCTGTTTGTCTCACTCTGTCTTGATTGAAAACAAGATCTATACAAGCATTTCCTCTTGTAGGTGCTCTGACAAATTGGGTAAGAAACTGTCATTCGCCATGTCCACCATCTCCACCATTTCCGTATCTGCTGCTGATTTTCCTATAGGTCTTTCCCAGTTAAAATTGTGAAAGTTGAAGATTCCTGTAAAAATGTATTCTTTTGCACATAAATTCTGAATTACAGAATTGAACTGTGATCAACCTCTACATTCGGTGGTCTATAGCATACTCCTAACACTGTCTGAATAAGTCTGTCCTACATAGATTCTGAGTCTCTGGATTCTTCTAGCTTACATTCCTGAGTCTGAATGCTCTTTTTGTTATATTGTGTAGCACTGTACATACCTTGCTTCTAACTAACTCCTGTGTCTCGGAAATAATGTGTGTTAAGATTTTAGTTTTCCAGATTTTAGCACCTGTGCAATGAGACTGCAAATTGATGCTCTTGCTCATTATTTCATCCCCCTGTAGGCAGGTTTTGAGCCACACATCTTTGACTCCTACAACAAGCTTATACATTTGCTTTTAAGTTTAACACTTTGTTTTTAACATTGTTTGCATTCAAAGAGTGGGGTATCAGAGATGCTACTTTTTCTACTTCCTCTATCTTTTCTTTGCAATTTCTTTAGGAGATTCCCTCCTGTCCTTTCTATTCAACACAGTATTCCGTTGTCTGATGTAAAAATAACCTACAGTAGGGTGATAATGCAAGGGTCCCTCTTTCTTTTTCAATTATTTTTCAGTCAGAAGGGTTTGTTTTTTCCTGTCCTGAGAACAAAGAAAAAAAAGCAGGGAGGCTGGGGTCTGTGTAACTCTCTAAAGTATCTGTAGCCCTGGTCCCAGAGCTCTCAGGGTTTTCTGGTTCATTTTGCTAAACTGAAACAGTCACTGACTAAACTAGTCAGGATCTTTAGCTCCTAAATGAAGACAAGTTAACAACCTGAGATACTTCTTTATAGCAAAGTGCAGTGTACCAATGGAGTCATCTGCCTGCTGACATGAAGCCCTTCAGCTGCCAGGGTCACTTTTAGATGAGGAGCATAAGGCAGCACAGTGCGGAGTGACCTACAGCCGAACCTGAGGTCCTCAAGGTCTTACAGCAACCAAAAGAAACTGAGTTTCACATTTCCCATCTTGGAGCAGAAATGTGTCAGCCCTGAGAGGAAGGACTGTGGCAGGTCTTGTGGTTCACAAGTCAGCGTGGCTAGGGAAAACAGACCACCGGCATTGCCCACAGATCACAGCAGGGAAAGACAGACACTAAAACAAACAGGCAGTGGGATCTGTGCACTAGATCTCCTCCTGTGACTTCTCCTCCGTTTGCAATGTGGAATATGGAGACCAATGGGAAACGGGGACAAGAACAAGAATCTTCCTGCATCTGGTTGATCCGCTGCACCAGTTCTCTTGTAGGACGTGTGTCTCTGTTACACCACAGAAACTGCGTGATGTATACAGGGTATCTTCAGGGTGACACAGGCACTTTCAGGAAGCTCAGAAATTCCCAAGAAGCTGAAGATTGTTAAGAAACAAGTGATAAGTTTATTCTGTGTGACACACCTGAAGAAGGCTCCACAGCCGAAATGTTGTGTTTTCTTTCTTCTCTTTTCAGCATGGAATAAAACTATTGTTCCTTTGCAGCCTACGCATGCTGACGCAGCTACCCAACTGAACGATTTCTAAGAAAGGTTGCAATGCAACAACAAATTGTTGGTTCACTAAATATAGCAATAAGCCCTGATCCGACAGGGTGTTAGATGAGTAAAACATCACTCTGGTCTGCTCTACTCTTAACTACAGAAGGTTTCCAAGCATCAGCTGAAACAGCAGTGAAGAGATCAATCTGCCTCTCTCTCTCTCTCTCTCTCTCTCTCTGTCTGATGCACAAAAAGCACTTCACCAGTTTTACATAAGTTCTTTAGCTTAGTCTTTTATCATTGTGCTGTTGTGGAAAGTTTAACCAGTGCTTGCATTTGTATTAAAAGTTTCCACAGACTGTAATTGCAATGTTCCTCTCTGTGGTCATTTGTTCTTAGCACAGTAAATAACATAATGACACTGCAGCCCAAGTGATATGATTTCTGTTGAAAATGTGTTTCATTTATGATATTCAGCTCATACAAGATCACAAATCAGATAAGATCTTTTGACTTCTTCTGTGCTTCAGATTCATACAGCACCTTGGTATCTCACAGGAAGCCTTGCAATGATACTGTATCACGGCAGGCAGAGTTCTCTAACACTGTGATACAGTGTAAAGATTGTTACTTATGTTGTGTGTTGTGATACAATGTCATTGTGTTAGTGTTTTATGTTCACTAACAGTATGATAAAGTGTAAGGATTGTTGTGTTGTGATAATGTCTTTGTGTGTATTGTTTTCACTAATAATATGATATATTATAAGGATTTGGTGTGTGTTGTGATACAGTGTCATTGTGTTAGTGTGTTGTGTTCACTAACAGTGTGAAACAGAAATGTTACTATGTTGTGTGATAATAATAATTGCTTACACTTATATAGCGCTTTTCTGGACACTCCACTCAAAGCGCTTTACAGGTAATGGGGACTCCCCTCCGCCACCACCAATGTGCAGTCCCACCTGGATGATGCCAGAACGCTCACCACACATCAGCTATCAGTGGGGGGGAGGGATAGAGTAATGAAGCCAATTCATAGATGGGGATTATTAGGAGGCCATGATTGATAAAGGCCAATGGGAAATTTGGCCAGGACGCCAGGGTTACACCCCTACTCTTTTTGAGAAACAGCCTGGAATTTTTAATGACCACGGAGAGTCAGGACCTCCGTTTTACGTCTCATCCGAAGTACGGCGCCTTTTTAGGGTATACTGTATGCCGTATATATAATGAGGAACCGTCTATTTATTGTCCAATTCAGGAAAGGCACACAGATACAGATCAGTGGTAGTCACCGGTGTGGCGAGCAGACGCAGTGGGTTTCTAGGCTTCGCGCCCCAGCAGGTGGAGCTGCGGCTGGTTTCGCTGGTCCCGCCCCGGCGCCGCTCCTCCAATAAGGACCAGCAGCCTCACGCGCACGGCGAGGCATACAGGCCGAAAGAGAAGAGGGAGACACCGGGAGAGAAGTAATTACACCGGCACCGGGGGGGATGAGACTCAGTGGTGTGCAGGACTGTTTCATTAAAAATACGAGGAACCCCGGCGGAGTAAGACGGAGATTCGGAGCTGAGCCGCTTGTTGTTTAGCGCTGCGGATCCGCACCTGCAGACTTACCTCGGCAGGTAAGTACCTCTCGTCTCCTTTCGGACAGGAGCCTGGTTACCGCAGTTTCGTGAACAATGGCTCTGTTTTCTTCTTGGAAGCAGCGATTAATTAGTTCGCATGCAATTCAGCTATGAATGCGATAACAGGCTTGGTGCGGTGGAAGCAGACAGGCGAATTAAGTCTTCTGCGCCGTGGCAGCTGTGCGAATATGAATTATAATTCGGTGTTCGCTGTCGAGCTGTAGGGGACGTTTTGTAGATCCCCTATTGTAGAACGCAGCCTTCTTCCCCTTCCTCCTCCGCAGGCTGCTACCAAAGACTTAGACACACTGGTTATTGATCGGTCAATCGATAGCAAGTGAGCGCCTCATTAATATGGTGGATGATGTGGTTTAGCTGACGGTTCTGCACTTGATGTACGATCAGCGCTCATTTAAGAGGGTGCTGTAGCTATGCAAACTGCGGTTTAAGCGGCGATGCTATCTTTGCAGAGCGCTTTACCCGTGACCTGCTACAAGAGCTGAGCACAGATAAACATGCAAATAACTACAGCGGAGCTCCATTTTCTCTGTCGCAGCTGCCGGAGCGGGGATTCCTTCAGCCACCGAGACTGTGCCTGCGGTGCGAGGAAGGGAGGCAGGGCGCACGCTATAGGAGCGCTCCACTGCTGACGGCCAGCAGCCCTGCTTCGTCCCTGTGTCCCGCTCTGAGGCAGGAGGCAGGCTCCTGCTCGTGTGTGCGGCTGTATGACTGGGGAGGCCCGGCGTGTGCGGGGACATCATCTCCAGGCACACCTGGAGGGGAGGAGGGGGTCGCTGTCACACTAAAACACGTACACGAAGCCACTCGGAGAGACAGCACCGCTGCATGGAGGTTTCTTCTGTTTTTCTGAAGGAGAATGCTGCGACCTTTTAAAAAGACTTGGGGAATGTACAGGACACAGCCTACCAAGGATTTGCTGCGCTCGCTGTCTGTGTGCATCAATTCAGTAGATCGGTTTAAAGTCACTGGCGTGGAAGTCGTGCTGCTTTTTCCTGTGTAACAGACGGAGCGGGAGAGAATTGTGACCCTGGGTTAATATTCGGGTGTCTTGACTGCTCTCTCCTGGGAGTACATTATTCGTTAGGGAAACGCTGGTGTCGTGCGGTGAAGTAAAGGGAGATGTAAACGCTGCTGAAAGGATTTTAAAGATAAGTGTTTGCTGTGGGATTAACAACATGGACCGGGCCGAGCCGGACCAGGAGTCCAGTGATCCCTCAGTCATTGGGGCGGCCGGGCCAAACCGGCTCCGACCCTCTTCGTACCGGGCTCTTAGAAGCGCCGTATCCAGCCTGGCCCGCATCGATGACTTCTACTGTGAGAAGATCGGCTCCGGCTTCTTCTCGGACGTGTTCAAGGTAAGACCGGTCTTTCTGACAGCTTTAGCCTGAGTGCGTCCTGTCCGGGTATGGACGTACTTGTACCTGTTCACCTGTCTCGTTTAAACCTCAGCCCACTCGCTTCTTCCAATCCTCACTGTCGGCCTGCTTATCTTTCAGTTTGCTGGAGAACCTTGGCGATGAGTTCAGACGTTTGAATTGAGACCTTTGTGTACAGTTGTTACCCTTTATGAAATGTGTGTGATCCCTCGCCAGTGAGTTGACAGGCGGTTCACCTCAGTTCTTTGCGATGAATCTTGCTCTGGGTTCTGCAAGTGGGGATGTGTTATTTGTGCCAATACAGCAGATTTGACCTCGTGGCGAGCTTTAACGCAAAGAAGCCAGCTGGGCTGATCAGCAGCGAGCGCCGAGCTCGGAGCCGCTGTCCCGTGACCTCGGTAAGGCGCTCACCTTGACGGAAATTATCGCGTGGCGCCAGGGCTGAACAGACGGCGGAGCACTGTGGGAGAAACTTTCTATCTAGTATACCTATGTACTGTATATGACAGCCGTTTGAGCCATTTGTAGGATTTTACAAGTTGCAGACTGTTTTCACAAACTATGGATTTAGCAGAATTCAGTGAAGTCCATTTTTACATAACTCGCTGCTACAGAAGACAGCACCAGGTAGACACATTGGCCAGTGGGAGTCCAAATCATTGTCTTTTTTTCTGGCATAAAAGACCCCAGTTCCCTGCCTCATCAGTTTGCCTTGCTCGGGACCCTCCAGCTAATGAAAGCTGAAACAGATACAGCTGCGCGTCTCTAACTGAATTTAAAAGGGGTTTGTTGGTTTGGGAACAGGCCCCACAGCTTCAGCAGACTGAGAATCTGCTGGGTATGGGATGGCCCTGCTGGAGGTGAGCCCTGGCCTTCTCCACTGAGCGGGGAGTAGTGAGCTTTGCTGGTGCATCACAGCTCCCTGCCAGCTCCTGTCTTCCCACAAGGCAGACCCACAGTCAATTACAGTTTGGGTGGTGTAATTATCACCACAATTAAGCAAATCTGCTTAGATGCTGCCATGATATTAGGTCACCTCCTTTGCTGTGATTATCTGCTATCATTCATATTGCAGACAAATTACAGCTCTGTTTCCTATGCTCATTTTTTTTCAGAATTTAATTTGATAACTACATGTGATCCATGTCCTATCAAAGTGTTTGTGGAGAATGACAATTACAGCAGCATTGTTAGTGTGGCATTTGGAGCTGACTGTACAAACAACAAAGGACAAACTCTGCATAATCATAGCCTAGCACTCCTGATTACTTACACTTGAGTTCAGGGTAATGCAAAGCAGTAATTATGAATGCTAGTAAGGTCTCACCTGACCCAGCTTAATTGTCGTTCTGTGCTGCGTTTTCAAGTGAGTTGATCTTGTGCCATCCGTCTTTGTATTTTCCAGCACTGTGTATACAGTCAGGAGTCACTTATGTGCTCCTGGATGCTGAACAGTTACAGACCCTGAAGTCCCCCCCTATCTCACAAAGCATGTGGCAGTGCCAGCTGCACTGTTGCCCAAACCCCAGGGTGCCCAGAGTATCTGTATCTGTTATAAACTCATTCCGACGGAGGGCTTGAGCTGTTAAATTAGGATGGTGGGCATTTGTACTCCATCTGAGCAAATACGTTGTGCTGTTTGTCTGTAACTGTCTCCATGATCAGTGCTTGCTGGGTGTCTTAGAATGCATGTTCAAATGTATAGCTCTGTGTGCACATTGGAAGGGTTGTGCGCAGTGTCAGCGGGCTAGTAGCTTTAATATCAGTCTCGGGTCTGCCGAGTGTTCTGGCATGGCTGGTGTCAGTACTGAAAGGAATGTGTTGGAACTCGTTTGTTGTAAAATGAGACCGAGATAAGTTGGCAAATTAAAGACAGAAGCTTTCTCAGCAACCGTAAACAAGAATGTGAAACACTCAGCTCCAACTATTCAAGGATATCTTTCCTTATTCTTGAGAACAGGGTAACTATTTGTATTGTATGTGCTAAGACATGGGCCATGCTGTGTGTTACATAAAATACACATCATAGCACTGAATTTATCATAAATAATTTTAGTTTGCAATGATGAACTGGCTCTGCGTGTCCTGTTAGTGTATGTTGGACATACACCATGGTGCTCAAGTTCTATCTGCTAGATTTTTCAGTACCAGTGAAGGTAAGGAGATACAATGTAAAGACAAATCTGTAGAGAGGCTATTTATTTTGACAAGGGTTTTGAGAGTTCCTATCTGCAGTGGAGCACACAGCAGCCATCGTGTCCATTACTGTGGTCAGTCTCCTGGCCTGGAAGTCAGGAGGACAAGGTACCACTCTGAGGGCTCTGCGGTGCTCAGTTGAGCCCAGTGTTGAGTAAGATCTCTGCTCACTGGTGCTGAGCACAGGGCTGGTCTGCTCTTGTTAGTGAGATTCACGTGGAGACTTGTATTTTGTCTGTCCGCTTGCAATTCTGCTAGTGAATTTGCTAATTTAATTTCCTAATAACATTTCCTAATAACCGTTGTAGAGCTGGATTAGTACCCACTTATGTCATTATGTTCTACTTGCTGAAATAAACCTGCAATACCCATTGTAGTCAACCTTACTAATTCCCTTTAAAATCTCTCTGGATTTGGGAACCACTGGTTCCTGTGCAGGGATATGACTCTAGCAAACTGTTTCCCAGCTCGCAGTAAGATCTCTAGGAGCCCTGCCTCCTTTTCCTGTGCTGGTGGTGAGCTCTGTGTCAGACACACTGGTGCTCAGGCGTACTGTGGAAGCTCACTGGTGACGTGAGCTTCCTCCTGTGCTACTGTTCTCCTAAGCTCAGCTAGCATGAAGGGTAATTCAGTCTTGAGCTATAGTTCTATACGAAATGGCAGGAATCTGTTTATTTGCGAGGGCGAGACGTGCAGATTTGTGGTGGCGGTGGGGGTGGTTAGGGCTCTGGGCTTGTAACAGTGCGTCTGTTGGTTCAAGTCTGCACTACAGCCACGTCTGCTGCACCCCTGAGCAAGGTGATAACTTAATACCATAGAAACCGGGCTGAGCTCTGGCTCTGGACTAGACTATGTGTGAAGGAGCAGCAGTGCGAAAAGCTGACCCACTGTGTTGCTTCCTGAGACTGGGCAGTTCAGCAGGAAGTGAGTTCCCCTCCCCCCTCGCACAGGAAGTGGAGCAGTCCACTGTGTTCTGAGTGCGACCTTGAGCCCGAAGCAGATCGCTGAGGAGGACTGCTGGGAAGGTGATATCTGGACTGCCTGCTCCGAGCTGTTAACACTGGTGCTGGGCGCGCTGGCTGTGTCTCACAAACACAGCCTGCGTCTGCATTCTCTAGAGACGTCGAGCTGGGCCATGAAGTCCTCCTCTGACAGAGGAACTGCTTTTGTAGGAGGGGCAGGCACAACAGCCACACCTGGGTCTGTCATACTGTGCATCCAACCGAAGATGAGACTGCGAATTGCATTATTAAGCATCTGCAGGTTCCAAGAAGCGAACTGTTAAATCTGTAGGAAACTAATAAATACGGTCCTGTTCAGGCTTCCGTCATTGCTTCTTTGGCAACTCAGATGACGTCAGAAGCCAAACAGTTTGTCACCAGCTTGCTCTGGGTTGGCGTCTGTCTGGGAGTCTCACTGAGGCCTGCCCGAGCTTGTCTTGCCTGTTGTACTTAACAGCGATGGGTTTTGCAGATAAGATAACACTTATGCTCTTAGTCCTCTTCACTGGGCTGAGATGCAGAGACTCTTGCCCTCTGAGGCCACACCAGGGTCTGGCTGTGCTGAGTCTCCTCTGAAAGAGTGGCGTGTCATATAAGCTGTGCTCACAGTTTCTTGGAAAAATGAATATCCATACCCTATAGAACTCAGTATGTGAGCATTTGTGAATGGGGGGGGGGGGAGTGTAGCTCTTTATTGTAATGAACCAGCCCAGTCTTCAGTACACCTGTACGATAGTTGTCGGACAGATCCAGCCTTAATTACGGTAACAGATAGCAGGCTTCCGCAAGAACATACGACAGGTTGCAAACCCATCCAGCTCGTTGGGTTGTTTGCTAACATGCATTGTTTTTATTTGTGCTAAAATTAATAAAAACAGGTGCCCCTGTAATGTGAACCTGCAGGTAGGAACTAATGTTCTCCCCTGGGGGCACATTTATTTGAGAGCAGTGCAGATAGATATCACAACTGATGGCAGCTGTGGCTGAAAATTCGGGCCTCCCTGCCTGCCCATCTGCTGGTGGAGGTTTGTGTGAGCTGTGGCGATGCTGCACTCTGATTGCTGTCTGGATCCTGGAGTCTGGCTCTGCTGTCCGGTCGATCGTGGGGCCTGGCTGGACTGTTGCTCCCTGCTGGATGATGGGAATGTCGAAGACGTGAACAGCCTGGTGCAGTCCTGTCTCACAGACCAGCAGTTCTTTTTGTCAGAGCTCTGCTTGACCCGGTCTAGCAAGACACTGGCTTCAGGGGGATAGTCAAGCAGCTCCTCTCTGTCCTGGAGATGCAGCAGCACCAGGTCAAATTGAGTACCTGGCCTGGATGCTGACCTGGCGCCATGCTCTCTCTGCATTATTGTGATTCCAAAACTAAAAGCACTGGAATGGTGGGTGAGTCTTTTCCTCGTGTTGTCAGAGACGAGAGGTGGATCATATTGACAGCATTATGAAAACAAAAGCTCCTGGGGTTGTCAACATTAATATATGGGACCCAGTTCTTAATGATAACCACCCTTCTACTTCTTTGTATTGAGTCTGCTTGTGAAATCGTGAGCATCTGTTTTTTCCCCAGTGTAAAACAAAATCTTGTACAGACAGATTGAACAAGATTATTAGTTAATTCTGTCTCGCGTCGCTCTTAATGTTGTGGTCTTTCTAATTCCCACGGTTAAAACATACTGCTATTTAGAGCAAAATGTGGTGGGCCCCATCCAGGCACTGTTCCAGCACAGTTTAGTCAGCTAGAAAAGTATTTGTTTCTATAGAAATTGCCAGTCTGTGAGCTCTGAGGACAGACAGCAGGTCCCTCAGTGGCCAGATCCGTGATGCATGCTGTGCTGTGAGCAGGGTGGACAGGCAGACAGCAGGTCCATGATGCAGGCTGTGCTGTGAGCGGTGTGGACAGGCAGACAGCAGGTCCCTCAGTGGACTGATCTGTGATGCAGGCTATGCTGTGAGCAGTGTGGACAGGCAGACAGCAGGTCCCTCAGTGGACAGATCTGTGATGCAGGCTGTGCTGTGAGCAGTGTGGACAGACAGACAGCAGGTCCCTCAGTGGACGGCTCTGTGATACAGGCTGTGCTGTGAGCAGTGTGGACAGACAGACAGCAGGTCCCTCAGTGGATGGCTCTGTGATACAGGCTGTGCTGCTAGCAGTGTGGACAGACAGACAGACAGCAGGTCCCTCAGTGGACTGATCTGTGATGCAGGCTATGCTGTGAGCAGTGTGGACAGGCAGACAGCAGGTCCCTCAGTGGACAGATCTGTGATGCAGACAGCAGGTCCCTCAGTTAAACAGCACTGCGATGCAGTCTAGGCCAGGCAGTTCTGCGTGCTGTCAGCCTGCTCATTGGCCTTTGGCTCGTACCCTGCACGGTCCCACAGGGTCCTGGAGAAGGTAAGAAGAAGTGATGGAAAGAGACGGCTGCTGGAGGTGGTGCAGTGAGCCGGGGGCGGTGCTGTGTGGCTGGCCTGGGTGTTGATGAGGGTGGGTTAGTCTCTGTAGTGTGTGGGTTAGGACACGGCATACTGTAGCTGGTTCGGGATGGAACAGAGCAACAATGCTGGGCGAGTCCTGACTTGAATATTAGGCTTAAAGCAAAACTTTTTGTTGTGTTTTCTTCTTCCATTCAACTCAAGTTAAGGCTTGCCGTCAGTAATGCAGAGAGCGGTGCTGGATCTGACAGGACCTTATACAAGCTTTTCGAGCTTGGGTTGTAAATGCTGCACTCCCACCTCATCCAAGCACAGGACAGGAGAGGAGGAGAAACAGGCTTCTGTCCCAGAGCCTTTCTGCTGCAGTGCTATAGCCCATCAGACTTGGGGTCAGCTAGAGGGCCTGGGTCTGTCCAGAGTGCTGGGCTGGTCAGCGAGCAGGCCTTGTCCCTGGGCTCTGAGAGCAGTGGTCCAGGAGGACTGGAGCGGGACAGCAGCCTGTAGTAGGAGTTAATTTCACTAAACATGGGAGGAAATAATTGCTACTGTAAACGGGCCTCTTTTGCTCATGCAATTAATAATAATAATTGCTTTCACTTATATAGCTCTTTTTCTGGACACTCCACTCAAAGCGCTTTACAGGTAATGGGGACTCCCCTCCACCACCACCAATGTGCAGCATCCACCTGGATGATGTGACGGCAGCCATAGTGCACCAGAATGCTCACCACAGATCAGCTATCAGTGGGGAGGAGAGCAGAGTAAAGAAGCCAATTCATAGAGGGAGATTATTAGGAGGCCGTGATTGGTAAGGGCCAATGGGAAATTTGGCCAGGACGCCGGGGTTACACCATTACTCTTTTCGAGAAACACCCTGGGATTTTTAATGACCACAGAGAGTCAGGACCTCGGTTTTACGTCTCATCCGAAGGACGGCACCTGTTTACAGTATAGTGTCCCCGTCACTATACTGAGGCATTAGGACCCACATAGACCGCAGGGTGCGCGCCCCCTGCTGGCCCCCCTAACACCTCTTCCAGCAGCAACCTAGGTTTTTCCCAGGAGGTCTCCCATCTAGGTACTGACCAGGCTCACACCTGCTTAGCCTCAGTGGGTTGCCAGTTGTGAGTTGCAGAGTGATATGGCTGCAGTTGGTTATAATACTGCAAAATCACCAGCTATATCTGTACCTTTATAGGAGATCATTCTGCAGTGCACTGGGAGAAGGCGGAGCTGTGATGGCTCCAGGTACAGGGCAGCTCAGGTATGCGGCTATCATCCTGTCACTGTTTGCTTGTGATACAGCTGGGTGATAGCTGGACAAAGAACTGGTGGAAAGTCCAGCTCAGCCTGAGGCTGGATGGGAAGGACTATGTTTTTGCTCCAGCTAGACTCCTGATACAGTGCTGGAAGAAGGGTGACATTCTAGCCTTCGTAAGCTCGTAAAAACCAAATGACCTCCTCTTGTCTATAACCTGCCAGCCTTTCCCTGCTCCCTCCCTGGACAGCCCGTACGGGGGCGGGGGGTGGCACTGAGCTCTGTTTCTGTTGGCAGTTATAGGGGAGAAACCGGGCCATTAATCAGTTGACAGCAAGCTAGTTCCCCATTGATAAGCTTTATTTTCCTTCTCGGCACTGATAAGGCCAGGCTGTTTTCCGTGTGCCAGTGTGAGTCTCTGCCTGGTGCCTGCTCAGTGTAGGAAACTCGGCTGCTGTTCGGCCTTCGCTTTTCATGAGCCAGCTACCCGGCTCATTCCAGGACTCAAGAGCACTCAGGTTCTTTGTAAATATACCTCTGGGCAAACTTGAGTGAGGATTTTACGTTTTTAAACAAATGTTGGCCCCAGCTGTTTCAGTCTAAGGGCTTTTGTATATACTGTATATATGCTACTCTCTTGCCACTTGCAAATGAGCATGCTGCTTGAAAAAGCGTTTGTTACTCTGAGTGTTTGCCAGAGGCGTCGTGACTCAGTGGGAATTTGACGAACCATCACAGGCTGGAACTATAACTGGTGGTTAGTTTGGGTCTTGCTTTGATTTAATCTGGGTCTTGTCAGACCAAACTGGAGGTCATGAGTGAAGCTCGTTAGGAGAAGAGTTTTGATCCCTGATGGACTGTGACCCTGGTTTCCTCATCTGCTATTGCAGTGCTTCACCAGGCTTTTAAAACAACTTCTTTTCCCGTTTTAAAATCCACTTTACCTTCCTCCACAGTGATGTGAGCAGTTGATCACCTTTCTGTAGGCTGTCTGCGGGATTGACGAATGTGTGTGGGTGCAGCAGAGCCCAGTCCCTGCGCTGCAGAAATACAGCTCGGTCTGTACGGTAGAGTAGCAGCAGTCCCTAGTGCAGAACTGTCTGATCCATGCCAGCTTTCAGAACTTCTGAAAAGCTACAGATGAAAAGAGGCCCTGCAGCCCCTCTTGCTAGTTTAGTCATTAAATAGCGAAGTGAAGGTGCCCAGAGTTTGGACTTCAATCACCTGTGTGGGAAGCCTGTTCCAGACACTCACAACGCCTTGTGTAAAGACAAGCTTCCTACTGTACATCTTTCATGAGCTCCTCTTTAGCTTCAGTTTGAGACACCATGTCCTTTTTTCACTTCCCAGTGTGAAGCAGTTCCCTTGGTTGACCCTGTCTTTACCCCTTGGGCTCTTCTGTTATTTATGTAAATACCTCTTCTCAATCGCCTCTGTCTAGATCGTGGAGATTTACCTCCTTTTACCCATCTCTATATGACTGTGCCCAGGCTGGCTGTAGTAGCCTTTCTGTGGTGTAGTGACCGAAACTGAAACCCAATTAACTGAGGTCTTACTAGCGTGCTGTAAAGCCAGAGTATAACTTCCCTGGACTGAAGGACTGTGCTTTATGGAATGGGGATGTAGTCTCACAGCACTGCTCATGTCAGTGCCGAGAGACAGAAAGTGCAGCCAAGATGTTTGGCCTCTCAAAACTACAGTATTCTTTCTTTTGGGTCCTTTGGGGCGGTTCAGTGGCTGGAAGGTTGCCGGTTCGTATCCCGCAGCCGGCAGAGGAATCCTATTCCGTTGGGCCCCTGAGCAAGGCCCTTAACCCCAGCTGCTCCAGGGGTGCTGTATAAATGGCTGACCCTGCGCTCTGACCCCAAGCTTCTCTCCCTGTCTGTGTGTCTCAGGGAGAGCAAGTTGGGGTATGTGAAAAGACAAATTCCTAATACAAGAAATTGAATATGGCCAGAAAAGTGAACTTATCTCATCTAGATGTTTTTAATTGGCTTTGCATTGTTTCCGTTCTACTTTCAATATTTTTTAAAGGAACGGTGCTTCTGCACTTGAAGGAGGTTTTGTAACTCTGGCGGTATGGTCTGGCCAGCGGGATAAGTGTTTCTCTCCTGCAGTCCTGATGGTTGGAATTGGGCTGGTAGTCACTGAAGAGTGTGATGTAGTGCCATCTCACCTGGATGCTCCTTACAGGCTAGTGATGAGGATCGTTACAGGATGTTGGCCAGCCTTTTCCTGGATCCCAGGTCTCCCATCCCTTGAGTGTGACACGGAGTGTGTGAAGGGCTGAGGATCAGCCGAGCTGAACCGCCCCGGTACCTACCCGAGACTGAGTGGCACAGGTCAGGACTTACCACTGCGTTCCCTGAATTGGTGGTGCATGACGGTCACCCCATCTTCCAGGAAACAGTGCTGCTGAGTCGCTCGCATTCTCTTGATTGTTAATTCTGGACTGAACGGAGAATTGGTTTCATTTTGGATTGAAGACCCCGACTCGAACTGTCTCAAGTGCCTGTACTACTCCAGCATACCAGCGGCACATGGGCTGAGCAGTGTTCTTTCTTTCTGTCCTGTGCTCTATCTGATGCAGCGCGGTGCTCAAAATGTTAACCCCACCCCTTGGCCCCCTTCACACCAAGCCAGTACTGGATGGGTTCTGGAGCTGGAGTTTCATGGGTCAAATTAGCCAGTGGAACACTCACTCAGAGCTGGTCCACAGGGTCTAGATCACAAGGGGAAAGGGGATGTGAGCTTCAGGCCAGTGGGCCTGGTGGAGACCTGTAATTGAGACAGACCCTTTGTGGGGTGTGCACACAGACAAGGGGGATACAGATTGATGGGATGAAATGATGCAATGGCAGGTGTGCTCTGTAGGCATGTGGTCTGTGAGGTCAGAGGCTCAGTGGCCTGAATACTGCTGTAATGCAGATCAGGGGAATGGTGGGAAAGCCAGAAAGCCTATTAGTGCAGAGAGCCTGGCTTTGGAGGAGAGAAGCTAAAAATACACATTACCCTAGGACACTAAGCACGCACACGTACAGTCATACACACACTGAGTTGCCTGTGTGCACAATGAAGGATGTTGCTGAACAAACACAGAGGTGACTGTTTGTCCTGCTCCAATAAACAGTTTCCAGGCTCTCACTGAAGAAATGTTTATTCTCCCAGGTTAGGGGAAGCTACAGTATTTGTAAGTTCAAGATGATTGAGATATGACATTCCTGAGTGAGTCTGAAGTATCAATCAGACTGTTTCCAGTCTGAAAGTGAAACCCAAGGAAATTAAGTTCTAGCATCACTCCTTGTAATGAGGGGAGTTAGGGTCATTGGAGTATAGCTGTGTTTAAACAGAAGACTTAAGTACAAGAGAACAGCATTCAGTTGGACAGAAATGCAAAGTGAAGCTGTGTGGGACAGTCTAATAACTGTAAATAAACAGACTGCAATGATAGTCATTCTCTCTTTAACAGAGCTGTATGTGCAAACACATCCAGAAGCATGAGAAACCTCACCTCTCACATGGGTCCTGTCATATTCACTCAATCTGACTTCAGTAACTGGTGCACAAGTCCAGTGGTAAATTATTGGAAATTCTTTTTCTATTCTATTTTAATTTACCTTGTGAAACAATTAGTTAACTGTATAATTTTGGCACTGTTCTTGTATATATGAGTTAGTTAAAACCTTAATACTTTGTGTCACAAAATTCAAAAACCAGTATGCTCTCTTACAATGCAGGACAGACATTCTAAATCATTGAGATCATTTTTTTTTTACTTCACATGATGAGGTAACACAAACACCCATGTCATGCTTATTTACTTTGTGGTGTAGCAGTTCCTCTTATGGGCTTAGTCGCTTTGAAAAAACAGCTAAAGATAAAAATATAGCTTAATAATCTCCAAGTAAATCTCTCATGTATTCTTGTGCCATGCATGCACCTTTTTCTACAAAGTGCTTTAGTGTATTTCCAAATTCCAACATTCAGACATTAAGAACACTATAGCATTGGAAAATGTAATAATATGGTGTTCATTTTGTAGCGTATTGAGTTTTTTAAAATGCATTAGACAAAAAAGTAGGTTTTCATTACTTTATTAAGCTGGATTGGTACATGGGTTCACTGGTAGAAGTGCTTAAGGAGACCTGCCCTTGACAGCCCCTTATTACTTATGCTGATAATGTTCCATTGTCCTCTGTATTGCATACTGGGTTTCCATATAGTCAGAATGTATGGTCTGTATTTCCCCTTATCTCCTGTGTTGAATGAAAACTCTACTGCTGATTTTCCTGGCCTGGCTGCCTAGTGAACACCTGCTCCACAGTGGTGTGTAGAGATCGGTATTGCCACTGCTACTGATGAGAGTTGGGCCTCGAGGGGTAGCCCGCTCACTGCATTAATGAGCAGGGAGTCGTCTGTCACCAGGACATAGTTCCTCGTTACAGTGCAGTGTATTAAGCCTGAGACACTCCTACTCCCACACCCTGGCTGGTAGCAGGACAAGGGTGGAGAGGAGATCTCCAGGTGGGACTGACTTCGAGAAACAGCCATGCAGTCCCAGGCAAAAAGGGAAAAAAATTTAGCAAGCTATAGGAAGAAAAAAGTTTTCCAGTAAGGCTGAAACCATTTCTTGGTGTGATTCACAGATTCACCTCACTAGTAGTCAGTGCATTGGCACCTGATGGGATCTTCCATGTGGCTGACTTGGCTTTTACTGTACGAGAATTCATCTGGTGATTCCTCACCTGACTTAGTGGAATAATAAAATCTGGGCTGGTTGTGGTCGTCCTTGTGTGCAAAGTGCTGGCTGGTGGTTAGACTTCTGCTCCATGGCTGCTGTTCAAGAGTGCACATGCCTGCCTGCCTAGCTGCTGCAACTGCTTGCCCTTGTTAGCAAGGAATTGTCTGCAGGGATTTTGTAACAATTTCAAAAGTGCATAGAAGAGTACAGTAATGATCAAATTACTCAGCCAGGTTGTTGAAGCCGACACCAGAAGTAAACAAGATGTCCTCTGGTGAGCTTCTAGAAGAGGATTTGAAGAACTTGTGATAAAAATGACTTGGTAATCTCTCTCCTTCGCACTTTAATAGTTTAAGTTGAAGTACAGTAAAACATTAAAAAAGTGTAAAATACTCATGTGCAAGCGTGGGGCCCTGTTGCCGTCTCTCATTTCCGTTGTCATCTTCAGAAAGGGAACAAAGATCTGATCTAAGCGTTATTTCTCTGTCAGTATTTCATCACCAAACCAATACTTCAGTATCTGTTCTTGCTTCATATCTGACCGCACTCCGCTGATATGAATGCAGAATATGAATGCAGTCCAATTCCTGACTTGTGGCGCTCTGCTAGAGTTGACGCATCACAGAATGGATGGGAGTGCATGTTCCCGCTCTGTTCCTCTGCATCTTTCCAGGGCTGAGCATGAACGACTTGGTTACCCCACTACCGGTGCGCTGGGGTGCAGACTAGCCTGTACTAGCCTGGTGACTGGGCTTGTGCAGCCGAGGGAACTTGGTCACTAGCTGTGCCCTGTTGGCACTGGTTACCGCAAGACCTAGTGTCGGAGCTGGTACTGTTGTTCAGAAAGGCAGTTAAGGTATCTTGTGGGTTCATGCTGACTGAAATCATTTGAGACCTTATTAACTCCATTGCTGCACTGCTTTGAACTCTTGTCACCCTGCACTGTGGATTCGGGTGGTGTTGCGTGTGATTAGTTATTGTTTTGGGCAGCTATTCTAAATGCTGTGCGGAATTTTATGTTACTGTTTGTCGCTTGGGTCTTGCAAGTCAAGTTGCCATTTTCAGTTATTCATGGTTCATTGATGCTGCTGTGTTTGTCCTGCTAGTTCGCCTAACACGAAGCTTGAGCCTGACCTGTCCTCCAGGTCATTTCCTAAACCAAGCTCAGCTCAATAGACAAACTCAGCAGTGAAGAGGAAGGTGGGGAAGCTCTTCATGTTCAGTCACACAAGCAGACTTGACCTTTGGAGACGTCACAGACACACTGGTTTTATTCCTGCCTCTCAGTGTTGTAGGGAGAGAACAGTGAAAGCATAGCTCTTTATCTGTTAATTCCGTTATTAAATTGCCAGGATCACTTGAGAAATGTCTCAACAGTATGTTATGGTAAGCACTACAGTCATTACTGTTTATGTATTGCTCTGAACTGTATTGAAGACAAAATGCCACAGTCTTTGTGTTTCTGTTCCAGCCAACATGCATGTACCAACATGCATGTACCACCATGCTGGGACCAAGTATGTACAGGAATGGCACAGCGAGGTCTGGGTGTGGAATGCTGTAACAGGACCGTACAGTTCTGTGTGCTCTGTTATTGGCAGCAGCAGTGGGATCCCCTTGTGTACTCAGTGATGCTTACAGTCTACAACCAGAGCACTCAGTAGTTCTGTTAAACATGGTGGTTCAAAGCACTGGCACAGCTGCGGTGATGTTACAGTAATACTTTGTTTGACTGGTTGTTATAGCACTTCGTTAATCTGTCAATGGCCGTTCCTTTCAAGAGTGTTTCAGGCAGTCGTGTTCAGTTATAACCGCACCACTGTAAGGAGTGATGATATGCCTGCACACACATTGTACTTGAGGAAGTCTTCCTAAATTTCATCTGGTGTGTGTGAAAGCACTGTCTTTCCGTCATTTACATTCTTTAGACATACAAACTGGTGAACAGGGCTCAGTTTCCCAAGGGACTGTGTTGTTCATGTATCACATCAGAGGTGTGGAAACTCCAGTGCAAAAGGTCAGATGGTAAGAGTCTGAGCCCTACTGGTGGACTCTGTTATGACTCCAGCCCTAGGACACTAAGCCTTTACTGACAAATAATATTTTTGCATGTTTAATTCCATAAAAACCCCACAGCAGAATTTCTAGAGCTGATGTGACAAAAGAGCCAAGAAAACAACAACAGTCCTGGAATCAAATTCCTGGTTTCCCTGCAAGTCCTTGCTTGACTCCGGGGGCTCGGTTCCTACCTGTTCTCTCTCTTTGCAGTGGCATCCTGACTCACACCAAAGGTTTGTTTACTGTTCCCCACAACTCCACTGGTTAAATCACGTTTATTGAAGTGGGGAAAATCCCCGTTGTGCTGATTGGAAGGAGTGTTGAATGATTTTCGAAAAATGATCGGAGCTGGGCCTGTGTGGAGGGAGGGAGGGAGGAGAGGGAATGGGAGAAAGAAAACGACCTGGTGAGAGAGCCAGCAGCTATATCACCCTGCAACTCACAGCTGGCACACTATACTGTAAAAAGGGACTTTCCTTCAGATGAGATGTAAAACCGAGGTCCTGACTCTCTGTGGTCATTACAAATCCACAGTGTTTCTCAAAGAGTAGTGGTGTAACCCTGGCGTCCTGGCCAAATTTCCCCTTGGCCTTTACCAGTCATTGCCTCCTATTAATCCCCAACTTTGAATTGGCTTCATCCCTCTGTTCTTCTTCCCACTGGTGTGTAGTGAGTGTACTGGCACACTGTGGCTGCTGTCGCATCATCCAGGTGGGGCTGCACATTGGTGGTGGTGGAGCAGAGTCCCCATTACCTGTAAAGTGCTTTGAGTGCAGTGTCCAGTGTAAGGAATTTCTTAATTGTTTACCCAATTTCTTCTTTTCCCTGGTTGAGCAGCTGATTCGTGTCTGAAGGGACCAATGCATAAGCATAGTGGGTTGAGTGGAGAGGGGTGGGTTCACACATCCCCGTGAGTGTGTTGGAGGAGGATACAGGGCTACCTCACTGGGTGCAGGAAGAGGACTGATATTGCACAGGGGTGGGTGATATGTTGCACTGGCTCTGATGAGGACAGGACTGGCCAGGTCAAAGCAGTTTCTTTGGTGCATGCACAGGAATGAGTGCAGTGTTCTTACTGGGCCAGGATCTGCCTCATCTCTGTTGTCGCTACACCCTAGGATCTGGGGGTCTCTGCTCTGGCAGGGTGTGGGTGTTTCTGGTGTGGTTAGCGAGAGGGACTCGTGGATGATGTGTGGCTGCAAGGATCAGAGAGGTGCGGCTCAGGTTCTTCTTGCCAAAAATGTGAGGGCCTGACTGTGTCGGAGCATGCCTAGCTTTTCCAGGGTAGGAGAGGGTGTGGGCACTCGTCAGTCTGTTTGTTTGTGTGGAGTGATGTCCATTAAAGTTCTACAGTATATCAATTCAAATGCACAGTTTTCCTGGGCTAATGACAGGCAGGGAGTTGTGGGACTGCATGCTCAGACTATTAAATTTTCTGAGAGGCTACAGTCCAGCTTGCCTTTGGGTAGCAGACGGGAAACTGTTGTTGGAACTGCATGACACAAATGTTTCCTTGCAATGTGGTTACACAGAAGTTTTATACAAAACTGTGGTACTTAAGAAAGCATCTCAATTTCTCTCGTTTGGTGATCATCATCTCCTGGAATAGAACAAGGAAATGCTTTGTGGAAGCAAAATGTTTCTGGATTTATTGCTTTGATATAAGGGAGTTTGACTACTGTAGCTCTGGTCACTTTAAAGAGGTGTGGGGTTGTCTGTGATCTGGAAGAGAGGACTGGTGTGATCTGCTGGTTGAAGGTTTAGTGAGCAGCAGCTGGAGCAGGTCCTACATTCTGCTGTGTGTGTAAATACACAGCCTTTATCTAGACCCAGAAACGTGTCCACAATTGCAGTCCAATTTTCCTGCTCCCCTGTTGTGTGAAGCACTAACATCTCGGTACTCTGGCTTCTTAGTTGCTCTCGGGTACCTGACTAGGAGTGAAGTGACTTTCCAGCAGCTCTTGACGTAGCTGGGAGAACAGTAGCTGTAGCAGAAGCAGGAAGTAAAGGACAGTTAGGAGCTCAGTGATACTACAGCCTGCTTCCTGTAAGATCCCAGGGAAGGATGTTTCTTTCTGCACCCTGAAAGCTCTATGTTGGAAGAAAGGGTGACACTGGACGATGCAGTATGCTTCGTCTTGGCCACTTCATGACAACGGTGAAGTTTGACTTTGTCCCTCCATGGCAGCATCTGCGTTCCTCAGTCAGACCTTTGCTTAAATGTATTGTTGATGCCAGCAGGACCAGATCCAGGACAAGCAGGAAGGCTAAATGATCCCAAATGTTCCTTTGTACTTCCCTAGAAAATGTGCTTGAGAGAGGGCTTTGATTTATTTACTTCTGTGCTGAATTTGTTCTGCTGTCTGAAGAGTCCTGGGGTGGTTGTATTGGATATTTAAGACTGGCAGCAGTACGTGCTTGTAATTAGGGAGACCAAACTAAGCACTCTAATGGGATGTAAAGTGTAATCCCTCAAGGTCCAGACAGACATAGTTCTGTATCTCAAACTGTATATGCTCATGGTACCAGGAAGTCTGCTGCAAGCCCATGAGGGCAGTACTGGCTGTACAGTAGTACAGGATTTATGAGGGTAGGTCGTGTGTATCTTTTGTAGAATTTCTTAGCTGATTGAGATCATTGCTGGTCAGCAGGACATTGGCATGCTTTGCTTGCAGCCGAAGATAATCAGGACTAGAGCATCTGGATTCAGCAGTGTGGGATTTAATGAGGCTGGATGCCAGAGTGGTAGATATTGTATACGAAGCATGAAGGAACAGACAGTTCTTGATATTGGGTAATCTCAACCCCCATCTTTGCATTTCATTTCAGTTTAAGTTGGAATCGTGCAAACCCAATTTGTTATAGCTCCCTTTGCAGCTGTTTGCCACAGAGCACTTGACAGAATCATGTAACACTTAACAACGATGTATGGCAGTGATAACAAATTGACGAGACGGGCTTGCTGCAAAGCGATGTGCAGAATTGTTTCTTTTTTCCTCAACACTGACAAGCTCCAGCTCCGCGACCGCATTAATAAGGAGAGGATACAGCTGTGGCCAGTGCGGATGGTCTTTCCAGACCACCACGCCTTGACGTGAGGGGCGCGTGGCCAGGCGGGAGGCGGCAGTGCAGTCACGTTATGCTTGTTCTCTCCCTGCAGGTCAGGCACAGGATCACCGGCCAGGTGATGGTGCTGAAGATGAACAAGCTGGCCAGCAACAGAGCCAACATGCTGAGGGAGGTGCAGCTGATGAACCGGTTGTGCCACCCCAACATCTTGAGGTCAGCTGCACCTGCTCGGCCCGAGATGACCATCTCTGAAGGGCTCATAATTGAGATATGATTTAAGCGCCACCTCATTAGCACAGTGTTTTCAGTCCTGCTGTTGGTTACTGACCTGGCACCTCCTGAGGTCATTTCAGCTATTAACTGCCTTAAAGTCTGATTGACAATGAAAATAATCTGTGTGTTTCCTGTAAAATCTCTGTCCCCACTGGAACATTTTAAAATATATCAGTTTGATGGTTAACTGCCTAATGTTAATCTGAATCATTTTTTCACTGTATGGCTCCTCTTGGGACTGTAGTCTCAGTTTTGTGCTTTTCAAGTGTCAAAAATCGCCTCTCTGTCAATCTGTGAGTTTTCAGAAAGGCTCCAGAAATGAACAGAGTTCCCGTGGAAAAAAGACTGTTGCTCTTAAATGCCTACATGGCCTCAATTACTTTGTGATGGTTTTCCTTCTTTACAAATAACTTTATAAAGATCAGTTTTTATAATTGAGAGTTACCAGCTTCGTTAGTTACAGTTGAGTGTATTTCAATTCTGAAACCTGTGCGTGCACAGGGGAGGATAAGGGAGCGTGCCTATAGTTCTGACCACCCACCTATGAACGCTTCTCAGATAGAAGCAGCTGATTTCCGCTCCAACCGGAAGAGAGAGACATGCCCCTCTGTCCATAACACTGGCCACTGCATTGCTGAGAGAGCTCACTCCGTCCTCGGTGGCGCTCAGTACTGGGAATCCCAGTCACAGTTCGCATGACCCAGGCTCATAGCCACAAACGTAGAGCTCATTCTGCACTCGGTGTGCAAATGTTTTGGTTCAGCCTTATTAGTTCTTTAAACAAATCCAATTAACTACGAGAATTAACTTGGCGAGAACAGTTGTATGTTGTCTTGCCTTGACTCGGCCATACACTGGTGCTTTCTCGCTGGCACCAAGTTTTTTTGACACTTGGCCCCCACCTCCCGGGCCTTCCCTGACACACTGGCATACTGGCATGGCAGCTCTGGACACTGACTAGCAAAGGCAGCTGCTGACTGCAAACATGGTTTGGAACTGTGCCCTTCAGCACGCTAATGTTCTTCTCTCTTCCTCTTGACCCCTGTCTGTGTCTGCAGGTTCCTGGGGGTGTGTGTTCACGAGGGCCAGCTCCACGCTCTCACTGAGGTACTGTCCTTGGGGCTGCAGCCTCTCTCCCTTGGGCACGTCTGCTCTGCACGGCAGTAAAACGGGGCTCTTCGAAAAAAGACTTTTTATATGGTCAGACAGCACTACACATGACAGTTCACTTGCTTGTTTGTAGTGTAGATTACTTGCACTTCGTGCTAGTTACAGATTACGTGGTGGACATAAATGTTTTCATTACTACATAATTTATTTAAAAAGAGAATTTCAGAACCTTTGCCAGTTATTACACATAGATTGGCAATGGTACTCAGTGTAGCACCAGACTGTGGACTTGTAACTGGGAGGCTGTGGGATCTAAATGGGAGTTCTGGGTGGAACACTGCTGTCATGCCCTTGAGCAAGGTGCTTCACTCGGATTGCTGTAATAACATCCCCAGCTATGTAAAATAAAACACTGTATGATGATACTCTTGAGCCTTTCATTGAATCCATAATAGTAATAGTAAATGTTTTAGAAGGTGCAGTTCATGCTTTTTATGTTACAGTAACTGACCAGTACTCTTCTGTAGCTTTCCAAGAATGTAACCTGATTGGATTTGAAATGAGACTGAAGGGGACAATAGCTCTGTCCTGACTCAGGGCTCTGCTGCAGTGTTCAGTTCTGAGTAGCTTAGGCAGCTGGTCTCTCAGAACAGCCGGAGGCTCTGCTGCCTCATGAAAGATTCAGTAGGCAGGTGTATCATTTTTCATTCAGCAAAGCAAAGAGCATCCTTTGTCACCTTTGACCCGGACACTGTGTGACTGAGTGGCCTAGGCACTGTCACTGTCTCCTTGTCGCTAATTGTGTCACTGTGGCAGTGTTTCACTGCAACCCTACCCTGGTGTCTTACTAATACCAGGTCTCTACCAGGTCTCTAGTGTTACTTCAGTGGGAAAAAGAGTAACATACTGTTCCTGCTCGGATTATTGCAGCACAAACAAGAGAGACATGGTGTTCCTGCTCTGATAATCGTGGTTTATTCTTATCTCTCGGGGCCCTCAGAAGAGAGTTACATAAACCCACTCTTCACTATTCCAGTTAAAAGTTGAGAGAGAATGTGACAGTGTCTGTCACTCTGTTCCTGCCAGTGTTTTTCAAGTTAACGGTTTGTGTTTCTGCAGAGTAATCGTGGTTGGTTTTCAGCTCTGTTCTCCAGAAAACTGTACAAGTGGAATTGCTGAGGACAGTCAAGAGATTGCTGGTTGTTCCAGGCACTGGTGGTGATTCTTTGGATTAAAGGGACAAGTGCAGAAAAAAAGCAGTTCATCCTGTTGAATTAATGAAGTTAAGGTTTTTTTCAGGCTTTACTTGGTTGATTAATAATTAGCAGTTTATAAAGCTTTTCAAGCATTCATTGAGGATACCCCCTTTTAAGATTTTACTGACTTAAATGGTGTTTATTGCCCTTTATTAGCATCTTTGTTGTGTGTGACTCTGTACTAGTGTGATTTGTTGTGGATTTTTGTGAAACCAGGGCTCCTCTGGGTTACAGTGGCTCCTGCTGTGCTGTAGCCCTGTTCTTTTGCAGTCAAGGTCATATTGCCTGGGGCAGTGAACAGTTAATTACCCACAGAGGTGCTCAGGTGGTCTAAGAAAAGTGAGACCAGCCCTTGGGGTTCAGACTGAGGGACAGAGTCATGCCCCTGTGGTCTCCCTTTTGCTGAGCCTTCATTTTTCACTGCAGTGTATCACTGTAAGGTTATTGTTCCTGCCACTCATGTTGTTGCAGTACATTAATGGCGGGAACCTGGAGCAGCTGCTGGACAGCGATGTGTACCTGTCATGGACGGTGAGGATGGGGCTATCTCTAGACATCGCGCGGGGACTGCAGTACCTGCACAGCAAGGGCATCTTCCACAGGGACCTCACCTCCAAGGTACAGCCTACAGGCACTGCATGATGCACTGTGCACGTATACAGTGCAAAGAAAACATTCACTGCCAAGGCACACTGTCTATACATACAGTACCTCACAGACACATCATGCACTCTGTATAGAGCCATGTATCAATAATGCATCTGGTCACTTTGTGTATACTGTACTGTACGTACTCGACACGGCTATGAGCACAGGAAAGGTTACAGTAAAGAGGAGGTCATTCAGGCCACCTAGCCTGTTTGTTAGTGCTTAAGTAGTCCAGGGATCTCATCCAGCTGTTTCTTGAAGGAAACCAGGGTGTCAGCTTCATATACAGTGTATAAACACTTTTTTTTACAGTGTATATACAGACAGAGAGGAACCTCCCTCTGTGTATATAAGCACTTCAGACTATTCTTCTGTAGACATGCACAAGTCTAGGTGAGGACAATGACATATCTGAAGAAAATAATGTCTAATGTTTGATGGGTACATCTTCACTGCCATTCTTTTGTTTCACTCGTGCACGTAAAAATTTTGTCCACTTTTACTGAAATATGAGGCTTTGGAAACTAGTCATTCTCAATGAAGCCCAATGCAGGTGAAGGCTGGTGTTCGCCAGCCCTGTTGTACTGTACATCTGCTCTGTCCACAGAGATACTCCTTCATTCACCCACAGTGGAACTCCTCTAATGAACCAGATGTGAATATCTCAGGAGCCTCTTCATTTTGTTTCCAGTCTTCTCCTCTCTCGATGTCCTCCTGCTCTTTTTTTCTCTCTCTGCCATGTCTCACTCCTCCTCCTCTCTCTGTCCCTGCAGAACTGTCTAGTGCGCTGTGAGAATGGGCTCTTCACTGCTGTGGTGGGAGACTTCGGGTTGGCAGAGAAAATCCCTGACTACAGGTCAGTCTCCTCCCATCTTAAATAGCAACAGCAAATCGGCGTTCAAATTACAAGTTTTGTTGGGTTTGCGTCTCTTGACTGTGGAATACTGCTCCACTACTGTCCTCTTGGATTGTCTTGTAGCTCTGTTGGCTTATGCCTCTCTCTCTACGTCCCACACATTCTCCTCTCTCCAGGCTGTCTGCAGACTGTGAGTACTTTATCCGTTCTGGTGGTTTGTCATCGGCCAATACTGCATAAAGTGTTGCCTCCATGCAGGATATGGTGCCATTTACGCTTCTTTACCAAGATGCCAGTGGTCCAGATGTTGTCTTTGTCTTCCCTCCAAGGCTGGTGGCTGAGCTCTTTGAGAGCTTGCCGGCCGATGGCGCTGTTTCAGGGAGAGGTCTGGGCTTCGAAGTGCTGTGTGGCGGCGGGATACAGGGTGGCTGCTGTTCAGTTGGGACAGAGAGCATTGATGAGAAGAAGCCCAGGGCGAGGTCTTGACTCGACTCCTGGATTGGTGGTGGAGGTGTTTGCAGGATTTTTGGGAAGCCTTTGCTTTCCTTTGTATTGTAGTCAGGTACATAATTTACATTCAGGTGGGTAGCTGTGTCAGCATGCTACACTGTGAACACCTCTCACACCTCTCTACCTCTCACACCTGAAGAAGGCTCCACAGCCGAAATGTTGTGTTTTCTTTCTTATTTTTTTCAGCATGGAATAAACCTATTACTTGTTCCTTTAAATAATTTACAACTGACTTGGTCAAATGACATTGTCACTAATTCTCCATCTGATTTCTCTTGGTGGCTTTGTGTTCTGTAAGTGTCTTCTGTGGCATACAAATGCTATCAAAAGAATTAGTTCCAGGGTAAGCTCCTTGCTGCACTGATTTTGGACTCCTTTAAGTAAAGCCTGCTAGGATGTTAGCAAAAATCAATATGTGTGTCTGTGCTTTGCTCGTTTTTGTGCTCTGCCAGTTCGCCAGCTCCCACTCCATGTGCCTGTTACTTTCTGCGTCTGTCACATCACACACTGCACTGCTGGCCTTGCCTGTGTCCGGAAACAGCTAGCAAGTTACTTAGTCATTCAGCCATTCTGAGACCCAATGGGTTCCGTCTTAGAATCTTAGAGTTAAATGTTTCTAACGTGTCCGGAACAGGCTGATTGATCTGTAATTCCTCTTGGCGCTGCAGCCCAGTGCTACTCTGTGCTCTTGTCTTTCGGTGTGTATACCCTTGCACTTCTCTTCTGTGAGGAGGGGAGCGAGTCTGTTCAGGTCGCAGGCTGGGTGCAGGTTTGATGTGTAACGTCTCTGCTGGACGCAGTGTTGATCAGGGGGAAGTTGGGGGTGTGTGGGGTGGGGGGGCGGGGCACAGACTGGGGAGGGCCAGCTGAGTGTTTGGATACATATCCAAATATGGAGAAACTATTCCACACTGCATGCACACTTTGTCTGCTCAGTGCTGTTTTCATCTGCGTTTCCCAGAAAGGGTATTCTTGGCCAGAGCTGGCTTTTCCATGCAGCTCAGTCTCTCTGATGACCCCTCCTCACTCTCGCGCTCTTTATCACCAACAGTAGTTGTGGTTTGATAACGGAAATAAATGCACAGAAACAGGATCTTACCCCACCACCACCATCACCCTTCTCTCTCTGTCTCTCTTCCTCTCTCTCCCTCTATCACGCCGACAGCGTTTGTCTCGGCTGCCCAGTGTGCTCTTTTTCCTCTTTTACTGCTGTGTAAATCGGTCAGTGTGCCTGGGCTGGTGGATGTGATGGATGGCAGGTGTCAGCGACAGCGTATGACCTTTGCGCGGTGACTCTGTCTCCGAGCCATCTCCCTCAGAATGGAGACTCAGAGCCTGACGACAGGTTCATCAGGAACTCTGTTAATTTACAGAGACCTGTCAGATAATTTGGAGCTTATCTCCAAATCTTTTGAATAGTGTAGTTTTTCCACATCCCGTGGTATCAGGTCTCCATCTGAACATCTGCATCAGGCCATGCACATGCAGATATAGCTGTACAAGTACTCTTCTGTATGACTCTGCTCCCTTCCAGTACTTGGTCGTGTGCTGTATTGTCTTCCTTCAACATTTATATCGGAGGCCAAAGCAGTAAAACTGTTGTGGGCAAGAAATGCAGAATAACTGTGAAGAACTGTTTCCAAAGAATGTTTGAAGAAAGTAGACGAAACCACATGTTGTAGATTACTGTGACCCTTAAACTGTCTTCATATCATGAATTTAGTGTCCTCATCTGCTGTGTGTTTAAATGCTAATGGAAAAAATTAAGTGTTCTGTTTCTTGTCAGAAATGCTTTTATTTCACACTGTTGGCCAGGGTAGGTATAAATCGACGACTCTGGCCACGGTATAAAGTCAGTGACGTAAGAGTTCTCTGGCAATGTAACCTCTGCAAAAAGTGGTCCACTGACAAATATAACATCTCAATCTTGGTAACCTTTTCATATTTGAGTTAAAGTAATTGCATAAGTGCTCTTTTCTGGTCTGTGCATTTATACATGTGGCAACATCAGGATAAATTATCCCCAGCACCTTATCCTGCCCTGGAAAAGGCCAGAATGAGCCAGCAGGGTGTTGAAGCTTGTATAAAATCTTCTTGTCGGGTGTCATTATGCTTTCTGAACCATGCCTCGAAAGTTGCATTTATAAATGTGAAGAGGTGAAAAAACACAAGGTTCTGGTGAAAGAGGAGGCTGTATCTCAATCGTCGGCCACCAAGAGGACGATCTATCCTCTTCTCGAACCATTTATTAAACAATCATTCCATTGTGCAGCTAAATCATCTCAGTCATTTAACTACTGCAGTTTATGTGCACAAAGATGTGATCTATGGCTGTTGACACTTAATCGTATGTTTATTCACTAGTCACAGATTATGCATCAATGGATTTAGCTGATAGTTGGGAATATGTATAACATGTCAACAGAATAGTTTTTTGCTTTGAAGAGATATAAAAATTATTGAAATGAGGAAAGTGTCATAACAAGCTACAGCGTGCTGTTTCGAACTGTATAAAACAAAAACTAACAGGCATTTCCAAAGAGCGTGTAAATGTCACAGCTTGATGAAAGAGTCCAGGTGATGTATTTTGCTGTTAAATCTAATCAATGACAGTTGGTTGGCCCGTTCCATCATGGATTAAGGTTGCTATGTGAAAACTTGCCTGTACAAAGCAACACTTCTCTCTGCATCTACAGAATTGGAATCAACTGACAAATATTGTTTAGCTTCATGTTAAGCTAGAAAATCATTTTTGAGCTTCATTTGTAAAATCCTCCAAACACATTCCTTCTGCAGTGTTTGTTAATTGGATTTCTATTCATCCCAAACGTCTGGAGTCGTTTAATGGTAAGTGATCTTCATTCATGCTGCTCCCTTGTTTTGGGTCAAATATCCTGGCTGATTTGAGAAATCTGTGAGCTTGACAAAACAAAACATGTTTTCTTTAATTGATCCATGATGAAAATGAGCCAACAGTTTTTCAGCAACTTCGCTAAAGGCTTTAACACAATTAAATGTCAGTTGCATGTCTGTACTCTGCCATTCGGGTATGTTTTTTAATTTTACAACAGAGTTGTGTTGCACAAGGCATGTGTAGAGCACAGCCTTTCTGTTCCATTTAATCTCCAAATTTGCTTTCCTGCTTGGGCAATGTTAAAGTTTTTTTAAGGGTTGCAATTGGATTAACATTAAAAAACTTGTCTGCTGTGGACAAACTGTTGTCCTATCTATTACCTGCAGGCATTACATGTTGGGTGTACTGTTATTGTTGCAGAATGTCATTGTATGCCTTGATCATACAATGAGAAGTCATTCTTAGAGTGCAGAGAAGCTGTTAGAACCGGTCACGAATATCTCATTGTCCTTGTAAAAAAAATCTTAGAGATCTGTAGGCTTGAAAGCTGCTACTAATATACTTAAGACTGTTTGATCAGTTCTTGTAAGCTGGCTGTTTGTGGTAAACACTCCCTCCCTGGTTGCCCTGTTGTAGGAATTGCTGCTTTGTTAATTCATGTTTTTTGAGAAACGCTACACATCTTGGGATGGTGGGCTTTTCCACCTGTACTGCAGCTGTAGTACAATTGTAGTGCATCCAAAGACCCCTGTCTGCTTTGGTAAATTACAGCCTCCCAGCATTCCAAACTCTTTCCCTCAGTGTCTTTACAGAGGACTCCCTCCAGTGTCACACACAGCCTTTCGTTTTTTGTGCATTTGTGATTTGGAATGTTTGTGTATTCTTAACTTTTCAGTGTGTTCCAGGTCTCACAAATATGTTGGTGTGCAGTTAAACAATGTATATACACTTATTTAAATGCTTTTGTTTTCTTATTACAGTTTTTGTGTGTTTCAGTAGGGGGGTATGCCTCAGTTAAGGTTTGTGTGTGTGTTTTTTCAGTGGGGGAGGGTGTGAATGAAGGATTGTGTGTATTTCAGTGTGGGGGGAATGAGTGTCAGTTGTTTCCATATAACCAGCCTCACCATATTGCAGTATAACATATTGGGTTTTATGGTACTGTTATTACTGCTCTGTTTTGTGCAACAAGCTTTGATTTACCTGTGTAACTTCATGCCAGTAAAGGCCATTTTGACTTTGGGTGTGTTTGTGTGTTATGGTATACCGCAGACAGAGGAATGTGGCCAGTTTTCATTCCATAAACCAGTGTTTCGGTGCGTCACAAAATTCCAATTTGTTTCATTTTCCAGGGAATGATTAAGATATCCATCTGTTTTTTGTATTCTGTTGTTGGTAACCTGACGGACTTGGCTGTGTGCCCTGATGATCTACCAAATTTCCCAAAGGCCTGATCTCCCGGAAACAGGCTAGCCTCTTGTTTCTGGTCTCACTCAGGCATGTCTGTCACTCACAGAGTGGCAGCTGATATCACAATGATCCTGCCAAGCAGGATCTATGTGGAGAGAGGGGCCTGGTTATTGCAGCCTGCACTGGTATCCATCTGAACTAACACCTTGCCCTCTTACGTGAGCGTGGCATCGCCATGGGCTCGCCCAAGGTGGCCTACTGTGGCAGGGGTATTTCCCTGGGCCCCACACCTTGCTGCACTAGTGTTGAAGACCTTAAGCCAGGTCCTCAGTGCCAGCAGTAGGTGCTAGTGCAGTTTCCTGGTGGCTTAGAAAGCCCCGTGCTCTTTCTCTGCTAGTGTTGCTTACCTCTGGAAAGCAGCACCCTGATGTTCCAATAGTCTAGTAGCGGTTATAGCTTACTGTATGATATGCAAGAAAGTTAAGTCGACATTCAGAAATAAACTGAATCATAACTGAATGTTTGTTTTGTAGACCAAAGTATTAGATGTCTACAAACAGGTAAGCCAGGTAAAGCTGAGTAATAAACGTGTTCATTCATTCATTGGGCTCCTCTGTTCAGCCTGTCTGGGTGCTGGTGGCCGATCTCATTCAGCTGCTTCTTGAAGGAACTTGCAGTGTTGTAGCTCTTCGTGGTTCACTTCTTTTGCACCTCACTTTGAAATACTTTCACGTTAATGCTAGAGATGGATGATTACAGTGATGATTATTTTTACAACGTTTACTATTTTTCCTGCATTTGGGGGGGGGGGTTCCATTGGGATTTCCGTAACCTGTGAGATTGTGTTCTGCTACCACGGGGAGCAACACTGTGGACAAATACAGTTGTGGTGAGGGAAGAGGACGGAGGCGCTGAGTCCTGTTGTCTTCTCTCCTGCAGTGAGGGTGTGGAGAAGCAGCCTCTGGCCGTAGTGGGCTCCCCCTACTGGATGGCTCCAGAAGTGCTGAGAGGAGAGCTGTACAATGAGAAGGTATAAGAGCAGATGAGTCTAAGAGATGCTGAGGCTTTTTGTTTTGGCTGGTGAGAAACCAGGAAGAAATGGCCAAATGTTTTTTAAAAGCACAGCTCTGGGCAGAAGCTGCTCTAGGCAGATCTGCTCAGGAATGTTTCTTATTCATTTTCTTTTTACAAATGACACAAAAGGAGAGTGTAAACCCTTCGTTCTTGGGAGCGTAGGCAGGAATGATATCCTTGCCCAACCAGAAACTCTAAATTGTTTAATTATATGCATCTTAAATGCTTACCAAATATAAATGAATAACTGATGAAGAAAGCCTGGTCAAGGGCAATTCTGAAAAGCCTTAATAAGCTTGGAAGGGATGATGCTGGTTATCCCTGCGAGTCTAGAGCCCTGCAGCTCCTGTGCAGCGCAGGAAGGTGGGAGACACCTGGGCCAGGTGAGGCCATGAGCTCGGCATGCAGCAGAGCAGGGGGACCTGCATCAATGTCCAGACTGGTGACTGTGCTCTGTGTACCTCCAGGCGGATGTCTTTGCCTACGGGATCATCCTATGTGAGATCATCGCCCGGATACAAGCCGATCCGGACTTCCTCCCACGTGCTGAGGTACGGCTTGATAGAGCAAGGGATGGGATACCCAGAGGGGAAAAGGAGGGAAGAAGGGAGATACAACCTGGAAAGGAAAGACTTCTAATAGGAGAGTTGAATTGCCTAGTACAAGCACTAGGACTGGCTACATTCCAGCTTCCCATCTTTCGGCCTTGGCTGGAGAACTGAGAGACCAGGACCCATCCTGTTTCAGGAGCAGGCAGGGCTAGGCTTCGCAGTTCTGCAGAATATCAGCATCCTCACTGGTGTTTGTGCAATGTTAATAGACAAATATCAAATTATGTTGACTGTGGTTTGGCATGGATTAGAAAAGCAGTTAAGTCCCTTCAGGGTGTCTGTCTCAATCCTGTAGACACCCCTCCCAGGGGTTGTGAAATATCTACGTCCTGACTCACTCAAATCCTTGGCATTATGTGCATTTCAGCCCGCAGATAGAAATGTTGGCTGCACAGGTATCAGTGCTCCAGACTCTCAGGACTTGTGTGTTTTGCGAAACTCTCACACACATTTGCGTAGTTTGGGTCAGTTCGTTACCTATGGTCGCATTGGGTAGCAGGCTGAAGGCAAACATAAACTACATGGCACTGTGCTTGACTTAAAGAGTTGTAAGAAAAATGTAAAAATTAAATGCCCAGTGTCACAAAGATGAACTGAAATTATCTCCAGAAAAACTTTTGCCCATTTTGTTCCATCCCACAGCACAAGTGAGTTTTTTTTTATGCTGTGGGATCAAAGAATAAGTGATTCTTTGACTTCTCAGATGAGGTAGTTGTAGACTCACCTGTCAGCAACAGCATCATGAGTGGCTGTGGGAGCAGCTCCACCTGCTGGTGACTTGGTGGCACTGTGGCCATGTCAATGGAATGAGCTGGGAAGCTGTAGCTGTACTGTACACTGCTGTGTATGCTGGTGATCTATTCTAGAGATGCATTTCTAGCGCAGAAAAATATAATAGGAAGTGATAGAGGAAGGTACAGACTGCATGTACTCACAAATTCCCCCCCCCCCCCCCCCCCCCCACTGTCCCTTGTTAAGATAGGACCATAATTTAAAATTGAGCTCACTGAGTGAAGACAGAGTAACAGATAGTGTTTACATTGTCAGTGTTTCCTTGGGCACTGAAGTAATGCTCTTACATTCCTCTACTCTGTCTCCCTCGCTCTCTCTCAGGACTTTGGTCTGGATGTAGAGTCTTTCCAGCACATGGTCGGTGACTGTCCTCCCTGCTTCCTGCAGCTGGCTGTGAACTGCTGTAATGTAAGGGTGATCGACTCCGCCACGCCTCTCTTGCTGGCCCCGTGTTACACACACAGACACCCCTGCGCCCCTCACTGAAATTGGAATGTTATCACAATGCTGTGCACCTGGTCCTCCTGTCTCTCCTCCCCGATGTATTCCTGTTGATCTGTGTCTTTTCTCTCCACACTGTCCTCCCTGTCTCACTCCCTCTCTCAGATGAGTGCAGACCGGCGTCCCTCCTTCTCCGACATCGTGGTGGAGCTGGAGAGGAGAGAGCTTGAGAAGGAGATTCTGAAGGAGGAGAGCAAGGAGCCTGCAGCAGGAGGTGGGCCACTCTGGTTGTGTGGTGCTGTGCTTGCTGATACTGATACACAGCTTAGTACAAAAATAAGTGGTTTGAAAGTACTGCTGTGTTTGCCCTTTAGTTACAGTCCAGTCCAGTCTGCCAAGTTTCAATGACCTGTAGTCTACGGTATGGGCAGTCAGCTGGGAGTAAATATATTCCCTGCCTCTCTCCTTTTTCTCACAGATGGCAGCCCGGTGAGGCCCCTGGTGGCCCCTGGCTCCAGCCCGGCTCAGCGGCGCTCTGTATGCCTGCCACATGACAGGGGGCTGTCCCGCAGCCAGTCAGACATGCTGCCCCCCAACTCTCCTCCCCTGCTCTCAGGCACACCTGCCCGGGTCAACCCCTTCTCGCAGCGCCACGATCTGAACGGCGGCAAGATCAAGCTGTTCGACACGCCCAGCAAATCGGTCATCTCCCTGACCTTTGCCCTGCCTCCGCCCCCTGATCCCTTCACTGGGTCCTCCCCCACGCCCCCTGACCTCTGGCAGGACTCCAGAGGAACCCCCCGCCGCTGTCGCTCACTTCCCTGTACCCCTGAGCTACCCCGTCCTCTGCGCCCTGTTGTGGCCCCCACTGAGAAGCAGAGTACCCCGGGACAACAAAGTAGGGGGGTGATGATGGTCAGTACCCTCCAGGACAGAGAGGGCAAAGGGCAAGTAATCCCAGAGGATGTTGGACAGATGCTTGGGCCGGGACACTGGGATGAGCCCATCAGGAGGCAGCCTGTTGTGAGGCCTCAGGACATGGGGGGGAGAGGGAAAATAGCACAGGATCTGGGTAGCAGCGGCGAAACAGCAGAGCATTCTGGGACCCCTGTGGATCTGGAGCTGGTGTCCCTGGAAATGTTTGGGGAGGGTGAACTGGAGACCCTTTGCTTGGGGGAGCCCATGGACTGTTCAAGCAGCCCGGACACCCTGGAGGGCTCTGTCTTCCTGGAGGGGACCCCTGCAGGCCAGACCTTGCTCACTCCTCCCTCCCCATCATCCTCCATCCTGGCCAATGGCTGGGAGTCGCCGGTCTCCAACGGCCCGCCCTCGCTGCCCCCCCTCCCTCCCCTTGACAACAACAACACCACTGTTGTGGTCAGCCGGCCATTGGGCTGGGGGGGCAATGGCTACCATGGCCACCCTGGAGGCCCAGCCTATCCACTGCACGGGTCCAGCACAGCCACCCTGGAGCAAGATGAGGTCATTTCCTGTCCGGGCTGCTGTCTGGCAGGGTTCAGCTTCCCCTCTGCCTGCCTGCGCCCCTCCCGGAGGAATCCCCCCCCCTACAAGAACTTGAACGGAGAGGCAGCACGAGGGCTATTGTGTCGAAACGCCAAGACTTTGGGACCCTCTCAACATACCCCCGGACACAGCGCCGAACCCAGCCTGCCCCTGCCAGAGGCGCAGACGTAGAGAGGCACCACTTGGTGCTTCAGGAGGAGCTCTGAAGGTCCAAACTGCTGTTGTTCTTGCTATAAATATCGGTCTCTTGTTCATATTTTTTCTGGGGTGGTGAGATGTAGATTGGCTCCTGGACTCTGGGTGACTATACCTGTGCAGCATATTCAGTTAACAGGCAGAATTTCCTCTGGAGTTATAGCAGGAGTGAGAGAAGGGATGAGAGGGAGGGATTTTCCAAGAGCCTGAGCGAAAATTGTTAACTCCAGGGTCCAGCACTGTCTCTAAGTAGAGGATTCAGCCCATTCACTCCCACGTGTCCCTCTGAGTAGCTTTGCTCCTTGACGAACCACAGACAGGCCTGTCCTGAGAATCCCTGACAGGTGAGCCTTGAGTGTGGAGACCCCAGCTCAGGAGAGACAGACTTGTCTGTCTTGGTACCATTAATGTGAAGCCACAGTCCAGGGTCACTCTGGCGTAAATCATTAGTGCAGTGCTATTCAGATCTACTCCTCAATGTCCAGAAGGTCCCCTGACAGGCTGGAGATAGTTCTGCAGGAGGGGGTAGGAGCAGGAGCCAAGCATTGCTTGGAGAAATATCGAATGCAGGCATAGAGGAATGGAAAATGGAAAGGAAACAGAGACATAAAGCGTGTACTCCACAGTGCCAGGGTCCACGTGTATGCCTTCCAGGGCTTTGTTGTCACACTGCACTATTCACTCCTTGTTCTTTAGATACAAAGTGCTGGTTCCTGGCCACTGAAATAATTTCCTAGAAGATGAACTATTGAAACTGCAATTTATTGGTGTAAGGCAAAAGAGTGGTCAGTGTGGCATGAAAAAACTTATTACTCCCACTTTATAATACAGATTGCACTCTTTTTCATGCCACACAGTCCATTTAGGTTAACCAGCTGGCTCTATGCTATATATTGGTGACCCAGTCTTGGCACTGCATAGCTCTGCCCACAGTCTCGCTGACCGAGCACCAAACACAATTTGCCCAGGGACTGGGAATGACCATTCATGGCAATGCATAGCTCTGCCTATAGTCTCAGATCCAATACTATACAACTCTGGCCACAGTTTGGTAATAACCTACTCCTGGGTCTGCACAGCTCCGCCCACCCACGGTCTCCCTGACCCAATCGTGGCTCTGCACAGCTCCGCCCACGGTCTCCCTGACCCAATCGTGGCTCTACACAGCTCTGCCCACGGTCTCCCTGACCCAACTGTGGCTCTGCAGAGCTCTGCCCACAGTATCGAACACATTGCAAGTGAAATGGGGGATCTTTTCTATTTATTTTAGAAAAAATAGATAAGAAAATAATGCAATGAAAAATGTATATTTTTTGTTACTAGAATTTATATTCTACATCCTGACTGCTGTACAGTAAAATGTTAAAGACTGCTTGAAACCCTGAATGCCTACTCTTTGTCCCCAAGTTTGATGTATTTATTTCTCTGGTTTGAGCAGGAGCCTGGAGGTGAGCTGGTGGTCCTGTCTGTCCACTGTCTGCAGTGTCTCTGTGTCAGCAGTCATAGAGCCGTGATCACAGCACAGCTCCCTCCGTACTCAGATGTGCAGCATGTTTCATTGCATAGAACTATTTAATCTCCACACAAAGACTTGTATTAGTTTTGTGAAAGCTGCGTGAGATACTCTGCAACTATAAGGTGCAGTTTTCTCACTGGGGAAATAGCAAGTGTGAACTCGGTGTGATGGGTAGTGTTTCCAGACTCTGACCCAGAGACAATGAGACTGAGAGACACACCAGCCAACCTCCAGGACCATCCCTAACCCTGATGTCTAGCACTTATTGCAAAGAACAGCTTTAATGAGTTCAGATGAATATTAACTTAAATGAACCAATAAAAATATGAAGAGGAAATCTTGTGTCGAATGTTTTCTTGGTAAATGGCTGTAGTTTTTAGTAGGTGTGATCCTTTACTCTTTAATCTCAGCCTGGCATTGTTCAGAGTCTCGACTTGCTCTCCAGCAATAGTGTGTTGTACTGTAGGTGTTAGGGTCTTAGTGATGATGGGTCACTTGAACCCTGAGCAGCGGTGTCTTTTGGAAGACCAGTGACGAGTGTTCTTAGTCTGAGTTACATGTGAAGCCGTCTCATAATGAATAGTAAGGTATGTTACTGAGTGTGGGAAAACTGCCTCTCCTTCCAAGGACAGCTTTACTCTCGATCGATGAGCAGACGCAAACTAAACTGCAACATGATGGGTCAAGAGAATCACAGTGCAGAATTTTTCTTCTGCTGCTCTATTCATCTTCCGATCTTTGCTCTGGTCACTATGCAGCTGTCTAATTAAAATATAAGTAAGACTGGCCAAGGGTTCCTCAAGATGCAGAAATTGGATTTGTAGTAAATGGAGGGTTAAGGTTATGGACTAGAAATCGTAACGCGTTCTGGAATGAGAAAATGAGAGAGATCAATCAAATTAGCAGAGGTATGGCCATTAAAGGGTATTCCTTACACTTAGACAGCAATGTTTTTGGTTAATTTATTTTCTATCCATTCCAGTCAGTTTTGTCAGAAAAAGATTTTTAACATTCAGCTTCTTTCATCCAAAAAAGTGTAGTGTTTCAACCTTTTATTGTATTTTGTTTGTGGTAGGTGCCTGAAACTACAGTACACACTATTGTGAGGTCTTAAAAATCTTAAGCATAATGGCCATTGATTTAAATTTCACAACTTTTTCTCAATGCCCAAGTATTTTGTTTGCTTTTTTATTGCTTCACCTTGTTGTCCTGATGAGGGCAGATAAACATCTACATATAACATTCACGTCTGAATCTTTATGAGAAAAAAATAAAAGGTAAAGTATAAAGTAATGGACCCAAAACTGATACCTGCAGAACACCACTGCTTACGTCTGCCCCATTAGATTAATGGTTTCCAACTCTGGTTTTGGGAGATGACTGTCTCTTGTGGGTTTTTTTCCCCAACTGAGCTTTTAATCACTGGTGCTCATCAAAGTCCTTAACTGATCAGTTGGCTTGTTTAAACTTTTGTTTACCTATTTCTGCTATCTGTCCATACTTTAATGATATCCAACACTTGTTACGACAACTTCAGGAAGCTGCAGTACAGAACTGTACAGTTTCTCATCAATTACCTTTTCTCCTTTATTACTGTATATATAGCAATAAATATAATTAATATCCCTACATCCAAGTTTGTCCATGTGATATTGTGGAGTCAAGTTGGTGAATGAAAACCAGGTCCAGTGTGCATGCTTTGTGAGTAGAGACATGCTGAAAAAAGCCAAAATTGAACAGTCAAAAAAGAACAGTCTGGAGAGTAACATGAAAATTATAATCTCCTCATCTTAAAATTCCTTTGAAATCAGGTACCAGGGAAACCAGAAAAAAACCAAAGTCTTCAGAGAACAGAACTCTGCTGTACTGGCCTGTGATAAGCACCAATGCTAGGAACAAGATTAGGTGCATACAGTTGCCAATCCAGTGGCTCTAGTTTCCCTTGTGTCTTCAGTCCGACACAGTTCCTTTCACCTATCTGTGTGTAACTTTCCATTTAGATCTGGGACTGTTCTTCTCCCTCTTATTTCCATTCTGTCTGTGACAGCTTCTATAATAGCTGGTCGCCTAAATGCACACAGTACTCTGGGTCAGCTCTGTGTAGTGATTATATAACCTTATCTTTTATTTTCTTTGATTCAATCACTTCACTTTCCCAGCATGTTCCAGGACTGTCTCATTGCTTAACCATATGGCCAGGAAGAGTGCAATAATGAGTCAGAACAAACTGCTGTGCTTGAGTTTTGGGGTGCAAGCGGCTTGTACTGTGTTGAAAATCTCGGCAGGCCAGCAGGCCTGTATGATGAAAGTCACCGCAGGCCAGCAGGCTTGTATGTTGAAAGTCGCCGCAGGCCAGCAGCCTTGTATGTGCAAAGTCACCGCAGGCCAGCAGGCTTGTATGTGGAAAGCTGCAGAAAGGTAGGAGGGGAGCTCAACAGCAGGCTTGTCGTGGGTAGGAGTACGCTACTGGGTATCTTACACTCATAAACGAGAAAAATCTGTGCCGACTCCTGAATGCAATACACTTGTGTTGACTTCTGGTGATTTTTTTCTTTCTAATGTGCTATTTTCTCTATAGCTTTCAAACCACAAGCGTGTGGGAGCTGCCCTCTGTGGGTTCCCCACACGGGCGGAAGCTGACAGTAGAGACCCTGCTCAGCTGTTGCCTCTCTCTCCTTCCTCCTCCGCCGCTCTGCCCATCCTGTTGTCACTCAGTGCCTGCGCTGGCCGGGAGCATGGCCTATCGCTGGCTGCCGCTGGCCGCTGTCGCCATGGGACTGTGCGCTCAAGGTAGGAGCCTGGGGTCATGTCTGTGGGAGAGGAGGAGGCCCGTAGAGCTCTCAGGATCAACAGGGAAGACACCGGGTTTAACAGCGGTATCACTTGACACATTTATTCATTTCAAATTAAAAGGCAGGCTCCTGCCTTTAACCTCTCCTCTGAATCTTGGTTGGGGATTGCACATTTAGTGTCTGTTAATGCAGGACGTTTTCTTGGTGTTTGAGCTTTTCTAGGTGGACACTTTCTCATTGTATCTTTATAGCAGGGCATTGCAAGGGAAGATCAATGCACAGACCCAAATATAACCAAATATAACCCAGATGAAATAAAACATTAGGAAAGGTTGAACTAAGTGAAAACAGCACTTTAGTAAACACAAAATTATTTTTTTTTTGACCAGATCAGTCATTAACATACACAAATGCTTCTTAGTTCTTTGAGTAACTTTGACTGTTTATTATAACTTCAGGCATAATATTCAGCGTTTTAACATGGAATCTTAGCTTTCTGATAAAGAAAGTGTCTAAAAGACAATGACAAGCACAGAAACAGTAAGAAACAGCAATAATATGGAATACAGTGATCATTTTATATTTAAAAAAGGGCAGAACATTTTTGTCTGTCTTTTGTTCCTTTTCTTTAGAACTATGAGATCATTGCTATTATGCTATTAGCTTAACAGCTACTGTATATACTGTAGTATTGTTTTTGATAATGTTGTAGAGTGTCACTTCAATTCCATAGACACAATTAGTCATTAGTTGCCGTTGTTTTTTTAATCTGAACAGTGGTGTTCAGTTAGGAACATTGGAAGCCTTAGAGGCTTCACTGGGGAACAAATGTGCTGTTTGGTCTAGGATGGGGTTTCAGAAGTGTTAGGCATATTTATTCTTGTTTCACCGCTCAACAATTGCTTTGATGTTTTCAGAACAGACTGGCAGGTATATAGAAGAACAGTGGTCATTTGGAGGGCAATAAAAAACTAATCAAATAAGGAGCTGTGTCAGCATGCCTAGGCTGCAAAGGAACAAGTAAAGTTTATTCCATGCTGAAAAGAGAAGAAAAGAAACACAACATTTTGGCTGTGGGGCCTTCTTAGGGTGTGACACCTGAAGAAAGCTCCACAATTGAAACGTGTTTTTCTTCTGTTTTCAGCATGGAATAAACCTTTACTTGTTCCAATAAAAAAAGAGCCACGCAACTACAGATCAGTAAGGTTTACTTTTGTTGTATGTCATTATGAAGATGTTAATTAAAGTAAAATTGGAAGCCAATGTTTATATAGTGCTAACGTCATTAGGGATTGTCAACAATTGTTTTGAAAGCGGTGATCCTGCGTGAAGATTCTAACTTATCTTATTTGAGCAAGCAAAAGCAGTGATGGACACAAGCAGTTCGTAATGTGATAAATATAGATTTCCATAAAGCAACTGATAAATTCCCACATACAAACTCAGTCCTGAAGCTGTAGTGTAGGACCTGAAGGTAAGGTATGGAATGGATTGAGACCTGGGTTAATGCTTAGAAAACAGTGAATAGCAGTAAAGAAACCTTGCTATCTGAGCTTCTCAAGCTACTTTCTAATAGAACTTACATTGTGAATTTAGTGCAAACAGCAATTTCTTCTGTTTCCAAATCTTTCCCTTCTCCCATCCATTTCTTGTCTTATCTATCCTGGGAGTCCACCCTGCTATGCAGCTCTATCAGGGACCCTCACTACAGTTCCTCAATCTCAGGTGTCCCCACTGAGAACCATGCTGTGCTATAAGGGTCCCCATCCGTTCTCCGGCTCCACCTTGTGTCTGGAGTGGACCTCCAGCGTCTTCTCTTTGTTATTCTCCTGCACAAGCCCCTCTCCCTTGGCAGATTCTCTGTCCACTGCTCCAGCACACGCCTTTCCTTCCACAGCTGTGAAGAGCAGACCCATGAGGACCTGGTGACAACACATCTTTATTCCTCATCTCTTCCTCCCCATCACAGCGAGAACAGCTTTCCATCAACAGCCACTTTGCCTGGCTCCTTCTCTCCTCTCTGAATGTCATCAGTCTCATTCAACTTTTCAGACCCTTGCCTTGCTGGCTCTTCACTTTTCCTGAGCATCACAGAAAACTAGGTGTCTATGCGTCTGTAATCTACGATCTTACTACCCATTTGGCAGCTCCACTTCTTACAGTTTCCATAAGAAATCTCTGCCTTGAGCTACAGCTGTCAGCAGTGAAACCACTGGATTTACTACAGACCTCCAGAAAGTGCACTCTTCTACCACTTGCTTTTCATTTTGGGCAGAGGTTTGTTTCCTTCAGTCTGTCCATGTAGGACATTCATTTAAATCCAGGGATGTATATGTTTGCTGTTCTCTGGACTGATTCCAGAGCAGCATGTTCTCACACTATGGTGACCACAGCACAGTAATTGTAACACAAACCAGAGGGCACAAGTGGAGACTAAATTAAACTGAGAACAGGAGGTAGGTATTTACACAAATGTTTGTGGAAGTCTGGAACATGCTATCACTCATGTTTTCAAAGTTAACACCTTGGCTTCTTTAAATAAATAACCAGATGAGATCCAGTAACTACTTACTACCAGATGGGCTCTATGGGTCAATGGCCTCCTCTCCTGTCTAACATGTTCTTATGTTCATAGCAATCTGAAGGAGGTCTTACTAGTGCATTGTATAATTTCAACATAACACCCCATTTCACTTTCTATTTACAGACTCAAACAAGACTTCTTTTTCTAACGCCTCTCCAGAAGCTGACCTCAGGAAGTAACATAAAATATTCTCTGAGTGCAGAAAAAATAGATAAAGCAAGCAGAAAAAAATATAAAGCAAGCAGGAAAAAAAGTCACACAACTGAATGGTTTAAGCGCTTTGAAAAGCCACCTTTAAAGGCGCTATATAAAATAAAGTTTATTATTTTGGGAATGGAGAACATATTCACTATTGATCAGAGAACGGAAGTTAACTGATCTTAGACAGGACTGGAACTGATGGGGAGAGTCAGTGAAGTAATTTTAGGAAACTAGATAAGATGAGAGTATCACATCTGAAATGCATAACATGAAAAAGCCAACACTAATTTCACTGATTTCAAATCATATCTTTAACTTTTGTTTTCACTGCAGTGTCGTCTATTTTAAGTACAGTTAAAATATAATAAAATGATATTACTTTCTAACTATGTGGAACTATAGTTCTACTTACTACAAACTCAAAATAAACTGGATTACAGACAGCACTGATTATTGTGGGCAGTTATCTGGAACAGTGCTTACACATCCGTGAGGCTGTGAGTATCTTTCAGCACTTTTTGAAGTGTGAACCAGTCTATCGAACAGAGATTATAAAACAACGTTCTTGTTAGCTCTGTTGAATTGCGGCTGACTTTTTTCCTTTCCCACAGATCTTGGCCCCCAGAGCCAATTTTACGCCTGGAATTTTCTCCCCTTAAACAGTTATATCTCTGCAGCAAAACATAAAGTGGTCTAACCCCTTGTACATTAAGTGTAAACAATCAAATTGCTGTTATCTCTTACTGTGTCCACTCAGCAGACACAAATATACAGGGAAAAAAAAAACGACAGACAAAATTTATTTTGTTTTGTCTGAAAATGCTTGTAGATCTTCCCCTATGTGTCTCCTAGCTTGGATAAAAAAATTGGAAAATAATTGCAATTGCTATAAAAAGCTTCAAAATTTTACACGATGTTCTAAATGAAGCCTAACTAGTATGTTGGACAGTTGTAGCAAAACATCCCTTGATCTTCACTTTTAACATCCATACTAACATGGAGCTTTCAATTCTTCCTTATATTTTCTAGAAGATGTAAATGATGTGATAGCTTAAACACTAGTTTTTTTAATTCAATATCCTCTTCTTGCTCAACTTTTCCCGTTTTGTATTTCTAGTTTGTTTTTACTATCTGCAAGCTAAACACTGCACTTCTCTACATTCAATTTCAAGTGGGGAGCTGGATCAACGTCCATGAGCTGCAAGAGAAGTTTAATTCCACTCTTCTACTCACGTAGAAAGAAAAACTAAGTGCCAAATCAAAGCTATAAAACATGGAGACAAAGGGTCAAAATACAGTACTTCTACAAGTTATCTTTCAAATATATTGGATTTGGAAAAGTAATTGTCTGGTG
This sequence comes from Atractosteus spatula, assembly GCF_055471065.1. NCBI lineage: Eukaryota > Metazoa > Chordata > Actinopteri > Semionotiformes > Lepisosteidae > Atractosteus > Atractosteus spatula. Next base: position 49,867,585 of record NC_142706.1, read on the forward strand.
AAACATCAAAGAAGTACTTTTTTCTGGAGTGCAGGTCTTGTCTTTATCTAATTTGTTTTCTTGATATAGCTTTACAGTAAGTGCAGATTCAGCAAATGATCTTTTCCTCTAGCTGCTACAGAGGTGCTGATTTTAGAATTTTCCTAATCAGCTCTGAGGTCCCCTCTGAAGGAGAACTCGAGCTGTGGATCAAGACAGCTGGTGTTCTAGCAAGGCTGGGGCTGTGTGCAGCCTGGCTCAGTGAGTGACCCTGTGTCCTCCTGTCTGCAGAGCTCGGCACGTCCAACTGGAATGTGGACCAGCCATCCCCAGTGAAGGGCTGGCCAGGGGGCTCTGCAACCCTGTCCTGTAACTTCACACACCCTCCGACCTTGGGCCCCACACGCATCCTCTGGCTGAAGGACAGGCACAGCCTGACCCCCCAGCCAGACTCGGGAGAGGTTGGAGTGGTGGTCCTGAACTGCACAGTGAAAACGCTGGGACAGGAGTGCAGTGCAGGGGCTGGCTGGAAGGGGCGCGTCTCTCTGGAGGGGGACCTCCAGCAGAGGAACGGAGCCCTGAGATTGAGAGATCTGAGGTTAAGTGACACTGGACCCTATTACTGTCGCCTGGAGTTCCTGGAGAACAGCACAAGGGGCTACACCTTTGTCTATCCAAGACTGCTCAACGTCAGCATGGTGGGTGAGTGCCTTCGCGGTCTCCTGAGGTGATTAACGGGAAGGGCTTGAGCAGAGCTGGGGCATAGGGCCACCAGCCATGACTCTGCTCTCACATCTCCTGTGTGTCAGCTCTGCCTGCGTGTGGCTTCTTTCGCTCTGCTCTGTCGAACTGGATGTCTCTCTCTCCGTCTTCCTCAGCTGTCTCCTTCTCCCACTTTCCCACAGAACCAGTCTCCATTCGGAACCTGTCCTTGAGCGCTGGCAGCTCTGGCGCCGTCCTGCTGATGTGTGTCGCAGGGGGGAGCCCTGTGCCCTCCCTCACCCTCTTCAGCCCCACGGGCAGCACTGTTCCCAAGCTGCCCGGCACCTCCCCGGGACAGCTGAGCGCAGTGCTGCACTCTCCTGTGCCCCCTGGTAATTACACCTGTGTGGCAAACAACACAGCTGGCCAGGAAACCCGCACCATCTGGCTGGAGGGAGATGCCCCAGAGGCAAGCCATGGGGGTCACTCTGTGTGGGTGTACATACTGGGGCCCCTTTCTGTGCTCGTCGCCATAGGTACCGGCTTGGCACTGTTCCTCTGGAGGAGGAAGGGTGAGTGACTCTGCACACTCTATGGTCTATTTACCATTAATATCCTCCCCATGTGGAGGATTAATTAATTTTAGTACGTAATTGTGAAAATGTCCATCTTTTTTCAAACTGCTTCTTCCAGTTCAGGGTCGCGGGGGAGCCAAAGCCTATCCCGGCCAGCAACAGGCAAAAGGTGTGGTACACCCTGGATGGGACGCCAGCCCATCGCATGGGCAGAAACAGACACACACTGACCCCGGGGCTAATTTTCCCAGACTGTCAGTATGTTTCTGGAGTGTAGGAGGAAACCAGAGCACCGGAAGGAAACCCACACAAAAACAGGAAGAACACACAAACTCCGTGCAGATAGCACCCCAGGAATTGAACACAGGCCCCAAGTGCCACGCAGCAATCCTTAACTGCTGCTCCATGCCTCCCTAACTGTTATAACAGCTTTTACTAAATATTCAGTCTTTAGGTGCTACCCTCTGGTCTAATTTAGGTGCATATCAGTTAGTTCCCATTTACACTTTGAGACAAAAAAAGCATTTAACCACTGTGTTAGAGGAATTCTCTAGTTAGAAGAATAACCTCTTTTAGTCTTTTGGAAGCATTTTCTAACAACTGAGAATATCCCCCAACTCTTGAGTTGACCTGTTTGTGGAGGTGCTGTTATGTATGAAAAATCTATTATTTATGGAAGGTCTCGGAGTCTGTAGTTCTATTGATTTAACAGGAATTATTACTTTCAGGGTTTTCAGGGCCTGAAGACTCTCACCCAGTGATGTAAGTGTATTATCACCTCTAAAACCTCTTTTCTTGTCTTTGTCATTTTGTTTCTTGTTCTTATTGATCATTCATGTAGTTTACAGATGTCTTATTAACAAGTTAAAGTGATTTAAAATCTTGTATTACATTGGCCTACAACTAGTTTCTCATTCACAACACATTACATTGACCCACTGTTAGATTGCCATTTTTGCATTTAACAGTGATTTCCAGAAAACACAGAGCAAACTTTACTGAACAATTTCTTGTCCAGTGAAATGAATGCCTAATGTGTTGTCTTTAAGGTCTTGTCAAAATGCAGATGTGTTAAGTTCTGCACTGAGCAATGTGCCTCGTGAGATAGCAGAGCCCAGCTCTGTCTGAGAGAAGGGAATTCTGGGAGCCCTGCTTCCTGCCTCACTCTCTGGGACACTGCAGGCAGAGCTGAACTGAAATATTCTTTCTTGCTACACAACAGCAGTTGGTAGAATTTGCTGTGGGTACAGTAAGAGAACATTGCTGAAGCAGACATACTGTACAACACATACAATATTAAAAAAATAAATGCAAATTGAAATGAAAAGACAAACAAAACGCATTTACAATCAGATGCATACATAAACATTTATTTTACTGTACATCTGGCAAATGGAATTTTGAAAAAGATGCTCATTGGAGGCTAAAGAGCTAAAGGGAGAGGTCAAATTCTTACGGATATGGGAAAGAAGCTAAGGTTCAAGCAGGGCCGATTTAAAGTGTTTTCCCAAAGGGCTTGATGTGCGCAATCTAAAATAATCTTGTAGGCACAATTGGAGGTAAGGCTTGTGTAAAGGGATGAAATGGAAGGGAGATCTTGGCCTATTATTTTTGGGACTTTGGACACGCTCCTCTTCAGTTTTCATTGTGCACCGGGGGGTCAGGATGGCGCATGTAGGCAGAGCCTGTGCCAGTAGTACACTAGGGTGACTTTGCTATGAGCGTGTGTCACACCCTGAGGCCTGTGCCACTGAGTGGGAGCAGTGGGGTGCGAAGTGTGCTGGGGAGAGGGAGAGCGGTGTGTCTTCAGCGCTGACTCAGGAGTGTCTGCCTGCAGGGGTGAAGAGCACATCTACATGAACACAGTCTGCAAGGCTGGACAGCTCGAGAGACCCCAGGGCAGAGGTGAGTGTCAGAGAGAATAAATGATGTAGAGTTTGTATAATTTATGAGGCGAGGGCTTTTGTCCAGCCTTGTGATTTGTTTACACACTTCCGGAGTTGATTTGAATCATGAATTAAATTGAGAAAATTTAGGATACTGCTCTGTACAGAAAATGTGTGTGCACTGACTCATTATTTCTGCCCTGTGTGTTTCACAGACCTCGTCTATGAAAACATGAAGTGGTGAAGCAAGGATTTGTTCCAGTTCCATGTTCCTCTTCCCAGCTTGAGCCTCGGTTTTCAATGTTTTACTTGGTACTGTAGATTGTTCCTTCCTCGCTGCATTGTGTGTTTTTGCTGGTGAAGTTTGTTAAAAGTAGCTTCTTGGACGCCCTTCTTCCTGAGCACCTTCCCAGCTGACATCAATGTTTTCATCTATATCGTGTCTTCATCGCAGGTTAAGACCCTCTTTAAACTGACACTACCAAACCTGTCAAGCTCCTTCAGCTCGTAGCACAAAGAAGCAAACTATATAAACTATATCCAAATGGCTTTTCGCTCATTCTCCCGCAGTCTTATAAATAAAATGTTTTAAATTTATGAAGAGAATGAAGTACAGGGCTAACAGTTGCTATAGATGCTATGCAACCTGTGTGGTACTGTAGCATTGCGGCCTTCAGAGTGAGAGCTGCAGCTGTGAGGAGACTCTGGGACACTGGGGCACGGGGAAAAGAAACGCTGTTTAGGAAAGTGCGTCAGACAGGCATGCATTTTCAGAACACACCAGCTCTAGTCAGCCTTGCCTTAGACTGACGTGGCATCTAGGTCATTTCTGCAGCACCTGTTCGCCCACAGTTCACCGCATTTGAAGTGAATCTGTTCCCGTAACATGACTTGAAAATGAAACCCATAGTTTTAAGAAACCTTCTTCCCCATTTGCTGGATTGAGCATACAGTTCAGGCCTTTACATTGATAATTGGATTATTATTGCATGTGGCTTAAGAGTAAATCACTTTCTAAAGAGGTCTTGTTAGGTCCCAGTAGCATTCAGTTTGTGTTGCATGTGTCCCAGTGGGAGAGGTAGTATTGTTCAGTTTGTGCTGTAGTAGTGTTGATGCTGATTTGTAGTGTTTTAGTAGTGCTGTGAAGAGGATGTCTGGTGCCGGTGTGGCTCTGACTAGCTGACTGTGGGGGCTGAACTCAAAAAGTGGACTGGGTGAGTGGTAGGTTGTCAAAGCTCATCCTGACCCTTTCCACCCTGTTTGAGCTCTTCCTTTCACCGTTTCAAAGATATAAAGGCAATTCACATCACACATTATCTGTTTTAAATTAACATCTTTGGATTTGCACAAGACCTAGAAAAATTACAAAATGCTGATGTAAGAGATACTGTACATGTAGCTAATAGAAAGGTAGGACTTAGACTTAAAGATGTCAAAAGTTAGATGTACAAATTGCTCTACAAGAGACTGAAATCGATGGACCTAAGGCTAAATATGTCAGTATATGAAATCAAATCAAATTTCTACACAATTTCATTACACATCACTTATACCAATTGGGGGCCCGTTTTTTACTGGGAGATTGTATGATCTTTATCACTGATGCAGAACTGAAGGCAACCTGGCAGTGTCATTCTGTCTCCCTCAGGTGCTCCAGTATCACTCTGTAATTTTCTTTAATCAGGCAGTGTGCCCAACTGTGATCTTGGTCATAACAACCACAGCCAGGCTCAGCAGTGTATCACAAATCTGTGCAATGTCAGCAGGACTGAGTATCTGTGAGTTATATTTGCTCTTGAATGCCCCCTTCTGCCTGCTCATCACACTGTTCGTGGCAACATTGGACAAACACAGACATACTAGGCTTTAAGAAACAGCACACAGACAGGGGGATGAATACTTATGCAAACAGTTATTTTCTGTTTTATATTTCTAATTAATTTAGGTGTGTCTGTAGAATTTTGTTTTCAGTTTGACATTCTAGAACATTTTGTGGCACTCAATAGGAAGAAAGAAATCTCACTTACATACTCTCTGATTAAATGTTGTAACAGAAAAAAGTGAAAAAAAGTCAGTGGGGGTGAATACGTTTGATACGCAACGTTTATTCTTATTCAAGTTCTAACATTTATTATGGGATGAATACATGAGCTGTGACTCCTTCAACCCGCCTAGTCATGCACATACATGAACAGATGATTGCAGCACAGGCTGTAGGACATTGTACTACAGGACTGAGATACAGCATTAGGGCTGTGTAGCACAGGGAGTCAGGCACTGGTATGTACAGTAGCATGATTACAAGTATGTGAGATACGGGGTTACTGGATTTAAGGTGTAAAGTACACCTTGACAAAGTCATGTTTTAGACTCCCATTGCTCATTTTAATTAAAAAAAAACACTCATTAAAGAAAATACAGTGTAAGCCGTGAAAATTCTAATGTCGCTCTGATAGGTTAAACAGGAAGGTCTGTGTCAGAAGAGGTGTGGCAGAGACTTCAGCACTAAACGTACAGTACACAGCCCTGGGCTGCAGCTCTCTTGCCGGGGCTCAGTGCCCCAGCATCCAGAACACCATCAGGATAAGCAGGAAGGCAGCCAGCATGGCGACATAGACACAGAACCACAGCCAGTCCGTCGTCTCCATCAGCTGCAGCCGAGCTCTGCGCCGGCCTCCTCTGTGCGTCAGGATTCGGAGCTCCTCGCTCACCTCCAACAGCTCCGCCTCCAGGGCCTGCACTGCGTCTGCCAGCGTGCTCCTGGCCTCCGAGCCCTGCCCCTGCCCCTCTCCCAGCCTGTAGGCCCGCTGCAGATCTGTGGCACACAAACAGACTGTGACTTAGTGACTATAAGGAAGACACCACTGTACCACCCTCCTCTTCCTCCACCGCCCCAGGGAGTGAGAGTCCATCAGGCATGAAGAGGGAAATGTGTCGGGTACGAGAGTGTCTGTTGATTCTTGGGACTGTACGGTGTTTGTGTGTGTTGGGTCTGTGTTCTACACAGCTCCAGGGTGTAGTTCAGCCTTGTGTCTCTGCTGGAGGAGGAAGAACTCCTGGAGCTGGAAAAATCAGCTTTCTGATAATGGGTGAGTGGATAGGTGTCACTTCACTAGTCTTCATCTGGACAAGAATGCACTGAAACAAAAGCCAAACAAGTGAACATTTGGAACTGATGTCAATGCAAGTGAACAGTATTAAAACTAGTAGCATTTTTTTCTGAAGACTTTATTTAGAATGCAGGAGTGACTTGCTCAGTGTTGAGGATATTGTAGTTATATTCCAGACAAAGGAGAGCAGTGGGAACTGGAGCTGCTCAAGGAAGTCCTAGCCTGGGTTGGATGGGAATACTCCTCCAGGAGTGCTATTCCTACACATGAGCAACATACAGTATGAGGGCACGTGGGGCCAAGGGTGCTAATGTAATTTTTGAAACAAAATAAAATTCCATATTATATTGAAAAGAGCGTACGTATGCTTAAAAATACAGAAAATGTGACTGTGCACCAACCTATCCTGCTGGAGCTTGAGTAGATTAACCAGTGTCTGCCCTAGGCTGGCAGGAGTGCGAGATGTCTGACAGGAGGGGGCAGACTGTGGTTCTTTTTGAAGAGCAATTACAAATAGCACTGGCCACACAGTGAACATACTGTATGTATCACACTTAAAGAGTGGAGCATGATTGGGACAGATTTCCTTGCCTTCAGCAGGAATAAGACAAGATGCAAAACTCCAGCCTGTGCTGCGTGCAGTCTAGTTTAAGCACATCAAATTCAATCAGCTTTTATATAGCTGCAGGAGTAATTCATTATGGTGAAGCAACACTAATCAAGGTGTTGCTGTATCACACACAGCTCTGGTTATATTATAAATTGTTTTGGTCTTGGACAGGGGAAACTGCAGGGGGATTGTGTACAAATGCTCCAAATCAAAGCAAAACCATACCAAAGCTAAACTATGAATCCAACCTGGTGACAACACTAATAGAGGAATTTAGACCTCTGCCCGAGAAGGCAATATTGTGCAGAAACAATATAGTGTCTGTACATCACCCAGGTGGGGCTACAGATCAGTAGTGGGTTATGGAGAAAAAGTGAACATTCATAATTTCTCACAGCACACCTGAGCATATATAAATAAAAGGAATTCTTATCAATATGCCTACATTACTAGCAACCTAATGAGCATGATAGGCTGAATGGCTGAAAATGTATTTTTATCATGCTCATAATTGCAGTGCGACATCGAGCTCTCCCTACCTCTGATGAGCCGGCTCTTGTCTCTGAACTCTGAGTCAAGTGGTGTCTGTGTTTCTGCCCATTTTTTATTTTTCATCCAATCAGGGAAGAATAGGGTGGCGAGGCGGGGCAGAGGTGGGACATGGTGTAGGATGTCAGGTTTCCCCAGGGCCAGCAGGATCATAGATTCGCCCACACTGAGAGACAGGAATGCCAGGCACACTACAAAATACACACCTGCACAGAGACACTGAGTTAACTTGCTGTGACACAGATATAGTCAACACCACATCAAATACACGATCACACACAGATACAGAGTCAACACTGCACAAAATACTCAATTTCATTCAGCCTTTTATATAGTCTGATATATAGTATACTTTAAATATTTTGATACCCTTGAAGAATTGTAAGAAAAATTGGATTCAGTTTGAAAATCCAGTTGTAAATTCCTTACTTTTTGATAAAAGTGAATCAGAAACTACAGACTTATATAACCTTCTATTTTTACTTTATTGATACACCATCTTCATTACATCATTTTCAATAATCGTTCATGGGAACCTCTGGAAACTGTCCCCCCATCCAAGTTAGGATACCATGACATGAGGCTGCAAACTAACATTAAATCAGGACAAATCATGTTATATTCTTTACAGAAAGCTTTCAAAACGAGCTTTGTCTTTTCTGATTGCACCCCAAGTTAGTCTGACCAAAACCTAAATTAGTGCTTCATGTGACCCAATCCTGTGGTTCCATTTGACTTGGGATTCAATTTGTTGCTATGTGGCAAGTTCATGTCATTTCTTTTCATGCACACATGGAACTCAGCCTCCTTTAATAAACAGAGGGGCATTTCACTACCTTTTAGAAACCGAGGCTTTGAGAAACAACCAGCTTGATAAAGGACATCCACCTATTCCTCCATTTCTAGAAAACTGCCCACTCAGTGTAATTCTTGTGGCAACACAGAGTCTATTCTGAAAAAACAGGGCGTGGGGCTGAAACACCAGTGAATCACCTGCGAAGCAGAGATCACTGAGACACCACTTAACCCAGTAGAACATCTTTGGATGGTGGGTAGGACACCTGATCTTCTCATGAGACACAAGCACAAAAGGTTAGTTTAGAAACACTAATCTACCAGCATGTCTAAGGAAGCTGGGAGGAAACCGAAGCACCTGGAGAAAACCCCTGTGAAAACAAACTACGATTCCCCTGTCTGAAATCAAATGATGCACTTGATATACTTGATATTTATTTGCATGCATGCTTTTTATTATTTCCTAATTAAAAAAGTTTTTATGTTGCCAAATAAGTTCTCCGTTCAGTACATCAGGGACATGAATGCACGTGAAGACCTTGGTGTGATGGTCTCTTCCGAACCCTTCCCTCTCACCTAGTATTGGAGTGTTTTCTCTGAAGGGCGGCAACAGGTCATTGACCAGCACCAGGAAGACCGTGTAGCCCAGCAGCAGGGTGACCTTGAAAGGGATTCGCTCAGCGCTCTCCACGGGGATGGCAAACCCTGCCAGGTCAATCAACATCACAAACCCACTGGGCACGATGAGGTTCACCACGTAGAAGAGAGAGCTGCGGCCCATCTCCACCTGCAGGCACAGGGGGTCGATGAAGAGCAGGAGAAGAGGCAGACGTAGGAGAAGGCTTGGATGATGATTTTACAGACACCAGCGATAATGACTCAGATTTTGACAAGCAAGCTGGCACAACAGGGACAGACTTTAAAAATGTCCTTCAAAAACGGATGTCCGGCCTAATCATATATAGACACATGGATTTTATCATGATTAAACAAGATGGCTGCGCTACTAGATGAGGAACAGAAATAAGATTAAATGCTTCTCGGTCTCTGGTAGTTTACATCCATGTGCTGGGCAGTGCCTTTGGTGTCAGTACCTGGAAAGTGATGCGGGAGTAGCTGTGGCTGCCCTGAGTCTCGGTGAAGCTGTAGGTCCGGATAGACAGTAGCTCCCACTCCCCGTGGCGGATCGACTGTCGACTGGCATTGAGCACCGCGCCTGCAGACCTCTCAGGAACCAGTTCCACATCCTCCACTGCAGGGCAGGCATGGGCTGACATAGACAGCAATACACACACCCACACCCTGCAGCACAGACACTCAGACAACGCTAGAGCTGGGCACAAATGCAGTATGGAACGTGCGTAGCTCTGCTCAGCCCTTGTCAGGATTCAACCATGGGTGCTCACCATCTCACAGAGTGGACACAGAGCCACCCTTGTCCCTAGACAAGAATGAACTCCACTGCACCGGAACACTAGGCCCTTTGTCACAGCAGGTGCCCCAGGTGTATACAAGTGTTGAGGTTGTGTGTCTGGAGTGTACCTGTGTTGAGATGTGTGGTAGGTGTATACAGGTGTTGAGGTTGTGTGTCTGGAGTGTACCTATGTTGACATGTGCCCCAGGTCTATACAGGTGTTGAGGTTGTGTGTCTGGAGTATACCTATATTGACATGTGCCCCAGGTGTATACAGGTGTTGAGGTTGTGTGTCTGAAGTGTACCTGTGTTGAGATGTGCCCCAGGGTGTTTACAAGTGTTGAGGTTGTGTGTCTGGAGTGTACCTGTGTTGAGATGTGTGGTAGGTGTATACAGGTGTTGAGGTTGTGTGTCTGGAGTGTACCTATGTTGACATGTGCCCCAGGTGTATACAGGTGTTGAGGTTGTTTGTCTGGTGTGTACCTGTGTTGAGAGGTGTGCCAGGTGTATATAGGTGTTGAGGTTGTGTGTCTGGGGTGTCTCTGTGTTGAGATGTGCCCCAGGTGTATACAGGTGTTGAGGTTGTGTGTCTGGAGTGTACCTGTGTTGAGAGGTGTGCCAGGTGTATATAGGTGTTGAGGTTGTGTGTCTGGGGTGTCTCTGTGTTGAGATGTGCCCCAGGTGTATACAGGTGTTGAGGTTGTGTGTCTGGAGTGTACCTGTGTTGAGAGGTGTGCCAGGTGTATACAGGTGTTGAAGCTGTGTACCTGTGTGCAGGTAGGGCCCGAATGTGAGGTTGCAGCGCTGGCTGTCGAAAGGGAAGCGGAACATGGCCAGGTCACAGCGCAGCACCAGCAGCAGCGGCTCAATGCGCTGCACCCATCCAGTGGAGTTCACTGACACAAAGGCGTCAGCCTCCACCCGTCCCACACTCACCCTGCGGCACACACACACAGGACACTGGCTGAGAGACTGACTCTAGGACCATTCGTCACTAAGGAACTGCTGTGTTTCAAAGAAGTAAGCTTGTCTTACGCCTCTCGGACAATGATGTCAGGTGTCCACACGCTGGATACAGGGAGGGTGAAATGAGAGAGGCCACTGAATTCTGCAGGGTCCCATGACAGAAACTCATCTTTCCATCTCTATTGTGAGAAAGAATGAAGAAAAGCAGTATCATATATGAAAAGGAGAAAGAGTGAATGTACAGTAGGACACACAAAATGGAGTGCTACTGAACACACTCAGACCACACTCTGACTCCCTATCTGACCAGTAAGCAGTGATCGCCCACAGTGGAAACAGACTCATGACACAGCCTGACCACAGAATCCGGGCAACACAGGCAGACCTGGCTGCTAGAGAGGATAGGCTTGGACCTGGATAGGCTTGTGACATGGAGTGAAATAAATTTAGTCTACATTATTTCATTTATTTCAAAAGTTCAGTTGTTAATATTGGATTTCATTTTTGAATGTTTTGCTTGTTTCTCATAGCAACGTCTCTGACAACACTGTGAAAGTTCATACCACCACTTCTGAATTTGTGGTGGGGAGGGCTGAGGGCTGTCAAACTCACCTGGGTGCAGAGCACGTGCAGGCTGACCTTCTCCTCCTTCTCATTCTGGGGAGAAATAGAGAAGAACCAACAGGAAGGGGGTGGGGAGGAGAGGTGTTAGCAAACAGGGGTCTTGAGGAATCTAATGATCTGTTACTGTCAGCAGCGTAAACGAGTCAACAAGCTTGTAGCTATATATATTACCACATCCAGTATGGAATACAACCGCAGGTCAAGCTGCACAGTGAGTGTGGTGTCCCAGTGTCTGACTGGCCTCAGTCTTGGGGAGGAGTGCTGAATGATGGAGCTGATCAGGGAGGCCATGTCTGCTGGCCCCTTCTCACCCAGCACACTGGGACCTGGAGAGACAGGAGGTTTTAGCCTTTTGGTACAGGTTGGCATTCCAATCCTTCAATAATATATGGGTCCACATTATGCAGAAATTAATCAAAGAGCTTAAGAACATGAGTATTCTGAAAGCCGCCAAATTCAGATTATGGTGAAAATACTACTTATATACAAACGTATCATAGACACCAGGGAGAAATTATAATAATGGTGGACTTTGACTTCCTTCACATAAATTATGCTGCACAATTACCTGTAGGAAAGATAGGATAGAAACAACAGAAATGGGATATGATGTTTTATGATTCTGATTTTGCGAAGTCAGACACAAGCAAAGGAACTGACTGATGTTTGTTTTGATGTTTTTTTCTGAACCAGGGAAAATCTGATCATGTTTCTCTATAACAATAAGCAAAAAACTTGATTTTATATAGCACCTTTAAAAGTAGCATCTCAAAGCAATACAGTAGGTGTAAAAACAGTTATAAGGACCACAGTGACAGATTGAGGACAATAGTCACAGGACTACTATGGAAAAGTGATCACAATTTGGTATCATATGATGCTTGTTTTAAAACTTTATAGCTGGTCCAGCAGTATGGCTTGCACTTTCAGAAAATTAGGCTGTGAAGGAAAGATCAAACAGTTAAAGCTGACAGTGTCTTTTTGCACCCAATCTAATGCTCCATTTTTCTCATCATCCACCTTTATTTCTGTAACTCTCTTTCTTCATCTCCCGCCTCGCTCTCTGTCGCACATCTCCTTACCTCCGGAAATCAGCCAATAGAAGCCCAGGACCCACAGAAAACCCAGGCCCATCGCTCAGATCCTGAATCCCAGTTCTCTCCCCTCTCCTGCCTGAGACTCAGCTCATCCAGGACCACTTCTCCAAATTGAATTTCTCCTCTCCCAGCGCAGGGAGTCAGCACCAGAACATAGATTCTCTGCTACCTCTTGGGGCAATCTGTTCTCTAGTTTGAAGCTTGAATCCTCTTCTACAAGCACAAGAGAAGAGAAGGATCTCTTCCCTCTCACCGACAGAATGCTTGCAGGCTACTCTCTGCCACAGACTTTTAAGTGTTGTAAATGAAGGAAGGGAGATGAAGCTTAATTTCAATATTCAAACTCACAGTGGCTCTCACTTGCACAGAGCTCCATTGTCACTTGCTATCTGCATGTACAGATAGGACCTGATTTGAATATTAATTTCTCAGAAGCAGTTTCTCTCCGACTCACTTATCCGGTCTGGTCGCTTTTCTGGGACCTAGGACTGCTTGAACAGGGGGAGCAAGCAGAAAGTGTCCTTCTCTGACAGTATCGAACATGTGCAATGCCCACCTGTCAGGAATCGATTCACTTCTATTTTTCTTGAAACCTTTTGACAAGGTCTTCAACAGCAATTCAGAATAAATAAGCCTCCACTGAGGTTATGAAAGCTATTGTACCCATAATGTTGCCCCTTTAATCTGTAATAATTCAGAATAGATAAATGACTAATCAGAGCTGTAACCTGATGTGTAGTGGTCAAGATGAATGCAAGATTCCATATACCAATAAAATTCTAGGAAGGTATTCAGTTAAACATACAGACCCACCCCCTGGTACAGTACAGTATATTATCATGAAGAGTCAGATAGGATAATGATGTGAGATGAAACCTGTTACATCAGCACAGGACTCCCGTTTAATACGCTCTGTTCTCTCCAGATCAGTCTGTCAGCTCTGAGTTCTGGAACAGGTCTGGGAGAGAAAATGCTACACATTCTGAGGGAAAACAGGTCACAGGGATTTGCAGGAATCCAATGTAAAACTGACACAAGAGAGCTCATCTGTGGGAATTTTCATATATATCAAGGATCTGCCACACGACCAGGAAAGCTCTAGAAATTGAAAGCAAGACTGCAGTAATCCCAGGTAAGATCTGACAGTCCAATATGGAGACCAGATTTCTGATCTGTCAGTCTATGCCAGTGAGGGGCATTGATGTTGAGCTTCGTGTCTCTTCAGATCTCACTGTGCTGAGCACGACTGCTCTCATGGTACTGTAGGTAGGTGTTCAAAGCTGTTTATGTCTGGGTATTTGTACTGCTGAGTGACTTAACAGTGGAAACATCAATACTGCCTAAATAGTGGTTGATGAGAGAAGGAAGAAGACCACTTGAGCAATCCCTGCAGGGCATGAGGGTGAAAGCATGGATGGATGTGCAGGTGTAGTGGCACACAGTGAATTGTATTGTTGCCATACTCATTTTTGATGTAATACTGTATAACTAAAATTTGAAACAAACTTGTAGGATATCTACTTTGTAAAACGTTAAAAGTATACTAATTTCACAGCATGTTATTGTTGATTAAATGGAGGCATTTGCTGAGCCACATGTCCAAGGCTTTGTTTTCTAAGGTGGGTGACACACAGTAAGAGGACTGAGGCACAGGGGAAGTGGAGGGTTTAATCCAGGGAATGTTCCCAGTTAATAAAGGCTTCTTTATATGTTTTTTGTGAGTGGAACGTGGGCAGTGTTAGAGACAGATGTTCATGGGAGCTCAGTGCCGTCTCTCTTCTCTGAACTCTGCCCTTTCCCTCCAAAGGGAACTGCAGTATAGTAGTAGAGGCTGACTCTTCTCCTAGTGAGTCTGAACCCAGAGGCCTCTGTGTATGGTGTACTGCATGCTCACAGCTCCAGTGTTTTCTGTGCATTCTGTGTTGTGAACTCTATGACATGCACTAGCATCTGTTATACAGTCACAGCACCAGCTCCCCTTCTTCAGGAGAAACTGACCTTTTTCGGATGCTTCTGCAAGGATATTTTCAAATATTATTTACCGTGAACTGTAACCATTGCAAATCACATAAAAGTGTTTCAGGATGAGTTTATCACCCAAGCTGAGCAGGCTGTGAGACTGAACCTCCTAGAATGAGTGTGAATCTCCAGCTCGTGCTGCTGCTCTCCCTCCTGCAGGGTAAGAAACGTTCACCCGTTCCTTTTTTATGTATTCAAATGCTTATGAAAACAGTCATTTCTCAGCCATGTCTACCGCTTCAGGACCAGATAAGGTCTCAATATTTTTTTCCAAAATCTATGTGAGAAAAGCTAAAATTTCCCATAATAACACCTACTTTCTTTAATAACCACCCCTGATTTGACCGTAAGAAGCCTGCATTATGACTGACACAACCAGAGTTTCTAACTGCATGCCTCTCATCCCATTGTGCCCTCCAGGTGTGTGTGTGAGCCCAGCTCCGCAGCCCCACCCGCCGGCCCCGCCCTCCCTGGCCCTCTGGCTAGACACTGTTCTGTCTGGACGCGCTGCCCAGCTGCGGCCAGTCCTGGACTGGAGGACGGCCACACTAGTCACCATCGACTTCACTGTGCTGGCAGTGCTGGACGTGGTGAGGCTGCTGCAGAGCTCCTGCTGCTTATCAACAGTTGATTTTAACAATGATTAACTACTGATACAAGATCTCCACAGGCACCAGGCATAGGAAGTGATGTATTTCATGCAAAAGACACCTGTGTCTTTCTCATAACATTTACATTTATCCATTTGGCAGCTGTTTTCATCCAAAATGACTTACAATCACACCCACCCAAGATGTAAAGGGTGAATACAATATTTAAACCACCAGAAGCAGTAAATGCATTGTTAATTGTTAAACATGATTGTTGCACAGGGTGTTGCACAAGCTTTAGTGCTGCTTCACAAACAGGAAGTAATGATAAGTAACTTCTTCAAGCTCTGTGTTTTATCATCTTAAGCTTGTAACTCTGTACTTGTCTGCATTAGATCTACAATGGCAATGATGTACTGTATATCATAGCTTTTTGCTCAGACAAGTGGAGGCATGAAAAGTATTGTTCATGAACATCATGTGTGCCATACCCTCCAGAAAAAATCCTGTTCTGTGCAAAGTGAAAAAAAGATAAAATTGTGTCTGTGGATCTTAAGGGGTGCATGTTACAACCTCAGAGTGGCATCCCATTTTAATCATTACAAATTAATAGACAGAAAATCTGGCTGCGACCGGCTGGAGGTGGGGGTGTGGATGGGCAGTTGCCATTAGCCTCACTACTTTCCCACTCAACCAACTCACTCTACTCTTCCTGCAGTTTGTCGAATTTTATTTATTACATTTTTTCATTGTCCTTTTCTGCAAGGCATGTGAGAATGGAGAGTGTGATAACTTAGGGGGCAGCTCTGTAATAATTTTTATAATTGTAATTGTAATAATTTTATATTTTTATAATATAACATTTCTTCTATTTCACAGCATAACATTCATTAACAGTATATTTTCATTAACCAAAATGTAACCTTTCTGCTGTGATCAATGTTGTCTCTCCACAGGATGAGAAGCATGAAAAGCTGCTACTCTATATCCTATACAGACAGGTAGGCCAGAGACAGGATGGAAGACAAGTGACACACTGGGACTCAAGGGATGTGACCTTATTCTGTGGTCATGGAGTAGGGTGAGAAGATGAGTATAGTCAGGGTGGTAGGAGTGAGGTCAGGTGGAGAGGAGTGAGTTTAGGCTGGGTTCAGGTGGAGAGGAGTGAGCTCAGGCTGGGCTCGGAGGACTGAGGTCAGGTGGAGAGGAGTGAGCTCAGGCTGGGCTCGGAGGACTGAGGTCAGGTGGAGAGGAGTGAGCTCAGGCTGGGCTCGGAGGACTGAGGTCAGATGGAGAGGAGTGAGCTCAGGCTGGGCTTGGAGGAGTGAGGTCAGGCTGGGCTTGGAGGATTGAGGTAAGGGTGGAAAGGGAGTATAATTTTCTGACTCTTAAGGTGGAATAGGAGACGAAGCTGACTAGAGGACATCTAGCCTGTCACTCATACTGGGTCTGAGAGATAATGTGTAATAATGGACATTCCCTGCTTTAATCTCTTCCTTCTGTTTTTCTTTCCCTTTTCCTCCTCTTTCCCTGTTCATCCTTCTCTCCTACTCACCCCCCATTCCCTCCCCTCTCTCTCCATAGGTCTGGCACAATGAGTACCTATCCTGGGACCCTGCTCTCTATCATGGGGTGAGGCAGGTGTCAGTGCCAGTGAAGGAGCTGTGGATCCCTGACATCAGTGTGCATGAAATGTACGTTGACTGAATCCTTATTACTCTGCCTTTCTGTCCATCCCCTGATTTACATGTCAATTCAACTGTTTAGAGAAAGGAATATGAACCCTGTTTCTGAGGCTGGTGTATGTTCCAACTCTTCTGGTAATTACTCATTTATAACATGGTAGTACTCATTTGTAACAATTGAGCTGTCCAGTGACTGACTCAGCACTACAGAAGAAAAATAAGGAACAACAAGAAAAGTCTCAGTTCTGAGTTTTTTGTATGATAAGATTTCAAGAAAAAAAAAATTACAAACTTCAACTTTTTTAAAATGCACAAATATCACTTTCGATGTTGGCACGATTCATTATACATAACACCATTCGGTGCTTCTTCTCACAAATGAGAGACCTTTCCATCCAAAGTCCAGCTTCAAGGACACCAATCTCTGTGCTCCCACTGACTGAACAAGCCAAGCAACTCCAGCCCAATCTGGACACTGAATCTTTCCCAGAACTCAACCCTTCCCAGACCTCCAACTTCCATCTGCTATTGACCCTAGATAATCTCATGCTCTTTGCATCCGTTTCTCCATCTCCAACACCTGCATCCCTTCTTCCATTTGCCAGGTTTTGTCCCAATCTCTCTACCTCCTGCTCTCCTTTCCCCAGTCCCATGCATTCTTGAGAATCTCCTGGCAGTCAGTCTTGTTACACTACTCTCCGTCTATGCCTATCTCTGTCACACCATTCAGGTTGCAACTATTCCAATAGCTAAATTGGCCTTTAGACTCATGTCTCTTTTCTAAACCACTAGAGCCTGATTTTTCCACGTGCTATGGAAAACAAGTCCTTGAAGGGGTTGTCATTCTGCCCTCCCTTATTTCTTGGCCCACTCTGTTGTACCTCCATTGTGCTCCAGGACAACTGTGTCTCCAGGGCTGGCCTTCATCCTACCCTCTGTGTTTATCCTGCCTGTCTTTCCTTCACTCTCTCACCTCTTCAGCGGTCACACCCAGTTTCTGATTCTTCCTCCTTCCCCCATGGGCTTTCAGTGTTTGTCAGGTCTGGGCTTCTCATTCACAGCTCCTGCTGCCTTTTAAGTGTTTCCCACTGGTATCATACATGTGTCTGCTCCCGACTTTCTCCCCCACCCTACCTAGGGCAGTGCAGTGGCTCTGTGGCTAAGGATCTGCGCCTGTGGCTAGAAGGGTGCCCGTTCAAATCCTGTAGCCGGCAGAGGAATCCTACTCCGTTGGGCTCCTGAGCAAGGCCCTTAACCCCAACTGCTCCAGGGGTGCTGTACAATGGCAGACCCTGTGCTCTGACCCCAGGCTCCCTCCCTGTCTGTGTGTCTCATGGAGAGCAAGGTGGGGTATGTGAAAAGATCATTCCTAATGCAAGAAATTGTAAAGGGTTAATAAAGTGATGTTATTATTATTATTACCCCTGGCCCCAGATCAGTACCCTGTGTCCCAGACTCCTGGATACAAAAGAAATAGCTTGCAGGCCCTTGGTTTTGCAAAGTGTCTCCAATTCCACTATCACATTCTTCATCAGTATTGTGCAAACTGTGTTCCTTCTTTGGGTGATTGCTCTGATGGAGTCAAGCTTCGCAAGCAATGGTGCAATGATGGTGAACCCTCCACCTTCAAATGATTTTCCAGTAAGCACTTTGTCATCTTCACTTTAACAATACTCTTTAGAGCATCATGTCCTGAGCTCTATAATCATGGGGTACTTCATAAATATTAATTTAGTTGCATTGGACATCTCATTTCCCCTTTTCTTCAATCACTCCAAGTTTCAATTCTATTTAAATGTTATAACTTAAGAATTCTGCATCAGCGTTACAGGGACCATTCATTTATTTTGAAGGTTTCAGCATCCTTGCCCTCTTAGCCAGGCAAGATAAGTAAATAAAGCAAACAATTTAGTATTATGCCTCTACTGTTCCTTTTCATTTATCTTCTCAAATCTTTTCCCCATTTGATCCTCCCAAGAAAACCCATCCCGAAAGATTATACAGTATATACCAATTTCATATGTCTGGCAACAAAATTCCCCAATTTTGTTGTCTTGGACCAGGTCCTAAAAGAGGACATATCAAAACTTGAACAGTACTGCAACACGTGGCAACTCAAACAAAGCCCTGCAAAACCAGTATCCAGATGATTTCACCTCCACAATTAAAAAGCTCAACATTCAGATGAATAATCAGAATTTGCAGCACCAGCATCTCCAAACGTGCTGGTACAACATGAAGCGCTGCCGCTACCACCCTCCAGACTTCAACACTTTCACTGTCTTTCTCAGCAGCAGAATACTGTGCCCCTGTGTGGTCAAGATCATCACATACTCACAGAGCAGACACCATGTGCATTATCACTGGAACCCTACACTCAACTCCTCTGACTCCCTGTCCTAACAAACATCACATATCTGACAACTCGACAAAAAATGCTCCAATGGGTCCTAATCACTCCTAACCTGCAACTTCACAAGAACATCTTTAACTCACTACAGATACATTTGCTTTCAAGAAAGCCAATCTGGAAAAACCCTCCCCAACAAGACGTCAACACAAACTCCACCTGGGCACAAGAATGAGAATC
Source organism: Atractosteus spatula (assembly GCF_055471065.1). NCBI lineage: Eukaryota > Metazoa > Chordata > Actinopteri > Semionotiformes > Lepisosteidae > Atractosteus > Atractosteus spatula. The sequence continues at coordinate 49,886,776 of NC_142706.1, forward strand.
ACTGGACTTATCAAACAACCTCCTCATCACATGCCCTACTTAACAACCTCCAGGCTCTCACCTACCAAGAAAAGAATGATCCACTTTAAAGTACTTTAGGACCGGTCATGCTCCAACTTCTTGCCAACTTCTGTAGATGGAGAATCAGTGCTGCCCTCTTTGTGCCTGTGGGTTGGAGTAAACCATACAGCACATCCTAAAGGACTGACCAATCCACAGACTCAGTGGTGGATTGCTCACGCTCAAGACAGTTGGACCTGAAGCCAATGCTTGGCTCTGGGATTTTGCATTCGCTAATTAAAATGAGCAAACTCCTCCTTAACTGGGTTTTGTATGAACTGTTGAACTCAATGTGGCTAGAGGAACAGATTAGTGAAGCATCTCAAAGATCACACAAAGAGTCAGTCAATCACAAACTTCGTGCAGTTATTGCCACAAAGAAATGTGCAATCAAATACTGACTTTGAACACTTTGAAATGTACTTTGAACACTTTGAAATACTAAATGTATTGAGTGAATTTGTCTCATGATTACTTGGAATTATTGTTAACATAAAGTATGTTTTTGTTCAGTTACTGTATGTTCAAATGTGATTGGAATTAATCAAGAATAAAATGCATACTGTACTGTGCTTATCATTCATTTCAAGCTCCTGATCACAAAATCAAATTGCTTGACTCTAAATCAAAAGTGACAGTTTTGACTTTGCTGTCTGAATATATTTTGAGGACAGTGTACCAGGATGTACTGTAATGTTTTTCACGGTGAATTGTGACCAGGGGCACATTCTTTTATTTCTCTGGTTATGTGATACAGTACTTTTTCATGAAAGGCCTAATGTTTAAAATTCACAGTTTAAGTTCTATATTGATGTAATATTTTAGATTATTAATTTAGTGCATAATAATTCTCTATATTGATTTGTGAATATGGGTCCCCTCCCAGAGTCCAGTGTTAATTCCTCAATGCCAGTCCTCTCTCTTTATTGTTCAGAGCAGGTGAGAACAGTCTTCCACGGTCACATCTGGTGTCTGTGTCTCACCTGGGACAGGTAGAGCAGATTCAGCCTCATCTTCTGGTGTCCGGCTGCCCACTTGACTTGCACCACTTCCCTCTGGACAGGCACACCTGCAACCTCACCTTCGGGTCGCTGGCACACACGTGTAAGGATCTGTGTCCCTCTGTCACTGTGCTTCTTTCTCCCTCTCACTCTCTGTCACTCTTCACTGTGCTTCTTTCTCCTTCTCACTCTCTGTCACTCTTCACTGTGCTCCTTTCTCACTCTTCCTCTCTCTGTCACTCTTCACTGTGCTCCTTTCTCACTCTCACTCTTCACTGTGCTCCTTTCTCACTCTCACTCTCTCAGTCACTCTTCACTGTGCTCCTTTCTCACTCTCACTCTCTGTCACTCTTCACTGTGCTCCTTTCTCACTCTCAGTCACTCTTCACTGTGCTCCTTTCTCACTCTCACTCTCTCTGTCACTCTTCACTGTGCTCCTTTCTCCCTCTCACTCTCAGTCACTCTTCACTGTGCTCCTTTCTCACTCTCACTCTCTGTCACTCTTCACTGTGCTCCTTTCTCACTCTCACTCTCTGTCACTCTTCACTGTGCTCCTTTCTCACTCTCACTCTCTGTCACTCTTCACTGTGCTCCTTTCTCACTCTCACTCTCACTGTCTGTCACTCTTCACTGTGCTCCTTTCTCACTCTCACTCTCTGTCACTCTTCACTGTGCTCCTTTCTCACTCTCAGTCACTCTTCACTGTGCTCCTTTCTCACTCTCACTCTCTCTGTCACTCTTCACTGTGCTCCTTTCTCCCTCTCACTCTCAGTCACTCTTCACTGTGCTCCTTTCTCACTCTCACTCTCAGTCACTCTTCACTGTGCTCCTTTCTCACTCTCACTCTCTGTCACTCTTCACTGTGCTCCTTTCTCACTCTCACTCTCTGTCACTCTTCACTGTGCTCCTTTCTCACTCTCAGTCACTCTTCACTGTGCTCCTTTCTCACTCTCACTCTCTATGTCACTCTTCACTGTGCTCCTTTCTCCCTCTCACTCTCTGTCACTCTTCACTGTGCTCCTTTCTCACTCTCACTCTCAGTCAATCTTCACTGTGCTCCTTTCTCACTCTCCCTCTCTGTCACTCTTCACTGTGCTCCTTTCTCACTCTCACTCTCAGTCACTCTTCACTGTGCTCCTTTCTCACTCTCACTCTCAGTCACTCTTCACTGTGCTCCTTTCTCACTCTCCCTCTCTGTCACTCTTCACTGTGCTCCTTTCTCACTCTTCCTCTCTCTGTCACTCTTCACTGTGCTCCTTTCTCACTCTCACTCTCTCAGTCACTCTTCACTGTGCTCCTTTCTCACTTTCACTCTCAGTCACTCTTCACTGTGCTCCTTTCTCACTCTCACTCTCTCAGTCACTCTTCACTGTGCTCCTTTCTCACTCTCACTCTCTCAGTCACTCTTCACTGTGCTCCTTTCTCCCTCTCCCTCTCTGTCACTCTTCACTGTGCTCCTTTCTCACTCTCCCTCTCTGTCACTCTTCACTGTGCTCCTTTCTCACTCTTCCTCTCAGTCACTCTTCACTGTGCTTCTTTCTCACTCTCACTCTCTCAGTCACTCTTCACTGTGCTCCTTTCTCACTCTCACTCTCCCTCTCAGTCACTCTTCACTGTGCTCCTTTCTCACTCTCACTCTCAGTCACTCTTCACTGTGCTCCTTTCTCACTCTCACTCTCCCTCTCAGTCACTCTTCACTGTGCTCCTTTCTCACTCTCACTCTCTGTCACTCTTCACTGTGCTCCTTTCTCACTCTCACTCTCACTGTCTGTCACTCTTCACTGTGCTCCTTTCTCACTCTCTCTCTCTGTCACTCTTCACTGTGCTCCTTTCTCACTCTCACTCTCTCAGTCACTCTTCACTGTGCTCCTTTCTCACTCTCACTCTCTCAGTCACTCTTCACTGTGCTCTTTTCTCACTCTCACTCTCTCTGTCACTCTTCACTGTGCTCCTTTCTCACTCTCACTCTCAGTCACTCTTCACTGTGCTCCTTTCACACTGTCAGCCAGTTTGCCTTGCTTTCCTCTCTCTTCATGTTTCAGTACCTCTTACCCATATCTCTCTGTTTGCCTCTTTATTTCTGCATCTGATATTTTATTTTACTGCCAGTCAGACCTAAATTGAAAGTCAGACTTAAATGAGCTTTTTAACACTTCCCATCTGTTTTGGTTGTCCACAGTGACTCTCATTCCTTTCTCCTTCTCTCTCATCCCTCGTTCCTCTCTGTTCCCCCATCATTTTCCAGGGGAGGAGGTGAGAGTCCAGCTGAGCCCCCAGTTTGTGGAGATCAGCAGGAACTGGGACAGGTCATTCTCTCAGGGGGAGTGGGAACTGGTGTCCCTCACTGTGCCTGGACCTACATCATCCATACTGTCCAAATCCCACAGCAACACCTCCACTGTCAGGGTGCAGGTCAGTGGGACTCTTTCACCTGTATCACCAACTATTATTCACTCCTCTGCCACACCTCTCTCTCCACTCTCAGTTCTATTGCTCCCACAGCTCTGTAGCAAAGGGTGCACTTCCATAAGTTCCAGAAGACTTCTCTTAGTCTTCTGGCTCCTCTCTCACTTCTCATTCCATCTCCTCTGAAAGAGGCCGATTAAACAAACAGATCTGGGTCTATAGTACTGGAGAACAAAATACTTTCCTTACAAAATGCAATGAAGATGCTCACTTACAGGATTTGATAAAAACACACTCTTTCTATTTGTGTGAGCCTGACTCTGCCTCACTTGTGTGTGTGTGTGTCAGGTGACTGTGCGCAGGAGGCCTCTGCTGTACCTGGTCACTCTCCTGCTGCCCAGCTCTTTTCTGCTCCTCCTGGATGGGCTGGCCTTCCTCATCCCCCCGTACTACAAACAGCGGCTCAGTGTGAAGACGACCATCTTTACCGGACACTTCATCTTCATCTTCATGGTGTTCAGCCTCTTCCCCCCCTTCAGAGGACAGCTGCCCCTCATTGGTGAGACAGAAGTGTGGGAGAGGGAGGTGTGACATGAAACTAATGCCCAGCTAGGGCTCTCTCTGGGCGGCTAAAGTCTTCCACGCCAGAAGACCAGCCGATTGGTGTGGGAGACATCAGCATTACTGGGAGTCTTGGGAGCAACATCACCCTGGAAACATTAGGAGACCTGTTAGAGAGAGACAGAGGAAGAGTGAGATGGGGAGGGAGGGGGAGAAGGAAAGATAGGGAAGAGGGACTAGCAAGAGAGAAGCATCAGGCAACAGGAGAACTGTTTGTCGGGGCAGTCAATGAAAAGGGAGGTGAGATGTTAAGATGAGGGATAAAATACAGACAAAAACACTCACTGTATCATAAGGTGTGTTATAAATTCTGGATTGCTGATGTGTAAACAGTGCTTATTGACAAGGTGCGTGCCAGGGCTCAGAGACAGTAAACTGTAGGTAAACTGCCCCAGGGCAGACTGCTGTAGGACTACACTCAATTAAACTCGGTGTTAACCCCTTCTCCCCAGAGGTGTACTTGATTGGATCCCTTGGGCTGCTTGCCTGTAGTGCCATGGAAACGGCACTTATTTTCCAGCTGTCCAATGACAGAAGTGCATGGGTGGCAAAATACATCTTCCCCCCACTATCACAGCTGGTGGGGAAGGGAAAATGGGAGGATCCAGTGATTAAAGGCAAGTACCTCACCTCCATTGGCTGGTGTGTGAAGGGTGATAGAAGTACTGGAGCTAAGTTTTAATCTAACTGATTCCCTTTGTTCTTTTTGCATGTTAAATTTATTTTTGATTACCAGTTAGTTACAAATTTATGTTTGCAACAATTTATAGCAAAGGTATTTTTTATCATTAGTGAATCTCTAAAAATCTTTACATGACAGACTGGAGAGGATAACACCTCTGATTGACGTGTAGTAAGACAGACAACACCAAGCAAGCAGGCCAATGTTTGGCACTGGAAAGCTCGTGGCTCATCACCTGCTGCCAAACTGGGTACAATCCTATTACACAATTAATAAGTATTCAGTTGGACTCATTGGTCTTTTTGGTGACTGTGGTGTGTCTGTCCCTGTAACTCACATCTACAGTAGGCTCCTGTGAGACCCCTTCTCCTCTGATAACCACTCTTCAGCTATTAGTGTCTTCTTCAGTAAACACCTGCATGAAGTAATTGTTTAGTGTATTTCAACTAATCTGAAATCACAGAGAGATAAAGGCTTTGTTTGGCAAAGTGATGAGTCTTCTGTCTTGCTCCTTTTCGGAATAAAGTGTTAAATGATCTGTGCCATGGAACAAGGTCATCTTGTTCATGACCGCTGACCCCTGACCCCTGTTTGTGTGTCTGCAGCGCTGTCAGAGGAGCTGATCGTGGGAGATGGCAGTGTGGAGGGGGTGGAGGCCAGTGTGGGAGGGGGAGTGTGGCCTCAGAGCCTGGCCAGGCTGAAGCAGGAGCTGAGCCGGGTGCGCAGGGAGCTGGAGACCCTTCGGAAACAGCAGGACAGGCTGAGTCTGAGCAGGGAGCTGGGCACTGCCCTTGACCACACCTACCTCTACCTGCACTGCCTCACCCTGCTGCTAGGTGGTGCTGTGCTCTACATTCTGTGGGCTCCTAATTCTGAAGACTGAGAGGATGACTTTAGTCTCTGGGAGGACATGACTCTAATCCCTACCTCAGCATCACACTTTCAGCATGTGCAGAATAATATGAGAAAACAGCACGTATTTTACCACACAAGTCTTTTTTATCAACTTTATTATACAAATTCTGATACATATTTTTTTAAATGCAGGTAAGAAAACATTCAGTGTAGCACAGGCGTATACAAGGGTTACAGTATTGGTCAGGTAACAGATGGAGTTTCAGAAATTTGAAATCTGATTGTCAAATATATGGTATGTCCTGCTGAAGGAGGGCAATACTGTGCGGGCCAGGAGTATAAGCTGTCCTGCCAATAGGACTCACACAGTCCAGGCCTTCAGCCTGCTCCCCATCTCAATGGTGCCCCCTAGAGGAAGGACAAGTATTGGAGTGTTAGAGTGAACAGTCACAACTTGTACTTTGAAGTCTTTACAAATGTATCAAATAAGAGCCTTTACTGTGTTAATTTCTCAGTACAGATGGCTATGCTGGCAGGATGGGATACTCAGACAGGGGTGTCTGCCCTAACTCCCACAGCCAGCCTCTACTCCCACCCCAGACATCCTGCCCCCTGCTCACCAGTGTGGGCTCCTCTGCTTGCCCTGCTGGTTAAGCCATGTCTTTATAGCCTCCACCCACAGCAGGTTTTGGGGGGCGCACAGCTTCTTGTCACGCTTGGTGATAAACCTGCAGGACACAGGGAGAGAGTCAGAGTCCCGGACAGACAGAGATGTCTTTTTTACAAGTCCAGGAACTTCCTAACATGGCCAATTTGAAATGTTCCCCGTTTTCTTGGACACAAAGACAAGGTGTCCATTACGAGCAGCTCAGGCACAACGGCCTTCCACAGAATGAATGACTCTGGTCAGGCACAGAGGGAAGTCTGTCCTTTATTATTTGTTATATTGCAGTTGATGTTGTCATGTTATTACATAATCGACAGCTTTTGGCATAGCTGTATTTTTCTTAAGAAATGTCAATTGACTTTCATCACTGCTGTTGAAATGGTATGAATGCATTTCTAATAACAAGACCATGAATTTATCTATAAAAAAAACTATAAAATTAAAAGTGTTTCACTTTTGTAAGTCAAAAGTGTAATCACATTTTTTACAATGAAATGTAATTGTTTTCTGTTATTTGAGACATGCTTTGTAAAATCTGTGATTTCTCTGTCGCTCCAAATAAGTACTTTGAACTACTGAGGGCACAAAGTGGAGGAAGAGATGTGTGAGGCAGAAAGTCCAGTTAAATAGGAGACATTTTTAAAATGTGACCTGGAGGAACAGAAATTTTGCAGTCTTGCTTTTTCCACTTAAGAAGATGAGAGAGGAAAGGAGGATAGAGGAGGGAGGAGGGGGTTGTTAGGGATCAGGATGGTCAGTGTGAGAAAGAAGAGGTTGAAGGAGACAGGAGGGGGTTGGGAGGGATCTGGATGGTCAGTGTGAGGAAGAGGAGGAGGAAGGTGACAGGAGGGGGTTGTTAGGGATCAGGATGGTCAGTGTGAGGAAGAGGAGGAAGGAGAGAGGAGGGGATTGGGAGGCATCGGGATGGTCAGTGTGACGAGGAAGAGGAGGAGAAGGAGGAAGGAGACAGGAGACATGCTCTTCACTCACACCACGGCGGGGATCCGGCAGCCCTGGTCTGGGTTCTGCACCTGATAGTCTTTCACGATGGAGCGGGGGATGGGAATGCTGCTGGTGCTGAGGCAGCAGTCCAGCGAGCCCATGTCGTTACCTGCACAGAGAGAGAGGCACGATACAGACAATCCCACTCCCGGCCTTCAGAGCACAGTGCTTTATATCTTTTTTATATCCAAATTGGTAAAAGTCTCAAAAGGTTGATCTAGTTACCTCAGCCACTGTTTCTGAAATTAATTTCAAACATATCTGTTCTTGTATTTCATATTCTATAAAATGCAGTTTGGCAACAAAAGTAGTAGAGGCTGCCAATCAACAGAAGTCCTTAGGGCTTCCAGAAGGCTGCAGAGTGCCCCCTGATGGTCTTTGCCGTCTACACTCCTCAACAAGCACCCCAGCACGAGCAGCACCTGGTTCCCCATGCTCCTCTCATGGAGAAATCTTCTCCTACAGTACACCTCCTGTGCCACACAGCTGCCAGAAATCCAGTTCCCTACTAATACTTCACTGGCCAGTGCTCTTCCAGCTAGACATGCAAAAATGATTATAGACCAATACTGACTGTCCCAAAACCATGCATCCAGTTCTTGCCTTGGTGAATTACAATGTCTTTGCCCTGTACAGCACCTGTTTTCCTGTGCTGGTGTGGGGCCGTTCTGCCTGACTCTCAGACTGTGCTGGGAGAAAAGGACTCTATGAGCCCCCGCATAGCCACATTTTGTTTTCAGTGTCTCTACTGTTTAGAAATCTCCTTTGGAAAATTCCTTTTGCACAAAAAATAAAGTCCCTGCAGTGCACTATTGTTTCTCATTTTGCCTTTTGTTTGTTAGAGTGCAACAAAATTAATAATCATATTTGAGTCACCGATGTTGTTCGAGACGTTATTCATATGTATGCTGCTCTACACACACTGATCTGTACTTTAACCCTGCTGTGGAAAGATGAGCAGTTAGGTGGGCACCCAGCTGTGTGAACTCAGTATAAACTCAGTACCTCGTGCACAGCCCAGCAGCAGTCCCGCCAGCAGAGCGGCCCGCAGTGTTGCCATGGCGCCAGAGAGGAGTCGCTGTCCACAGTGCTGCAGGATGTCCGTGCTCTTCTGCTCTTCCACTGCGAGGTCTTTGTCCCTCGTCTCCGGCAGCTGCTCTTTAAATACTGCCAAGAAGTTTCATTTTGAGTAAAGACACGCACCACTTCTCTCCTTCCAAAAGCTTCCTGACAAACTCCGCCTCAGCACAGCCTCTTCTCATCTGGTCTGTCTGATCCCCCTGCCAGGGCAGAGAGCAACAGTGACACTAGGTCACTGGAAATGAACTTTAACCACATTCCTCCATAAGAGAACGCTTTTAATGTCTTACCTCACACTCTTACAGTAGTGCTTCCCTACTGATTATATGGATACTGTGCAAAGTGAACTATGCTTGCTTGTGTCTGTGAATTTGTGTACTCTGTATACTAGTTCAAGCTTGATTCCTCATGAGAACCCCAGAGGACAAAGAGGACTTTAATTTATTAAGGTGACCTGGGTGGTTTTTGTTTCTAAGAGATTGCTTATTTTGTGCAGTGTGTGTAAGAGGGTGAATGCTCCTCTCTCTGTACCTAGTTACTCTAATGAGAATGCATTACTGTAGACTGCACATGGTCACCACAGACAGAATCTGTATGTACAGCGCTGGGCTACACATCTCTGAGTGTATGTGTTCACAGAGGCTGTGCTGCACTGCTGGCTTGGCTCCCAAACTCTGGTAGCTGAGCCAGCACACCCAGCCCAGAAGTCCCCTCCTTCTCACCTGTTATTACTGGAATCTCTGTTTCCCCAAAGCCCACAGGGCATCCTTACTTCCCACCCAGTTACAGTAACAGGAGTACCTCCACCTGTGGGGCAGGAGCCCACAGCGAGCACCTAGACTGCACAGCCTTTCACCTGCACTCCACAAAGACCACGGATTCAGTGCAGAACACTGCAACTCAGTACAAGGCAGAAAAAGCCTGCAGCATGAGAACTGTAACACTGTCAAGATAGCTAAAGAGCACTCAGAACTAAGAAGTCTCTTACAGTATGTCATCAAGATTATCTACTGCATACTGCAGCAGTATTCTAAGAGACAGTTTGCATGGTCTGGAAAAGGCCAGATACTGCATTTCTGCCTTGTTAGCTGTCTTTGAAGAGGCAATAATGGATTCAAGTGAAATACAGTTGAAAGCCCAGTGGGGTGGATAGCTGTCTTACGAAAGCAAAGGGCGGTTGAACAGTATTAGAAGCTGGATGAGTTAATACAGTAGAGAAAGTGCACAGAAACACACTGGAAAAGTATTTACAGGCAAAGCTTCCATTTAATGCTAATTAAGACTTACTTCAGGACGATAATATTGTTTAGTGAACATACAGTCCTCCTGTGTTTTGGGTACAGAGGTGCAGAGATAAGATTAAATATTAAGAGCATGATAAAAATGAATATACAGAAACAGGAAATAGAAAATTGAAATAGAAACAAAGTTCTTACTGATTTTCTTGAAGTAGCTGCTCTTGTCCCTCAGCTATCCTTTCATGCTCTTTCAGCACTGGAGTGCCTCCTGCCCGCCTCCCAGGGAAGTGGCAAACCAATACCATCCTCCGAAAGCACAATTTTGTTTTTGGAATACCTAACTATAAATGTGTTCATTTTCAACCAAAGCATCTCCGTAAAGCAGGCTTCTTGATTTAACACATACTGTTGAGCTGGTTTGTATATTTTCCAGGAATTTTGTGATGCGGTACCCTGTGAAAGGCCAGGGTGATTCTCATCTGAACCACATGCCGTAGAAAGCATCCTCAGTCACCTGCCCAGTGGGTGGAAGGCAATTGGTCAGGTGACATTTAAAACCTGGAAGTTGATGCTTAGAGATTGACTGTTAACATTTGCTATGGAGTGAGTAGCAGCTGACCGGAGTTTTTATTAGGAAGGATCCATGGATGTTATTGTGATTTTTTGGAAGAGTTTCAGAGAGACTTATATGTTTATGCTGGCAAGCTGTTTAACTCGGAAATCAGTTAAAAAATCCGAGAAGTGTGGTTAGAGCTCAGAACAAGTCTTGTGTTTTGTTCTGCACTGTAAAATAAATAAGGACTGTTTCTAATTTACAATGCACGCGTGTCTGTTTTTCCTGCGATCTACCTGTTCTGTTCTGATCTACAACAAGATCCTGTTGTGGCATGGCACCCCTCCCCTAGGTGTGCCATAAAGGGTAACTGTCAATTTGGAAGCTGTAAGTATCCTAAAATAATGTGTGCATGTGGACTTTGAGCTGATCAATGTGGAGAATACAGAAAGCACTGATAAGGGGAATCCCTTTTAACATAGCTTGGGCTACTGGTAGGGTACCACAGGGGTCTGTGTTAGGACCACAGCTCTTTCATTTTTAAACCTAAATGCCTTTCCAAATCTTGGTCCAGCTAATCCTTAATTAGAGCCGTGATTAAGTAAGAAATTAAGAATCAATTCATTACTTAACTTGTTGGATAGTTCAAGGTCCTGAAAAGGTGTGGAGTCTAGGTGCTAATGTTGATTCTACAGATCCAGATGTCCAGATGACCAATGAACGGGGTCTGAAAAGAGGTCATCAACAGCACAGCAAGATTCCTGAGACTGTCCTGCTCTGCGGAGAGACCATGTGAAATTCACAATTGACAGGTAAAATGAAGGAGACCTCAGGATCCATTAAGTTAACAGGCTCTGCCATCAACTGTATTCAAGATTAATAGCTTGGCCTCCTTGCTAAGTGTTCTGTTCTCTGGCTAAGATGTAAGACTGAAGCCTTATTGTAAGAGATTTATTGCCAAGCCTCTAGAAGTTACTTTCAAAAGCAAAATCTGCTAAATGGCTATTGACAAACCGCCAAATGCACCATGAATATCAGACTGCTTGCATTGAATTTAAAGAAACAAATGCAGAAAGCTCGAATATTCTGCCAAACAGATGGAAATCAAGTGAAATAATCACAAATTTATATTACAGAATTATATAGATTGTAAAGCTGTATTTAGAAATCTGATCAGATTTGGTCAGCAGATTATAAAAAGAGGACATTACCTCCCTAGGAAGACTTGGATGAAGAACAACCCAATGCCTGGAATGCAGTTCAATGACTGGCGATAGAGGATAGCTCTCTGGGGAGGAATAAAAGAAATTGTAAGAAATGTTGATTTTGAGAATTGAAAATTGTTACAAAATTCAGAAAATCAAAATGATGAACTCCTTGTCTCCTTCATGTGGAAAGCAGAAGGCTTGACCTCGCACAGAGAGTAGAGGGTCTCAAAATGTCATTGAACCTGATTCGGGAAATCTTTCAAAACACAACTAGATAGGATTACTGTAGTTGCCATGTGTCAGAGGAGTTTGTTTCAAACTTCTTGACACAAAGGATTGTGTGGGTCTAGAACACGATGGCCGCCTATGTCGTTAATGTACAGTATACCCTGGCTCCCTTCAAAAAAGGTCTGGACTACATGAACTGAATGGCTTCTTCTCATTTGACGCCATTTTCACATTGTCACACACTTCTGTTCAGTGACTCCATGCCTACATCTGTCAGTACTCCATGTCTTAATCTCAGTCAATACTAATAATACTAATACTACTACTGCTAATAATAATTATGCTCCATTCTAATTCAATAGCAGCTCTCAGCTCTGTGGACTCTTTCACTGCGCATCGCTGAACAAAGACAGACAAGCCTGATCTAGACAAAGGGGATTTTTATTTTCTTTCTAACTGGAAATATTTTGGTAGAGAAAAAAACAAATAAATAAACTGCTGACATACATTCATTAAAGGCAGTGACTGGAAAAACATAAGCTGGCTGAGTGCCACACAGCCTGGGGAACAAAGCACATACTGTACAGTAGCGCAGAGGACTGAGGGACAGTGTCTGTCCTGGATTATAGATTTTCTATAGGCACTTTACACATTTCATGAACCACTCGGCCACTGACATGTGGACAGTATTACTGAGGAACAGCGTTAGGACATTATAAAATGTTCCCCGAACCACTCAGCTATTAACAGGCTGACACAGCAGGACTGAGGGACAGCATCAGGGCTCTTTATACACATTCCCACAAGCACTGACCTATTGACAGACTGACACAACAAGACTGAGAGACAGCATCAGGGCTCTATATACACATTCCCTGACCCACTGACTTATTGACAGACTAACACGGCAGGACTGATGGCCAGTGTCAGTGCTTTATAAACACATTTCCAAACCTGCTCAGCTACTGTAGGACTCTACTGTATATGGACACTATTGATATACTGTATACACATCCCTGATCTATTGACAGACTGACACAGCAGGAATAAGGAACAGCATCAGAGCTCTGTACACATTCGTACTGTACACCCACTGAGCTATTGACAGTGTTGGTGTACTCTTTTGTAACTCCAGGTAACACAGTAGGGAGCGGTACAATCTGAATTGATGACTGTAAAGAAAGCTGTTGGGTTATGGACCTTCAATTGAGAGACATGCAGGGTGTGGAACTGTCTGGGGTTGTGAGTACTCAGACCCTTACCCATTGGAGGAAACAAAAAATGAACACAGAACTGTGCTGGCCCATTTATCTGCTATTATACCAGAGTGCCAATTCCTAACACAAAGTAGAAGGAGTAGAGGCTCTCAACCTGATTCCTGTGGAACCCCATTAAAGACCTCACTGGCTCTGCTTTGGTCTTTCACCAATTCATTACTTAACTTGTTGGATAGTTCAAGGTCCTGAAAAGGTGTGGAGTCTAGGTGCTAATGTTGATTCTACAGATCCAGATGTCCAGATGACCAATGAACGGGGTCTGAAAAGAGGTCATCAACAGCACAGCAAGATTCCTGAGACTGTCCTGGTCTGCGGAGAGACCATGTGAAATTCACAATTGACAGGTAAAATGAAGGAGACCTCAGGATCCATTAAGTTAACAGGCTCTGCCATCAACTGTATTCAAGATTAATAGCTTGGCCTCCTTGCTAAGTGTTCTGTTCTCTGGCTAAGATGTAAGAGTGAAGCCTTGTTCCTGGACTCGAACAGTTAACTAATGTTTTCATCGTTCATTCCTCACTCTACATTTTCTATAGTATATGCAACTGTGGCAGGTACAATCTTTACAAATATTTGCACAGAAGTAAACCTTGCAGGTCAAGCAAAAATCAATGTAAACAGTGAACAAACTGCCATAAATATACTTGCAACATGCAACACAAAATAGTTGGTAAATCCAGAATAATTTGTGAGTGTGTTTAGTCATTCCTGAAGTTTTATTTGAAGTTTACAAAGCATACAGAGATGGCACAGAAAGCTCTATGTCACCTCACTAATAGCATCAGTGTCAGTTTGGGTTTCACCTGGTTAACACTGTTCGTTAACCAGCCTTTTCTTATTATACAGGACTTTCCCAGGATCCCTATAGATCAAAGATCTTCAAGATACCTAAAATGTTGTGTTTTATTGGTATCCATTGCTACTCCTGCATGCACAAAACAAGTCTAAAAGGTTGGTCTGACAGGATGTTGCTTTTTTATTTGTGCTTCTCTGCTAAAGAGTTATAATGGTTTATTTACAGTTTTACTCACCTGCATAGTTGAAGTTTATAACTGAAGAGATCTTTATTTTTCTGATCACTCCTTCTGCATCCAGATAACTGAATCATCCGAGATGAGTGAGCAATCACAGAACAGTCTACATGGACCGTGTAAAGGTTTAGTAAAAGAACATGTTATTCTTTTCCTTGTGAAACTCTCAATACACAATATTTCCTTTCAGATTGTCTCCTTTCTCTTCCCGCCTCCTCTTTCTCACATTGCACTCTCTGCCTCCCTCGGCCTGTTCACACACACACCTGAAGCAGGATCTTGCCCGTGTGGGGAATCACACCCCTCAGGGTCAGCCAGGCTATGATGAGAACTCTCTCCTCACTCTCCCTTTGGGATTGCACTGATGCAAGCTCAGGTGGGAAAGCAGCCCTATTTGATCATAGCGTTGTGTAAAGCAGAAAGAGACTCTTACGAAGCAGAGGCTCAGTAACCACAGCCTGGACATGGAAACTGGGTGACAGGTAGACAGGCAGAGGACAGGCTGTGTCCCCACAGCCAGCAGGGAGAAGCTGAGAGATGCACTTTCGGCTGCACTGTGAGTAATATTCAGGGGTTTGCCAACATTCATTCCCAACATAAATCAAATTGCAGACTTCCTACTGGAGAAGGGGGATGATTTCTTGTCACAGCCTGAGGAACAGAGTGATTCTCTTCTAATAATAATATCATAAATAATATTTGTAAATCTTTTGGTAACTATTATAGCAAACAGACTTCTTTTAATTTACACTACTAGAAAAAAAAGATAATGAGCATCAAAGAGAGACCAAAATACTAAGGGTTAGCAGTGATGTCTGTATCTTCAACGGAAGGTGAGTTCTGGAAACAAGTACACTGCTCACAATCACCCAGGACAATACCCACTAGAGCAACAACCTGACTCAGTGTGGCCCAGCCCAGCCCAGCCCAGCCCACCCAGAAGAATACAGTGATGACTTCACAGTCTTGATACTACAGTCACAGCATGGGTCACTAAATCTAATGTACCATACTCATGGGTAAGCCATGAGGTCTTGCATTTGAGTCCAAACTAACTTGCAATTGCTTACTCCCTTAATTTGGCATTATCACTGAAAGAGCTGTTACCAGGATGTGTAAAGGTGAATGCCTTTTCCTTATCTTTTAAATCTTTTTTTTTATTTTCACTGTCTATATATGGAGTGTTGTGGTTAAGGTAAACTACAAGATACCCACAAAATTTGAAGATTTCCTCATAATTAAAAAGGCTTAGCCCCAGAAAATTCAGAATTGTTACAGTGAACCCAGAAGACAAAGGGACTCTGGTGATCAGAACAGGTGAGCCCCCACAGTGCAGGGTTCCCAGTCTGGTCCCAGAGAACCAGTCTCCCCACATTCTCACTGTCATACAGCTCTCAATTAACTGAGACGTTCATCTCCATCATTACTTAACATTATTTGTGATCCTAAATCATTGACTGCACACCCACTAAACTCAGAGAACTGAAGTTTTGCAAGGACCTTATTTTCAGCATTTTTGTTCATTATGCACGACTGGAAAATGTGGTATTTCTAGGCACTACAGTTGCAGGGGGTTCACGTGGAGAGTTCTGCCCACAGAACTTGGCTCTGGAGCCCTGCAGAAATACCAACACGATGTGTGGTGAGAAGCACAGATTTACAGCACAGTGACTACAGAAATGATAGTTTATTCCAAACAAACACTGCATTACAGAATAGAAAGACTTATTATAAGGAAACGAAGCTCTCTTTAAAAGAAAGAGGCAGAGGGACAGGGGATTGTGTCTGGTTGGCACAAAGAAATGCTGTCAAGGCAGGTCTTGCTGCTGTCGGCTCTACCTCACTGCATCACCCTGTTAGCCTGCCACTCCTGTGCACCATATCTCCCCTGTCACACTAACTTATCCTCATTCACATTCATCTTTTCTCCTTGTGGTACACCTTGTGGTATGCTAAACCAACCCCTTGTCTTTACCACTCCATACCTGTGATAACCACCACCTCTCTCTAAACCCATCCTCGCGGGCCACAGTCTTATAGGCTTCACAGCCTTCTTTACCTCAGAAACCGATCAAAACTCTGGAGCAAAAGTCTGTCAGCTCAGAGGAATTTCAGATAAGATGAAGTAACCGAGGCTCAGGCAGAAGTACAGGAAGCCAGAAGAGAAATTCTGTGTCTCTCAGGGTAAAAGGACCCAGTCCAGCTAAGGCAGCTGCTTTGACTTCCCAAGCCCAGCAGATCCCCGCTCAGATACTGATGCTGTTCTTCCCTGAGAACTGGGACACGTAGGACGCCAGCACGGGATTGGTCGGCAGCACCTTGATGGGCAGGTCCCAGCTAAAGGTGTCCACATCCACGTGCTCAGCCCCCGTCCACACGGTGACCTCCGACTGGTTCTGCAGCACGATGGCCGGCTCCACGGGCTCGCGGGCCGTGACGAACTCGAAGTGCAGACGCCAGCGCAGAGAGACTGTCGGAAGAAAAACACAAGAGCGTTGAAAGCTTATAGCCACTGTGGAGCGAGTGCAGAGGCTTGGGCTGTGCATCGTGTAGCAGTCTGTCTCAGAGAGAGAGAGAGCAAGGGTGCAGAAGGAAGGAGAACTGGGCTGCAAGCTGCTTGCTCATGAAGGTTTAGCTCTTGAATTGTTTCTGTGTTGTATGCCAGTATTTTAACTTCAATTTCTACTCTACAGATATTCCTCGATTTACGAATGCCATTAGTTCCTTAATTCCTAAGGCAAAAATTCACAAATAAAAAATTAATTCCCATACGATTATATGTAAGTCCTTCAGACTGATTCTCGAATCCCAGAAAAATCACAAATTTTCAAACTTATTTATGTGTAGTTAAACCATCACTTTTTTAAATGACTTTTTTGTTGATAACTGAGTGTTAAAGCCGAGTTACAAGTAACCTAACAGAGCACTTTCCATATTGTTAAATGATGTGTACATTGTACAGTAGTTTTGGTATTTAAAGTAGTAAACAACTTACTGAACAAGCAATACATGCAACAGCTTTCTTTAATAAAACCTTTATTATCAATGCAAAAAAATAAGTTAAAATTAAAGAATAAATTAAAGCCCCGGAGCTTTTAAGCGCTAAAATCAAGGTCTGATTAAAGAAGGCTGAAAATGAACACTCACCAGAAAGGTGACAATCAGTAAACGGGAGTAAACGACAGAGGATGCTTTGCACTGATGTGTATTTTGTTTTTTATAGTGAAAACTTGATAGTATTTCGCAAAATGGGTATTCCTAAATCAGTTGTCCACAGCTCTAGGGATGCAAGTATTTGTTTCAGACCTGCTCAGCATAATTAAATATGAATCGGCTGACCGATGTCTGTGCTGAAGCCTGGGGTGGCATTGAGTGGGACGGGCAGGGAGAAGTGGCTGGCCGCGGTGTGCAGACAGGCCTCCTGGTGCCGAGCGTGTCCGGTCACACTGGCCGGCTGGCCGGGCCGGCGCTGGTACTGAGGCTGTACCTCCTCCTCGCTCTGCAGGGTCACGGAGTACTGAAACACACACACAGACGCTGTCACTTTCTCTACACACGTGCACCCTTGTGCTCCACCACAAACACAGGTGACCTCACTGACATCTACTTGTTCTGCTTCTGACATCACACTGTGCAGGGATACGTATACTGGAGAATTTGTGGGAAAGCAATCAAAAACACAAACAAAATGTTAGGCAATGCAGTTAAAATGCAGAATTTAAATTTAGGCTAAAATTGTATAATGAACTTGTAAGGACTCATTTAGAATGTTGTTTACAATTGCAGTTATCACATTATGGAAAAGATATTGTTGCTCTGAAATCAGTCCAGAAAAGAGCAACCAGATATATTCCGGGACTAATAAGAATTGCATACACTGACAAACTGAAGGAACTGAACCTTTGTAGTCTGGAACAGGGGAATCAGGGGACCCGCGACAAGTATTGAAAATGCTGAAAGGACTGACGTGAACCCAGTGGACTACTTCTGAATCAACAGTGACACACAAGAACACAAGTGGAAACTATGTGCAAGTGCATTTAAAACTGGGAACAGGAGGTACTCCTTGACACCGAAAAAAACGTTGACACCCTTAGGGGAAAAAAAACAATGATACGTTTTGCTCGCATGTGTTTCTCAAACAATAAGCGCTGCTGAAATAACCGTTACTGAGTAACTGAACCGGTTTTGTATTGTGTCTGATAAATGAGTACCTTGCACTGATGGACAGACTGCGACTCACCTGCAGACAGGGAATGTCCCCCTCAGAGAAGGTGAAGGTGCCAATGATGTCCTCTCCCAGTCGGTACACTGTCTTGAAGATGCAGAACTTGCCCACTTTCCCCCGGGCATTAGTGATGTTGAATAGGTCTGGGTGGCACAAGGCAGGGTCAGAGGTACACACAGACAGCCCAACACAGGAAGACCAGTCAACAGACAGACAATCAGACAGAAACACAGTCAGAAAGAGCGGACATTCTGACAGTCAAACACAGCGACAGTCAGACTGATGGACAGACAGTGGGACAGAGAAATGGCCAGTCTAATGACCAAAAAGACAGTTAGTTAGACAGAGAGCCATTAAATCTGATGATCAAACAGTTAGACAGAATGTCAGCCAGTCTGATGGTCAGATGGACAGGAAGTCGGCCAGCCTGATGGTCAGACGGACAGTTAGATAGTCAGACAGAGAGCTGTTCTGGTGGTCAGACAGAGTCGCACAGATACCCAGGTAGCCAGTGAAACTGATTTACGGGGAGAGCGGCGGGAGGTGTTGTTCATCAGCAGGTCCATGGCTCTTTCCAACAGCCGAGAGTCACGACGCCCCGACTCCTCCTCCTCCAAGAAGGGGTTTGAAGGGGCCACCTCCTCATCTTGTGGGAACGGGGGCTCAGGAATACCTGAAGTGGAGGGTACAGCTTATTTGACATTCACATGCTCCATCACTAACACGCCCTGTGCGCACAACACTGGAGATATCTCACCCCATCTTCATCAAATCACACCAGAGTGAGAGACGAGCGGCAGACACACAGAAGACAACAGGACATACTGAAGAACAGACACACACACAGTCAGACAGACAGGAGGTGACAGGCAGCAGGTAGTATGGAAGTACGGACCGTGCAGCACCAGCACTCTGAAGGGCACCCTCAGCAGTTTGATGGGAGAGTTGACACGCTGGCAGCCGATGGTCAGCTTGTAGACATACTTCACTGACTGACCTCTGAAGGTCGGGGGTCCATCCACTGGCACGGTCTCACAGTACGAGTCTGAGACAGGAAACGTGTCTTTATTCTAGAAGTCTGTAAATGATCTGTTAATTGATTCTGCTTTGGTAACACTGTAATTCATCGGTCATGCCAATAAAGCTTTTTCTGAAATTCATTTCGAGAGAGGATAATAACTGCATGGAGCAGCTGTGGGCTATCCTCAACTATCCAAATATCTGCCAGGGACTCCCATTACAGACTGGATTGAGCCCATTGCAGGTCTGGCAGGACTGTGTGAGGCTCCAGAGTAAACTGGAACTCTTTAATTAGGGAGTGTTTATTTATGTCTGGTTTCTACAGACAGGTGGACAGGACAGAGTTCCATCTTCTCTTCTCTGCTCTGATCATTTGCATAGTTTGGAAGAGTTTTCTTTTCAATTTATGTACAATATAATACAACACTGATATATATATATATTGATATAATAATGTGATATAAAACTGATGCTTTTCTTTGTACAAACTTCAGTTGAAATCACAATCACAGATAATAAGAAAATAAGCATGTTCAGTATTTGCTGTACTTTTTGGCTCAATCACACCCAAAAAGCACTTTTTTTAACTGGACCGAATATAGAGAGGCAGACACACAGATTTGTGACTCACATGTTTTGGACTCCCCTGGGTCCAGTCGCAGGTCACAGAACAGAATCTTTGGGGGAGTGTCCAGCATGCACTGCCCCCGCTCACCTGAGAGGGAACGCGACAGAGATAAGAAAGGAAATGTTGTCTTTGCACTTTAGCTGCTCAGTAAGAGTGCTACGAGTTATCAATAGAGAAACCAAGTTCATCACGCACAAAAAAGGCAATGAACATGTATGTTCAATTAAAAAAAAGAGAATAAAACAATGAAAAGCTAAAAACAGGATTTCTCAAGAAAGGAAGAAGGTAACGGGATCTAATCAGGAATTTCTGATTCTCGACTAGCCTGAAAGATGGGAAGTAGGAAATTTTCTGATCACAATGACAGAGTTTCTACAGTAGTGACATACAGCCTAACTATACATTCATTCCTTAAAAACAAAGTCTGCTTCAATGACGGCTTCTCTTTATCCTGCATATTCATCTTTATAATAAAAATCCTATCACACAGTGTGGCCTGTAGAGAACACCATCAAGTCAAATCTGCTTCAGGTTCATTCAAGACATCCTTACAAACATGCAGAAAGACAAGGGAGAACTAAATATCTTAATAACACCTGAGAACTGCTGCTGATTAGGTATATAAGGGTGAAACAGATTTCTTAGCAATAGTACTCAAAGGCATAGGGACCTATTATAAACATATCATTTAATATACACAGAGATTATTAAAGATAGCAAATTAACTAAGATTAACTTGGTAATAAGACTTGGGTGTGTTACCTAAGAGAAAGCAGGAGAATATCATCAGCAGAGAGTGAAGGTGATGTTTGGTCTATGATTGTAAATTAGAGTGATGTTGGTATGATACTGCACGTGGCAGGGGCTCTAATGCTGGAAAAAAAATGAAACTAATGGAAATAACGGGAAGCTCTTTTTCGCACAGAGATTTATAATCACAGACCACTTCCTTACAGCCAATGCAAACAGCAACTCTCTGTCCTCTCACCTCGGCTGGAGATGAGCACAGTGTCGCTCTCTGCCTGCACATCCTGCTTGGCGCCCTGGCTGGGGAGTGCCACCCGGCTCTCACTGGCATGAAACTGACAGTGGATCTGGGCACTGGCCCATGCCAGCATCTCACTGAGAGGACGAGAGAAGGGAAGAGATTCGAGGAGAATAAAGAAACTAGAGCAACTCAGTTCTGGGCACCACTCCCCTTCCTCTCCGAACCCCCCCCTGCAGTTCAGCCACTCCTGCCTCCTTCCCTATGGGCAGCGGCATTCTGGAAAGCCCTGCTGCTAGGACACCACTCAGAGCGCATCAAAGAAGCTCACGGATCTGTGCTGGAGCAGAAACACAGTTTCTCCTGAAGATGGCAAATACAATCACCACACCCAGAGAAACAGACAGAGGGAAGTGTAGAGGAAAGGATGGCAAGAGGTGGGACAGGAGGTTAAGAGTTTTGCTCTCCAGATGAGTTGTACAAAATAATACTCCACTGCATTCTTCAATGTGTCAATGGACACAGGTCGTCACTGCAAATGAAGTGAGAAACAGGTGTGATCTAGCCGATGCTGATAAGACCCTTGTGAGTTCTAGAGAAAGAAAGAGCTGAAGAGCAGAAGAAAACGAGGAGGGAGGTTACCTGCTGGCCGAGGTAGACAAGTGAGACAAGGGGTTGGTGAAGGTGATCAGACACTCCAGCATCTCTCCAGCCAGGAAGACTGGCCCCCGGGACAGAGAAGCCACCACTTCAATCATCTGAAACACAACAGGACTGTGAGCCAGTGACACACAGCAACGCCGGACAGCACTGGGCATGTACTCAGGCTCTTGCACAGCTTTCACACTGTTGCTTTAAAGCTTGCAGCCATGATTCCTTCAAGTAGCAATTAATATTTTGTTATACACAACCCAATGCCACACATTCACAGCGAAAAACAAAAGCAGCAAATGGATAACATAAAAGAAAAAATTATCATGGAAAACGCATGATTGCATAAGATTGGCCATGACCAGCATAAATTAATTTTGGTGCATAAAATTACTATGAAACACACAATTAACTGAGTGGCCTTTCTCTGTGTGCTATTACAGTGGATCACATGATTTCAGAATAAATACACCTGTCTTTGTAATGTCCTTTAGCCAGGCAGTGAATTTCATGTAAACATTCAAACATAAAAACTAAGGAGCTTTAAAAAAAACCCAGGGATAAAGTTGTGGAAATGCACAGATCAGGAGCAAGGGGGAAGCTGGTTAAGGATGTCACTGTGAGGCCAACAGAGATGGAAAAAGCTACAGAGCTCAATTACTTTTTTAATTAATTAAACAGGTTTTAAAGATATTTAAAATTGGGATGAAAATTCACCTCTGAGGAGGACAACACTCCAAAGCAAAAGGCCAGAGCTACACTAGAGTATTTTAAGGATAAGAAAGTGAATGCTCTAGTGCTTTTTCACTCAGAGAAATGAGTGGCACAGTCAAAGTGTTGAATTCTGAGAATCTATGGAAAGATTTGCAAACTGCTGTCCATAAACAATCCTTAAGCAACCTGAGACAGTTTGACCAAATCTGAGAAGACACAGAAAGACCTGTGGCTTTAACTGCAGTCAAAGGTGCTTCTACAAAATATCGAGTATGGGTCTGAATATTTATGCAATCAACATATTTCATTTGTTTCTCTTTAGTTTGCGTTGATATTTACTGTAACGCATCCTACTCTTAGAAATTTTCAGCACTAGTTCAGTTTTTGAATAAAAACCACTTAAGTTAAAAACTGGTATGCATCATTTTGTAAAAACGAAACACCGTAGGAAGAGTCTGAATATTGTGCACTGTAAATAAACACAACTCTGTATCGACGCTGCAAATACAATAACAACTTGTACTTAGACACAACAACACTGTGCCAACAAACGTGACATTTTGTTATACGTACCAAAGACACTGCACCACACACACACATTGTAGACAGCTTGCGGAATGTATCTTACACAACCAAGTCTCATCCCTGCCGTTGTCTTAATCCTACCCCTTTATCTGAGCCTACAATTCACAATTCATCAGCGGAATGAGTACCGCGGTACCTTAGCAATCAGCGTCACAGTGGTCTGGTCGTCACCCCGCAGTGTCCAGCTCAGTCTGTTTCACTTTGCTGGTTCGGTCCAGTCCGATGTCACTACAGTTCGAAGTAGTTCTTTGCCATTTTGGGCTCCAGGTCCAACCGGACGACATACACCCTGTGCAGACAATAACAACAGCTCCACTCTGCTGAACTACCACAAACCTTCCCTGGATTTTTTCAGTCCTCATGTCACCAAAGCAGAGAAACAGTTACAAAACAAAAATTAAGAATCCACCATTTCCGAACATTGCAAAGTGAGTAAGGCAGGGATAATGTATATACGTAAATTAAGAGTACTGAATGAATTGACCAATTTTGTGTGTGCACATCTAAAACATATTGTACTTGCATTAAGAAATAACGGTTTCTCAGTTTCTGTCACAGTCACAAGGGTTTCTAATAAGCTAAGCCGTTTTGTATTGTAAATGTCTATTAATGTGTTTTACTGATTGCTAATGCTTTGGTAGTACCGCAATATAACTATTTGAATTTGTTTATCGCAGTTCTGATACCCTCGGATCTGAGATCTGCTGCTGGAGAGAGAGACAGTAGCAAGGCTAATTATATGCTTTATCCTGTCACACGGATGATCGCGTCCATTCTCAGGGAAACTCTCCAGTCGGCCAACAGACATGGCTCCGTGGCATCTTAACGTCATGGGCTGTGAAAATCAACTTCACGTTACAGGGGGTGCTAAGAGCACAAGAAGTACTAGAGTTACGGTTTAAGTATAAGCACAATCGACGGTAAATTTCCATGAACTGATGAATTAATTATAAATAAAAAACATAATTAAATGAGATAAAATATACTGTTAACATAATACCCCTGCGTTCTAGGTGAGTTGCGCTCTTCCATACAGGTAGGACGAGCAGACAGAGCCGCGGGACTGAGGGGTGGCCGCCGGTTCAGCCTGGCTTAATAACACCGACATCCTAAACAGAACGGGTTTACGTGGTCACACACACTCGATTACCGCTACTAAGATTAGTAACCATGAAATTCGGTGTGTGGCGCTGTCGGAGACTGTGGGTCAGGCCTTTATGCTCCTCCACGTCCTCCCCAATTATCTGGGATAGCCAATGCCGCGATCCCTGCAGTTTAGCTTGACCCGAGAGACAGCTGTTCCTGCGGGAAGACTCACGGCTTGCCGGAGGGCTTGGCGCAGAGGGCATTGTCTTCAGCCTGAGCAATACGGCTGGGGATATTAAAGCTAAGTTGAATTTAATTTTAAACAGTAATGAAACGCAGCCGTGGACGCAGAGCCAGGGACACAGGCACCCACAGACTGCAGCGTCCGGGCCTTTGAGCTGACAGCGCTCGGCGCCAGAGAAGCGGCTGAAACAACAACAGCTCAGCCAGAGCTGCAGTGCGGGGTCTCCCGCGGCCGTCGCCGCAGTGTCGAGCCGGGACCGAGGCGGAGAGGATGGACAACGCTGTGTTGCATTGCGTCACATGATGTGTTGAGCTTGAAATTGCCGTGGCGGTGCTGCCCAGTGCGGCCATGCAAATACAGGACCTTTTCATGTCATGATATTTCAATTTACTTGGAGAGAGTGACACGGGAACTGACTGCATGTGCTAGTGCTGCAGGCGTGTGCCTGATCCACGCCCACTGTACACAACGACAACAGGTCTGACCAGTGCTGGCTGACTCTTAATTAGAGCAGCAGTTGTTAGGCGCAGGAGTGAGCTGGGCTCCTCTGTTGCCGTCCGGCAGTGCACTGTCGGCTTTATCGATGATCAATGATCATGAATTCGGATTTGCGCAGTCGCCACCGGTTGTGATGAAGTGCGCAGTGTGTCGCTCTCTCTGGATGCAGCAGGACAATCGACACGGAGGCCTCGCTACATAAAACCGGCGCGTACAGCCGAGGTTCAAGGTTTCGTTGTAGTAATAGTTTAGTTTCCTTGTTATCGGTAGCTGCTATGCATCACGGACGTGTCACCACGCCTGTGGCTGAAGGCGCTGCGGTCCCGTATAGCTAAACTGCTGGGCTCTGTCGCTGTTCGCCCGGGAGAGGCGTGTGACAGTGGGAATAGAGAGGGACAGAGAGTTGTTTACACAGTGAGCGCCTGCGGTTTACGGGAATTCCCACTGCCGTATCCATTGCCTGTTCGGCGGCTGGTTTCGAGCGCGTTCCGCAGTGATGGAGGCGGGGGACAGCGGCTCCACGGCCGGGCTCATGAGCCGGTACCAGGGCTCGGCCCGGGGGACCGGGGTGCCGGAGGAAGGCTGGCGGATCTGCCTGGCGCACGAGTTCAAGGAGAAGAGGAAGCCCTTCCAGGCGAGAGACGTGTCGCTGGCCAACATAGTGGAGCACCTGGGGCTGGGGGTCAGGTGAGAGGGCTCGTCCGTCTGTCACTGTTCTTCTCTCCGTCTGTCTGCACAGCAGGTGCCAGGGCCTTGCTGCTCCACAGGTGCTGGCTGCTATTCTGATTAAATCTGCATGAACAGTCAACAGGAGTAAAAGTGATGTATCCGTTGACTCTGCCAGGCAACAGTGTTAAATGGTCTGCTTCAGAAACTGGTTACACAGAGTAATTGAGAGCACATGTGCTGTGGAACCGGAGCTGGTGGACGAGCTGACGACCGTCAGCCTGGTGTGTTCGGGGGAGAGGTGTGGACCCAGGGTGGCCTGGGCAGAGTCACCTGACTGAAGACACAGGGTGAGGCCAGCAACCCAAAGATTAGGATGAACTGATTAGGAAATTAGTGCATTCCGGTCTGACAAGGCACTCCTTTGTGCAGGAGTGTTGGGGACTCTGGTACAGGCTGCCTTGCCAGTGGCTGAAGCTCAGTGAGGCTTTGAATGCAGAGAACCACAAGAAAGACGGGTTAAAATACCTTTCGGTAAAACTTGCATTCCTCTCAGTTCAGTGGCCTGCAGGCCTGCGGCACAATTAAATATGCTCTTTGACACTTGATTATTATTTCATATATCTCCAGACACAGAAATATGTGTTATAAATGTAATTGGTGAAACACTATCTGACTTCTGCTCCTGGTCTGCCACACAGTGGGACTGCCGAGCTTCACTCACATGCGGATAGATGAAATATACTCTGCTAATTTAAAGCAGAGGCTTGTTCTAGAAATGAAATTATGTGACTGAGACAATGACAAACAGGCAGCCTGTGGGTGGTGTGCAGAAGTGGTGTGTTCAGGAAGATCTCCGTGTACAGCAGCTGCACCTTGAAGAGAGAAGTTGTGGGTTGTGGGTTGTGTGTTTGTGTGGTGGTGTGTGAAGTTAAGAGTGAAAATGTGTGTTGTGTGTACAGAGAGGGGTGTGAAGGTGTGTGTGTTCTGGGCACAGGTGTGCACCTGTGTGTCTCTGCTCTGTGTGAAGAGTGGTCTGTGTATTTGTGTTGTGAACTTGCTCTCAGTGTAAGAGCATTTCTCGGAAGAACCATTGAAAACAGAACCAGCCTCATCTTCTGCAGGTCAAGTCTGCTGTGTGAGAGGGCAGAGTGCTGTGGTTGTCCGGGCAACATCCACAGCACATGTGTGGGAGTTTTGTCAGTGTGGATTAATGAGTGACAGGGAGATTAGCAGTTCCAGAGCTAGGGCAATAAAACTGGTCTAGGAAGCATTAGTGTTCCTGCAGTTATGGGGGGGAATAAGATAAGAAGAGTATTGAAATGAAAATGTTTTCTAAGAGATAATAGGCATTGGTTTATAAGAGGTAGGTTGTACCTAAAGAAATCTAGCGGGTTACTTTAGCAAGAATCTAGTGCACTAGACAGCTTTCGGGAGTCAGGCACAATATAGTATACTTTCAGAAAGATTTTGATTGATACCACATGAAGCCCTGTCTGCGAGCTTACAGTTCCAAGATTGCAATGTAAACCAAAGTACGCATGGATACAAAAAAATAATTCAAAAACATAAAATAGAGGGGAGTAGTAATAATAGCTGTTCCCTCAGACTGAGGTCTTCGGTGAAGTAACACAGGGCTTAGTCGTGAGAATGCTGCTCTTGCCGATCTATTTCCCTCATCTGGACTCTGAAAAAGGGAGTAAAGGTCAGATCCACAGGTGCTGTGAAACTAGGTGCAAACAGTCTAGCAACAGTGCGAGCCGTATCAGGAGACTGACAAAACACAGGAATGGACAAGGCCTGGCAAATGAAATTTGAAGTGGATTAAATGTAAAGCTATAGACACGGGGAGCAGGGAGAGGAAATGCCAGTATCAGAAGGGTGGTATGGAGCAGAAAGGAAGAATGTGGGAAGAAAATCTAGGAGTTTACATTGACTCAGCCCCACACTAAATACTGCAGGAATGCAACAAAAAGGCCAACAAATGTTTATATACATCTGAGTGCATAACGAACAGTATGTACATAAACACTAGACTATACCAAAGAAGTCATGTTAAAAGCATTCAAGAAAATAGTTAGACCTCACTTTGGAATATTGTGTTCAATTTTGGTCGCCATTTTACAATGAAGTGCTGCTCCAGAGCCACAGTAAAGGAGAGCCAGCTAGACTCCCTCCAGTCTGAGGGAAGGGAAGGCTAGGAGGATGGCATACTAGGACAGGCTAAGGGAATGGAATCTCCTAATGATTTTAAAAGTTTTATGATTTTATGTGTCACAAGCAGTGGTGTCTAAAGTGGTGCCGACATTGAAATGTGAATTAAAGATATCATCAGCAAAGGGCATTATTAAGCAGAAACACGTATTCCAGAATCGTGATATCTGTGTATTATTTTGAAGTGCGATTCAAAACGCAACCGCAGATCATTTGACTGCAAATTATAACCTGGAGTGCATCTATCCATTTTCATTAAAAGCCGTCTGCTGAGAACTTTCATGGAGTGGGAGTGGCAATGGACCTCTGAGCTGTGGAGAAATGTGAAGTGGTCAGATGACGGCGATCGTGTGACAGTGGTTGCAGTCACGATGCTGACACAGACAGAGGGCTTGTAACTGACTGACTGTGGCCAGAGGCTGACAGGAGCCATGATGTTAAGTCTCTGCTTGCCTACAGGTACCTGAGGTGGTGGTACAGGAAGACTCAAGTGGAGAAGAAGGCTCCTTTCATTGACATGTTTAACGCCCTCCCCCTCAGACAGATCTATGGTATGAGCTCTACTCCATCACAGTGTTCAAAGTTATGAGGTGCAGTTTTGATGAATGTTTTGTTTCTCAGCACATAGTTCTTGGTCTTGCAGGTGCCCCTATGGGAGGGTTTGGAGGAGGTACCATCACTCGAGGTTGGAGGGGGGAGTTCTGCAGGTGGCAGCTGAACCCTGGAATGTACCACTACAAAACAGTTATTGCTAACCAGGTATGTCTGAGAGCGTGGGGAGTGGAGGGGCTCAGGAAGGCTGCATTCTCCCCTCACTGCCAGGTGATGTTGGGAGGCATGTTGGAGACAGAGTAAGGGAGTCTAAGCAAAGGGGGCATGTTCAATTATTCAACTCTTATCAATATTTTAGCAGCTGTGTAGTTTTGCTGTGTCTTAGTCTGATTATAAAGTGGTTGCCATGACAGTGCCATTTATAAAATAGTGCAGTCATCTGCTCTCTGTACTACTGCCATTGGAGCTGGCCTTAAGCAGAGGGGAAGGATAAAGAATCAAGTGTAGAAGGTGAGGACCTTAACAAGAATGATACTTGGGGTGTAATGTGAGGATGCTGCATCACACCGACTCTTGTTTCGTTGTTTTATTGTAATCTGCACAGGGGTTGACGTTAACAGGAGCTGAACAGTGGTTTGATGAGGGTATTGGGATACAGGCCTGCCCTCAGGAGGGCCGTTTTTGCTTTTGTGGCGCGTTGGGGGGGAAGGCGGGAGGGTCTCAGGCGGTTCCTCACTGTCCTCCATCCTGTCTCCATCTCAGTTCACAGTGTGCTTGCGGCGCGGAGGACAGACAGTGTACCAGCAGGTGCTGTCGGTAGAGCGCCCCCCCACGCTGCAGGGTTGGAACTGGGGGTACTGTGGCAGCTACGCCTTCTACCACGCCCTGTATCCCCGTGCCTGGACTGTCTACGACCTGCCGGGGCAGAACGTCACGCTCACCTGCCGGCAGGTGTCTCCTGTCATACCACACGACTACCAGGTATCCGCACTCTGTCACACAAGCAGGCGATGGCAAATGAGAGGAGGTCCTCTGGCTGTTGACAGCTAGGAAGCTTTACCTCTCGCTTAGACTGGGGCTGTACCCACCAAGTGGAGAACTGTATTGTAGCACTAATTCCTAAAAGTTGGCACAATACAGAACCAGGAAACTACCAACCAATCAGTTTTACATCTCTTACAGGTAAAGTTCTAGAAGCTATAGAGCTAAATACTAAAAACTTGGCATTTTAAAGGGGAACTGCAAGCCTATCTTTATGTTTTGGGGTTAGAAAGAATTGGCAATGATGAGTGCATTTTGAACCACAATGAAAGTAAAATGTACACGGTAACAGCGTCTGTCACAGTAACAGTGTCGGTCAGTGACCTTCACTTCCTGAGACAGTTAAGGAAGTGGGGGATGAGCAAGACAACACTCACCAATTTTTACAGTAATACGATTGAGAGTGTCCTGACCAGTGGTATTACAGTGCGTTATGGTGCAGCCAAGGTACAGGACAGGAAAGCCATACAAAGGGTTGGGAGGTCCGCGTAGAAAATCACTGGGACCGAGCTACCCTCCATCGACCGGATATATCTCAACCGCTGCCACAACCGGGCTCAAGCTATACTTCGGGACCCAATTCACCCTGGCCATGATCTGATTTCACCCCTGGGTTCTGGTAGGAGGTATCGCAGTATCAGAACATTGACAAATAGGTTCAAAAACAGTTTCTTCCCCCAAGCAGTCCGCATCTTAAACAGCTCAAATTAATTAGCACCTGCACACATTAGCACCTGCACTTTAAGGTACTGCACTGTTTGCACTATGTCCTGTCTTGGCTGTATTCTAATGTCTGTTGTCTGAATTTATTGTCCATGTCCGTTTGTCATTTGTTCCTGTTTTTTTTTCTCAAATGTTACTGGGTACAGCTGAACGAGTAAGCATTCCAATACACTTGTTGTATATAGCAAATAAAGAAATCTTGAACCTTGAATTTTAACTTGTAAAACCTCCAATTTACATAATAAAATAGAGGTAATTTCCAGGTTTGTGCAGCGCCATATTCTGCGATTTAGGTTGAGGCAACAAAATTTCCAGTGATGTGAAGCAGCCTTATTACATTGTTAATAAGCAGGCTTGTGAATTCATCTCTTTTAATCCAATAGAAATATTTTCAGACAAATACAACTTGTTAACTCTGCATGCAGATCACGTTGGAACATGCAGTAAAATGTCTGCTGCACATCCTGTACTTATTCGCTCGTCCATTACATAAGTCATTACAGTGACTAGTGAGCAGAAAGGGCTGCTTTACGTCACAATTCTCACAAACTCTTGCTCTCCTCTGTGGCGAGACCAGGGGTTTTTGACAACAAGGCTACTATCCAGTACTTTCACAAAGTTCACGATTTTGTACTTAATTTGGAATTTCTAAAATTTCACAATACTGTCAATGTATTTTGTTACCGAGACATAATAAGTAGTCGGGACTGCAGTTCCCCTTTAAGGGCGTGGCCAACAGTCATTTAGAGAAAGTGTTCATTAATTTTGCTAGACTTCATGGAAGAAGAAGCAAGATGAGTTGATAATAGCACTAGATCCCATCCACACAGTATATTTCCAGAATTATATTTTAAATTATATAATATTTTTTAAATTAATATTTTCAAATTTTACTCAAAAAATTTAACTGGGAAAGGTAATATAGCTCCTGGATCGTTAACTGCTTGAAAGCTGACAGTGTGTCATCTTAAGGGACAGCTTCTATCTGCGTAGATATAAGTAGTGGTGTACCACAGAGATCTGTTTTAGGCCCATTGCTCTTCTTGCCCTCAGTAAATTGTTGATCTATATCAACAATTTAGATTCTGATGTTGCTGACAAACTAGTTAAACTTATTGATCATACAAGGAAAAGGTGGCAAAGGAAATACAGAAAAGCAGATGGGTGGGGCAGACACTTGTCTAATGAAATTTAACATTGATAAGTGAAGAAGATGGAACACACTATACACATCACATGTATGATCCTGAGCTTCGTGAACACATGAAAGGGATGTGGATGTTTTTTTCATAAATTTTTCTCTATCCTCATCAGGGAAGTCTTGGGGGAACTAGAAATTAGAATTTGCAAGACTGATATCTGGTCTCAGAAATGTACTGTACATGCAGATTAAGGGAGATAAATCTCTTCAGTTGAGAACAGAGATTGAGAAGAAATTTGTATATAAGGTAAATACTAGAAGATTTTAAGGGTACAGACAGGGTCTGCCCAGAGGACTATTTTACCCTTATTAGGGAAATAAGGACACAGGGTCCCAAACTGATTAATTTAAGACGGAAAATAATCCATGCCTCTTTCTGCAAGGAGTAGTGGGTAAATGGGACGGGCCTCCTAGTCAGGTTGAGGTCAAAGCTCTTGGGCATTAAGAAACAGCTGGATGACATTTTATTTTCACTCAGCTAAACTGTCAAAAGAGCAAGATGGGTTGAATGCCTTATCTGCTGTTTTTCTGCCCCTTTATTGAACTTTAGTTTCTCTCTGTGTATATATACTGATGGGGAAAAAAGAAATGCAACTCCTCCTCCTCCACACTCTGGCCCTCCCGTTTGTGTGGAACAGGCTGAAGAGTGACTCATCCGTGAAGAGGACCTGATGGCACTGCTGATGAGTCCATCACAGCCTCTGTCTGGCCCAAGCCAGTCGGGTGTGACGTCTAGGAGGCGTGAGCAGAGGGCCTCTGAAAGGTCGCCTTGCTCTAAGGCCAGCAGCATAGAGCCTCACTATCCTGTCACTGGTGCGGGCATTGTGTCTGCCGGCAGTTTCAGTACGGAAACGATCTCTCAGATGGACCAGTCTGTTGCGTCGGTCCTTCTCTGGTGTGGTTACTTGAGGGCGACCAGATCTTGGACGGTCGTCTGTCCTGCCAGTCTGCTGAAACCTTCTCTACAGTCGGGACACAGTGGAGCAGCTTACTCCATGGTGTCTGGCAGCGCTGACACATGACATGCCTGACTGCAGCATGCCAATGACCCTCTCCCTTGCTTCTGGTGACATTCGAGTCATTCACAGAAATGCACAGAAAACTGACTAAGTGTGGCCTTTTTTCTTGCAGTGACCTAAGCTTTGAATTATGGCCTTTTTAAAGGTGACCTGATCAGGCATTGTTCCACCTGGACCTCGTTGGGTAAAAGTGCACCTAATGAGCTTTCGTGTGATTGGAAAGTTGCAATGCCTCACTACACAAGCTGTATTGGTGGCCAGAGGGCTTAAAACAAATTGACAACTTTTTGTGAAAGTACATAATCTATAATTATAGTATTCTTATTCCAGAAAATGTTGCGTTTCTTTTTCCCGTCAGTATATATTTGTTTGTTGCTGAGTCACTGAGCATTTTATCACAGAACTAAATATCAACTCTATGGAGAACATGACCAGCGACATACAGAGAGTGATGCCACTCTTGGATATCACCAGGTTTGTTTTTGAAAAGCTCAGAATTGCAATCCGAAATGGGACAAAGCAAACAAATGACGTAGGATACTGGCGCTGCCATGTGCTCGCAGTGATGGTGGGTTTATTCTCCCATTAATCTCTCCCTCAGGACTCAAGTCTCCCAGCTGCTGTGCTGGTTTGGGATGTGGAGAACAGGAACGACTTTGCCCTGGAGGTCACCATCATGTTCACCATGACCAACGGGACAGGCCACAAGGATGACAAGATAGGGGGCCACTGGAATGAGCCGTTCCACCTGGAAAAGGATGGGGAGGCTGTGTCTGGGGTCCTGCTTCACCACTGCACCCCTGTGAACCCCTATACCCTGGCCATCGCAGCACGAGAGCAGGTAGAGGACCATGACAGCAGTGGCCATAGCCACTGTTGGGTGGGTGGGAAACCATAGCCCTGGACAGAACAAGGGTGGAAAAGGTGTGTTCTCATGGCAATGATGGGAAAGTCATTCTCCACAGGGTCAATAGGGCAGGAAAGTTGCCATGACAACAGGGCGACTTAGGCACTGTAGCAGTACTGCCTATGACGGCAAGTAACCATGGCAACATTATCACCCTGAAAGTACTTGGGACATTAATAATAACTACATTATAGTGCTGTTGCACACTTCCCTTCCTATATGGTAGATTAAATTTCATTTGCTATTTGCTCTAAATTAATAGTCAGTTCCTGTATGGTTGCTGTCCAGGTTTATGTTGTTATTGTTTGGCTCAACACAGTAGTGCCATAGCCTCACCGTGTTATTATCATCCACTAATGTTCCCTGTCCAATTCTCCAACTAATTCTCCTTGTCTGTCCCCAGCCGGGCAGAGAGATCAGCTACCAGACGTCCTTCAGTCCTCAGGGGACGTGCCGTGCGCTGTGGAGTGACCTCATCACTGACGGGCAGCTGGGCTCCCCTGCTGGTACAGCACTGCCCTCTGTCCTTCTAAAACATGTCTTTCTGCTGGTTCTGCTCCAGCTGGGTCTTGCTGTTACGTCCCAGTGTGTGTTCTGTGTGTGTTTTTTTCTGTTATGTCCACACTGCTGACCCTTTATTGTTCTCCCTTCCCCATTGGCCCACCATTACACCACACCTTCAGTATGACGTCATCATCAATTAGCTCTCAGCCAATCAGAACACATCTTATTCAGCATATAACATGGAGGTTTTCAGCAAGGAGAGGCCTTTCATTTGACTTCGGTCCCGTTTGGTTTTGGTTATCGATTCGCTTCGCTTCTTGTTATTGCTTCGGCTTCGTTTGTTGGTTTGTTTTGCTTTGTGTGTGTGTATTTTCGTATAGCTTCGGCTTTGTTGTTTTGTTGTTTTTTTTGTTAGTTTCTTTGTACTTTCGTTTGTTTGTGTGTTCATCCTTGTTTTGCCATTACCTTGCCCCAGTGTTTACCCCTAGACACTTGGGGTCGTAACACTTACAGACAGCTCAGTGCTTCTATACAGGTCTCAGGAGGCAGAGTGGGGCAGGTGTCAGTAGCTTGTGAGTTCTGAGCCTGTCAGACTGCACACCTGAGAACATTCGAGCAATACATCACAGTAAGCAAGTACCCCCTAGATCCTCTCACAGCTGGTGTTAAGCTTATGGTTAGCAGTCAGAATCCAATAATACACAGAAACATGATAAATTTATCAGAGGTACGAAAGTGATGCTTCATTAGTAGTTTGCTTCATCTAAGGAAGGATTGGTCATGTGTGATGAGGTCACACACTAGACGTTAAACTTCAAATAGCGCTTTGCATGATGCGACAATGGCTAGAGGAAATGTCTAAATGGGGAAATGGGAGTCTCTGAGGAGTCTCCTTGAATAGGAGCTCCTAGATGTTTATTGCTGTCAGACCACTTTGTTATGCCATTACTTTCACCAGCGATCTCTCCAACTGGAAAAATTAAATCGACATGATAATTGTAAAGCTGCTGTATGTTAGAAATCGGTGACATTGTGGAGCAACAGGTACTACAGTGTAGAGCATTTTGATTAATGAGGTCAGAAAGAAAAGTGTCTTGGCATTTCTGTGGATGGTCTGCACAGTGTCTTGGTACCCAGGCTGTACTTACACTGTAGTTCTTTACTACATTCTGTCCAAATCTGTCTTGACAACTTTTCTCTTGCTTTCCATGTCTCTGCACCTCTCAGGCCCTAGTCCTCCCACTCAGAAAGGAGAAAAGGTGGCGGCAGCTCTAGCGGCTCGGTGTACGGTGGCTGCAATGGGGCAAAACAGCCTGGAGTTCAGTCTTGCCTGGGACATGCCCAAGGTGACCTTCGGCGCTGGAGAGAGAGAGCACCTCAGGTACAGAGAGAAGCATAGATTTGATAGCAAATTCAAAATTTTTTGCTGATACCTTTAATCGTTTTTTGCTCAGAAGTGTGGGTTGAGACTAGGCCTCTGCCCGAGTCCAACTCTGGTATGTGCTGCTAATCATTATGCAGAAAATAATTAAAATATTGGCTCCACTTAAAACTTTACTGCCGTCAACCAATTTTGGGACAGCACAGCTGAAACAGCACAAACAAAAGTGAAACAAATTACAACACAAGCCAGACAGCACTACCTTACCCACTGGTACACCCACAAAATGGAACTATGGAATCTCAGAATAAACAAAATCCCAGAATACCCACACTTGCCGGAATCCAAACAGCTTCCAATCCCATACTGAGTTGAAGAAACTAAATAGAACTGGCAGTCCAGTATGTGATCTCCAGTCACAGTCTAAGAGTGAGCCTGTCAAATGATGCTATTGTTCTAAATGTAGATGTTTTGCTAATCGTTATGGCTTTGGCAACACTGTAAATCATCGGGCAGGCAAATACTGCTCTCTAAATTTGAAATTTGAATTGGAGAGATCACCTCAGGTACAGAGGCAGAAATGAGACAGCGGAACAGCTCATTTTAAAGTAAACGGGTGATCTCTGATGTGCCTACTTGACTGTGATGCAGTTTTGTTCTTACATGGGCTTGTAGCCGGTGACAGTGGGTGTCTTAGCCTGTAATGTTCTGCATTCCAGGCGGTACACACGTTTTTTTGGCGGTAGTGGAGACGCAGCACCGGCACTCAGCCTATATGCTCTGACCCGGTACCGAGACTGGGAGAGGCGCATTGAGGACTGGCAGAGACCCATCCTACAGGACAGGTACCACAGATTACTGAACTGGACATTTTGAGCAAGACTGGGCTGCTTTCTGTCATTAGGCAAGATTAAACTGGGAGATTGAATGGCAAGGTTTAGATTGGATTAGCCAAACTGAACAGGTCTATGTTGACCCATCTAACCCAAAAAAAGGTTTTTTTCTCATCGGCTCTCCATGTCTTTTCCCTCGATTTGAGTTTGCAATTCACACACAGGCCCATGCTTGTCTAAGTACACCTCTCTCTGTGTCCTGCACTCTCCAGGTCCCTGCCCAGCTGGTATAAGTCCGCTCTGTTCAATGAGCTGTACTTCTTGGCTGATGGGGGCACAGTGTGGGTGGAGCTGCGCCCAGACTGTGACATTAGCGGGGGGCTGCGCAGCGAAGAGGGGGGGCTGCCTGCACAGCCGAACATCATCCAAGAGTACGGGCGCTTCGCCTACCTGGAGGGTGAGGCCAGCAAACCATGTGTTGTGTTACAGCTCTTGCAATCATACTTTCAGGAACCTGTGAAAATCTCCACTAACCCCTTGGGGTCGATGGTTCTGTTTGTGTGGCGTCTTGGCTTCTGTGTCACCCTAAGGGATTCTCAAGCAGAATCTGTCACCGGGGGGGCTGCCTGCTGTCTTCCGACACTGTTCCAGAGACACTGGGGCTGCCTGTCAAATGATCTATTATACCACCCCACATTCTCAACTAAACTGAGTCACCATTCGTTTTCATGTAATGAGACGACAGCATAATTAAAATAACATTCTAATAAATAAAAATATAAAAAATATTTTTTTTTTCAGAAAGCTAATCTGAGTTCATACAGTATATGATGATTTACCTTTTTCAGAAAGGGTGGGTCGGGACGGACCTAGCAGAGATTTGTTATGCTGTCAGTAAATGGTTGGAGTGTGTCTGTAAGGCCTGTAAGTGTGGGGCTTCAGTACAGGAGGGTCATGTGTATCTGCGCTTTCGTTTTCTGCCCCCTCTTCCTCTGAAAATACCCCAGGAACTCCCCTCCTCCAAGGGCACAACCTGAAAAAACACTGGGGATAAAACTCTGCCTGTTAGTGAGCATCTGTTTAAAGGGAGAAGCCTTTAGATCCTTTATGAACTCGGCCTTTATTTCCAGGTGGCTATGGTAGTTTTAAAAGGGCAGAATGTGTATTATATGTGTACATTAATCCAGTGTTAAATGGTTCCAGTCAGGGAGGGCAGAATTCCTCCTCTTCTGCAGCAGAACCAATATCCTTCATTAAGATAGACTTAAATACTTTCTCTTCAGGCTCTAGGCTATTTCAGGCATTCAGTAGGGCACTGTAAAGAACTACACAGCTCACATCTCTTGCAGGAGCAGGTAACGAGTAGTCTGTGTGTCGTTGTGTACAGTGTGTTCTGTGCTGAGCAGACCATGTGTTTGCTGTGCTGTGCAGGTCAGGAGTACCGGATGTACAACACATATGATGTTCACTTCTACGCTTCCTTCGCACTCATCATGCTGTGGCCCAAACTGGCCCTCAGTCTGCAGTACGACATGGGTGAGTCTGGGCCAAGCAGGCTCACAGAGTGCTCGGGAGGGTGTTTGTTGTGTACAGTTGTGTGGAGATAGTGGCTGGTGAGGGACAGTACTCGGTGTGGAGGCTGTTGTGTATCCATGTGTTGTGTGTCAGTGAGTTGTGTAGTGAGTTTGTTTCCATCTCTCCCTGTCTCCAGCGGGCTGGGTGGTTCAGGAGGACAGCACTCAGAGGCTGCACCTGATGAGCGGACTTGTCTCTCCTGCCAAGACCAGGAATGTCGTCCCACATGATATTGGAGACCCAGGTCAGGGTGACCCTGTCCCTCTGTTGCTCCCTCACCACTTTTAGTCTCTGTCTCTGACTCCTTCTCTTTGCCTGTCTTGGTCTCCACAAATGTTCTTGGACCTCTCTGTCTCCAGCAGTGGTCACCACTTTCATGACCACCACTTTATCAACCATTTACATGATTGATATCTAACATTTCAACCTCCCCTTCTAAATGTGAGCTGAAGAAACACCTCTTTAGTTTTGAATATCAAGATCTTCTATTCTTCCAGAACTGATCTTAATTCTAATTTAATAAGCACACTTGTGGAATCTTTTGAAAAGGAGGGTGGCAGAGATAAAATAAATCCATCATCTGGGCTTGTGCAGACATGATATTTAATGTAGGAACATGCAGAAATACTACAGTTGTATATCTTAAATACAAAGATAGAAAATTGATCTGGAGGATGTGGCTTATGAAATGAAGTGAGGGTTTTTTTTGGATGCCTTAGTGTTCTCATTCACACAGTGTGTTGAAGCTGACATCCTAGAATCCTTTCAAGAAACAAGTGGAATAACCAGAGCTGCAAGATGTGCTTGAAATTGAACTCGCATCTTCTAATCTGTGACCTTTATTTTGTTACGGTTTAAAATTAATATTACAAATACTTCCCCTTTATACCATTTGAGAACCATGTGGACTTTTTCAGTAAACTGTAGTTCCTGCAAGCCAGTGCAGGCCAGTTCCATGGTGATGGTGCTGACTGGTGCTCATGTAGTATCTACCCAATTGTACAGCTGTCTGCTTTTCTACTCCCACCAGGTTTGCCAGTTAGAGTCAAAAAAGTTTCAACACTGAACCATCTCTCTGGAGGAATTTGAAAAGTGTGTCTTCTCTTGTGTATTTGAAACAGGATGCAAGAACAGCGCTGCTCCATCTTGACTTCTCTTACTTCACCGTCTTGTTTGGTTTCCTTTCTAATTACATCTTGAGTTTGTGTTTTCAGTTTCAATTTGTAGTTGTCTCTGGGGAGTGTTTCGTTGGAGGCAGCACGCACCTGTGTTAATGTAGCTGTCTTGGTTGCTCCTCAGATGATGAGCCCTGGCAGCGGGTCAATGCCTATCTGATCCACGACACAGCGGACTGGAAAGACCTCAACCTGAAGTTTGTGCTCCACGTCTACAGAGACTTCCATCTTACTCAGGACCAGCAGTACCTGCAGGACATGTGGCCCATCTGCCAGGTCAGCTCTGCTCGCTGGTCGCCTCAGCCCCCCACATCGCTCTTTCACTGCCAGTAAAGTCACGTCAAGGTGGAGAGAGTAAAAGTAAATGAGAGTAAACTAGCAATGGTGGGAATGCAGCAGTAACTAACGCCCCCTCACCTGACCCTGCCACCTCCACAAGATACTTTAAAAGACAGAGGTATCGTGCACAGATAGCTTGTTGAAAAGGCTATCTTAGCTATCTAACAAGCTTTTTCCATCTAATAGCAGTGAGGATGGAAGTGTCAGGGTCAAATCAGCACAACAAAAAATGGCAGAAATGGTGACTCAATACTTCTGTGAGCTGGGAGACATGGCAGAGCTCCTGTCTCTGTGCTTTACCATTGCTGCTGTGGTATTTGGGCCCTGTCTGAGCTCAGTGTGTGGTTCATCTGTGCCGTATTGTTTCTGATGTGATATTTTGCCCAGTCTAAGCTCAGTGTCCGTGTTGTATCTCTCATGATGTGGTGTTTCAGCCCTGTCTGAGATCAGTGTACTGTGTCTGTGTGCTGTATCTCTCATGATGTGGTATTTCTCCCCCATCGGAGATCAGTATATAGTGTCTGTATGCTGTATCTTTCATGATGT
Organism: Atractosteus spatula; assembly: GCF_055471065.1. Lineage (NCBI taxonomy): Eukaryota > Metazoa > Chordata > Actinopteri > Semionotiformes > Lepisosteidae > Atractosteus > Atractosteus spatula. Next base: position 49,926,000 of record NC_142706.1, read on the forward strand.
GGTATTTTATTTTGCTAATTAACTTACTCAGGCTGTGATGGAGTCAATGATGCGCTTTGACAAGGATTCTGACGGTCTCATCGAAAACTCGGGCTACGCTGACCAGACTTACGATGGCTGGACTGCAACTGGACCCAGGTGAGACGGACAGGGCATGAGGTATTCTGGGGGCTATGCAGTGTTTAACTGGGGGACCCAGGTGAAGAGGACAGGGCGTGAGGTATTCTGGGGGCTGTGCAGGGTTTAACTGGGGGACCCAGGTGAGGAGGACAGGGGTGAGTTAGCTCTGGGGACTCTAGAGCTTTTTGGCATGACCATTGAATTACAGTTTTGAGTAAGCAGAAACAATTAACAGAACATTTATAAAAAAACAAATTATTTATGGATATCACATAAAAAATATTATGAGACAGGCTCTGTGATTCTGTGATGCTCAAGATTTGTTAAAAGAAAGCATTCGGTCTCTCTGTGAGTACTGTGGGGACACTAGAGTAGTAAAATTTGTTAAAGCTCTCTCTGTGTGTACTGGGGTGGCAGTAGTGTGTTAGAGCTCTCTCTGTGTGTACAGCGGGGGCAGTAGTGTGTTAAAGCTCTCTCTGTTTGTACTGTGGGGGTGGTAGTGTGTTAAAGCTCTTTCTGTGTGTACTGCGGGGGCTGTAGTGTGGTGTATTAACTCTTTCTTTCTTGCAGTGCGTACTGTGGGGGCCTGTGGCTGGCATCAGTGTGTGTGATGTATAAGATGGCCAGGCTGCTGGACAATGAGCCGGTGTACAATCGCTACAGAGACCTGCTGGACAGGGGCAGCTCCGCCTTTGACAGACTGCTGTGGAATGGTAAGGGGGCAGTGAGGACAGGGGTGGGTATTTGGGGTAATTGTAAATAAGTGTAATTAGCCACTTTGGCTGATAAATGAATAGGAGGCTTTTTGGTTAGGGAGTGGCCAAGTAGGTAGTTAAGTGGGTGCAATTCTGAAGATGCTCTGAGGCTACTTGATCAGTCCAATCTCAGACCTCCTCCTTGGGACTTACACCTGAAGGTGACAGAGTTACATTAGCTACTTAGGCCATCTTGCTACGGACAACAGTAAGACTGAAACTTAAAACGGCAGTGCGGACTGTGCAATATATAGACCAACAGAAAGACCTCAGGGAAGCTCAAGAGACATCTATACAAGAGCATTCTTATACACAGTTATACTGGTGCTACTACATTCAGCTTTCAAATCAAATCAAAGTTTATTTATCAAATGCACAACAATACAGCGTGCAACAGTAGTTGCTGGCAATGAAATGTCTTTTCTGCGAGCTCACAAAAATCACAAAAATCACAAGAATCACAAGAATCACAAGAATCACAAAAACACAAAAATCACAAAATTGAGGTTATGAAAATAAGGTTACATAATAATAGATGTAGTAGAAACGGAATAAAACTTAATATGAGTAGAGCTGCTATGTGTGGTGTATGCAATATGTACAGGAAGTGCGGTTGTGTGGTTACTAGGTCAGTGTGAGTGACTAGTGTGATGGTTAGTGAGTTAGCTTTTGTGACTAGCTGGTTAGTGACTTGTGTGGTGGTCACTTGTTAGTTAGGGTGGCTAGTTTTTAGTGTTGTGGTTAGTGAGTTTGTTCGGACACTCTGGCTAGTTTTGTGGTCACCAGATAAGTTTGGGTGACTAGTTGGCTAGTGTGCTGGTTCCTGAGTTAGGGTTGTGAGTTTCTAGTGTGGTTCTTACTGGGTTAGTTAGGTCTGGTTAGGAGGAAGGTGGAGCAGACTGAGCAGTGGGGCAGTATCAGGGAGGGGACAGGCTAGGAATAGATTAGTTGCCAGGATGACACTCTTTCCCTGTTTCTCACCCTGTAGGTCAGTACTATAACTATGACAGCGGTGGCCGGGTGTTCTCCAACAGCGTGATGTCAGATCAGTGCGCAGGACAGTGGTTCCTGCGGGCATCTGGACTGGGTGAAGATGAGTTCCAGGTCAGTCAGTCCCTCGCGATGCCTCACCCCTGGCATGTTCTTCCCTGGCTTTGCAAGTCTCATTCCTCCGGCGCTGTGCCACCTTTCCCTCTCCATCGCCGACCCTCTTACTCCTCCAGGGCCTCTGGGTTGGGGGCCTCTTGGTCCAGGGCAGTTGATCCAGTGATGCCTGAGCACCTGAAAGGCTGCCAGAACAAATACAGTGAACCACTGGCATGCCATTCAAGAATGTAAAGTAAATGAGATTGACATTAATAAATGGATATCAAACAAGCCCAACCCTCTCACCTTCCTTCCTCCTTCTTTCCTCGTGATTGCTCAGTTTTTTTGTGTGAGCTCAGGTTTGTTCTCCCTGCATGTCCAGGCGTTTCCCGTGGAGAAGGTGCGCCGGGCTTTGAAGACCATCTATAAGCTGAACGTGATGCAGTTCGCCGGGGGGCAGATGGGAGCCGTCAATGGGATGCGCCCAGAGGGCGTGCCAGACAGCTCCAGTGTCCAGTCGGACGAGGTGTGGGTGGGCGTAGTCTACGGGCTGGCGGCTACCATGATCCATGAGGTAAGAAGGCCGGCAAATGACTCCCTGTGAGAAATAAGAGAACTGACACAGCTAGAGGGCTGGGCTAGAGATCGAGTCGGACTACAAGCACAGCACTGATCGCGTGCTTATCAGCAGGCTGAAAGGTTTCTCAGAAGAGAGCATTTGATAAGTTTGCCCATCTATTAAAATGCTGCTGCTGTGAGGGTGACAGATTTGAAGGTGCTGGTGCACAATGCGAAAAGTGCAGGAATGACTGGTTAGTCTTAGGCACTTGTGCACATTGCAAAGAGCTGTGAAGATGGCCGCCTTCCAAACAGCACGAATGATTAAACCCATCACATTCCTTAGTGCTTTATTTGTGCTGGTGTGTGCCATTGAAAGGAGAGTTTGTACTGCTTTTATTTTCTTAGTACCTTATTTTTTGTGGGATGTGACATCACTCTATGTCCCTACAACCGCAGGTGAACCAAACTGGTGTGAATCGTTACTGCTGCCTTTGTGCCGGTTTGTGCTGTTGAAAGTAGCGTTTGTGCTGCTTTCCTTCCTGAGATAGAGCTTGTTCTGTTTTGTGGTGTATCGTCACTCAGCCCCTCTACAACAGCACAGGAGAACTGAACCGGGCAGAATCGTTAGTGCTGCATTTGTCCTATTGAAAGCAACTTCTGAGCTGCTTTTGTTTCCGAGATACAGCACCATAATTTTCGGGTCACTATGTACAGTGAACTTGACCAGAAGTAGCACAGTCTGGGCAGTTCAGGCACTGAATAACTTCCTGTGAGTATAAGTTTCCTGTGTTTGAAGTTTTGTTTTTCTGTTTGTCTTGGGGGCAGGGTGGAGATTTTGCATTTAATACTTGTATTTTCTGTGTGTTTGTGTGAACAGTAAAATTAAATGTGTGTCCAATATCGTACTGTAATCACAAGAGTGTCTGCCTTAAAAAGCAAAAACATAAACAGTTGCATTTTCTTTATCAAGGGTTTAGCTGCCATGTCATAATACTTTGTAGCTGTGTCAGTATTTTGTAAAACTGAAGAAGCAGCAGAAGAATGTTTCTCAAGAGTCCTTTTTAAATAAATAGGCATCATCGTTAATAGGCTTTTCAAAGTATTTAAAGATTCAACTCTTCTGACATACACAGACATGCACACACTCACACCAGGGCCCATTTTCCCAGAAGCCAGTGAACCTACCAGTATGATTTTTTGGACTGTGGGAGGAGACAGGAAAACATGGAGGAAAACCACACACGTGTACATGGGGAGAACATGCAAACTCCACATACAGAACGCCAGGATTGTATTCCAAAGGCAGCTCAAACAAATGAGACGGGTTCGATTCTTCTTTGTGTAGGGGGGCTGAGTGATGTCAAAGATGTCAAAGAAATAAGGCGCTGTAACGCGGTGGGTTTAATCATTTGTGCTGTTTATAAGAGAGCCAACTTCACAGAGCTTTTGCAGAGTTTGTATTATTATTTGCACCACTAGAGGGGGATGATGCACAACTAAAGGTGGAAATCACATCACATCATAGGATAGCCGGATAGTCTCTAAAATATCCGGGTCTTTGATTACAGATTCACAGAGGTTTACATATATGTGAAAGTGTCCTTCACTGCATTTCTGTACATTATCCATTTTGAAATGTCTTAATAGTTTAAGGATATTTGTAAAAACATTTTGCTTTCACATTTATCTTTTGTTTTTTCCCTGTGGGTGCAAAGGTTCGTGTTCTTTAGGCTATCTGTTCTGTTCATGGTGGCTAGGGTGTGTAATAGTCTCCTGACTCCCTCTTCCCTGTTCCTCTGTCTCAGGGGATGTTGGAGGAGGGGCTGAAGACAGCAGAGGGATGTTACCGCACAGTGTGGGAGCGCCTGGGCATGGCGTTTCAGACGCCAGAGGCCTACTGTGAGAAGGGCATCTTCCGCTCGCTTGCCTACATGCGGCCTCTCAGCATCTGGGCCATGCAGCTGGCCCTGGACCAGAGAGCGGGCCAGCCCAGGGACTCTGAGAGCCAGGCAGCTGGCCAGGACGCTGCAGAGCCTGCAGCCAGGACAGAGAGCGAGGCCATACAGGCTGTCCCACGCACACAAGCTTTCTCTCCTGAGACTGTTATTGACACAGCACAAGTTGTCCAGTGTCAGAGGGCCAGTGAGCAGGACCCATGAACCAGCAAGGGGTAGAGCCACAGTATGGCACAGTGACATATCTGGACACCCCCATGGCCCTCTGTCTCTCTACCTCTGCCAGCATTACTTCTCAGAGCTCATCAGTCCACCTCTCCTGATCTCTTTGTCCTCTCTGCTCCCTCACAGGGCTCATCAGTCTACCTCTGCTGATCTTTTTTCGACCTCTCTGCTCCCTCACAGAGCTCATCGGTCTACCTCTCTTGATCTCTTTCTGTCCTTCTCTCTGCTCACTCACAAGCTCCTTTCAGATCTCCTCTCCTTGTCAGTCATCCTCTCCCTGCTTTTGCTCTCTGCTCTCCCTGTGTATGGTGTGGTTGATGACTCTGTGCGCAAGGGCTGGAGTCAAGCTCTGTGTCAGTAGCTGTCCGTGTCTCACAGGCACAACCAGCTTCTGCCCCTGACAGTGCAAGAGCAGGCTGCATGCCCAGTGATCACCTGACTGCTGTTCTCAGAGAGACTGCTGGCACCAGCCCTGTGAGCACTAAGCCAGGTGTGGCTGCAGAATGAGTGATGCACAATCCTAAATCCCAGTGCACCTTGTCCATAGTCACTGACTCCAAGACGGCATGTTTTTATTCAGATCACTGGAAGTGTCAGGAACCTGGATGATTATAAAGTCACACACTGTGCACCACAGGGTGAGGCTGTGTTAATATCTCCCCTCCAGCCCTGAGGAAACCCCTCACAGCGATGTGGATGAGCTACATTGGGTACTCTCTATGGTTTTATGACTGTAAATGAACACTTGAAGTTTTAGGTGAACTCTGCTGTTTCCAGTTCTGCTGTACAGTGTGGGTTATGGAGTGGTTGAAGTTTTTTTATGTGTGTGTTTGTAGACATTATGTTTTTAGATAATCTGGCAGGTAATATGTGAAGTGTTGTATATCAATCCAGAGCTTTCCAAGCAAATAAAAATGAATGAATACCTTCATGATGTTTCAGTGCCAGATGTTTTCAGGAAATTTGTCCACTTCAGTTGTCGCACTGAAGTTAAAAAAAAGTTAAATGAAGTTCCTTGCTGGTGCGAGCAGCATGTTCAACTGCGTTCCTTCTTCAGTCTCCTGAGGCCTTGCGCTTGCGCCGACTCGCAGCCTCCCCGACCTCCTGGGGCCTCGGCCTCTCGCCGACTCGCAGCCTCCCCAACCTCCTGGGGCCTCGGCCTCTCGCCGACTCGCAGCCTCCCTGACCTCCTGGGGCCTCGGCCTCTCGCCGACTCGCAGCCTCCCCGACCTCCTGGGGTCTCGGCCTCTCGCTGTCTCGCAGCCCCCCCGACCTCCTGGGGCCTCGGCTTTTCTCCCACTCGCAGCCTCCCCGACCTCCTGGGGCCTCGGCCTCTTGCCGTCTCGCAGCCTCCCCGACCTCCTGGGGCCTCGGCTTTTCTCCCACTCGCAGCCTCCCTGACCTCCTGGGGCCTCGGCCTCTTGCCGTCTTGCAGCCTCCCCGACCTCCTGGGGTCTCGGCCTCTCGCTGTCTCGCAGCCCCCCCAACCTCCTGGGGCCTCGGCTTTTCTCCCACTCGCAGCCTCCCCGACCTCCTGGGGCCTCGGCCTCTTGCCGTCTCGCAGCCTCCCCGACCTCCTGGGGCCTCGGCCTCTTGCCGTCTCGCAGCCTCCCCGACCTCCTGGGGCCTCGGCCTCTTGCCGTCTCGCAGCCTCCCCGACCTCCTGGGGCCTCGCCCTCGCTCAGACTCGCAGCATCCCCGACCTCCTGGGGCCTCGCCCTCGCTCAGACTCGCAGCCTCCCCGACCTCCCCGACCTCCTGGAGCCTCGGCCTCTTGCCGTCTCGCAGCCTCCCCGACCTCCTGGGGCCTCGCCCTCGCTCAGACTCGCAGCCTCCCCGACCTCCTGGGGCCTCGCCCTCGCTCAGACTCGCAGCCTCCCCGACCTCCTGGAGCCTCGGCCTCTTGCCGTCTCGCAGCCTCCCTGACCTCCTGGGGCCTCGCCCTCGCTCAGACTCGCAGCCTCCCCGACCTCCTGGGGCCTCGGCCTCTCGTTGACTCGACCTCCTGATTCAAGGCTCAGCGCCACAGTTAGCCCTGAGATAATCAGTTGGATATCAATTCTCAAATCTGAAACTATCAAGAATCTGAAAGAGAACGGACAGTGTGGTCAAGCCTGATCGTCCAGATGTTTGTGGTTTGTAGATGGGGTAATGCTGCGTTTCTATAGCACTATTATAGCTGACTAGTGACATGAGTTAGCCTTGCAATCCCTCACAATACTGTGCAGTGACCGTTTTGACTTATCATATATTTATTTGACCACCTCTTTACCCATTGCACCATCACATCAGTGCAATTGACTTTTGCACCCATTTTCACAGCTGGGAATATACCTGCCATGAAGTATCCTGCTCCAGAGTAGAGCAGCAATGCTCCAAATGGGATTTGAACACAATCTTCCAGATACAACTCCAAAGCCCTGACCACTAATGGCAGTCAGAGCCAGTCACTTCTGCTAGTGATGCTAATAGCAGCTTTGTATGACTTCGTGTGAAAAGTGGAGGATGGTCCTGTACAGTGCATGTTTCACAAGGAAAGTATAGTGCTCATCTTCTCCGTCCCTTCTGGAGTGGTACAGGGCTGTTGTATGTTAACAGCATGAGGATACACTGGGACAGCAAACTCTAAACTGCTATACATGTTTACTGTCAAGTCATTTGCATTTATAATCATTAGATGAGTATGCATTTTATTTTGAAGCTTTCCATGCATTCATCTGATCATAATAGAACAAAAACATGCTTTGTGTTCAACCCATGATTTCAAGTGACTATTGGTACACATTCATTTAGATTTCAGTGTGTAGAAACAATTGGTTTCTTATTTCTTTGAGCCTTTAACTGAATGATGTCTGCCATCCACTGAGCTGAGCTCACACAACTTTGTGATCATCAACATGCTTCGCCAAAGTTTTGCTGCAGCCACACTGTCTTGCCTAACCAACTTCAATGTTTTCTTCAGTTTGTAAAATCCTTGCTTAGTTGCATGTAAATCTGAGCTGTGCATGACATTACCTCCACCAGGCTTCACAGATGAGGTGATGATCTTAGGAGCATCTGCAGTCCCTTTCTTCCAGAAAACCTTGTTCCTAAACTCTCTTACCTCGTCTTTGTATTTACAAGCAAACTCTAATCAGACTTTTCTGTTCTTTTTTTTAATCTCTAATCTTTGTAATTCTGATGTCTCTGTGTTCTGCAAGTTGTATATTTTTTTACTCTTACTCCTGCACTCCAGAGGTGATTGGTGATAAAACTTAATTTAAGGTTTACCTTGAAATCTCCAATAATGTTTGGTCGAGATGATATTCTTGCATTCTCGAGATGGTGGTCTTGTCTGCTTGGAAATTTACCTGGGTGTCTTTGTTCTTCAGTATATCCCACGTTGTGGTTGTTGGAACTGTATGCCTGATTTCTGTGCTGTGTGACTGATTGTTATTTTCTCTTCTTTACGCTTCAGATTCCTTGTTTTTTGCTTCTCAACAGTTCTTTTGCATTTATTAACTCCAGACACTGAGGTCCAAGCGAGACTAGCCCAGCAGGCTGGGGGTTAACTCCCCTAATGAGCTGAAATGTGGCTGAGGAAATGCTCTGCTCTGCCTCTGTGTGATAATAGGGCTCATCTATAGTATTTATGCCTCCTTCTGGGAAATGTGCCTCTTATTACTGCTGGTAACTGTGGTGTTATAATTTGTGAATGGCTGTCATTAATGAAGCAGTCCACTCAGAGGCCAGCCCTCATTCAGAGCCTCAGAGAAGCTGATGACACGTGGGCAGATGGAGTCACTGCGTAGAATTTACAACAACTCCGCTCTTAATTTCCAGGAAAGCTTTTTAAAAAGGTTTATGGGAAGAAACATTCCTGATTTTTGAAATTTTGGTGTGATGGGAAACTACAGAGCAGACAGTAACCACTCTGATAATAATTATGTAGTAATGTTAGTTTTTAATGTGGCATGTGTCCCTGTATAAAAGCTGTCTCAAAGGCCTGTCTTAGCCATCCAGTACTCAATTACGAGCACTCTCCAAGCTGTTTTTAAAGTTAAAAAAAAATACCGATACATGGCTTAGAGGTGACTTTTAAAAGGCTGATCCCAAAAAGAATTGACCTCACAGTCTTGAACAATTGCTGTTCCATCCCTCTCACATAAGCACTTTTACCAGGAAAGGGTTAATGAGCTGTGGTAGCTCAGGTGGTGCCCATGGGATCTCTCTCTTTATTGGGTCCTGATGAATTCAAACACTGTCTGTAACTGGTGCAAAACCTGAGGCCCTCTCTGCCAAAAATGTTTTTACCCCAAATGCTGAGTTTGTTTTATTCAACACCAGCTATCTGGTTTGTATACCTGGAGTGCAGATGAGCTCTTCATACTGCCAGCCTGCGTGGGTCGGAGCACCCTAGGGTGGCAGGATGTCATGGTGGTATGGGTGTTGGCAAGCCAGAGGTGAAAGGTTACGAGTCTCTCATGGACTCGAACACAGACTCGCTTTATGAGAGTTACCAGCAGAGTGGCAGGAGCTCAGGAGTGTTATGAGCAGCAGTCCTGGTGGGGCTGTGTGTCTGCAGGGTGTATCAACTCATAGATCGGCTTTCTGTGCGTCATCACTCTTACCAGGTTACAATCACCATGCTCGCTGGATGATAACTGGAATGCCTTTCTGTCGCAAGGAAAAAACAAGTAATCACGTGCAAAAATGGCAAAGGACAGATCAAAACATCCACAGCAAACCTGCAAAAATGTTTCTGAATGACTCTCCAGGACAGAAATTGACCAAAATGAGAGAAGTGCCACTTCAGGCAAGTTTCGGTTCCAGTGAGATGAAGCTACAGAACATACGACTCCTAGAACATAAAGAAGAGGTATTCAGTCTATCGAGCCTATTTGGTTGTTAGAATTTCATTGATGTCAGGATCTCATTCAGCCATTTCTTTAAGTGGGATAGGCTTCAACCACATGGTTGCGTCTTGCAGACTTTCACAGCCCTTTTGGTTCAAGTGTCTCTGCTCATTCTAGGACCTCTGCTGGGTTGGCTTTGCCCTTGAGATATGTAGTTTTTCCGATCAGGTTCCCTCAGAGTCTTCTCTGTTCAGGACTAAAAAGGCTCACTTCCTTCAGCCTGTGAGTGTAAGGCATTCCCTTAAGGCCCAGAATGCATCTCATGGGTCTTCTCTTCATCGATTCCAGAGTAGCAATATCTTTTGTGTCACAAGGTGAATTGAACTGTACACAATATTCTAAATGAAACCTTACTAGCACAGAACAGCACCTACAAGTATCAGCAGAGCAGTACAAATGATTCTGCTTCCTGCAATTACCTGAAAGCTGTTCCCTTATGCTACATTGTAGGAGAGCATTGTAGTAGCAAGTTCTCTCATTCTTTGCACATGGCTGTGGTATGCGTCAGGACGGGGATGTGACTGCAAGTGGGGCATGAGTGGGGTTTACCTGTGAAGGGATTCAAGGGGGACGTGGAGTATAGTGGATGCAGAGTGTGAGGGGAAACTCACCAAATGGCAACACCTTACAAAATTCCCATTTCGAACTTCGCCTTATTCTTCTGTAGCAACAAGCCTTGCAGCTTCGTGCCGAGGAGCAGGTAAACAGCTGTGAAAGATGCCTCACAGCCTTAGAGCATGTTTTTCACTTGCCAGGATGCCAGCTGTCTCCATGGTGACCGAGTCTGAGTGCACAGGCAGGAGCTACAGTGGGTTTGCTTGTTTGTGAATCCAGCTCTTCTGTCTGTCAGGATCACCGGAGCAAACACACAAACACACCACTGGTCCGAACAGAGTAAGGTGTCTGCAGAGTGATGATAAATGCCTCTACATCTGTGTGTGTCAGCCTGGCTGTGCGTCTGAGCCTATGCACGTTTGTGTGTCTCTCTGTGACTATTTTGTCTGTATGCAAGTTTAGAGGTTTTAAGAATTGTTAAATGAAAGGTTGCACGGATTGGTTCCTGCTCATAGTACTGTAAGTACGTAACTCATTGGTTATAGAATCTCATCGAGCCATTTCTTGAGGAAGATAGACACCAGCATACTTGCCTTTTCTGTTGCTAAGCCTTTCCACTTTTAATATAAAGAAAAACCTCTTCTTCCCAGCCCTATAAATCTGCTCACAATTGTTCACTTATGTCTTATTTCCTAGTTTCATTAGCACATTTAGGTAGACTTGGCAAATATCTTTCAGGAATTTGAACACCTTTGCGAAATTTGCTCAACGTTTTCAGGAGAAGAGAAAAGGGGCTCAGATGGTGAAGGATTATTCTGAAGTCAATCCTTTCTCCAGGGATATACTGTGTTGTAACATGGTAAAGGAATTTGTGGTAGTTTTTGTCTAATTTTAACTATTTCTTTATTTTTAAATGACTGGTGATTCACTATACATCCCAGAATTTTGTTAATCTTTCTCATTCCCTAACTGATATCTCCTTCTCATGTTGTTTAATCAAGTAGTCTTGTTTATTCCAGACAGATTTGATATTTATAATGTGCACTGCTGCTTCCTGCATGCATTACTTTACAACTGTTGTCTAGGCTTAAATGTTCTTTGTCTGGTTTCTGCCAAGTCCTAAATAGCATCAGCATCTTAAAATACCTTCTTGCTGCTTGTGCATTGTCTGTGAATGAACACGCTCACTGTCCTGGGAAGAGTAGCAGTTCTGGCACCTGCACTGGCTCCTGAGCTTTTTTCTTCTTGTGTTGACCACACACTTTTAGGCTTTTCCTCTGGCTACAACAGGAGCCTTTGGCTGCAGAGTGAAAATTAATCTTTCATGTGGAACTGTAGCAAAATTGTTCCAGAAATTCAGATTTGCCATACTGCACGCTCTGTGGGTTTCCATCGCTGCTATTTATTAAACATACTTTTAAAAACACTGCTGTTTTATTTCCTCAGACGTTTCCTTCTGGTCTGTTTTTAAGCATCCAACACTCCTGTCAGACCAGTCCAAGACTGTAAAAACAGTCAATAAAATTAAAAAAAGATTTAGATAAAATTCAAGACTGAGCACGCACCTGGCAGTATAATATAGACAAGTGTAGAGTGTCATATGTAGAGTAGAAACAAACTACAAATACAAAATAGGGACAACTGAGATGGCAGAGGCTACTTATGAGAAAGATTTTAATATTGACATCTTGTAGACAACCTGTGGCAGCAAGAGAAAGGAAAATAAATGTTGTGTTCCTTGCAAGACTTGTTAGAATCGATATTAAGAGCACTAGTCAATAATTCTTACTGAGATCAATGAGCTAAACTGTTGTATATACTGTAGTAGACAGTTTTACAGATGGTAACAAAATGCTATTAGCAAACATTGGAGAAGCGAACTACAAGGAAAGGATATTGTGAGTTGTGGATGTAACAACCAATTTTTGAGATCCCTGTTAAAAAATGATAATTTACTTGCGACTACAATACATTGGAATTCCGCATTTGGAAAGCGCATTGATTGGAGAAAAATTTGGATGATGCCCAATAAATATTGTATAACCAATAAAATTAAGGAGGTTTCATACAAAATAATTCATCGAATTTACCCAGTTAAAACTCTTGTTACCCAACGATTTAAAATTAATATAGATGACAAATGTGTTTTTTGTGACAATAGCCCTGAAACTATTCAGCATTTGTTTTGGTTATGTCCCAGGGTAAAAATGTTCTGGACTAAATTGCAGAATTATATAAAAGAAGAGACGAATATTGATATTTGTTTTGTTGAAAAAGATATTATGTTGTTTCAGCCCAAGTGAAAACAATATAAAAATTTCTTTTGTAATAAATTTAATTATTATATTGGCACGTTATCACATACATAAAATGAAGTGGTCTGGGAGGTACCCTGTGTTTGAGCATTTTAAAATGGAAGTAAAGGGGTATTTGCAGACTATTTCGAAATGCAAAAATATGAAAGTGGTGCGGACATTATTTTTATTTAATTTGTTTAATCTTTTTTCATAACTTGAATTGATGTAGTAGTATGTACCCGTGACGATATTTTTGTTTGGAATTGTTATATGTACTCTTGTTTGTATTGTAATGTTTGTTCTTTTGTTAAACATAAATAAAAATTTTAAAAAAAGTTTTAAAAAAAAAACATTGGAGAAGCTGCAAAGAACATCCAAAACCTAGACAACATTCAGGGAATGAACCTACACCTGACAGATTGAGACACAAGTAACTGTTATTACTGTTATTATTTTACTATTAATAGTATTATTACTATATGCAGGTAATGTACTGTATAAAGATACAAAATGCATAGGAAACACTGAACTTAAGATACTCATGAAAAAGACTCAGGATTTTATATAGATGCATATTTTTTATCTACTAGACAATGGGGGAAACCAATAGAAAGTGAAACAGAGTGTAGGATAAATACTGTAGTTAAAAACGTGCAGTGTAGGAAAAAGTATATCCTCTTAGGATTTTAATGTTCAACACATTTTGACATATTTGATATTCACCTACTCACCAAGTCCTGATAGTAGATAAAACTAAACTCATTTGATAAATAACGCCCAAATTCAACTTTTTCATTATTTGGGAAATCCGCCACTATTAATTTTCTCTGTCTTCTATCATCTCAGTTAAGAGTATACAGTATGTAGTATCAGGTGCACTAAACAAATGCAAATGATTAGTTGATCATCAGGAAGTGATTCCACCTGTATGTAAAATCAGAAACCTCGTCAGTTCGGTCTTAAGCACTAAGGTTTGCTGTAACACATCATGCCCAGATCAAACGGAAATCTGTGACAGTCCTAGAGGAAGAATTGCTGCTGTTTATTTGTCGGGGAAGGTTTACAAAGCCATTTCGAAACATCATTCCAAAGTTCATCATTCCATGACAAGAAAGATGATCTACAATTGGAGAAAATTCAAGACTGTTGTCAATTTACCAGCAGTGGCTGTCTTTCCAGGATCTGACCATATGATGTGTGGTACGTGTGAGAGTGGGGAGGTCTCAGGGTGAATGGGGTAGGTGTGAGAGTCAGAGAATGGGGGGGACTGGGGATCTGTGGTGACTGTAACGTAACAGATGTCTCAGGGAGAGTGGGGTACATGTGGGGCTCAGAGAATGTGGGGGTAGTAGAGTGGTTTGTGTTGTGTTTGAAGGAAAGGGATCTCCTGCCTCTGATGAGTTAAAATCTTAGGTGGAGGCTATGTGTGTTTGTTTATCCTCTTGACATTTCAGAGGCGGAAGAGAGGATTAATAAAAAGTGAGAGTGAGTCAATCCATTTGTTCTGGGATAGAATGTCTTCAGGTCTCGAGTGGCAATTACAGACCCAACCTACAAAAGCCTACAGAACATTTTTGAAATGTAAATGTCTATTTAAACATTAAAATCTCTCTCTTCAATTCCTTGTTATTCTTTCCCTTCCAATGATGTCCGTTTCGGTAAATTATAAGGATGAAAACCCATGTAATCAAAGTATTCTAGATTTTTAATTTCTTTCCAGACTCCCACAGTTGCAGGAAGGCAGTGATCACACCAGGGAGCCCCAGTCCAGTATGAGCATGGACTGCACATTGAAACGGTGGAGGAAAAGCAGTATGGAGCCCCTGCTAGACTGGCAGAAGGGCGTCCTCTTGTTCGTAACCTTACTTGTCTTGTGTTTCACCCTGGTCAGCTGCTGGCATGGCTGCTGCTCTGTGTCAGACACACTGCACTGGTTCCAGAGACTGGGGTGTATGATACTCACGTACTGTAACTGGTATCATACTGGAGTTCTGGGGGCTTGGTTTATCAGTTCACAACATCTGACTGGCTCTGCATTTATATTTTTACACATATGCTTTACAAAAGTATCAAGATCCAAATAATAGTGGATTAATATATAATTAATATATGATCACCTTTTCTCTGTTGATGCATTCAGATGGAAAACACAGGACATTCAATCTCTTGATTTCCTTTTCTCCTTGTCTCTTCTGTAAATTGGAGGCACTCCTCCGCCTGACCCACTGTAACACAATCTGGGTGCTGGGACTGGAAAGCCCGGGGAGGAATTTTCCAATGCAGCCCCCAGACAGTGGGCTCAAGACTAATCCAGGCTCTGGGTTCAGTGCCAGTTCAAGTCTTAAGAGGATTTGCAGGATACATGCATCCTCTCTGGCCAGTCTTATTCACCAGCCTTGAGTAAATGCAGTCTAGACACCAACAACACCTCTTCTTTATTCACAAAACAGTAATCCTGGCCATCTTCTCTAAAGCAAAACCTAGCCCACTCTCGCTAATGGAGCCTTTTATTCTAAACCATAGGTGATATTACTGGTGGCTACATTTGAGGCACATGTCTGTGAAGAGGCTGAAGTTTTTTTCTTGCACATTTGCATTCATTCATTCACTCGCATGCTGCAAGGGTGAGAATATATTCCTCGGGGATTTCAATCTTCTTCATAAGGGCTAGACCTAGTTGATCGGAAGTATGAATGTTTAAATAGAAATTGATGATCATCTGCTTTCTTACAGAACATTCAGCGTAGAATTTCATAACCGCAAAAGATTCATAAGTAAAACAAAATGAAGATTTTTGGAAGACCAGCAGGTAATAGTGGACATTTTCAATGATTCCATAGGTGTTCGCAAAGGAGGAAATTCATGATTTATTACAGGTCAAATGATCATCAAGCTTAGTTCTAAACCATTTTAACATATCACAGACTGAGGTGTTAGAAGTCAATCTGAGAACTTTCAAATTGCTGATGGGAAAATTGGAAATGTCTATTCCTCCAAAGCGGATTAAACAGAACAAGAGAATTACAGACCAATTTCCCTCACCTCAATTACTTATACCATTATAGAATCAATTCTAATATTCCAATCAGGAGAACATATAAATGAAAACTCTTTTCACAGCACGGATTAAGAAGAGGTGGGTCATGCCTAACGATTACATTTCTTGGAGAAAATAGATATCCAAATAACTAGAAGTGATATACTGTATATCTTTAGTCATATGACATCATTGACATGATATACTGAGACTTCTAGAAAGCTTGTAATAAGATACCGGGTGCCAGACTGAGCTGGAAAATGACAGACCAATTTAAGTCGATGTGAAAAATGGTGAAAAATAAACTGAAGAACAGTAAACAGAGGGTACTGGTAAGGGAACTGAAGTAACACTGAGGACAGTAGTGGGCTAACACAGTTCTATAACTGTTGACCTTGCTCATCCACAGTCTATCATTGATGAACGTAGATACCGGCAAAGAGAATACCAATCAAACTGACAGATTATGCAAAAACATGTGGAACTACTGTACAAATAGCATAACAACAGTACAAGCAATACAAAAGGAGTTAAAATCTGAGAAGGTGGACACCTTGCAAATTGATAAGCACAGGGCTTATATACAGGAAGCAAGATCTTGCATTTCAGATGTCAGATGGATCATTCTGATCTCAAAGAAACAATACACCAGATCTAGAAGTTCAATTACCTCAGTTACTACATGGGAGTAATAAACATGGCCAGAATAATGCTTGACTATACAGCTTATAATGTAGAATTTTTCAGTATCCAGTGTATTCTATACACAGTATGTATTGTGTTCAGTTTTGGTCACCATCTTACAAGAAAGATAATGCTGCTATAGGTCGCGCTAGACCAGTAAGAGGTACTGTCTTCTTTGGACTAGGATTTTCAAAACCATGGCTCACTATGGTATTGTAGGGGGTATCATCCTTCTGATGATGGTCTGGTTAATCTGTGGTCATTAAAGACCCCATGAAACTGGTCAGAAAATTTGGGATATCCTGGCTAAAATCCTGTCTGGCAATCTGGTCTTTTCAATCTCTTTTCTGTAATTTAAATGGTGAAATAAATACTTTTCCACGCGATCTGCTGAGCAGTAAGCTGCTGTAGAACGGATACTACTTCTCGCCAAGGTGTGTGCTGCACTTCAGTGATGGATGTATTGAGTTCCTCTGTGGTGTGTAAAGTGCTCTGAGATCCGTGTAAATGCAGCACATGTAGTGTTGTTTCGATGGCCTGTGCTCCTGTTCCACTGATGGTACCTCAATACGTCTCATGATTACCGCATCTCTGAATCATGGAGTTTAAGGGCCTTTCCAGCTGGACATTAAGATGTTTGAGCTCACACTGCACCCCACCAAAGCTCTATCAAGATCCCTTTTCAGTTTTCAGTTCACAAACTATCACCTCACGGACCCATCTTCAGCAGGACAGCACACATCCTCAAGGCACATCAAAGCTCTCTTGGACATAATTCAAACCTTAAGCAGAAACCTTCTTTCCACCCCTTCTGACTCCTCTCTCAGGTTCACCACCATCTCTGTGACTCAGACACTCTGTACCACCTCTGACTCCTCACTTAGTCTCCATCTCTCTGAGGCTGAGATGTTCTTTCATACCTCAGTCTCTTCACCCAGGTCATCTCCATTTCTCTGAGGCAACAGAACTGCCTGGTCCCGCAGGCGAGACAAACATTCAAGCCCACTTGGACACTCTCCTCATGTAGGGACAAAGGAAGAGGGGATCCCTGGGAGAATACTCCTTTCACCAGGAGTCGGTGTATGTTTGCCACGTTGCACTGTGTATTTGCTATGAGGTGTCTGTGTTTGTTCCCTGTGCTGACCTCCCCGTCTCTCAGGGTGGGCACAGCTCCCAGAGCCCAGCTGTTCAGCCCTTACCTGTCACAGCTACGTCACAGCTCTCTCACCACACTCTCGAGAGCTGTCACCACTGGGTCTTCGCTCAAACCCTCATTTAATCATATTCATCCCAAATGTGAGTCACACCACTGTTTACTTATAAACAAACAAAAGCTGTCAATCTGAATTGCAAAGGTGAGTGTATGCAGGCCACTCAGGACTCATTCAGAAAACATTTCCCACTATTCTTATTCCAGTGTTTGCAACTAATAGTACATCAGCCCAGTGAAGCCATTTGAGTTTGATATATGTTCCTAGATGATAATTCAAGGATCCTTGTGGGAGTTCAAAGATGTCTTTTTGTAGCTCCATTGCACTTTGCTTCTCCTATTTTTGCTAATGTGATTCCTGTTTCATTAGCCTGTTGGAAGGGAGGGTGTGCCTGAGAACCAAGAAGGCGGCTGTGTGCTTGTGAGTCACAAAAAAGCTACAAACATGCAGTTTCTGTTTAATAGAGCTTTCCTGATGAATATGACCTCAAGTCAAACAGCGTCTGTGCTGTCTAACACTGAAAAATTATACTTCTTAATCTTACTCCAATGCATAAAAACATAAGAAAAGTTAGAAATGACAGGGGGACATCAGTGCATGTGACTAATTTGGAATTTAGTAGTTAAATGAACTAAGGATCTCATGCAGCTGTTTTTTTAAAGGAAACCAAAGTATTAGCTTTGACTACATAGATGACTAGAAGGGCTGAGTGGTTGTAATCATTCTGTTTTTATTTCTACTCTCTGTCTTCTATCCAGTTTGAAATCTATAGTGACAGCACATGTAAGTGAAGAATGATTCTCTTTTGCCCCATTTTCTTTCCCTTTTCCACAATTTTGGAAAATTGGAAATAATTTAGTACTACAAATGTAGCCCTTTTTGAACAGAAGCAAACATCGCGGACAGTGGTCCTGATCATTTTTTACACGCCATTTCTGGTACACCTGTGTTATAACTGGGGGCGTCTGCTTTCCGGTCGTGATGATCCAAGTGCTCCCTTCTTCTGAGAGGATCACCAGTGCACGGAGTCAGTACACATCTCGCTCAGCACGTCATTTCTGGAAATCCTTGTTTGGGCTGCAGGCTCTCCACTCATTCAGGCTCCTTGAGGCCTGCACACAAAGCACATCAAAGACCCACAGGTTGAGACATGAGCCCACGGGCTTTTTATCTCAGATGGAGCTGTGTGTGTTTCATGAATACTTCTCTTTTTCCAGGTGAAAAGGACATGCCCTGATTGCGAAACGTTCATCTCTCTGTGAATTTTTTCAGCCCACTGCCCCATTTTTAGCAGTGGCCTGCTATCAAGTCTGGACTGGCTCCACAGACCACAGGAGCCCCAGTGATTAGTAAACCTCTGGAAAGGGTGTCTAAACAGCACAGTGTGTCAGTGCACAGTATTGAGTGACAGTCCACTGTTTCACTTCAGTCCCTGTGACAGAGCAACATTACAGGCTGGACAGGCTGAATGTCCTCCTCTCGTTTGAAAACCATTAAGAACATTTACCAAAGACAGGCTGCTTCTTATCCAGCTGTTTCTTGTAAGGAACCATGAAGATTTTTTTTCTCTCTTCTCAACTTCTCCAACTTGGTCACAATCTATATAAAGTTCATATTCATCCAGCCATCCATTTCATAACTGTTTCTTCCAATTCAGGGCCACAGAGGAGCCACAGCCTGTTCCGTCAAGTAACAGGTTCAAGGCAGGATACACCCTGGATGTAATGCCAGCCCATGGCAGGGCATACACAGGGCACACCTGGAACAAAAACACACTCACCACTCACCCCAGGGCCAATTTTCCCACTAGCCAATTAACTTACCAGTATGCTGACCAACAGTTCCAGGACAATCCTTCACCTCTGTCTCTGTCTCTGTCCATCCACAGAGACACACAGCTCCAGGACAGTCTCTCATGAGGAGGAATGGGGCTGTCAGGCTGCCTCACTGAGACCTCATAGTTAATAACATTTGACCTTTCAAGCTTGTTTGCTGTCACTTACTTTGTAACTCTGCGCTCTTCTGCAACATGCACAGAGCTGCTGTGTGTGCTGTGAAGAGCTGGACAGGCCTTCTTTCTTTAGCCAGGTGGAACGGCTGGAATACAGTAAACACCCCTAGATGGACATACATAGAAATCACACACTGCAGAGATGCTGATTGTCTCTGTACATAAACACAGATCTGACATAATATCATGTAGCCCTGCAGGGAGAATGTTTCAAAGGCAAGACGAATGAGAAAACAGTCCATTAAGCTTATACAAATGCTTCCAACTTAATTGAAGTCATTTGTGAGCAGCGTACCCACATGGTGCAGTACACCATGATGCCAGGCTTTGTGAGGCTATATAAAGGCTATATCTAATTGGGCTGCTGGAAGGAATTAGGGCTTAATAAGCCATAGCAGCTCTAATGAATGTGTTCTGAGTGCAGAGGTGCCAAGAAGCAGCTGCTTCAGTCACAACCCACGTCACAGGCAGGGCAGAGAGTCTTAATAGTTCCAGAATCAACCGAGTCCATTAGTTCAGTGCTCATCTGCCATCTCTCTCTCTGCTGCTGAAAGAAACATTCTGTCCCCACAGAACAGGCAATATACAACAAACACACTTCACTACAAGAACCCTAACAGTCAATACCATCACAATCCACCCATAATATCATTGCAGAGTAAAGAAATAAAGTGGAATTAGTCCAAATGTGTTTTCTATACTGAGATGATTTTATGGATCCATGTGAAACAACAAAACAACAACAAAAACAAAACATTCACTGACTCCGAAGTTAACAAAAAGTCCTGGTCTCGCGGTTTGTGGGGATCATCAGCACAACACACTGAGCTGTAGAGTCACACAGAAAAAGAAAAAGACAAGTGTTAACTACCTTCATCTCATTTTACATGACCCTGTGATTTGCATGTTTCCAAAGGTTTGCATGTGAACTCTTCTTTCATGTACACTCACATCTCTGAAGAACAGTCATTCTCTCCTAGGGGCTCAAAAGGAATTAAGTGAAGGTCCCCAGGAGCTGCCCGGCATTCAAATCCAAAGAAAAGGACTTTCTGAGAAAGTTACCTAGGACTTTACAAGGACAAGATCAAGACAGAACATTCCATTGTAGTGGGTCACTCTTTATTGCTTAGTAGTACAAACACAAGAAATTCACTTTGTAACCTGCTTTTTAAATTGATTTTGAGCAGTGAAATTGTGACCAGTTAGGTGACTATTAAGCTTTTTGGTATTTGGTATGATCTTCATTGTTTGATCAGTTGCAGTACAGTAAAAGATTTGTTGTACAGATACAAGTATTCCCATTTTAATGCATCCTTGTGCACCAGCCAGTGCTTGTGTTTTTGTCTGATTGTGATGAAGTGGAGAAAGGCAATGGATCATTTCAGAACAGTGGTGTACACCGGGGGTAAAATGATTGCCCAGAACAAGAGGGCAGCCCCAGCTGAGGGCATAGCAGATGCTCCAGGAAAGGAGAGGACAGCAGTAAATAAGGCTGCTGGGGGAACACCCTACTCTGGTCTTTCAGTGTCCCTGAACTTGTTACTCACATACCTCATGACATGTTTTCTTCTTTGCTGTCAATTTCCTTCTAACTATGTTCTACAAGGTGTTTAATATTTGTATTTCAAGAGTTCAGTTATTTATGCTATATTGCCCACTTCTCCACTTTATAGAAAATAAAGCCTAGCCACTAAAATGTAACACAGAGAAAGTCTCAAAGGCTGAGATAAGCAGAAGAAAGACACACCTGGAGCAACGGCTGTCCATAAGCACAGAAACAACAAACCCTTCTCCTCAGTCACAGTGTGCACAGCTTTCAACACTCTTCTCCTCCATCACAGCTGTCAACACCCTTCTCCTCAGTCACAGTGTGCACAGCTGTCAACACCCTTCTCCTCAGTCACAGTGTGCACAGCTGTCAACACCCTTCTCCTCATTCACAGTGTGCACAGCTGTCAACACTCTTCTCCTCAGTCACAGTGTGCACAGCTGTCAACACCCTTCTCCTCATTCACAGTGTGCACAGCTGTCAACACTCTTCTCCTCCATCACAGCTGTCAACACCCTTCTCCTCATTCACAGTGTGTACAGCTGTCAACACCCTTCTCCTCAGTCACAGTGTGCACAGCTGTCAACACTCTTCTCCTCCATCACAGCTGTCAACACCCTTCTCCTCAGTCACAGTGTGCACAGCTGTCAACACCCTTCTCCTCAGTCACAGTGTGCACAGCTGTCAACACTCTTCTCCTCCATCACAGCTGTCAACACCCTTCTCCTCAGTCACAGTGTGCACAGCTGTCAACACTCTTCTCCTCCATCACAGCTGTCAACACCCTTCTCCTCAGTCACAGTGTGCACAGCTGTCAACACTCTTCTCCTCCATCACAGCTGTCAACACCCTTCTCCTCATTCACAGTGTGCACAGCTGTCAACACTCTTCTCCTCCATCACAGCAGTCAACACCCTTCTCCTCAGTCACAGTGTGCACAGCTGTCAACACTCTTCTCCTCCATCACAGCTGTCAACACCCTTCTCCTCAGTCACAGTGTGCACAGCTGTCAACACCCTTCTCCTCAGTCACAGTGTGCACAGCTGTCAACACTCTTCTCCTCCATCACAGCTGTCAACACCCTTCTCCTCATTCACAGTGTGCACAGCTGTCAACACCCTTCTCCTCAGTCACAGTGCGCACAGCTGTCAACACTCTTCTCCTCCATCACAGCTGTCAACACCCTTCTCCTCATTCACAGTGTGCACAGCTGTCAACACCCTTCTCCTCAGTCACAGTGTGCACAGCTGTCAACACTCTTCTCCTCCATCACAGCTGTCAACACCCTTCTCCTCAGTCACAGTGTGCACAGCTGTCGACACCCTTCTCCTCAGTCACAGTGTGCACAGCTGTCAACACCCTTCTCCTCATTCACAGTGTGCACAGCTGTCAACACTCTTCTCCTCAGTCACAGTGTGCACAGCTGTCAACACCCTTCTCCTCATTCACAGTGTGCACAGCTGTCAACACTCTTCTCCTCCATCACAGCTGTCAACACCCTTCTCTTCATTCACAGTGTGCACAGCTGTCAACACCCTTCTCCTCAGTCACAGTGTGCACAGCTGTCAACACCCTTCTCCTCAGTCACAGTGTGCACAGCTGTCAACACTCTTCTCCTCCATCACAGCTGTCAACACCCTTCTCTTCATTCACAGTGTGCACAGCTGTCAACACTCTTCTCCTCCATCACAGCAGTCAACACCCTTCTCCTCAGTCACAGTGTGCACAGCTGTCAACACTCTTCTCCTCCATCACAGCTGTCAACACCCTTCTCCTCAGTCACAGTGTGCACAGCTGTCAACACCCTTCTCCTCATTCACAGTGTGCACAGCTGTCAACACTCTTCTCCTCAGTCACAGTGTGCACAGCTGTCAACACCCTTCTCCTCATTCACAGTGTGCACAGCTGTCAACACTCTTCTCCTCCATCACAGCTGTCAACACCCTTCTCCTCATTCACAGTGTGCACAGCTGTCAACACCCTTCTCCTCAGTCACAGTGTGCACAGCTGTCAACACTCTTCTCCTCCATCACAGCTGTCAACACCCTTCTCCTCATTCACAGTGTGCACAGCTGTCAACACTCTTCTCCTCCATCACAGCTGTCAACACCCTTCTCTTCAGTCACAGTGTGCACAGCTGTCAACACCCTTCTCCTCAGTCACAGTGTGCACAGCTGTCAACACTCTTCTCCTCCATCACAGCTGTCAACACCCTTCTTCTCAGTCACAGTGTGCACAGCTGTCAACACTCTTCTCCTCCATCACAGCTGTCAACACCCTTCTCCTCATTCACAGTGTGCACAGCTGTCAACACCCTTCTCCTCAGTCACAGTGTGCACAGCTGTCAACACTCTTCTCCTCCATCACAGCTGTCAACACCCTTCTCCTCAGTCACAGTGTGCACAGCTGTCAACACCCTTCTCCTCCATCACAGCTGTCAACACCCTTCTCCTCAGTCACAGTGTGCACAGCTGTCAACACTCTTCTCCTCATTCACAGTGTGCACAGCTGTCAACACTCTTCTCCTCCATCACAGCTGTCAACACCCTTCTCCTCATTCACAGTGTGCACAGCTGTCAACACTCTTCTCCTCCATCACAGCTGTCAACACCCTTCTCCTCAGTCACAGTGTGCACAGCTGTCAACACTCTTCTCCTCCATCACAGCTGTCAACACCCTTCTCCTCATTCACAGTGTGCACAGCTGTCGACACCCTTCTCCTCAGTCACAGTGTGCACAGCTGTCAACACTCTTCTCCTCCATCACAGCTGTCAACACCCTTCTCCTCAGTCACAGTGTGCACAGCTGTCAACACCCTTCTCCTCCATCACAGCTGTCAACACTCTTCTCCTCATTCACAGTGTGCACAGCTGTCAACACCCTTCTCCTCAGTCACAGTATGTACAGCTGTCACTTTTAACCCCCTGCACACCATTTCAGGGACTGTGCCTCTGTGAGCTGCTGGAAGCCTCAACCTCCTCCAGTATAATTAGGAGACCACGGATCTTAGCAGGTTTCTTCAGCTGCTCTGTGTGACTTTCTCTAGCAGTGCATTGTATGGCTCAGGCCTTTGAGGCCATTGTTAAATGATTCCCCAATTCAAACCTGGGACTTACACCTTACACACTACATACAGTGTGTATGTAGCCATAATTTATTGTTTATTGCTAAAAGCTGTAGGAGCTGTGTCACCGAGCCCAGGGCTGTCACTCAGTGTGGGGCAACAGTTTATTCTAATGTTTCCAGCAGTTACAAATGTTGAAGCTTTTTGTGTTCATATGTTTTTTTACGCCATTATACACTGCTAATTATTTTTGCAATGTGGTGCGGTGTGTAAGAGGACTGTTTTTTAACTTTATACTGTATTTGAAAGCCTGGAAAGTTGAATGCAAAACACGTTCACGTTGGAAAGCTTTGTAATGACTGAATATGGAGTGTTTTTAACTGAACAGGCTTTGCCAGGGGAATGTTTACTATCAGAATCAGACTGAATTGTATTGCATTGCTGTTCTCCTGGTTACAATGCTTACAATGAAACACAGCCTGTGTACTCTTACTGAGAAGCGCAGCCCTGTAAACGTCTGCGGCTGCTCGCCTGTTTCTGAGGAACCTGTGGCACTCACACTCGCTCTCCGCAACCAAGCAAACACGTCCTCGCACCACATTGTCACAGAAACCGACAAGGGGGCAGGATGTTGGCGTTTCTTTAATAAAGTGTTTATCACAAGACAAACAGGTGCAGCAGGTGTCTGGGAAGCAGTCAAAGGCTCTCCTGGAGCAGAGGAAAGGTGGAGTCCCTGGGCCAGCCCTGCCCGACCGTGGAGAATCTGGGATTCCTGCAGCACCTGCGCAGTAACAGAACACAGCACACACTGACACATGGGCAGAGGGAAGGTCTTCTTCTGTTTCCATGACAGTCTTCACCAGCTTTGTCATCATGCTTCATAATGTCCCAACATTCTTGGTCTAAAATGGCTTAGAATGGGTGGCTTAAATTACTAAGCATTTGAATGCAAAACATTTTTGATTCATTAATACGTATTAGAGTTAGTGTTAGTCCTATGGAGACTTTTAAAGCTTTTCTTTCATAGCACAAGTTGCTTTTTTGTGAAAGTAATTCTAAAAGTCTGAAGGTATGAATCCAGTAAGAGATATCACAGATGTGAAAAAAGTGTGTGGTTGCTTTTTTAATGGAGCAATATGTTACACCTACCACACCAGCAACATTAGAGACTACACTAAGCCCAATTTCTGCTTTAAACTTTTACAATAATTTTAAAAAAGTGTGGAGAACAGTTTCACTGGAACAAATAGCTTAGAAAGATATTTTCACTGTACATAATTTAAAATAGCAGCGGTAGAAATGTTGTGAGTGAGTGAGAGGGGCACGCCGCGCGCGGTTAAATCCCTTACCGCCTCAGGGAGGGAAAGACCGGTGCTGAAGTATAGTCTCTGGCCTATTTCACTGCAGCGTTCGTTGCTCTCTGTGTCGGTGATGTTCTTGTCCCTTTGTGCGTCTCAGTCCGTGCGGCAGGAAGCGCCTCACAGCACAGTCTGGCTCCGTGTCCGTCGAAACGAAGCGGGCGCTTTTTCGCCAGTGGAACTACCCGACCGCATGCGCTTGATACTGGCGAGGTGCTTCTTTATCAGGCTTTGGAATCGTGTTTTCTCCGGCTTGTTACAAGGAGTGAGCGAAAGAGAGTTAGAGGGATCTGGAGGGGGGGAAGAAGTGGCTTTGCAGATGGCGTCCCAGGACACCGAGCGGCTGGACCGAATGGGTTGTAAAGTGGGTTCCTGCTGCCCGGTTGGAGGCTGCTCAGAGACGCCAACAGGAGAGGAGCGGCTCCGGGAAAGCGAGTTGCTCTTTTTTCGGTGGGACAGCAGCGAGCGGATGTCCTGGGGATCTTGTTCGAAGAAGAGGGACTCCTTTCTGCGGATGTTCGGGCTCTCACCCAGAGCTAGGAAGCCGTAGGGGGTGGTGATCTTGGCGAGGTGCGGTAGAGAGAGGGCGGCGCGGGTGGCCGGGTCGGAGTGGTCGGCAGCTCTTTCCAGATCCTGTGTGAAGAGAGACCCGTCAGTAGACGGGAGGAAGGCTTTCTTGCACAGAGCTTCTCTGCGGGCCACTGCCTCTCTCCGGCTGCTGCAGGGCTCAGGCGAGGCACAGCTGGGTTTAGCGCCACAGGTGACCTGCAGTTCCTGCGCGCACCCGGGCTGCCCTCCATCCCCGGGATTAACGTGTACAAAGATGTGATCCACCTCCAGCGAAGGGATGAAGAACTGGGGGATGCGGTCCGGCGTGACCATGACGCTGAAGATGTCTCTATTGCGGGCCAGCGGTCTGTCCTGGGTGGAGCTCTTGCTGGGCTTGAGGTTGGTCCAGGTGAGCACATTGTCGAGCGCGGTGCGCAGAGAGAGGCTGGAGCTGGCGGACAGCATGCTGAGCTGCTCTCTCCGTCTGCGGCAGAGGGGCTTCCTGGGATTCTTATAGCGAGCCCCCGGGGCCAGAGCCGCCCCGAGGGAGTGACATCACTGCCACAGGCGGGAACTGCGGGCTGCCTGCGGATTCTCTGCACCGAGTGTTATAAAATTAGCCACAGCTCGACTCGTCTACGCGCTTTTTCCTTTTTGAAAAGTTAGTTGATAGCGAGGAATATAAAAACTTTATATGTGTGCCGTATTTACTAATACACTGTGTTATGCAGATCGCTGCCTGTTCTTTGGGGAGTCCTTCTGGCGTGTTTCAGCACCAAGCCCCGGCAGACAGCGCCCAGTGTGTCCACTGCAAAAGGAACAGGAAAAAAGGACAGAAAGATTTAAGATAAGATAAGATCACTTTATTGGCCATATACCATTTCTTGCATTTGGAATTTGTCTTTTCGCATACCCCAGCTTGCTCTCCATGAGACACACAGGAACAAAGAACATTTGGGAAAAGAGAGGAAATGAGGGCGAATGGAGAAAGTCAAGCAGAGCCGGAGAAAAAGATAAAAGTGAGGGAGGGAGAAACGTGCGTGCGAGAGGCTGTTTAAATGAGAATCAGATCTGATAGTTCGGAAACGCTTCAAATAAAGGTTTCGCTGTCAAAACACGACCATCGTTATCAAAAAAGCGTTACCGACGGTGTTTTTCTCCTACTGTTCCTCATAATAATAACTACAGTATATCCGAACTACAGTATATTGAAATTATTGAAATTATTAAATTGTACTATAACTGTGCAGAAAAAATGGGCAGCAAACTGTACTGTAGCTGCGTAGTTAACTGTGGAGTAAACTATATCATAGTTGTGAAGTAAAGAGCAGTAAAATCTACTGTAGCTGTGCAGTAAATTATAAATTAACTGTTGTGTATTGTGAAGTAAACTCTAGCTGTTAGTAATCAGTGTAGTAAACTCTAATGTAGCTGTGCAGTAAACTGTACTGTAGCTGTGTAGGAAATTGTGCAGTAAACTATAATGTAGCTTAATCTTCAACTGTGCAGTTTTATACAGTAATACTATACCTATACAGTAAACTGTGAAGGTAACTTTACTTCAGCTGTGCAGTAAACTGTTCAGTACACTGTGTGTACAGTCAGCTGTGTGAACATGTATTCCTTTGAAAGCAGGCCTCTTGTGGGTGTGCCTTTAATCGAAGCTGTTTAGAGTCCCGACATGAGACATCAGTCAACAGAGGTACTAAACCATACACATAGACTTCTGGACATAATTTCTGGCATGAGACCAGAGAACAGCATCCAGATACATTCTTATTTTAAAGGAATGTCCCACATTGACAGGCTGGAGGACCTGCAGCTTTTTATTCAGGAACAGAAAAGATAACAAGAGGACGTGATACAAGTATTTAAAATCATTAACAGCACTCACAAAGTCAGCTCTACAAATTTCTTCTGAATGCAGAACATGATCCAGAGGACACCAGTAGAAACAACTTGTGGAAGTACCTTCCAAACTGAGAATGGAAGGTGTAGCTTTACACTAAGGGTTGTGGGAGTGTGGGACAAGCTGCCCAGCCATGTTATTGAAACTGATGTACTGGCTTCTTTCAAGAAACAGCTGAATGAGATTCCTGGTTCAATTAACTTTGAACTACCTAATGGGCTACAGAAGATGGACCAAATGGCCTAATCTCATTAGTAACTATTTTAGTGTTCTTATTCCCACATGGTACACATTTGATGGGCTATATTCGAGGGTGCAGATGAAGCGCTGTAAAGAACCACAACCAGTGTGGGCTGGGGCACTGGAGCAGCAGCTGGGTCCAGGCAGCTCGTCACCCCACGCTCCGTATGCCTCAGGATTCTTGTTCTGTATTGGGAAACAAGTAAAAAAACATTTGAGATGGTCCAGCTCACTCATCTGTTCTGAAATTGTCCCAGTTTCCCTTCTTTCTCTGCCTATTTTCCCTCTTCAATATCCATTTGCCTCCCTCAGGCAAGAGCGATTAAAGGCCATTAGTGAGTCACTCTGCACATTGGCCATTTTCAATGACTCTTCAAAGAGCAGTTTCTTGCAGCCAATTTCATGCTCTCTTGGTGCCTTTTAAAACATATTGATATCTATTAAAATATATGGTGCATTTCATAGTTTCAAATCAGATGTCTTGGGCTAGAATTATTTCAAGCTCTCAGACTGGTGAAGATGCGACCTATGTGGTTTTACACTCTTTAAAGGCTCAGATATTTGAAATATAGGATTTTTATTTGAAATGTTATGTAAAATTAAAATTAGGATTATGAGTCATGTTATGTTTTCACCCTCCTGAGGGAGAGCCCACAGTGCACTCTGCTGGTGAGAAATAATAATAATAATAATTGCTTACACTTATATAGCGCTTTTCTGGACACTCCACTCAAAGCGCTTTACATCAAATGGTAATATACTCAGGTCCAAGATCAGAAGGCTGCTTATTTCTGATGAGCTTCATGGTCCACTGTAGGCAGTACACACTGGAAAATAGTTAATACTGTGACGAAGACTAGAACATATCAGTAAGACTGCAGACTAGCTGAATGAAACTCTTGAAAATACTGCTTTCAAAAACACACCTAACCCTAACTCAGAGCTGCAGTCTGTGTATGAAGTGCATATCCATGCGCTCCTGAAGGAGTTAAATAGGTCAACTACTGGTCTATTGTCATTCTTTGGTTGTAGAGATCTTAGGTCTTACAAAAATGGAGTTCTGTTTCCCAGTTCCAGGTGCTAGGGTACTGAATGACAGAAGCCTGTGTGCACTGCAGCCTGATTGAGGCCAGAGGTTAACATTCAAAAGCAACACTGGTTTATGCCCCAGAACCATGTCTGTAGTTGAACCATGGGGTACATAGACATTCAAGGACTTCCTTAGGAACCTAATCAGTGTCACTACTTTGAAAAGCTCTTTGAATAGACAAAGAATTAAAAACAAGGAAGCTCATCCTGATGGCGAACAATTGCTGCATTCAGGAGTGAAGGCAGACATGAGATGAGAGAGAACAGGAGTGTCTGGACAAGTCCCTGCTCTCTTCTGCTTGGAGCAGAAACTAAATCTAAACAACAGTGACCTCTTGTGGATAAATGGTTGTACTGCATTTCCTCCCTTGCCTGAGATAGCGCAGGTGCTGCTCATGTAGCACAATAAATAGATCAATCTTTAGGTAGATTAGAATTCAACACAAATGTAACACAAATCGAGAATGTAAAGCACAGCTCATCTTTTTGTTCTAAGATAATTGAGTCGAGTGTTCAAAATCCGAAGAGAGATTGCCAGATCTTTGCTCCAGATTCAAAGCTACTATTCAAAGTCTGGGCTGTGGGAGTGTTAACAGTATATTTTTTTTAATTCCAGCTGGAGTATTTAATTAATCTACAGTAATTATTCAGGTCATTGGGTTGATTCTTTACACATTTTTACATTATCATTTTGTGAAAAGACTTTGAAAGACAAAGACTGTCTAGACCTTGCAATAATTAAACTGCAGAGCATTAATACTAGGCAAAAAGGAGCTCACAGAAGATGAAGGTGTTAATTAAAGGGTAACTGCAGTCCCAATTTCTCAGACTGGTTATTAAATCTCAGTAACAAAATACATTTATTAATGTTATAGAAAAAAGTTACTTGTGAAAGTACTGTACTGTATGGTTGCCGTGTTGTCGCAAACGCTTTGAGAAGCCACCTTTAAAGGTGCTATATAAAATAAAGTTTATTATTATTATTATTATTATAAACCCCTGGTCTCGCCACGGGCGAGAGAGAGTTCCCACGGATTGTGACGTGAAGCGGCCCTTCCTGCTCACTAGTCACTGTAATGAGTAATGTAATGTGATGTACAGTACGAGCGAATAAATGCAGGTTATGCGTTTCACCCCAGAAATATTCTAATGTGACCTGCATGCAGAGTTAACAAGTGAGCAGCATTTGTTGTCAAAACCATCTTGAAATCGAGAGCAATATTTCGATTGGATTAAAGGAAATGTATCCAAAAGCCTGTTTGTTTACAATGTCACAGCTCATGTCATTGTAAGTTTTGTTACCTTGTTCTGAATTGCAGAATATGGTGCTGTGCATAGCTGGAAATTTCTTCTATTTTGTGATGTAAATTGGAGGTTTTACAAGTAACTGTGTATACAGTATTTTACTTTTATTGTGGTTTGAAATGCACTCATCAGTGCTGATTCCTTCTAACCCTAAAACTTTAAAATAGCTTTGCAGTTCCCCTTTAAACAGAGTTTGTAAATGTCACATAAGGTGAACCTTATGGGCGAGGAATGTTCCTGCCTTGTGTACGTCTACGCCACCTAGCAATACAAACGGGGTGCTAGGGCCCCTCTAAATTACCACAGGTTCTGTTTATCTCCCAGAATCACCAATGCACACACAGGCCAGCGACAAGCATTTGTATTGTATAATTGCCCTTTTTATTTTCCAACTACGTTTACATTCACTATCACCCAAAAGCACAACAAAAAACAGCATTCGCAGCAGCAAAAGGTCCTTCCCAGGGTCATAATGAATACAGAGGGGCAGCAGTCTTCCCTGTAAAATACTGAAGAGGGCCACTCGAGCGTTTTTATTTAGTAACTGTAGTCTCTGATGGCCCACTTGAAGGAGAGGGGTATCACCCAGTCCTATTTCCCCAGTCTCCATTCAGGTAACAATAGAATTCCTCTGTGGGCTGTATTACATTCCCCTCAGTTTGAATCGGCTAGCTGTGCCAGTTTTCTTGTTCCTCGCCTTCAGGTGTTAAAAGTCTCGGTGCAGAACCTCTGTTCCAATGCTAATGTCTCCCGTTGTCGTCAGTTACTGAACTAGTACTGTAGTTCCTTGTCTCCAGGTATTAGAAGTCTCTGCACAGTTCCTCTGTGGTCTCGCACTCTGCAGCTTCCCTTGTGCTGCCTGTGTCGTCTCCAGGGTCCAGTGGGAATCGGGAGCCCCCTCTGTTCTGTCTCAGGTCTTTTTATCCCACTCCTTTGCCAATCCCTTTCAGGGGATTTTCCACTATCCCTGTCAGAATTGGGCTTGCCCAGTATTTTTCCAGGAGGAAACTTGTGTTGTTTGAGGACTGTGGGGGTGCCGAGCTAGGTGTCATGGGACCTTATCAGTTCATTGTTCACTCTCCGGCTCTCCCTCTTCCTCCCCTCCTCCCTCCCTGGTCTGGCTAAAACTGGCTCAGCGACTCCTCACACCTCCAAGTCTCGATACCTAACAGTTCCTACTAGACGGTATTCATTGGGACAACTGCAGTCGCCCCCCTTGAGTGAGAGGCAACATTGACACCACCCTGGAAATCAACATAACCTAATCACTCCCAGCCTTTTACTGCCTCAATGGCCCACATCCTGCAACACTAATGAACATAACCCAATCAATCCCCGCCTGCGACTGCCTCAATGGCCCACATCCTGTGACATAAATGAACGATAAGGATCTGTCCAGGTGTGATACAGATTAGTTGCTATATTGGCTTAACCTGCCTGTTACGGAAGGAATAAAATCCTGTCTATAAGGGATTGTCAGCAGTGCTTAGTGCCATGCAACTGTACTGGTGGAGCTACATTATTCTCCAGTCATTGGCTGTTAAACCCTCTCTTGAGAGTCTGTTATAACTGTATTTTGTAAACAACCTAAACAGGTTGAGCAGATAACATCACTTGTTTCCGTAATGGAATTCTATCAAAATTATAATAGAAATTTGGGAGGAAGATTGGGAGGAGATGGTCGGAAGTGTGCAAGATTGGGTAGATCCTAAACCTGCACACTTCTGCCCACCTGTGTACAGTATACAGTATGTATCTCGCACCTGGGACTTCCTGTAGTCCAGCTCTCTCATATGGAGCACCTCTGCTCAGAATTCTGCATCTCGCTTTGTTGAACACAGGCCTGTCTTGCATTCGACATTCTCAGGACCATACTTTTATCACATTCATCCAGGAGCAGAGTCCCTCTCGCCTCACACCCAGCACCTGGGCCTAGGCACCTACAGAAATGGCTTCCCTCCATCATTCACCTTTCCTTCTCTGGTGTCCAACTGGTGGTTGATACAGGCCTTCGCCTCTTCCCCTCCCAAGCCTCCAGCCTCATAATGTATGTAGCCTTTTGTAGGATACAGCTCACAATTTGCTGTAATTCAGATAAATTCTACAAGCAGCAGTTCTCTTCCATCTTCAGTGTCAGACTACACTTCCAGTATCTCTTTCTGTTGTGGCAGTGTGGGAGTGGGAGGAGCCGTGTTGAGCACCGGTAAAAGTCGATGTCCCATCTGTGAGGGCACCAGTGTGAAGTTAGCGAAACCCCCCCCCCCCAAAATCAAACAAAAAGAAGAATAGAAAAATGAGCTGCTGTGTAACGCGGGGACTAGAGAGGATTAACCCTATTTAATAGGGTCCGGTCTGGGAGAGCAGGCAGGGAGCGCAAGGCCAAACTAAAAAAAACTCAACAAGTTAAACAGGGTCAGTCTTTCTTTCCCAGTAGAGATGCACGATGGGATAGGCAAAAAGAAAATAATAATAAGAAGAACGGCCTTATACTCCCCTCTGGGACTACCGGTAGAAGTTTCTCCCCTTCCAGGGGTGCCCTGCGTGTCCCTCTGGGGTGGTGTTCAGTGTGTCTTTAAAGAGCCCTCATGGCTGTAGCTCTTCCTTATACAGTCAGTACAGCTGTTACAAAGGCAATGCGTTGGCCTTCATCCGGGGCTCAGCCTCCATCTGAACACGCTCCCCTGTGTAGTGCCACACTGTTGACAGCACCTTCTGCTGCCAAAACAGATTTCCAATCTCAAACTATAGTAGCTCAAACAGCTACCTGCTAACCTGTAACCGGCTAACCTCCTTCTGCCCATCTAGCTACTCTTCTGATACCCAGTGCCTTCTGCTGCTCACCACTTCCTCTTCACCTAGTCCCCATGGCAACCGGAACAAACTCTATTATGACATTGTCGTCACTTACTCATACAGCACAGCTGGAAACTGAAAAACCAAGAAAATAACATCCTGCTCACCGGCACACATCAGCCAGTGATTCCTATTCCACCTGTTCACTGACACATGTTCTGGTGCTTCTCCGCATCCAAACTCACCTACTGTGTGTCTTACTGGTTTGGCCATTTGTCATACACACTTATTTCAGTTAAAAATCATCTCAGTTCCAAAAACTCCACAGCTGAACTGACTTGCTCTTAGCTCAATGTTTTTAACTCTGCATTAGTGTTTTTCAGGATTCTTTTCAGGGGTCTGGGCAGCCTCATGCTGTCTCTCGTCCCCTCTCCTCCTCCATCAACACCCCTGCAGCCAACCCGCTGGCTCAATCCTGGCACTACCGAGGGGGGGTCTGGGTAGTCACATCCATTCATTGAGGCTGCCAAATTCCCTCAACCAGACGAACTACGCCAAATATATTCTGCATGTCTTAATTCTTGCATTTATTAGGTTCTAACTGAACTGCTGAAAGAGCAATTGGCAAAATGGATATGTGTCTATCTTGAACTTGAGCTTGCAAGTATGCCTGATCTTTAAAAGCATGTGATCTATAAGATGAATTTGATTGATTATCTCCACCCCGTGACTAGGGCTGGATATCCCCGATGGAGAGCATGACTTCACCCCTCCCTGTCTGAGCACTGCCCCCTTCAGGACAGGAGAGGGAGGTGCTGTGAGGGGCTAGTCTGTAGAATATCAGATTTTGATTGCACCTGCTCTATAAACTTACTGTGGAGATTCCTAGTTCTGCCTGTAGGTGGGGATGAATTATTATGAATCATTAACAATAGCAGAGACATTAGCATTCTGTGCATGTCCAGGCAAAGGTAATTAATTGCCATAAAACTGCTGCTTTTTCCTGAAATTAGTGGAAACTGGAAATGTTGACTCTGATTGAAGCAGAGATGCTCCCAACGGAATTGCTTATCAAGTACTGCATTATTTACAGTGCCAGTGAAATGGGGGCTTATAAGGGCTGAGCACATCTATATGCTAATAGCAAAGACACTCAGTAAACATGTGGGTGGATTTATGGGATCACTCTAATACTTCTCAGAACTGCCAGGGAATAACAGCTCTGACACAATGAAAACTGTTTCCTGGATATTTACCTTGGTTATAGACTCATATTCTCACACTGGATGTCCCAGTATTGTCCTGAGTGACAGGTGATCTGGAAATGGAGTGCTGTTGCTCTGTCTGTGCCATAGTGCTGTCTGAAACTGACAGAATGGGCAGGAATAAGCTGTATATTTGGGCTGAAAATATAACATGAAGTGCTGACTTTTAGATCACCAGCCTGAGTATCAGAATGTTAGAAAGACTAGAATCCAGAGAATGGTATACAGTCGACCTCTGGTTTGACTGAATCCGAAATCTCCACCGGCAGCATGTGAAAGAATCCATGGATGGTACAGTAGCTTTACCTACTGGGATCTACTTTGAAGTACTGGAATTGCCATCCTGGATTGTGGGAGTGTGGAACAAGTTACCCAGCCATGTTGTTGAAGCAGAGGCCCTGGCTTCTTTGAAGAAACAGCTGGATGAGATCATTGATTCAATTAGTTACCAAATGAGCTAGAATGACAGAATGGCCTGCTCTCGAGAGTAGACTGTTGTATCCATCCATCGTCTAACCACTTCTTCTAATTCAGAGTTGCAGGGGAGCCGGAGTCTATCCCAGCAAACAACGCACACAAGGCAGGGTACACCCTGGACTGGATGCCAGTCCATTGCAAGGCACACAGAGGCATAAAAACACTCACAGTTAGGGCCAATGTTCCCAGTAGCAAATGAGTTTACCAGTATTTTTTGACCATGGGAGGAAACTGGGGCACATGGAGGAAACCCTTATGAGCAAAGGGAGAACATGCAAATTCCATGCAGACAGCACCCCAGATTGAACATCGAAACATAACATACAAATAACTGGTCCCATTCTGAGATCACATTTTCTCCAGCCATACAGGAGCAATACATTCTATGCTAAGGAGCTGAATAGAGACACTGGAAACTATGGAAATATGGGACTCCTGTTGTAAGGGCAGGGCTGGCCCTTATTTTCTGGGGCCCCTAGGCTCACCCCAAACTTATTTTAACATTGAAAGTAATAACATGAAATGTGAATCTGTTAACCTCTAGTAAAACACCTCAAGTAGTCTATGTGTCTAGCTACAAAAAATGACTTGTCTACCATTTGCTAGTTACATGGATCAGATAGACTGAAAACCAAATGAATTAGTACAGTGACTTGATCTGGTGTAGCTCTGTTTGGAGATTGCTTATCCTGCTCTTCTTCTCTGCACTTCCTTTTCTTGATAGTTAGGTGGGAAGAACGATAGGTACTGTACCACTGCAAAGTGAAACCACAGTTAGGAAACATCATTGAAAATTAGAGCACTTCTGCAGCAACACAGACCAAAGTGCTTTCAAGTCCTGTGTGAACTCAGCAAGCCTGTGGTTCCCCGGAGCCTGGCCTGACCAGACTAGAGGAGGCAGAACAATTCAGGCCACTAATCACATTATGGATGTTCGCCACAGTAAATTATCACAGCATTTTCGCATGACTGCTGTGGGATTATCTGACATTTGCACTGGCTGCTGTGGTTTAACATGCTTTGTGCTTTCCCATACAGGGCCATGAGACACCCTGGGATCCTAGAGCTGATGTGTGTAAGGAATGTAGTAGTGCACTACTGTTTTTTCACAGTCAACACCTTATAGCAGAAGTAATGTAAACTACCCACACAGGTGAACTAGTATGAAAATACAGGTCAGAGTAGTTCTGCTCTCTCTAGTCCTGTAGAACTGAAGGGTCTGCATGTCTTTAATGCACCTCTACTCATCATGAGTTTCTTCTTGGCCCAACTGGACTGTGAGGAGATGGTCTCTGGAGGCTATGGAGGATCTTCGTGGTGCTTTGGAGGCCACCGACTGGGATGTGCTGTGCGAACCACATGGGGACGACATAGACAGCATGGTGGACTGTGTCACTGACTATATTAACTTCTGCGTAGACAACACCATCCCCACCAAAGACGTACACTGTTTTTCCAATAACAAACCCTGGATTACCAGCGACCTGAAGGCTCTTCTGAATGACAAGAAGAGAGCCTTTAGGAGGGGAGATAAGGAAGAGGTCAAGCGTGTACAGAGGGAGCTAAAGCAGAAGTTAAGAGAGAGCAAGGACGCCTACAGGAGGAGGGTAGAGGATAAGCTGCAAAGGAATAGGGTGAGAGATGTATGGAGCAGTATGAGAGAGATCACTGGCTTCAAACAGGCTGGGGGTGCAACAGAGGGGAACCTAGAGATGGCCAACGAGTTGAACCAGTTCTTTAACAGGTTTGATTCTGGGTCCTCTGTGGCGCAACACCCATCCCCCCACAGCCACACGCTCCCTAACCCTTCACAGCTGCGACTGCCCAATACCTCCTCCATCCCCCCACAAACATGGCCGCCTACAGCCACAACCCCCGACGGCTACTCACCCACCCATCCCCCACAGCTGCCACTCTCCAACACCTCCGCCATTAACACCTGCAGCACTAAAAGCACTATGAGCACCAACCCCCAGGCCAGGCTGACCATCACAACTGACCAGGTGAAGAAGGAGCTGAAGAGGCTGCACGAGGGTAAGGCCGCAGGACCAGATAACATCTGTCCCAGAGTTCTGAGGGCCTGTGCTGATCAGCTGAGCGGAGTGCTCCAGCAACTGTTCAACCTGAGCCTGCGCTTGGAAAGAGTCCCGGTGCTCTGGAAGACATCATGCCTGGTCCCGGTACCAAAGAAAGGGCGCCCCTCTGTCCTCAACGACTACAGACCAGTTGCACTGACTTCTCACATCATGAAGACACTGGAAAGGCTGGTCTTATCCCACCTGAGACCCCTGGTCAGCTCATCACTGGACACCCTACAGTTTGCCTACCAGCCCAGTGTTGGTGTGGAGGATGCGATCATCTACATGCTGCAAAGGGCCTACTCACACCTGGACAGGGCTGGCAACACTGTAAGGATCATGTTTTTCGACTTCTCCAGTGCCTTCAATACCATCCAGCCCTTACTTCTAAGGAGGAAGCTGGAAGAGATGCAAGTCGATGCCTCCACGACCTCGTGGATCACTGACTACCTGACAGGCAGACCACAGTCTGTGAGACTTCAGAACTGTGTGTCTGAACAGGTAGTGAGTAACACAGGGGCACCTCAAGGGACAGTTCTTTCTCCATTCCTCTTCACCCTCTATACTTCGGACTTTAAGTACAACTCAGAGTCATGCCACCTGCAGAAGTTCTCAGATGACTCTGCAATTGTGGGATGTATCAAGGGTGAGCAGGAGGAGGAGTACAGAGGACTGGTCAGCAGCTTTGTGGAGTGGTGTGGGGTAAACCACTTGGAACTGAATGTTACAAAGACAAAGGAACTGGTGGTAGATTTCAGGAGGAAAAAGGTCAAACCTACTCCTGTCTACATCCATGGGAGTGGCGTGGAGATGGTGGACTCGTACAAGTACCTGGGAGTGCACATCGACGATAGACTGGAATGGTCTAAGAACACCGAGGCCATCTATAAGAAGGGACAGAGCCGACTCTACTTCTTGAGGAGGCTCAGGTCCTTCAATGTGTGTAGTAAGATGCTACACATGTTCTATCAGTCGGTGGTAGCGAGTGCCATTTTCTACGCAGTGGTGTGCTGGGGCTCGGGGATTAGAGCAGTAGATTCCAAAAGGCTGAACAAGCTCATCAGGAGAGCAAGCTCTGTCATTGGGTCTGACCTGGACTCCTTGGAGGTAGTGGCTGAGAGGAGAATGATGTCCAAACTAGAGGCCATCATGGACAACTTCTCCCATCCCCTCTATGACAGGCTTGCAGGAATGAAGAGCACGTACAGCAATAGACTGATTCATCCACGGTGCAACAGGGAGCGCTACAGGAGGTCATTCTTGCCGTCTGCCATAAGACTGTACAACGCATCCACCTTGCGTCTTGGCAGAGGCAACATCGACAGTGACCTGTATCTGGATTAAACGCATCTACACATCTACTGCTACATCTGTTCTCTTCTTCTTCTTTTTCTTTTTCTTTTTCCCGTTTACAACCACTTTCTGTGCAATATATGCCAGGGACCTGTGCAATACATTTATATTTATATCTACAGTTACATCTATATTTATATCCATATGTGTGATATGAGTGTGATATGATTTTCTGTGTACTGTTCTGTTCTAGTTTGTTCTTGTGCGTCTGGACTGTGAGTAACTCTTGTATTGTATTGTATGTATTGTACTATTATTATATAATTCGTTACATTGTGGCTGTGTTGTGTGTGTTAAGCTGCTGTTGCACTGCAATTTCCCTCACGGGATCAATAAAGTATCTATCTATCTATCTATCTTTACTGGTATACTGTAATGTATTAGTTTAGAGTTCATAGTCTTATTAAGTTCTGACTACACCAGGATTAACCTTTAAAACAAAAACAAGGAAGCGGAAGTAGTTCAACGTAATGCATAAATTATGTTTTCACTGAGAGCAGCATTATCACCCATAAGCCTGATCTCATCAGATCTCCAGCAGCCATATCACCCTGCAACTCACAATTGGCAACACACTAAAGTTAAAAGCAGGAGTGAGCCTGGTCAGTACCTGGATGGGAGACCTCCTGGGAAAAACTAAGGTTGCTGCTGGAAGAGGTTTGTGGGGGAAGCAGGGGATGCTCACCCTGCAGTCTATGTGGGTCCTTATGCCCCAGTATAGTGACGGGAACACTCTACTGTAAAAGGTCCTGTCTTTTGGATGAGACATAAAACTGAGGTCCTGACTCTCTGTGGACAATAAAAATCCCAGTGCGTTTCTTGAAAAGAGTAGGGGTGTATCAATCATGGCCTCCTAATAATCCCCATCTCTAAATTAGCTTCATTATTCTGTTCTCCTCCCCACTGATAGCTGATGTGTGGTGAGCGTTCTGGTGCACTATGGCTGCCGACGCATGCCAGGTGGATGCTACACATTGGTGGTGGTGGAGGGGAGTCCCCATTACCTGTAAAACACTTTGAGTGGAGTGTCCAGAAAAGTGCTATATAAGCGTAGGCAATGATTATTAATATTATCACAGCAGCTAAGACTGACTTGGCCTGGTCAGTACTGTGACAAGAGACTTCCAGGGAAAACCAGGCTGCTGCTATAAGTGGTGTTGGTGGAACAGTAGGTGGCACACCTTCCTCTGGATCAGGCATATCCAAACCCATGCCCCAGTAACTTAACAGGGGACACCGTGCTGTAAGAAGTACCATCTTTCAAGTGAGATATAAAACAAAGGTCCTGATTAATTGGTCATCAAAGATCCCTTTACTGTTGTTAACCCAAATGTGACAGCAAGATTCCACTCTGGGTTTGAACAATCCAGACTCTCTCTTTATTTCTACTGGTGAAATGGTGTAATGAATAAAAATAATAATAATAAGAAGAAGAATAATAAGAATAATAATAAGAATAAGACTTCCAGTAGTTTACACTGTAATATTTTCTCATCACCAGCAGAGGACCTTCCTGTCCATAGAACAGTCTTCCTGTTATCATCCATCACTTTGTGAGCATTTGTGCAGCACAGTGACTTTGAATGTGTGTTTTGTGTGTCTGAGTGTGTTTCTCTGTGTCTGGGTCTGTCCCTGTGTGTTTTCGTGTATGTGAATGTTTATGTGTGTGTGGTTGTGTGTCTCTCTGTGTTTATTTGTGTCTGTGTGTTTCAGAGTTTATGAATCTTTCTGTGAGGGAATGATTTAGACCACAATAACACTAACCCTTTGGATATTTGGATATTGTGTTTTGTTCCCTGGGGTGGGTTGGTGTCCCACCCAGAGTGCACCCAGCTTGTGCACGTTGCTTGCCAGGGGCAGCCATAATTGCAAGAAATGGTTAGAAAATGAATGTTTGGATGGATATTGTATTTTTATATTACCTAGTGGAAACTGGGCAAATATAACTATTAAGCATTTTTTTAAACCATATATTTTTGCTTAAAGGTGCAGCAGCGTGGAGTTTCTAGACTCACACCTGGAAGGTTGTGGATTCAAATTCCATGTGACACACAAATACAGAACTCTTCCCTTCAGGACGGCTTTTCCATGCTCATGGAATTTCGTTACAGATTTCAGTCTGTCTCTTATTGTTATTAACACCCATTTCAAAATACAAAGCCTGCCCTTACTTCTACTTTAATAACCTCTCTCTTCATTGTATCTGTAGAGTTGTGGTCATGCACAGTTTGGTAAGATAGGAAATTTGAATAAAAACAGAACATCTCTGATATGATCTGTGCAACCTTGTATGAAAGTCTAGATTTTCAGTACTGGCTGTGCATGGACTGCTGCTGTGGAGGAAGGGAATAGAACAGGACTTATGTGACATAATTGTATTGTGACTTAACCTCTCCTGCTCAGTGGTGATGATGATGATTGTTTGTATTATCTCAGATACACTTTACTTCATTCTTCACTGATTGTATGTTGTTGTAGTGTTAGGAATGGTAATGCAAAGTGGTAGAAAGACATTTCATTTTAGCTGGCCTCCAATTTCTGATAACGACACTCCACCAGCTTCCTTAATCTGTGAAGGGAGTGCGTGTGTCTGTAAAATGGAGCTGAAATTGGTATTCAGTGACACACAGCTGCCCACAGCAAAGAAGACATCTAAGCAGATTTTTTCAAGCAGTGAAAAGGAGAGGGAACTTGTCATTTTTAATTAACCCCCAGGTCACTCTCACTGTGGGCCTGCCCTTGACAGTGTCTCAGCCCAGACACTTCAAACTAAATTAAGAGAAAAGAAACAAACAGCTCCCCAACACAGTGACAGCTGAGGTTCTCCGAGGACAGGGACTGTTTGTCCAGCACAAGAGATAGGAGGATTGTTCATCACACCACGAACAACTCTTCTGTTTTCATCAGTTGTTTCATTAATGCAATATGCTATTTGTTTCTCCTATGTACAGTAGTTCCTTATCTATGCAGACCAGATCTCCATCGCTGGGACTAGGAAATGAGTAACACCAGTAACTCTGTCCGCTTGTGCAAAACACAGACATGTGCAAAGCATGAAGAGCAACAGCAGCAGCATGTCTTAGACTGATCCCCTGCCTCCTAGTCAGGCGTTCGTCATACTACAGCAGCTGTGATGAGGACATTGTTGGAGCTGTTCTTGTTTCCTGCTCCTCTCTTCCTCTGTCCTCCAGCGTGCAGGAGCTCTCACTCCTGACCATGCCTCACTGACTGAGGGAAGCCAGGGACCACCTGAGAAGGATCGATCTTTTGGCACTTGCACAGCTGACCTGGGATTTGGCAGAACAAGGGCTCAGAAAGAGAGAGGGTGAGCACCCATCAGAATGCCAGGCAGCTCTTTGATTTATCTTCAAAAAACTCTTAACAGGATGTGCAATTCAACTAAGACCTGAGCAAAGGTACTGAGAAGTCATAAAAACAGAAAATCCAGCATTACGGACATTTATTCTCTAAACGTGGCACATTCATTTCCTCAAGACACACTGAACGCTCAGCCTAATGGCTCCTCATACAGAGCCCAGAGTCAATACATTACTCCACTCCATTTACCAGGGGCTCACAGCTTAGTCACAAGCCGCAGTAATTTCATTTTTTTTTCCTCGTTGAATGCTTTTGCTTGGCTGAACCGCTTTGTCAAAGAAAGTCAACTCATCTGCAGAGCAGAAATGTTTGCAATGAAGTGAAGGGGCAGTGGAGCAGAAGGGTAATACTGTCAGCCAAACACATATCCAGAAGCTGCTGAAGTTGGGCATGTCAGTGGGTTTTTAAACATTTATGTTTGGTGCGGTGTTTCTTTTGCAGTCTCCCCCAGGCTGCTGCGTGCAAATCATCATGAATAATGTGGAAGGCGTCTCAGCTCCCCCTGCACACGTTCCTCCTGGGTGTCCAGGATACAGGATTGAAGAAGCCTTTAGTGTCCGTCATTTACTTTCCTGCCCTACTGGCTCTCGACCTCAGCATGAAGACCTGCCTGGCTCACTGTGTGAGGTCAAGATGACAAAGCCTGATTCCTCCTTCGCTCAAGCTAATGTGATCTTCATTGTTGAAAAAAAAACATTCAAGCATTTCGTTACCTGACATAACTGTGTCTCTCTGTCTACCGAATTCCTCCAAATGCCTGAGAGAGGTGTTGAGTTTCCATGTTAATAAAACAGATCTATCCCACATTTTCTGTAAAGCACGGGCCTGGAGAGAAGCTGCTGTAATGCAGGCTAGAGTTCCAGATGAGATGAGAAAGGATAGCATTAGGGTGTTTCTTCCTGTGTCTCCCCCATTACTTACACTTATATAGCACTTTTCTGGACACTCCACTCATAGCTCTTTATATGTAATGGAGACTCCCCTGTACCACCACCAATGTGCAACCCCATCAGGATGATGCAACAGCAGCTATAGTGCACCAGTACACATCAGCTATGATAGGGAGAAGAACAGAGTGATGAAGTCAATTCATGGATGGGGATTATTAGGAGGCCATGATTGGTAAGGGCCAATGGGAAACTTGGCC
The DNA here is from genome assembly GCF_055471065.1 of Atractosteus spatula. Taxonomy (NCBI): domain Eukaryota; kingdom Metazoa; phylum Chordata; class Actinopteri; order Semionotiformes; family Lepisosteidae; genus Atractosteus; species Atractosteus spatula. The sequence continues at coordinate 49,968,946 of NC_142706.1, forward strand.
AGGACACTGGGGTTACACCCCTACTCTTGACCACAGAGAGTCAGGACCTACAGTATGGTGTCCCCATCACTATACTGGGGCATTACGACCCACACAGACTGCAAGGTGACTGCCCCCTGCTGGCCCCACTAACACCTCTTCCAGCAGCAACCTTAGCTCTTCCCAGGAGGTCTCCCATCCAGGTACTGACCAGGCTCACGCCTGCTGAGCTGCAGTGGGTTGCCAGTTGTGAGTTGCTCATTGATATGGCAGCTGGCTATGGGCAGCTCGCATTGTTGATGGTATTTATTACACAGTGACACATTATGTATACTGAAGATATTAAAGAATAAACATTATAAGCGAAAGGAGGCCATTTAGTCAATTCACTTGTTTGGTAGGTATTAGCTAATCAATCCATGAATCTCATCCAGCTTTTTCCTGAGATAATCCAGGGTATGTTGTTCAACAACATGTCTGGGTACTTTGCTCCGGACTGCTATAGCCCTGTATGTCAAACAAAGTTACTTCTGTTCTGAGATTTTTGTGCATTTCCTCATAGGTTCTATCTGCCTCTCCTGGCTGGTTTTCACTGTTGATATATGTCTGAACATTGTAAATAATGCTACAAATGTCCCCCTTTTCACAGTCGGTTTACAGAGGTGAAGATGAAGATCCAGTGAACACACAATCAAGGCACTGAAACCCTGCTTCACCAGCACAGACGTGGGTGGTGTTTCAGTGGTCTCCACTGTGAGGCTGACTGAGGGTGAGTGAGGTCGAGGGGGGATGGGGGGAGTTTCAAAGCTCATGATGACAACCACAGCAGAGAAGGCAAGGCTCATCTTACCCTCTGAGTATCCAGGACTTCCATTAGTAAGAAAATGCCCAGATAAGTGGATAGAGATAAATTTAAGCTTGGCTATGAACAGCTTCACAGAACTTCTGTGTGTGCATTTTCTGCTTCATTAACAGAGCTTCAGAATCCACATGCATTGGAATAACTGAGGTACTATCAAATTGATAACAGCCAAGAGTATCTGGTCTGGAATGCATGAAAATGAAAGATCATAGAGATTGTGACTGCTTAATTCTGCATAGAGGCTAATCAATTAATATTTATTCACAAATGTTAAAACAGCATCCAAATTTAGAAATGTTAGCTTCTCCGAGAATAGATGTGATGATCGGGCACAGTTTTAGGGTGGGGTCTCTTGCTGTAGCTCAGATACAGTCAGAGACAGCCTGCTGAGCCAAAGCAGAGAACGCTTTCGACTGTAAAATCAGCCTGGGGTCATGGGAGGTAAGGATGGATTGATGCCTTGTCTTTAATCTCTGTCTTTGTCCTATTCTTCCCATGCACAAACGCTCTAACTCACATGTTTCTAATGACATGTACTTCCTGTCTTGAATTTCTTTGCTTTGCCCAGTCCAGAGTAATTTTCCTCTGGCTGGTATGATGTATATATTTTTGCTGTGAAATGCAGCAAGGATTAACTTCCCGCAGGCAGGCGGTTACAATAATTGATGAGCCTGTTAGCCTGCCCTGCCATTCCTTGGAGAAAAAGGCGGTGATTTCACACAGCTTCGTCAGAACTGCGTCAGAAGCAGAACAGCCGTGGGGAGCACAGAGCCGAGCCGACGCCTCAGAGGCGCTCAGAGCTCAACGAGTGACCGTGCAAGAAAGTACGACAGAAGTGCTTCGGGAAGATCACGGAAAAAACAACCGAGTTTTTAATATTATTTTAAAAAGAATAATAACAAAATATTTCGGTACCTTTATATGTAGATTTTCACATTTCTATTTGATCGACAAATTATAATAAGAATCCATTTTCAACTGAAAGGCAGGCATTCGAGGGCTGAGTCGCAGTGAAAGCCGGAGCTGTCGAGGGTACACTCAAGTGCTGGAATACAGGAGTGTGCTTTCAGCACCTCGGACAGAGCACCACGCGTCATGGCGCCAGTGATTGCAGAGGGAGCGCAGTTCGGTAAGACCTTTGATTTTCTTCACGCGCTATGCCTTCCGACGGAACGTAACAGGCTATCTGGATAGAGATTGCAGTTTACAATAACAGTTTACAGCGAAAGAAAAAGAATCGTTTCATTGTGTCTGTAGGGAGGCCACATTGAATGAAAATAATACCATTGAATTGAGTTCTAATTGCAAATTCCAGCATTTTTATATTTATTTTTCATGGCGTAATAATCGTATCAGCTATTGCCTTTATTTTCTGTATTTGTCATTAAAAGAAATCCCCCGTAAGTAAATGAGACGTATTCAGTTGTTATTTCATGCTGAGGACAAAGATAGGCAGATGACATGTGTTTGGATGAAAACCAAGGTAATTGGTAGATTTGTTTTGCTGCGGTTTTGGTTTGTAGAAACATACGCTGCTTTTCTACTCTTGGAAAGCACGATTGGAAGAAAAGAATTATGTTTTTTTGTCTGTTACGGGAAGACCTGCAGCAAGTAGGATGTGGATTCTGGTGTGGCTGCTGAATCCCCAGGATCGTGCAATTCTGAGTCACTGTAGATTCCTGCCCTGCTGTGTTACCTAGACCAGTGGACACGCTGTCTGCTTCTGCAGAGAATCTTCTGGGAGGGGGAGGTGTGTGAGGAGGGTGGAAAGACAGAGTAGCACATCACGACGTCTGACAATGCTGCTGCCCCAGCCTGGGTGGTGAGGGCTAGACACATAGAAGTTGATAGGGGAAAGCAGAGAAGAGAGAATCAGTGAGGAAGAGTGTAAACAAGGGTTAAACACACACGCACAGAAGACTCAGGGGACCTGTTTCAGACCAGTTGTGTTCTACTGATGTGTTGATTTCTCAGCTGCATTAACACAAGCTGCAGGCAACATGAGCCACGCACTGCACTGACGAAAATGGTTAATATCTTCTGATACATATAGACAGACGGACACCATCAAATGATGAATCATTTTCACTTCAGAGTGCCATTTCATAGTATACTCCATCTCATACGGATTTTCAAATTCAGGGCTCAACAGGGTATGGCGCAGTTTCATGTTACCTGACATGCATCATTCTGTACCTCAACAAATAAGAGGTACAGAACTCAAATCAATGTATTAATATGAATTTAAATCAATAATAAAATTTACAATAATATTCAAAAATTTCTATGAACCTCTCTAAGAAAGGTCTTAATACTAGTTGAAGTCATGATAGGGGAAAACAAAACAGATTGTGCACACAGGAACACACACAAACACACACAGAAACTGATGATTGCACATACAAACATGTACACAAACCAGCACTTACACACGCACGAAGCGACGCTTACACACAGATACTTGCACACACACACAAACCTATGCTTGCACACAGAAACTGACACTTGCATGCACACATAACCCAGTGCTTACACACACACACAAACTGATGCTTACACACAAGCCAATTCTTACACACACAAACATATACAAAATGACACTTAAACAGTTTCCTGAGCACTGCAACGCCACACTGGCTCTGTAGTCCCAGTTTGCACCTGCAGCCGTGCAGTATTCTCATGTCTGTTCTCTCCTGTGTTGTAGCCGAGGTCCCAGCCGCAGTGGGAATCATCAGTGCCTTCGGACTGGTCTTCACCGTCTCTCTGTTCGCATGGATATGCTGCCAGCGCAAATCAGCTAAATCCAACAAAACTCCCCCCTACAAGTTTGTGCACATGCTGAAGGGGGTGGACATCTATCCCGAGAGCCTCAACAACAAGAAGAAGTTCGGGGCTGATGAGAAAACAGAGTTGGCCAAGTCCACGCCCAGCCCTGCCAGCACCAAGACCGCCCTCCACCTGGACCTGGAGAAGCGAGACCTCAACGGCAACTTCGCCAAGCCGCACCCCCGCGTGCGGAGCTCCCCCGAGCTGGACATGCCCTCCCCGCATGGCTGCTTCCCAGAGGAAGGCAGGGAGCCAGCCTCCCCGGAGAGTGTGCCCTCCAGCAAGGCGCTAACGCCGGCGGACAAGCCCCCCGACCGAGAAGCGGGGCTGGGAACCCTTTTCTTCTCGCTCGAGTACAACTTCGACAAGAAGGCCTTCATCGTCAACATCAAGGAGGCGCACGGGCTGTCCGCCATGGATGAGCAGTCTCTGACCTCCGACCCCTACGTCAAGATGACCATCTTGCCTGACAAGAAGTATAAGGTGAAGACCCGCGTGCTGCGGAAGACCCTCGATCCCGCCTTCGACGAGACGTTCAGCTTCTACGGGATCCCCTACAGTCGGGTGCCCGAGCTGGCTCTGCACTTCATGGTGTTGAGCTTTGACCGCTTCTCGAGGGATGATGTCATCGGCGAGGCTCTGGTGCCCCTGGCGGGGGTTGACCTCTCGGAGGGGCGTGTCCTCATGACCCGTGAGATCATCAAGCGCAACGTCAGGGTAAATAGCGATTCTCGGGAGGGAGGGGGAGTCCGCACAACACTGTCACACAGGGACAGAAAACACGCAGTGATCAAACGCATTTCAGAAACAGAGCTTGTGCGCTGTAATGAAACAGAGACAAGATAAGCAGAGGAGGTTGTGATGGCAGTTTATTTAAGTCTCAGTATTCAGAAACCTTAGATGCAAGGAAAACATCATCACAGTGCATGTATTTTAGCATAACAAATAGTTGAGAATTCTCAGTCTTAAATATTAAATGAATATTAAATGAGTAATAAGTATTAAATATTAAAATAGTATTAAATAGAACCTATGACATTAGAACACACCTTTTTACAGAATGAATCATGGGTCCCTGGAACTAATTACCAAATAATTTTTAAGCTATTTTCTGCTTGGAGACATTTTTAATTGCAATTTCCTAAATAGAAAAGATGGATAGAACGGCCTACTCTCATACTGTATGATACCTTCTTCGATATTTCGCTATTCAAGATGCCATATATGTATATAGTTGTGTAAAAGTATTACACAACTAAGAGAATTAAGTGATCTTCAATTCACATTGATCTGAACCTTTAAAAATGTGATAGCCATAACACAAGGTCAGCTAAAGAAGAGCAGTCAATATGAAGGGCTGTGGTAGCTAATCCATCACATTTACAAATCAAATCTAATTGACTCTTTGTCAGGTCTTCTTTTCAATATGTCCATACAGTTAAATGGCTGTTTTGTATACTACAAAATACATATCAAGATCAACTGTTGGATTAAAACAAAACAGATACAACTTCAGTAAAGGATTGTTACAGGAATGTTTTGGCTTCAAGAGGGATTAATACAGAAATCAAATGAACAGTGTAAAGTGATTTTTTTTTAAGCTGTGTGTATATGTTTTTCTAACCATTTCAGAACAGACAGCAATATGGAAATTACAAAATGAAATCATTTTTTCTTTTACGTTGGATTAAGGTAAAATATAAGCGAGGGTGAACACATGTTCGGAGACTCTCCAAGAAGCAGATAAATGATTGGTGAAGAAATGAAAAAGATAAATAGCTCTGGAGAAAGGCAGCAATATCACACTGCACATAGACATGAGGAATACTGATATTGAAGGTGACGAGCTCTGGTTTTCATTCCCTCTCTCTGTGTCTCTGCAGAGGTGTGTGGGCAGAGGGGAGCTCCTGCTGTCTCTGTGCTACCAGTCGACCACCAGCACTCTGACCGTTGTGGTGCTGAAGGCACGCCACCTGCCCAAGACCGAAGCCTCCAGCCTCTCAGGTACAGCTCAGGATATGGGGTCCCTCGAGGCCTTCTGCCTCTTAAACCATCAACAGCTGGGAGGCAAGGAAAGGGGGAAATGACCACAGTTGAGACAGTAAATAAAACTAGGTGAAAAGCACCCAGGTGGACTGAAGATCAGAAAACCCTACAGAACCAGACCTCAGAGACGTACTTTAACCATCTTTGTCAAACAATAGCAAAATGTCTGATTTATATGATATGTCTGTGATAGGAAGAAGATATATCGTTTCATATATCGTGCTTCAGGCTGCTCACTTTTGTGTTCTTGGTTATCGAGACAAATGTCTGGCCTTCATGTGCCAGAGTGGCTGGTCCACCCTTCTTTTCGGTATTTTGACACAATGCTCAGACTCAGCTGTTTCCTTGCGTAGAGCTGGGTCAGGAGTGTGCATGTCGCTTTGCCAAGGTCAGGGTGCGCTGCAGTAAACCAGGAAGAGCAGCAGATTCTCTAGAGGAAATGCAGAATAAGTGATATAGTTATAAAGCAATTTCAAGAACTGGAACCTTCCATTAGAAGATGTAGGAGCTGTACAGCTGTTCAGCCTCACCTGTACAGACTGAGGGAAAAAATATCAGATAAATACAGGCTACCAAAGAACTCCAGTAAATTAATTCCTCTCAAAGGCATCCTTTGTAGCTTTGAATTTAAAAGAACATACGGTTCCCTTCTTTAGTGTTTAGAGTTCATTTTCACAGTCACTCTGCAGGGTCTCAGGGCTCTGTGTTAATGATTTCCACTTCTCTTGCTCAGTTCCACCTTGCCTGTAGATAAAACAGCCAGCTAGAAAGGCCTGTAGCAACACTACAACAAGCAGTGAGACTGCTGTATGCTTTTTTCTTTGTTATTAAAGAACCATACAACAGGTGATCAATTATTTAAGACAGTATTGGATGAATTTACTTTTTGTATAGATCATTTCAATAAAAACAGAAAATCAGTGAGAGGCTAGAACAGTTATTCATAATTATTTTCATACCAGCTGTCGGGTGGCCTCACAGACTAGTGAATTCAGAATCTAAACGCAGTATCAGTACTCTCCCCTCTTCTTGAAAGCAGAGACTAAGGGCAGAGAGCCCTGGCACTGACAATGGAAAACTGCGCATAATTTCCTAGCACAGCAGGGCCCAGGAAGCAGTGCGATTCATAAAGAAAGAGCTGAGCCAGGGGCACGATGGGCAAGCTCTGCTGCCCCAGGGCACAGTCACTGCCTGACTGTATTCAAGACCATGGGGGAAGTGCAGGCCTGGAGTACAAAGATTGTTTCATTATTTATCATTCTCTCTCCTCCTGAGGGGGGTTATTGAACATGTGATGCCCTGCCAATCAATCAGCAGGGAAACTGCTCAGACTGCATTGCACAGCGAGTGGAATCATTCCCAGCTTTACAAGCAGCAGAGCATTGAGTATCAGCCGGTATCAGGTGCTGCTGAGCTCAAGCATCCTGCCTTCATTTGAATACATTAGTATTGACAGGAATAGGAGGTTAAAATAATATTCAATACAGTGCTTTCGCGATCCATCGGTATCAGTAGGACAAGCGCCTTTGACTGGTAAAAGCGCATCTGGTGTGGTTTCTTCCCTGATCCATGACTGACGCCCCCTCTGCCCTCCCCCACAGACCCGTACGTCAAGGTGAACCTCTACCAGGGCAGGAAGCGGGTGTGCAAGAAGAAGACCCACGTGAAGAAGAGCTCCCCCAACCCCGTCTTCAACGAGCTCTTTGTGTTCGACATCCCCCCGGAGACGGGGCTCAGCGACACCAGCGTGGAGCTCCTCCTGCTCGACTCCGACCGGCTGGCCCGCAACCAGGTGATCGGCCGGCTGCTGCTGGGCGCCAACGCTGAGGGGACAGTGGGCGAGCACTGGCGCGAGATCTGCGACCACCCTCGGAGACAGATCGCCAAGTGGCACACGCTCTCCGAAGGCTAGAGCCGCCAACCACGCCCCCCCCCATTGCGACCGCTGCTGACCAGCCAGCCCAGGTCACGTATGCCAGAGGGAGTTAATTAATAATCGGCTCATGAATTATCCACATTATTGGGTTCAGCTCCTCAAAGAAGTGTCAGCACACCTGGCCATCAACGATCCAAAGACAGTCACTGAATTCTCAATAATGCCGCTTCATCTTCACTCAATACATCCTGACCTTGTACAGCTGATTGTCTGATTATTATTGTGAACTGTTCTTAGCAGGAAACAACAAGCAAAAAGCATCTTCGACTATACCGTGTTTGTTATTTTTTTATCAAAGCAATCTTTTGTTTGTTAATTTATTTATTGATTTCTCGTTTTTTGTATTTTTATGATTGTTTTGTAAGTACAAGTGGTATTTCACATTTCATGCCAATTGGAAAGCAGCCTAAATTAGGCTGCCGTTGGTCCCTGAGATACCCGGAGTGAGAGAGAGAGAGAGAGAGAGAGACGGAATGAGCAGCAGCTGTGAAGGAGAGGCTGCGAAACTGAACTGTTCGGTCCTCTAAACTGTGAGCACAGAGGCAGGTTGAGAATGTACATGTACCTGAATATAAACCATGTCCAATTCTGAGAACACAGCTGTCGCAAGTCGTGTGAATTACTAGTGCTGTCGTTTCACTTGTCTGAGTGGTGTGGGGTCAGTACAAACTGATTCCCTGGTGTGTTACTCACACATCACGTACAGGAAGTACATTCTTGCACAGGTATTCTTGCACAACCAGGTTTCATTTACAGTTCCCCTCACTTACAGTTAATTCTGCCCTGAGAATAACCTGCCTTTATTCTCCAAATAAAAGCCCTTCTGGCTGTAATGTCACTCACCATTGCTGTTCTCGCACCTGGGCCTCAGTTTTCTGGGGAGACTTGTGGTTTTGAAAACATATTGCCACAGGGTCCTGTACAGAAGCTTTTAGAAATGATTCTCTCTATAGCACAATGACTTGAGAGTAATCGTGACTGACATGACGCAGACCTATTTCCTGCCTACATACTGCTGCTCTCATGCAGTAAGTGGTAGTGAAAGGAAAAACGTATTGTACAGGGTAGAATAGGGCCTGTAGCACAATGCAGCTGTAAGGAGAGTGGGAGATTCAAGCACGGTCTCTCACAGCTGCTTGTGAACTCTGTTTACTTCCTTACAGCGTTTTTTGGAAACTCAAATTAAGAAAGGTAACTATGGTAAATTTGAATGGAAAACTATTTTTTTCCAGTACAGTATTCAATTTGGTAAACTCACATAATGTGCTTTCAGTATTTTTTCTTCTGATATAACCATGCTTCATTTAGGGTAATTGCACAAGACAATGAGCATAACACAGTTTCTCATAGCTTCTTTCCATTAGGACAATTGGGAATGCTTTCTGTTGTAAAATCCAGTATCTCCCCACAGTCTAGTGATTGTATGCACGGTGAATGATAAAACAACATGGAAGCACAGGAAAAGGACAGGATTTCCCACATATATATATAGGATTCAGTAATTATTTCTGTTAATTCAATACTTTCCTGCTGCTTCAAAACATGTAAATACATACCCAATAAACTGCACCAATAAATGGATTCTTTTCTCTCATGCCAACTTTATCAAGATTATAGTGCCTAGATGGGTTTAGATTATGGCCTGGTGATGCAGGGGTTAGCAGGGGGTTAGCAGGGGTTAGTTTTCTTACAGAATCCAGGAACATTCTGGTAGGTTAATTGTCCTGGTGGACGTGTGTGTCTGTTTGTGTCTGTGTGCCCTGTGGTAGATGGACATCCTGTCCAGGGTATATCCTGCCTTGCTCCTGTTGCTTGCCAGGATAGGATCCGGCTACCCCCGCAACCCTGTATTGGATAAGATTCCATTAGAAAATGGATGGATGGAAGATTGGATGTTCGGATTAACTGGTGTCTGTGAATCAGTGCTCTTTCAAGCAGATTGAGTAGTGCCTGCCTGTCCCAGTAAAAATGCTTAGCAAAACCTGCTTCTGGCTCTATTGCATCAGGAGCACAACTCAAGACCATAAAGGTAGTCACTTTCCTTCTTTCCCAACACTGAAGAAAACAGACTTCGGGGACTATTGTACACTCATCATGTTAGGAATAAATAGGCCTTCAAATGTTAAGAACAGAACTTGTATTTTCAGGGAAAGTTCTCATCCGGATCTTCCTCTCAGCTCCTGCACCTACTGATGTGGACTTTGGACAACTATGAAAGTACTGAGCTTTCTTACCTAGGTAGAAAAATAAGCAGTCAGACAAATGCCGTAGTCTCTGAAGATATCAGGTCACTGAGCTGTACAATGTGAGCCAGACCAAAGCCTGCATGGGTAGCAGAGCCAAGGCTCATTGCAGTGCAGGCTGTACCCATCTGAGCAGACAGCTGGGAGAACACAGACACTCCGAATGAAGCCGAATCCCCTTCAGCTGGCTGAGGTCCATACAGCCTGAGGTGAAGCTTATGAATTAGAAGGTGCACAGAGTGTTATCCACCCTAAAATTTAAGGATATAAAAAGAGTTACAGATGAGGAAAATAATTTTCATCCTGCCTTGTTCATTTAGTTACTCAGTGACTAATTAATCCCTCTGGACTGAATTAAATTCTCAGTTGAAGTCCATTTGAGCTACACGGCTGTGTATTTTTGTTCCAGACAAATTCACATCTTTGTGTTTGTGCTCACCATGACAATAGCACAGAAAAGGCATAGTCAGAGGAGTAGATAATTAGAAGAATAATGGTACATCCTACATTACCTACATTAATGACAGCCGAAATGCCACTCAGAATTACAATGCTGCTTTAATGTACAGTTCTCCACCCCCATCACCCCCATCCTCCTCCGTCAGCTTTCTGAATAAGTGCAGGCAGTGTGAGTCTTCGCTTGCAGAAGCACCACATCACCCCTCCTCCCTCCAGGAGCTCCGGAGCCCTGTCATTCCAATTCTGACATCATTTTCTATTCATAATGTGGCTCTAGAGCAATGACATGACATTCTGTTCCTGTGGTCTTAATGTAATCAGCGGGTTACTCTGCAAAGCTTCTCCCTGTAGTAAACTGACATCTTCTAACATCTCTAGCTCTGTAGACAACTTTCTTCCCTGAAACAGGGCTCACAGAGAAAGAGAGAGGGAGAAAGTATGAAAAAGATAGAGGAAATGCTCTCTGAGGTGTAAAGACACCATAATCCCAACAGAAAAAGAAAGAGCCACTGTGAAGTACAACACAACTGATGGTTTGTATGTGAAGAGCAATGTTTTTCAATCACAGAATCACAGATCACTAGTTGTGCAAAAGGAGTCTTTAAGAATCTTCTTCTTTGCAGGCAGTGCTGATCAAGCCCTCTTTGATGCCCACACAGGGAAAGCTAAAGGCTTAGCTGGCACCCTGGCTGCAGCGTGCTTTTTCTATTTGGCACATCTGCCCTTTCAATAAGAACAGGAGGCGTGTGCCCAAGCTGCCCAGAATAACAACTGCTGCACTAGTGCAGGGCAGCATGTGGTCTCTCTGTGAATGATGCACTGAGTGAAGAGCTACATTAGCAATGCACTGCACCTGTTGTGAGATCACTGCTATCACAGCAGGCTCACTGCACTCTATACACAGTAAAAACACAGAGCCACTGACAGAAAATGGTCATTAAGAAACAACAGCTCAAGTATCATATGGACATAAGAGTTTTTACAAATGAATAAATGGTTACAGTTTGCAGTTTTATTCAATACTATAAACAGAGTGCCTGATTCAAGAGTCAGACTGGTTCAATACTGTGCAGAGAGCCTATTTCCAGAGTCATTCTGGTTCAATATTGTGGGCAGAATGTCTGACTCCAGAGTCTGATTGGTTCAATACTGTGTGCAGAGTGTCTGATTCCAGAGTCTGATTGGTTCAACACCATGTGCCGAGTGCTTGATTTCAGAGTCCGTCTGGTTCAATGCTGTGTGCAGAGTACCTGATTCCAGAGTCAGTCCTGTTCAGTACTGTCCACCATGGTCACTGTGTCCACAGACTTTGCAAATATGCAAATATGAAAGATATTTAATAACAGTAGAACATGGTAATCCCACTCAATGAACTGCAGAAATGGATTACACAGAAATAAAATATTTACTATTTGAGAAAATAATAATAATAATAATAATAATAATAATAATGGAGCTATACCAGGGGGAGCATAGTCTCCTGGTAGGGTCACCCAAGTCGACAGGTTGACGAGTAGAGGCCAGACTAAGTGCAATCCACTTGAATAAATTATGATTACTGGTAATAAAGTTTTCTCATGCCACATTGCTCATCACATGGATAAACAAGGAGTGTGTCTCCCAATGAACGCCGAACAAGTTGGGGTTGAAAAATGGAAAATTATTGAGTTGGCACTTCTTGTAGATCAAACTGGTCACCACACCGAGAATACTCAATGTGGTCCAATTGATAGTGCAACTAGACCAACAAAACCAGTTCAGATAATAAAATGTAGACAGAACTGGACACATAAAGACAACTGCAACAACAACAATTATAAAAACAACAACAATAAAAAATACACAAGATAAACACGATGAGAATCTGTAGATGGTGGTACTAAATACAGTAGGAGCAGAGGGGTAAAGAACGGAAACAGTTAAGTAAAGGCTCTTCTAAACAAGACGTTTTTAAGTCTTTTAATGCTTAACGTTTTAAGTCTGGATTTGAAGCAGTTTAGAGAAGTTGACTCTTTGATATCCTTAGGGAGAGAGTTAAAGAGCTGGGGGGCATAACAGGAGAAGACCCTGTCCTGCATAGAGTGTAGATGGGCTTGGGGGACAGCTAGGATACCAGAATTAGAAGAGCGAAGGTTGTGAGGTGGGGAGTAGGGCGATAATAACTCAGATAGGTACTGAGGTGCCAAGTAATGCAGAGCCTTTTAGGTGAGCATGAAGATTTTGAAGTCGACACGAAACTTGACAGGAAGCCAGTGCAAGGACTCCAGGATAGGAGTAATGTAATCACTTGCACTAGACCTGGTCAGGATCCCGGCTGCCGAATTTTGGACATACTGGAGTTTGTTCAATGTAGATTTAGATACCCCTGCGGTAGAGAATTGTAGCAGTCAATTCAGGAAAATAAAAATGTGTTGATCAGCTTTTCAGCCACAGTTAGTGATAACATAGGGCGTAGTCTAGCAATATTTCTGAGGTGAAAGAAAGATGTTCTGACAATATGCTGCACATGTGGGTCGAATGTCAAGCCTGAAATATCACACCAATTTTTTTCAATTTAGACTGAAGCTCAAGTACAGTACCATCCACAGATAGGGTTACAGGACTGGCTTTACAAAGTTGATAGGGGCATTGGGGGGTGCCAATAAGCATGACTTCAGTCTTGTCACAGTTAAGATGAAGGAAATTTTGAGACATCCAAGCTTTTATGTCAGAGATTAAATTAGATAGAATAGAGACAGCCTCATCAGTGTCAGGTTTGGTATGGGTGTATATTTGAGTTTCATCAGCGTAGAAATGGTAGTTGAGGCCATGTGATCTTAATAGCTGACCAAGTGGAAACATGTACAGTACATGCTGAAAAGTAAGGGGCCCAGTATTGAGCCCTGAGGAACACCAAATTTAACGAGACCCATTTCAGACCATTTCCGCCAAGAGAGACAGAGTGAGAGAGATGGGTGAGGTAAGATTTGAACCATTTGAGAGCAGTTTCAGAAACTCCAAAAACAGTTTCAGGACGTGAAAGTAAGCTACATGGTTCACAGTGTCGAAAGCAGCACTGAGATCAAGAAGAAAGAGGACAGAAAGAGAACCAGAACCAGAAGCTATAGAGTCGTTAGTGACTTTGACCAGTGTAGTTTCTGTGCTGTGAAGTTGTCAGAAGCCAGCTTGGTGGGGTTCGAAAAGGTTATTTGCAATGAGGTGGTTATGTAACTGAAAATTGACAGCACGTTCTAGACTTTTTGCAAGAAAGGGTAAGTTAATGTTAACTAATCAAGGTCACTCTGCACATATCTACAGTATGTTCCTGTTTTGGCCTGAGAACTATGTTGCACATGGGTTGGCATGTCAGAGTCTCTCCAATAACAATAGAAGAATAGATTGACAGAAGAGTGGGCTGCCAGCACTCTCATCTAGCCAGGTCTGGAGGAATTAATTTTGTGCATGTTCATGTTAATTAGAATAAATTTGAATTTACTGTTTAAGCACATATATGTTCACTGTTTTATTATTTTTATTGTTAGGTGATGTAATTATCATTCATATGAATTGAAAGTCATTCTTACGTCTATTGCAGCTCCCAGGGAGTGGCTTGTCCTTCAGTACTGTGTGCTCTTTAAATCTCCTTCAGTGCCGATGTTTAGATTTACATTGCTAGAATGTTCAATTTGCTTCACTTCAGGGGACCCATCTCAGGTCTGCTGATGTTCACAGATTTCAAATTAAGCATTATGAAGTCATTGCTCATTCCTGCATGGGAAGATAAATATTACTGTCATTGGTTTTAGCAGTGATACTGAAGGTCGTTTTTGTCATGCGATCGTGATGCTTAATAGTATTAAACTGGATTGATCTCCTACTTATCTGCATAGAGGAAAGACAAACACTTAAAGCACTTGAAAAACTTTGATCCACAGTTTTCTTTTTTACCTCATTAGACTTTGGACTCTATGGGGAAATACTCCTTAAAGTAATTCAAAATCCAGGACTAAATGCCTGTTTATCACTTATTACTGTATGTTATGTCCCTTCCCTGTCCTTTTATCCCATGTTTTCCTCAATGTCTTCCCTGTGTCTTCCCTGTCCTTTTATCCCTTGTCTTCCCTGTGCCTTCACTTTCCTCTTGTGCCTCTGAATGCTTCCAAACCTTTGAGGAAGATGTCAAAGCAATGATGCCTCAGGTTTGAGAAATACTTGTTTCAAGAACTAGTTGTCAGGCAGACACACAACTGACTATATTTTTGTTTCTTCATCTTTGCAGCAGTACATTTCCACTCCTGTCATATAGCCACTCCTCAAGCTGTCTCTTTTCACATGAGTTTACTTCCAGAAATACCTGTAATACATGCTGGTGTTTTAACTCTTTATTCTGTGTGATGAAACTATCTTAAAACATCCCTCTAACAGTCTGATCTTTAAGAGATTAAAAACAACAATCCTTAAATTAGCCCTCAGTTTTCATGGGAACCTATCAGATGCTTTATAGCGTTGTTGTATTGTTTTTTATTTCTAACTTGAAGAAACACAGTGAATGGATTTCTCAGATAAAAACTAAAATCCTGCAGTTAGAAGCAGAACAACATCATAATGTGAAGATTAAGGCTGGAAACCTGTCCAGTCTGAAAGGCAAAAGTACACAAGCAGATCTACTACAAACCTGCTTAAGACCCTAGTCGGTTACTTGCACAAAATGGACAATAACAGTATTATACTATTTGAGCATGTTAATAAAGCTTTCCAAGGCTATTCTTCTCATCTCTATAATTCTGAAATCAGTACAGACCTGGCCAAGATTAAGTAATTTAGTTAGTAGCCACTCAATCTCTGCAGAAAATGAAACTGTTGTCTTAGATAAATAAGAACAGTTTGTAAATTGAGGAAGCCATTAGACCCATCTAGCTAATTAATTTTTTCAGTAGCCAATTGATTGGTCGTCATAGTTTCTTAAACAAAGTTAGGATCCTGAAGGCTGTGAAGCTTTCCAGACTTCCACATACTGTAGCTTTGGGTAAATAACTACTTTCTGTTTTTTAATTTTAAATGCACTTTCCCCTAGTTTACACTTGAGTCCTCTGGTTTGTCTTTCACAAAGACTGATTTTGAAGTAGCCCACAGTTGCCTCCAATGACTTGGAGAATTTTGAATTCTTGAGTCATAGTCTTATCTCCTCATTTAGCCTGTCGGCGTAATACAGGCACAATGGGAACAACTGTATAGTTTTCAATTCAATCTAGAATCTAGAGCATTGATATAAATCCGGAAGAGCAGTGATCCTAATATACATGTAGATCCCTGTGGTACTGTATTTTGCAAATTACATCACTCCTTATCTGTACTCTCTGTTTAATGTCCATTTTCTTGTTCTAAATGCAAGAACATGAATTTCCTTTATGTATATTGAGATTTTATCTAATGTGAAGAATGTTACCCAAACACCTTTTGAAATTGTAAATACTGCACATCATAGGATATGATGCACTACTGCTGGTGCTTATTCAAAGATCTCTAGCAAGTTAGCTAAGCCTAACATTCCTTTTCTAAATCTAAGTTGACAATCTCCTAGATTCCTAACATACGGAAGATTTTCTAGTTTATTCCTCAATTTTGTTTTTCTCACTTTATATGTAGTTGGGTTGCTGGTTAGTAATTACTTGACTCAGTTTCATTTTCTATGTTCATGGATGGGTGCTACATCAGAAACACTCTAGGCCATTGCTATTATGCCTGTCTTGAGAGGTCGCTGGAGGTGTTTCTTAAAGGCCTGTAAATAACATCTCTTGTTTCCTTATGTAGTTAAGTAAGAAATTAATTTTAAGTGCTTGTAAGTTGTAGTACCTGAAACATTTCTGCCTCTTATGTTAATACTATTTAATATTGAACTTTGTTCTTTCGATGCCTGGAGTAAGGTATTGAATTTTTCCATGGTGCATACTTGAGTGAAATATTCATTTATTACATCAGACAGTTCCCTTTCATCATCTAAAATTTTCCTAAGCTTATTTTTAAACACTCCATGCTTTACTTTTTTGAATTACTATCTATTGTAATACTCTCTTCAATCTATGTCTTGGCCTTTCTAATACACTTTTCACCTGAGTTTACAGTTCATCAAACCTTTCTTTTATTAAGCAATTTATAAAGTGCTTCTCTTAATATGTTTCATGTTTGAGATTAGGCTTGTTCTGTGCACTAAGAAGCTGGCGCACTCTTTACTCCACAGCTTTAATGTCCATCCTATCCCATTCTACCTTTCTTTATTAAGCTCTGTCTCACTCTGCTTTGCTGGTAATATAAACCTTTGAATTGCACTCCGCTTGTACAGTTTCAATCCACACCATGTTATGATTGTTATTCTCTATTGGATTACTCACGTCTGTTTGTTTCATCTGTCTTGATTGTTGATGGGATCAATATAGCCATTCCCTCTCGTAGGTGCTCTGACATACTGTGTAGGAAAGCAGTCATTACACGTCTGGCATTTCATTTCATTTACTGTGCCTTTTGACCCCTTTAGATTGTGAGACCCATGATTCAGTTAAGATCATTTCTTCTGCCTGAATGCATCATTTGAAGTAAAGTGACACATCACTCCCTTTTCCAACTTTTCTGTCTCTCCAGAACACTGTGACCACTAATGCAGTATTCATCTCCATTGCTTTCCATTAGCCATTATGCAGGGATTAAATTACATGATAATCCCCTACTGATGTACTAGTTTCTATCTCAAGAGTTTGTGTTCTAGTACTCCTTTTCTTTTCTTCTTTAGTTCTTTTTATTTTAAAAGACTGTGCTCCTTGGTAGGATACTCATTATAAAAATGAATATTGATACATATGCCCACTACACATCCTGTTATAGACACCCGGAGAAGGCTCCACAGCCAAAACGTTGTGTTTTCTTTCTTCTCTTTTCAGCATGGAATAAACCTTTTACTTGCTCCTTTGCAGCCTACGCATGCTGACGCAGCTACCCGCCTGAACTACTTCTGCCTACTTCTGCTGCGACCCACTATGGCTTCCTTTAAATCTTTTTCTAGATCTCTTTATCGTTCCTCTTCCTCCCTGGGCTACTTTCCCCCCTCTGTTTCTAAACCATCATTCCAACACCTGAAGAAGGCTCCACAGCCGAAATGTTGTGTTTTCTTTGCTTCTCTTTTCGGCATGGAATGAACCTATTACTTGTTCCTTTGTGGTCTACGCATGCTGACATAGCTACGCACTTACATCAAAATTATTACTAGTTGAATATGAAGGGCGTAGAAAACCTCAAAACTCTTCTTATGCCTTTCAGTACCACTGGCAGGACATCTCTACCACTGCATATTCCTATTCGGTGGCAATCCCCAGGGTTTATTTCTAAAAGTATTTAGATCTCCCTTAAGGAGACCCTAAATGAAATTAAAGCAAATATGACTAGATTATGTGACAGTTCTCACTTCTTTACAGAAGTTTCTTGGGATCTGATTGTACCTCATTTTAAATCCTGTTACTGGAGTTTTGACTTGAGGGTGTTTAAGACATGGTTGGATTTGGAGGCCATGGTTTTATGGTGAGTGAGGAATCTTTAATTCAGCCTATTAGACTCCTAGATTATTTATTTGCTGCTCCCAAGGGCAGGACTTTCTCCCATCAAATGATTCTGGCTATCATAAACCCTCTAGAAATTTGGAGGAAAGTCAACCCACTGCCTGGTGGCATTTTACACTAACTGCTGAGTCTATTTTTCCTCACTTTGGTCTACATCTTGATGACATCTTTGATGACAACAGTGCACGTGTCAGGACCTACAGTAAGTGGGACTGACTCACAGAGAAATCTACAGAAAAGGATACAGCAAGATTTTCTTGTGAATTGTGCTGGGTGAAGGGGTCTGCTAATGTTTTTTTTTATAATTTATTTTATGATAAGTCGAGTGGGAACTAAATCTCATTTACAATGATGACCGGGAGACACATTGACACAACTGGGCCTTACCAGAGCAATTTAGGTGAAATATCTTGATTGAGGGTGTCATCCCACCCGGGCCTTGAATCCACCGTTTGGCCTAGAGAAAAACCCTTGACCTTGACTGCTTGTACTTAGGGGTGGATCTCCTGCTGCTGTAGGTCTTTAGGCTTGATGATTACTGGTCAAAGTCTGGAAATAAAATCTCTTTTACAAGGTTGGGTGGAGACTTAAATTGACTTAAACCACTCTACTGCATTTGCATTTATTGTCCTACAGACAGGCTGCCCTTTGTTAAAATACTATAATAGCATGGGTATGTGATTCACTTCTCAATGGAATGATTTTCTTCCTTTTTTTTCTTTTTTTGCATTTTTGTGCATCTACAGTATGATAAATTTGCTTTTTGTGTCATCCTGTTTAATAGTTTGATCGTGCCTTCTCACGGTCACCGTGTCACAGGCTGGTAGCACTGGGGCCCCTAGATACAGGAGTGAAACAGCTGTTGGAAAGTTAAAGGAGCAGCAGTGCCTGCAAGGGACCAGTCTAACCCTCAAAACACTCACATCACCAGGGACTAGCTGCTCTCAAGCACACAGCTCATTGCACTCTTTCAGAGCATGTAATCCGATCTTTATGAAGCTCTGAAACTCGGTAGAATCATTTCCCCCTTTATTAACACATTAACACACACTGTGGCAGCAGCGGTTTCCATGCCAACCATGCAGTGAGATGAAAGGAGAAGAGAAGGAGGGTCTGAGGCTGAGAGTTTACAGAAAGGAGAGGAGTCTGAGGCAGGTACCTGTACACAGAGAGCGCCGGAATGTTCCAGATGAGATGCCGTAGCAGTCATCATCATCATCCACACAAACTGGGGTAGACGTAAAGGAGTTCTTATGTAGTCAGGACCCTCAGTGGGGCACCAAGGGCTCAGAGACCAGTAAACAGGCACATGTTTGTCCAGGCTCTATGAGAGGAACAGTATGTCACAAGACAGAATCTGCAACCTGGTGCAAAGCTTGCGTCAAACACGCACAGCTTGTGTGAGTGGCCACTCACGGTTTAGCCCCCTACGTTCACAGTGGACTTCCTGTTCATCGGCCCTGTCGGAGACGAATGGTAATCAGCCTAATGAATTGAGCTGTCTCTTGTTTGTTCTATAACACGTCAGTACACCTGCTGTAGTTTTTTTTTTGTCATTTTGCTATTAATACCTTAGTGAATTTGTTGCAGATATAAGTAATCTGTTTCTTTTGATGCTCTATACATGGACATGGTAAGCAAATACAAATGGGCAGCACAGTGGTTCAGCGGCTGGGGCCCTGGGTTCAATTCCTAGGGTGCTGTCTTCTTGGAGTTTGTATGTTCTCCCTGCGTTCACATGGGTTTCTCACACAGTCCAAAAAAGTACTGGCACTATAAGTTAATGGCTTTTGAAACAATTGGCCCAGGTGTGAGTGTATGAGATGCTGTACACTCTCATGAACATACTGTACAAGGACAATGGGACCTGGAACTACATTGTTTCATCGATGGTGAAATATTACACATCATTACACAGCTGGGATAAAAAGAGTTTTTAACAAATGCTCAGAAGGGACAATAGCAAGCTTGGTCTCCCTCATCCCTGCTCCTGAAACTCATGATCCTCCATGACAGCACTTCCTGTAGAGCTGGAAACAGCAGTGAGCTCCTGTCTCTTCCCTGTGCTCCTCTGTCTGCTGCCCCCCTCCAGCCCCTCTCCCCCTGTGGAGCTGCCCTCTGGTTCACTCCTCTCTCTACAGGGGCTCCTGACTTCCTCGTCCTGCGGCCAGCGCGGTGAGTTAGGCCAAAGTTTGTTACACCTGACTCCTCAGTACACATTCCTCAATGCGTGTTCTCATTGGGTGTTGTTATTTCTTGTGAACTGTTTTTTCTTTCTTTAGGAAGAATTAGGAGCGTGCAGTTCCAGTGTGTTTGGAAAGTGTACAGTATGTGGACTGTGTCCAGGGAGAGGATGGAGGATGTGGAGTGAGGTAACCTGTGACTCAGCAAAATGTGAACTAGGGGAGAAGAGAGGGAGGAGGATAGAACAAAACTGTGAAGACTGTATTATACTGATCAGTTGGATGCTTTTTTCAGGAGTAAAAAACATGCTGAGCTGCCCTACACTGTGTGAAATGTCATCCTGGTTCTCCTCTGCTCTCAAGTGTGTGCAGCCTTTATTCTTCACAGGAAGAGGCAGATTGCACTTAGGTGAACTTTGGTATCTGAGCAAGTAAGCACTATGCAGGATGTTATATTGGGACTGTGAGAAAGCTTTACTAATGAAAGACTAATAACCCAGACTTAAAATTCAGTTATTGTGTACACAAGAACTGGATAAAAACATACCAAAACATACCATTAAGTCACTAGTAGGAACTAATTCAAGGACATCTGTTTTTTATCATCTCTATCAGTGGCCTTTATGAAAGATCTAGAAGAGTGAATAGACATGTCACCCATTTTCTAACAGCTAACTTCTGGTGAGGGTTGAGTTGTAACAGGCTAAGGAGGGCGGACCAGACCACCTTCTCCCCAGAATCAGTCTCCAGCGACTCCTGGGAGATTGCCAGATGTTATAAACAGTGTACGTCAATAGCCTCATTGGAATGAAATGATTATTAGTCTGAAAATGTTGTTATACAGCATGTGGCTGATACAATTCTTGTCAGAAACGGGGTGCTACCTCCAGTCTTTCCGTATGCCTCTCTTGTCGCTCAGATTCCCTGTGTCTCTGGCCCCTGCGTGGAGTGAGCTCGGATTGTGGGAAGACCAGCTCAGCCCTGGGCTCCACATTATTCGCTGTTGTTGAGCTCATAAGCTCACAGCAGCTTCAGCAACAAAGGCTTATTCTGCTGCGTGGAAACGTCGACAATAATGTAATTATTACTATTACCTTTCACTCATGTAAGGTTCAATTATCACATAGGGCATGCTGTGATGTTAAAGTGCCAAGCGATTGAAGTGTGTGTTCCCTACGGGAAAATCATGTTGGGGATTTCTAAATATTGGAAACAGAATATTGGACAGAAAACAGATCTTTTTATTATTTTCAGTCCCAGGGAGGGTAATAAAATATACTAGAAAGACAGAGAGATACAAAGTGATATTGCAATGGAGGCTGAAATAGCATGTTTTCTTCAGTATTAGAACAGAAAGGGAGCGGTAAAGGATGAAACAAAGTATCTCATAAATACAACTGGAAAGTTTTAGATGACAAAAGTGACATAGCTGGTGTATAGAATGAAATTTCTTTTATGTCTTCACTAAGTAAGGAACTGACGACTTGCCTCTGGCTGAGGAAGAACAAAGTTTGTATTAAACAAGAGCAGCACAGAGAAAGCAGAAACAGTGAGCAGTAATTCAGGTACTAGAATCACTTAAGATAACACAGTCTCCAGGGCCTGACAGTGTTTTACCAAATAACCTTAAGGAAACAAAAGATATTATCCAGAAGCCATTGATGCAACTTGTTTAATAGCCTCACAAGACAGGATTAGTACCAGGGACTGGAGAATAGCTAATGTAGTCCCCACCTATAAGAAGAGTGAGAAACCCCAACCATGTAATTATACAGGTAGATCAGTAAATCTGAATTCATTACATGTAAAATTCTTGAAATAATAACTATAACTACATGGAAATAGGATTAAATGGAAAACAGAAAGTACAGATAAGGAGTGAATGTTCAAACTGAGGTGATGTAATTAGTGTAGTACCACAGGGACATGTACTGCTCTTCCTTCCTAGTTTAGGAATTAGTGATCTAGATTCTGATAAAGTTAACAAACTACTCAGATTCACAGCTGATAACACAATACAATGATTAGCAAACCACTAGAATCTAAAATCTCAAGAATGCTTGCAAACAGAAGGCCAGGGTTCAACTGAATTAATGCAATTTTAATCACCCGATACATACTGTAAACTGGTAGAGATGAAAGATGGTGTTAATAGAGAATGAAAGGAAGGGAGCAATGAAAAAAGAGCGAGCTGTAGACAGGTGCTGAGCTGGAGAGACAGTGACCAGCCTACACAATGCAGCGAGGAGATTGATGAACTTGAACTGAGCACTAAGGAGCTAAAAAGATCATATCTGTTCTTCTGAAAAGTAAGAATACTGTTTTATTTATTTCTCTCTGAACCTCC
This sequence comes from Atractosteus spatula, assembly GCF_055471065.1. NCBI lineage: Eukaryota > Metazoa > Chordata > Actinopteri > Semionotiformes > Lepisosteidae > Atractosteus > Atractosteus spatula. The sequence continues at coordinate 49,991,410 of NC_142706.1, forward strand.
GAGCAGCTTAGCTGCATAATCTAAGTTAGGACTGTAGTGATTGTTATTAGAGCTGCAGTAAGGTTTCATTTGTCTTCTTTTGAACAGCTTTGAGTTTTGTAAGTAGAAAGGTTATCTTCACTGCACATCCTCCCCTCAGTGTGTGAAAATGTACACACAGGCCTTCTGTGGCAATTTTTACTTTCAGAAGGATCACTGCATATCACACTTTGCTTTTACTGTACACCAAAAGCAGGATACTGAACTATCAAGAAAACATTTCTCTTTGGAGCTTTAAATTCAGAAATGAAAGCAGTTGTTTTTTCCCCAACAATTAACACAGTATTGGGAGACCATATTGTCACATGTTGTTTCCATAGAATTTGCCTGTAATTTGTGAGCCTCTCAATGAACCACTTGCAGGCTTCAGGTTATTTGATGCCGTCTGCACCTCCTCAATCTTTAACAGTTTTAAGTGTGTTTACTGACGCAGATTTTTGCACACCATGCTCCTGCATGTCCTTCGGCTTTCTGCAGAGGGGCAGCCCAAGGCCAATAAACAGCTCACCAAGGCTTGTGTACCATCACTGACTACTCTATTGCTGTGTGAATCAACAGGACATTAAAAAGCCTTTTCTCTTGCTTTTTAATATCTCCTGTGGTTGCCATGGCAATTGAACTCCTAGCAACAGTTTATCATAGAGATCTCAAACGCTGATGACAGCCAACTGTTTGGAGTGACTGCAGACACAGAATATTAAAGAGGCACATTCCTAAATTGGGTACAAATTTGATACTTTTTTTATCATTACTATGTTTTTTTTTGCAGTGGTTCAATTTGAAATGTTAGATGAGTCCATAACTCAACATGGAGATGCTCAGTGGTGTCAATACAGCCAGATTGATGGTGATCGGTTGTTGAGGGTTTATTTAAGGACAGAACTGGTAACTTGAAACTTATTCACTGTCTTCAAACTCTTATTTTTGTTGATGACTAAGCAACTGGAGTTTTGCAATAAAACAGAGGGCATGTGAATCCCATTGCACATCCTGTGGAGAGCAGAGAGTAGACGTCTGGTATAACACATTCCTCTCCTCAGTGAACTGAGCAGGGGGACTTTTTGTGCAGTTTTCTATTCAGATAGTACAGCTTCTGTTTTAATAATATTTGATAACCCTTATTTCTTTACACTCCTGAGTATAATGAAAAGTATACACAGTACAACACATCACGTCACTTTCAATAACCGTTTAACCAACTCAGGGTCACAGTGGCCCAGAGGCTATCCCTGCAAACAACAGGTGCAAGGCAGGGTGCACCCTGGATCAGACACCAGTCCATTACAGGACCCACACAGACACAAATTCTTACGCTCACACTAGGACCAATTAACCTACTAGCCTGTCCTTGGACTGTGAGGGGCCACAAGAGCAGCCAGAGGAAAGCCACTCAAACATGGGTTACTCCACACACAGTAGATAGCACCCCAGGAACTGCATCTAGCGCCCCACCGCTGCGAGGTAGAAATTCTAATCACTGTCACTCCATACATACAGTAGTATATATGGAATAAAAACCAAGAATAAAAAGGTGTTTCAGCTGGACTTTGGAAGAAAAGGTTGCTAGAAAAACTCTGAGAGTGAGGAATCTCTTTTGAGAACACTCTATTACCACCTCAGGCAAGCAGACAAGAGCCATAAACTATCACCGCCATCTGTTTACAGACACTGCCTGTCCCACAACTCCTTTCTGTGTCTTTCTCCTTCCCAGTCCATCTCTCCTCTCCTTTTTTTCTCTGTTTGTCTCTGTCTGCCAGATTACATATTAAGTCCATCTCTTTATGTTATTCCTGCTTCATCTGTTGAACCACTTATATCACAGATATATCACAGATATAAATATGCAATCTGCACAGGAAGCACAGCCACCCCCATCGCCACACATGAAGCCTGAACAGGAGATGGGTGACCTCTCTCCGTGCTCATCCTTGCTGACGTTCGCTTATCTCATTGCAGAAAGAAAGCTGAATACAGTAATGTTTTATTGCATAGTGAATGAGATTCCAGTGGTTTCTGATACATTTGGGGCTCCCCCAAATATTCCAGTCTTGAGGATAAGAGAGGTTATCAATGTCAGTGAGAGGGTGCCAATTGAGGCCTGATAGTTGAAAGGTTTTCAGATCGAGTTTCACTCTGTCTACCACTATATCGACAGGCATATACAGTATCTGATCCTCTGATTTCAATGTGGTGCTGCAGGACTGCAGAAAGTGACAGAGACACTCTATTGACATTATTGACAGACTGGGGCCTCCTGATACACCCTTTTGAGGAATGACGAGAACATGTTTCAGTTCTAGTGTGAGCCTGAATTACAAAAGCACTTGCTTCTGTGTGTCTGGAGTGGGCAAAGTTGACACAGGGACTGTATGCTTCAGCTTTCTGTCACACTGATGGAGAAGCACAACTAGCAGAACATATTGTTAAGCTCATGAAAATGAGAAGGTTGTATAGTTTGAATAGGAAAGCATCCTAGACAGGTCTGATAATGTCCTGTATCTCTCTATGTGCTTCCCTTATTGCCACACTTGCATCTTTCAGCCGAATATATTCTGGAACTAATGGGTTAAAACTTTGACTGAAGATTTGATTTAAAAGACAGCATGTAGCTCCTAATGACTGTCTGCTGGAGTGTCTGTGTTCTCTTTTTTCTTATCCATCACCCTGCCCATTCAAAAGAATCTTAACCTGCAGTTTTACAGATTTCTACATCAAATCGCAAATCTCAATTCTCTTGATCAGGGAGTGTCAGAGATCATGATCATCAGTTGTTTCTTTAGGGTCTCTGTCAGATCTTTTTTAAGAGAGCTGTTGTGGAGTGAGAAGAGCCTCAGTGCTTGCTCACATACACTGTTTATCCCTCTCCGCTCTCCAGAGACACCCTGCTTTAATGACACTGCAATAAGAGCCTAGCAGAGAGGGCCTGTCACTACAGAGAGCCCCCAGTTAAAGAATGAAAATAATACGGTATCTCTTACAATGCTGGCTTGCTCCTGGTCATGCTGTCTCCTGCACCGTATTTATAAAGAACAGAGGCAGAGACACTCTATGTCATACAAAGCCACTGGCTCAGAAAACAAAATGCAAATAATACTTTAACACATGTTCCTTCCTCACACTGGAGCTACATGTTGCAACAGAAGGTGTCATTTCAGACATCTGTCCCTGGAAGTGAGCCACAGAGTGAGTGCCACAGCTCTGTGTCTCTCTGGGGTGAGTGCTGAGCCCTTCTGGATGTGGGGGAGCATGCTGAAGTCAAGGTGCTGGTGGACAATGGACGTGAAGTTTTAAGCTTTTGATTTGAAGCATGTTTCCTTGCAAATAATAGGATTTCACATGGATCTATCTTTATTTTTGTTTTTTAAATATTGCTTCTTTGCATCTCCAATTTATCATGTACTGTACCAATAAGATCTATACTGTAATTTGGAAAGTTAAGCTTAATAAGCCTGGCTTTGAGAGAGCAGCACATGTAAACAGTCTATAGGCTTGTCTATCACAGTGACAGGAGTCCCACTGCTGGCAGAGCCAAACACACACCCTCCATCTCACTGTGCTCCTGCAGTCTGTCTGTGTGCAGGACTTCAGACACAGTACCTGGTTTCAGCTCTGGCCAGACTGCAGAGTGTTAGCTGGCTATATCCCACTCATTGAGATGCCTGACAGTGAGCAAGCTGTTTCCTCTTTAATGCTCACTCCCCAAATCCCTAGTGTGCTCTGCAGATGGGATTGCTATCTATTGAAAAATATAGCAGATACTGAAAAAGAAATCGTCGTTTAATTTTGTCAGAGCTCACAAACACAAGAAGCTTTTTAAGGTGCATGTTAAGTGTATGTATTATTCATACAAAAGGCTTTCTGTACCATATCAAGATAGCAACTATTATTGACAAAAGGGTTTTTTTGGTATAGAATTTAAAAATAGAGCCATTAGTTCTAGTCTAAATTTAGAGTGTGCAGTAATCTTAATGGCTGTCCTTGGAAACCAGCACAGTGTCTTAAGAAGAGGGAGGTGAGTTTGAAATCCCAACACAGTTCTGAACAACATGCTGTAACATGTCTGAACAAACTGAATGACGAAGCAACACAGCAGGACAGATGTGAATATTCAGTATTTAGAGAAGCAACACCTATTACATATCATGTTATTCTGCACTATAGTATATCTCTGACAAGCTGTGGCTCATGTCTGGATCGTACTCGGTATAGAGATGATAGCACTGCACAGAACAGAGCAAGCACACACATTCTCTTTTAAATTGCCCTAACCTTTCTAACTAAACACAATTTTTTCAGTTCTGAGCAACTTCAGTACTATTTCCAGTCATTCTATGTCTTTTAATTTCTGTGTCTTATTTCTATATACAGTATATTCTACATATATAGCCAACAGTTATATCACCCTGTAACTCACAACTGGCAAGCCACTGAAGCTAAGCAGGTGTGAGCCTGGTCAGTACCTAAATGGGAGATCTGGAGGGAAAACTAAGGTTTCTGCTGAAAGAAGTGTTAACGGGACTAGTAGGGGGCGCTTACACTGTGGTTTGTGGTCTAACGCCCCAGTATAGTGTATATACTGTAATGTAAAAAATGTAAAAAAGGCTCTGTCCTTTGATTGTGACACAAAACCAAGGTCCTGACTCTCCTTAGTAATTAAAAATTCTGGAGCATTTGTCCAAAAAAGTATGGGTGTTAACCCTGGTGTCTTGGCCAAATTTCCCCTGGCCTTTGACAATCATGGCCTCCTAATAAACCTCATCTAGGAATTTGTTTCATCACTCTGTTCTCCTCCCCACTGATAGCTGGTGTGTGGGGAGCGTACTGTGTACGTTTTGGCTGGCATCGCATCATCCAGGTGGGTGCTGCACAGTGGTAGTGGTGGAGGAGAGTCCCCAAAGTGTAAAGCACTTTGAGTGGAGTTTCCAGAACTGGAAGGAATTATTAAATATGATTTTTTTCAGCAGAAAGTCTTTGAAAAAGTTGCATTTATATAGTTAAATTATTTTAACTTCAAGCAATATTTTGAAAAGGTCTCTGTCTGCATTTCAGTTCAGTTCCAGGACAGAAACATTCCTGGATAGATTAACAGGTGATTCATCATTGAGTGCTGAGTCACATAGTACTTCCTTTCTGATTCTGCTGGATCTTAGGCTGTTTTCGTTACAGTGAATTGATCCATCTTAATTGACAGTCTTAGGGGATGGCTAGGCATGGTGGTTAATTTATTAAACTGTAATTGAAACATTTTTTTTTCATTAGTGAAGTCTAGATTACGTATTAAAAATATTATTTGTGGTGTCCCTCAGGGCTCTATTCATGGTCCAATGTTATTCTCTTTTTGTTCACATTACTTGTAAGCATTGTTTACAGTGTTTCAATGCTGTCCTTTGCTGCTATGATATGTTTTGATCTGCGAGTGTGTTACTGATACAACATCTTAGATGTCCCACACTTTTCTGCAACTAAACTCTGATAAGTCAGAAAACGTGTCTGTAGTTCTCAGTAACAACTTTACTTCTCAAAAATACACTTCGGTGACTAATTTGAAATTGAGAAGTCTAGTTGTTTTCTTTACTTTAAGTTTTAAGTCACACATAAAAAATGCAAAAGTAAGTTTTTACTATTCTGTAAATCTCTCATATGATGCTGAGAAAGTAGTATTTGTAATTTCAACATACAATCCTTATTACTACAGCCTGGACAAAATCAGCTATTAGGATCCTTGCTACAACAGAAAAGACAGCATGTCTAACTCCTGAGCTGGCATCTCTGCATTACCTTCTAGTTACTGTAGTTTTAGTTATGTAAAAGCACAGAACTGACTGGCACCACAGTGCATGTCAGCTGTCTGTCAGTCAGTCTCAGGGTGCTTTGATGTTGATTGATCTCTCTTTCTCTTCTGAGAATGAAGATTAGAGGTAAAGTTAAGGGGTTAGATCTTCACCCACAGTTTTAAGAACAAAAAAACATACTATTTTTATACTTGAGATTTCTTAATATTTTACAGTTGTATAAGGTGTTTTGTCTGTTAATACATTTTTTTTTATTTTGATGTGTATCAATTATCATTGTCCTGTTATTTAACTGTGTGATTATTTTCATTTGATGTTCTTTTTACACAGTGGCATGAAAGACACTATGCGACTATAGCGTAGTGTATTGTATTACCCAGGGTGCCCACTGAGCTCCTAGGGCTCTGATGGGGACAGCAATCCACCACCATCTTCACCTCCCCTGTTCCCACATGAGGGGGATGATGTCATCCAGTTTTTATTGTGTTCAAGATAGAGACACATGGCTGTGGATGCATTAGGCCATTAGGCCTGTGCATTTCCTCAGATGAGATCTCCGTGCCACTCTTTCTATGTCTGCAGTGAACGAAAAAAAAAAACACAAAGTGGTTTATGCAGGTGTGGACACGCCTTGTTAAAGAAAAAGATCATTCTTATTCTTATTCCTATTCCTACAAACAAATCTAAGAATAAGGCATTGTTAGCAAGCCAGGAGTCAGGTACGTTAGCAGCATTCCTATCAGCCTAGTCATTCAGCTCTGTAGTGTTATTATATAGTGACCCAGACACCTACCCTCCTTGACCTGGGGCTAGCAGCAGAATGATTAATAATTACTGTCCCCTGGATCAGATAAACCCAGTCAAAAACATACAGCAGCTCTGCTCTCTTTGGTTCCTGCTGTATGTATGCACGACTCTATATCCCTATATGTTGTGAATTACAGTAAGTGAAACATACATGTTAGTTAGTGCCACCCTAGAGAAGCCAGCAAATTTCTGCCTTTGCCCCCTGCATAGTTCTTTATATATCCACCCTATATGAAGCTGCCAATAAGAGTAAGCTTATGGGTGCAGTACCCAGACTGCAAGGGATGAGCGAGGCTTCCTTCTCTAACACTGCCACTTATCGGAGTTGCTCACCCCTTGACCCCCTGTCCCTCACTGAGGCACAGAAGGCTGAGAGGGACACTGGATGACCCCAGCATGACCCCAGCTTGACCCTGGCTTGACCCCACAATGTCTGGGCCGAAGGAGCCCGAGTCCCTGTGCTCTTAAACTTTCAATCACAAGGATTTATTTAATATAACAGAGCTTACAGAATTTGTTTTTCTTCCTGCATTATGAAAATATACAGTCTAATGTAACTTTCATCAGAAGTTTGAGTGCAACAACCAATTAATACACCATGGAGGAAGTGTACAGATATTGTGACCTTCAGAACATCTTTAATAACAACTCCCCTAGCTCTGTTTAGTTGAATGTCTTCACTCTGTGATTATAATTTACTACACTGATTAACCTATGGCTTTACATCTTTAAATCACATTAGCGTGCATCTAAAACATCCATCTCTAATGTCAGAACATATTTGCAGACGAGGTTCAAATCGGGTTATCTGGCTTCTTGCTGATCTGGAAGAGTAACCTTTGAAAATGACCTTAAATTACAACTCAGTAAGTAGGACTGATGCATATATTCATGAGCACTATCTGTGTATATTATCTGAAGACAAATAGCCCTAAAACAAGATAAAAACTGATTTCTCAACCTTTGAAAAAGAGCATGCTCACACTTATAGCATTTTGTACAGCTTGAAAGGGTGTTCTATTTCAGTGGTTCAATCTATCCATTCTCAGTCTCCTGTGTTTTAACAGCAAACTGCCTTATTTCTAGAGCAGGGGTTTGCAACCCTTGTCCTGAGAGACCCCTGTGTGTGCTGGTTGTCTTTCCAACATGCATGAAATAAACAAATAATAATAATTAGCTTGTGATTAAGACCTCGGGTGGAACAAAAACCAAAGGACACAGTGGTTGGTGAAGGGGGAGGGCAAATGTGCTTTGAGCAGTATTGAATAAGATTTAGGGGAGCTGTGGTTCTGGACTCACAACTGGAAGGTTATGGGCTCAAATCTCAGATCTGAGACAGGTGTTTCACCTGAACTGTTCCTGTAAAACACCTGCATAAATGATGGCAAATAAAAGCATTGGCAAAGTAAATTGGTAATTAGGAGCCTGAGGATTACAGTTTTGGAAATGACCTACCAGAACAGCAGCTTGAGTTCAGATTCTATTTTGAATTACAGTCTATGGAAACTATGGGGAAGTGCATTTGAACTGAGAATAGCAGGTCCTTATTAATCCAAATATTTGTAAGGATTTGGAACAAACTACTATAGTGATAACACGTTGCTGAAGCCATGACCCTGAAGAAATGGCTGTGCAGGATCCTTGGATCAATTAGTTACTAATGAGCAAAGGGCCTTTTTTATCAGCCTTCCCATTACTTTCCAATTCATTTTTGTCTCAGACTATGTGATCTGTTTTCCTCTTTCTCTTATTTCATTGCATGTTCTTAGCCACACTATCTAAGTTCTCATGATGAAAAAGTTTGGTGCAACGAAATCTTCAAAGCATCAGGTGACAGTGAACTGGTGGTTGCACTACAGTGAATCAAGAAAAGGCAAACCTGAGAAATCAGAAGGGTGCATCTTTACAGCGACAGACATTTGTTTCCTTGTTCTCATTCTGACAGTAACTTCTAAGAGATCTGAAAGACCTACAACCCTTCGGTGATGGGCCCAGTTTTGGAAGACAGACGCTGGACGTCTAGAGTCAAGGAACATTTAGCACTTATTTGATTTTCTGTTTTAAAAGCTTTCTGTGATACTTTCCATACAGACACCAATAATAACATGACCGTGGACAACAGGAAAGGGCAGGAAAAGCTCAATGTCCCGGGTTGTTTATTGATCCTCAAATGGACATACCCATATCAATCTGAGTTAAATCACACACTTGAAGCTGTCCTGTTTGAAAACGGTCTCCAAGGAGTACAAAGAGCAGTAGATCATGACTCAGCCCAGCAGCAGAGAAGTTACAGTATGTCATCTGCTATACAGGAAGCAGTGCGCTTGGTAAGTAAACTGACAGGCGAACACAGATAAACAATAAATCAATGTTTGCACACAGGACCTTTAAGATTTCAAAATGCAAGAGCAAACAGAAACTGGAGCTAAAACACAAATCGATTGAATTGACTTTGCAGCATTGAATGAAACAGTTATCAATTTCTTTGAAAGGGCACATGATTCGCTTTCGGTCAGTTTTGTTTTTGGATCAGGACAGCCGACTTGCAGACTAGAAAGCAGTGGCTCATTTGTCTGGAGACAAATTGAATTCTATCTGTTAATGTTTCCTATTGCGATGGTGATCATTGCTTTTGCAGTGCATCTGTCTGTTGACTGGTGTCACGGCTGAAGACGCAGCCATGCTGGTTCTCTCCACAAGGGCCCCGGGGCTATTCCGGAGCCTCACTCTGTGTCACGCCCAGTACACCTAGAGGGTGCTCTACTTCTCTCCTGTGCCTAGTTCCCCGTGATTATTCATGTCTTTACAGTGTGTCTTGTTGGGTAGCCTATTTACGTCCTGTGTCTGCTCTGCTCCTGGCTCAGCATTGAGGGTACGGATGTCCTGAGACCCGCATAGCACCAGGTCGCTCCTGTCCGTGGCCTAAGGACACAGGTTTCTTTCCGACATCGTCTGACCCCTGAGCCTGGGCTATACCCCGTGTTGCCCCTTTTACCGCTGCGCATAGGGTCTTTATTGCTCTCCTTGTCATTCCACGGCTTGCCCTTCCAACATCCATGACACTCTGGGAGGTGGCGTGGGGAGCGGGGCCACTGTGCAGTGGCTAGCTCTCCTCGCTCGCGCTGCCCTTCAGGTCGGTCAAGCAAGAGGAGAGAGAGAGAAAGAGAGCTGATTGATCGGCTGGCCTGATACCTTTTACACCAGCAGGGTTCCACTAATCAATCCCACACCCACACTCCAGTGACACATCTGTTAATTAAAACTCTGCTGTACAGGCATCCCTCACCTGGCATGGCAGGAGAGTTGATGCTGTACTGCTCAGCCAGACTTCCCCTTTGCATATGATTCTGCTTGGCTCCCTGCATCCTGATAGTAGTCATTGTGCAAGTGCTGTGTGCACTGACAGAGGACTGGAACTACCGTTAAGCCAAGAAAAAGACTGCTGTCTATTGGATTGTACCTATTGTTATTGACAGCAGTGTTTCCACCCTGAAGGCTGAACTCATGAGGTCTGAGATGCTCAGCAAGGCCGGGCCTGGTCGTCATAGGGATAGAGGACCGTCCAGGACAAGCAGGTTGATGACCTGCTCTACACAGGTCTACCTATGAGTTCTGGCAGTGTCTTGGGTTTGAGGCAGCTGTGATACATCTTTAATATGCTGAGTGCAATCAGCCCTATCAAAGCAGAAAGGGATACATCCTCTCCTCCAGGCAGCCCAGCCAGGCTGCTTTCGCTCTGACTCTGAAGAAGAAGCAGGGTTATTGCTGTCAGTCACTTTCAGAGCTTCAGAGATATCAATCTGATCTTCACAACCGTGTCCACTGTGTTACAAGCTAAAAGGATTAAGTGCTTTAAGCACAACTGCATATGTCATATCTTAGACGAATATCCATCGATTCACTCTGATGTCAGAACGCCTGCATGAAACACAAGACAAATTCTTTAGCTGAAATTTCTCTTTGATATACGATATGTATGTTTTTCTTTCTATTGATTCAAAGAATGAACATTTCATCTTGTCCAGGAATAGATTGGAAACATTTACAGTTTTAATATCCTGGTAATATGATTTATTGACGACCACATAAATGTCACTTGGAGCTACAGAGAGTGTTTTCTTTTCAGGCAAGAGGACGAATGGAGTTAGTATTCATTAGGAGAGGCACATAAGACAGAGGCAGTGCAGATGACATATTGCTTTAGACCCTGGGAATGGATCATAAACTGAGAACTGTTTCTTTGCTTTCAATTCTAATAACACATTTATTTAGGTTAAACATAATAAAAATGATATTTTTAACAGATACAACATGTGATATTGAATTCAAATCAAATTGTAAAGGCACAAGGCCCTCTTGCTCTCCCAGCAGCCATACTGTATCACCCTGCAACTCACAGCTGAAGCTGTGCAGGTGTGAGCCTTTCAGTCCCTGGATGAGAAACCTCTTGTAAAAAGCTAAGGTTGCTGCTGGAAGAAGTATTAGAGGGGCCAGTAGGGGACTCTCACCCTGCGCTCTGTGTGGGTCCTAATGCCACAGTATAATGACAGGGACACTACACTATAAAAAGGCGCCATCCTTCAGATGAGATGTTAAAATGAAGTCCTGATTCTCTGTGGTCATTAAAAATTCTAGAGCATTTCTTGAAAAGAGTAGGGGTGTAACCCTGGCATCCTGGCCAAATTTCCCATTGGCCTTTACCAATCATGGCCTCCTAATAATCCCCATCTATGAATTGGCTTCATTACTCTGCTCACCTCCCCACTAATAGCTGATGTGTGGTGAGCGTTCTGGCGCACTATGGCTGCCGTTGCATCATCCAGGTTGATGCTGCACATGCTGCACAATGGATAGTCCCCATTGCCTGGAGTTTCCAGAAAAGTGCTATATAAGTGTAAGACATTATTATTATTGTTTCCAAGCTCAATAGGTTAAATACATAGACTTTGAATGGGTTTGAAGGGGCAGCCGTTTTTAAATGTGGAGATCAGATGCTAACAGCATCACTGATCAGATCACAGGTCTTTTTGTGTGGGCTGGGAGGAACAAGCTGATCCCCATCTGAGCAGCCGGAGCAGAGTTCAGTAAAGGGCATTGATCGATTAAGACTATAAACAAACATTCTTTGTAAAATGGTTATTAAATGCAACATGAAACAGACCTCTGTAGCTTTTAATCAGAGAAATGACACAATGTAAAATCTGTCCTTCTCTTTTTCAACAGCTCTTTACTAGATCTCAGTGCTGGGCCTCTAGAGGTGCTTCTGTCTGCCAAATGTCATAACTCAGCTGGTTGTGGAGCTCATCTGAGCTCACCCTGAGCTGACTCCTGATACAGCCTCAGTAGAAGCTGCAAGGATGCTACTAGTTGCATGTACTTCCATATGTACTCAAGCGCTTTGAGTGGAGTGTCCGGAAAAGCGCTATATAAGTGTAAGCAATTATTATTATTGTTAGATACTGCAGAGCAGTATATAGTGATAACTGAATATTGCAGAAATATATTTTTTGTAAGTTTCTGTGATCTAATACTGCAGAAGACTTCTAAAATCTTTTACTAGCATATTTGCACAACAATTCCAAATCACATTTTGTTTTTATTTTTTACACAGTGCTGTGTGTTATATTCATAGAAATAGTCATGTATTATTCTTAGCATTAGTAATGATGTACTACAACATCACTTTATTAACCCTCTGTAGTAGTAGAAGACGTAGCACTGTTTTTTATCATTAGAATATGAAATATTATTAATATTATGATTTACAAACAGTGCCTCTGTATATAAGAAGAGGGGTGTTGTATTTTGGTGAATTTACACTCTGAGCTTGTGTAATCTAGCTTCCCTATAGTACCCACAAACCCTCTCCCAATTTGCTGTGCAGTGGGGCTGCTGGAGCAGAATGGCTGCTGTAGTAGCACTTCAGTGCTGAATGACTTGGATCCCTTCCTATTACAAGAACAGCTTTAAAGTCTTTCAGGATAATAAATGTTAGAGTATAAGAATGGTTACAAACAATAGATGGCAATTCAGCCTATCTACTGTAGATTGCTTGATAGCTCGGGTTTTGGTTAAGAAAACAAAAAAAAACTACATCAAAAGAGAATCTTAAGGAATACCAAATCTTCAAATGATCAGGTGATTAGTGTGTATACCTAAATGTCAGGAGTATTAATTAGAAACAAAATGAGATAGAAGCTTACACAGTAGCAGACGATTGACGATTGTGATGCAACTCGGATTTCAGAAACTTGGATAACAAGGAGCGAAGCTGACTAACACAGTATTCTGGAGAGACTGGAAAAATGAGGGAGGAGCAGAGCTATACATCAAAGCAGAGCTATAGATCCTCAGAAACCATGTGAGTCAGATTTATACAGTAGTTCGAGTGGAACAAGCTGCCCTGCCACATTATTGAGGCTGATCCTCCAGCTTCCTTCAAGAAATGCCTGGTTGAGACCCTTAGCTACTAAAAACACAATTGAGTTTGATATGCCAGATGACCCGCTCTGCTGTGTAAACTTCCTTATTTTCTGTTTAATAGCTATTACCATCAATGTTTAACTTAGAAAGTCCTCAAAGGAATAATGATGAAATAATAATGAAATAAAATATGCGTTCTCTTTTAATTCTACCAAAGCTATTTGCATTTGCTTTACTTTCACACTGTGTGGACTTTTATTATCTAGTGTGAGTGTGAAAAGTGTGTTTGTCTGTGACAGGCAAAAAAAAAGAGACCCCACACTGCCAGGCCCTGGCCCTCTACACTCTAAACTCTCAGGCCCTGGCCCTCTACACTCTAAACTCTCAGGCCCTGGCCCTCTACACTCTAAACTCTCAGGCTCTGACCCTCTACACTCTAAACTCTCAGGCCCTGGCCCTCTACACTCTAAACTCTCAGGCTCTGACCCTCTACACTCTAAACTCTCAGGCCCTGACCCTCTACACTCTAAACTCTCAGGCCCTGGCCCTTTACACTCTAAACTCTCAGGCCCTGGCCCTCTACACTCTAAACTCTCAGGCTCTGACCCTCTACACTCTAAACTCTCAGGCCCTGGCCCTCTACACTCTAAACTCTCAGGCTCTGACCCTCTACACTCTAAACTCTCAGGCCCTGACACTCTACACTCTAAACTCTCAGGCCCTGGCCCTCTACACTTTAAACTCTCAGGCCCTGGCCCTCTACACTCTAAACTCTCAGGCCCTGGCCCTCTACACTCTAAACTCTCAGGCTCTGACCCTCTACACTCTAAACTCTCAGGCCCTGGCCCTCTACACTCTAAACTCTCAGGCCCTATCCCTCTACACTCTAAACTCTCAGGCTCTGGCGCTCTACACTAAACTCTCAGGCTCTGACCCTCTACACTGCCAGGCCCTGACAGACAAAAAGAAGAGACCTCTGCGCTGTTAGGGTCTGTCAGGTTCACCCCCTCTGCGCTGTTAGGCTCTGTCAGGCTCAGCCCCTCTGCACTGTTAGGCTCTGTCAGGCTCAGCCCCTCTGCGCTGTTAGGCTCCAAACAGCGACCCTGCTTTGTCTGGCTTTACTCTCTTGTCAGGCAGCTCCTGCATGCATATATAGTAATTGCTTATTTAATTAAATCAATGTTTCATTATCGCTGCTAGATATGGAGTTCACATTCAATCACGCCTCTTTGCTCAAAGTAAGAAGTAATGTTATCCTCATTATGATTAGATGACCTGGGTAGAAGTCTCCTCAGAGAAAGACAGCAAGGGAGGAGTGACAAACAGAAGGAATGAAGCTCATCAAGGAAATGAGGATGGTAAAGGTGGAAGTGCAATTTCACAGCGCAAACCAGGACTATATAGACATAGAGAGGAGAGAGGAACAGTAAATAGATGGAGGCAGCAGGACTGAGACAGGCCTGAGGGAGAGAACAAGGTGGAGCTTGGAGAGATGCAGACAGAGACAGCAGGATGAGGAAGGACTGATGGGGAGATTTGAAAAGCCAGACTTTCATTATTATTATTATTATTATTATTATTATTATTATTATTATTATTATTATTATTATTATTATTATTATTATCAGGGTGGGTTTTATGGCTACATACTTAAGGAAGGTGTGCATACAAGATAAAGAACATTGACAGGAACATAGCACTGTCATCCTGCATTCACTAATTAATCAATTAATCCTCTTAAGTGAATGTTGTTTAGGATGTAAATGAACAGTTGTTATTTCCAGGCAGCTGTTAGTGTGTCATTCTGTGATACTTTGTGTGCTTCGCTTTCTTTCCAGAGCTCATTGTCTCCCTGTCCCTGGACATCACAGTCTTCTATTCCTGCACTGACTCTGGCTTCCTGCCCCGAAGCCTCTGAACACATGGAGCCTTGCTGAGATGTACAGTAGGCTACGTCTGATCTCTGCCTCATGCAGCCCATCCAATTTGACAGTTAATGATTAAAGAGTAATACATTATATCAAATATATCTCTACGATTTCTCCTTAGCAGGAGGGAGATAGGTTCAGACAAGGTGGCAGATCTTTGCAGGACTACCTATCATAGAAGGCTGTGTGAAAGTCAGTGTTATATTCAATTGTCTTGCGGTAGTCTGCTTTTTCAGTTTGTTCTTGTTGAGCTCTGTAATTCTGCACTGGCTCATGTTCTTTGCTGCCTAGCAGCAAGGCAGCAAAGAACATGAGCCAGTGCAGAATTACAGAGCTCAACAAGAACAAAGAACAAAGAAAGGAGTAGTAACTCCTTTCTTGGTGTTCACGTCCCACTCTGTAGCAGGCTGGGACTTCCTCTGTGATGTGTGCTGTTGGCTCCTGACACTACTTTCCTAGCTCAGCCATCTGTACTGTGTTCTGCATTCATTCGTGTACAGATCATGGGCTGATGCTGTCACAAGCCCTCATCATGGAGCATGTTGCCCTGAAGGGGGATGTCCTGCTTAGGAGAATACTACAGTGCATTGATTGTGTGTGTGTTGGGTTGGGGGGAGGGTTACGGTTCATGTTTATTTTTAACACACCTGTCTAAACATAATCCCTGTGCAGATTATTAAATTACATGCTTTGAGTGTTGGATTTTTAACGCTAAAAATCTCAGCCTCTCTTGACACTCATATTTACCCTCCCCCTATGCCTTTGACTCTCCTGCCTGAGCTTTCAGAGCAACTACAGTAACTCTGCTTTCTCCAGCTGCCACAAGTAATCCACTTGTCTGTGATTTCAATAAATATGTGGATTCTCTGTAGCCAGACTGAGTTTAGTGAATCCACTTGGTGTGGTGAAGGGCATCACAGACCTCTACTGAGTGCAGCTCAGCCTGTTCCACTTGAGGAATTGGTTGCTCTTTACAGCGACACTCTGACACAAGTCATCGATAGACCAGCTTCTGTGAGTCCAGTCCTGGCACTGCAGTGTAAGGTATCACTGATCCTGTGGGGTTTTAGTTCTGTTTGTTTTTGTGTGTGAGGTCGTGTTATACTGTAGCATCATTAAGAACATAATAAAGGTCACAAATGACAGGAGCTCATTTGGCCCATTTAGCCAGTTTGGTAGTTAGTAGCTTATTGATCTGAAGATCTCAGCTGTTTCATTAAAGAAATCAGGGGATCGGCTTCAACAAGATGGCTCGCTAGCTTGTTCATGACTCTCAGTCCTTAAATGTAAAATTTGGTTTTTCTTTCATTTTGTGTTTAATTGTTCAATTTATTACTAAAGAAACTAGAGGTAAACATATTTTTTACTTCAAGATAATCTCTTGGAAAAAAAAATCATAACGGGCTGTTTATCTGAACCTCTGTGTTTCACTGCACAGCTTTGATTAATTCTCACACATTACACCATTCTTATGGAAAAAGGTATTATCCTCTCTGTAGAAAAATAAATTAGTTTTGACCCCTCAGAATTTTAGACAGGGGGTGTTAAATGTTGCCTTTTTCCCAGAGCCCTTTCAGCATTTTCTCACTCTGTTTCCTGCTTGTGCTGTGTGTCATGTGACTGAGAAAACCAGCTGCTGCCGAGTCCTTGATGTGACAAATCATATTTTTATTGATTCTTTTCACGAAATATTTGAGTTCACAACCTGTCACAGAAAAGTCCTGAAGCAGCCTTGAGGAACCCAATTTATTGCCACTGGGACTCCAAGTTTGAGACGTTGTGTGTCACAGCTGGAAGGGCTCATGATGTGTGAAGTTCATGTGGGCCATTTCTCTTCCACACAAACTTGACACAATAGCAAAGGGCAAACTCAGCAGCGGCAAATTATAAGGGTGGCCAGTACTGAAATACCAGGGAAGGACATACAGTAGTTCACCCACAATGAATCTTTGCCACACATCCCAGTTCTTTCCACTTCAAAGATTCAGAAAATGCTCGGAAGTGTGTTTTCCCCACTGTCCCATTCTGGGGGTGATATGACGTTCTAGGGGAGATCCTTTCCAGGAAGGAAACTCTTTTCAAAGTTAACGGATCTTATTTGGAAAATATCTGAAGGGTTGCTGTGACAAAGCCAGCCTTTTCACTCTTCTTTTCTGATTTGTTCTACTCATGGCTGACGTCACATGACTATTTGGCTTTTTAAGTGGCCTCTCTGTGCTCTAATATACTAACCTGGACCCCCTTCAGCTCCAGGGAAAGTTTTACCCCTTTCAGCAAAGACTGAGCGAATTTCTTCCACCCTCACCTCTTTGTTCATGACTTCTTTCCCCTACTTCCTCTTCATTCCACCAGAAACATTGGGACAA
The DNA here is from genome assembly GCF_055471065.1 of Atractosteus spatula. Classification (NCBI taxonomy): domain Eukaryota; kingdom Metazoa; phylum Chordata; class Actinopteri; order Semionotiformes; family Lepisosteidae; genus Atractosteus; species Atractosteus spatula. The sequence continues at coordinate 50,008,765 of NC_142706.1, forward strand.
TTTTTTTGGGCTACATTTTGTTCCATTAGCTTTCTTCACCTGCTGTCTTTTGGTTTATTGAGATGTGGATTGTCTGTTTGCTGTGCTATTAGTCTAAGTGTGTCCGTTTTCACACTTTGTAGTATTGTTTGTTTTATGAGATCAGACTCCTTCTTATAAACCCATTCATTCTCTGTGGAGACTAACTATTCCTTTGTTCTGACTTGTGGAGTCTGTGGTTAAGTTAATAAAGTTTTTAAATCCACCCCAGTAGAGCTGTACTCAGCAGGGGGGGGAGACAATGGACAGTAAACAAGCCCAGTGAATTGCATTCTTGCCTGAGAAGCTCTATACATACTGAGCCGCATGTGATAGCAATCAGTTGAGTACAGATTGTAGTACAGTACAGAAAAGTACAGAATGATCCACTGATTTAATTAAATTCTTCTTTGGTATAGCGCCCTTCGCAACGAACTGCTACAGAGCGCTTTCTTAAATCATTAATCAGAATGCCTACATTAGAGTCGACAGAATAGCTATTAGGCATGGAGGAGAGCAAAACAAAATTCACAAGATAGAAAAATAAATATCTCAGGGTCCAAAATTTAACACCTGGTTTAACGATCTGTCTCCCTCCAGCTACTGCACTAAGTGATCTACAGTCACAAAGTACCATGAAGGAATTATTCCACTGCCGATGTCATTGCATCACCCTGTTATCATTGAGGCACAGTTTCCAGCATTCTGTCAATAGTGTCACATCACACTTTCAGCTGGCACATACTGTACATAACACCCCCAGACTATCCTTATATTAATCACCAGTGTTTTTTTCATTCTTGTATCAAATTAATTTAATTGCATTTCAATATGATTAAGCCCAGATGAATATAGAAGCAGGAGTACCAATATCAAAATGTTCTTTCTGTGTAAGCTGAGTTTAATTTAGTTTTATTTAGGGCCATTACATGAGACAACACAAGACCTTCACAAGCCCTGCTGCTTGCCTTCCTAAAATTAAATGTGCTGATGAATAGTCAGATGATATTGTGATGTATTTTTATGATGGTGCAAATTTAACGAGCGCAACGAGAACAGTTGCTACTCTCCCCAATATAGCTCCGTCTCAGGGATGTTTCCCTTTTCTGTCTGACAGATGTTTCCTGTTTCCACTGGAAGAGATTTGATATGAATTGATATCAGGAGGGCTGATCATGAAATTATTTGCCTGAGGCTTTTAAATAATCATCTAGTCTTTTGAGGCTGGTAGAAAGCAGTCTATGTTATGTTTTAGAAAAACACTGTCCTGTCCCATGTCCTGACAGCAATCAAGTGGGACTGATTAAAAATGTTATTTCTGTTAAAGGAGTGATGTTATTTTAAACAAGAGAGATTTTTCTATATATGATTATCTGTACTTATGTCGTAGAAATTTAAAACTCTAATTTTTATTTTCTTTTTTTTTTACCTTGGCTTCATTTATAGGCCTTCTAAGGTACAGTATTTAAATATTAATATTTGAGTACTTTTTGTTCTCAGTGGATGTCTTTTATCCTCTATTTGTATGTTTATTTGTGTGTCTTTGTTTTTTCTTGTCATTTATTAAAAAAAACATTTGAGGAACAAAAAAATAATCATCCCGTCTGACTTCTCTACCTTGACTGCTATCTCTCACAGAACGCTGCTTTGTGTGAATGATAGGGAAGTATCCTTAGAACCACAGCCAATTCTCTTACCCTGCATTTCCCTCTACTTTCTTTCAAGCAAACTAGCTTGTTAAAAGCAAACAAGCACTCCAGCTGGTTTAGTCCAGCCATTTTCACAGTTGTGTACCCAAAGCTTCAGGTTATGGAAGGCTTTCAATAAAAAGGAAATCTACTGTCCTTGACAAAGGGTAATAGATTAATAAAGTTGTAGCAGTGAATTTACTATAGTTTCAGACTATATGGCCATATACTATATGGCTTCCTATAATAATGGTTTCCTCACTGTGTAAACCATGTGAAACGTGCAGAACTTGCAAACATCTGATTGTGTATTATGGTATTCCATATTTCAATGTAGTAATGTTCAGTAAAAGCACAGGACACCATGGGAACAGAGTACAGACACAATATACTTTAAAAAGTTGAATTTAGTGCATGATTTAGCTTGAATGCTAAAAGCATTGACACTCTGAGCAGTGAAGAATGCATTCCAAAGCAAGCTTAAAGGGATGTCAGCAAACTCTTGTATTTGTCTTATTTGCCTTTGAAAAATCTCCAATTAAGATTTCGGTCACCTACAATATAGTGGCCTGCCGTATGTTGTGTAAGAAGTAAACTATTTTGAATATCTACTGTGATTAAAACCCTCTCAGCACTTAAATCCACCTGTCTTGATAAACTAAGCCAGACATGTCATGTTCATTGAGTAATGCTGAGGGAGGTCTACCTCACTAAGAATTCAAGGAAAGTTGCAAAAAGGCTGTTTATCCCATCTTGTACAGTTGCTATAAACTAATTGATCTCTTAGCTCACCTCACGGTTTCCTAAAGGACCCCATTGCATCAGTGTCAACAGTGTGACCGAGCTGCCTGTTATCCACACCCACAGCACTGCTGTTAATAGTCGAATTGGTTAGTTCTAGATTGTGAAGCAATTGGACAGGGACCTGTTCGTGTAGTTTGCAGTTTGTGCTGGCAATCAGTCTCTGGATGAGCTGAGCATTCAAAGAACCTGTGCCAGACATTTAATTTGCTTGGAGAAGAGACAGAACTGAATTCATCCATTTTTAATATTCAGGTATCATACATCACTGAAGTACTGCTGTCAGGATAGAACTGATTTCTACATGAAACTGTAATTTCACACAAATTAAATTTTGCCTGAAGAGCATTTTTTCATATTGGAAAACAACGCAGGCGACATTTAAATTGCCTGATGTTCCAATCCTTTTTCAGTGCAAACATATATTTCTGGTTGTTAATGTGTTTTAGTCATGGAAAGGATGAGTAGGTGAGAGCTGTAAATAAGGAGGTTGAAAGTGCTGCTTTTGAAGTGTTTTCATGGTAATGGACAACCTGATTGAGAAATGGAAGATGAGGTGTTGTCTTCCATCTCTGACTCACACAGGGCTGCAGGACGTGTAGAGCAGAGCTGTGACCGAGCAGAGTTGTGTGACCAGCAGAGGCAGATTAAGTAAACCAGAGACACTGGGTACAAAATCCACAAGGTTCCCTACCTCCTCACACACACACTGCCATCATAAACACAATGACACAATGTTACAAATAGCAATACCTCTGATATACAGCACAGCCACCACGGCACAACAATCACAATGCACAACAACAAAGTGACGTTATAAACCTTGCACAAAGAAACGCATGGTAACATCATTTATAAAAAACAGAGCAGACACTAATGATTGTGAAACCATAAATCACACATCATTTCACTGCTGGCTATATCATCACAATAATTATGGGAATTATTATGGGTTATGGTGACTTTTCTGGTTCATGTGTATACTAGTCTCCATACATGATTGCTGTGACTTCGAATATGTGTTTCAGAAAGCAATACAGAGTCAAGCTGATTTTGATACCATATAACCTTGGTTTTTCAGTGTCACAGTTATATAAAAGCAAAAGTCACTGGGTGTACCATGAATGTAAGCACAGTACTGAGAAAAAGTACTTAGAAATGCTTCCATTTGAGTTTAATGTAACATATTATGAAAGCAATCTCATGCATGTTCACTGTGTGATGTTTGAAACAGAATCAAGGCTACAGGTGGTAAGACTGTGTGACACGAGGAGGGCAGACCTGAACTGAAGAGCTGCTTCTTTATCTTTTCCACCTCTGCTATACTGCAGTCAGCATCTGAAGCAATGTTTTTCCTAATTGACAGTAAGTACATCTCAAACTTAACAGAGCAACGCTATATGCTCTCGCTTATCAAAGCAGTATGACATAAGATCACTTTATCTTGCCTAAGGCACTCTTCTCCTTTCTCCTAGAGAATGCAATTCTATTATTGAGGTCCATCACATTCTCTAGGATTGACTTAATGGCCATGTGTGACAGTGAATCAACACTCCTTTGGCGCACTGTCAATTTCAGATCAACTTGAGTTTTGTCTTCAGATTTCCTTACCCTACATCAGCCACTCTCCAGGTGGGTAGAAGCCAGAGGCAGGTTGCACATTTATTGACTGATCTGATGATTTAAGCACATTGATTTGTGGAAAGTTTAATATTGTGACAGGGCACAAGTATTAAAATTTGAAGCTCACTTCTGTGTTGTGAAACAGAAATTCAAAGTGATGTACTAAATGTTTGTATCAAATGTGTTTGCTCTGTAATGAACAAAATGGTGACATACCCACCACAGGGAAAATGCATATACTCTCTCATCCTAGCGTTAATCCCGCATCAGCAGGGTCCGCTTGTCGGCACACCCGTCTCCATTTGGTGAACCAAATCTTTGAGCTGACGTTGCCATTAAATGCGACCACGAATACTCCAACCGGTGCGTCACTCTGCCTGCCATCGGTGGGGGGGGGAGGACAACAAAGCAATGTAGCCAATTCATAGAGGGGGATTGTTAGGAGGCATGGGAAATTTGGCCAGGATGCCAGGGTTACATTCCTACTCTTTTCAAGAAACACCCTGGGATTTTTAATGACCACAGCGAGTCAGGACCTCGGTTTTACATCTCATCCGAAAGACAGCGCTTGTTTACAAGATAGTGTCCCCATCACTATACTGGGGCATTAGGACCCACATGGACCACAGGGTGAGCACCTCCTGCTGGCCTCACTAACACCTCTTCCAGCAGCAACCTTAGTTTTTCCCAGGAGGTCTCCCATGCAGGTACTGACCAGGCTCACGCCTGCTTAGCTTCAGTGGGTTGCCAATTGTAAGTTGCAGGGTGACATGGCTGCTGGGGGAAAAATGCATATACTGTATGATATAATTTCCTCTCATATAATTAGTAGTGTGTGAGAACAAACATTAATACATCCTGCTCAGTATGGTGTAGGTCACTTTGGTATTTAAGTATAAATGGTGGGGTCCTGGCCCATGTAATAATCCATCCCTAGTAACCAGCTGCTACCAGAATCAACCAGAAGCAAACGGTTCTGTGGCCTCAACACCACTCTGATCAGAGCAGAGAGTCAGAACATCTTCACAACCTGAGTCTCAACAAAGCTCACTTAGGACTATGATTCAACACTATGTTGGAGGTTGAGGAACTCTAACTTCAAATTTAGCTACAGGTAAGTTGCAAGCTAGTGTTGATTTTAGGAGAGGAGCCAATTCTGTGTGCAGGGACCTTCGCACACACTGTTGTTATGGCAACACCATCAGCAGCAGTGCTGCCAGCCTCTGAGCCCTGCACTGGTCCCCTGACAGCTCCCACTCGCTGCACTGAACCCACAAAGTATCACTGTGTTGTCACGGCAACACCCTCTAGCAATTACAACTTTGTGTCCTTTGAATTAGAACTTTTTTGCAGCTCATTAAATGAAAGGCATCGCATTAAAATATGGCATTACTGTTGTCTTCCCTGATGATGCTTTAAGAGACAGGAGATGTGGAGTCTGGGACGACAAGAGCTTCTGGCTCTTTGTCCTCTATCTAGCTTCATACACAAGGTGTGGACCAGATATTCAGATATTTGCTGTATGAATACATGGGACAAACTGTTTACTTTAAAGACCAGGACTGCAAGTGTGCCTTGTGCAATGTGTGTATGAAAGCTGTCTCTGCATAACATCACCAGCTTCCAGATGGTCATACCTTGCTTTATACTGTATTTCTTCTTCAAAATATGTGTTCCAGACTTCCCAAATCTGTGTACCAGGACTCTCATGAAATGTAGGCTAACCTTTCTTTAGTGTTCAGGGATGAGGCTTGATTCTCAGATCTTCCCCCTTCAGTCTCTCTCCCATCTTTTATTTCTGTTCTCCTTCATTCTTCTATGTGATGCTTTGGTGAAAATCACAGGTTCATGGCCACTGTGAAAGGAGCACTAAACATTCTGTCTCACCATTCTCTGGAAGAACTGCCAATTAAGATGAATAGGAGAGAACCCTTACACTTTCAGAATAATCAAAGTACATATGGCAACCTGCTGCAATCACATGATTCATGTAGCTGAACTCCACGCCTTGCAGTTCTAGTTTTATATACAGCAGTATTTTTTCTTGTGTGTTATTGTGTATTATTGCAATGATTGGCAGCCGTCTGTGGGTGGAGGGGATCTTCCCTTAGTCTCTGTACTGACAGATGGCGTGTGATAGCAGGAGTCCTGCCTCAGAGAGCTGGACCTGCAGTTAATATAATCTACATTTGTTCCACCTCACAAAACTGACCCTCGTCTGTATTGAAACATACTGTATTTCTCAGCTGGTGGAGTTTCTCAGTTACAGAACACTCTACAACCAAAAAATTAATTTTGTTTTTCCTTTTGTACAGTACATGAGATAGCCTTAAGATTTAGTGAGCTCTCTGCATCTCTGAACCGAGGTGCTGAGTGGGGGGGACAGCGGGGTCTTGGGGCGTAGAAACTGGTCAAACCCTCATCTCTCAGCACTGCTGTCAGAACTGTCTGACTCTGCCCTGGGAGTCCCTGTATGGAAACACGGAGGGAAGTACTATTGATGGTGAGAGTTCATGGAGTGTTGCTTTGTTCATATTTTGTTGCTTTTTAAAAGTTAAGTCCAAGAAAAAGTACCTGTGCTGATGTCAGATATGTGTGAGGCTTCATCACCATGACGTGTTAGTCTGTTCCAGACTCCCACAACCCTTTGTGTGAAGAAGTGCCTCCTGTTCTCAGTGTTAAATGCACTAACATGTAGTTTCTATGTGTGTCCTCCAGTCTGCGGTTCACTGTTCTGAAGAAATCCCACTGGGTTGACTGTGTCAGTGTCTTTGAGGGTCGTAATCTCTTGCATCAAGTCCCCTTGTAGTCTAATCTGTTCAACTTTAAAAAGGCTTTCTTTTGAGAGAAAATGTGCCCATGTAAAACAGGCTGTCAACAGTAGTGTCCAAGATCTGCAAAGATCCACTGTGAGTTGTCTGAAAAATCCGGGTGTGTATTCTGAGGAAGAGTCTGCAGCTGTTCACTGTGAGCTGTCAGTCACCCTGAAGTATACAAGACCGTTGTCAATTTGCATTATATCACCACGACAACCTCCTGTCTGCCAGCACAAACTACCTCTAAAACTGAACTTCCCTGAGGCTGCAAATTATACAGAACCCATTAATTATACTGAACTTTGTGAGCTGTTCTGAATTTCCTGACAGTGAATTATACCTACGCTTAACTCTTAGCAGGGCTGGGGGAGTGCTGAGTGTGAGCATGCTGGGACATGGGTTTAATAAATGTCTGTTTTCTCATGGGTTCTGCTGTCTAAAGATTATGAAAAATAAGTCAAAACCCAACACCGTGAATGAATACAGGGCTCCAATAACAACAAGGTATTTTGCTGTTTGGAGTGCTATATCTGAGATGGAGATTGCATTTCTTGGAAAAGGATGTTGCGCAGCAGATCCTCTACAAATGTAACTCCAGCTCTGGCGAACAGGTGAAAAGCACCACATGTTCCAAACTGATCAGGGTAGAAAAGCCTGCAGAAAGTGACTGGGCAATGCAGAGTGAGTTGTCTCTCTCTCTCTCTGCATTGGGGACACTCCTGAGCACCCCTGTGAAACACAAATTTAGAAATGGGACACCCTTAGCCCTTGCAGGCTTGAATGGGAATGCGCATGAAGGGCACAAGACCGTAAGTGTGCATACTCGGACACGACCAGAGTCTAACAGCAGCATGGTCAGCAGTTTGCTCAGATAAAGTAGGGAACATGCTCTGGTTACCTGTCAACAAGGGGCTTACAGAGACTCGCCTGTGAAACTGGCACAGAAGGGGAGGAAAAAAAGGAAATGGTGGTACTTGGTTTTCTGTTGAGTATAACATGGCCAACAAAAGAGCTAGAATGCCCAAGTGATGAGGCAGTAATACTGTAGGTACTGTAGAACTGACACTTCCTCATAGATCTCACACCTTTATTACAAAACATCTGTTCAGCTGGCACTTATGCACAGAGCACAGGAACACCATGTTTTAATTAATACCAATACTGCATATTTTTAATTAGGAGAAACACTTTCAAACATGTTTAACTAACAGTTCCAACATCAATGTAAGTTATATTACAGTACATGTCATTATCTAATTAAATATGTAACTGGCTCTTAGCTGTACATATACAGTACGTACACCATACATGGTTCATATAGTATAGTGAATCACGAACTGGAGTGAGGACACCCTATTTGAAGAGAAGGGAACTGGAAGTGCTCTACCCAGCAGTTTCTTCATCCAGAAATGAGTCCCATTGCTTTCTGCCCAGGCAGCTGTGATCCAAATATCAGGAAGGGCCTGGTAGATCTCTCACTGAGATATGTCAGTATGTTTATTCAGAAGGAAATCCCTGTCCTCAGTGAGGAACCCACAGAATAATTCTAGCACTGGCATCAATTATTGTTGATTTACATTTTTCTTAATACATGAATGTCTTTGCACTGTTGGAGTTTCCATGTAGCTGATAATGAGACACTGTTCAGACATGGTGAAGCCATACCTATAATATCAAATCACTGAAATTGAGACCAATCTCCATCAAAACTAAAGCTGAATTAAAAAACATATTTTCAAATCCTTGGATTGCTTTTTTTTCTATGTCTCTATTAATGATAATTGCATTGTTTTCCTTTACTGCAATTCGGAGCACAAAGGGAAAGAGAGGTGGTTACATAAGTGTGTGAATCTCTCAGTCTTCAAGGATAGATGGGAGTTTGGCTTTGTCTTCTGTGTCTCGGAGAGTTATTCATCTTGTCTCTCTTAAATCTGCCATTGAAAGACAGAGCTTTCTGTGATAACATTATCTCTGCCATTGAATGCTGGGCTGCAATGGATTCCTTCATGGTCACAGAGCCCAGGCTGAGAGGTTTATGGAGGTATTTCTATTAATAGTTTTATTTTTCTAGTTGTCTGTAGCTGTGGCAGTTTCATGGGCCCATTTTATTCAAGTCCTGATACAATAAACATCAGACCTTGGACATGCCTGCTGTACTGAAGCCTGCCCCTGAGCCCATCTATCTGAAGGCTGGTACAGTGCACTCTATAATCACACTCGGATCTCATCTCTTACCTCTGTTTTCTCTGTCTGTCTTTCACCTCTGTGTACTGTATTCTATCTGATGCTGTGATGTCCCTGATTTTCTCACTGCCCCAGCAGCTAAGACGTCTCTCAATACCCAGGAATATTGTGGGATTAATTTTCACATTTAAATCTGATGGGGGGCGAATGGTTAAGAGGTTGCAGAATTGATGGCTTGCTCTCCAGACTAATTTGAAGACAGAGTTTTCTGTTTTGGTTTTGCTCATCTGATTTCCTTGTTTGGGAATCCTGGGATGACCTGCAGTGGGGTCTGGAGTGAAATGCTTATTCAAAAATAAAACAAATGACAAAGCTCTGACAGGGATACCATAGACATCCCCAAAGATCCTGAAGGTACATTGCAGACATCACTAGAGAAATGCAATGGCACACTTAAACAGCAAGAATTGAAGAAAAAACATTGCTGACTCAGCAGTGGCTCATGTGGACTAGATGGGGTGGGGAAAGTCTAAGAACAGAGAGATATCAGCAGCACTCCGGGTTACAGTATATGCAGACTTACTGTCACGCCCTCTGCAGCCAGAGGGTGCTCCTATTCTGTCCTGTTCCTTGTTTCCTGTGCTTTCCTGTCCTTCCGGTGTCTCCCTCTCTGGGGCTATATATTTCCGGGTCTCTCATTCACCTTCACTTAGCATTGACATTCAGATGTCCTGAGACCCGCCTAGCACCAGGTCGCCCCATGTCCGCTGCCTGAGGGCACTGGTTTCTATACGACTCCTGAACTGCTGAGCCCGGGCTAATCCCCCATTCCGCCGCTACACATATGGGTCTTTTTCCGCTCTCCTGCCTCTCCACGGTTCGTCCCTTCCGACATCCGTGACACTTACAGTAACTCCCTCACTCTCAAGAGTGATAATCAAGAGTGATAGCTCAGAAGATCAAGAGCAGATCACTGCATCTTTTCCATTTGGACTGAATATCTCAATCGCAGTGAAAAGTCACAGTCCTCATTAAATTAGCAACAGCCCCGACCTGCACAATGCACACTAAGTCTCTTTGTGTTAAACACATTCTGTACCTTGAGTCAAAAGGATAAAAATCTTTGGGTAAAGACTTTTCGACCTGTAAAGGAAAGTAAAGGAAATTACTTTTGAGCAATGCAGGCAGCCAATGGGGGATGAAACCTTTGTCTGAGTCTGAGCTAAGTCCTTTCACGCAAACACGGTTGCCTTACAGTACACTGGTGCCACAAAGCTTCCAAAGGGATAATGTATTCTAGAAAGAATGTTCCTTGACATTCCAGCTTCAGGAACCCTTCAATTCTAACTGCGGGAAAGCAGAAAAGCTGAGTTTTTCACATATTTTAGACAACAAAACAAGAAATCCAAAACTTTCTCTGCAAAATGTGGTCTGAGAGACATTTCTAACAATCTACTACTGAAGAAGGGCTGACTTGCTGTTGAATGCCAACTGTTTTTTAATCTAAAAGAGAATTAAAAGAAAACTCACATTATTTACTGACTGCTGCTCATGCCCCAGAGGGGAAGAAAGCAATCTACAAATTAAAGCATTTCCATTTTTACCTATGTGTGAAGTGCACTCTGGAGGGAAAACCACTTTCAATTTTTCTGCAATAATCCACAATTGTCAATTAGAAATACAGTCCAAATCCCAGAAAGAAATGGAATAAACCATTTGGAAAGGCACAGCTTTCTAACTTTATTAAGCAAAATGTCAGTAATCCCCCTTGATTGCTAACCTTTTTTACACATTAAGAGACTTTTGAAACCCATTATTTGCAAGTGTATTGCATTTTCTGCAAGTAATTTTGTTAATGAAATAAGTGAATTTTATCTTAAAATACAAATCTAAACCGATTGTCTGGAATGCATCAAAACTCACTCCAGCCAGTAACTCATCTTTTTTAATTGCTATGAGATTTTCAGGAGTGTGTAGCAGCACAGGGCTCTATAATGATATTCTTTTTAAAATAATAACCAAGATGCTACCTCTCAAGGTCAGAACTGCACCCGGCCCTCACTCAGAGACAATCACAGCAGCTGTCATCTCTCCTGGTACTGCTATCTGATTGGCTGCCTGCAGGTCACTTCCTGTCAATGGCATTTGTCATCACTTCCTGTACATTAGCAAATGGGGGAAAAGAAGACTTCAATCTTGAAGGGCACAACCAGCACCATTTGAGTATAAATTTGAGTATAAACAGCCACATGGATTCTTGCTGTCTTCCAGCAGAATTCCTTCATCAGTCACCAAGAACCTGGAAGGCTTTGCAGAAATTGAGCCTAATTTAATGACTGTAAAAATCACTTAAAAAATGAATGTAAAAATCATCCCTTTTATTTCTGCTGTCAGAAACGTCTGGTCCCTTAATTGTGGTAATTGAACACAATACAGACCAAGCCAATTCTGTTATCTGAAGTCTCTGTGAGTTTTTAGGTGTAAAGTAAACCAAACATCAATATGGCATTATACTGGTTACAGTCATTTGTGTTTGAAAATTTTGGAAAGTTTTTCATGTTCGTGAGCAAAAGCTTTTGAATTTGACAGCACATCTATCCCTTTGCATTTGCTGCTGCTGTGACTCAGCAGGATTTGCACATATTCACAGGATGAGGCAACAGTGTGGGATTCAGAGCGTTAAAGAGAAGCACGCCTGAACAGATACCCCTGACACCCCACACAGACCCTTCATCGCTACCCACTGCTGTGACACAGTCAGTACAGCAGTCAGACCTTCTAAATGCCTCCCATTCAGGCTCCAGTCATGTCTGAATGGGTACTGTTTGTCCCGACAGAATTATACTCATACAGTATAATACATTCAAACTCGTCTTAACGCTGGCTCTGAGAGACTAGCTAGCCGATTAGTGTGTACAGGAAGAGGTTTTGCTTTTTGTTGTAAGCCACGAGGGTTTAGGAAGAAGAACAGCTTTTTATGAAGAAGCATTCAGAAAAAATTGCTGATGATAATTATAAAAACCATACACTGACACAGGCTAGACCAGGTTCTAGTTACAAAAACATCTCTCCTTCTCTTCTTATAAGCCAAACAAAAAATATGCAAAACAATAAACTAGATTTACCTTTCAAGGTTTAAAATTAACCAAAGCAGCAATGAAGTTAAGAACATATGACACATAAGAAAGATTTGTAAACAAGAGGAGGCCCTTTTGTCCCTTTGGTTGCTTTGGCCAATAAATTGAGGTTAATTTCCAAAAGAATCCAGGGTATCAGTTTCAACAAAATGGCTGGGCAGTTTGGCACATATTCCTACAAAGCTGATTTTGTATGATTCCTTGAAACAGGGCCCTTTTGTCAGTAACATACCATGGAATTAAACGAGCAAGAGGAGCTAAACGATCATGCTGATGGCGCAGTTTCCTTCAGTCAGCCCAAGGGACTGTGCAAATGACTGAGGCAGCGCAAAGCTTCACATGCAGCCCTTTGTCAAAGAGCACAGACCAGTTCACAGTCACTTTTTCCACAGCAAGACAGTACAAATTCCAAAGGTTTTTGGCAGCAAAACATGCAGAAGGCCTTTCACTTTACAAACCTGTCCTTTATGAAACACACACAGGAGGGGTCTGTGAAGTTTCTGGGGTAGGAGGACACACAGAGCCGCTGTGTGGATGGGCTGACGATGCACTATAAAATGTTCTCATTCAAATCATTCCCCTACCATACTAATTGCTGCATAAAAATAACCAAGGAGGTGGGAAAGGGTGGAGACTGAATGCTAAAACAAGCTGGGCTTTCTACAGAAATTGAAATACTATCCCCCACAGTGCCTGTAATTAGATATAATTCAATTTTTTAGAAATCCTTCTAAAAACCTTAATTCTGTTTCAACCCATGACCGCTTACACACAAAAACAGTTAACAGTTTTATGTAACAAGTGAAAATAATTCTCCAAAAGATATACAGTAAGTGCATTCAGAATGACGGAGCCCCCCTTATAGAAAGAAATGGAATGGATAATTCTGCTTATTTGTTTCAACAAAATGTGGAATGTTTATAAAACCTGTGCTCAAGCCCATTGAGTGAGATACAGTAATGCTTTAACTACCTTCACTGATAATCAATAACATCTTCAACTTCATTTCAAAGGCCAATTATCTAACTTGTTGTCAGAATCATATTAATGATAGTGCACAATTTGGCTGGAGGACTATATTGCAGTGTATCCAAAAAGTATGTAACTGAAAATTAACTAAATAATAATTATGACTACTGCACACATTGTAGCTCCAAGGGTTAATAATATAAATGCTGCTCTATATGTATTTATGGTGACAAGATCACAAGAGCCTGGAGAATGTCACTTCAAGGGGTGGAGAACACATTAAGTAATTAAATGTATAGTGATACATTTATACAATATTCATAATGTTTACACTCCAAATCTACACTTCCATATTGCCAACTGCAAACAATTCTTCATCTCCTCAAGGACTTAGCAGACACCCTTATCCAATATACAGTATATAGAGCATACTGTGCACGAAACGTCCAATAGGGGGAATAAGGAACAATCACATCTTGGCAAAATCAGATTGTAAGAAGTATAACAGACTGTACAGTAGTGATGTGTGGGTTGACTCAGACCCGTGGGTGGGCATGGGTTTACCTACGGGTCGAACGGTCTCGGGTTCAAAAAAAAGATTTGACGTCGGCTTGGGCGGATGCAGGTTTGTTTCTCACAACCGCGGGCGGGTGCGGGTCATAAAAAAGGAGACCTGCGCATCGGTACTGTACAGTGCGGACACAGAGCAGTGGTGTAAATACTATGTAGGTATGGAAACTGGGGCCGAAGGCTCCAGACACATTACATTGGGCCACATTGGACACTGGGGAAAGAAGCAGAACAGAACGCAGGTGAAAGATAGAAAGATATTAAATTAATGAGCAGGAGAATGAGATAAACAAGAGGGAGCAGCAACAGCTGGGATAGTAAACAAATAGCAGAACAACAGAGAAAGACTGCGAATCTTAAGAGAAACAGTGGGACAAGGCTGAGTGGAAGGTTCTGGGGGTGGCATTGGGGGCAATCTAGGGATCCTTTTGACAACTGGCGTCTAGCTGCATGCTTCTTGATGTGATCACGGGAGGTGGGAGCATACTGAATGGGAGAAGTTGTTCTTTATGGATGTTAAATTCAAGAATTTTCATGAGTGCAATACAGATAAGGACTAGTGTAGGATCACAGAGGCTCTTTAAACACGTGAGTCTTGAGCAGGTGGTCAGGGACTGAGCAGTTCTAATTACTGTGGGTGGATCAATGCACCCATGATAAAACCATGACAAAAAGTCCTGAAAGCATGTTTAAATCCAATGTTTCTGCTGTCTTATTTCTAGAGACACAATTCAATTCTCATCCAGAGAACCATGTAATCAGCTTTTCTTAATCAAAGTGAGCGTGCCACATCTGCACAGACAGCTTGGTTGGGGAATTCTCCTACTTTCAGGTTTGGATTTCTACAGGTATTGTTTATTATTTAGGTTTGACTAAAATGGATTATTTTTTTTACTGATTGTTTCATTCGCCAGGGATTTAAATGTGTTTGAAATATGCATTATTTCCGGAGGGATTTGTAAGGAAGAGTGATCGGATCCTTGTGATATTTTTATCTAAAAAAAAACTGTAGCTCTGTTGCAATGTGTTTTTGCTTGTTATTAAAAAAGAACATTTCATCTTTAAAATATATTTTTTTTTAAATTCATTTTTGACATTTGTTACAACACCACACAAGGGAATTTCTAAATACAGCATGTGGTTTTATTCAAATGTCTTTCACCATTATCTAAGGACAGGGTTATTTAAGATTTGTAGTGATATTGTTTACCCATTTAGTTTTGTAATGGCACTCAATGCATAATTCCTAGAGTTAATTAGAGAATGCTGTCAGGCATCATTTTCATGTTTAGATATGTTTAATATTTAAAATCATTTTAACTGTCAAATGCAGTTGGTTTGAATTATTTTGGAACATATTCTAATTTTATGCTTCCTTCATGACACCACTGCACTAACCACATGAATGCAATGGTCTTGAGAGGAGACTGAATCCAAAATGCAGGTGCAGTCATGAAAGCAGGCAGATTAAAGTAAAACTACTCATCTCAAGCTTTAGTCAAGTATGGAGGGTTCCCACCCGATAGTTCACAGGGAAAATGCACAGAGGGCGATCCAAAATAGTAGTCCACAAGCCGTAGCCAAGCAAGCAGGGGTCCAAGCCGAGAAATCACAGAGCAAAGCCACAAAGGATGAGCAGTGGGAGCACTCCAAGGAAGAAAGCCAGGTAGAAACAGTCCAAAATGAAACACAAGCAAGAACCAACAAAGGCTGTGGGGAAATCCAGAGATGATGGTCAAAGGATGTGAGTAACAAGCTGGAGAAAACTAACGAGAGAGTGTAAAGCTGGGTACTGTGATCACTGATCTGGTGATGGATCTGTGGTCTTAACGTGGTGAAAAGGTAAGTAGTGGTTAATTATACACAGGTGGAATTCATCTTCTCGCTGTCACGGTAACTGATGACTTAACAAGCTTAGTGGGGGCTTGCCTGGTAGCCATGGTGCCTCCCCCCTCTAATAGCTCCATCGTTGAGGAAATCTGCATCAGTGTTTTGGGGTTCCTCTAATTTTGGGGAAATTGTGACAGTCTTGACCTTATGGATAAGTTATCCTTAGATAGGTAAGTTAATGTAAAATATTAAAATATTAATTATGTTATCCCTTCATATCAATCTCATCACACTAATTAGAATTTGACCCTACTACTGAAATAAATTTGGTTTACTCTGAAGAACGTAATTGAAAGTAAGCTTGCATGTCCTTGATGCAGCATCACACAATCTCTACAGTTAAGAACTTTTGGCTGCAGGGAAGGGCAGGTGGACAGCAAAATCAACATTTTTACGAACCACAAAGCTAAAAATTCATATTTTACCCTAAGGTTTTCAACATTTAAAAACCAAGAAAAATGGTGCCCTTTCAGAACAAACAGGTCATGTCTCCTAAGCCTGCTTCTATCAGGACATCTGGTCCCCTTACCTGCTTTCTCTGCCAGTTAATAGAGAGAAACTACAGGTCCTTGAGTACACAGTCAACATAAGGCAGTGCTGGTTTATTACAAAGAATTTAGCGTTTCATAACGCAGATCTATTAAGTTGAATCATAATGTACTGGCCTTTCAAGGATCTAAAGTATTGATATTTTTTATAAAATTGCCTCTGAAGTGTTTGCTGACTTAGGCCCCATCCTGGGAAAAGGCCTCTCCTGTAATATTGTTGGAAGAAACATTGTTTTATTGGAAGTGTGCTTAATGTAAGGTGGGGTATTATAAAGAGGCCCTGAGCGTTACTCCTGTTATGTAATAAGACTAGGGCTGAGCTACAGGCCTGCAGGCATAAACCGTGTTTGGATGTTATTATTATTTTGGACAAAACATTTAGGACATAACAATGGATACATTTCTAGTTATACCAATAATGCTATGGGTTGCAGCCTTTCAGTATGTGGTGAACAGAAAATCACAAAAGTCGAGCAAAAAATAGCCATGTACAGTAATTGTAGAAAAGCCTGCTCCACTGTCAGGGATAAGTGCACAGCTGCAAGACAGAATTCATGCCACAGCAAGTACCACCATTGGCATCAGTCTAGTTGGAAGAAAACATATCACAAACGTTTCAGAAAATGTCTTCTGTGTCACCACCTGCTCAGTAAATAGAAAGCACTTTCCTTTTCAAGCCACTTTAGGACTGAGATTGAGAATCCTTGCTGACTTTGTCCTGGAGTGTACAGACTGCAGAAAAGCAACAGAGCAGTTTGGGAAACATTCACATGCATGCAGCTCACCTGTACCACAGTGCTAGAAAACCAGGTTTTAGAATTCATGATAAAATAAGTGAAAGAAGCCAGAGGCCAGTTTAAAGTTTAATCTGAAATATACAAGAACACCATAATTTCCAGTTCGAACCTACTACCGACTGAATGAGCAGAGACTATCAGGGACCCAAACTCCAGAGCTGAACATCTGATCTCCAACATCCACTCCGTTTTATTACCAGTCTGCATTATGACCTGTTGTACTGTGCTGTAAATGTCATATTTAATTATATGTTTTATTCTATCTGGTTCAAAATAAATTGCAACAGCTGTCCAACTGGAAGTCTGCACTGATGTGCTGTATAATAGTTCCATTTGTTTGGCTATTTATACAGTAGCAATTAAAGGAAAATATACTGGGAAATTATGCATCATTATGGTATCTAGGGGGTGTTTTAATGAAGTAAACAGCAACAGATATAAATAAAGATGTCTATAAATTCCACAGGACTCCTGCTGCTGCTTTCCCTTGTGACAGATGATTTACATGTGTATCGCAGTGAGCACAAGGGTTGTGTGAGAAGGTACAGTACTGTAGCTTCCTTTCTCCACAGGTCCATGGGGATAACAACACCTACAGGGATGACTGTACTAACTCACATAGAGCACCTTGCACCTGTACAGCAGCATACCATCTTGGAGCATGATCTTATCTGATTGATTTGGACCAGAATTTGTCAACCAAAGCCCCAGTATGGTGATGTTGAATTGGCTCTGGACCTTCAAATATACAACAGACTTGTGTTTCTAGAGTAAAGAGGCTCAATGGCAGTAACAGCAAGCCAGAACACTGCTAGATCTGAAGAGCTCTTCTGGATGTGCTTTATGTAAAGAGCCACTCAGCACTAATAACACCACTGCCTTTAGACAGGATATACAGTAATGGTGCATTAGAATCCAAGAACTGTATTAGTCACAGCATTACAATGCCAAACACATCCATTAACAACCAAACACTTTTGTCCGTCTCTCCCTCTTCTTCATTCTCTAGTCGGTGACTGGGAATGCCATGTTTTTACAACCAGTCACTGTATCAGTCTGTAGATATGCTTCCTCCCTTCTCAGAGTTACAAATCGTGCTGTCCCCACCTGCAGGCTGGATCTGTGTGTGGGTAATAAGGCAGCTGAGAAACACACACCCACACAATACTTGGGAGAGACAAGCTTACTGGCTTCTGTTTCTATGCTCATTCAGAGACAAGGGGAATTCAATCACAGTTAGATTCACATATGAGAAGCACAGTTTCACTCAGGTTATTTTTCACAAATTCAGCACTGGAGAACTCAGACAAGTCAGGCAGACATGCCTTCAAAGCTGACAATAGGAGGATTTCATTGATGTACTGTATTGCTACACCGTCAAGCCTTCATTGGAAAAGCACGACTGAAATCCTTCCAGAAGCTACAGGATAATGCTCTCAGATCAATGGGCCACTAAAACGTAAGCAATTACATTTTATGGGTCTCACTGCTCCTCTGATTTCTCACCTTGCTGTTGTTCTGATGGTAACTGAATGCTGTGATGAGCTCTGTGGATCAATGATCTTCCTCAACCGTACAAACAGGTTGGGAGGAGCAGCTCCGCATCTGCATTGTTGGGAAAACTGGCCAGAGATACAAGGGTTTCACTGGTCTTCTTTTCTTAATGTAAATCATCTAAAGTGCGTTAGATAAGATCATTTTCAATGTTACCCTGTCTTGAGAAGCTGTATTGATTTTGCAGTGATTGCATCAAATCAAGGCTAAAGAGAAAAGACGGAAACTATTCGTTTTGACACGAGACATCACTTCTCTGCTTCCAGTTCACACCAATCCACCCTCTGTCTGAGAACAGAATGTTACCATTTTATTATTAAAAGATGGTTAGAACATTAGCTGCTACAGATTTACTTATTTCCATTAGACACTATGACGACATCTACCGCAATAGTAACTGCTTGATGATACTGCTAGGATTGCAGTTAGCATTCTGCTGCAGATACTACTCCTGCGACTAAGTGTAAGCACTAAAAAGGTTACAAATGAGAGAAAGCCATTCAGTCCATCAAACCCATTTGGTATTTAGTAAAACTGCTAATGACTGCTGCTAAGTTGGCTACTATCACAGTTGCAGTTGCTATTGGAGCTGTTAAGGGTTAATGCTGCACACTACTGATACAGCTGCTGCTCTAGTCATTTCTGAAGACTCAAGAATGCAAAGATTGACTGTGACAAAATGCAGGACAAATATTTTGTTCAAGGCATATTCACCTACTCTGACTGCTACTATTAATACCTTTTACCCCATATACATTAAAAAAACACTGTGAGCTCTCTGTGGTCTGTTATCAGTCCTGCTCCTTCTGAGAGTACAATATAACACCATTTGAAAGCTGTCAGTAAGAGTGGCTAGTTTCCTGGGAGTAGAGTGGCAGGGTTGTCCCTGGTGTTTCTGGGTTTCTATTTCTGTATGGAAATGGTTTTCCAGACATTGTGCTCAAGGATTAGCTCTCATTAAAAATTTACCAGGGGCCTGATGTCTGTGCACAGAGCAAGGTCATTCTGACAAGCCCTGCCTCGCCCACACAGCCAGCACTGACTGCAGGGGTCAGGGCAGGAGGCATGTAATTTCATCTTTCATTCCTAATATTTATTGTATTTCAGTCTGAAACTAAAATTTACTTTCAAAATGCATAAAAACTGTAAAGAAAAGTGGAGACCCAGCTGTTTAAAGTGTTGTTTCAATAATAAAAATCAAATTTATTGGATTACACAATCAGGGTTTTTTTGGTTCTGTTGTCTTAACAGTGCACATTCCACGTTATGTTTTTGTGTTAGAAAAATCATAAATAAGGCATGTATCAGAATCTTAGGGTGAAAGAAAGAGTTTCATAAAACTGTCCCAGCAAGTCCCAGTGTTAAAAGAGACACTCTCTGTCTTGTTGTACAGAACAGTTTTCATACAGTACCTGCCAAAAGTCCACACAGCTTGAAAAAACACAGAGCTGGTTCTTGTTTCTATCAGCCTGCTCAATGTGCTCTGTGCCAGCTGTGCAGACAAGCCAATGAAAGAGCCTGTCCTATTCTGCACATCTGCTGGATATCCACATGTCTACCACAGCACCTAATGAAACTGTGTCATAATATCTACACAAATATATGTAAGGACCTGCAGTGCCCACCATATTTATTCATACCTCTGATTGAATAGGAACATGAAACACCACAAAACAGAATGAAGATTGGATAATGAGCTAAGTTAATGTCTTAATAACTAACTGAATTATTTATTTGAAAACCTAGGTGGCCTTTATTCACACCTCTACGATTTCAGAGAATAGGGATGTCACACTCACTCCCTGGAGTGCCTAGTGTCTGCAGTTTTTTTTCCAACTGGATCTATTAACAGCATCAATTTTTTCATACATTTACAGGATGCTACTCAAGGTGTTTTACAGTTGACTGCTCAAAACTTTACAGGTGGGTCAAGTACAGTCAATGAATCTCTCAAAACAGTCACAATGACCATCACTGGCATCACATAGGCCACTGAACCTATGTGACTGGCCTCTGCTATGTTTCAATGATGGTTTAATTAGGAAATAACATTGGAGAAAGAAGATGGAAAAACCTGTTAATGTTCCCTTCCCCTTCCCTTTCAAACCTGAGGAATATTTCATCCTGTGCAAGTGAGTGCTATTTTTCTTTCAGCTGTGACCTAAGATCAGTCCCTGAACTGGAGAGGATGAAGAAGGCCTTGGGGGAGTATACTATAAAAGCCACTGTTGAAACAAATATAACACTAGGTGTCCAAGTATACTATACTTTTTTAATATTATTTTACTTTATTATGACTTATTTACTTTTATTATTACTTTTTTTCATTCCTATGCCTTAACTTAGTAATGACCTACTGCTTTCCCTTTTCTAATCTGTTTATGTCTTGTGCTATGGGCATGTGTGCTTGCAAATGCCAAAATGAGATTTATTTGCACTGCCAGCTCTGTGTGGGTGGATCAGCCACAAAAAGCACAGGTTCCTAGACCGGCCCCAACAGAAATGTCACTACCTCATGCTCTGCGGGGCACTCAGAGAGATCCCTGGGGGCAGGAAGACAGTTCCTTCCCGCAGCAAAGACTGTGACACTATGGCACCTAAACCACATTTCCTCTGATGATATTGCCTGTGACTAGTCTATTTTTACTGCCAGGTGAGCTAGTGAACTAATTTGATTCTGTGCTCTCATAATGCATCAATACTGTGGTTTTACTATTTGGGTCTTGTTACTGTGCGCTTTATTATAAAATCCAATGTCTTCCTCCAATCTCTCCCCTGCTGGAACACATTAACTCAGCTCTATAAAGCCTGTGTTACAGTTGCGTCAATCTTGTTGGACTTTTACAGTTGCTGTGTAATTGAGCTGGGACAGGAAGATGAGGGAATGTGATAAATTGTGCATGAAGCGCAGCCCGATTGCCAGACAGCAGCAGCTTTGAGATCCGCCAGGGCTAAACAGAGACAGGGCTTGTAAATTCAAAATGTTAATAATAGCTGGGAAATTTAGGCATCTCTCAAGCAGGGGACCTGCACATCTGTTTAAGAGCCCACAGAGCGATGCTGCAGAGGAAGAAGAAAGAGATAACTGCCTCCACTTCTGTCTGCAAGATGTTAAACAGCCCTGCAACACCAGCGTCTCTGTTGAATTAAACTATATTACAACTATTGGAATAATACATTTTCTTCAATAAAGGGAAATGAACAAACATTGCTAGTCAGTGTTCATTTTTGTCATTGACTAGAACTCAGAACTCCTGGAAACCTCCATAGAGAAAATGTATCTTTTCCAAAGCAGTGGGGGACTGGTAAAGGTAAGGTACCAGTCATTCAAACCTATTTGAAGATGGAAGACCCTCTTCCATATTCCTGATCAATAGCACACACTATTCAGGAGGCAGTAGGACCTACACAGCTGGGTGCTTTGATCCTGCTGGGCAAAGTTTTTGAGTCATCAGGATACATTAAATATGTGTCCCCGTCTCCCTAGTGTGAGAAAGAGTGAATTTGGAATTCCTTTTAACCACTGGAATCGCTGTCTGAGGAAGGCAGATCTTTAGGGGCTTACCAGACAGGGTGTGGAGAACATAGGACAGAAATATTTTTTACAAAATGATGCAGACACATTAAATATTTTATTCAAAGCCTGAATGCTCAAACCAAAGACTTCCGAACGCAAGGTAAGTTACAGTAAATGTTGGCAAAAACTAAAGGGAACAAATGAAATGTCTTGATGGTATAAGTATTGAGACTTGTGAAGTCAATACTTGGTGGAAGAACTTTTGGCAACAGTTATAGCCACAGGCCTTTCTGGGTCAGTCTCTACCATATTTGCCCACTGGCCTGGTGCAATTTTTGCTCATTCTTCTTGACAGAAGTGTTCAAACTCTCTCTTGTTGCTTGGGTATCGTTTATGGACAGCAGCTTCAAGTCCTTCCACAGCTACTCATTAAGATTCAAGTCAGGACTTTGCCTGGGCCACTCAAGGACATTCACTTTTTTAATTATTATGCCACTCCAGAGGAGCTTTGACCTTGTGCTTTAGATCATTGTCTTGCAGAAAGGTGAATTTTCACCCCAGTTGTGTGGTATGAAGCTGTTTCCATTTTTTGATGATTGAGTAGGCTGGTCTCACAGAGATATTCAGGCATTTCATTTTCTACCCTTCTCCTGACCTGTGCTTTTCAATGACATTATCCCTTTGAAACCACCTCGGACTTTATGGTTGAGTATTTGGTGGAAATTCACTACCTAACCAATGAGGTTCAACGAATGAACCTAACCAACGAACAGGTATTTTTTTTCTAGAATCAAGCTTAATACTCTATTGCCATTACAACCTATGGAATTTGGTTCATTGAGCGCTCATACAATTAAAGACATACAATACAAATATGCAACATAAAGCTGATAAAAGATAATTAGTGCACACAGGCAGAGGCCCACAGCTTATTGTGTGGCTTGTTAAAAACCAAATTCATATAGGTTTGCCACAGGAAAGCATATTAATAATTGTGCCATCAGGAACATTCTGTTTTTCTTTCATCATATATTATCTACTGTGTATACTTTGGTTTTGAATTTTGTTTTGAATGTGTGCAGCAGGTTGTGGATAAAACAGATATAACATGACTGGAAGCTTTAAAGCAAGGAAATATTAAACTATTCAATGGTCCAAATACTGCATATCAACCCAGTCCAGTGACAGAGAGATGGCCCTTGAGTTTCCTAACCATATGTCAGAAAAGTTGCAATTGAGCGGATGCCATGTATCCTGTTTCTTTGCTTGAAGTTAGTTTCCCACAAAACATTGGGTGAAGAAGTGCCTCCTAACCTTGGCTTTAAATGTACATTCTGACTTTGTCAAATAAAAAATGATTCTATTGAACTTACCTCCACCTTGCTAATGTATTTCCATACCTTGATTCCCCTGATGTCTCTTGTCGTCTCCTGAAATCACACTCCTTTACTTTTACTCTTGATTGTTGGCCTACCAATCTTGGTCTTTTAAGTAGCAATATCCTTACAGATACTATTCATTTATCTCTTCAGTCAAGTACTGTGCCAACTGCTCTCTAGTACACTAGAGCCTTATCTGTATTCAAGAAGCTTACAATTAATTCTGCTGTTTTCTTTCTTATGTGTCTAAGGTCTAAATCTCTATTCTTGTCCAGCATTCATGGGAGGGCTGTTGCCAATCAGCTTTTGACTAACAGCCGAATAACCTGCTTGAATCTTTTTAATCTGAATTTCAGCCTTATCGCCATACAGAACCTGCCCATTTAAGAACAACCTCCTTCTGAATGCTGAAACTGAGATCAACTAACTACTATAGACCATCAATTAACTACAGCCACACAGATTAGATCGGCCAAGTAGCCTCCTCTCATTTTCGCAATTTTCTTGTGTTCTTATAAGTTCACTTCCCTGGCTTATCTTTGTTCAAGTTGCTGCTGCCTTTGACACAACAACTCACTTTGCAAGCAATTACAAAAGGTTACAAACACGAGAAGGCCATTCAGCGAATTGCTTTGTGAGTTTCAATGTTCATTCTAAAAATGTCCACTGCTTTGACTGTACTGTTGGAGCCTTTAGGGATTTTGAATACCTGAATCACCTCTCGCCATGACTTTCACTGTTCAAAACTCACTGTTCTGAGTCTCAAAATGTCTGTTTTGAAGTGAAATGACCAAAATTGGACACAGTACTCTAAATAAGCTGTTACTGGTACATGTGTAACTTTAGCATACTATCTCTGGATTTATACTACTATATATATCTTAATATTGTCTTTGTCTTCCTGTCACTTTTATTGTCAAGAACAAGATTATCAAACCCTGGGCCTGTGTTTCTGCAGTTTCTTTAAAGCAGGAACAGAAGAGCTGGTAGAAGATGATAAATTTGAATAATTAACATAATGAACCAGTTTAAGTAATTCAGATCTGAGGTGGAATGCAACCTGTAGTCACTCTGGTCTTGCAACACATTAGAACTGGCCACACTGCTCCAGAAGATGAAAAATAATGTCAGTAAAAGTAATGAAGACTCTACAGTGTTTCCTGCCCTTCATCTGTAAACCTGACAAGTTTATTTATTGTATGAGAATCTATGTAATTGAAAGGAAAAAGAAAAAGTAACAGCCCTAATACAGATCCCAGTGGTATTCTGTTACCTATGTTAATGAAATTGCATCCAATCGTTTTTTAACCACTTCTTCCTGTTCAGGGTCACAGGGAGACTATCTGTCACGAAACAGTTCTTTCCTGGCCCTATGCAGATGACACGATCCGGAATTGTGAAGATACACTAGGGAAAAAGTCATGCAGGAGAGGGTCTGGAGTCCAAGGTAGCACTCTCCAGGGAGAGTCCGGGGTGAACAATCCAAGAGTAAATCCAAACAGGTAATCCAAGACAGAAGGTAGTGTCCAAGGCCAGGGGATCCATCCAGGAAATAAAACCATGAACCGGGTCGGAACCGGAGGGGCGGGGAATCAGGAACCGAAGGTTAAAAGCATAACGGAGCCAGACACCCTAATGCAAATACATCAATGTCATTAATTATTGTCCATTATCTTGAATGTCTACTACCTGCAATCTGACAACAAAACGTTTATACATAACTTTATCAAAAGTCTTCTGAAAAGCTACATACACTATATCATGTGCTCTGTATATCCATTAGTATTATTGGTGATTCTAACATGATTTCTAACAAGATTATAAAAATTGCTACCTATATAAATATCCAAATTAATTTCATAGATGCTGCACTGCCTGAACTGAATAATTGGTATCTGTTACTTTGGTTGACTAACAAGTATATGATGAGACAGTGATCAATAACTGGCTTTATTACAATCTGCTACAGCTGGCACCTTATTATAGCAATTAGTCTACAGGTCTGAGTTCAAGCTGGTGGTAGATCATCAGAGGAAATGAGGGAGTGGTATGCTGACAAGCTGTGCAGACAGATCTCCAGGAGGCCCAACAGAATTCATGGAGGGTAGGGTCTTAAGGTGAAGTAGTCTGGAAGTTCTTTGTTTCTGCTGGGGATTGTGTATAAATGTACATTGCGATGGCTCACTAGAATTATGATCCTCTAGTTTGGTTGTAGTTTCAGGTTCCAAAATGACCTTGAATTCCCTGGATTTCAAATTGGATAATGAACAAGAGTCAGGTGTACAGTTGTTCACATTATACTCCAGGCTGTTTGTAAATTTTCACCCTACTGTTGTCATAATTGTTTATTGTAAAATCTTGATTTCATACATTATATTCTATAGTGTTTAATTTTTTATATAAACCACTTTGTGAAGGATACTTTCGATGAAATAGTTTTAACCAAAGCACATAGTGTATTCTGGAATTTGCCAAAGAGTGGCCAAATATTCACGTTCAAGTGGCGTGCTCTGTGGATTTTGGGGTTAAAATCTGGTGCATGCAGGGAATGTTCAGCTATGTCCTTCTCTCCTAGAGCTCAGCAGGCCTCTGACCTAACCCTGAGTGCCACAGCAGCCTTTCAGAGCAAACGGAGGACTGTAAATCTCTGTGCTTTGGGAAGGCACTAAGTGAAGAGCTTCCACTGTTCCCATTAAATATTTACTAAGGCTACTTAGTGCATTTTTATTAGTAATTAAAAGGTTATAATGTGGTACAGATGCTTATAGAGAAGCATCAGCCCTGTCAGTGGGCTTCAGGAATCAATATGCTCCATTATAGCAGGTATTCAGGTTTCTCTGTACAATGTGCTTTGGACTGTCAGGAAGAGGATCTAACTCCTCCTACTGAAACACACACTCCCACACTCCCCTTTGACTCTTCCAGATGTGCTTACAGCTGTTAAACGCAACCTTACCAGCACCAGGTCATTGTATAAGTATTATACTGATGAAAATGTAAATATTATCAAACTTCCAGATTTAAATGCCTTTGTAACTTAAAGTATTTGGTAATATGTTCACACTAATGTGCACATTTAATAAATCATACAATTTGTTTACTAATATTTGTATGTAGTGATGTGAACCTGCTCTAATACAGCAGATACAGTATTTCTATGCAGTTTATACAATCTTTCTAAAGGATAACCCAATTTATAGCTCTGGGGTTACAGATAGTTTTAGGCAGTGCAACCTTTATATTTGATTTAATATATAGTAATATTTTAGCTACATATTCGTGTACAAATTTGTACAGTGGCATTTATCACATAGCACTTCACAAAGAAGTGGGGGGACCAAGGAAAACCTGGAATCTGAGTCCAACAAGAGCCGTTTGCTAGAGATGGGTCTTTGACATCATGGAATCAATAAAATATAGCCAGCAGCCATATCACTCTGCAACTCACAACTAGCAACCCACTGAAGCTAAGCAGGTGTGACCCTGGTCAGTACCTGGATGGGAGACCTCCTGGGAAAAACTAAGGTTGCTGCTGGAAGAGGTGTTAGTGGGTCCAGCAGGGGGTGCTCCCCCTGTGATCCATGTTGGTCCTAATGCCCCAGTATAGTGATGGGGACACTATGCTGTAAAAAGGCACCGTCCTTCAGATGAGATGTAAAAGCGAGGTCCTGACTCTGTGGTCATTAACAATCCCAGAATGTTTCTTGAAAAGAGTAGAGGTATAACCCTGGTGTCCTGGCCAAATCTTCCATTTCCATTGGCCCTCACCAATCATAGCCTCCTAATAATCCCCATCTATGAATTGGCTTCATTACTCTACTCTGCTAGTGTTCTGGTGCACTATGGCTGCAGTCACATCATCCAGGTGGGGATGCACAGTGGTGGTGGAGGAGAGTCCTCATTACCTGTAAGGTGCTTTGAGTGGAGTGTCCAGAAAAAGCGCTATATAAGAATAAGCTATTATTATTATTATTAAAATGAGTTGGAATGAATGTTCCCCTGACGTTCACAACCTTCCTGAGAAATTGTTGCAGGTTCCTGTGTGTGTTGGCTGTACTGGAGAGGAGCTCTGGAGAGCTTTGTTATCACAAAAACCTTAACTACAGTATGTAAATCCCTAGAGCTGGTGGTCACACAATCAATGTATTCAAACTGTTAAAACATTTTTACAAGAACACATGCAATCTGAGTGGCCTATATCACTGTAAATATATGAATTTATCAATATAACAAAATAAAAACCGTGCTTCTTCTCAGTTATGTATCCAAACCTCGAAGCAGAAATGCTTTAACTAAAAAGCTGCACTGTTGCTATAGAAACCCAAGTGGGGCAAGGCTTTCCGTTCAGCAGTGGAGTTCTGTCTGCATGAGGCATAAAGGAGAGAAGCCGCCTGCAGTGGAACAGCACTGGGCCATTCAGAAAAAACAAATCTGCTTTGTAATGGCCTACATCTGTCACTTCGCAATTTTTTTATTCAACTTGGGAATGGGAAATTTATCAAGCTTTCATCTTTTAAACTGTAATAACTGCAGCTCATCATAAAACAGTGGACCACCAATAATTCCAAATCTGTGTGTTGAACAGGGACACCCAGGTGTTAGAAGTGTTGCTTTCAGATGAGATGTTTAACTGAAGCTCTGAGGTCCTGGTCATTGAACATGGCCCAGCTGGTGAAAGTAGTGAAGCACAGGCTAAAGTTCAGTTTCGACTTGTACAATCTAGGCTCTCTAAAGCCCCTGTTAATTCAAATGGCAAAACTGTCTCACTTCTCTTCCTGAACTACTGTGCTCCCACATGCCTCATTCATCTTTTCAGCAGCGAACTGATCCAGTGGCTCCCGTCCCATCATGTCTTCAACATCATGGATGGGCGGGTTGTTAGAGACTCTCACAACTCTTGTGGGATATTTGGGTAAAGAAATGCCTCCCCTTCTGAACGCACTCCTGTGATGGATGGATGGGAAGATGGTACTTAAAAATCTAAAGAGAAAAATAAAGTTGTGCACTTACTTGCAGTGAAAGATCCATGTTTCAGCAGAATTCATGGCGTCGGTAGACAAAGAAGAGAAAAGGATCAAAAGAAACTGAATTAGAAATGACTGTAAATGTTTGCTTGTTTATTTTTTGGCACACTTAAGTTTCTGTTAAATTCCATCCACTTACACTACAGGCCAAAAGTGAGCTCTGGGATAGGGCCAGAGATATAGTCTAGTTACCAGATGGCTTCCGGCCTGCATCCACAGTGCCCTCTTGTGGTCTGGAGGGAAGCTAGTCTCCCTGTCAATTAATTCACAGATGACACCTCCTGACTGATCCCAAAGAAATGGGAACCAGCATGCAGCATGGTTATAAAAACTCAGACTGGGGTCTGAGCTGCACAGGAACAA
The DNA here is from genome assembly GCF_055471065.1 of Atractosteus spatula. Taxonomy (NCBI): domain Eukaryota; kingdom Metazoa; phylum Chordata; class Actinopteri; order Semionotiformes; family Lepisosteidae; genus Atractosteus; species Atractosteus spatula. Next base: position 50,037,643 of record NC_142706.1, read on the forward strand.
GCAGAAGTTGCTGACTAGTAAAATAAATATATTGGACTTCATTGCCTAGGACAGTCACTCAGTGTAATATTAATACAATTTCTGTGAGAAAGCTAGCAATTCATCACACACTATTATAAAGTCACAGGTTTGAGAAACCCATTTAGGAGGTGAAATCAAAGCTTTCTGCATGTGAACAAGTGAGAAATGAGACATTATTAGTTTATTATGCATTTATTTTATTACTGAGACCCACTTAATCACTGTCTCTGTGACTGAATATAAGCACATAAGAAATTTTACAAATGAGAAGAGGACATTTGACCCATTTCACAATTAGTAGTTAATTGATCCAAGAATCTCATTCAGCTGTATCTTGAAAGAAACCATTAACATCTCTGGGTAGTTTGAATACCCAGAATAAAGTCAGGTAACTGCAGTGTGACCTGGTGCTGACTTGACACACTCCTATAGTAGGACATCATGAAGACACTGAAGCCAACTTTTCTACTAGAGTATTAGATCACTCCAGACAGTTAGAAATAAGACAATAGAGACAGTTGCAGAGCTGAGAGAAAAATGCTACCCCAATACAGCCAATAGCAAAGCCAATTACACTGCAGCCAGTCTGTGCATCCTGTGCCCTTAGCATCCTCTTAGAAGGTATCAGTGTTTAGAAGAACACAGTCAGGGACCTCAGATGAATCACCTTTATGTTCTTGAGGCATCACATCTCACAGTGCTCTGTTTCACACAGCCAATCGCATTGAAGACAGGAAGGGGGGCAGCCAATCAGCAAATAGTATGCCTAACTGTTGATGCTGCTCTAGGAGGTTGAGTGTGGTTGCTATGGTTACCATATGTAGGCCACAGGTGTTGGTTGGGGCTGATGAAGCCCAGCACTGCCTTGGTGGGAGATTGAGGTAGAGATCTAGTTTTAAAGGAGGTCTGCTTTAAAAAGAATTCCAAGATCACCTATTTGGGCTAGCCAGTAGACTCCCACAACAGGCTGTGCACAGGCAGATGCTGGGCAGATATGGTCTGGCTTGCAGTTCTCTGGAATACACAGCAGGTATTGGTCTCTACAGGCTCTCTACATTGTATCGAGAATGACAACTACAAGACAGGTAGACAGAAAGAGAAGTACTTGATTTTTATGTATGTTGAACAATAACATATGCACCTTAATAAGATTACATTCATCCATCCATTTTCTAACTTGTATTATCCAGTATATGGTCAGAGGGGAACAAGAGCCTAACCTGGCAGCAACAGGAGCAAGGCAGGATACATCCTGGTTAGGCCTTCAATCCATCGCACAACAGACAGATACACCAACACATGTAAACTCACACCAGGGCCAAAATGCCTTTAGTTGGTGAAACAATTTCTAATAAGGAAATTCAAAATCAACCCATGTTTACATGAGTACAAACTGCTATAACTTCTCCTGTGAGAATTCCTTGCTTACTTACAGTACAAAACACCAAGCATAAACAGTACCCAACCCAGACTTCTCTTTTACGATGGAGAGGAGACGTTGCAATCTTGGACAGTATTAAAACATTGAAAGACAATCTCTCTAGCCAAACAGAACAGACATGCAGATGTCTCAGGCTGAATGATGCACAGAAAGGGCTAGCTGCCAGCCAGAATAGTATGTAGAACCTCCACTGTAGATCACCCACTCTCTTCTGCAGTGATAACTTATACAGTTACAGAGACTTCAGCACCTAAATGTTCAAACTGTGTGCATTGGAAACATTTTAATATATAATATTATAATACTTTCTTTATACAAAGTATACATAAATAATTATTCTTAAGGCTCTAAATTGTAGAAAATACCTATTTCCAAACCACAAGAGTTTCCTATGAATCTCACTCTTCTGTGTCAGAGCAATACAAACTGTGATAGCAATAGTTCAACATGACTAATTCTGACTGGATTCTGACTTTTAAAAGCACCTTTGTGTCTTCATAACAAACATATTAATGACCCTGACAGATTTCATTCCCAATTGAAAATTCAGGAGTTCCCCAGTCTCTCATAGGCCAAAAGATAGCAACATATGCAATTTATTTGTCAGTACTTCAACAAATACACAAGATAACATTCCAGAAATAATGTATTCTTGTTGAAATCTCCTCTCAAAGTGAAAAGAACCAAGTGTATCATGTAGCTTCAAAACACTTAAAACATTACTGTCAAATAATTAACTTTTCCCCAGAAAACCTGAACCAAAGCCCAATGCCCTTAAACATCAAAATGGGCTAACCCCACCAAAAGCTTTTATTTGATCAATTTTTATGAGCCTTGCTTTAAAACCAAAGAGCTCAGTGGATGCTAAATTGTCCTGAAGTAAAAAAATGCAGTCAGAAATGGATCAGGCACACAGTATGATTGCTCTGTCTGCACAAAAAATAATAATCACAAATCTCATTTGACTCAAGGCTTTGAACAGAAACTTATAGTCTGATCATAGAAGAAAGATGGAACGCCAGTTCTTGATGTTACACAGTATAGTCAGCAACACTGTATGGTCAATATTTCCCAGTGCCATCTATGTCCCTTAGGTACTCTCTGAAGACAGGCAGTGGATTTCCTCCCTTCTAAGGTCATCAGTGTTGTGTAATTATACAGACAGGCCATCAGTGCCCAGGGCTTTTCAACATTCAGTCCAACTACTGCCTCAGACAATCACTTTAATGTCAGTAGTTCTTCAAGCCACTGCTTTTCCTCTTCAGGAACTTTGGGTAGAACTCCCAGGAACCATCGGGCTCCATTTCTTCATTTATTCTGTTGTGAGGAACTGATCAACCTCAACCACTTTCCAGACCAAGCCAGGCTTATACACCCCCTGGCCTGCAACAGTACATAGACAGTGCAGGGGTTTTCTCTGCAAACTCTTCCTTTCAAGAGCACAGACATGTCATTATACCACCTAAACCAAGCGATCAGAAAGACAGGAAAAGGTCCCCTTCAGGTAAACTACAATAAATGCTAAAACAATATATGAAACACACAAAAATAAAGAACACATAGCAAGAACAAGAGGGAGAAAAAAACCTGAAAAAAATCACATGCTCCCTACAGGTTCAGTGACAGACAGCTGTAGTCAATACATTGATTCTGAAATTAATGTGAAGAATATTTAAAATAAGAAAAATAGTCTTTTTTGTGTAAAAGCACACACCTATAATACATACAGTATACACATGCTTGCGTATAAACAATAACAAACACACAGGATGAGGAAACCTGCATGAAGAATTGTCCGGGAGAGAGGAGAGCTGTCATACATCATAAAGAGGGATCTTTGTTGAGAATTAGTCTCCAGGCAGAGTCTTCACTTGATATCCTCCTTCAAATGCCAAGGCAAATGTTATTAAATATGACTTTTGGGAAAACACAAGTAGGTTTGTGTGTTCTTTTATTTTATAAAGATATAGTTTACAGCCTTACAGCCTTGTTTGTCCTACAGCCTCTAGATCTGTCAAATTGCCTCATCTCATACATCTCTGCCGAGCAGTTAGAAAAAATCAAGTCCCAGTCCTGTTAGTTATCAAGCACCAATTCAGCTTATGGACAAACTGTCTTTATTAAGTTTTATTGCAGTGACTTTCTCCTTTCCCAAGGTGTTTCAGCATGTGCCGCATGCAGCTTCAGGCTCAGGTTTATTGCCCTTCAGTAGTGCAGCTGGGGCTGCTGATCATGGAGAGGGTGAGGTGCCAAGACTAAAGGAAAGAGACGGAGGCTTATACCACAAACGCAAAAAAGGAAGAGAGGAAACTCCTCCTCCCTTAAATAGGCTGAGGTAGAGGAAGGAGAAAGCCTGGCTGTCAGTGTGAAGGTCAAGAAGCAGCCAACTACCTGGTAGAAGGGCACTACAGTATGTTTGATACATTTGTTAAGTGCTGTATATACTGCATGCAGGGTTTGATTACTGAACTTTTGCTTAGCTTTGTAGCATGTCCCTCTGAGAGACAGGCTGCTGTCTTTCTTATCTCCCCTTTGTGAGACAGGCTGCTGTCTTTCTTACCTCTCCTCTGGGAAACAGGCTGCTGTCTTTCTTACCTCTCCTCTGAGAGACAGGGTGCTGTCTTTTTACCTTTCCTCTGGGAAACATGCTGCTGTCTTTCTTACCTCTCCTCTGTGAGAAAGCCTGGTATCTTTCTTACTTCTTCTCTGAGAAACAGGCTGCTGTGTTCCCTCTCCTCTGTGAGACAAGCTGCTGCAAGTCCAGCTGGAATTCAGCTACTGACTCCTCTGCAGTACATCTTTCTTCACTCATCTAATGGAAGATCTAGCTTTCTCGACTCTCTCTAGAACGACCACTAATCAATCCATTGAGCTGCACTGGGCCAGCTTATCAGTCCTTGACCAGCGTCTTTGATGTTCTGCTAAACTGCACTGCCTTCTATCTTCCAATCTGACACTGAAATTCATTGATGAGAACTGGACCTGCACAGCTTGAATTTACCCATCTATCTCCCACAGCTCATAGCTTTCCCCTTTCTCACAGTAACTTAGCTCTAAACTCAAGCGTTAGGAAGTATCTTCTTGTCTTTTGAAATAGAGTTCAGATGAGATTGCATGACAGTATGACTGCTCCCCAGTGGTTCCCCAGTTTCTGTTGTTGCTGTTCTGCCTTGGTTACGGTAGGCAGCATCTCTGTTCGCAGGTGTTCCCAGCCTGGCCAGGATGACATAATGTGCTGCCTGCTCTTGTCTCAGGGTGCCTGTCCTCAGATGCTCTGATTTGTGTGGCAGGCGAAGCGTGGCAGTGCTTTCTGGTTGTTCATTATTCATTTTGTGTTTCTTTTTCACCCTCCTGTGGGAGCTGTGGAAAGATGCACTTCTTGTATTTTATTTTCCATTATTAATAAGGTGCGTTCTGCACATTACCCCAGCGGCTAAGTATACAACGGTTAAGGTGCGCTCTACTGCCCCCTGCCTTCAATGTGCAGGATCTCCTCCAGCATCAGAACTCTGTGATGGGAGACACGTGTAGCTCCGCCCACTCTATGCCACTGTTTCAGACACACATGGGAGAATATGCTGACACGCTGCCCCACTGTTCCCCCAGGCTTTTCCAAAAGCAGTCAAATTAAACTTGGCACTTCAGACGACTGAATTCACTGGTGCCACTGTTGCTATCTCTCTGAATAATTCTCCATGGGCCATAGTTGCAGGGAACGTAGAGACAAAAGAAATAATAGGAAAGGCACGATATTTGTCTTTTCTCACAAATACAAATCTGTATTCGATTAACTCCACCACTCAATGACTGGCCCTGTGAACTCTGACCCAGAGATGACTGAAGCGCTCTGAATCCCAGCAGCAGTGTCAGTAGGAATTAAAACATAACCCCTACAGAGAGCCAGTGTAAAACAGCACTGAGCACTGAATATGTCAAAGAATTGCAGGTTCTCATCCACCGCTTGATCTCTTTCTCTTTCATTGCAAGGGGGAAAATCTCACAGACAGATCTGCATCAAATCCCAGAGGCTGTGGGAAACGGTACGCAGGCTGCAGTTCCTGGGGCAGTAGCAGGGCTCCTCTCTAACAAAGCATGCAGATGGGTGTGTTCTTGTGATCAGCGGCAATGCACTGGCTGGAACAGGAACATCAGACATGTTTTTGCGATCTGTACAGAGCATGAGGATGTCACTAACACCCAGACTATGCAGCCAGTTTATTTCATATGCATGGAAACTCTGATATATACTGTATTGGCGTTAGATAAAAGAAAGGGGATACTTATAGCGAAACGATTCATGTGGGAGATGTTTCGCCATAAGAATAGTGTAAAACAAGGGGGACAGGGACCATAGGAGCGTTGTTGCATAAGAACCCCTGGAATACTGCAGCGATAGGGTCTGTAAGGTTAGCAACCCAAATGAGTGTAGAGTACTTATAATAGCATTGATTCCTACCAGGCACTCAAAAACATCTTTATCAGCATTTCAAAACAGCTTTTTGTATTAATTAAAAAAAATACTTGATCAGTCTTAATTAAAAAAAACTGTATTTATGTAATGGACCGGCATCCCATCCAGGCTGTATTCATTTTATCCGTTGCTTGCCTGGATAATCTCCAGCTCCCCCACAACCCTGAACTGGGGTTAGAAAATATACAGTATGTGACATATTCAAAAATTCTGACCTTACCTATCATACATATTTTTGCCCTACACAGACATACACATTGTGCACCAGCGACACACCGCAAGAGAGGCAAAGATCTGACATAGCGCACTAGACTGAAAGCTGCTCAAAACACTGATGGGAAGACTTTCGAAGCAGGGTTTCAAACTCGGATCAATTGCAGCCGAGTTCCTCTCAAAAGCTTTCACCTCCATTGTCTCTTTGACATTTCTGCAGCTGCATTTCAGAAAATAGCGAGCATGTTTTGTATTGGCGCAGCAATCAGCCAGCATTTCTGTGAGTCTGGACCTGGGTGTGTCTGCCTGCCAGCCCCCCAGGGATGACGCAATCAATCCCCCCACACACCCCCTGTGTGCATGTGAGCCCCCCTGGCCATCCTTCACATGGACCATTCATCTCTGCACACACCTGCCCTGCGGACATTCATCTTGCCCCACAGAGTCATCTAACACAAATATTTGTATCGATTTCTTCTCAAGATCTAATCTGCAGCTTTCTCCATCCTCTGCTTCATTTTTTTCCAGCTGGTTTTAAAAAAAAAAGGTCGTAACAATGACACGGTGAAGGACAGAGTGGCTTCAGCTTAAAGAAATGGCACTACAGCTCCCCCTCCCCCCCTTCTCCCCTCCTCCTCCTTCATCTTTCTTCTTGTTTTCTGATCATTTTTCTTTTCTTCTCAGCATTAGGCTTGGGTGTGGCTGGTGTGACTGTAACACTGCCACTCCTAGATTCGATTCTGTCCTGGAGTGTCTTCTGTGAGGAGTTTGCATGTTCCCCTGTGGCCACATGGATGTTCACTGGGGGCACTGGTTTCCTCTTTCAATCCAAAGACGTCTCTGAGTGTTCCCTCTGTGTGTGTGTGTGTGTGTGTGTGTGTGTGTGTGTGTGTGTGTGTGTGTGTGTGTGTGTGTGTGTGCGCACGTGTGCATGCTGACAAGGATCAGTGTGTGAGTGTGTGTCCTGCCATGGGTCTGTCAGGTGAGGCTCCGTCTTCCTGAGATCCTGTACTGGATTGCAGAGGAGTTTTTAGACAGATTGGAGCAGACTGTTTTTGTCTTCATCTTACTCAAAAAGGATAACAACATCATAATGAAATAATTTAAAGTAGGAGTTCAACATGTACATGTACTTTGTTCCCGTCATGCTGCACATGTATATTTGTGTGAAAGTATTGTCTGCAGCCCAGGTCTGCTAGACTGTGCAGTATAAAGGCTGAGGCTGACAAACCTTGCTGCCGTATTGAGTAGAGATGTCAAGCCCTCTCTGCTGGGACTTCAGCTGTGTTCATCACTCTGCTCAGTGTGTCTCAGACAGATTGGAACATGCAGCAGGAAATTGGATGTGCTGGAGAATTAACCTCCCCACCTTGTCTTGCCCTCAGTCATTCTTTGTGAATAATGTATAAATATAAATTGGTTCAGCCTGTTGTAACCAGCAAATTTTGCAAACAGCAGGCCATCATGGTGACAGAATTAGTGCCGAACTACCAATGCACAGTACAATCATGATGTATATCTGAAGCATGTGAATTAGAATTTAAGAACATCAAAAAGGTTAACAGATGAAATGAGCCACTCGGCCCATTTAGCCCATTTAGTAGTTAGTATTAATTGATCCAAGGATTTCACGCAACCCTGTCTTGAACGAAACCATGATAAAAAAAAATGTCCAAAATTCAAAAACCCAAAAGTGAACCAGCAACCTTTAGCTCCTCAATCTAACAATCTCCCAACTGAGCTCTTTCAGCTGCATGGTGAAAATGAATCTTTTCACTCTCCTGCTGCCTGTGTGTTTTAGTTCTAAGCTGTAATTCTTAATTACTTATTATGATTGTAATTAATTGTTAATTGCTATTGTGCTTTAGCGGTGCAGTAATTTCTCAGTCATTCCAATAAAGCACTTGTCTGCCTCTAGCCTGGCCTGGAAGTGTTGGATGAGCTTGAAGATGCCAGAGAAATGGGGTCTCTGTGTGGCTCAGCGCAGCTTCTTGGTTATTGTGACAGGTCAGTAAAGGCAAACAGGATAGAAGAATCAAAAGGGAGAGCACTGGAAGCCTTAAGAAAAAAATAAATAAGAAGTTCACAGTTTTGTAGCACTCAAGACACCATCATGATCTTTGTTTATTCTCTAATCTATACCCATGTGATTATTCGTGTGAAATCCTAGAATTTATGTACACTTTCACCCATTCCAAAGCAGACAGTAGCTTCATGGTAAAATAGTAGACTGGCAGATTCCTCTCCCCAATCTTGCAAAATCCCACAACCAGGTAACTTCATACAGGAGGAGCACAAATGCCCTTGATCATATTCTGTGGAGAGCTGAAGGGTCAAACAGCTAAACTGCTTGCTTTCCCATGATTGAATTTTTATTTAACTTGCAAAGCAAGAAAATTGAACTAGCATCAACACCCTTTGAACCTCTGTTCTTCTCGTTGTCAAGGACAGAAAGCTCCTATTATCTCTGAAATTGGTCGAGGAATGGCTTGTGTCCCCTGGGCTGAAGATTCAAAAGACAGAGACCTTTTGGGTACCTAACGAGCTCATTGCTAATCAGTGCGTGCCTCACCTGAGTGGAACAATTACAGGATGACAGTGGTGTCACTAGCAATGCTGCAGCCAGGAGAGCACTTACTCTCTGTGCATCTCTAATTGGGCACTGCTAGGATGAGCAACATCTTCTCTGCCACGGCTCTCTAAATGTCAAGCAGCCGCCTGTTGCCAGTCTGCGTTTCCAGGGCTGCTGGTATTGTGAGCCTAATGGGGCTGAAGCAGGAGCAACCTGTGGGTGTCTACTGGGACTATCGATCCCCTTTAATTTGTAATCAGCACAGAGCTGCGCAGGTATTAACGAGACAGGCTTGATGAATTGAAGTTCTTGGTTGCCGCGACGTGGTGTCAGAAGAGCACCGATGACATTTTGCTGTTTTCTGATCACATCCCTTTGCGCCACTCGTGAAGGTCATAAGATAATCTCTTTACAAAGTCTGCCATCAGGCGGGGGGGGGGGGGGCGTATTGGTGATCATGAAACTGTTGTGGCTATTTGGGAATTATCCCTGGGAACCCAAGTCCAACAGCTGTTACGTCCACATACCGCACCTGTCCACACTAATTACACCTTATTACCTCATTTTCCTATCATGTCCCATTTTCTCCGCTATTTTAAACTTCCTGATAGTAATTAATGTCCTGATGTATGCTGGTCCAGAAATGTTCCATAACTGCCTGTGAAGAGCAGCTCAGTCTGCTCTCCTAGATCTCAGGCCACTTGCTACATGTTTCCTACTGATCGCAATGTCTAGCTGAAAATCAAATAGTTAAAAACATCTTGAAGCAGCTTTTAAGACTCTGGTCTTGTCTAAATTTAAAAAATTATACAGTTCATAATTCCAAACATTTTGCAGTTATACTGTACATCAAGACAACAATAGTGCAAAAGGCCTTTGCAGGGGAATAGAAAGCACTTGACTGGAGATCAGTCCAGTATCTGTTCCGGATACGAACTTGCACAGACTTCCTTTACCATGATGGTAAAAGTTTAGTGACCAGGGCTCTGAAGGCCGTAGTACTGAACAGTATTCTCACTGTTTGATCTCAGACCTCGTTAGGAAAAAGAGAGCTTTTACTTCTACTGTTTGGAGCAGTGGGAAAAGCAGCGAAAAGGTTTCCAAAACGTAACCACATTTGTATGGTCTTAAAACATGTGTAGAAAGATCCCCAGTGGACAGGGTGAGCACAGGGCACTTAGGATAGGCTTCACATAAAACTCTACAAGAGTCAAATACACTTTCTGTAGATCACTGAAGTAAATCATTTAAATGAATATTCATAGAGGCCAAGACTACAGTATATTTTCCCAAATATCGTCTGAGGATATTTCAAACATTCAAATCTCTATTCCAAACAGTAACAGCTGCTGAAGATTTGTATGGCGCTTTTAAAAAAAATCACAGCAGAACCTAGTCCCTTTTAATAATTTCTTATAAATAATGAGGTTGTTCAGGCAGACTTCTTTGAGCCATTGTTCTCTTTAACACATCACATATGCTGTCATGTACAGGACATTCGGTGCCAATTGGATAAGAGGCTCATCCCTGCAATATGTGCCCGCAGGGGCCCGGGGAGCCTTGCTTGGATCACAGAGCTCAACCTGAAACCTGTCCCAACTAAGCCACCCTGGAGTCCAGGATACACACCATGTTACAACAACCTGAACAAACCCAAAGCACATGTACAGTACAAGGGTTCACGCCTGAGCCACATACACAAGTGACATCACCCCGCTGCAATCTAGACAGTAGAACACTCTGCTCCAGCAGAGAACTGGTCTTTTGGCTTGGAGGAGTTACCCGCTGTCACAGTCTCCCCTGGGGTTGGTCTTGAATTTCTTCAAGATTGATTTGATCACATCTTTTAAATGTTTCTTCTGTCCTCTTCTGATCTAGTTGCCTTGACTAAGATGGGTGAAAAGACATGTGACAATCAGATAACCAACCCAAAGGAGCTGATGGCAGATGATGAAGGTTCAGTGCTTGAAACACTACATTTGTGCGCCTCTGTCCAGTTCATATGTAAAATCTTCCCCAAATAGTGTTGGTGATTTGAAAAACTCCCCAGTGCTCTATATTCTCCAGACACAAAGGCATAAGTAAGCTTTAAAACATTTTAAAAATGTGTCTTTTAAATTGCGTAACTTAGTGCTGATGTGAAATGTCAGCTTACATCAAATGAACGGAAATGAGGAAACATTGACAAGATGAGCTGAACTAGCAGAAAATGGTGGTAAAGTGGACTGTGTCAGTCTGTCAGTGTGCACACAGCCAGCTCTCCTGCTCAGCAGGCGCACAGCTCACGACCAGTAATCCATTCTTGCATTGTAGTAGCAAATTAATGGTAACAGCTTGCATTGTAGGCCTTGCCCCCCTGGGAAATTAATGCTGTCAGTGCATGTCTTCATCTGTCCAATTAGCTTTGCTTCTACAGCAGATACACTATTACAGTGCATTTACATGTTGGTTGTAATAATATTATTAATGTTATGATTATTGGAAGTGACTATTGAGGTGTCTCAAAAATCTAGGGACAATAGTCAAACATCTAGGTAGTGTCAACATTGGCAGTAGGAGCTTCAAAACAACAAAAAAAAGAGCTATATTGTTTACTTGAGTCTGAGACACACTGATCAAACCAAGGTTTCTTGGTCAATTAAGTTCTGGGTAAATGATTAAGAGTCACCAACAGCTGAGGAAAAGAGGATGAAAACAGACGTGAAAAGACAGAGGGGAGAAGCAGCAGAAAGAGAAGGAAGAGTGTACAGCAAAACACAAGAGAAGAGACAGTGCCAGGGGGGAGTTCCTTGTTCCAATCAGCCTTCAAGACCAGATCTGAGTTAAGAATTTAAACCTTGTTAAGAGGTTAACTTGTTAAGGAAACTCTGATTTCCTGTTTAGTGAATCCCTAGGTTAAAAGCTGTCTCTCCGCGTTAGTGAATGCATTTTTAGAACAGGGACATAGATTCTCATTTATTTTGTAGTAAATAGAGATTTAACTTTACTTTGAATTCTGTTTTCTGCAGAAGGCAGGTGAATCTCTATTTCTGGGCCTGTAAGGTGTTATATAAGATTTGAATGCTTGGCAGCAGTCTGGGGTTTTTCTTGTTGGTTGTTGAGCATGTAGGTTTTCCTAGATGTCATGTTTGTAAATAGAGTAATTTGTATTTTGTATGTTTATGATGTGTGTTATGTCCTTATTAATAAATACTTGTTTAACAAAGAGTGCCTGATTTATTACTCTTTTACTTGTTTTCTTTAATCATTGATTAACCTGCTCAGTCTGTTTTTGGTATTCTCTATTTTCGTAACCCCCCATTTGTATCAATAATAAAAGAATAATTCCTTGCATGTACAGTACATGTACAGTACAGTATATATTATGTATATAGAATTTGATCCCAAAGCACTTTACCTAGAAGGGAATCCAATCCACCTCATCCACCAGTGAAGTACATTCTTTGCCAGTAGCCCCACTGCACAGGTGAAGATCACCATTTAAAGACTAGACTATGCAAACTCAGTTTGAATTTCAGCCAGAAGTACACTTTTGAATGATCTGAGATCTTTAATGACTATTTAGTCAGTAATGATTCATCCAAATGGATGACACCTCCTACAGAGTAGTGTCCCCAATTACCATAATGGAACCTTCGCATGGACACTCTGGTCCACAGGGAAAAGCACTGCCTACTTTTCCACCTACAATGGAAACCTGGTTCCCCAGAGGTCTCCTATCAGAGTCCTGATAAGAGCAGCCTTGCTTAACCTCTGGTGCATGACAAGAACAAGGTGGTAATTCTGCTGATGTTTATTATTAGCACTATCGTTGTTGCTGTGAAGACAAAAGTCACTTACCTGATAACATAATCCGTGCACACTGAAAAGAATGTGTTGTGCATTATTATTTAAAATTAAATACACTGTGAGCAAGGAAAACATTTTGAGTGCCAGAAATCTAATACGTTAAAATTTGGAACAACAGCTAAACAGTTTTCACAATGCAGTCCTGCACTTGACTGAGTAGGATAGTCATGTGATGAAACTATAAAGTACGGGAAGTCTACGGCTATTGGCACTCTGCTAGCTACATCCATTCATGTCTCTTTATGTGGTAGTGTGTCTTATTCTCTGTGAGCTCAGAATGGCGAAAGGAAAAACTCAGATCTCTTCTACCCAGCTGGGCTTTCTGCTCTGTAAATGCTGCAGAGAATGAGTGTGTCACTCATGTCCATAACAGTGCGACACTGATGGGCCCAGAGTGAGCATATCAATGTGCTGTTTAGCAGCTTCTCCTCAGACTCTTGCCACACTGCTTGTGCAGTTCATTCACACTCATTGGTGATCCCTTATTCTGTTACCAGCTCCAGCGCTTCATCTTGGAAGGCCTTCTCCTGCTGACAGTCAGATCTGCCCCTGCTGAGAGAGACATCTGCCACACGCACAATCAAGATACACACAGCCTCACAGAATTAGCTCCACAGGTTTGTATTCTTGATGGGATAAAAATCAAAGAAAGAAGGATACAATACAACAACATTACAGTATAACTTTATAATCCTGGAGGTGGGGTTGTGCTGATGGGAAGAAAGGCAGTGCTTTGAATAATGCCTGAAGCCACAGATGGTTCTATTTGCTGGGGTCTTTTAAGGAATTCCAAGACACTGGACTGATATGGGAATTCTGACAAGTGGGAAATCTTAGAAAATATTCTGTCAGGTGGTCATGTACAACGCGATGTGTTTTAAAAAATATGTTGCTTAAGTGTTGCTTATGGAGGAAACTTGTATTTCATTTGAAACTGAAAAATAGCATGTATGCCTTCTCATGTCTGCAGCTCTCACAGTTGTGCTCCAAAATAAGCTTTACCAAGAAACACAACACGTGTGCAGAGGTGAAACTCTGGAAGTGCATGAGGCAGATCAGTGTCCTCATGTCTGCAGTACAGCGGACAAGTGCCTCACACTCATGAAGTGAGGCCACACCAACTAATACTTTTTTACATGCTGTTACTAACTTCAAACAAAACATTGAGCCTCTAGCAAAGCATTGAGAGAAACTGCTGGACTCCCTCTTATATCCTGAGGCACTTGCTCTGCACTGAGAACTATCAAAGTTGTGTCATCTCCAGGTGTAGCATTACTGTCTGTGTGGTTGAAAGCTAGTGATACAGGTTCACGTTTTGCATAGAACACAAAACAACAATGTTGTTATAACACACAGAAAGTCAAGGAACAATGCTTTGCATGGTTACTGCCATTCTAACAACACTATTTAATTATTAGACAAAACTATGAAATGCAACAGAGTTTTACTTAAAGATGTATTAACTTCAGATAGTTGTAACATTTTACTATGTGTAGCATATTATACTAGTTTACCAAGGAAAAGCACTACAGTGCACCAAACCTTTACTTTGCACCAAAACATTACTTTGTGCATTGTGCAATGGTTTGTTGTTCATGTTTTCCAAGAAGTCTTCCAGAAAGACATGTCAAGTGCCAATGTATTTTCCTGGAGGTCTCTGAGTAGGTATTGCTACCCAGCGTCTTTCCCAGTAAGCCCCCACCCCTAACCTCCTGCACTGGGTAGCTGATACCTATGTGCTTTACCAGTAGCAACAATATGATTTCAATTTTTAACCATTACAACATCGTTTGCAACGCGAGTAAAAGGTCACTTGTAATGTTTCATTACAAGTACAGTAATTAGATGTAATGAAAGATTAATAAAACTGATCATTAACAGTATTTACTACTTTCCTAAATTAAATGAATAGCATTCAGTGTAGCAGCAACTGAAAGCTCACTGATACTGTCATCTTACGGTGAAGATGTGAGTCATTTACTGCATCAACAGTGACATAAATTACTACACTTACATTCACAACTAATAATATTATTAATTTATAACTAACAAACTTCAACAGCCTAGATCAGCACAGCAGCGACAGAAAGAGCTACTGGAGGGAATTTTTTGTGTCACATTGATAAACTTGTCAATTTTTTTTTAGAAATGTTGTGCTGCACATTGAGGGGGCCCCCTGGTGGCCTCAGGGCCCTAGACAGTCGCCTAGTTCACTATGCTAAGGGATGTCCCTGGGCCCAAGCTCACACACAGGTCTTGTATGGTATTGACTACACTCTCCCAAAAGAAAGGTATCCGCTGACTATAAATGGAATTAAAACGTGCAGCAGAATCATTGGCACACACTTCTCAAAGCATCACTGACTTGTTCAAGGGTATTTTTCCTAGACTGCCTTTCATGAATAAAGATTAGACAGACATTGCACAGGGAAGATAATATTTCTACACAAGACAGAAAATACTTTGATAATTTGACGGCATTTTACATTGTGTTTTCTGCAACGGAAACCATTGTTTGAATAAGTTATGAAGGAAGGCTTAGAGAATACAAGACGTCTGCTAAAATAACAAGTATCGGGAGTGTACTTCCATCATGTTCACTACAAGCTGATAATAAAAAAAAAACGTTCATGTCTATATTGCTGGTTGTTTTTGCATTGTTAGACAACTTAAAACACAAATTCTAAAAAAATTTTACAGAATAACAATGTCATCCTGACTTTCCTAAAAAAAAAAATGCCAGTGTAATATCACCTCTGAATTACAAAACATTTCAGCACAGTTCAATTCTCTCAGATGGGGCCCAGCTGTGAAATTGCACCCTGGACTCTTGGTTGAGTTTTAATGCTTGACAGCTGAACTCCTATTTTCCCTCCATAGAACGCTTGTTTTCCTTAAACAGTGCTGCACTACTTTCAACTTTAAAAAAAACTGCAAAAGGGACAGCAACTGGGTGAGTTCTTGAATCAATTACTACTTCTAAATGGGCTAGATGGGTAAAAAGACCCCTGTGCCCTCTTGACTGTAACCTTTATGTTGCTGGAGAGATGCTCATGTCATGGAATATGTACAGCCAAGGGTCTTTGATCTAGACAGGAAGCTACAATGTTCCTCAGGAACGTGACGACGCAGGGCGTGATCCAGCACAGCAAAGTCAGAAGTGCTCAGAGTGAGTCAGATGAGCCCCTTTTTTGTGGCTTTCTGACCAGAGCTCATTTTCACTGCCCCATAGTCTAAGCACATCTATACTTGGAAGGGAATCATGCAAGACCAAATTTAATCATTTTACAATCCTCCACCTCCACATCATCACATCTCCTAATTTGATAGGACAATTCTCTGAGACCTTGCACTTCTTTTTACCTTATAAGACTACAATATACTTTTTATGGTGTGTTGACCAAAACTAAACACTTCTATTATATTCTATGTGAGGTTTTTGAATGTATTGTAAACTTTGAGTATAATTTCCCTGGAATTGTATTTCAAGCTTTTTGCTCCATACACAAGCATTTTGCTTGCGTTTTTAATATTTCTCCACATTATCCTGATGAGGGTGGATCTATATAAACACTCAAGTCCCTTTCATGTGCACTCTCTTGCAGTTCAGATTCACCCAAATGATATTCATTGTGATGTTCTTCATACTAGTGTGGATCACATTGTAATTACAAGTTGTGCCACTTAAGATGATGTACAGTAATGGTTCCTTTTTGCTAACCAGTTCTCAATCAATGTGCTACACTATCTAAGACTTCGCAAGGTCTTTTTCAAAAGCTTTCTGGAAGTTAGTCACAGGAGTGGCAGCACTGAAGAAGATGCCACATGAGGATTTCTGTTACATTGGAACAAGGCTGCACAATATCAACCCCCTCACCAAAACCCAGCTGCAGATATTTGAATGAATAATCGAACCCATTGCCCTATATGACGGTGAAGTCGGGGGTTACACGAAATGGGTCAAACAGCTCAAAGAAGTCCTACATGCAGATTTTAGTAAAACCTTCTTCATATGCAGAGAAAAACACCAAACAATTCAAGCAAGCAGGGATAAATTACACCGATAGTGATATAAAGAAAAGACCATTAAATATTGGCAATACCTAAAAAGCTAGGACCAGAGCTCCTAATACCACAAGGCTCTGCAGAGCCAAGAGATGAGCCCAGAGAAAAGCCTACACAGCCAGCTGGTCTTGAAGCTCACTGACACCAGCCAGCCTCAGGACAGTACAACTAAAACACCACAAACCAAAGTCAACCAAATCACAGCACCAGACCAACAACACTACCTCACTCAGTGTAAGAAGACCACAAACTGGAGTACAAGTGATGCCTAAAAACTGCCCGAGTATCTGACCAGAGTAAAAGACAGCAAGGAGAAACAGACCCTGATGAAGTAAAGGCTCAGAGACCAAAGCCTGGCCATAGGAACAGTGTGTCACAGGCCGACCTGGCTCCCCAGAGAGCACTTGGACAAGCATGATTCCTGCTTCCAGGCTCATCGAAGCCCAGTTAGCTGATGCCCCATGGCTCTCATTTCTGCACAGCTCATCTTCCAGAAATAGCAGTAATTACTGCACCTAATTTTTTCTATAATTTTTGCTTTCAAAATGTACATGGCAATTATCCCACGCATCCCTTTAGCTGCAAAGAGAAGCTGGCTCTTTGTTGTTAACAGTGAGCTAATTAGGAATGATTACCTTTTTTCTAGTCTGCTTTACATGCTTCACTGCACTGTCCTGGACTGTAGTCAGATTAGATGTTGTGTCAGGCGTGCGAGCCCTTTACTTTCATCCTTAAACTGCTATATCCTGCAGAGGTGAGGCAACATAATCTTCAAGGAGTTCACAAAATGAGTAACCCAATGAGTTTCTGAGTAACAGTGCTATAAGAACAAAGGCAAAAACATTACATGTAGTCTCAGCCAAACACAGTGGGTAAGGCAACAGAGAGCTGCAGTGTGTTGTGTAAAAGGGGGTTTGAATTAGAGGGTGTTAAAGAATGTTTTACCAGAGTGTTGCAGTGTATACGCTAGCAGCCATATCACTCTGCAACTCACAACTGGCAACCCACTGAAGCTAAGCAAGTGTGAACCTGGTCAGTACCTGGATGGGAGACCTCCTGGGAAAAACTCACCCTTAGGGCTGAAACTCAGGGGGCGCTCACCCTGCGGTCCTTGTGGGTCCTAATGCCCCAGTATAGTGATGGGGACACTATACTGTAAACAGGTGCCATCCTTCGGATGAGACATAAAACCGAGGTCCTGACTCTCTGTGGTCATTAAAAATCCCAGGGCGTTTCTCGAAAAGAGTAGGGGTGTAACCCCGACATCCTGGCCAAGTTTCCCATTGGTCCTTACCAATCATGTCCTCCTAATAATCCCCATCTACGAATTGGCTGATGTGTGGTGAGCGTTCTGGTGCACTATGGCTGCCGTTGCATGTATGCTGCACATTGGTGGTTTTGGAGGGGAGTCCCCATTACCTGTAAACTGCTTTGAGTGGATTGTCCAGAAAAGCGCTATATAAATGTAAGCAATTATTAATATTATTATTATTTACTGGCACAAAACACTTTTCTCCAAACATCAAAGCTCTTCTCAACAACACTCACAAGTTCTATAGGTCACATGACTACAATAGCTATGGAGATGAATACTTTCCTACTTATCTGTCTCTGGTTCAAGGTGCATAACAGAGGACCTTCACTCTTCTTCCATTACAAAATGTTGACCAACACCTTGCTGCCTCAGCTTCCTGGTTTTTATATGCCACCTGACCAATTGGCCTCCAGCACTCAGTCAGGTGACCAAGGATGGCAGGTCATCTTGTCTGACCCTGCCATCCTATTGCAGCTATACCTGTATAATAAATGTATATATATATCATATCTATTAAAAAGTATATGGATATTTTTTATGATAAGAAATGAGTAAACCCTCATTTAGAATATTATATTCAATTTTGGTCACCATTTTACAGACATTTACAGAAAAATTATAGAAAAGATATTGCTGGAATCAATCCAGACATTGGCTTCAAAGGAGTTTCCAAGAGTGACAGGGTTAAAGAAATTAAACTTATTAGTTTTGAACAGAGAAGACTATGAAGGGACCTAATTCAAGTATTCAAAATCCTTAAAGGCACTGACAAAGTTAACCCAATGAACTTCTTCAGCATCAACACAGAAACAGGAACCAGAAAAGACAGGTAAAGATTACTTTATGTAGAAGGGCAATTTAAACTGATAACAGGAGGCACTTTACGCAAAGGGTTGTGGGAGTATTGAACAAACTATCTAGGCCACTGTTCTGAAAGATAATACTGTAGTTAAATTCAGGATATGGCTGAATGCGATACACAGATCAATTAAACAATTAGCTCCTTAATGGTCTAGATGAATTATTCATAATCATTCTTATGTTCTGTGTTGTAATTGTCATCATTATTGCTGCTTTTCTTGTATCATAAGAAAGTCTTTTTTTCCCTCTCTTTTGTCAATTGAATTTTAATTTCCTTTCTCAACTTAAAATTCATGTTTGAATTGTATTAGCATACTGCATTACTGGAATGGTTCATAAAATCCCATGATTGCTTTGGCAGTGCCGTAAATAGAATTTAAATTTGAATAGGAGAAGCAGAGAGAAGTCATAACTGTTTTACTTCATAGCATCAGAAGGCCGATGAACAGATAGAAGCTTCCGTCAGATGTAATGAGAGGATGAATCACAGACAGCGTCTAGCTGAGTCAGTGCAAGACATATTACTGTTACTTTTATTAGATTGATGAAAGGAGCTGACTTGACAATGACACAATGTTATAACTGTTGCCTCACAGCTTCAAGATCCTGGGTATGATGCTGTGTGGAGCGTGCATGTTCTATCAATAGCTTGCATGGGTTTTCTCCATGTGCTCTAATTTCCTCCCACCAAAGAGACTTGAATTGAGGTTTCATTGCCAAATTCAGACTGCAGTGGGGCCCGTTGCCACTAATCTGATCACCTCTTCACCCTGACATGGTTGGGAAAAGGCTTAGAGGAGGAAGATAATGTAGATGTCTTAGAAATACAGGTATTGCTTTTTGGCTGTTGCTTAATTTTATTCGCCATTAGGGATCATATTTTTATCTGCTGAATTATGTCTTTTATAATGGTGCTAGAGTGAAAATTCCTTCAAAGCTCTTCAGCCCATGGTGGTATATAATTGAATACACACATGAAGGACAGAAGGGACACATTGTCTGGCAGCAGAACAAATGTTCTCCTGATCGAGGACACTCACTGCTGCTCTGAGTTACTGACACATATAGCCATGCAGGGCCCAGGGGCTCCTTGAGCTTCTTTGGCCCCAAGATGTGCACAGGGCAGTCTGTGGCCCCTGTCGGACATGCACAAGGGAAATTGCAGCCCCTGGAAATGCACAATGGAGTCTGTGTCCCTAGGATGTGCATTGGAGAGACTGTGACCCCTGGAAAAGCACAGAGGAGACTGTGCTCCTAGAAATGTACAATGGAGTCTGAGGGTTGTTCACACCCGAAGAAGGCTCCACAGCCGAAACATTGTGTTTTCTTTCTTCTCTTTCCAGCATGGAATAAACCTATTACTTGTTCCTGTAGCAACTATATGTGCACAGGGGAAACTGTGGCCCTTGAAAATAGACAGCAGAGTCTGTGACCCCTGGGCACAAGAGCAACTAGAAATGCAAAATAACATTTCTAAAAATGCCAGACCTCAGAGACCACAGAAGAAACACCTTGTGTGTCTCTTCCTGGGTGTTCTCCAGAAAATGGCTTTTTTCATTAAATTTTAAAACAAATATCAAACCTTTGCTGAACTGCACTGTAATTTCTTACATATTAGTATTAGTATTATGAATCATCATCTAATTGATTTTCACTTATACAGTCTGCATTGTTTGCACTGAATTCAGATTATCTCAAATCTTCTAGACTCTTGTTTAGCCATCTCAATCCCAAGACCTAAATTCCCCTACTTCAATTGGTTGGGCTCTTTCAATTTATCTTCATTTGTAATTGTACTGGAAAACCATTGTGGTTGTTTCTACCCCAACTAGTTGAGGTTGTAATGTCTGTGGATTTAATAAATAATCCCATTGCAGTACAGTGAGACCCTATCTAATGAAGAATTTCATCCAGTGAAAAGCTCAAACGTGCAGTGAAAGAGGTTACTAGTCAATCCTCCTCAGGCTGAACTTTGCTCAGACAGCTATGCATAGACAGCTACACAGGAGAGACAGACACCTGCAGGACCAGAGTCTCCAGGACAGAGAGAAGAACAGACAGACACCTGTAGGACCAGAGTCTCCAGAACAGAGAGAAGGACAGACAGACACCTGCAGGACCAGAGTCTCCAGGACAGAGAGAAGGACCGACAGACACCTGTAGGACCAGAGTCTCCAGAGCAGAGAGAAGGACAGACAGACACCTGCAGGACCAGAGTCTCCAGGACAGAGAGAAGGACAGACAGACACCTGCAGGACCAGAGTCTCCAGGACAGAGAGAAGGACAGACAGACACTGGCAGGACCAGAGTCCCCAGTGCAGAGAAAGGATGTACGCGCCAGACAAACCCCTGACCCAGTTCATCTGCTTCCGATTCCTGTACTCCACAGGGGATATGGCTGAGCTCCGAAAATTCATGGAAGGTCAGGAGTGCAAAAGAATTTGTTATGTGTTTATTTTGTATCAAAAGCTTCTGTGTAATGTTTTTCAATGTAATATCACCAAGAAAGCAGTAATATCACATCACTCTTTGCACTATTTTCCAGTTGGAGAGCTTCCACTAACTGCCAGCTCAGAAACCCTAGATCCTGGCACTGCCAGCTCAGAAACCCTAGATCCTGGCACGGCCAGCTCTGAAACCAGTAGACGCTGGCACTGCTAGCTCAGATCTGGGCACCTCCAGCTGAGAAAATACTATACCGAAATGTTCCAGCATCAGCATCAAATTGTTACAAAAGTACCTATTACTAGTACTGATGATACTGCTAGTACCAGCTATGGCTGGTATTGTTTCTTATACTGCTCCTGGTACTATAACTACTACTGCTAGTAATATTAATACTTCTACTATTTGTACAGATAGTACTGCTGCTGGGACTGTTACTACTACTATTACTACTGCTGGGAGGAATCCAATGCAGTAAAAAGCATGAGAATCCAGTGAAAACTGCAGTCTCCACACAGACAGGTGCCTCAGACCAAAGTCAAGCCCGGATTCAGGAGTTGTGGGGCAGCAATGCTAACCACCATGTCATGCCTTAGCATGAGTATTAAATAAATAAACTCAAGCTGCTAAAGCTACAGCTGTAGGTGACATCCCAGCTCTTCAAACTGACGTTGTTCACAGACTGAGGTGACAAATAGGTTTAAACAAACTTCACAGTGACTCATTTTAGGATAGATTTGTAGTTTCTAAAGGAAGAAGGCCAGAGCAAAATGTCAGTCTCCTAAAATATCTTCTGCTTTAGACTGACAGTACTTTGATTCTTGTGTACTTTTGTGCTTGTAGTACATCAGAAGCACGGGGCCTAATGGCCTCCTCTCAACTGTAGCCTCTCTTGTGTTTTCACTGGAAGGTCCTGGAAATCAAGCCTCTCAGACAGTGTGAGACAGCACTTTCTAACTGTCTGCTCATACTCGCTAGGGACAGCTCGTCTTTCCAGACCTGCCTTCTCCCAGAAGGAGACAGGCAAGGCTGCCGTGCCACGTGCTCAACACGAGGAAGAGTCATGGGAAAGGACACTAGCGAGGGATGGAAGACAAGCTTTGGGGCAGGAGAATGGCATCTGGAATCTGGTTATTCCATTTTCTGATACTGAAGAAAGTTGCGTCTTGTCAAAAATTCCCAAATCTTTGAGCATACAGTATTTTGATGTAAATCAATCATATTTACCCATAGGTGGCAAGAATGTCGCCAATAAATAACCTGTTCAAACGATCACCAGGAAATATTTCATACCTGTCCGTCAGCGGCATTTTCTACTGCGCCTCTGCAGAGCTTGTCATGCCATGAACAGCTGTTTTATTCAGGTCAAGGCTAAATAAAGGAAGCCCCTGCCTAGTTAGGGTGTCATCGTTGTTAATAGAATACCTCTTGTCTCTGACCCTACCAGTGGCACTGTACAGGGCTTCTGTCTCTGTCCTCAGACAATGGTGCTGCATCTGGCAGAATGAAGCCTGCGAGGGGTGTCACAGGTGATCCTGGCCAACAACCCCCTGAGCGGCTGTCTGATCCAGACTGCGCTGGTCCTGCACCGCCCCTGGCAGGCCCTGATGGACACAGAGGTCCTGCTGTCCTCCATGTTCACTGCCCTCATCATCGGCAAGGACAGGTGCTCCTACTGCTGCTATTAACCAGAAGAAGTGATTTCATTAGAAAGTAAGGGAACACAGGAAGGTGTGACAGTACTTCTCTCTGTGCTGCAGTAAGGAGGTGTCTGAGGGGCTCCATGGGTTCAATGGCATGCTGGTGGTGATGCTGATCTGCGTGTTCAGTGCCAGGAAGGACTGGTACTTGTGGCTGCTCCTGCTCTGCTGCCTGGCTGGAGCCATGTGGTGAGAACAGCATCACAGCACAGGGCCTGGAGAGAGGTAGAGAGGGACAGGGGCGTCACTAAACTCAGGGAATGAGAGGGGCAGAGAGGGACCACTGAGGCTGGGGAAGTGGGCAAGTGGGCATTTCATAAAGGGACAGGTAATAGGTTTATTCCATGCTGAAAAGAGAAGAAAGGAAACACAACACTTCGGCTGTGGAGCCTTCTTCAGCCACCCGGAGAATGTTTCGGCTGTGGAGCTTTCTTCAGACACCTTTTCTTTCTTCTCTTTTCAGCATGGAATAAACCTATTACTTGTTCCTTTGCAGCCTACGCATGCTGACGCAGCTATCCACCTGAACTATTTCAGAAAGGGTTTCAGTTAGCTATGCAGAGCTGTGTTGGGTGAGACTAAAATCATGTGAGGGCATTCCTGGAGTTGTTAAATCAAATCCACGCACCTTGATGGAATCTTGTGGGATTGTGGAGGCTTTGTCCTTTAAGGCAACTTTCTTTAAGTGCCGAACACCACAGTTACTTGCCATCTTCCTCAAGAGGCCACAGATTGCAGAGCCAGGGTTTCTAAAATACTCTCTCTCTCTCTCATTTATCCTTCCAGTTCATTCCTGTCCAGTGGTCTGGCCCCTGTGCTGGACCGCTGGGACCTGCCTGTCAGTGTCTTTCCCTTTCCTTCAACATGGTCATCCTGATGTACTTGGCCTGCACTGGCCCCTCCAACCCATACTTCCTGCACAACCTTTCCCTGCCACTGGGGGCGCCAGAGGACACCAACACCACACAGCTGGACATCATCAGAGTGAGACAATCAACGGAGGGGTGGCAGGAGGGAGGGAGAAAGGAGTGGAGAGCAAGTCCTTAGTGGCAAAGTGGACACTGGAGCTTGAAACTAGAAAGAGACAATAGGGACAGGGAAGGGTCATTGAACAGTAGCCAGTGCACAGAGCACATGTCTTCAGGCAATACCAAGAAACCTGTAACCTGTACAGGCTCACACATTGGATGGGAACAGTATCCTGAGGCATTTCAGAGAATCATTCTCAAAATCAACACAAGGCACCACTGAATAGAAGAAAATTATCTGTAATCCAATACTAGCACATTATTCGCACCGCTGTTAAATTGTCCCTTGACAAAAGTATTGACACTGCCGATGTCAGTGATTTGGGTGATCGCCTCTGGGTGCGTGGTGGTTGTTTCAGCACATCTGACTGTTGATGTACAACATCCTCCAGAAGGACTGAACTGCACACATGATGTTTGTCGACTGCAGCTGCTGGTTTGCTCCACAGCATCTCTATAGGGCATGGTTATGTGGTTTATCTTCACAAATTAGGTTGTGATTTTTTTTTAATTTGAAGTCGTCACTGGGTTGCAATTGGTGTCATTATTTGTTGCAGGCCATCCACTTCTCCAACTGAGATTTCCAGTTCCATCTTCATTAATAAATCTTCTTTGAGATCGGACACTGACTCTCTCCTAACATCACTCACTGCTTGTTTTCACCCACAGCTCCTGCAGGGGGTGCCAGTGGGTGTAGGGCAGATCTATGCCTGTGATGGACTGTGGCCATCAGTGATCATTTTGGTGGCTGTCTTCCTGTTCTCTCCATTGGTGTGTGCCCACGCCCTTATGGGCTCCAGTGTGGGCATCCTGGCTGGTAAGGTAGAGTACAGTGCACAAAGCATAATTAGCTGTCATCTAGAGCAGTGGTTCTCAAAATGTGGTCCACAAGCGTGCGCCAGGTGGTCCGTGGGCTGACCTAATCACCTTTCTTAAAGCAAGTGTACGCTGTTTAAGTCAGAGGAAAGAATATTGTATTGTCTGCTATGAAGGGGCTCCCCCTAGGAGCACTGTTAAGAACTGCAAGCAGTAAATAGTGGGAGGAGGGACTTTTGTGTTCGTTGTATGTATTGAGGTTTCACCAGCCATTAAGGGGGTGTGTGTGTCAGTAATGGGGCGAGCACCAGCCTAGTCATAGGCTTGGCTGGCTTGAGGGTCTGCCGAAAGGGCAAAGTTTCCATTCATGCTCCTTGGCTGTACCCTTCTGTTGCCTTTGTGTTTTTGTCCTGTTGCCTTTGTGTTGGCAATGTACTGGCCACTGTGTAGCAGTCTACTGTTGTGAGTGATGCACGGATCAGCTTTTTTTTTGACCCGCACCCGCCCGAAACGATTTAAAATGATAAAAAATACTGACCCGAAGCGGGTCCGAACCCGCTCCATTAGAAACGAACAATATTCGAACATTCACTTGATCAACATTTATTGAAACAGTATATTCAGTTTTAAACAGACTAAAGTAGCCTAGTCTTGTGACTGTAATTTTTGTAAAGTGCTTCACAATCGATGCAGAAAACGTAACCTGTGCTTTTTTCTTCTATTATGCTGACTAGCTCACCAGACTTCTCCCACCTGGCTCTTTTGTGCCTCTCCTTCATTTTTATAAAGTGTTTATAAAGTCACACTTGGTGTTAGTGGTCCACGGACCATAGAATTTTGAGAACCACTGTCTAGAGCACAGAGCACACAATGTAGCAGTCTAGAGTGCAATGCATACAGCATACAGTAGTAGCACAGACACTTGGGCAAAAACAGCTGGAAAAGCTCTGAAAACACTTCCTCTGTTTATAATGTCCTCTATAACATTTCCATTATTTGTGGTAACTTCCTAAATTGACAGCAGACAATTTCACTCTTTATTCTGCAGAAATCAACTTTGTTGACTTTGTGAGGATCATTGAGAATTATGAATATTTGGATTAGGTCTCATAATCTGCTCTGTTCAAGGCTAAAAAGGTTCAGTTCCTTCAGCTTGTCAGTGTAGGACATTCTTTTAAATTGAGGAATGCATCTGGATGCTTTTCTCTGCACTGATTCATAACCAAAACTTGATGACCAAACTTGTACACAGTATTCTAAATAAGGCCAACTTAAAGGGTTATGAAATTTTAACATAACATCTCTTGTTTTAAACTCTACTCTTTTAACTGTAGGTGCCCAGAAGGTGAAAATGATGAGACAATAGAAACACTAAGTCTTGCTCACGAGTAGGCTCTCCTGTTTCAACATTTCCAATTTTGTATTTATAGTTTTATGTTTTTACTACCTGCATGCAAAACCCTGCACATGGCCATATTAAACATAATTTGCCAGGTGCTTGCCCTATCTTCAATTTTATTTAAATATTTCTGAATTTCCTCAACAGTTTCTACAGTGTTTGTTATAGATATCCTTTGATATCATATGTGATAAGAACCTAAACATGTTAGTGAAACAGGACCTTCTCTAAATCCCTGTCCAGAAAAGCGCTATATACAGTAAATGTAGGAATTGTTATTTAAAATCACACCTGTTGACGTCTAGATTGATTTTTAGGAAATGGTTGAACATGTAGTCCTGGAGAAAAAAGCTTTGAAACCCAGCTCACCTGCCTGAATTCCTCTGGCCTCTCAGTCAGTGACTCTTCATTGTGAAAGACACGGGGATGTGAGGGCAGGGTTTCACAGAGCCAGGTCCTGCCCTTGGGCCAGCAGTCAGCTAATTAAGGTAATTATTGCTCCTTTCTTTGGGTGCCTAAAGTGTGAATTAAAGATGCTCAGAAATCCTGATGGATGGTGGGCCTCCAGGACCAGAGTGAAAAATCTCTGCATTCAAGGCTCTATCTGAAAATGAAATGGAGGCAAAGTTGTTCATTACAGTTTTACCCTGTACACCAAGAGCATATTACAAACCAAATTACCCTGTGTCATCTTTCTGTCCCAGCTTGTTTTGTGTTCTAAAAGAACCACTATCTTATTTTTTGTTCGGGTTCAGAATTTGCGATGGATAGATTGGACAATCATGCATTTTGATTTTGATTGACCTTATGATTTTCATTGGCCTAAGTTTAAAAAAGGAAACAAAAAAAGGATTGTACAATTATTAATCAAAATAGTATTTGGTCATTTGATTTCCAACATTAATGTGACACATGCAAGTGCTAGAAGTAGCCGATGTCTCAAATTAAAAAACCAAGACAGAAGATCTGAGAAAAATGTAAAAGCTAATCTTTTGTGCATTACTTCAACACCCCCAAAAATTTGCTTCTTTGGGACATTAGTCTGCAGTATGATACAGGCCTTTGAATCGCAGTCTGTGTCTTGATGTGACTTGGGTCAGGGTCATACTACAGCAAAGAGCCAGGACATCCCAGCAATCCCAGGCATCATCAGTCTCAGGTAGAAACTGGTGGAGGGGCAGCCCACCAGCCCCAGAAGTCCTCAATCTCAGCAAGAGACTGGCATATGGGAAGCCCAGCAATCCCAGAAGTCCTCAGTGTGAGAGAGAGCACGGCTGTGGCTGCTGGAGAAAGCCCAGACAGAGCTGAGTGCCAATGAGTGCGTTCTGCTGCTCTACGGCAGCCTGTCTGTGTGTGGGTGTCTGATGCGTAGGCAGGCTAGGTAAAACGGCAGCAGTGCTCAGTTCACTGTCTCCAGGAAACCATCCCATTGAACCGAGTGGACAACGGAAGGAATGATTCAGGCACGACTCGTGACAAAAACACTTCCGAAAAATAACTGGAGCTTCTACAACATTTTCAAAAAAGAAAATACTACAGGTTAGCTGGATGTGCTTCCTGAATATCTCATAGAGAGCTCTTATTTCAATTAAAAAAGGGAAGTACTGTAGCTGGAAGTAGTGTATCCATTAAATTCTGATTAATTTAAATTCACAAGCACCTGCCCATTTGTGTGGGTGTTATGAAAACAGTTGTCACGCCTTCAATAGGACTTTTAGAGGAAGATACTCAAGTGTGATGATACCCAAACTGTGATGAGTAGGAAACACAGCAACAACATTTACAGTAATGGGATAAAAGCATTTGTGAGACCTTCCCTTTGTAACAGGAAGGGTTCATTCCAATTGACTCTCAAACTCTCTCAAGTGTTTTCTCTCTGCAGCACATGACATTGCTAAGAGCCACAGTAACACTGATCTTGCTGAGTGCCCTTCACTGCAGGGGTCAACAGCAACATTGTTACAGCCTGCACAGCACCCCCTTCTACAGAATAAACAAGAACACACTCAACCAGCAATGCTGCCAAAAGGGTGCTGAGAGAAGCACAGTGCCCACTGCTCTGTCACCTGCTCTGACACCCGGCTCAGTTCTTGTTTGTGAAGGGCTGTAAGGTTTGCTCATAGGTCCTACTGTAGTTAAACCTGCAGCTCACACAAAAATAGGGACAGTGGCAAATACAGAAACAGTGTCAATAACTAATATTTCTACCATGGAGAGGGCAGACACTTGGCAAAATGAAAATCACTGTTGATAAGTGCAGAGGTAGTAGGAACATCACTGTACACATGACACAGGTGATTCTTTGCTGCAGAAAACTGCACAAGAAAGGATTTATTTATAGGGGTTTATATAGATTTGTCTCTGTCCTCATTAAGACAATGTGGGGAAGCAACAAAAAAGCAAACAAAATTCTTTGGTACATTGCAAAGGGTGTAGAAATTAAATACAGGAAAACTAGAAAATTGCAGCTTCAGCTTTTCTCACCATACCACAGAAAAATGATGACATCCTTAGAACGAATTCAAAGAAGAGCTCCTGAACAAGAATGAATTGTGGTCTCAGGAGATTGCCACATACAGTATGGGCAGATTAAGAGAGATAAATCTCTTCAGTCTTGAACAGTGGAGATTAAGAGATTTGATCAGAGGACCTGCTATCCTAAAAGGTGTTGGTAGGGTAGATCAAAAACGACTCAGCACCAAAAGAAAGACATGAGGCCACAACTGAAAATGAGCAATTTATTGTAGGGTTAATTCCTGAAACCCACTTGCTCTTTGACAAAAATGTCTCCCCTTTTATCTTGCAACTGTTATACTGTAGCTCCTGTTATGCTACAATTCAAATAAAAAAAACTATCTAATAGTGCCCCCTGCTGTCCAGATGCTACAAACACACTGGAGGGAATCTGCCTCCAAAGAAAAGGGTTTGAGCTTTCAGGTCATTTGAAGCAGAAGTGCAGGCTAGATCCTAGGAATTGCCCAGGTACCCTCTGATGTTTTAAGAGTAAAATCAAGGCTGCAGAAAAACCACTTGCAGGTCACTGACAGGAAAGATAGAGCACTAGCTGGAGACGGATCAGTAAAGCAAGAGAGCTGTAGAGGGCTGCTCTGGACATTGATGAGCAGAGAGCAGAGACCACAGAGAACAGGGCGCAGAGCATAGGCTGGAGGCTAATCAGTCTCCAGGCCTAGAGAGTCCCTTGTGCTGTGCTGGACCCTGACAGCAAGATCATAGAACACGGGTTGGAGAAAGATCAACAGGGCTCCAAGGCTGAAAAGTCCCCTGGGCTGCATTGCACACTGACAGACACAGACTGCAGAGAGCACAGAGCCCATGCTGGAGACAGACTGCTGGAGAAGCAGGGCTGTAGAATCCCCTAGGCTGCTCTGGACATTGATGAGCAGAGAGCACAGATCAGTAGACTATGAGGGCTGTAGTCCCCTGGGCTGACATGGACACTGTCAATGTGTTTCGTGTCTGTCCTTGGCAGTGCACCACACCTCGCTGTATTCAGGCCTGTCAGGATGCTGGAGCATCCACCTCTTCACTATTGCCAGTGGTAAGATCCTTTCACACAGCATTACAAACCCACACAACGACATGTTCTGGACACAGCTTCAAGCTAAATTGGAGAAGCACCTTGACTTAACCATGTCTTGATCAAAAACCCCACATTTTAAGGGGGGCAGTCAAAGGCATAAAAGATCATTCTGCTTCAAAACTCCATTCAGTGCTTGGAAAAGTATTCATTCCCTCCAATGATGCCCCATGTTCTTGAATGATAAAATATTACTCATTTTTAAGGGAATAGTTTTAAACATAACTTGAATGTCCAAACTGAACACTTTTATGGGGGGAAGAAATGAAATGTCAGCAAAAACTACCAATAAAAATCCAAAACTATAATGTGTTGATTGCTAATTATTCACCTCCGAGTCAGTACTCAGTGGAAGCACATTTGGCAAAAATTCTAGCTGCAAGTCTCTACCAAACTTGCAAACCAGGATGGCACATCTTTTGTAAATTTTCTCAAGCCTTGTTGAACTGAACTCTTCTCCCCTTATCAATGGCCAAAAGATACATTTCCATGCTTTCACTACCCATTTGTAGAAATTGTAACCAGGTGCAGTTAGAATGCACATAGTTTCTACCTCTCTCTGAACTGTCCCACCGACAGCTTAGTCTGAGAAGGCAGCTATTCTATATTGATGTCCGAACATTCTGTTTGCCTTTCCGCATTTCCTCGAAGGTAAAAATGATGTGTCTACATCAAGTACATAAGTATTTCTTGCAAGCAGACTCTTCAAGCCTCACATTTCTCTCCGTTTTCTAGCCATTAACCAAAATCCAAGTACCTGTATTGTATTACCTGGAATTGCTACTGCCTGCAATATAAGAATAGTTTATGAAGAACTGAAATCTAAAATGTAAAATACACTACTCTGTGTGCATTCATTACATTTATTGTTGACAGGTAGGTTAGTGAAGACTTTTAGTCCAAATCTGAGGACTGAGGAGCTCTGGGACCACAGTTAGAGACTCATAGCGCTTGTGTGTCTCTGGGATAGATGGGGCCAGTGATTTGTGAGCAAGTCCCATTAATATGGCAATAAAATGCATTATTTATCATCCTTTAATTTGTTTTCATGCTTGTACAAGTTTCAGAACTCATTAGAGCAACTTTTTGAAAGGGCATTAGTCACTGCAGCGATGGCCCGGGGGAGGCTGTGAGTCAGAGAGATGCTCGCTGTGGGTGTGGAGGGAGACGTAGAGCCTGTCAGAGCAGAAGAGACCTCCCTGAACTGGCAGCCTCCCCTGAGCTTCTGCGCTGCTGCTAACAGAGCTTCTGGGAGGCTCTGCTGTGATTTACACCAGTTTAAAATAGATTATGCTGAGCGCGTTCCGTCAGCCTTGTAAATCTTTATTTCATGTTGAAACATACTCCCAGGAGCCCCGGTCTTGTTAAACGCTGTTGGAATAACACAAGAGGAGGCTGCTCTTGAACTTGTTGCAGGCGAATAAAGTTCATTTAGTGTTGTTCATAAGAGCACCCTAAGCTCTGCATTTCTCTGAAAAAGAGTTACTGTCCATGAAGTGACAGTCTTCAATTTGAACATGACTGAATAAATCGGCAGCTCGCACACAGGCATGTCCTCTCACTTAGTCAGCTCTGTGTGATGTGTAAAATGTCACTTCAGAGGGGTTCTGGCCCACTTTCAACAGGTGCCCTATGCTGAAAGGACTATGCTGTTTAGTTCAGGGCGCTGGAGACATAGACTATATCAGCTTACTTGGACTTGTCCTTAGTCCAAAGCCTCAGCAGCATTCTTATCGTCTTCTGCTTGACAGTTTTCCTCTCAGCCTACAGCGACATCGCCCTGAGCAACCTTCTGGGAAAAGTGAGTATACGCCACACTGTCCAATCACTCATCCTATTTGTGTCTGTGTATCTTTGTGTCTGTGTATCACTGTGTCCTTTTATGAGCCTGTGTCTCTCTGTGTCTCTGTGTCCCTGTGTCCTGTTCTGTTCTGAGAATGTGTCTCTGTTTCTCTTTGTCCTGTTATGAGCCTGTGTGTCTCTGTTTCTCTATGTCCCTGTGTCCTGTTCTGAGAATGTGAGTCTCTGTGTCCCCGAGTATTGTTCTGGGACTGTGTATCTCTGTGTCCCTGTGTTTCTGTGTCCCCGTATCCTTTTCTGGTTCAGTGTGTCTCTGTGCCTGTGCAAGAGCCTGCCCTCTGTAACAGAGTCTGCCTGTGGTGTGCTGGGTTTCAGTGGCTGCAGTTGGGGTGCCACCCTGACGACGACACTGATGCTCCTACTGACTGGCCAAAACCTGGCTTCCTACTGCCTCCCTCTGGTCCACGTCTCATCCCCAGAGCAGACCCTGCGCACACTTAGCCACTGGACCACCAGCGACACTTACAGCACTGAGGTGTAGAGACTTAGACCCAGAACAGCACATTGAGGCACTCAGCCAAGAGCTCCTGGGGGGGTTTCAGTACAATACCTGCTCAGAAGCTTGTGTACTGCAGCTGCTGAGCCAGCGTTGGTGTCACGCTGGATTAAAGTGTTTGCCTCATGATTAAATGGAATACAATCATTTATTTGGAAACTTTATTACTCACTTTCTTTAGCACTTAGGCTGAATTTTAAGCAAAAAGATGACTAGATGACTCTTCAAACGTGTTTCTTCTTTATGAGTTCACAGCTGTTGGAATTAACAATTAGGGAGGAAATGACACAAACTTGCCATGTTTGTCACATGTTCTATTGAGAAAGGAAACACGGGCACTCAAAATCAGGAAAGGAACTGATATTATAATTATTTAATGCTCTAAACTCAACAATTAGTAAAGCCTGTCTCTGCTATTACACCATTTACACAGAAGAATATTTCCATGAATAATTCAACTGGGTTGCAAGAGTCTGGAAAAAGCCGTACAGCAGTGTTGTTAAAACCGATATTCTGGTTTCTTCCAAGGAATGGCTGGATAAGATCTCTAGATCAATAAGCTAAATACGAAATGGGCTAGACCATCAAATGCCCCTATCCTTGTTTGTATTCATCTGCAACTCTCTATAACAATGACTTCTTCTATTCTTATATCCAGCAATCTAAAAAAGCAAATACCAGCTCAGCAAAGAACATCAATTATTAGAAGATAGCATATTATAACTGAAAAGAAAAAAGAATTAAGCAATTATCTTCATGAACCAATGGTAAGATTGAATGGTTTTATTTTAATTAGAATTCATATATTCAATTTGTTCTTCTTTAAAATTAATCTTGATTTGTTAAATGACCACAATTTCTCTTCACCTATTTTTTCTTTAAGCAAACAATTTTTCTCCAAAGACGCGTCCTTGTTTTAATGATGTCTATGAGGCTCTCCGTGACTCTGTGTGCGTTTCTTTGTGTCTATCTGTGTCTGGTCTTCTTCAATTCTGTATAATTTACATAATTTATGTAAGAACAAGGATGCAGTTGTTCAGAATCCATCCCAATAAGATGAACCTCTCTTGCAACAGACAGATCAATGATCAGTCTGGTAACTGAAGCAACAAAGACGCTAAAGGCACTGAGATAAGATATGAGGGGGAAGCAGGAATCCCCAACATTGTTCCTATAGGACCCCAAAGCAGTTATTCTTAGGAGTCACCTGTATCTAAATATTGGAAAAACCTATAAACTATTGATCTGATTGAAGACTGAAGGGCTGACAGACATCATTCTCTAAATTACATATTTTTATGAAAATAAGTCTGCAGAATAGGTCTCAAAAGGCTTGCCGAGTCTTTGGAAATTGGTGATGGTTTGAAAAGCCTACAGAACTGAGGACCTGTGGAACTCCAGCTCTGAAACAACCAAGGTCTTTCTCGGGAAAGTGCCCTGTAAAAGTGGAAGTGTGGTTCAACGGATACTCAGTGTGTCTGAAGACACTGCAGCGCACATACTGTACACCTTGTCTAACCCCCTGGAAGCACCGTCCATGACACTGAGCTGACTTTGAGCCACACAATACATGACAATAGCAAGGTGAAAAAAGATACATTCATGTCAATCGGAAAATGTAAAGACACACATACATATATTTTTCTAAATGCATATTCTGATGCTAATAAAATTAAATATCTGCCATCCTGGATAAGACATTCAAACAATGAACATAGAAAGTGGGTGTAAAGCCTTGATTTCTGAGTGTTGGTTTGGGGTGAATTGCTTGTGTAGGGACGTTACTGACCAGGACCCAGATAAATGACAAACTCAGCCCACCTGAACCAGTACTCTGGTCACCAGTGCCCTTCCTGTCCAGCATTGAAAATGCATGCGAGTCGTATTCTGCCGACTGAGCAGCCCTGTCCAGAGTGCTGGAGTGTGAGCTGAGAGTGAGCTGCAATGTACTGTAAGAACTGGTTTAACTGGGTTTTAAGTCTGTGAATGAATGTTAAAAAGAACCAGACTGTGTCCATCTGTAAAGTGCAAATGAAGGCCCTTAACATGCCAGTACCTTAAAATGAGAAAAGCCTGCAGATTAAGTCCCAAATGAAATCAAACACGTGCCTCATCTGCCAGTCTTAAAACTCTAAAATGCCACTGAGTGATGGTCACATGACTCCCAGCACAGCTTGAGATGGAATGGTTCCTCATTTTTAATTTTCCATTTAACTGAAAGTAATTAACACATGAATTATTAAACCTTTGCTAAGGCAAATATTGGCATTTAAAGACTGTGCACCAGTGTGAATGATGAACACTGTCACTATTACTGAAGTCTATATCAGACTTAGTTCAGTCTGACAGATTCACTAGGAGCCCAAAATACAAAGGCAATTTTCATATTTATTTGCATCTTTTTTAGTGTTTTATCTCCTGTGAGTAGAACTGTGCATATTTCATGATCCGTTTCTTTAAACAGGAATTTAATGTGCAATGCTCACTGCACGACCCCTAATCATTAATCATTTACTACCCTGGAGCCTGATCTCCTCAGATCTTAGAAGCTGAACTAGGCTGAGACTGGTCAATACTTGGATGGAGATCTCCAAATAAAATCAGGATGATATTGTAAGTGGCATTGTCAGACCAGTAAGAGCACTGTTCTGTATTGCTATGATGACCAGGGACATAGCGTAAGAATATGGGTGTGAAGCCTGGTGTCCTGGCAAAACTCTGTTCTGGATTCGTCCAGTCTGGCCTATCTAAAGTTCTCCTTTCATTCTCACTTCTCCACTTGACCTGCTCTGTAGTGTGGCTGCTGATGCAGAACATAATAACAGTTACAAACAAGAGGAGGCCATTTGACACATCTAGCCCATTGGGTAGTTAGTATTGGATGATCTCACGATCCAGCCATTTCTTGAAAGACACCAGGGCATCAACTTCACAGCTCCTTTGATTAACATCTCTGACAAAACACACTGACATTTAAACAAAAGACCCACCTGCTAGTAAATAGGCTAGTGAATCACCTTCGATTTATTTGGCAATGTGGCGAAGTAAACACTCGAACCCTCCCGTTATAAAATAGGTACACAATAATACAATCATGCCTATAATAACAGTGCAGTATTTTGCACACGATAGCACTAGAACTCTTCAGAGCAGGACAGCGAATGTCTGGAGAGGATGCTGTGCTCTTCTGTCCTCCCTATAAGAGTTAAAGGGGATGCCTCTGTGCTCCTCTCTGATCATCCCAGACAACCAGGTGAGAATCTTGGTCATCTTGGGCAGTCTCAGCCAGTCCAGCAAAGCTTTCTGTCCCTCAGTGTAGTCCGTTTCTTGAAGCAACTCATCACCTGCGCCAGTACTGCAACAAAAAAGTAATGCAGTGCCATCAGTCACCTCCAGGGGGAGGATGAGACAGCCTTCCCCCACACATTTGGGAACAGGTAAGGTATTGGGATTTGAATGAGTAAGGATCTTGATAATTCTGGATTTTTGCTACAAAATCCAGTTGCAGGCATTTTTTTTCTTACCTATTAGTTCAACATTTGCCTTTGCTCTTGCTGCTTAAAACCAGTGAGTCTCCGTTTTTTTTATACTGTACAATGCTGTCCGGATCAGAAATATACACACAAATCACTGTCATGATTTCTGACTCTGTAGATGTCATTTGATACATCATGTGCACTTCATGCATGGCCTGCTATTTTAGAACCAAGTGGAAATCTCACCCCCGAGAAAACAAATATTCGTATATCAAAGATGTGGGGAACACTTATTGAAAAATGCAGTATTTTAAATTATAATTGTTTTCTGGAGTTTGGCCAGAACAAACGCTTAATAATGAAAAATCAGTTAAAACGACTATAATTTTCTATTTTCCAAACTGCAAACTATTGCATTGAAACAAAGCAAAAATAACTTCGTATTTTTCAATCTAATAGTAATCGGCAGAATACGGATTGCTCTTAAAGGGCCAGAAGTCTAGCTATACTGAGAGGCATTAAAAATACAATAAATAGCATTGGGTCCAATGAATTGTATTTGGATGTCGCTCAGTAACACTGTCAGGTCAAAATGAATTAATATCACATAAGAAATAGGAACAAGAAACACATAACTGAGTAATTGCTGTGTAAATTCAAATTCAAATGTAAGCATAGGCTGAAAGCATTTGGGGTTTTAATGTTTAAATATTCAGAGATCAACCAACAGTAAAAGCAAACCAACAATATATATAAGACTTACTGCTAAGTCATCCTAAATGTATTCTCTTCAACAATTAAAGACAAGGAAACAGCCTACCTACATGTTTCTGCAGTTTCACAACAGGAATAAACGTTTGTGAAGACATGTCTTTTTGGCTTTTCACAGGAATGGTGAAAATGACGTGCGTTTAACCCAGGGATGTAAACCCAGGATGACCTGCTCACAAGTATTATTACAGTTAACACACCTTTCACCACAAGGGCTTCTACAGCTGAAAGGGTTTATTTTCTGTTTACTTTTCAGCTTGAAATTTCTACTTAGCAGCTACACACACAGCTGAACTCGTCTGAAAACTGGCCACTGGGGTTTGGTTGAGCTCTGCAGCACATTAAGCTGGGTGGACATCCGCAGGCTGTGAGCAGGTCAGGCCAAGGGGAGAAGAGTAGCAGCAGGGAAAAGCGTCTGTTATCGGCATTAGTATTGAATAGCACATTTTCACAATCCCATTTCCTTTGTAGCAGTCTGCATGCTTCAATTAGTATGCTATAGTGAAAGAGGCTGGGCACCTCTAATGGCATTTTGAACAACATGTGTGGAAAGGTGACACTATGAAAAGAAAATGCAACAGACAGACAAATGGTGAGAAGATGATTCCCTGATTAGCACTGTACTAGCAATTAGTGTGTTCACGCTACTCAAGAACCAGCAACTTTAAATTTGATAAATTCCTATTTTCTGGAAAAGCCTTACATTTTAATTATGTACCTGTGTTAATTAACAGATGCTAATGGATAACCGATAGCACCCTTAATAGCAAACACTGGCAAAAAGTTCAAGACCATCCAATGATGCTTCTGGATTTCAAGACTTGGGCGGAAGCTTTCGTTTTGCCTAGATCAAAGTTATTAACACAGAAATACACAGCAGTACCCACGCAGACCCTCGGGTACATGCAGGCCCACACAGAGATGCAGACAGTGGAACACAACTGCAGGAGAGAGACGCAGAGTGCTGACCTGGGCGAATTTGTGGATCTGTTCCACCACGGCAGCAAACAGCGCCCCCACACTCTCGTCTATTAGGCTCTGCATGTAGTGCACCGCCTCCTCATCGGACAGGTCCAGTCGGAACTTGTCCTGCACCTGTGTAAGGCCAAAAGCACAAATCAGTTAGATGAGCTCATTTCTCATTCATATCCTCCAATAACATAGATCACTCACCATTGGCATCTGCCAATAAAACCATCCCTCGCTCATTCCAAATCAAACAGTTGCAAATTTGTATTATAAAACCCATCCATGAATGTGGGTGGGATTGTGGGAGTTGGAAACATGCTACCCAGCCATGACGTTAATATCTTGGCTTTTTTCAAGAAATAGCATGATGAGATCCTTGAATCAATCAGCAACTAATGACAAAAATGAGTATAAGGGCTTATTGGCCTCCTCACTTTTGTAACCGTTCTTATGATCTTAAAACAGGAGAGTTGCTTGCCAGCTCACCTTTTTAACAGTCTTGTCAGGCTCGAGGGCGATGTCAGGGATGTTGGCGTCCACCATGAGAGAGAAGAGATTGAGGATGAGATTGGAGTACCTGAGAGACACAGGGGAGGGAATCGAGCTCAGTCACATCTGGACACCACCTCTGTCTGAGGCATACTGAGTTTGACTACAAGGCCAGTATTGTCAGGGCAGCGTGTGTGAAGCAGTGTCTGTGACCTTCTGTGTGCATTTACTGTAGAGGTACGGTAGAGTTTGCTGTAAGACAGCTCCTTCCTTATCAGCAGACGGCTGTGTGTGTACCTGCGCAGGTGCAGGAAGGCAGTGTAGCACTGTTTCCTGAACTCCTGGTACTGCTCACTCTGCATGCCACCCATCCCTTCCACCATCTCCTTACTCAACTTCATGGGGGGCGGTAGCGGCTTGGGGTCCCGTCCCAGGATGTATCCGAAATCAATGTGGAACAGCTTGCCTGAATATTAGGAAAACAAAACAAAAAACACAGAAAGAGAGAGAGATTAGGTGGATCATGAACTTTGTTCTCCAGAACTGATAAACTCTTCCTCACAAATTGGTTCTGTACTACTCTAATTACTGACTCTGTTTCTCTGAACAGTGAGACAGCATCTGTCAAACATAATTCCTAAGCAATAAACACACTCAAGTCTGTCCCTCTACACTCAATATAGCATCAATGTGCATTCAGGTTTGACAGTTTGTATAGAGGACTGTCAGTGAGTACACAAGTGTGATGATGTACAGGTCTGTCAGTGTGAAGACAGGTATGTACATGTGTGCGGGTCTTTCAGTAATTATCAGTGAGCGTACAGGAGTGACAATGTGTGTACAGGTCTGACTGTGTGGGGAAAGGTGTGTCAGTGATTGTACAGGTCTGTCAGTGTGAGGAGGTTGTCAACGAATGCACTAGTGTGATGCTGTGTGAAGACGATTATGGACAAACCTGTCTTGGTGAGCAGTAGGTTGTCAAGATGCCTGTCTCCCACTCCTAGGATGTAGGTGATTACACAGTATCCAGCTGTAGGACAAAGTGCATTAGCAGGAGAGATAGAGACAGAACAGTTCAAATATTGAATACATACATAATATATTATGTATGTCCTCATTAATAATACTGATGCCTTGTATTTATATAGTTGTTTTAAACCCAAAGGATCTCAAAAAGCATTACTTATACCAGGGGACCCACTATCCAGTACTGAAGTGCAGACCCACTTGGCCAAAATACAGCAGCTCCACCTGGACAAAACACAGCAGCAATACTGCACCAGCAGTCCTACCTGA
This sequence comes from Atractosteus spatula, assembly GCF_055471065.1. Lineage (NCBI taxonomy): Eukaryota > Metazoa > Chordata > Actinopteri > Semionotiformes > Lepisosteidae > Atractosteus > Atractosteus spatula. The sequence goes on from NC_142706.1 coordinate 50,076,794, forward strand.
GCAACGGACAAAGGTCAATCTTCACCAGTAGCCCCACCGCACAGAAGATTATGGGGAGGAGTGATAAACTGTTCAATTAAAGGGGAACTTTACAAAGGCCAGATTGAATAAACCCAGAGCAGAATTCCACCAGGACACCACTGTTACCACTCCACTCTTTCAAAAGGTGTGATGGGATCTTTACTCAAGTAGTCTGGACCTTGGCTTAAGGGCTTATCAAAGCAACTGTACCTCCTACAGCACACTGGTCCTGGTCATCATATTGGGGGCACTGTTTTAGAAAGTTTAGTCCAGATTCTGGACAGCACCACCTGTGAGTCCAAAAACATAATTTACAGGAGCAACCAATTTTTCCTTAGCGGATCCCTATCCAGGCCCAGTGCTCAGATGAGACCAGGTTACAGGGTGGCAACACTGTGTTTGGGCACCGGCAAGTCTTACAACAGAGATGGGACAAGAGACACTTCTGACTTCAAGAATAGATGTTGACAAGCACAGTCATGCTATACTGAGGCACAGATAAAACACCAGAGACACATTAACTGGGGAAACAGTGGCTCAGCTGTACAGGTGGGGACAATGTGAATACTACCCTGTCTGCATGTGCACAAAAAAAAAAAAAGGTGATAAATAACATGCCTCTGGGCCCAGGCTGAGGCAGGCTGGTCTCAAGAGGGATACAGAGGAGGGATGTGTAAGTGCAGGCTTGCTAGGGAGACTCACCGCAGCTCTTGACGTAAGTGTCCATGACCTCTGCGCTGATTCCATATGGCCCCTTGTCACTAGGAGCATGCTTCCGGAAGAAATTCTGCGGAGACAGAGGGGGGTGATCAGAGTGGGATGAGAGACAGGCTGTGACTGGTTAGACTGGAGGCATTAGAAAATGATTAAACTGGAAGGAGATGTATTAAAATGAGGGCTGGCAGGTTAGGCAGGAGCAGAGAGGGAAAGACTGTAGGTAACAGCAGGGGTCAGCAAGCAGTGAGGAAAAGCAGGAACTGACAAACAAAGAGCCATACAGATAGTCTGTAACTGTACCTGTATGCTTCCTTCAGTAGCCAGGACCTCAGCAACAGGGACTGACTGAATAAACTGCATGAACCCTGAGGACAGGAGCAAAAACATCAACTTACAAAGAGGAAACAGCACCAATCGAATACTGACTGCAATTCTCTGGATGAGAAACTGAACTTAGATCAGTCAAGCCCAAAACCACCCTGACATCCTGATGCTCTTCTCTTGAAACAGACATTGGTAGCACTGGCTACTTATAGTCTCCGTTTATCTCAGGAGCCTTTAGTTCTAAAGGTAATTCCCAATAAAAACCCACACTGACCAAAGGGAAGTATTCTTCTCATGTTAAACTATGTTTGCAGCACTGTTCCTAAAATCTGTAAGAGGATTAAGCTTAATGTTCCAGAAATTCATAAACGTATCTGAAGGGTCACAGGCATGGAATACCACTTTAAAAGAGCACATATGAAAGGTTACAAATGAGTAGCAACCATTTGGCCCATCTGATACACTTAGTATCTATGGTTCCTTTAGAGAAGACAGGGTATAGAGTTCAACAATATGGCTTCAACTGTAGACTGGGAGCTAAATCAAAGGGTGGTCCTGGACTGTAAGTCTGATAACACTTTGAACTGCGTGGTTTAAATGTGTCACGGGTCTCACCATGTTTGGTGCTGGTGGCTAGGACCTTGTATGGTGTCAGCTTCAAGTCCAGATTCTCCTTCCTCAGCAGCTAGAAGAGAGAAGGGTGAGGTTGAGGACTACAATTTGATGTGCTTTGATTATTTTTTTGCACCTTTATTGCAAGCTAGACTGTTCAGTGCCATAGATGTGAACATGAAAACCTTATGGAGCAAAGGGAATTAGTGAAAACTACACAGGACAGGAGGAACGTGCTATGCAGAGTACTTTTAGTTAGCAAAGGAACAAGTAATAGGTTTATTCCATGCTGAAAAGAGAAGAGAGAAAACACAACGTTTCGGCCGTGGAGCCTTCTTCAGGTGTCAGAAGTTTTAGTTAGGAAAGTGCTGCTGATCTTAACTTCAGAGAGATTTATTTGCAGAGAAAATGCAGTTTCTACACTTTTCCCGAGTGAAACTCAAGAACCCAAGTCCATAATGGAGAATAATCTGGCCAAAAGGCCAAATGTAAATATTTTTATTAAAAATCTGTGCAGAGAGCCCCTGGTGCAACATCAGATTTATAACACCCAAGACTAATAAATTGGTTCTTGGCAGTTAAACAATACACAACCCAATGAAGAGAAATCTCAGTGATTTCTTCCATGAGCTCCAGTAAGATGCTATGACTGACTGTTTAGAAAGCTGCATGGATATTCAGTGTCTTGAAGTCCTGGAGTCAGACGTCAACAGCAAACAAGGTCTGTTTTAGTGCTGTCTCTCTGGCTAAACCCTGACTGCAAAGGCTCAAAAAAGTCATTGACATGTAATTGAGCTGCCAATTTTTTGTTCCAGAATTTGTTCAATAAAAGAAACTATAAACTGTAAATGAGACAGTAGTTAAGTACCTGAGGCTTGGTGTGGTTTATGTGTGCTTTTTAAAACAAGAGATGATAACATCAAGATTTAAACCTACAGGAGCAAGCAATAGATTTCATTTTAGCTACCAACTCACAAAGGCGGCATCAGCAGCAGTACAAAAATAGCTCAAACCCATGAGAGCTGGATAACATTAGGTTTTTATAACTGCAGAATGCAAATTCAGCTGCTGGTTATTAATATGCACTTTATTGTGGGGGGAAAAATGCAGAACCCAGATCATTTCTAGAAATTAGAAGAGTGGTGGTCCTAATACTATCCCTGTTGTATTTCATTAATTACATCATCGCAGCTGGAGAATGCACCCCTTAACTATACTCTCTGCTCCAGCAGCAGGCTCTGTCCTGTCCTGACCTTGTCCATGAGCGAGATGATCTGCAGGATGAGCTGGTCCTGACGCAGGTCGTCGCCGTGTTTGAAGATGACGGGATAGCGACCCCCGTCTTCCGTTTTGAAAATCAGCTTGGCTGGCATCAAGGCGCTCTGAGCGTGGACAAGCAGAAGGAAAGTCAGGACAAACCCCGGTACGGGCAGCCTGGGACTGCCACTGCGACAACACCAGAGAGGAAGCGAATGATTCTCACGAGCACGACACTGCCCGAGACAGGCGGGCCACGGGAAAACGGGCTCACTGCTCGTACCTTGAAGAGCGTGGCGGTGTCAGGGATGATGCCCCGGATGCGCACCCCCGGCTCCAAAGGGAGAGGGATGGGTTCAATTTCAGACAAGTTGACCTTCTCATTATCTGCCAGCAGGGCCTGCAGACGCTCCGTCTGGAACACACGACTCTCGCTTAGACACAGATTCAATACGCAAGCTGGGGTGTAAAAGTAATTAGCATTGTGCCACTGTGAAAGTACATCACAAATCACTGTGATTTTTACCATGTGTCCTCACTCTTCAACTATGAATCTGTTCCAAGTTGTCAGGATCATTCCTCGCCCCACCATTCCCAGTGTGCAACACCAACCGTCCACATGGGCACCGGAGGGCACCACCGCGCTCACCTTCTTCTTCCTGTTGCCACTCTCCCTCTGCACGGCTTTCATCAGCTGAACGAGCCGGTCCACAAACGTCTGCTGGGCTGCCAGGAGTGACCGCATCACTCTGACACTCTTATCACCCTGAGAGAGAAGAGGCAAGTGGGTCAGGCAGACGGAGAAGAGGAAGGCGAGAGCACCAGAGAGGGACAGAGAAAGAAAAGCATGAGAGTCCTGTGATGGTATTACTGTAATGTCTGGGGTTCAGTCTAAACTGCAGACACATCTGCACAGAGAGACAGGGACCAAGGAGAGACAGACCTTGAGAAGTGCCTGGCTGAAGCGCCTCATGACGTTGATGTACATTTCGTGGGTCTTGGGGTCCCTCTGCTGAGTGTCCTGGTCCTCACACTCCACAATTACATACCTGTGGACACAGACAGCACATTGCAGCCTACCTACAATGCAATTTCATGCAAACTGTTTCACACTGCTCTCCTGATGCCACCTGATACTGCTGCTCTCACCAACACACACACACTTCCATGCACTGGAACATCACACAGCACAGTGCACTGCTGTCACTGTAACACACACTGCAACATCACACAGCACAGTGCGCTGCTGTCACTGTAACACACACTGCAACATCACACAGCACAGTGCGCTGCTGTCACTGTAACACACACAGCAACACCACACAGCACAGTGTGCTGCCGTCACTATAACACACACTGTAACACCACACAGCACAGTGCACTGCCGTCACTGTAACACACACTGCAACACCACACAGCACAGTGCACTGCTGTCACTGTAACACACACAGCAACACCACACAGCACAGTGTGCTGCTGTCACTGTAACACACATTGCAACACCACACAGCACAGTGCGCTGCTGTCACTGTAACACACATTGCAACACCACACAGCACAGTGCGCTGCTGTCACTGTAACACACATTGCAACACCACACAGCACAGTGCGCTGCTGTCACTGTAACATACACTGCAACACCACACAGCACAGTGCACTGCTGTCACTGTAACATACACTGCAACACCACACAGCACAGTGCGCTGCTGTCACTGTAACACACACAACAACACCACACAGCACAGTGCACTGCTGTCACTGTAACACACACAGCAACACCACACAGTACAATGCTCTGCTGTCACTGTAACACCACACAGTACAGTGCTCTGCTGTCACTGTAACACACACAGCAACACCACACAGTACAGTGCTCTGCTGTCACTATAACACCACACAGTACAGTGCTCTGCTGTCACTGTAACACCACACAGTACAGTGCTCTGCTGTCACTGTAACACCACACAGCAACACCACACAGTACAGTGCTCTGCTCTCACCAGTACAGGTAGTTGGCCAATGTGGAATTCTTGCAGGCACGGGAGATGAGGAAAGTACACAGATCCTGCTGTAACACACAACGTAATGTTTGTTAGACACTCTGCATCAATTAAACACCCACAGAGTATTAATTACATCATTGTTCCACCTAAAAACAGAAACTGCACCAGTTACTCTACCTCTTCTACAATCAGCTGCTAAATGATATAATCAGATCTTAGACAATAAGAAACAGAAGTAACACTTGAGTCTTTTAACTCTGTGATACATATGAGGTCTGCAGTGCAACCAAATGCAACATCAAGAAATGGACTGACAAGAAAATTCAGTATCATTATACAGGAAGGGATGTGAAAATATTATCCTCATTCATTCCTTACATGTACTTAATTTGTTAATGCTTTGATACTGTATTGTCTAAATCTGAGAAAAATCAAAAATCCAGCTTGCTTTCAGTGCTGAGGAGTTCAGACCTGAGATCCCATATCTGCATTTTAAAACCTGCCAGAACATGGATTTCCAGCCCTGTTCCCAGACAGCCCCAATCCAGCAGGGTCTGAATACCATCAGATATCCAATTTCTAAAGATATGGAACTACTCTATTAAGTCAAGATTATTTAGAACTAAAATCTAAGTACTCTTCAACCCTCAAGGACCAGCATTCTCTTGAATGTCTTGACTGACTGATCAATAGCTCATAGGTGACCTATAGAGGCTCTCCATGGGTTGGAGATCCCAGATTTAGGGTGACCTGTAAGACTCACTGGACTGGGGCTCTCCAGGACCAGGGTTAGAGATCCCTGCATTAGGCCAACACTGGACACTTAATATCTATGAGATACAGTACATATGGCTGTTTAAACAGTCCCTGTCAAACAGAGACACAGAAGCTGTCGTTGGAAGTCACCCTCACCCTCCTCACCTCCAGACTCTCGCTGTCCTGAGCCTCCTTTCCTTTCTGGGGGGGAGCGCTAGTGCCCATGGGGGCAGGACCAGACAGGATCTGAGAGCTGAGAAGCAGAAGCCGTGGATAAAGGATCTCCAACATAGAAAAACACATGAGCCAAGAACTCAGGACATACAGTATGCAGCCCTGTGCCTGCTAAATCTCGAGTAGCAGAAATAAAATACTCAAAAATACTTCTTGAGGTGGCAAGTCAGGGAAAGGTGTATGGTGGTCCTGCCATACAGCTGGAAGATACTGACAAGTAGTAGAAAAATATTAAAGAAACGAAATGAAATAATAAACATGTAGAACTGCATTACCGTGGTCTTGCTTAACGTCTTGTTCTGCCTGGCAGATAAATGCACCATGTCCTAAACTCCCCTAGGATCCTCGTCTATTCCATCAATTCTCCTTCCTCTCTCTCCTTCTCTCCAGGCTCACCTGTCACTGGGGACTCTACCCCTCTGATCCACTCTCAAATTTAAAGAGCTTTACTGGCATAACTGGTGAATTACAGCAATAACAATTAGTAAACATTTAGAACAGTGACATATGTTTATCACAGAGGATCGCTCACTGTTCCTTAGGCTGTGACAGGAGATCACATAGCGGGCTGCCAGCTGAGTTTCCTTCTCCCTTCCCCAGTAATTTATAGCTTTCTGATTTTGGCAAGTGTGTGAACTCAGGAATTTGACTTGCTATAAGGAAAAATGGTTCTCAGATCCATGAGTTCTTTTCTGAACTTCCTGCAGTGCATCTGTGTCTCTGCTTCTCCCTCCTGGCAGTGGGAACACAGCCCGTCCTCTCCGAGCAGCCAAATCTGCCTGTGTTGTTCAGTTTCTACGTGCAGGTCTCCGCCTGGCTCAGGCCAGAGAGCTTCAAACCCAACTGGCTGAGGGGGCTCTCCTCTGTCTTCAGCTCTTTTTTAAGCAGATCCTTGTGGTAGAAGGAGTTCTGCTTTTCAGGTGTAGCCAATATTATATTATTCTCTTCTCTATATTAATTAGCAATGGTAAGGGTCTAATGGGCACAGCCCTATACACATTGTTTGGCATTCCTGACAGCAGGCAAGCTGCTGTCTAATTCCTTCTCAAAAGTGACAAAAGTGATCGTTTCGATGGAGTTACAATATTCGTGGGGTTGATAATGCAGAGCATTCCTCTCATGGTGTAGAAATCCCTGTGTACCATCTTCAATGCCCTCACTGCTGGATCAATATTATCACCTGTTCATATCTCCCAGTGTCCCACTCTCCCCAAACCACCACAGCTGAGTCTCCTGTTCCCAGCTCACCTGTCCATATCTCCCAGTGTCCCACTCTCCTGAGCCCCCACGGTTGATTCTCCTGTTCCCAGACCCACCTGTCCATATCTCCCAGTGTCCCGCTCTCCTGAGCCCCCATGGTTGATTCTCCTGTTGCCAGGCTTACCTGTCGATGTTTCCCAGTGTCCCACTCTCCTCCAGGCCCCCTTGGCTGTCCTTCCTGCTCCCAGGCTCCAGCCCGCTGAGGATGTCATTGAAGTTCTCATACTTCAGGGCCTGGACAAGCTGCAGCAGGTACATCAGCAGATCCTGGGAGAGGAAGACCAAGAGATGTCATTACCAACTCCAAATATAAAATTCAGTAGTTCACCAACATTTTTCTTCCTCCCACCTGGCTCCCTATTGCTGCTGGGATCCGATTCAAAACTCTGAAATATACTGGTTTGTAAATATTTCTAAAAATATCGGGCAATTAAATCTGGACACCAGAAAACATTACCCCTGCAACACACTGGTTTATTTCTGATGATCCCAGGAGAGCTCAGGAGACTTTCTGCTTACTGCCACTTGCAAAGGTTGTATATATATATAGACACACACTCATTTGCTCGCATGCTTGTTGGCCGAGACTTGAACCTCAACAGCCCGGCCCCACCCCTGACCTCGTCGTCAGCCTGCTGCAGCCGGGCCACAGCGTATCTGCGGACAGTCGGATTGGTGAACTGCGAGGACAGCAGCTCCAGGGAGTCCTCCACATCCATGGGCTTCCACTTGCCCAGCAGCTCCAGAGCCTGCTTGGCTTCCTGAGGCAGTGCCCAATTCACACACTTCAGGAACTTTGTCAGAGCCTGGGGGAAGAGGGCCGAGACAGAGGATGGGATATTAACACAGAGCACCAGAGTCCAGAGATTATGTCCACTGACAGAGAGACAGACAGAGGACAAGAGCGAGTATATCCACTGAAAGACAGAGAGAAGACAAGAGCAAGTGTGTACACTGGGAGACAAGGAGAGGACAAGCGTGAGTATGTCCACCGAGAGACAAGGAGAGGACAAGTGTGAGTATGTCCACTGGGAGACAGACAGGGAGAGGACAATGCGAGTATGTCCACTAGGAGATGAGGAGAGGACAGGTGCGAATATGTCCACTGCTAGACAGACAGGGATAGTCAAGTCTGTCTCCAGGTCCTGACCTTCTCCTGAGTGGTGAGGTAGTATCGGAACTTCCAGACCAGGTCCTGCTCCTCCGAGCTCAGCTGCTTGGTGGGGGGGTAGCTGACGATGATCTAAAACCAGAGACACATTGATGATGGGAGACACCATAGACACAAACACACAACTCACTCTGCAGCATCACAGGTACACACTGTCTCCGAAGGTCCACACCCAGAGGGACCTCTCCCTCAGTTACGCTGCACAGACTCACATTGAGCTGGTCGCGGGTGGCAGCGTTGGGCTTCAGGTCATGGTCAGACGGGCCACTGCGCAGACTGCGAGCCAGCTTGTGGTGCTTACTCTCCACCAGGTTCTCCTGCAGACAGCCGGGAAGAGGGAGTGAGCAGGGAGGAGCAAAAGGAAAAGAGCGACAGCAAGTTGGCGATTGGAAGAAAGCGAAATGAGAGAGACAAGGTGAAAGAATGAAAGAAAGTGACAGAATGTCAGAGAAACACCCAACCAAGACACAGATCTCATAGTGGCAGAATCATGAGAACAATATGAATGCATGAACCTTCTAGCATTGTGATACTTTTTCATTCCAGCGTAAATGACTTGCTGAATTTTACAGGCTGCAAACAGACTTACAGTATATATGAATGAATAAGAAGTTACGTTTATCTCAGGGTGCTTATAAGATCTTTGATAACTCACACCTAGTTTCTTCCTACTAAAAACACAAACCTGGCAAGAATGTAAGAGAGTATGCAAACAAAAGGAGTATATCCAACCCGTCACCGGCTGTTTGACTGTTTCACAGACAAGTGGAAGTAAGATTTTATCCAGCAAGTTCTAAAAAGAGCTTAAGGGCTGGTCCTCCGCCACCTGGCGTATCTTACTCTCTCCTAAATGAATTTCCATTTGTGAACCCAGGTCTATGTTTCACTATTGAATGAGAAATCATTACTTGAGTTAACTTTATCTATATCCCTTAGGATCTTATATACTTGGATCAAATCTCCTCCCAATCTCCTTTATTCTACACAGAAGAGTTTTACCTCCATTAAACTGTTTGCATATGACAGTCCCCTGAGATCAGGAATCATTCTTGTTTCTTTTTTGATTCCAAGGCTATAATATACTTTCTGTGGTGCAGTGATCAAAACTGAATGTGGTATTTCAAGATCTGGCTAGTCTATTTCAAAGCTTGAGCATAACTGCCCTGGTTTTAAATCCCACACTTTTTACTCTATACTCAACACTTGAGAAAAGCTTCCGGCTCCTGATGGAGAAACTGCAGGTTTGCTGAAAGACAGTAGGAAGGGAGTAGCTACAGATTTTGAAGTATTCTGCCACAGGGCCAGACATACAGTGAAAGTACTCAGTACAACCATCACCGATTTTTGTAATTTGTGCTTTGTAGTGTGTTGCTTGCGAACAGAGAAGATGCACAGCAGGGCCTAGACTGAGCACCACAGCCACAGACTGAGGACGGAAACAGTGGGCATCTATATTAGCTCCCTCTAAAGAAATTCACACACAGCAAGACCCTGTGCATTGCTGTTCGAAAATGACGACCAAACTTTACAAGACCTTTCAAACTGCTTCCACTCCTGAAAAGAGGAAAATATAAAAGGAAGTGGAAAATTAACTAAAAGGGAAAACGAACACAGAGTGACATAAGACGTCACATGAGATGCACAAACACTTACCATGGACATTTGAGGGTCAGGCACCTTAACAATTTCAGAGCTGGTGAGGAGAGGAGCAGACTCATCGCCATCCTGTTGGAAGAGAGCCATCAAGTTGGTACCATAACTGACCATTCAACGCTTACAATTGTAAGTAAAAGCTCAGGCAATCCTGGTCAAACTGCAAGTTTCATTGACTATCTAAATGAAAAGATGCTAACACAAGCGCTGCAGGGCACAAACCTAAACATGACATATTTCTGCACATTTTAATGCGCAATTCCTATTAACTGAATTTAACAGTTTGAAAATAATAAAACAGTGAATGTGGTATGTGCAAAAGTTCGGGTGCCCTGCCAGTCAATACTTAGTAACACATCCTTTGGCAGAAATCACAGCTTCTAAATGTTTCTTGTTAAGAGTCTCTACTCTTTATTTAGGATTTGTTTCTGCACTCTTCCCTGCAGAACTCTTCTACCTCAGAAATATTCGTAGGTCTTCTTGCACACACTGCATATTGGAGATTTCCCCACAGATTTTCAATAATATTAAAGACTGGGGACTGTGACAGCCATTCCAAAACCATAATCTTTCCCTCCTGTTTGTACTTCATGGTTGATTTTGAGGTAAAGTTTGGATCATTGTCTTGCTGAAATATCCAAACTCTTTTCAGCTGAAATCTCTCACTGGTTCTGGGACATTATCGTCTAGGATTTTTTTTTATATTTTGTTGAATCAATTCTTTCTTCCACCTACACAATATTTCCTGTGCCAATGGCTGCCACACAACACCAAAATATAATAATAAAAAAATGCTTAAATCGTTGGCAAGGTGTTCTTTTCTTCAAAAGGTTCACCTGTTTTTCTCCAAATGTATCTTTTGTACTTGTGGCCAAAAAGTTCATTTTTTGTTTCATCAGTCCACAGCACTTTGTTCCAAAATGTTTCTGGCTTGCAAGTATTGTTCTGCACACTTCAGATGTTGCCTTTTGTGATGAAGTCGCAGGAAAGGTTTCCTTCTGATGACTCTATAATGCAGATTATTTTTGTGCAACAGGCTGTGGACCACTACTGTGTTGTCAGCTAAACCTTTGTGCAGGTCCTTTGCTGCGATATGGGGTTTCTTCTTTGCATTCCTGAACAGTCTACAAGCAGTTCTATCAGAGGTTTTTCTAGGTCTTCCAGATCTTGCCTGGATCTCAACAGTTCCCCTTAACTTCCGTTTCTTAAAGATGTCTCAACATCCTGAGAGGTTAGAAGGGTCAGAGTATTTATTCAACTCTAGAATTGTCTTCACCAGGCTTAACTTAAGGCCTAAGGACTCAATCAAGTTTTGAGGTCTTAAGAAAAGTATTAATAAATCAATTTTTTGCACATGCCACATTCACTGTTTTATTTTTTTTAATCTGTTAAAGTAAGCAAGTAAACAGTAATTGTGCATCAAAATGCAAAAAAATACGTAATGTTTAAGTTTGTACCCGGAAGAGGTTGTATTAACTTCTTTTCACTTAGAGATTCAGTGAAACATGACACTTGACCAGGGGTCCCCAAACTTTTGCATTCAACTGTATAACCGTATCATTGTGAGCAGACACACACAGACAGAAGAATCACATCAAAACAAACTAACTGTCCAAAACTGCAAAGAAACACACAAGAGCACACACAGGTCATCCAAATAAAACTGCTTTTTAACACAGTAGGTCACAGGGCCTCATTATCATCCTACACACAGAGTCTCAGCCGTGTCAATCACAATCCGTTAGCTCTGGTCAAAGCAATACTGCATACTGAGCAGCACTTTCACTGTGTAATATTCTTAAACCACCACCAACTAAAAACAACATGACAAGAAAACAGAAGTTTCAAAACAGGAGATGAGTTCTGGTAACCCTGTGTCCTGAGAGTTATCTTTTCCACAACAGAGCACTGAAAGCATTATTAGCATCACTGAAGCCAGTGTTATCCATAATATATATATTTTTTCAGTTGAGGGACCCTTCCAAACGCCTACAGGTTGCTCTATACACAGTGTTTGGGCAGATTGCTCAAAATGGCTAACAGAATGAAACAATCTAGAAACTTTACAGCACATAATTCAATTCAATACATTATTACCATAACAACTAGCTGCATGGAATTTGCTTTGGTTAGCTCTTTCAATTAAAGATATACAAATAAAAATATACAACGTAAAGCCATAAAGATATCCTAAACACACGGTAATAAGATAATAAATAACAGTGAGATAAATACCAGTGGGGCTTGATGGAGTAACAGTGTAATAAGTGGTAAGCAGCACGTCAGCAGGCATAAACCACTAAACAAGCTCATGTGACACAGACAAGCGGAGCAGGAGGCAATGCTGTAGACCCCTGACCTTCTCGTAGTAGACGATGCTGTACTCTCTCTCTCCGTTCTTCACGCGGGGAAACTCCACCATCAGGTACATGAAGTTGGAGCTCCTCTTCTCGCTCTGCAGACAGAGAGCACATCGTCACACTGCGCCTTCTGCCAAAACACTGAACAGCAGAGTCGCCGACTCTCCAAAACAGCTGTGAAAGGGCTGAAGCAACAACTGAGCTGCTGGAGCTTTTATGCTTTTAAAACAAATACTTATTGTGCCCTACTAACATGTATCAACAATTAAAATTGGGTATGCCCTTTTGTATTTCATCACTGCCCGTGCACTGTACTGTATTTTTGTTGCCTTCTTTGTATCTGAAGTTTACATGGTTGCAAATGGTCTAAAGAGTGCAGGAGATTGCTGTAACCATGAATGTTTGAGGAGAATTTCCACATCACGGTCATATCATTTTTCTTACTTGTAGGCACACATGGGTCTTCAAGGAGAGCTGATCCGGGTGTGGGGCTGGTACCTCTGGAACAGAGCTATCTGTCCATGGCAATGGTGAGCGGAGAACTTTGAGGATGAGGTTGTTTCAAGCCATGACACCGGCTCATTCTGACCCATTCTCATTCTCCACACCGTTTACGTTACTATATATCTGCTTAACAACGTTCCAAAATGAAAACTGGAGCTTTATTAAATCTTGAATTGGAATCCAGAAAGATTCTTGTAATACTCTTCAGTTTACTTGTGTTGTTTCCTCACTAGGAAAAAAGCAGTAACTTAGTTCAATTATAAAGGTTTCATAAATATGTTCCAGGATGTCAGTATTAACTGCAGACCTGGTGAGTTAAATCTGGGTACAATATTTTGAGTTTCTAAGGTATACAACATTCTTATGGTCAGGGCTAAGTCAGACATTTGAATTTCTCAAGGAAAGTACAGCATGCTGAAAGAATGATACAGCAGGCATCGTTATAGTGTTACACAGCTGTCCTAGGTCTCTGGGCAGTTAAGCATGGCCAAAGATAAAGTTGGTCATCTTAGAAAATCAGTATCTAACAGCCTTCATGTGGAACATGGAACATGGGACAAAGTAGGATAAAGGTGGCCTCAAGTCATAATAAACAGGACACAATGAAAAGGAGAAGAGATCTCAGGAAAGAGATCTCAGATGAGCAGCTTTGATTGGACCATAAGACACCTCCCTCATGTGGCAGAGAGAGCCAGAAACTGCCCCAGTATTCCGAGCACTGGAAGAGTAATGCACTTTTAAGAAAGGCCCTTTTTCCAAGCTTTCCCAGAGAATAAAGAAATCGTAAACTGTGTGCTATATTCCCCGTCAGTAGAGGGTGGAATTATTCATCGTTATAATTTGCTTGTTAGCAAGCGGGTGTCAGGACCTGATTTTGACTTGATAATTATTCACACTTCCTCTATTCATTAATACAGAAGCTTTTCAATGTCATGGGGAAAAAACTAAGGCCAGGTGGTGAATTCCACCCCCCATCTACAGTAGCTATCTACTATCTAACTACAGAGGCAAGATTAATGTACTAGTTTACGAACTAACAAGCAATCTTATTATTGCAACTACACAATATCATCCTGAACAGGACATTATTTGACCACAAGAACTAGTGTGATTACATAGAATTCATCAAAGATGTAGGCTACACATGGTGCCAACCAACAAAGAGGAAGAATATGGAGGAAAAGCTTTGTGCTTGAAACACGAAACAGCTCTCAAGGGTCCAAAGTCCTAATGCAAGAGATTTTCCGTCAAAAACTGCGATTGCATACTATCTGTATTGATGGTTCCTTTTATTCATGTACGTTGGCTAATTAATGGAATTGCAAGTTTATACAACAATTTCAATTTTTATATTCATTACTTATGTTTTTGAAAATCAACCTAGACTGCAAATGCGTGAGATTTCCAGACCATACAGTGAGACCGCGACATGCTATGTGATTGTGTAGCATCATGGCTGCTGGCTGGCAATTGATCTTGAGGTACACTACTATGAAACAGTATTTCAACATGGATTCTTGTGTACCTTTTGTCTGTGTTCATGCAATTGGTGTGCATGATTATTTTATTAATTATTATTGCGCTGTTACAAGATAACATTGCATTATTTTGCAATCATCACTGTTTTATGAGGATATAATTCTGGTAACACATGACCACCAACAGCACTCTATTTCTATGAACATGTCATTCTTTTGCTACAGCAGGGGTCTGAAGTTGTTCAAGGTAAGTGTCTTGTTTGTTAAAGGCACAAAACTACAGAATTTAGAAGAGCTATAAGCGTTAAAGGTATTGGGAGAGCAAAATCAAAACTTATTTCTGCTTCACAGTCAAGTAATTTCTATTTGTTATCATGAAATAAAAATGAATGACAAACACAATACATGTTTGGGTTTTGGGTAATTTGTTGTCTACATTTGATCACATTAAAACAAAAAACTTTGTGTTCTACCCAGTGATTCCAAGTGACCATAAGTATTGGGGCACATTCACTTCAGGCTGATTTGTAAAATGTAATATTTGGCTGCTTTTCCCTTTGAGGCAATAACAGGGCTGCTGGGACTTCAATGTTTTCTTCAGATTGTAAAAGGCATTATCAATTTTATTTAAATCTGGAAACTAACATGGTCAGGCTATGATTTTCCACTTTTTTCTCCTCATTAACTCCTTGGTTGCGGCTGTATGTTTTGGGTCACCATCATTCTGCACGATGACGCCACACCCAGTAAGTATGGGGGCATTTTTCCATCTTCATATGTAAAGTCTCTGTAAGCTTGTAACTAATGACAACAGCAGCAGCAGCAGAATGAGTTCATCATTAATAATAGAGAGTGAGCCAGCTCCAGAGGCAGCCTTGCACAACTTTCCCTCCACCAGGGGCATCTGCAGTCCCTTTGTTCCTCCACGCTTTACCTTCCCATCACTTTGGAAAAGGTTTATCTTGGCGTCATTGGTCCATAAACGTTCTACCCCATATTTGTACTGCTGAAAACAATTTGAATAATCATAAGTTTTATTAGAACAAAATTCATATCTTGTGTTCTTGGTGCTGATCTTGCGGTGCTGTGTTTGTAATCCTGCTGCCTCTGTCTTCTGTAAGCTGCTCGGGGAATTATACCTGTGGCGTCTTTCTTCTTCAGTATATTGCCAATGTTTCTTCTGCCTGGTTTCTATTCTGTAGTTGTAACGAGTTTTTCAAATATTCCAGCTTAAATGCTGGTAGTTTCTTTAACAGAAAGTTCTTTCATTTCCATTTTGAATTGTGACTCCACACACTGAAGTCAAAGTGTGACAGACTGTCAGGAGGCACACTGCTCTGTTCTGAGCTTAATTATCCAACAACAAACACCTGAACTTACAAGAGACACCTGTCCCAATACTTTTGCTCTTTCAAAATAGAGGTTCTACTCTCTCAGTTTGTTCAATTGTCCCAAGGGGGGAAAACTATATTGACTACAAATAAAATACTCTTTTTACAGAAATAAAATATATTTTTATCATGATTTTTCAAAGTGACAATCCCAGTTTAGACTTCTCTGTCCCAATGACTTCGGAGCCAACAACCAACATATTTTACTCTTAAACCAGTGAATGACACTGCTGCAAATGGAAGGACATGTGTCCGAGACCACACCTGCACTCCAGCACCTTGAGGAATGGATCATCTCTTGAAGAAGTTCAGTTTAACAATTTAGTAACTAAGCTGTAGTAACATGCAATACGACAATACTAATTGAAATACTTCCAAGGGGGAGTTACTGGGGGGTACTGAAGAGGATTCCCATTCCCACAGAGGGACATATGGACAGACAGCACCAATGGGCAGCTCACCTCATTGATCATCTCAATCTCCCGGAAGGTCAAGCGGTCCAGCCAGTCCACCTTCACCATGTGACCCTGCCGGTGAGCCTTCGTCAGCTGGAGAGGGGCAGAGCAGGACGGGGGTTATAAAGGGTAGAGGCAGAGGAGGTTCGGGCAAGGGCAGGATGGCAGGAAAGAGAGCGTGAGTGGTGTTTGACGTGTGCAAGAGCAGATTGTGCAGCACAGCTGTCCCAGTACTTACTCTGAGCATGCCACACCAGCAAACCAGCACCGCAGGGCCCGACACAAAACTCCTCCAACACAGCAGTCTGATCCATCTCAGCTTTACCAGCTGTGCACCCATTAACATAATATACTAATATAGTACACCCATAAATCAGTCTATTTCAAACTTTCTAAATCAACATCAATCTTCGAAAATGTTTTCAAAATAAAATAAGTCTGCATAGCCAGTACCCGGTTTTGACTTGGAAAGAGCTTGTAGTTGGTAAAACCTGAAATTGATCAAACTGCTGTTCGATGGGTGTGTTAGGTACCTCCTGCACAGCACTGATGAGCAAAGCCCTACCCTCAAATCTGCTCTACCAGGAAGCACAAACATATCTTTAAACGCCACTGTGTTAATACACACACCCCCGAGTAATGACTGATCTAAAGCACTGAACCCCTGTACTGGATTACAATAACTATGAGAAAGTCACACATGAAAAGCAGCCGCTCAGCTAAACTGGCTTGCTGGGTTTCTAACAGACTATTAGCTGAGGATGTACAAACCGATCTGATCGTGTCATTCAGATGGAGGTATTTCATATCCTGGCTCACCTACTGGAATGGGACTGAGCAGATGTGATTAGATTAGACTGAACTGGTCAAGTTTAAATTAGGCTAGCCAGAGGTAGAATTACCCAGGCTAGATCAGCAATGACATATCTGAATTAAAAGGATTGAAATGGACTAGAATTTAACAGATCAAAGTAAATTATCCCCTTCATCACTAACACAGTGTAGATTCTTCGTCTCTTTTCCTAGCTTGGCAACATTCCCCCTTTCTCCCAGTAAGGGCGGTCATTTGCACTAATTCTGATTAGGTAAATTACGCTAGTAGTAAATCAAAATTAACATTAGATGTAAATTTAAGACACAAACAGTCAGCTGTTACAGTGTCAATTTTGTTTACAGACCCATAATTTTCAATACCCAATGCACTTATGGGTATAATCTCTTTTTTGTTTTTGGTTAAATTATTGGCATTTTTTCTTGTTAGAAACTAACCCAGTTTTAGCTTTCAGACGTGCGCTAGCAACCTTTCAAAATTTAACAAGAAGTGGAAAGTGAGGTAAACACTGGTAGGTGTTCCTCACCCACCTCTCTCCTGTACCTCAGAGCAGCATGTGGGAGATGACCTATGTGACCCCATTTCTCCTTCTGCCTCAGCCAGGCAAGGGTGAACTGCCTGGTGCGTTGTACAGACACTTTAAGAACAGTCCCAGCTTATATCAAAACCTGTTTAGGTCAAGAGGGTAACCTAACATCTGTTATATGACAGGTTTCTTTAACTGTCCCTCAGGACTATGTTCATGCATTTGCAAGAGACCTGTGTACTCCTGCAAAACATATGTTGCCAGTCAAGTCAACTACCTTTCTTTCGGGACTTTCAGACTTTCCTGTTTGTGAAACCTCTGTTATGTTCTGATAACATAAATGCCGAGCATCCATCAAAATGTTCCAGCTTCTCTGACAGATGTACTTGACACGTCTGCTCTGCTATGGGCTCTGGTTAGCTCTGTATCCCCCGATCACGCCCATGCTCTGTGGGTGTTAGGACATTCAGGTTGCAATGCACAGACACTCCAGGTCAAATGTTATTTCTATTCCCGCTTTTCTTATTGTTACTGTTTCCTGCTTTAGTTTGCATACATTTTTTCTATAAATCTTTTTGCGTTTCTGTGCAGTGTTTTCAAAGAAGCTACGTGAAGATTGCTGTTATACACACACTATCCATCCACACCCCGTCACGAAGAGCCCATGCACAGCAAGGAAAGGGCTTAGCCTAGAGACCTCCCCTGCTCTTACTCACATCACTGAGCACCTCCAGATCAGGGAGCTGTGAGAAGAGAAGCTAGTCAGTCTCCAGAACACCCTCACTTCAGCCTGATGGGGGCTAAACACAAACACCCCCCACTACACACAGGCCAGGGAGAGGAGCACTGGCTGAATGCTACTGCAGGACTGAAATGCTTGAATGGTTCATAAAGTCAGAAACCAAAAACACAGTTCCAATTACTTTACAAGTACATTGCTGATATAAAGTCTACATGCCCTTTCCAAAACACTAATCCTAAAGACAAAAGATTTAAAGTTTATACATCAAATTTAAAACACACAGGTTTTGTGATTGTACTGGGACCTAGAAATATAAACTTATTCATTATTCAATTCAATTTTAGTTTTATTCCATACACCTTTTGGAACTACCCTACGCACCACACATCCTTTGTCAATGAAATAGCCCCAATCACATCTTAGCCTTTTTAAATGAACTGGCCCCACCCAGCACACAGCCTGTTGATGAACTGGCCCCACCCACCATGCAGCCTGTAGATGAACTGGCTCCACCCGCCACACAGCCTGTAGATGAACTGGCCCCGCCCACCACACAGTCCTGCCCCTTAACTCTTTTAAACCCATCAATTTGCTTCAGTCAGGCACAACTCACTCTGACGTTATGAATAACTTCCTCCCATGCCATCAACCACTATGTATGGGCCCCACCTTGGCCAATCGTCCCATCTGGTCCTCCGAGAGACTGCTACTAGTGCGGCCCGGGGTCGTTGTGGGGTCAGAGCCATCCCCCTCGACTCCTGGCCACACTTTCAGATCGTGCATCCCCTGACGAAACATCCTAAGGGAAAGGGAGAGGGAAGAAAAACATCCGATTAACAAAAAGATTAAAATCAGTGCTTCTAATTTCACTCAACATGTTTCCTTCATACTGCTACTGCTAAACAGTTTAAACTTTTGTGCTCTGATAGCCACACAAAACTATCCTCGAAACCAGATTGCCCATCCTGTGAAAAAGCACTAAGCATCTACGTCACAAGTGTAGCAGCAACCAAACACACAAAACCCGTATTTGCACATAAACTGCAGAACAGAGCAGGGAGCGAAGGACCTGGAGGAGAGGATTCTTGCAAACCTCAGGGCGCCAAATGGGGCTTGTCCACAATGAGGGAGAGGTGGAAAGGACTGTGGGCCCTGTACAGGGACTAGGGAGGGAAACCTGTTCTTTTGAGCTCCTGCAGAGGACTGGACGACCGCAGTTTCAGAGCCGGGACAGGGAAAAGGCATGGACAACACCAAGTGGTAGGTGTTTATTGTGCAAATCCAGCCCACGTGTACAGCGAATGGTGAATATTTTATAGTTTAATATTTTATAACTATTAAAGAACTTTTTACAACTTTAAGTAACAATCCTATGCAATGTTAGATCACTATAAGATTGATATACATTGTGGAATAAAGTTTATTTTGTTAATTAAAAATAAAATAAACCATACAGAATGGAAGCTTTTCAACTTTGGTTAAAATCTACCAAATTATTCTCATAACGCCATTAAACAGCAAGTACTATTAGTATTTTTAAGATTATTATTTTGAATTATTATTATTGAAAAAGATTATTTCAGATTTAATCACAACATTTAATGCAACCTATCTTCTCGGATAGCTCTTCACAGACCAGCTCTAACTTTGGCTTTAAATTACTACAGCTTCAGCAGAAAAATGCCGCCTGCCTTTTCAGACAGTGAAAGACACAGGATAAAAACGGCCTTGTCTGTGACGTGGGGAGGCGTGTTTTATTCCTCGCCGTGCAGGGCGTCGTACAGCGGGCCCAGGGGTTCAGGGGCACTCACCCGTACTTCCCGAACAGGGCGACGGTGGTGCCTCCCACAGGCACGGCTCGACCCGGCCCGTAGACGTCCCACACGGTCAGGGCCACCTGCGCGCTCTGGGGGAGGTCGGGGTACTTCACCGGCAGGCGCAGCCACTCGTTCCAGCTGCAGAGACACACAGGGGCTCACTCGCGCTCACCAGCCTGGGCTGGATACTGCACGCAGCACGCCCAGAGGTGCTGAAAACCTCTGCTCTTCAGTTTCATGGGATCCCCGTGCCCACTGGGGCAAGTCAAGATCTGAAACCCCAACGCACACCCCCTCCTACCATTACATACTCACTTCCACCGCGTGCTGAAGGCCTTGTAAGCCGTGCGGACAGGCAGGGCCAAGGGCTTGCCCTCAGCAAACACCTGGCAGGTGACATACAGATCAGAGCAGCTCTCCTGGTACAGCCCCGAGAAACGCAGCATGGGGTCCTGCAGCAGAGCCTTGTAGCTCTTTTGCTCCCTCTTCCCCTCAAGACTGCCTCTGACGGAGAGATAACCAAGGTATATTTACTGTACAGAAATAAAACCTCGTTAACACTGTATACAGACACACTGTACCAAGACGGGGACTTTGGGATCAATACTGACACACTGTACCAAGACAGGGACTGTGGGGTCAATACAGACACACTGCACCGAGACAGGGACTGTGGGGTCAATACAGACACACTGCACCGAGATAGAGACTGTGGGGTCAATACAGACACACTGCACCGAGACAGGGACTGTGGGGTCAATACAGACACACTGCACCGAGATAGAGACTGTGGGGTCAATACAGACACACTGCACCGAGACAGGGACTGTGGGGTCAATACAGACACACTGCACCGAGATAGAGACTGTGGGGTCAATACAGACACACTGTACCGAGATAGAGACTGTGGGGTCAATACAGACACACTGCACCGAGACAGAGACTGTGGGGTCAATACAGACACACTGCACCAAGACAGGGACTGTGGGGTCAATACAGACACACTGTACCGAGATAGAGACTGTGGGGTCAATACAGACACACTGCACCGAGACAGGGACTGTGGGGTCAATACTGACACACTGTACCAAGACAGGGACTGTGGGGTCAATACAGACACACTGCACCGAGACAGGGACTGTGGGGTCAATACTGACACACTGTACCAAGACGGGGACTTTGGGGTCAATACTGACACACTGCATCGAGACAGGGACTGTAGGATCAATACTGACACACTGCACCGAGACAGGGACTGTGGGGTCAATACTGCAATATTCCTCTCACACACACAGCCACAGAAAAGAAAATAAATAAAATCACTTTGTAGTATCATGGTTTTTTTTCTCTTTTTTGACCTTAAACAATGTTATGGGAAAAGCTCATTGAGTTTCTCATTGAGTATAGAAGTCAAGCTGTTGCGTCTTGTGGAAAAAAAACTTTGGAGAACTCACAGTGTTGTGCAAGTTACATCTACCTTACTTTTCTTGCATCTTTAAAGGGCCGATAAATGTCTTGTGTGAGGGAATTATTTTCCTTCTAATAGAAGTTCTATACAGGAGAGAGCGTGACCGCCAATCCTGCGAGGTTGTTATTGTTTGTGAAAGACAAACTCGCAGACAACACCTTCATTAATAATATTACAAGAAAGTCTGCCGGAATTAATAATATCCTCATCATTGATTAATATGAACTGCAATACGAAAGGTAAACTTTAACCCGTAATAACAACAAAAATACTTACATTTTTAGCTGCACGTTGATGTCAAGATCGCAGCTGTACACGTAGTTAAATTTGTCAGTTTCCGACATGGCTGGATCTTTAGTTTCTCGTAAAGCACCCAGCACCCGATGTAAGACTTCAGCTGTATTTACTGGAGCAGCGGTTTGTTAGCACCGAAACTACCGCAACAGTCGGTCCTTCTGGACCGCCTCTCTTTAGGCGTGCGGTACTGTTTGTGTGCTCTACAAACCCCGGCTTCTGCGTGGCAATCCTATTCAAAAGAAATGCTCTGCGTCCCTACAGCCATGTTGTAATTATCACTTCTGAAAACAAAAACGGAAACATAACAATCACTCAAAGACAAACATAATCATTACCGAGCCCATCCAGTGTCGTGGATATACGGATAGATCCTAATGTTCTGCTATTGTTTCATCATTCCTGGATTGAGTCCCTGTTTCCTGTCTGCTGAACTGTTTGATTGGTTGAAGGAAGCAAAGGGGCGGTTTTTAATTTCCTGCCGTTCTTGGTCTTAAAGTCACAGTGAAGGAATAGATGTCGGCTCTGCCTCATTAGAGGAGCTAAATAGCGCCATATAATACATGAACAGTTCGGAGTGCAAGTACTGTACATGGGTGATCAAAGGAGGTTCAATTATTAATTTTAAAATAAAACAAAAAGATGTGCAATCTCCTACTAAGCAGAGCTTTTGAGATTATAATTAACCCAATTATTATTAACCCAAAGTCATAAAATATTTTAAGCCAGCCTCTCTTGACAGTGTAGTTACAGCACTCCAAAAAATATTAACCATATTATCCAGCTGTATTCAGTAAGGATCAGAGTGATCACTATTTCATAGCATATATTGGAAGCTGCTTTAATTTTCCTTAAATTATCTTATTATAAATGTTTTTAAAGTTGATGTTTTTTGTCAAAATAACCTAATGAAGTGCTACAAAATATTTGTAACCTCTCAAATACCCATTTTAAAGATTGCTTAATGATATTTCCTTCAAGAGTACACACATTGTGAGGTTCAGATGTTTTTTATTCCTTCCTTAGGGACCCTAAGCAGTTCACAAAGACTGACTATTTAAATGTAATTTAAGATGGCAGCTCTGAATTAAAGCTAGCATGATTCCAAAATTAGCAGCAAAACCAAATCCACCTTTTTCTCTACTGTTCCAACTACAGGCATCCACCTCCACACCAACAACTCCAATAACATTTTATACTCCACTGCACTGACTATATCAGCGGTAATGACAGCCTTTCACCTTCAGTTCCAATGCCATTCTGCTGGCTTGTAAACTGTGTTTTCTACTAATGAAAACTAAATTTAGCTCATTTAGTAACTATCACAGTTTTTTTTTTACTTTAAGCTAAACTTGGAACAAGAAATGCTTTAGAAATATCTAAGGATCTGTTTGAACACGGTTTTAATATTTGAAATTCCTAGGAGTAAAGCTAAAGCTAAAGTAAAAAAAATCATGTTTTACTTGTTCCTTTAGGTCATATCATTTCAAATGTCTGTATTCCCCATCTTGGAGTGTAGTGATGTTTACAAAAAACAATGTATTAAACAGCTCTGCTGTGAGATGGAGCACTGTCACCCTCCACATCACTGATCCACCCATTTTCTAACCACTTTTCCAACTCAGGGTTGAGGGAAAGCCAGAGGTTATCTACTGTAGGCAAGCAACCGGCACAAGGCAGTTACTGATCACTGAGATATGATCCTCGCTACAGACTAAAAACTGGTTTTATGTGCATCTTTAACTGCAAAAATGCCTTGGTAATTTTATTAATTATAAGTATTAGTGGTTCAGTGGTAGAATTATAATAATAATAATAATTGCTTACACTTGCTTTTCTGGACACTGCACTCAAAGCGCTTAACAGTTAATTGGGAATCTCCTCCACCACCACCACCAAAGTGCAGCATCCACCTGGATGATGCGACGGCAGCCATAATGCACCAGAACGCTCACCACACATAATTCTCACCTGCCATGCAGAAGGGTTCGATTCCAGCCAATGTGACAATGTGCACGTACTACATTGCCGACAGCTATATCATCCTGCAACTTGCAACTCACAACCGGCAACACCCTGAAGCTAAGGAGGTGTGAGCCTGGGCAGTACTGGGATGCGAGACCTCCAGGGAAAGCCAAGGTTGGTGTTAGTAGGTGGGACAAGCAGGGGGTGCTCACCCCTGTGATCTGTGTGGGTCCTAATGCCCCAGTATAGTGACGGGGACACTATGTCGTAAAAAAAGATACCATCCTTTGGACAAGAATTGACAAAGACCAGGAGGTTTCTCTAAAATAGTAGAGGTGTTGATTATAATAATTAAGAATAATTCACAGTTCTATGTGCAACCACAAACTCTGGGTGCAAGTAATTTCAGTCCACTTATGACTAGAGCAACCTCGAGAACAAGCCGGGACCACTTGTGTATCTGAGGGAGTTTCAGTTGTGTGGTTAAATATTTTCCACCTGACCCCTGCGCTTGTTAACCCAGCCCTGTCCTGCTGTATTTTGTCCTCGTCTGTTATCAACCTTGTATTGATTGATCTTTTCTTGACACTGCTCGTCTCCTGTGCTACTGCGGTATGAAGCCTCTTGGCCAGGTCCATCCATCCATCCATCCATCCATCCATTTTCTAACCTTAAATCTAAAAACCTTCTTCCAGTTCTGGGTGTCAGGGAGCCAGAGGCAGGGTACATGCTGGACGGGACGCCTGTCTGTTGCAGGGCTGATCTTAACCAGCTCGTCATTACGTCATTCTTCTGGTTCAATAAAGGATTATGACAGTTTTTGAGATCAACCATTAAATTAATATGTAAGCTCTTTTTGCACAACACCTCATATAAAGCCATAGCAATGGTAATGGACATTTACTTTTCTAATCATCTATTCATTTTCTAACCACTTTATCCAATTCAAGGGGTCACAGGGCAGCAGAAGCCTATCCCAGCAAGCAACGGGTGCAAGGTCCAGAATTGAACCCAGGACCCCAGCTCTGCAAGGTAGCAAAGCAAGCCATTGCACCACCATGCTGCCTTCTTTCCTGGTCAATAAAGACTAAAAAAGGATATAGGAAACTAGTGTATAGCACATCTTCCTTTAAGACTTGTATGCAACTATAAAGCATAACCACAGGGTGGCAGCAGTGTTGCTCCAGTAACTTGAGAGACGGCTGGAGCTGAGGTCAGTGAAGAGCTGTTTCACAAGCACCCTGGAATCATCAGCATTTCAACACCTGTCTTTGTCAGAAGCCTCCAGTCCCCCAACACAAGTCAGGCAACTAACTCTTTAAAGCATATTATTTCTAATGTATTGCTCAGACAAAAACTTCATGTGTCATTTTGTTGGTGGAACTTACAGTTGACGACATCAGGAGGTCATCTGCAACCTACTGTAGGCATGAGGGAGCTGGCAAGGTAGGATGCACCCCGGACATGATGCCAGTCTATCGCAGGGCACACACAGACACAAACCCACTCTCTGGACTGGGGGAGGAAACCAGAGCACCAGCACTGTGTGAGAAGGACAAGCACAAGGAGACAGTCACATCAATACTCAGTAAAGAAGTTCTTCTACAATCCTAGACATTTCTAGTAAATCTGTTCACATGCACAGAATAAGAAAATTAATGAATGCCATCTAACACTCTTCTGAATACATTAACACCCCACATACTAAATGTACCACTAACTGTAATTAAAGCGCACCCAGATCCATTTAGGTTGCAGTCATTTATATCCACACAATTTCCTGCTGAAAACAGGAAATTATGTGGATATAAAACAGGTATAAATTGATTTAAAAAATCTGCTACAAAATCATCCGGAGGTATTCTTCACAAAATAAATCAGATTATAAACAAAAGAAGGTAATGTGGCACATTTAGCTCCTTTGGTTCTTAGTAGCTAGTTGATCTCAGGATCTCACCCTGCTGTATTTTGAAAAAGAACATCAACAACATTCAACTAAATGGCTGGTCAAGTTGTTATATACTCCTACAAATCTTTGTGTAAAGAAGTGCCTCCCGTACTCACAACTGAATCCACTTTCCATCATCCATCATCTCCACTTGTGTCCTTTAGTTCATGATACATTTTTCCTTCTGAAGACTGCTGGGCTGACTTTGTCCGGAGCCTTTGACGATTGTAAATTCTTGTATCAGGTCCCTCGTATTCTTCTCTGTTCAAGACTGAAAAATGGAATTTCCTTAAGCCCGTCTGCATGAGACATTCCCTTTAAACTCAGTGTGTCTGGTTGCTCTTCTCTGGACTGATTCCAGAACAACAGTGCCTTTTTTTGTAACATGGTGACTGAAATTCTCAGCACTATATTCTAAATATCGTTTTACAAGTGCATTGTAAAATTTTAACATATCGTCTCATGACATGCATGCTTCTCCTTTAAGTGTATATACTTATATCCTGTCTGCTTCTCTACATTCTGTGGATAAGGATCAGATAAGGATCATCAGTGAAATAAGACCCAGAAAACACAAGTGGACACTACAGGGACACACATTTCAAACTGACAATAGGAAGGACTTCTTCATACAATGGGTTGTGGGTGTCTGAAAGACCCTCTCCATCCCCACAGACGAAACTGATACTCTGGACACTTCAAGAAGCTCTTTAGATCTGCAGTGATTTAAAATACCAAGGCCGCCCAGTTTGTTTGTCTGGGCTCAGATGTCCTTGCAGAGATCCAGGAATAGGACTGAACTCATCAGATTGGCTGTTACACACCATGGAGCTCCACTTCAGATTTCTCTACCTCTTTCGATGTTTAATTAAAATGAGAATTTTCATTTTAATTTCATTTTCAATTAAAATATACATCTGTTTCACATCTGTACATGGCCAGGTATTGACGTTCTGAGGTTTCAGAGGACCTGGGTCCTGGGAGGGAGCAGGCAGATGAGGGGGGTCTGAGACGAGTCCGAGACAGGGGTGGGTGGCGGCTGAGGCTGGGGGGGCTGGGTGTCTGGATGTCTGGGTGAGTACACCTGCTGGATCTGCCTGGGAGATGAGAGCTTCACATCAAAGGCATGTCACTCACTCTGCAGAAACACTAGCACACCCTCTTTCCAGCATCAGGCCATCTCTCTATCTCTCATCTCTCCAGCTCTCCATCTCACAGTGCACTGCCTCACTCCAGCACCAGGCCATCTCTCTATCTCTCCAGCTCTCCAGCTCTCCAGCTCTCCAGCTCTCCAGCTCTCCAGCTCTCAGTGCACTCCCTCACACCAGCACCAGGCCATCTCTCTATCTCTCCATCCCTCCATCTCTCTATTCCTCTATCTCTGCAGCTCACAGTGCACTCCTCCTCTGAACTGGACATTGTAGCCACCCCAGCCAGTCCATATACTCTGGATGTTTCACCCCTGTGTCTGCTGGCTTGCATTTTAGTGAAAATCTTAAGTTTTTACAGTTCTCAGAAAGGCGTTAATTTAAGGTTTATCTTACAGATTCACAGGAAACCTGTCAAGCCAGACATGTTCCTGAAAGACAGAGGCTCAACACAAGTAGGGACAGAACCCAGTGCTGCACAGTTTACCATTGTGGATCTCAGAGCAGTGTGCAGAAGCAACTCACTCACTCCGAGTTTTTTTTCTTTACGTTAAGAAAGCGTGGTGAAACTGAATGAAAACATTCTAAAACAAATGATACAGTGGACAGTAAGAAAAAGATGACAGGGCAAGAACAAGGACAAGAACTCCTTCATGGAGTCTGTGAACACACTGCTGCTCTGGACCCGGGACAACAGTCCTCCTGGGGTAAGAGGGTAAAAGTGCCCCAGAAGTGCCCTTCCAGGACACCGGTCCTCCCCTGGGGTAAGAGGGGAAAAGTGCCCCAGCAGTGCCCTTCCAGGACACTGGTCCTCCCCTGGGGTAAGAGGGTAAAAGTGCCCCAGCAGTGCCCTTCCAGGACACTGGTCCTCCCCTGGGGTAAGAGGGTAAAAGTGCCCCCAGCAGAGCCCTTCCAGGACACCAGCCCCATCTCTCTTCTCCAACAGAGACCAGTCGTTTCTCCCAAACAAACATATGCCGATCAAAAGACAAAATATCTTCATCATACCTGCTCAGACACACACTCAGCTTGATCTTTGTCCTTACTGGGGAGGTGGTACTGAAATGAAATTCTTTTGTTGCTTCTGTATGAAAAGAAGGAAATATTTCTTATCAAGGTTAACATTATAATAACTCATCACACCTGACATTGCGTGGCATTAATCATGTTTTATTTACAATTATAATTCATACTTTGACATCTACAGCCTAATGACCAAGACAAATTTGTAAAAATGTTTAAATTATGTTAAAGTGTTAAAATGATTAATGGCTAGTCTATCATTATGCTGATTCTAAATGTATTTTTCCTTTTCTTAAAGTGCTGTATATACTGTACTGTATATATACTGTGAAGCGGATTTTAATTTTTAGAAAATTACTTTTATCAATCTGATATTTATTTTAAAATGTTCTCTGTGCAGCTGATGCAGCTGGTGTTAATCTTTAACTGAGGATATTTTTATTTAAAATAATGTATTTCTTGCTGGTAGAATTGAAATTAATTTCTGATATTTTAATCTTGATTTCCTTTGAAGAATTGTTACATGTACTGTATTTTCTCATTACTGTTTTTTTTCAGAGTGGTTAAACTTTTTAAGAAACATTCTTTTTAATATAAATCTATCCATCAAGTAATTAAGGTGCAGACTTTTGCCCGCTCTTTGCTAAGCGAAAGAGAATTCATTTCCTGTTGCGAACTGCACCAAGGGTGGTGTAGAATTAGAAGAGTAAAGGTTTTCCGTAAATAATTTTTATCTGTAAAAAAGACACACATGACTTGGTTACAGGGACGCAACTAGCTGAAAAACAATAATAAATATTTTTAAGACTGTGTGACAAAAATCACTTGGTAGTTTAGTGTTAGTTATTAAAGAAAACATTCTTTGCTTCATTATTTTCTAAAGTTACAAACTGTACATTTAATTAATCACAGGACAAGAAGGAAACAGAGCACAAATTAACAAGAAGCCACTCATTTTGCAGATCTTTCTCAATATGAAAGAATTGTTGCTGACATGAATGAAGATTCGTTTTGATAGTTTAAAATTATCTGAATAATGTACATTTAATAAAATCACACAGGAAATTGAAACATTGAATCGGTTTTAAAATCTTTCATCTTTCAGATCTTTTTTAAAATGCTCTTTCAGACAACCTTTATAGTTACTCGCTTTCGCTGTTTAGACAAATCTATCACTATTAATAATGAGAATAATGACAGCAAAATAACGACCTTAAGCACACTCAAACTTATACACCTTAATTAAAATAAAACTAATTCATTTTCGTGTTAAACCTTTTTAATTTTAAAACCGTCTTACAATGTATTTTAAAAATGAAATTGCAGAATGAAGTTTATATTAACTTTTGTGTAGCAATTTACACTCGCGTTTAAATGTTAACATTTTTTCTCATTATGTGGAACAGGTGTGTCTAAAAAGCAACGTATACATTTAACTATTAACTATTCACTAATAAAAACATTAATATTTTATTATTGTTCTTGGTAAGGGTTTGCAGATCATTTTGCTCTATAATATTTTTGTTTTAGCTGCGCTTTTTAACTACGCACAGGATAATTGTGGTTAACGAATTTATAGTTTTGTATTTTTAGATTTTTTTGGATTGTGATGGAAAAGAAAAAGTGCTCAGTGCGATCTCCTTAATTCGTTCGGGGGAAGATGCGGGAGCCCACAGCGCCGACAACCTTAAGTTCGTTATAGCCAATGTTGTATATGATGTCCGTACTGTACATTTCCAGTACTGTATGTCCATTCATCGTCCAATTCGGGGTCACAGGGGAGCCGGGGCCTATCCCGGCAAGCAACAGGCGCAAGCATACAGTAGATACACATCTATGTTTTTAATATAATTTGTCGGTCGTGGTATTAAAGCTCTTCGAATCTGAATTTGTGAGCATGAAGGTTCGGCACAACTGGGACACCCTGAGACGACGTATCCTCTCAAAATACTAGTACGCGCTGCTTACTCCGAACAAAACCGCCACCAATCATCATCATCATCATCGCCGTCGATGTCTCTAACTTCAATTGAATTTTCAATCGAATTGAAAAATACCTGAGCGTATTTAAATTCATACGCCCCAAATTATGGCTCTGATGTAAACTCTGAGTGAAACTCTGATGAATAAAAAGCTCTCATTATACAGTACTTTAAATGTGTGTTCGTTGCGTTTGATATTTTAACATTATATCCGTTCTAATGTCAATCTTGGGGATTTTAGAACCGAATACTTGAAAAAAAAAGACTATTTGAATTTTAATCTCAGGGTGATAGGATCTCGTTGTTATTTTCGTTTCATTTCACCTTTCCGAAAATAAAGATGTCTTTAAAAATAGAAAGAGGATACCTGTGGAGCGCGTGATACGCTCGACTCGACACACTGACAGAAAAGCTAAAGCTGTGCGGCTAAAGTTACTCATCAGAAGGATCCCTGAGTGAAACCGCGCAAGGTGTTGCTCTGCGCCAGGCGACTTCTCTGTTACTGCGTCCCGCCCTCCGTCTCCCCTGCGCTCTCCCTGTGCCGAATCATGAATGAAATGAAGCTCCCCTGCCTTGTCTGTCATTGGTGGTGAGGCATCTTTGAGCACGCCCAGTCCTGTGGATGCGAATTTCGGATTGGTTGACTCTCAGCTTCGTACTATTTGCGCCCGGCCGTCAGCCTCCTGCGCTCGCAGGGGATATAAAAACCGGATTCCTGCGCGGTCCGCTTGGAACTTGTTGCTGCTGTTGCCAACTTGAAGAGTAAACACAGCCCGAGAGGAAACGTTCATTTTGTGCCATAGCAGGGCTGCCTGTGGGGATTATGAACTCCATTGACTCGCAAGCCCACCACAGTTCACCAGCACCAAGCCCGCACAATCCTCACCTCAAGAGCACCCAGGAAGCCCCTGAAATGGCTGTGTACTGCGACAATTTCAGCATGTACCACCAGCAGAGCTTGCACAGCACGCAGAGACCCGGTGGCTACGGACTGGGGGACTACGCGCCGTCTTCCAACCCCTACCTGTGGCTCAACGGGCCTGGGGTGAACTCGTCCACTTCATACCTCCATGGGAACAACTCGGCTTCCTTCATGCCGCCTTCGTACGGCTCCCAGCGACAGTTCCTGCCGAATTCGTCGGGATTCGGGGGAGCCGATCTGGGTTGGCTGTCCATAGCCAGCCAGGAGGAGCTGCTGAAGCTGGTGAGACCCCCTTACTCCTACTCGGCCCTGATCGCGATGGCCATACAGAACGCTCCGGAGAAGAAGTTGACTCTTAGCCAGATCTACCAGTACGTGGCGGACAACTTCCCCTTCTACAAGAAGAGTAAAGCGGGCTGGCAGAACTCCATCCGCCACAACCTCTCGCTGAACGACTGCTTCAAGAAGGTCCCCCGCGACGAGGACGATCCAGGTGGGTCAAAGTCCGGTCCACTTATACACGCTCGGTTCTGAGAATGGCCCGTATTATTGTCAGTCGTGTCATATTATTATATGTCCATGTTATGTATATCATATTATTATAGGCCCATATAATTGTCAGTCAGAGTCAACACTCTTCCAGTTAACACCTTTTTTCAAACATACGTAGCCTAACATTAAATATCCATCCAACAGGTGAAAAAAGAGTCATCTCAGACAGAATCTCACGCCTTACAGTGGCCTTCAATAGACAGCTACGTGGTGCATAACGTTTATTAATCAGCGATATCAACTAATCACAATTAATTTTATCAGAGCAAAAAAATCATTTTTTTTTCACAAAAATGTGCAACCACAAATCGCAACTGATAAACGCATAAGACACGCCGTGGAATATTCAGGACTACAGATTCAAACCAGAAAAACCCAATCTGATACAATGCAAATAAACATGCCGTGTACTTTACATAATGGGTCTTAAACTTCCTTTCTAAAAATAAAACTATGTACAACATTAAACAATATTAGCAACACTTTTCAGTAAACATCAGGTGTTAAGCAGAACAAGAAAAAGTCGACATTTGTTTAAATAAAGAAGAGATATGCAGTATATAAACTACAGGCTCCACATATGTATTATTCTTCTAAATATTAATACACACTTAATCACCATTAAAACACACAGAGTGAGACCAAACTAACAACCCAATAAATGTTATTGATCCCAATACTTACGTATTGCATTTTAATGTCCCTAGTATGTTTCTTATAAATCCTATGTCAAATCACCTCGCGTGGCTCAATATTATTCACACGCCATATCAGCTGAGAAAGCTCCACTGACTGCCCAGGTTTAAAATAAAAAAGCATTCACTTTACTCTTCATTGTCTTTAAAATGCTTGGATTGGCTTGCCCAAGGACGACGAGCTGATTTTACTCAACTAAAAAGAGTACTGCTTTCCTTTACTCCTTTACATTGTCTTAAACCAAAGCCAAACACAGCTTCACTGAAGTGCTAACCCAACCCTTTGATCAGCCTTCTAAAAGACAAACGGTGACTTCAGACCTGCACAGAAACGGAGAAAACCAGTTTTCTGCGAGCAGCCGAGGAAGCGGCGGTGAGATAGAAACTGCTGTCTTGGACAGTTGGATTCCTCGCCCCGTTTGCGCGCTTGACGCGCGAGAAAGGGAAGTGTGAGAGCAGTGAATGAAAAGCGCGAGGGGTCAGAGCACCGACCTTCAAGAGGTGTGATAAGTAGCCTAAGCACTGCGGGCTCTGGAAAATTCATGGAGAGAAATTCATGAAGAGACCCATTCTGCGTTCAGCACGGGCCCAATCACACGCACTCTATATAGTATATACAGGTTTTGTCATTTTCAATCGCGTTTCGCGATCAAATTCTTCCTGATGTCAGACTTCTGATGTGGGCTTCTTTGACAGTCTTACACCACACCACACAATCAGAAGGGGTCTTATTTTGGGAGTTTTTGTGATTTCAGTAACAATTTATTTTGTAGATTAATTGATTACATATCTAATAGTGCGTATCTTAAACCTTAAAACGTAATTGCCGTTGTTGCCGAACTTCTTTGTGCGTCGGAACCAAATCACTCCACCCGTGCTGAAGCAGCACTTTTTATTTAGCGCTGGAGATTTTGTCATTAAGGCTTCCACATTGTCACTCCCTTGACTCAACATTTACTTAATACATACTTTTGTGAGATATGCTGAAGAGGTGAAAATGGGGCAATTATTCTCTAGTTTAAATCTGAATATTTGTTTTTGGTGGTTTAACATTTGGGATGATAATTGTTTGGATTTAAATGGTTACTCATTTATGTTACCTTGGTTTGGAAAACGGTGCATTTTGGAATGTGATGTTTATGTACATGATGACTGTAACTATTGTATATCTTAGTGTTATTTTAATGCGTCCTGTAGAAAGTGAGTTGTTAGGAACTGTGAGATGGAGCTTAGCACTGTATTACAATGAAATTGCGTATGAAAATTGGTATAGATGTAAATGTAAATGTCAAATTACGACGTTTCTGTGTCTTTACAGGAAAGGGTAACTACTGGACCTTGGATCCCAACTGTGAAAAGATGTTTGATAACGGGAACTTCCGCAGGAAGAGGAAGCGCAGGTCGGACTCGAGTAGTGGGGCTCCTGCTAACGCCAAACCTGACGAGAGCCGATCGAACCCAACCGTCAAGCCAGCCGACAGTCCGACGCTCCTGGAGCCTTCCTCCCCGGAGCTAGACACCGCCACAGAGGATCACAAGAGCTCCTCTCCTCCCGGCCTGCCCTCTGCCCCCTGCTTCAACAGCTTCTTCAGTAGCATGACGGGCCTCGGCTCCGGTTCCGTGAACAGGCAGGGGTCCCTTGGACTGGTGAACGAGTTGTCCGCCAGGAACATCTCGGCTCTGAGTCCGTACCCTGCCAACTCCCAGCAGGAAAGCGGCAGCGCTGAGCTGACAGACAGCCTGCAGCTTGGCCGCAGCGTCTACTACAACTCATTCAGCAGCGGCCAGGGCAACCAGTTCAATGGCCACTTCTACAACAGTTTCAGCGTGAACAGTCTGATATACCCCAGGGAGGGCACTGAGGTGTAAGGGCAGCTGAAGCAGGAGTGGAGTGTCTTACAAAAATGTTGTTCTCCCCTGGACAGGGATGTTCGCTGGTGGACCAGGGCCGGGGACTGGGTTCGGGTTCCTCTATCATCAGGCACTGACAGGCGAGACCTAAGCGCCCTTTTACCTTCTTTAAAGAGAACATGCACGAGTGGAACCGTGACTGTACTAACTGTGCACCAGAACCGCTCTTTTGCGTTAGCTCTTCCAAGGAACTCGACGCGATTCCGTGAAGCAGCGATTTTCCCCCCCACCACACCTCCCCCACTTCCCCGCACCTCCTTTACTTCAGCCGTCGTGTTGTGACCTACAACATGGATGAACCAAGGCAAAACAGTCGGAAACGGTGCACTTGTAGCGTCCGTACCCTTACATTGTAAAGGAATATTAAACCTTGATTCACATAGACGTGAACTGTCCTGCCTGCTTGGTGGACTTCGGTGTTCCAGTCGGCCGAGGAATCTGCGCCCTTAGCGGGCCGCGGACAGGACAGCTGTTCTGGGGGAGATGTGCCTTTCAAGCCTTGTCTTTTAAATTCTGACTTCTGTGGACAAGTCTAGAATTCCAGTCTGCCAAAGCAAAACACACAGTAGCCCGTCACCGTCTTCCTGCAACGTATTTTTTAAAGTATTTGTAGTACAGCAAACGGGTTTTATATCACGTTTTACACCTGTTTCTAGTTTGATACTCGTGTAAATATAAATATATATTTTGTATTTTATATTTTTGTAAATTATGCTTCTAAATTTGTATTATTTATATAAAATGTATAGCGGTGTACAAATGTAAGGTTTTCCTAAGTAGTTTTATAGGCAAAATGGTTTTAAAAAGTTGCGTATCTAAAGATGTAGTAATAAAGGAAGAACAGAGCGTGAAACTCGATTGCACTGTTTTTTCAGTTATGTAGCCAAGCATCTAAAATTGTGTGACAAAGTGTATCCGAGAAGTGTTGCCGAACTAGACCCAACGCGTTGCAGAGTGAAAGCCGAGCTGCTGATCAGATCTGGCGCCAGAACTGGCGGAGATTTACCGGCGGTGACGTTTTGACAGCTTTAGGAAGCCTGAACTAGCGGCGCACGCCTGTTTGCTTGAAACCTCTTCATTATAAAATCTTTTATTGTCTCAGCCAAATAAATATCATCTATGGTTGCTTAGACTAATTGAAGAGGTTAGTAAACAGAATGAAAAAAGCCAAGCCAAAGGATGTCTGTGCATGTTTTATTTTTTTTAATTAAAAATAATTTACAGTAAATAACCTTACAGAGACAATAGGCGGTTCTTACGGCTGTGCTGTTCATTTCAGTGGGCTCTGGATAACATAACGGAGAAAAGAAGAGATAACAAGCACGATCGCTATAATTTCACGCAACAGGCACTCTACCCGGTTTTGAGAACAATACCAGTCAAGTGAAGACATGAGAAGCATTACATAAAATGAGAACATGTGCTATAAAAGAGAATGTAATCGTTTTAATATGATATAATAGTTTGTTCCATATTCCACGTACATGCACGTTTTGCAAAGGCGGCAAACCCGTGCCGCTGTGGGTTTGCAGGTTCGGAGCCCAGTGGAGCCCAGTGCTGTGCCCTCAAGCGAGGTGCACTTGCTGCACTAAAACGCCGCACATGCGTGAAGGCAGAGCACGTTTCAACGGGAAACAAATCCGTCACAATAATGGAAGAAATCCGCCACCTCCAAGGGGGTTAGGAGGCGTCACTGAAGCGCCTCTAAGGAACGTGGATCAAAGGCTGTTCATTCAAGACAATTTGTAGAAAAATAAGCGGTTATAAAGAACACGGCTAAAAGAAAGTTAATCTAAATGTTAAAAGAGATAAAATAATGGGAATGTTATGATAGTTGTTCTAATCTCTTATGTTTATAAAGCGGTTACGAAGCGCTTTCCAATTATTTGCTTGCTTTCTCATGAAGTATTTTAGTAGAATTAGAAAAAGTATAACGGTGATTGCAGAGTCGTGGTCTAGTACAGTACATATGAAGTGTGTAAATCCATTTCTGACTAGACATACAGTACATGTCAGGGCTATTCAGACATACAGTACAATACAGGACTAGACATACAGTATACGTGGCAGACAGCTGGGCCTGTCTGCCGAACACCGAGCATCTCCTGTGGGCTGTGGGGTTTAATCTGCAGAAACATAAAATAAATACAAACCCAGAGGAAGAAATGAGATCCTAATACATAAAACAATTCACATTGGTCAATAAACTAAAGACAGTCGCCGTGCCAAACTATAATGGCACACATTCAATGAGATTTGGAACAGCTGGGATAAGACTCATCAATACGCGGATTAAAGCAATGTATTTACGCCTAAATTCTGATTTAGTTTTTATTTCAATATGTAGACCCTGATACAAAACAAAAATACGCTTCCTTCTGCTGTTCCAATGACGTCTTCCAAGATCATGTGACACTAATGTGTCTTCAGCCAGGCCCGTGTAGACAACGGGGAATGTCGTCGAAGTCGAAAATCACAAATCCTACGAACCGACGAAGTTACAAACGCGAGGACATCAAATGATCCAGCTAATTGATTTTAGGATCTCATCCAGCCTCCTATGGGGTTATGAGATTTTCACCGTTTTAGGCAGTTTTTTTATTCACAAAATAATAACCCACAACGAGGAAGTTATCCTAAGTTAATATTCTGAAAACTATTAAAAAGGTTTATTGATTGACCAGCCTATATCTGAACACGTCTGTGCTGGTTTGCAGTTGATTGTAAAGGACATGTTGAAGGATATTTTGATCGCAAGATTAATGCTAGACTATCTGAGACCCTAAATCATTGATTGCTAAAGCAATCTCAAAACATTCCCCGCTGAACCCGCAATGAGAATAAAGAATAGAAAGTTTCTTCTCTAATTTGAGAATTGATCCGTTTTTAATCCACAGTTACGACCCTCCCTTTTCGTATGAACAAATAAAGGTAAGAAATACATAATTTATAAGAATATATATACATTGAAAAGACGTGTATATTTAAATTGTTCTGTATTAAAAAATACAAATCTATATTACTGTTAATTCGACTTAAAAAGTTGAGTGTTCATAAAATTCATAATTTTTTTTGTTACGAATTCCTGTTTAAGACCAATTAATTTCGATTTCCAGACTAATAATCCAAAAAGCAAATGAATAAATAATACAGTTTTTTTCCCGACATATACGTTAAAGTCTTCACTCTCCAAATCATAATCACAATGTCACAGAGGTTGACAGGAGATATTTTATTACAAACTATTAAGAATTGTCTATAGTTTTTTTCTATACATAGTATTTCGGTCTAAAATTTTTTCGTTCAAAACTGTAATTTTGGATTGAAATGAATGACAATGTGTTTTTTTTCAGAATGTAACCTTTTTAATCTAAAGAAGAATAAAATATGCGCAATTAGAAGACTTGTATAACATTGAAAATAAAGAAAAAACAATACTGAAAATAAAGAGTAGCGAGGTGTGCGTGAGTGTAGGGTGTGACTGTTTGGACTCACACAATACAGCATCTTCATCACTTCCCCTTTATAACTACACACTCGACTGAGAGAATCTAGCATTGATAGGTCTCCATATCCAAAAGGTAACGAGCGAGCAGCAGAGGGGCAAAGACGTTCATTGGAAAGTGGAGTAGAAAGCGCAAAACAGTAGTTTCTCTCCCGTCACGCGTTCGCAGCAGCGTTTTAAATCCGCAGGAAGCGGGCCCGCAGGAGGAACCCGACTCTCCTCCGGTGCTTGGGCTGCTTCAGTGATTAAAGAGAGATGTCCTTGTCGCCCAGGCCGTTAGGACTACCCGAGGCCGATTGAAGATAGCGATCATGCCTTTAACAACAGTGATTATTCCGTTTTAAATACGTGGCCGCGCGTGTGGGAATACATAGTGTAAAGGCGGGAGCTCGAGGGCGGAATGCCGAAGGAGAGCTGAAGGCATTGCTACGTGCAAATTCAAAATGCTTTATTGGCTTGAGTCATCCTACAGCACGCCATCCCATTTGTTAGAAGAGAAAACAACTGACTGTCGTGCAGCAGGAGCATAGAGGAACGTCTTAAAAGCTACGGAGACGGTAATTCCAAACACCCATTTCAAATTCTACAGGGAGACAAGGGCCAAACATCACACAACAAAATAATCCTCTGAGAAAGCACATCTTCATCCAGAGAGCTTTGACTCTTTGGCAGATTGATAACGGGAATGTGTTGTGAAAATAGCCTTCTGTGACCTCTATCACAGAGCAGGCTACTGGAGCAAAAGACATATTCATTCAAATTCTGTTTCAGAATATCTTCTGTCTCTACTAGATCTCTGTCAAAGGCAATTACAGTATGTGTTTGTATTGTAATGTACAGTACATGTTTTGTAATCGTTTGTCCACTGTCAGTGAGCGTGCTCACGTGATCTTCCATTTTCCAGCCAGGTTTGATCACCTGATTGGTGGATTGAGCTGACAAACAGGAGTATCTAAGCACTGGCACCCAGGAATAGAGCTCACAGCTGTAATCACAGCCAGTATACAAACTGCAATGGGCCTTACACCTCCCTGCACCTCCCTGTAATCACTCCCTGTGTACAAACTGCTGGTTAGTGGTGGTTCTTCTGACAGCTGTTGTTTTAATAGGGTGTTATTAAACATCAGGCACACGCTTTGAAACACCCCATCTCACCCAGAAAATACAACCATCTGTGCCTTCTTTCAAGACATAAATCCATCTGCGTTATACAATAATATTAAAGAAACAAAATCTGAGATACCCTGTTCTAATAATTTCAACACATGCGTCACCTGTAAAATTCATAGACCAGGTAGGTTAGACTGATGTGTCTAAATGTGTCAATTGCAGTTGCAGATAGTGCAGGGATCAGGAGAGAGATGTGATGCTTGTAGGTCTGTCCAGGAGCGGGGTGTCTGCTGGAGACACCCACGACCACTGATTCACATTTCTGTATCTAATTGACTTTCTGAAATGATGAACCCTCCTTCCACAGGCCTGAAAGCTGCATGTTTAAGAGAAATAAAGGCAGAAAACAACACAGACTTATTGAACCCAGAGGAAATCTGCAAAATAAAGAATTTATTTTTACCAAAGTAAACTTGCAATAGCCTTTTAACTTTTATTCTGCTGTACTTTGTACATGCACTGTACAAACACACGGAACACAACAGTCAATTAATTCGAAATTACACATTCACATACAGTATGAGCAGCACAGTGGTGCAGTGGTTAGCATTTCCGCCTTTCAGTGCAGGAGACCAGAGTTCAGTTCGGGACCTGGCATGCTGTCTGTAGAGTTTGTAAGTTTGTGTGGTTTTCCTCCAAGATCTCTGATTTCCCCCACAGTCCAAAGAAGTAATGCTAGGTAGGTAAGTTGGTTTCTGGGAAATCTGGTCCTAGTAGCTGTGTTTTTGTGTGCCCTGCAATGGACTGGTGTCCCATCCAGGAATAGGGTGCCTGTTGCTTGCTGGGATAGTCCCCTGTAACCCTGAATTGGAGGAAGCAGTTAAAAAATGGATTGATGGATGAATGCATGTACAGTACACATATGCAATATGTACTCTTTAACTTTGAGTAGAACTGTAGCTGCTTGTTGAAACAAATCCTTTCTTTAAAAAACTCTGCAGAGGCAAGTGAATCTGACTAATCTAATTAACCAATAAAAGTCAATGTCAAGAGTAAATACATGCAGCTGGTGCTCACTGTTTACACAACAAACTGTGTGCTGGACAGGAACTCCTAACCTTCTCCCAGGTCTGAGTACAGCCTTCTTCTCACAAGAGCAAAGACTTGTATCAGTCCTGGCACCTCAGATGTGCACTCAGCACCTACCCAGATTAACTGGGTTTGCATTTAACAAATTAATTAATTTGCAGCACTTACGCTGTTTTAATTGTGCTTTCTTTGCTGCAGACAAGCACTTGATCCTGTGCCAGCCTGGTTTCCTCTCGCAACACTTCTAATTTGCAGTTATATATAATGACAGCCTCTTCGAGGAAAAGAGGATAAAGGCAGCTATTGACAATGAGAGGGTCTGTGTGAAGAGGCTCAGTCTGAGTGCTCCTTAATGAGTATGCACAGTGTTTAATTGCAGAAAGCTACCGGGAGGTAGTAAACAGTTTCCTTTCACTGAAGCCACCCACCCACATCCACTCATCTGACATCTGCAATGACAGAGCAGCAATGACAGTGAGCAATGTGGACTCAGGATACTTTCTTATGAAAGTTAATCACAATGGATTTTCACAATATTGCATTGCTTTAAGTCTACCGTGCTCTGACTTGCTATTCCCTGGTTTCTGGCAGTGTCGATCGTGCTTTTGCACGCCTTCCCTGGGCTTTCACCACAGGAGACAACAGTAGAGGTTTACAGGGGTAGTACAGTGTGGTCACTGTCAGGACTCAAGCTGGTCCACACAGTGTGCATCTTTCTGTGTAATTCCTCTTGCAAATTCTGGAGGGTTGTGTGGATCGCAGTGTGTAGAGAGTCAGTCAGACAGCTTGTCCTGTCTGATCTCGGTTAGGATACAGCACCAGCACGGTCTAGAGCTCTTCAGTGATTCAAAGACGGCGGGCACAAGTGACACCTGAGAAGTTACAGTGGAATGAAGTCAGCATTCTGTAGAGAGCAGCTGCACCTGAGATCGGTCAGAGAAAGATTAACTGGACTGCACGGTGGGGCAAAGGTATTACCTGAGCTACTCGATTTCCACCTGGATAATGACACACTCCAGGATTAGACTGTTAAAAGGTCATTGACTCTTGTGCAACCAGTGTTAGAAAACCTAACAAATGCTCAGACTTGTGTTTTTTATGATCTCAGAGTGCTTCGCATTAAATATAGCTCATTCTCTGGAGAAGACTTGTAAATCATCATTATTCCCAGGTTGGCACAACAGTGTTCTTGCAGCCAAAAAACATAAATCGAGATTTGAGAGAAGTATAATGCTTCTTTTACGTCTCAAAATAGGATTTCTAATTTATTTTATAGTGACATCACATCCTCCCATCTTCCCAGTACACAAGAAGGTAACAATAGCACTGTTGTGTTCTTCTCCGAAAGCCACGCATCGTATATCATAACAGATCATTCTGTTAATGTGAGGATGGATACTCTGTTATTTTGAAAGGCTTAAACATTTTTCCCCTTATTCTTTTGTGATTGTTTGCCCAAAACCTATAAGTACAGCAGATGTCCTGGCAAATGTTGATTTTAAAGCACTGCGATTGTTTGACGACACTGTTCATCCAAAGAAAAATGCCCATGACAAATCACATAGCCACCCAAGATGTAGATTAGCAGAGTTTAGGTGTGCTATCTTTTATTGGATAATCATTGCCACAGCTCTGTGCCAGGAGGACAAAGGCATGCTTTCCCTTCATCAGACTTTATTCTCTCTATTGTTTCGCACAAAAACTCAATTGTCCTCTGGAAATTTCCCTGAGAGAGTCTGTTTCAAGTCTGGGCAGCCTCTCTGTCCCTCCCTTTCATGATCTCTCCCTGTGTCTGTCTTTCTCAAGTTCAAACTCAAAGGTGCTTTATGTGCAAAATCCAATCCTAAGCATCACAAGAACGTTCATTCGGGGCCTCATTGGCCATGTTGCGCCATCTGGCTCTACGCAAACAAAAGGAGATTGCACTTTCAAATAACGGCCACAAGTCCCAACAAGTTCTGATGGATACGACAGGAGTGATGTGTGAAGATCCCCGGTACCTCATATGAAATCTGAGACCTCATCTGAGATCTCTTGTAAGGAATGATGCTGCACCGACATCACTAACAATCCCAAATTAAGTTAAACACTGTCTGGATTCCCTATAATATTAAATCATGGCCCTTATAAGCAACATTTTAAAAACATCTTATTTATAATATTTAGCTTTTTGCATGAATATTAATCAGCAAATAGTAAAAGAAACAATTTCCAGAGAATTTAAAGGAAAGATCACTCAGCTCCTTTTCTCTCATCACTTCTCTCTGTCACTCTCTTATTGGGGGGCAGGATAACCGATCAACTGGTCTCACACATCAAGAGTTGCAGCTGCCCTGACTCAGTCAGTGTTAGTGGACAGGTCAAGGCACAGCAAGTAGATGGCCAGGAACACTTGCCCCCAGGACCCAGAAACCAGTTAGACAAGAGGGATCAGAAATCACTTTCATTCTTATGTGAGTGAATCACTTGTTTTGAGTGCTAGGTCTGTGCACTACACAAAGAATAAAAGACAAATTCCAGTTCTACCACATGGCAGTCCAGTCATGGGTAAGAAGGCAGAAAGAAGCAGTCAGATGTCAGTCTGACATTCTGTTAAGGCAGAGAGGGGAGTGTGTGACAGAGACCTACTACAAGCTGGGGAGTGCTTGGAGGTCTGAGCTGGGAACAATAGGTCACTCATCACCTCTGTATCCACCATGAGCAACTGGGTGCACCCTCTTTGCAGACCAAGGGTGTTCACACTGACTGGTATCAATGCACAGCGTGACTCTTGTGTTTTAACAGCTCGAGCTGTTTAAGGTTTTGTTTTTTCATCTCCTTAATTAAGCATACATTCAACCAATATTCCTTTAATAAGTAAAATCATTACTGTTATTCTCAGCAATATTCACTGGTAATACCATTTTTTACAGAGCAAAATGCTAAATTTCAGCACATATATTCTTGCCTTAAGAAATTAAAGAACTGGCTGTGTAAATGCTGCACAACACTAGTGTGCAGTGGAGATACTGTATTTCTTCCCTGCCATCATGTACCATTATTTCTTGTTGGCTTGGGGGAAAGGCACTGCAAAAACTCTCATGCCAGATCCACGCTGGGCAGAAAAGTTATGACACATAGAAATGTGTGTACTGTATGTTTGAAAATGGTACATATGTATATACACTGTATAAGCACTCCATCACATATATATATACAGGCCAATAAACATGTGCAAATAAGGTACTCTCTTTTCATGCTAATTAAAGATATAAATATGTTTCAACTGAACAGAGATGTGTGGGGATCTTCTAAATTTACTTGGCTTTTATTCAAACAACAGTATGGCAAAATGTGAAATGCAGAGGCACACAGATGGAGCCACAGGGAGCACTGCAGCTGATCACATGCAGTCAGAAAGGTGGTAAAGCAGAAAGTAAACTGGCTTGGGGTTGTGTGGTCATTATTGCCTTTTGTCTCAAGGTTGGTGAACATTGAGAATTAGAGCTGGTCTGCTTTAGATGAAGCAGAGCTGCATTTTAATCATCAAAGGTCTTAGTGTCACTGTTGGAATGATGTTTTTCTCTCATTTTCAAACCTACAGATCTAAAAACAGTTGCTATCACAATATTGTACTTAAATGTACAAACAAGTCTGGCATACATTTTTAGATAAAGACACCCTGGAAGGATCTGAATACCTGGAGGTCAGAGCTCACAACCTTAAGGATGACCTTGCTGAAGTTCTTTAACTTACAAAGGTGGAGGAATTTGAGAACCTGAAACATGGTCAAACAGCTACAATGCCCAGGCATCAAGGCTTTGCCAGCAGCAGCAATCCAAGACTCCACTGACTCCCAAATGGGCACTATGGATGCCTGTACAGGCTGTACAGGCCCAGTGATGCCACGAAACATGCAGCACAGTGAAACCAACATGATCACTCTGCAGTCACACCTGCCAGTCAGGGGCATTTCTGTCACAGTGAGAGACCTAGATTATACTAATCACCTGACAAAACCTCCAGCTGCAAACAGGGAGGATCCATGTTCATCTGTAAAACTCTGGTCTCTTTAGTCTCTGATAGACTTTAGTGTCTGTTCCCAAAGAAGACAGCAAAATAAAGACATTCAGGAGGCCAATCCTTCTGTTTTGTCCTTGCAGTCAAACAGATTATGTATTGGGTCTATAGACTGCTTCAACCCTAGGTGCCACTGCAGTCACACATGAGACATACAGTAA
The DNA here is from genome assembly GCF_055471065.1 of Atractosteus spatula. Classification (NCBI taxonomy): domain Eukaryota; kingdom Metazoa; phylum Chordata; class Actinopteri; order Semionotiformes; family Lepisosteidae; genus Atractosteus; species Atractosteus spatula. Next base: position 50,120,739 of record NC_142706.1, read on the forward strand.
GTATGAAAAGAAAGAAGAGCCTGGACGCTTGTAGAGCTGGAACAAGCAAAGAATATTCCCATATATTCCCAAATATCTTCTAGAACATGAATTCCTTTGTCACTGCAATACAAAAAATTACCTGTAAGTAGTTTCTGATTGTGAAAAATAGAAGAATGGGCATGTTATATCCTCCATGAGTTTGTGATTCTTTTTTATCAAATGCCAGGTCTTCATGAAATGATGAAACTGGACATCCCTGGAGGTGTTGTTGAAGGGCTAGTGCACTAAATTTCTATAAAATATCAATAAACCTTGATCTCAGGCCCATATAATCCAGTATCAGAATCAGCAATCAGTATTCCCATTCAAATTAATTCCGTATTTTATCTACATCTAAAGAAAGTACATAATTGGAAGAGGCAATATGTGTAGTATGTAACTGTAATTGTTAACTGTTAAATTACAATCAACATTCACAAAATAAAAATTATCCACTAGCAAACCCTATATACCCTAGCTCCATCATTTGGATCGTTGGTGAATGTCTGAAGAATGCACAACACTTTCCTTACAATGGGAGTTATCTTTCATAGAAGGCTAATATTAACATAACATCCAGCATCACCTGAAACCTATAGGTGCAGTTTTTGCCCATCTGAGGAAGAGTGTGTTTGAGTATTTCAATATCAAAACTGACACCAAACTGACAATCTACCATGTAATATAATGCCACTGAAACATGATACATAAATGGACTGGAGATGGGTTGGTCATTTCGTCTGGATACCAGACACCAGGGTCTCAAAGAAGGTTTTCTTTTCCCAACGTACATAGCTAACGCAACATATATAGCTGACGCAAGTGCTTTTCAAAGATGTGATAGAAAACAAACATAAAAAAATTAAATGAAAAATTTACCCCATGCCAAGTCATGCATCGATCAAACCATATGGAGGAAGAATATCTGGGTAGGAGCCTAGCTTTTAGACCTAATGGTGTCAGAAAGAGGAAGCAAAAAGAGCAGTGAAGAGAGAGCTCAGTAGGACCAGACTGCACAATGCATGACCACATATATTTCCTGAGACAACATCTATTCAACCTGCCAGAGCATTTGACCTTATCAGTCACCTTTGTGTTCACGGAAGACAACCATCTCAGCTGTGAGAGACAGCCACTGAATGACCCTGCTGTCAGCCTTTTATTTTCAAATTATCTGTATATAATCATCTATACCTTTAAGTAAGTGTTGAATCAGACTACCAGATAGAGAACAAGAACAGAAATAGACCAACCTTTTGTTTCAACAAGAAAAATAATTCAATATGATGGTATGTTGACTAGTAGTGTCCACCTCTGGGCACTGAGCTGGAGATAACTTTTTCAACTTGCTCCAGACAGGTATCTGGACAGCATCATCATCAAAGCTTTAAATTCACCGAAAAACAAAAACTGGACTTCTTCTGCAATAAATATAAAAACTTTCAGTGGCGATACACAGGTTTTATGGGGCTTTATTTTTTTTCACAGTACTGTGTTTCTAAAATACAAACTCTTGACTTTACTGACCAGTAAAGGCTCTGGCAGTAGGGGGTCCAGGCCAAGTATGATAGTTGACTTTAAGCCAGAGAATATCTATCAAACAAATAAAGCAAATTTGGTTTATTTACAGTACACCCTTAAACCCTCTTCACTGATAAGACCTGAAATTCCTGGTCATTATGTGGGAGAGCACATAAACATCTCTGTTCAGGTGAGCTCCTCAGAGCACGAAAACACAGACACAAAAGTTAGGTGAGAGACACAGGCTTCACAGACTCACACTTCACTGCTTGGGCCCTAAAAAACACAAAGCAATTCAGCATCAGTGATCAAGAGGCAGCTAACAGCGACAGTTATTCTAAGGGACAGTATACAAACAGATAATGAGACAGAAACGGCCGGAATTATTTGTTAGCGCCCATCCAAGACGGGTCCCCTTTCTGACCATGGGATGCTCCCCATGCAGGGACAATCTCCAATTAGCCAACCGTCACCCTTTTTGTTAGTTTCAAGTGAACCTAAAAATTAAATCAGAAAGGGAAGACAAAAGCAAAATAATGTAAACAGGATTTTAAGCTCTTCATTGGGTTTGCCAGCATCTCCTTCTATCCTAACAGTTTTTAAATGGCTTCATTAAATTAACTTTATGACAGGAGTGCTGTGCCCACAGTCTTGCCTGCTAAAAATGGAAAGAGCAGAATAAAGTGTAATAAAACTGTAATAGAGCACATAGAGACTACAGGGGGATCTGATCTGAGTTTTCAAAATCCTCAAAGGCACTGACAAAGTCAGTCAACCCAGTGAACTTCTTCAGACTCAACAATAAAACATAGACAAGAAGACACAAGTGGAAACTTACACGTGCCTTTAAAATGGATAACAAGAATCACTTATTTACCCTGGAGGTTGTGGGAGTCTGGAACAAGCACCTCAGGCATGTTGTTGAAGCCTATATCCTGACTTTTTCAAGAAGCAGCTGAGTGAGATCCTTAGATCAGTTATTTAGTAAGAACCAAAGCAAAATGAAACAAATTTTTGGCAGAAACACAGACATGGGTAAAAAGTGCAATTCACATTCACTGTAATCAACTTTACGGAAAGTGCTGGTGTTTCTGATGCAGACCTCTGGCTTGGACCTGGAGAATCTTCTGCCTGCAGCCCTCAGCTCAGTAATTTATCAGTGTACCTCCCCTGCCAAGAGCTAGCATTTCAATTAAGAGCCCCAACCCTGCCAGGCCAGCCCCTCAGTGTTAGATGAGTTCGGCATGCTTCATTTGCCCCTGGAACATGGAACATCCCGTTCTAATTTTGTGCCGTAGAAAACATTGTGACTGAAAAAGCGTCTTTGTTGTGCTTCAATGGGCTGCAGCTGAGAGAGGTGGCAGTCCGGGCCTTTGCTATTTAGAGGAGCACATTACAGAGTGCCCCAGCACAACATCTAGGACTGTCTGCCGGGCTGAGCTGGCCACCGGCCCACAGGCCACAGGCAGTGCTCCCAGGGTAAAAATACCCCCATCAGATCCCACGTCCCAGCCGTGACCCCTGCTCTGCCTGAGCCCCCGAAACATTCTTCTACCATTCAGGCTGGGTGTGGAGGGAGAGACCATAATGCTTATGTGACATGGTAAGGACATGTGTTAAAATCCAGAATGGAAATCACAAGAATCAAGCCCACTGGGGGTTCAGAGAGCAAAAGTTATCTGGAGCACCACTGCACAGGCGGCAGTTCAGTGGGTAATACATCCAGAAGTGTAACTGTCTTGCACAGGAAAATCTGAATTTCTGATTCTCAGCTCTTGCTCGGTGAAATGGCAGCTGAATTACAGTAATTCTCAGGTGCTTTTCTAATTGAGTGTCTTTTTCAAGGAGCAATAGTTAAAGGGTCAAAAAGCGTTGTGGGTTTTTGGAAGAAGCTTCCTCAGCTGATTTGCAGACTGATTGTGGGAGATTTTAGGGAAGAGGTTTAATAAATCTCTCAGACTAGTAATCCATCTATCCACAGCCCAATGAACCAGCCAGGATGATCAGCCTCCTCTCCCTGTCCTCTGTCCTTCTGCTCATGCTGTCCCCGTGTGCTGCTGTCCCAACAGGAGAAGGAGGAACAACATTCAGGGGTCCAGAGGCTCCTGAACCTTTTGGGATTTGTAACATTTTCCAATGTTACACAATTCTTGTTATTTCTTCTTTTCACCTTATAACTAAAGCCTCAGTGCTGTCTGAAACTCAGTTTTAGCCACACGGGTTATAATTGGCCCTTAGGCATTTAGAAATACATGATTTGGACTTTTGAGACCTTGAAATCAAATCTGAATGAACAGAAGAGCAGAAACAGGCACTGGGGTGGGAATAATGCCCTCTTTGCCTGTCATGATTGAGTTCATATTTTTGTAGCAATCATGTGTGTATTGAGAATGTCAAATTGAAACAGGAAAGAAAGACAGAATGAAGAAGAGGAGGAAAAAAGAGTAGGCACTTGGCAATCTTTTCCTCACAGGGGGGGAACCGATACATTATTTTCCCTTGTGGGGCTCAATTAAGTGGTCAGTTTATGCTCCATGCAGCGCTTGTGAATCGGAGCCAGGTCACCGCTAGGTTGAGGTATTATTAATTATTTTTCCGCCTGTCGGATCTCATGAAAGGGCCGTGAAGACAACCAATGCGGGGAAGGGCCGGGCAGGGGCTGCAGGCTGGTTATGTCAAACACATTCAAAGTCTCCGCCTGGAAAGGGATTATGATCAGCAAAGCATGTCCCACACCTGCAACCCACTCACAATGGAAACCTTGCGGGCCAGAGGAGACACAGGGAGAAGGACAGAAACGTGTGACGAGGACTTTGGTGTGATGAAATGGATTTCATTAACCCATTCTTCAGGAGAGAGCCAGCATAGGAAAAACTCAACCCCGAATAAACTGCAAAGTAAAGTCACAGTGCTTGTGGGCAGAATCTCATCTAATGATAAACATGCAGAGAGAGAATGATGATAGTGATGGAAATAGCTTTGTCTTTTACTTCTCCACTTGCCACATGAGAGTTTCTGGAGACTGTAAGAGCTGACAGGGTACTGTAATGTTTAATTGAATGAATGATTGACTACAGTTCAGCAGCGTCATAGGTAACATGCAAGGGATCACATCACTCCTGTCCTGGAGTCCCTACACTGGCTTCCTGTCCAGGATATGAGCCAATTTTACAATCCTTGTGTTTATGTTCAAGGCTCTGCATGGTATAGCTCTTCTTTATCTAGTCAGTATGTTATCCATTTACCAATTGATTTTGATTTATTATTTTTTTCAGAAAGACCTTAATTGATTGCAGTGATTCTGTTGCATATGTTTAGTTTTCTAGGCTTTAGTGTTTTTCTTTTAACTTTCTTTTCATATTGTTTAACAAGTTGTTTATGCTTAGTTTTCTAGGTGTTTGTGGTTTGTATGTACAATGAAGCACTTTGAAATAATTGCTTTAAAATGCACTTATTATCCATGTTGTTATTTTTGCAGGTGTGAGGTTAATTAGAAACAAAGCTGTATGCAGCACATCCAAGTGACCACAGGATTAATTAAACTCACAGATAAAACCCCAGTCTCGTCTCCAGAGCCTTAACCATGGTACCAGGTCCCAAGACCTGCTGCTGCAGTCATGGCAAACACTAACAGGACTTTGAGATTTGAGGGCTGGTTATCCCACTGAAAATCAAAAGGGTTTTATCTTTCCTTTTTCTTTGAAAGTGTGCTGGCCATGTGTCTGCCATGCTTATACAGTTCATAGATTCTCAGGTTAGGAGGATCTAAAGACCTTAATTCATCTGGGTCTGAGCAAGGTTGGAGCACTTACTGTATATCTTACTGTATAGCATAGTGCCATTTTCTGCCTGCAGTATATGTGATAACTAGATTGATAAATGTGTGTCACAGTGAAGGGTACACAGATGCCATTGAGACCATCTCAGGCTTGTCTGCCTCCTCACCATTCAGTATGGTTAGCCAATGTCCACACTCAGGCAAAGATATAGTTTATTTCCTGGAATGACTTCTGTCTGACTACAGCATCTCATATACAGTATGTTTAGTGATCTTGTCTTCTGTTAACCCATTAATCTGCTGCTCATCCTAGCAGGCCTGAGACTCTTTCTCCTATTTCTGATTGCAGAAGACCTGTACTGCTGTGCAGGAGCTCACAATGAGCTCATGGAGAGGCATGCTCATGCCTTGTGCATGTTCAAGACAGGTATGCTTGTGTCCAGGGAATCCTACAGTGGTAGAAACACATACAGTATAAAAAGGGTAAAAGAGATAATTGAAATGTAATTAATCATTGTCTGAGATCAGTTCTGTCAGTTGGCATGGACAGGGTAATTCTCACGGGATATATGCCGTGTGACCTGTGGAATGTGACCAGTGGTCCGCGCAGTTAGGACATCCTCTTGTTTAAGATAAGCCAAAGAGGCACCAATGGAACAATGATAGAACCCAGAATGTGTGTGGAGGACAGACTGTGATAAAAATCAGATGAGGAGAAATCTGAGCAGAACAGCTTTTTTTCCCTTCCCTTTGCTTCTTCTAAGAGCACCACAGTGTATTTAACACCCACAGTTTAGTCAGGTCCCCACGGGCAGTGCGATGGCTCTGTGGTTAAGGATCTGCGCCTGTGGCTGGAAGGTTGCCAGTTCATACCCTGTGGCTGGCAGAGGAATCCTATTCTGTTGGGCCCCTGAGCAAGGCCCTTAACCCCAGCTTCTCCAGGGTCTGTGTCTCTCATGGAGAGCAAGTTGGGGTATCCAAAAAGACAAATTCCTAATGCAAGAAATTGTATTTGGCCAATAAAGTGATCTTAAAAAAAAGCTTAAACTCCCCCTGAACTCTAGATCCTCAGCATCAAAAGGACAAGTCCAGTCAGTAACACCAGCTTTTCTCAAGCACTAACCATTGCACTTGTGGGCTATGAGCTGGTTCTGCCTCTCTTACCCTTTGAGCAGAGCACACTCTGTTTGAAGGAGTCACATTTGGAGGGCAGCTTCTCTCAGAACCTTTTCACTCTGCTCCTAGTCTTCCACTGCACTGCAACTGGTCATCGGAGGTGACTCTTCATCCTGGGGAGTCTGGGATTGTGTATTCCAAGTTCCATAAACTGGAAATGATTCCTGTCAGTTGTGTCTGCATTTCCCTGCAAACTTACAGGAAAACCCCAAAACAAACATCTAATTTCATTGATTTCTTCATAGTGGTTAAACTACCAAACTGACTGCCTTCTCTGAGAACAGGTCTTCTCTGGGACAGACAGCACTAAAAATTAATAAAGCAAAGCTGCCTTACGTCACTTACTTGGATCAAGTTCCCCAGAGAAAGACTCAAGGAAAGAGTTTCACAATGGCCTGGCAGTGTTCGTACATGCTTGTTGTTGTGTAACACCACTGTGCAACGGTGGTAATGAAGAGCATTTTCAGTAGAAGGAAGCTCTTTGGCTGTTGATGTAAAGTCATCAAGGCTGTCTTAAAAGAAACAAAAGTTCAGCTGAGACATAGTCTCTCTAGATTGGTTACTGCTAGTGACAAAAAAACAGTAAAACAAAAGAAAAAGAGGACATGTATTGTAAGGTATTTTTCATGTCTAAATGTGACAATTTTGTTTTGTACAGACAGCCTTAGAGGACTGTCCTGAAACAACACACTATGAATATTGTTCCCACTGACAGGCCACTGTGGGCTTTCCTTCTCAGCAGGAGTGGGGGTGGATGTGATCAGACAATCATGAGGGCAGAACTGATTTTCCAGTAAGGTCCAAAACCTCAACCTTTTCCCACAGAAATAGCCTGAGAGAACACTTGCATCTTCTTTTAGCAACAACAGTCCTCTGCTCCGGTTTCGTGTGCCAATTTCGACACAGTAAACACTCCACAGGTTCAGACTGGGTTGTTACAATGGGATATTTCTTACAGCGCACTCAACAGCTGAGCACAAATTGACATCATTAGCAAAACCTGGTCCTGACCTGAGCTGCTGGACTCCAATCAAAGCAGCACAGAGGGCATGCAGGACATGTCCCCAGTAACCACTTAAGATTACCCACTGGGTATCATGCTCGTCATGCTTATTTCACTGAGTTTATTTCTTGTAGAAAGCATCCTCTGATTCTCATCGGAGAAACGGGAGAAAAACGGCTACGTGTTTCAGGAAACGTGTCAGAGAAATGAGGACAACAGATCTGTTCAAGCCTGTAGTTCACCTGTTTATGTCTTCCGATCGGGATCACACTGACTTCTTTGTCCTTGTCCTTTAACAGGGATTCAAAGAGACCTGTGCTAGAAAGACACCAAAAGACAAAATAATTATTGCACTCGGTTCATACATTAAGAACATATGAAGTGTTGCACTCAATTATTCCCCCTCTGCCCCCGATCACCCCTCCTGTCTTCTGTTTGCCTCACCCCATCTCTTTCTCTCAAAAGAAAGAGCTCTGCTCTCCTTCTCTCTCCTGTGCACACGGTAAAGAGCCCGCAGATGAGCCAGTGTGGGTTTAACTCTTTCTTCAAGTTCTACAGAAATTAACCTCTGCTTGTTTCTTCATTAATGTAATATATTCACCTACGGTGGAAAAGACTGAGGAGCCAAAAGATTTTTCAGGCCTGTTCTGCATTGTAGAACAATTTAGACTACGTTTCACTTGTAAAGAGTTAAAATATTAAATCTTTAATTATTTTTGGTCTAGCCATCCAGGGTGGAATACTTAATGTGCGTTTTTCACATCTCATCCTGCAGCTACTAACCCTGTGACAGTACACAGGGGAAAATGAGGAAGTGTACACAGACTCCTCCCACCCACCTTCCAGCCAGTCATTTCTTGACACACGACAGGCAACTCAGCCCTGTGCTGGAGGTTCCTCACCAACACCACCACAAGTTCGCAAATGCCTTGGAGGCCACAGGAATCACTGTGCTGCTGAGAACTGAGGGAACACAGGGCCGAGGACCCTCTGCCTGAGTGCCCAGTGTCCTCAGCACTCAAATAACAGTGCATCATCATTTGTGGAATTGAAGTGTGTCAGCTACATGACTCAGGCTTGAACCCATGATCATAAACCCCCACTCAGGCATGTGCCCTAACCAGATGAGCCAAACAAAAAGCCTCGCATTTGTAAGCGTTACGTTTTGACGGATGTATTAATTTATTATGGGGGAAAAATTAGTTTAAAATTTTCAATCCCACAATGTTGTTGTGTTGTTATGTTATGTTGGACAGCTATGTCAGTTCATCCTAGGCCTCTGTAGAGCCTATCCATGCAGCACTGTTTGACCAGAGAGTGCTGGCTGGGAGAGGGCTGAGGCAGAGCTGCAAGAGGAAGGAGGCCGTAGCTCAGCCAGACCAGAAGAGCCAGCCAGAGTTCAGGCAGGTCTCCCAACGCATCTCCCTCAGGAATGCACAGCTCTCTCTACCTTAATTGGGCACACAGCTCTTGCTGGTTGACGTGGGCCGCTATCCAGATCACACTGTCACTTGCGCTGTATAATAAGCTATTAGCACAGGCAGAAGCTCAATCTCCAGGCTCTCTGCTAATGACCATGGACAGGTCATTGTGGCTGGGGGAGGGGCTGAGCACAGTCCCACCATTGTCCAGTGAGAGACAGTGAAAGGAACAGCACTCAGAGCCTCAAGCACTTTCATCACAGATTGAATTTTCTCCTTCTTTCTGACATCCTGATTTTCTCTCTTCTGTTCCAGTATCCTGGTGAAGTGGTGTGTTGGATGGCTGGGGACGGGGTTAGCAATTCCACGGACCTCTGAGCTGGAAATACTGAAAAACAGTTTTCTTACAAGCTGAATGAGAAAGTGACAAAGACTCGCGAGAGACGCTTAGAGGGACAGAATAGTTCAATTGTTTACTGAAAGTGTATCATACGCAATTGGAAAGTAAAGCTGACATAAATGTACATGAATGTTTAGCCTGTCCTGTGGATCTGGGGGATAAGTTTGGGCTTATCCCAACATGATCCTACCTGAACACATCAGTTCTTAGTGGTAGTCGTAGCTGCAGGCAGACATGAGGGGAAGTCATTCAGAAGGAGAAGAACAGTCCACATTTTTACTGAAGGTAAAAAACAGACAAAAAACATTGCTGAATCATTTTCAGACTCCAAACTAAATAAAAGATGTAAATGGGTTTGAGGACTCTGAGTCAGCAGGCTGGTTCATATCATCTTTGTGCGCAAGACATAGTATCTCACCCTTTTTCTCCCTTTCAGCTCTTTTTATTCCTCAGCTGGGAGAGTCTCAGTTATTTCTCTTTTCTGTGTTTTTACAGAAAGCCCCTGTAGTGCACGTGGCGGCGCAGGGAGCAGGGAGGCACGAGCGCGGGGAGAGCAGGTTTCGGCACGGCGAGGGGCACACTCTCGGAGAGGAGCTGGCAACGAATGAGAGGGATCTGGGTTTTATGGCGTGAATATTAAAGGGCACAGCGTGGCTGTGTCAGTCAGCATGGGGGTGCAACCTGACACTTTGTTTTGGTGGATGTGTAAGTGGGTAAAACAGACACACACACACACCTCGGAGCTCCAGTCTAGTGCCCAGGGGCAGTTTGTGTCAGAGAGTACTATTCAACCTGCAGGTGAACTCAGCCAGGTGCACTGTGCCTGCACTGCACTATGGCGTCTGCAGGCTGCATCTACAGTGAGGCCCATGTTCGCCCAGCAGACATGTTAGCACTGCTGCCTCACAGCTCTTAGGACCAGCGTTTGGGGCTGGATTGGAGTGCTGTCTGTGTGGAGTTTGCATGGTCTCCCTGTGTTTACATGGGTTTTCTTAAACTGCCCCAGTTTCTGCCCACAGCCCCAGGAATGCGGGCTAGTTTGATGTCTCTTAGTTCGTCCTTGCACTTGGTACTTCTGAGATGGGTTCCGACTTGCTCCACTTTCTGAAAATGGAGGGGTGAGTGAGATTTTTGGATTTCCTGTACATTTCATACAAATTCACCACACTTTCACTGTGGTTTATTAAATTGGAAAATAAAAATAATACGATTATTACTGCTTAGAATTATTGGGCAATGTTGTGTGTATGAGCAGGTAGGCCAAGCCTTCATCTGTGTTTTCAAGGTTTTGGGTATCTTGTGGCGCTGAATCTCACCTTGGAGTGTGAGGCTGGACCTCCAGCTCTGTGATGACACTGCCCAGCCTGCTTCACTTTCAGATTGCCAACATTCAGAAGAATCTATTAGTGCATGTACAGTATGTTAATTTGAAAAGTCGATCATTTGCCTCAGAATATTTTCCCCAAATAAGAGGGATCTGACTCTGCGCTAATTGAGTAATAGCTGCGTGATTAAGGAGAGGGGCTGGGAGCAGGAATGCTCCATGGGAGGGAGAGCAGCCAGGCAGCAAGCTGAAACAGGGAGGGGAACAGGTGCATCAACTGGGGGGTCGGGGTGGGACTGTCTGCAGCCGAGCTGTGTGGGGAGGGGTGGGGAGGGGGCAGCCAGAGGCAGAGCTGCTTGGCTCCCTGCCTGAGAACAGCCCTGCCAACACCTCCAGCACAATTACACAGGCCGCACATCTGTGCGTAGTGACTGAGTGTGAGCACACCGGAGAGTTCACCCCGGTTATTTAATGATCTTAAGACTGGATACAAACAAGAGGAGGCTGTTTGACCCATCTTGCCTGTTTGGAAGTCGGTAGCTACTGTTGTTTTGACAACACTGTAATGCATTGGCTATGCCGATAAAGCTCTTCGAATTTGAAATGAACTGTAATTGATCCAATGATTTCACCCAGTTGCTTCTTGAAAGAAAGTGGGGTATCTGTTTTAACAACAGGGCTGGGTAGCTTGTTCAAGACTCCCATGTATAAGAAAGCTTCTCTAGGGTTTGGTTTTCATTACACTTTCGCCTAGTTTCCACATTGTGCCTTTGTTTCATGTTTTACTGCTCATTCTGGAACAAACACTGAGGCTTTCTAAATGAAAAAAGAGATATAAGGCATTTTGGTTTGAAGTGAATGGCCCAGGACTTTGGCAGAAGCACCAAACCCTAACTATTTTCTTTTCAAGGTGGAGCTGGAGCAGGTTCTGAACATAGGCAGTGAGGTGCCCTGTTCTCTCTAGGCCTCAACACTCCTGCTGGCTTCACCCTGATCCCGCCCTGGGAACACACTCATTAAGACAGAAGTCAGGCCCTGAGCACATTTTCCATCCTTCATTAGTCTGACTGCATCGTTAGCGGCTTCCCAGAGCAGGTTCAAACGGAGGGCGGCTCAGCCTCCATAGCACTGGGGCACAGGGGCAGCAGGCGAGGGACTGACACCCACGCACGGCTGCACCGCACACGCTTCCAGGCACAGTCTGCAGCCCCTAGACGTGGAAAGAAGAAACATCTTTACCATGTTGCAGACTAGTAGAATTGCTTATTTTCACCTGGCAATTCTGTTTTCCCTTAACTGGGTTTGTTCTCCTTGCTCGTTCTCTGATCTCTCGGTCCGTCTTGCTGTGTTCCTCTGCGTCTTCACTGCGGCACAGAGGGAGAACATGCAGAGGGTCTTTCAGTGTAGATGGAGCTTTCACAGCTGCTTGACAAAAAAAAATGTTTTCTGTTTGTCATGGTTTTGCAAGATTTGTTTGTGAATTTTGTACGTTTTCTAAGGAACAGAATTTTCCCTACCTGTCATCAAGCACAAGCTCTTCCGATCCGCAGTCTGGGAGGCAGGCCGTGCAGGGGATTGAACCCATCTCTGTTTTCCTACCTGGAGGTGTACAGGGCCTTAGTCTGTAAACCTGGGCCTGTGTGTGTTTCTGCTGCACCCAGCCCCCTGCTCACAAATTGCCCACTATCAATTTTGTAAATCCTCCTGCTTTCCGCTGTCATGTAATTGAGGGGGTGAACCTTCCAAATTAAAACACGCCAGCCTGCAATTTCCAGCTTCTGTAGGATCGAGACCGAAAATTACAGCCATGGCTACATGAGAGTGATCAGGGTCCCCCCTCAGCCCCGTGACAGTCTGACCCCACAGCTGTGGAGGCAGCAGAGCCGGGACGATGTGTTCACATCGTCGACAAGCTTCCAGCCGCAGATCTGCAACACGAACACAGCTCCTACTCCTCAGTCTCCCTCAGACTGCAGACTGCAGGCAGCTCCCAGGACTCTGTGTACTCAGTGGGGAGGGAGACAAGGCTGCCTTTTATCCTCCATGAGGAGAGCTTAGAGAGACGCTACAGTGCCTATTTTGCTGTGTAGTGTGTACAGATCCTTTTATATAGAGATGCTTGGCTGATTTTGGGTTGCAGGTCAGGTTGTTATACAGATAGGAAGCCTGATTTACTCAGGTTCACAGTGAAGGTGTTGCAAACACCACATTCAGCTTATTGAAGATGACCCTGATCAGGCGCAAGTCCTAGAGCAGAAACAGTGCACACTCCTAGGCAGACTGACTCTGTCACTCTCCCTCATACAAACATGCAACAGATCCCCTGTACTGGATCTCTGGATGTTGTGATAGTACTGTTTCAGTGACAGTTTCCCAGAGTGCAGGAGAACCCCCAGTCCTGGAGTTATGGGTTGCCTCACCCCTGTCCGCTCTTTCCCTGGCACGAGATGCTCTTGTCAGCCCATCTCCTGCTGAGCGCTTAATCCCGACAGATATTTGGCCTCCTCTCCCAGCTGCTGGGGATGAGACCATGACTGGCATGGCAGCAGCTGGGAGAGCTGGAACTTGTGACGACCAATTAAGTTCTGCTTCGTTTTGAAAGGCCCCTTCCCTGCCTCCTGGCCCTCCCCCACCATTGACCCCGTCTGTGGAGGGTGACAGCCTCCCTCCTGCTCTGGGGCTGCGCGGCCTTGCCTCTCCCCTGCAGCGTGCGTCAGAGTCAAGGGACAGAGATGCTTAGATGGGTCTGATAGGTCTGATTCAGGAGTCACGCCCTGATGCACTCAGTACTGTTTCAGGGACAGGCAGCCTTGTCCTTGTAACACACAGAAGGATTTAGTGCCAAGAAAATGGATCCGTTTATTTGCGCTATTAGTCTGATGATTGTCAGTGTCTTTGGGTTCTGCTGAGCTGCTGACAAAGCTAACACAATGAAGAAACACAACAAAACACAGGTTTCCTGTAGGTGACATCAGGAAGCAGGAGGACAGAGGTGACATGTTAATACAAATTATCCTGCAGGATTCACTCCTACTCAAAAGGTTTGAGCCAACTCCCGGATCTCTGAACTTTTTGAGAAGGGCTCCTGCACAACAGACTGATTTGATTCTTGGGTCTTCTGTAAATTGCGATCTGATGTCATTTTTAGCTAATGCCCCTTTCTTGCTCTTTCTCCCCAATCACGTCATAGTTCGTCAGCAACCCCCAGCTTGGCAGGACACCACAAAACAAACTGAACAGAATACATTTTCCTTCCACAGGCTGGGTATGGCGTTAATTATGGTGATACTTCAAAAGTTGGCACACATATTAAATGTGAAATACTGTATTGTGATATAACATCAAAAACACGATAATTACAGTGAATCACACTTAATAAGGCTATATAAAAAGATTCATGTCAATAGAGCCATAATTTTCTTGTCTTCCTCTATTAAACCCCAATTATATGTATAAGGTGTTAAAGGTGTTCTCTCATTGGCTGAGCTGTGTGCAGAGGCGGGGCTGTGGGTGTGGGCGGGGCACTTCATGACACTGTGCAGTGTCTTTATTAACACCAAGCCTGGCAGCCCTCACTGGAGGTCAGAGAGAGATCACTGCGTCTCTTGGTTCCCAGATTCTCAACAGCCACATAGCCTGTGTCCGCAACAGACTATTCCAAAACACTACGGAAGCAAATCCCTGCAGACTCTTCAGGCCCAAGACAAAACTAAATGATATTTGGAGATCACAAATATTCTAACAAACAAGCAGGGTGCATCACCTGCTCTCTTTTGTTTTGCAATCTTACTTATATTTGTAAACGAGGTGCTGTTTGCAAGATTTCACTGTCATCCTTTCCCCTGAGATGTAAGGAGGCAGGAAAGAGTATGGATCTTGTGCAGGACTCAGGAGAGAGAGAGAACACTGAGAGCTCCAATCCAAATCTAAGGCTAGGCTAAGACGTAAACCAAGAAACAAGCAAGAAGGTTCGATAACAGTTAGACAGCAGGAGAGTAACAATCCAAATCACAAGACTAAATCATAAACGAGGGGGCAGGCAAGAAGGTCTGATAACGATTAGACAGCAAGAGGATATTCCCTTTCCTGCCTCCTTGTTACAGAATAGTGAGTGTTCAACATGGATCCACTTTTTGGGCTATCTCATCTGGGACTGGCCCACACCCAAGAGCTTGAAACAAGTGCAGCAGTTCCTGGGCTTTGCTAACTTTTACTGCTGATTCATCAGGAACATTCCCGACACTGACGTCCGCGCAGTTCAGAAATATTCCCCCCCTTCTCCTGGAACTGTGGAGGAAAGCCAGGGCAGCATTACAAAGATCATCCCATAGATGGAAGATCCGATAGGCACTGATGACCCTTCCCCCGACTAAGACGAGGACAATTTGTCTGGCTTTCTTCCTCTCAGGCAACCCTCTAGTTAATTGGGCCCTTGCTTCATAGGGCCCTTCCAAGTACTCTCCCAAGTCACACCCGTCTCATACGGCCCCGCCCTCCCTCCTACCCTCAGGATTCACCCCACCTTCCATGTGTCCTTCCTAAAACCCTACTACAAATCCCCACTGTCTGGACGTCAACCACATCCACCTCCCCCCCAACTCATGGATGGCTCTCCCACCTATACGGTGAATAAGATCTTGGGCACCCAATGACGTAGAGGCTCCCTCCAGTTTCTAAATTCCTGGGAGGGTTACGGTCCAGAAGAATGATCTTGGGTTTCAGAGGCTGACATCCTGGACCGAAACCTCATTGAAGACTTTTTTCGTACTGATCCAAGTTTGGCTAGTAGGGCGTCAGGAGCCACCCCTGAGAGGGTGGGGGGGTACTGTTATGCGTACCCCACGCTCCTCAGACCGGTCTCACATTTATATGTGCTTTATATAACGCGCACTAGGGAGCTCAAGGAGAATCCACAATAGTGAGCGGGGAAGTGAGGAAAGAGGGGAAATGAAATAGTGATGGGAGTGAACGGTGATAGGTTCATTAGCTGCAGCGTGAGCGTTTGTTAAACACGGTGCGCGTGGGAACGCGAGACAGGTCTGGGGTGCGTCTGGAATGCGTAACACAACTCCAACCTTACACAGTCTATTTCACCTTCATCTTGCACCAATCTCATCAGTGCATCAGGAAGAGATGCTGTTAATTCTGCACCAAGTACTTTGTATCACTCTTTCTGTCAATTTAGAAAAAAAATATTTTAAACTCATTGACTCATGATATACCTTAGAATTTTAATTGAGAAATTGGTCATTTACATAATAGTTGATTGTGACCCACTGAAGAACAAACCTAATTATTTACACTTTGATGTTTTAATTGCAAATGGCTCAACAAACTGGAACACATAAGGAATAGTATTATTTAAAAAATGCACCTGTACACGTACTACAGACCTTTGTATATTATTTGTAAATGTGAAACTCTGATTTCTGAGATGGGAACCAATGACAGGTTCAGTATATTTTTATCATTGAAAACTATGCAGTAGATATATACCTCCTGAACAGGCTCAAACCTGGAAAAAAACAGCCAAATACTAGATTCCTTGGATTACTGGACTGACTAGTGAAATCATGAAGAAGGGCAAGTTTATTTTATACTTTTTTAGAGTACTTTCACTCCAGATCACCCTAGGGAATTGGGTGTGAAGCACTGTCCCCACAGCAGTTTAGTTAGTTTATAGTTGGAAGTCAAAATTCCAGCAGCAGGGTTAATGCACAACATACCTCAGAAGCCCCCATCACTCGAAAGGGTAGTTTTGGATTATTTGACAGGGATCTTCATCTTTCAACCACTTTTCCAAACCAAATAACAAACAAAACTGTGGAAGAGATGTATTCAAGCAAGCAGAAAGGAAGCTGACCCCGCATTGTTGCACACATGCAATGCAGAGCCATAAAACTAGAACCGCAAGAAGTTTTGATTGCTTCCAAGAAAGTCTCATTGTTGTGAAACGCTATAGTCAGGCAATGGGACAGCAAGCTTGTTTTGGAGAAAGAGTTATGAGGAAAAGGAGAACGAATAAGAATCATTTGTGTATTCATTAAAATGAAACCCATGACGTACAACAAAAGCTCCTTTTATGAAATGCAGTAATGTAGCCATAAAGATACAATATATAAGAATTATTTTTGCTCTTAGTAATATAATCATTGGTATTTGATTTATTTCTTCTTCTAATCAAATTGGCTTCATCCACGGAACATAAATGACTTGTAGGACTTCTAGTGCCTTTCCCACTATGCCAAGGTGCCAAGGACACCAGCTGAGCCCTTACAAAAATACAGTCTAGTATTGTACTGATATATAACTGTGATGATAAAGTCTTAATCACTCAGTATTTATTCAATGAAAAAGCTCAAAATGCTGTAACACCTACATCTGTATAAGAAATAGTTTTACTGTAATTGTATAAACAGACATACAGTATCTGTTGAGAGGGGAGCAAATGTCTTCTAGTGATCTAAAGACAGATAGATTATTTAACAATAATAATTTAATAAAAACCATAAGAGGGCAGCAAAGACTTATGCAAATAACTGCTCCAATAATAATCAATATCTAAGTAATCAGTTTGAACACTGCAATAAAGGAAGATCAGAAATATAGTACCAAAACTTTAACATACAGTATTTAAATAGCATTTTTCCATGATTTTATTTTGCAGGTTTGGAGTAATTTTATACCTGGTTTTATATCCTATCAGTTTGAAGCATACATATTTTTAATCCTTTTCACTGTGCCTATTTTGTTTCTCAGGGGCCCAAGTTTTGAATATTTGAAAACATATCATGCATGGATCATGTCTGAAAAATTTCCCGAATCCTGAATTTTCAGAATAATGTAGCAATTAAGTGGCTGTGTTGATCTTTTTTAATTTCTACTTGTTTGCAGTACTTGTTTGTTTGCAGCTTCTACTTTTTCTACTTGTTTGCAGTGTTTCACTACCAGCAGTCAACGTTCATGATTCATTGGCACAGATCACCAATGGTGGGTAGACGGCCATATTTGTTTGAAAATAACCACCACTGTATAATTAGGATACAGCTGGATGCCTGTATCAATAGGAAAGATTTCACTCTGTTCATTTTCCCTTTCTAAATATTACAGCCTGCTGCCAATTACCTACAAAGGAGGATGGTATACCAGGATAAATAAGACAATCGATAAAAATGTGCTCTGTATCAACCAAAATGGCAGGCTTTCAAAACCCTTTCAAAATCTCCTTAAGAACCTCTGCTCCATTTGAAATGAAAGTTGGCAGGTTTCACTGGCAACCAAAGATGATTCATCTTTGCTCCTCACAAGTTTCTGCGATCATTTTTACACCCACACAAAGTCATCACCTTCTTGGTGAAATTAGGCCGATACCACAGATCGGTTGAACATTGTGTAACCAATCAAGATTAAAACTGGCAAGCCACTAGGTAATACATGACAATTACCCAGCTGTTAAGCTCTTTACGGCAGCATTTCATAACAGGCACTCTTGTTTTTGTAACAGTGAACACAGACACCTGTTAATAATACATTTTAAATTTAAATTTAATTTTAAATTGTACCTACTGTATAAAAGCAGTCATTTCAAACTGCTTTACATATTTCATGAAAGAAACCTATATTTAGGTAGTTCAGCTGGATCCTAATAAATGAGAGACAGAGACAAAAAATGCCAAATATGTGTTTGGCGTAACTCGCCTGGCTGAGAGAATGGCAACTTAACCAGAAGGGCAAGGCTGCCTAGACTTCCCCAGAAAAATCCACCAAAACAAAGTTTAAAACACTGAACAAAGAGCAAATCAGTTCATGGGTAGTTTCTCTGGAACTGAGCACATTTTTAGCTGAAAATACGTGTGTAACAAATGAAAAAATCCGTATGATGCAGGATTGGGCTTCTTTGAGCTAGTGAGTTTGGATGCCGTGCCTGAGGGTTACCTTTGCTGTGGCTGACAAAATGCAAGTCAGAGAATAGGTGGCAGCAGTAGCAGGAGCAGGTAGCTTGGATAGGAACTCTGCAATGGGCAGCGGAAAGTGCTGGGCAACCTGAAGAGTAGCTTGAACAGAAGCAGGAAGAGAGCTACTGCCCAGCAGATAGCTGAACATGCTCATTTGACATTGGAAAATCCGAGATGGGCACCCAAAGAGCAGCTGGCCCAGAAGAGGAGACTGATGTGGAAGAGAGATGCCGTTTGCTGACTTTAACTAGATAAAATAAAATAATTTCAGGCTGAATCCTAGAACAAGAGAAGGAATGTCAGCTACATTACTGTATGAGGTTGGAAGCTTGGGATAGGGAAGAGTCGAAAGTTGGACCCCAGCCCAAAAGGGGGGTTAATGGTGGCAGAACCCATGACTTCCTCTTATTTATGGGATGGGAGACATTTTGTATGATTTATTATAGAGTGCACTGAAATGATACATCATGAAAGGTAGTACATACTGTATAAGGTATTATACACTGCACTGTAACTGTTATTGTTTCTTATGAGATAAAGGGAATACATCAAATAAGTTTTTTTGTAGTTTTCCTTCCCTCTTCCCCCAAAAGCCTGGTGGGTTCCAAACAAGGAATTATATTGCATTGTGAAATCCTTTTCCTGCATTATGGTTCCAAAACTCGAAAAAGAATTGAAACTGCTTCTGACCAAACACATCACTCATTCAGCGATCATGCCAACATTGCCAAGCAAAATTTCACTGAGGTGAAGACTACACATTATTGCATGAATTAAATCTCAGGTTTTTAATTAAAACAATAAAAAAGAAAATCCATTAGAAATCCAAAACACTACATGAACAGTATATAAAAACAATAGCATTTAATAAGTTGCGCATTATTCAGACATTCTAAGTACATTCCTTTTAGGAAGAAGTATTCTAACTGCTTTGCTCAAGTCCATCTAAAACATTGTAAAATAATATTTGTCCCTTGGCTGAGTCTAACTGCTCAGGCTGGTGTTATTATGGTGAAACAAGACCATATGCTGGGCAGCGTGGAATCACGGCCCTCTGCTGTTAGGCATTCCTAAATGTCGGTGTTGTTGTGTCACCAACTGAACTTCAGTAACGTCTATCTAGAAACCAGATACCTGATTCGAAATATTGTGTTTTCTCTCTTCTCTTTTCAGAATGGAATAAACCTTTCACTTGTTCCTTTGCAGACTATACATGCTGACGCAGCTACCCACCTGAACTATTATACAGTTTATTTCTCTGTAGCTGATGTTATGTCAATTAACATATTTCAGTACAAGACCTGTAGTTTAAGACAAAAGAAGAAACTTTTTGTGATATCTAACCATTTGCAAAATGAATGATTCAAAATGTTGCCAATCCCATGCAAGCAGGAAAGTGTGAAACTTCAGCAGCCTTGTGCTTAAACAGAAGCTTCTGTCTTGATGGTCAGAAGCAGATTGACATCTTCAAAGGAAGGAGCAGCACAAGCAGAAGTAACTGAATCCAGAACTGTTTGCTTCTCTCAAAAAACTGACTTGACCTCTCCATCCTTTTCCCACTCCAGTTCAATTCCGGTTTAGAAGAGAAAAAGAAGCTTTAAACTGGTCTACCACTCCAGCTACACATTGATTCATCTCTGTGCTTTTAGCACTTTGAATCAAACAGATTCCAGTCATTCCCATACAGAGACATTAGACGATTATGACATGCACATAGTTAAGACATGTCATATTCTTATTCAAGTGCTGCTGACTTTGTGCTGGAGATCCTGTTATTTTCCATTGAAAACAAGACGAAAGCATTGCAACAGTGTGATTTTATTTGCGGAATGACTGTTTTAATCAACCAGCTTGAAATACATCGTATGTGTATTACAATCACAATAAAAGATAAATATAAGACACTTTATTCATTATTTTTATCCAAAGCTGCTGCAATTAATATATAAAGTAAATTCTGAGATTTTTGATACAGAAACAAAAGACAGCCTTCCAGGTTTAATTTATTCCTTAGCCTTTTTACCTCTTGTGAGAGGTGCACAATTTTATTTGATGCCATGTCAGTTTGAGAACTTTATATAAACTGTTCATAACAAATTTTTATACACATTAGGTAAGTTGAAGAATACAATGTACCATACCCATTCATAAGTATTAATAATGACATGCTAAGCTTTCTCAGTGGGTGGCATACTCATGAGAAAGCATCTGAATTCATGAACTCGGCAGCAGTGTTAATACTATGTGGACCAATCTCCTCAGCTCTCAGAAGCTCAGCAAGATTGGGCCTGGTCAGTAATGGGATGGGAGACCTCCAAGAAAAACCAGGGTGCAGTTGTAAGTAGTGTTGGTGGACCGGTAGGTGGTGTAAGGAATCCCCAATGAAGAGGTGTGCGGATCCTGTGCAGACGTAGGAGTAAGTAGACTTCGAGTCAGGCGTACAATCCAAAACGTCAGGCAAGATCGTGGTCGAAAGGCGAAAGGTGTTTCTAAATCCAGGAAATACTAATTGAGGCGAACAATCCGAATCGAAAGGCGAGGTCCAAGGGCGAGAGGCTAAAGGGAGTTCAGTATCCAGAGTAAGTGAGGTTCAGTAAACGCGAGGTAGAGCTCTCTATGAGAAGACTCAATACCGAGCAGGGGGAAGCGGGTCTGGATGGTTTAAATAGCGCTGCGTGCCGCATGGTAGAGCGTGTGCTGGTGGATTAACACGTGCGGCGCGGTTATTATTAACCCGCTGCTCGTGCTGATTAGTTCTCTTGTAGGTAGATCTCTGCTGCCTGGCGGTCGTGACAGGTGGTGGATCATCCTTACTGCATCCGACTTTCCAAACCAATTCTCCAGTGAAGTGACCAGGGACACTATTGTAGGAGGTCCCATCCTTCATTAGGCAATTAAACAGCTCATGGCACTGCTAGGAGCAGTAGGAGTGTTAACAATGGTGTCCTGGATTAAGTCCTCTCTGGGTTTATAGAATCTGACTTCGCTAAAGTTCCCTCTTAATTCAGTTGTTTCAGCAATTTTTCATTGCTGTGCCGTGGAACGGCTGCTGTATAAATGGTTGCTGTGTTACCACTAGGTGGGGCTGCTGGTGCAGAATGATTGCTGTGTGTCTCTCAGGTGGGATTTCTGGTTGCAGAATGGCCTCTGTGTGTCACCCAGGTGGGGCTGCTGGTATAGATTGGGCTTTATGTGTCACCCAAGTGGGATTGCTGGTGTAGAATGGCATGTGTCACCATTCACAATGAGTGGATTATGAAGTATTCAAGCTGACAGTAACTATCTAACCCTAAAAGCCCAGCTACCTCAGCAGAATGGAGGCTTGTCACTGTAACAACTTCATTATCAATTTCAGGAAGAAATCGAATAATAAACAAAGCTAGCTCTCTTTCTGAATTCATTGATGAGAATAGAAGAAACAAAAAGACATCCCATTGAAAAGGCAGCCACTTGGACGTTTCTCTCAAAATATTGAAAACCCCATGACCTCTACAGGGGTGACATGAGAGCTGTGCAAAGACAGAGATGTGCATAAAGAAAAAGCATTAAGACACCCAAAGTTGCAGTCCCCCACATACAGGCAGAGATAGAAACACTGACGCTTAGATATGGAGATTTGTTTCCCTGCTGCCCTTATGGCACAGCTACATTATGTAGCTGACTGTGCCAAACCCTCTCTCCAAGGTGTACAAGGAAAGTAAACTTGAATCAGTATTTGTGCTCAATTAGTTTCAAATTACAGTCAGTGAAAAAAAATACATAGAAATAATCCCGATGAAAGACAGCACAAAAGATTTTCTTTTTAAGAAATGATGCAGCCCCCCCACACACATAAACAGACACACACAGCGCAGACACACACATGCGCAAGCACACACACACACACACACAGTCCTCATTTCTACATCCAAGCTCCAAGTCTCAGACATCAAAGACAGATGGAGAAAAACCACAAAATTACAGGTAAGGTGTCAATTACCCTTTGAAACCAACTCCCCTTCAAATCCAGGCAAGACTCAGCGGGCCCAGAATTAGAACAAATAAAAGACGAAAAGGAAAAAAAAAATGAAAAAAGACGAAGAGGAAGAAGAAGAAGACGTTTTTACAAGCACCGCTGACAATATGACTTGATAATGGCTTGGATTTAAACGCCGCTAATGCAGCTGTAAATTACTGAGTGAGTGTGGCCCACATCCAGCTTGCCAGGCAGGGACCTGTCTGCCAGACACATAGAGCAGAAGGAACAGCCAGTATCCTGGGGCACAGGGTCACGAGAGGTGAGTGCCGGACTGTGTTGAACATCGTACACCTGTTTTCGCCAGCTGGGGGCTGGCTGGTGGTCAGGACAGGCAACAGCCCGCAGTCATACAGAAATCACAACTACAGCCTCCCCAGCAGTCTCTCCGAATCTCCAGCCTGACGGCCCTCTTGTGTGGATCTGATCTCCACTCAATTCTCCACTCTCCCCCATTCCACCTGTTCTCGGACAACCATAAACGTGTGTGCTGCGTGTGCATTGAACACACTGTGTGCGACCCACAGTGCCACTATTAACGCACAGTGCCACTATTATAGCAGCACACAGCAAAGATTTCTCATTCTCATCTGGAAACAACAAAGACATGCGCACCTGAATGCCCACAAATTGAATGAACAAATTCATTGGAAAAATAGTTATATTCTGTCAGATGGTGATGATCAGGTAATTGCTCAGATGCTCTTTGATTATTAATTAAAATAAAAAAATAAATATATTGCATTTGATATACCCACTAATATCCATTTTAGATTCAGAAAGTGCACCCAGAGCATCATGGAGGCATGTTGGTTGTCTTGCAGTGTTTGGGCCCAGGGTTCAATTCCTGGGGTAATGTCTGCATGAAGTTCATATGTTTTCTCCCTGTGCTTGTGTGGATTACTGTTTCCAGTTCCTTTCTATAGTCCAGAGACTTACTGGTAGGTTAATTGGCCCTGGTGTGAATGTGTGTATATCTTTGTGTGCCCTGCGATGGACTGGTGTCCAGTCCAGGGTACTGCATTCATTGCTTGCCAGCCAGGATTGGCTCCAGCTCCTCCAGTTACCCTGAACTGGGTAAAGCAGACAGAAAATGGATGGATAGAAAGTGAGTACAATACTTCAAAAGGTTAGGTGAAGGTTAGGTTTTAAAAAAAACATAAAAACTTAATCCTCCCTGAAGAAGGATAGAGCAAAGATTTGCATTTTCCTCATTATAAAAAATCATACACTTGAAAAATAAGATGGAAAGGTTTTATTACTCAGCATACTGAGTTTTTACCATTAAACTTTTTTTCTTCAATATTGTAAACTGTGCTGTATTTTCATTTACAGCTTATTAAATAGGTTCTTATTGATATTCCATTAATATTTAAAGTAAAAAGGAAACAGATTTTAAAATACACAAGAGAGAAACTAATGTATAATCTTTAAAGCACAGCCCTCAAATACACCATTCTGGGCAACACCGTAGGTGTAGTTTAACAAGTGGAGTGAGTTTAACTGAATGGGCTGCTGCTCTTCAATTCAATTCAATTCAATTTATTTTTATATGGTGCCTTTCACAACAAGGTTGCCCCAAGGCGCTTAACAATGCAAGTGACCATACATTTTGTCAATACAGAACAGAAGACAGACAGACAGATGACAACGGAGGAGAGGAACCAAAAACTCCTTAGTAAGGAGAAAAAAAACATCTAGGGGTCCAAGGTCAACTGGTTGCCCAACCCCTTTGGGCATGCTAACATTATACAATTAAAAAAAGGAAATAAATGAATGAGGGTATTAATTCATCCATCCCTCATGTCTTCTCTGTGTTAGTATTCCATGCAGATCTCTGTAGACCAGTAAATTCTTCCTAACGATAGCTATATCCACGATGTCCCTCTTTGATCCATGGCAATGATGTAGCATCCAACTCAGATGGTGGCCAGCCAGGTGCCTTCTGGACATGTGGGGAGGAGAATAGGATAGTTTGGTCAGAACAGATGTATCTACCTGGTGGGCCAACATAGAGACACACAATGGCATATACAGCAGCACCAGCAGCCATGGTTGCAGCAAGCTATAATGTAAGGTGTTATTTTACTGCTCTTGTTCTCTTGAGCAAGATGCTTCACTCAGAGTGATCAGTAGATGTTCAGGTGTATGAATGTGACTTCAGATCATCACTTTAATGAGAACTTTGCTCTTGGTTAACACATCTAGCAAAATGTGTGATTACATAAATAACTAGCTGTCTTCAGACATCTTCTCTCCATGTCATAAACTAGTCTGACTGGTTTCGGAAAACAAGACAGCTTGTGTTTCCTTACACACAGGACAGCACAGCAGGCTGGCATAGATCAGGCACGCTGTTGCACAGATAGGAGAATATTATTTGACCCACCTGCCTCTTATCTCAGTAAGTCCTGGAAAAACCAATGTCAAGGATTGTCTGTTCTATATATAGTCTATGTACATTATGTGGTTTAGTGTATCGTATACAGTAGATATATGAGTTGTACATACTGTACATCAGTTTAAAGAGAATCAGTTTAAGAGAAATATATTTATATTTCCTCAGGTAAAATCTAATGTCTCCCGTTTTTTAAAAGCAGTCTATAAAGGAAAGTGACAAAGCTTACAAAAGTTCTAGGTCAGATGGACAGAAAATATCCATACTACTGTACGTAGTAGAAGAGGTAGTACATGGACAAACTGTAAACAGAGTAATGTTAGAGGCATGAACAGAGCTTTGCAAAACCCACCAGACCCTTTCTATAAACTTAATCCTTTAATTCAAAACATAAATGGTCAAACTTTTTAAAGATAAGATAAGTTGCAGTAAATGTCAACAGAAGCTATGGATAATTCTGACCCCGTGAACTCAATATACGGTCGGAGCAAAGGTATCACCTTTAGCAGAAATTACAGCTCCGAATCTTTTTGGCTAAGTCTCTACCAGTCTTGCACATTGGTGTGGTGCAGATGTTGCACATTCTTCTTGCTAGATTTGATCAAGGTCTTTCAGGTTGTTTGGGGGAGCAGCCAGGTCTTTGGGCCACTCAGGAACATCCACTTTCTTATTGTGTAAATAGGCCTGATGCTTTCCATTCAGACCAAAAGTTCCAATTATGTCTCATGTAACATGCCACATGTTTTCATGATCTCTAATGTGCTTTGTTACAAACCCAATGCAGGCTTTGAGATGTTCTTCTTTTAGTTTTAACTTTGAGCAGTGACTGGGATCTCATTGACCATTTGTATCAGGTTCCCTCATAGCCTTGTCTGTTTAGTACTAAAAAGGTTCAGTTCCTTCAGCTAGGCAGTCAGTGTAGAACATTGCCTTAAGTCCTTAAATGTATCTGGTTGCTCTTTGCTGGACTAATGCAATAGCTTTTCTATAATTTGATAACCAAAATTGTACACAATATTCTGTATGAAGCCTTACTAGTGCATTATACAATGTTTGCATTCCGTTTGTCTAAATCATATGCTTTTAATTCTGTATCCGAGCATTTTGTTTGCTTTTTGATTGCTCCTACATTGTCTAGAAGATGTGAATGATGTGTCAACATAAACAGCCCAGTCTTTTTCACATGTAGCCTCTTCTATCTGAGTGTTTCCCATTTTGTATTTATAGTTTTTGCCATCTGCAATCAAAATGTAACAATTAATCGGAACATTAATAATTCATTCATGTGTCTCTAGATATATCTAAGGGTAGACATATTTTTACCCATAGAAACACTGACATGATCTCCACTCGAGTTCTGATCATTTCTGAAAGATCTGGCCTTCCCTCTGGACATACATTGAAAGTCTTCCCTCTTAATCCTTTTAATTTATTTTATCATTGCTTTGGCACTAGACTACAGTTGTCTCCCTACACGCCATAACATGTCATTTGTATTTTATTTCCTTTTCTATAGATGGACTATGATTTTATTTTGAAAGATGGGAATGCTGTAAGCCGGTTACTTACTGTTAATGTTAAAAACATATAAAAAACGATTGGTTCAGCTGGACATTGACCCTCCCACTTACGACCAGTCCTGCACAGACACACTGACACGCTGACACGTGCTCTGGCCCAGCAGAAAGGTGAATCCAAACTTTGGCACCGGCTTTTCAATCAGCTCTACTGCAAGGGGAAATAAAGAGGAATGTGTTTCGACATCGCAGACAAATTGTGTGTCAATCAGTGAGTTCAGAGCAGTTCCAGAACTAACAAAGTTTCAGCTCATCTGGCAGTTATTAAATTAAAAGTCTGGTTATCAAAAATAGACTGCTGTTAGTGATACACGAACTTTGGACTGTGGTTTAATAAGAATTACACAGAATATCTAATTAACTGCTTCTCATTCTTGAAAAAATACACAGATGTGCCATACATAGTTTTCATCTAGCCAAAAGGCTGTCACAGTCCTTTTTAACACTTCCTAATAAGTGTCTAACTATTACTTTCCTTTTATTTTCCTCAGCTGCTGTTTATGCTAGAAGTGTTCACTGAGGACTCAGTGCACCAATGCACTCTTTGTGCATCTGCATCATGTGGAAGGATGAGTTTCAATACTCCCTTACCTACATTGAATCTTTTAGATTTAATACCAAATGTCCAGGGCATGGGTCGTTCATGGCCAGCTGGGTCACTGCTTTGGCCAGTCTCTACCTTGCCCAGGAGAATGGGATTAATGGGACCTGTACTTTCACAATTGCTGGGAACCTCACTTGAGGTTCAGATTTTGTGAACGAGGTAGGCGATAGATCTCTGTGAGGAGGGTGCATCTTCTCAGCAAACAAACACAGGCACACTGTTGCTCACTATCCCCACCGCATGCCCAATCAAAACACTTCCCAGACTCACCAGCCGCCGACTGTGTTTGTGAATGGAGCCCAGGGAAACAGCGTGATGTCAGCCAAAGAGCTGCGGGCTGTGTTTACAGGAAACAACACCACTCAGCCTCTGCTTCTCACACTGCCTCTCACTTCATACTCCCTCTCTGCTCTTCACAGATCTCCTGCACTCGGCATGACTCTTTGGACACTCCGGGCTGTGACGTCACCTATGCTTCTGAACAATTCATCAATGATGGCGAGCATTTCAAGACCTTTGGTTCACAAACCAGACCATTAACACCTGTTCAGAATCAAGCGATGAACAATTCACAACACAAATGACAGCTTTGCTGGACTTTGAATTATGGATGGTTCATGAACCATTGTTGAACCTTTAAAAACCTACCTGAATTAGAAAACCCCATCCAGTTCATCACATTTTTATAATTAATTTAACTAATTTAACTAAAGCGTTAATGGTGCACACGTGTGAATGTCTGGCTATCAAATATATCGCTCTCTTCTCAGGCTTTCAGTGTAATTAATTTCAGTGTTTTTATTGTGGCAAAAAACAAACATAATCCTCTGGTTTCAATACAAAATGCTAAGGAAGGCTGTTGCTCTAAAACGTGCTCACCTCTTGGAATGGGGATGTCTTCTTAACTCTACTGAGAGAGAACTTGCTTGAAAGGTGAGAAGGGATTTTTAACCAAGGTTACTCCAACTTATTATTTTCTGTGAATCAATAAAAGAGAACTTAAACTTAAACACTGAACTTTAACTTTGAGGGATTATTTTTATTTTATGTGAACCAGTTGTGAATTTTTTCAAGGCAGCACATTCATTTTTGTGGCACAGACATAGCTTGTACAGAACCAAGGAATTGAGTCCGTCTGTTCAAATCAGTCTCCCTGTTTACAATGTTATTGAAGTTCTTCACTGTAATGGCATTTAAAGAGAATACATTTCAATGACTCTGTGAAGTGTTTGACCAGCAACAGTCAGAAGTAGAAAGACAGCCTTCTCCACTGCATATTTTACAGGTACTATTGCTGAATCGGACCAGTTAATTACACATCCTGGCAGAGCCCCCAAATCATTGAAATTAGTTAGCAGCTGAAGTATTCTTTGGGTGACTTTGCCAGCAAAACAACATACTGTATCACCAGAATGGAATGACGTGTAGTGTTGACTCTTGTTAATGGAAGTAGGATTAGAGGCATTTTTTGGTTAGTAATGTGAAATAAAATCAATGATAATGAAGGATACAAGTTATAAAATTATAAAAGCTCAACAAATACTTTACTTTCTGTGTCTACAGGGCTGCTGCAAATACAGTCCAGCATTAAGGTGTGATTTGTGTAAAAAGAGAAAGCAGGCTTCAGCCACATTGTATTTTAATATATTTGATAGTCCAACGAAAGCCAGCCTCATTTACGTCATACAGCAGCGCTCAGTGTCTGTGGTGAACTACGCGTTCACTGATGTGGCTGGAAGGGATGCTAATGGGTCTTGTCACTCCTCCTACTGCCCTAAAGAAATGTGTTTATATATCTCTGCGAAAGTGTGGTTCAAAACGATGACATTTCAAAACATTGTCAGTAATAACAACACTTCCTCCTCTTTCTCACTCTTTGTCAACAGCTAGCTCTTCCTTTCTTCAAAGTCCCAGCTCTGACGTTTCCCAGGAAGGATCTCTGGGAACAGTGCTGTGCAGTAAATGATTCAAAGATTCATTTGGACCCGGACAAGAAAACACAATCGGAGAGTGAGAAATGGGGCAGGAATGAGCTCTCCTGGCAGAGGAGTGTCTGGTCAGGCTGTTGGTCTCCAGCGAGGAGACAACAAGTGCAAGTGTTTGGGGAATAAATATTTGTTACCTTTACAGGTTGTGTAGCTTTGTGTAGCTGTCAAACGTTAAGGATGAAACATTAGCAGCCTGCAGGGCTGGTGGGCGGAGGGTACAAAGTGCTATGAAGGACAATATATGCTGTCAATCACACAGAAATATACATATACATACGGTGCGCTTGTAGCTAACCTGTCACTTGTGCCTGGAGAAAGCTCAAGGAGAAGGGAGGGCAGGACTGGACAGTGAGCAAAGGAAGTCCTGAAGGGCCGGTGTGTCTGCAGGTTTTCATTCCAGCTTGGCTCTTCATGACCTCAATATTGGTTTAAAGGAACCAATCTAACACTATTCCCCTTTCGTCTTGAGCTGCTGTTTTAAAGAGACCTGGACATTCTGCAGACACACATCAAGGACCAGGACAGCACACCCCTGGACTAGAAAGTGTCATCAAAGACCCACAATAAGACCAATCCATCAGTGCAGCCGAAATGAGGTCAGTCCCACCTTAATCTTTGTAAATGCCCAGTGCCCAGTCAGCGTACAGCCACCTCCCCATAACTTCGCCTAAACATTGCACAAAAGAAAAACACAGAGCTTGCCTGCCCTGCCCACTGCCTGTCAGCTGTAATCTCTGAAACAGCTGGTTAACACACAGCAGCAGGTAACACACCTTACCTTGTCAACCAGGTTTTTGTTTTTGTTTTGGGAAAACAAGAACATCAAATTGCGCAGCTTATTTTCTTTAGTTCACAAGATTCATCTTTATTACCACTAACAGTAAGAATTGGTAGTGTGCAGGCACCCTTAGAAGAGTGTGATGTATTTGATATAGAAGGCACTGAGGCAAAACAAAAAAACACCATCCTGAGAGGAGGGCTGGAGGACAACCTAGCAGGACAATAGAAAAAAAAGGGAATGTGCAAGACTTATCTTTAAAGAGGATTGGCGCTGTTGTACCACTGCAATAAAAAGCCCATTTTCCCGTTGGCAGGTTGCAGTGAGTGATGACAGACATAAATGAAGCTTAAACAAATAGCTTTTTAAAGTCTGACTCATTCATTCAGCAAGTGTCTCTGACTGACAAGCTCAGGAGGGCTGCGAGTTGTGTTGGGAACAAACTCGCTGTTTTTCGCATCGGCACACTGAGCTCCTGTCTTAAAGGATATTAATGTGCTTGGCCCGCATCACAGGAAAGAGCTGCCTTTTATCTGTCTGGGAAATTTACTGGTCCTAACAGGGCCTGCAGGCCTGGGGCTTCTTTTAAGGAAGACAGAGCAGAAATACATGGCCAAGTAGGTATAGTTCTGTCACAGGAGGGAACAGCATACACAACTGTGGGACTCTGTCATGGCCAGAATCACAACACAGCTCTCCTGCTCATTTTAGACACCAGCCTATTTAATAACCCACTCAGAAAAACAGATGCCGGAGAGAGAGGGATTTGAAATGTTTGAAATAAGCCTTTGGGAGCTATTTTTCTGACGTTAGATTATGATGCAGACATGACAGAAAGATTAAAGCAGTTGGAAAGTGCCAAATGATCATCAAAAATAATTGTTTAGAGCAGATCATTTGGTCCAACATGCTTTGCTGGCTGTTTATAGGATGTCGACCAGGAAATCTTGTCAAGCTGCTTCCAGAAGAATCCCAATGAATTAGCTTCCATAACGGATTCCAGTAGTTTTACAAAACAACAATTCTGTGAAAGAGCCAGTGCCTACTATTTACCTGGTTTTCATTTGTGTCTTGTGGTCCTAGTGCCCGCAGTGACAGTGAATATTGATATCTGAAGCAAGGGATGTCAGTAACAGGCAGAGCTGGAAAAGCTACTTTTAAAATCTAGTACTTTACTATTAAGGCTACTTAATGTAAGAGATGTTGCTTTGAAATGAATGAGGGGCTGGAGATAGTTCGTTTAGAGCCAATGCAATCCTTTAGAAAGTGCCTATATACTGTACAAACTGCACAGATCACTGAAACGAATGGGTTTGTGCATTGATTTCCCCCTAACCTGCTGTCAGATGTAAGAAGCAGTTCCTTTCTCAAGACATTTTTAACTGTAATGCATTACTTATTAAATGCAACTTTGCCAACACTGGTAGTAGAACCACATGGCTTTGTGTTCAGCAGGACACTTTGGGACAAGACTGGTCTTCTCGGTTCAACAGGACACTTTGAGACAGAACTGGTCTTCATGGGAGCAAGATATGGGCCTGATGACGGTATTTGGAAGTTTGTTGTATTCGGGGTGTCTTTCTCCTCACTCAGTACTCAGTAAGCCCTAACTTATGACAAATGCAAACAAGCCCTTGGCTGTCTTTTCTGGAAAAGTAACTCATTTTGGTTATTCCAGCAACAATGTCTCTCATGAATTCCTCACGGGCTGTTCCCAAAGGATTTGGACGCTCTGGCCTTGGCAAGTCAATTTTCTACACAGCTGGATGCAAGACACCTCTCCAGTGGATTAGGGATGTCGGCCAGGCTGTTCAATTAGATCAAATTAAATTCATCACCACTGTTAGCAAAGTTACTCTTGCTGGCAGCACATCTTGTATCTTTGGATTCCCTATTCCCTGGCCTTCTGGGTGCCTCCTCTCTGTTACTGCACCCTTTCTCTCATTCTTCTCTCTTGGCCCACTTCTCTCTCTTTCCTACTGAGGATGTGCACATCTATGGATACATCTGCAAGTGTAAAATGTGTTTCTATGTTTTTATACCACTATATGGCCATCCTCTACAATGCGGGTTTCAAAATATGAAAATACTCTACCAAAGTTCCAGAGCAAAGTTTCACAAGACAACTAAGATTTAATCTGAGAATTGGCTTTAAGGAGTTTTCACGTTTCTAAGGAGCCTTGGAAATGAGAAGAGCTGCCCATTACCAGACACGGTGTAAGTGTGAGCTGGCTGCCAGAGCCTTCGTCACCTCATCAATTACAACATCCTTCTTCACAGGGCTCCTCTGAAGTTGAATATGACACCGAGGTCTGCATTTGATCACTGGGCTGTTCTTGAAAACTTCTAACTACATTTATGGCATTTTACAGGACTGCAAGAAAAAAAAAAGAAAAAGATGACAACCTTCAACTTGATTTAGATCAGAATGAAGAAGATGGAGACAATTAACCTTATGCTCGTTCAAAAGATTCCCTGTCAGCTGCGGTGACCTTCAATAAGCATTTTGATAGTGGAGGTGTCTGTAATCTGAGCCTGTTCTTAAGATCAATTACAGTCCTGCCTCTCCTATGAAAGCCCAGGGAAATTCTCAGGTGTGCTTCAATGCCGATCCTAAGCGCTCAGATCCGCACGGATGAGCAGAGAGCTGTTTTGACACTGCTAATGGTGTGTGAATCACCCCTAATCCATCCTGCCAGGATTTACCTAAAGACACTTCAGCTCAGGTTTAGAAACCTGCAGGTAATCTAGACTTTACAGGACTTACAAACTGCTTCCCTGATGGTACACCAGCACAACTTGGCACAGCTCCTTGAGAATCCTTGAAGTTTATCCTTTTGTACGGCTTGTTTTCCTTCCAGGAGCCTGTGTGGAAGAGAACAATAAGTGGTACATTGAAGATAAACCCCCGTTAAAAGTAGCACTCTGTTCAAAGAGATGGATTAGACAACTGTTAGAACACTGTCTGGATCTGAAGGGAGAAATCAGGAGTGTGTCCTTCAGAGTGGAGGAAGTATTAACTTTGCTTTACTATTGTACTTTGAGCACAAAGTATCTGCTTGCCGAGATTTATTTTTCATACATTTAATGCACTTATATTTATACATACCATCTGCAATTATTACAGCAGAGAAAATACATTGATTGTTTGATGTTTGTGGCCTTCATTGGAACACCTGCATTGCAGAAGCTCAGGCAGGGTGTCTGTGATGTGGCCAACAAACTGCACCACACTCCTGTGAGCAGCTGTCTAAAGAGACCAACACTGCCAATGGCAAAGGGGTTCTCTTTCACAGTACCCCTCGACTCACTGGGGTCATCCAGGGCTGTGTCTGTAGTGTGAGGAGGTCATTAAGACAACTGAAACAGCTCTTGAGCTCAGAGGTTGACTTTGATTCAGTTTGCTGAACTGCACTTTAGCAAAGGTACAGTGACTTTGAATGCTTGAAAAAAGATTCTACATGATAAAAGTTTTGTTAAATATATCAACACCGTCGCAACAGCCAGAATTTGTGTAGAAATGACAAATAGTATTTCTCTATGAGCACAGGACTACCATGGGAAAGACAAGGTTGGTTTTGCACAGAAAGCATGACATGAGGAATCCTCCTGTAGTGGTTTGTGTGTTAGAAAGCCAAGCTAGTTTGTGGTATTATAGAAAAACAAACAGCTCATTACTGCCACTAGCAAAGAACAGGCACAGACCTCATATTTTCTAAACTCCTTTAATCTTTACTGGGCATTTTAATCCCAAACACCACTAGGATGAATGCTCATTTCATCAGATTTGCTCATGGAAGATGTGCAATAAGTCTGAAAGTCAAATGAGATGTTTTAGAAAGATCATTTCTATCAGCACGATTTATTTTTTAGTCCTAAATGAAAAAATTCAAACTCCCGAGTTCAAACCACCAAATGACCAAATTATTTTTTAACAGTGCATATTAAAAATTTACAATAATTGTTCATGAATTTGAATTATTTATCATGAATGGTCACACTGAGCATTGAGTTTTTCATGAATACTGAATGATTCAGTATTTAATTAACTCAGCACCAGAAAGTTTTTCAATCGCACAGTGAAAACAGACAGCACATACATGATGCAGCAAGATAAAATTTTCATTGAAGTTCATAAACACAAGCATACTATGTGTGAGACAGTATAAATTCTAATTGTTCCATTTGCTCTTTTGCAATAAATAATAAAAATACATTTATAAAATTGACTTTTTAACACATTTTTAGATGACTTAAAATCAAACATTAAGAATTGACCACTGTCGAAGAAGGAGTGTATTTTAACTTTAATGGGAGTTTGAATGCTCACTGAATACTATGTTTAGAAGCAATGTTAAAATGTCTTTGCCTGTTTGCCTCAGATCTCAGAAGCGTATCTGGATCTGGTCGCCATTGTGTCGTTACATATTCAGGTTGCTGGTGCTAATGGTCTTAGACCTGTAGGTAGTGATCTTCCCTCTGGACCAGAATTTCTGGATCAATTCTAGCAACACTATAGCTATAGGAGGTGCTGTCCCTCAGATGAGATGTTAAACTTAGGTCCTGATTGCTTGGTCATTACAGGTCCCAGGGCACTCTTCGCAAGAGCAGGGGTGTGCACCCTGGTGACCTGGATAAAGTCCCCTCTGTGTGTGAGGCAGTCTGGGAGGGCTGCTCCTAGCTGTGCCATGAGCCAACTAGCACCAGGACTCCCAGAGCAGCACTGACACTGGGCGGCCAGCCGGTTTGGATTGAGGTACAGGAATGACTGAGTGACTACAGTAACCACAATGACCGCAGTGACCGCACTGAACACAGACTGAGACTGGCAGCATGGCTGGCAGTGAGAGATGCACAGCTTCATGCAAGCTCTCTTGTCAGGCGCTACGGAGCTACAGGAGAGCATTGCCAGTCCTTCTCCCACTGTGCTGGTGGGAGGTGGTCAGGGCGGCACTTTCCTGTCTTTCAGTCTGCAGAGTTGTACTCGGCACTGATACAATCCTCTTGCAATCCTCTTATGAAAATCACAAGATCAGAAGGTTTCTCTGTGTCCCAGCGCCAGTACTGGTTATATTGGGAGCAACCCTCTTCCTAGGTGTACAATTGCCAAGGAACAGCACCTCTGGAAAGGGACAATTCAGAGAAAACAATGAAACCTAACATTTTTGTTGACAGGAGGCTGGAGGAAACTAGAGCTCTCTGAGAAAGAGCACATGCACACGGACTTGAACCTGGGACTCTGGCATTGTGAGGTTGCAGGGCTAGCCGCCATGCTGTGCCACCCGGCTCAATGCTGGGAGGGCTAAGATTTAATGTGAGCCCACCAATCTGCTCTGCACTGCCTCACAGCGTCACTGGGATCACACACGACTGCTCCAGCCCAGACTTCAAACACTAGTGTGTCTGAAAGTTTCTGGTTCTGTCGCTATCATCAAATCAGAGGGCCTGCCACTTCGAAGCAGAAGAAAAAA
Organism: Atractosteus spatula; assembly: GCF_055471065.1. Lineage (NCBI taxonomy): Eukaryota > Metazoa > Chordata > Actinopteri > Semionotiformes > Lepisosteidae > Atractosteus > Atractosteus spatula. Next base: position 50,156,169 of record NC_142706.1, read on the forward strand.
AATACATAAATGCATGAACCCACTGTTATTAAGCTACAAAAAAATCAAAGAAACGCAAAAGAATGCAAAACAATCACACTATTGTTCTGGAAAATGTAATATAATATTAAGTGCTTTAATATTCACATATATCTTTTGCCAGTTGTGATTATTAGCATGATTTCCATTCTGCGGGATCCATTTATTAAAGCAGAGATTCCCTCGGGGCAGCAGGTGGGGCTCGGGTGCACTCGGAAAACGTAGGGTACCAGGAATGAGACATTTCAGAGCTGGTGTTTTCTTTAAAAAAAATAGCAATTAATAGTCCCTTTGTATTGCACTGCACTATTTGCATATCAGTTGAGAGAAAGATGTAAGTGTGCCACCCACAGTCAGCCTCTCTGCGCGCGATGTGCTCTTGGCAGACGGGGAAGTCTGGGCTATTAGACACCTTGGGTAGTGTGAGTTGTAATTACATGGTAGGGGAAGGCAGATGGATTTCTCCCCCCGTAGGTGACAGCTATTGACACACAGCTCGTCTAGCCATAATAAAGCCGAGGGCGAAAGAATAAAGGAATTCCAAACTAAACTGAGTCTGAAAACTGCAGGTAGCTGCCACAGAGGGATGGCTTTGTATCCCTATTCAACAAATGAACTTAAACAGAGTCAGGTCCGTATGATGAAAAAATTAAAGAAATGAGTGACAGTGGGAACCTGGAATGTTTTTGCTCTGTATTGTTTTATTCTAGATTTGGTGGCAGCAGGAAGCTGGAGTTCTGTCCGTCTGAAGTGGTCAGCAGACAGAGTGACACCAGGCAGGGCGTGCCAGTACTGCCATCTGCTAAGTGCCCTGCAATGGGTGTCTGTCCATGGAAATGTGTGGAAATGGGACAGAATGAGCTGCTTTATGGGTGAACTTTCACACGGCTGCTCTCTGTCAATTCATCATTTCAGCCCACACATTCCATTCAGTCCAATCAAAGACAAGGTGCCATTGCCATCAAAGTCAGCCGTTTTACTTGTAAACATGCATTGAGAACAGGTGGCACTTCCACGCACAAAAGGTTGTGGGTCCTGAAAGCTCCTCTTGCTTCTACCTTGCAGTTCAGTGCTCGCAGTAGCAGGGTCCAGGGCTCCTCGTTACCATGAATGCGGTCTGGGAGGAGGGGGAAACCTGCGTGATTCTGTTTGGTTGGTGTGTTGTTCACAGTGAGACACTTGGTCCTAAAATGCCTACAACCCAACATGACAACTGAGGCACAGCAGCAAGGAACCTAAGCATGGAGAGATGTTTGCAAACACATCTGAGATATTTGTTTGTGCAGGTTGACTTAAGTTTTTCTACAATTATTTGATTTTCATTTAGAAAAATAAACACTTCTGTATTTTTGTTTTGTTTGGAGAAGACATGAGCTGTATTTACTGTAAACAAGGAATACATTTGAACCAGATCCTTACCAATTCTGTCCCAAACACTGTTGCTTCTAACTGCCGTATTGCTGTAGTGGAAGACTCAAACATCAAAGTATGAAAAGCAACATATGGTGAGTATGTTTTCTTTTAATTTTTAAATGTGTTTCATTGAATTTTACAGTTCATTAAGTGAAAATGATACAATAACAATAGTGTGGTTTCCACCATTCTCCACTGCTAACTGGTGAGTGTGGGAGAGTCCTGGGCATTAGCAAGGCTTCACACTGCCTCATGACTGAGCCAATCCTGCAGCTTCACAAGGACATGATCTTATTCAATGCTTTCTGATTCCTTATGGCAATACTAGATTAGTCCTTCCTCCTTTCCTTAGTGTATATACTGTATGTGTATTTTAAGATAACTGGAAGAACTGTATAGGTGCTCACAACAACCTGGCAAAATGGTTGATGAATTCATTAATTGATGGATGGATTGATTAGCTTGTGCCTGATACAATACCCATTTTAGTGGATTAATAACATACCAAATTTTATTATATCCGCATAAACTAAAATATATATTCTATAAACTTGTCTTAGATCCAGCGTGTACCTGGGAGGGGGGGGGGGTTAAACCTCCGGTGTGTTCTTCCAAGCCGATTGTTCAAAAATATGGATGTAGAGATGTAAACCTGTACTTCCAACCAGGATGAGCCCTTCTTCTCAGTAAATCCCCCACCCCTCGGGATTCTGGGCTCATCACACACACTGGGGCCCTGTGAGAGGAGGGAGAGGAGCTGTCGGACTCTCTTGGGAAGTGCTGTTTGAATATGATCCAAGACAGAAAACAGTGAGATTATCGAGGGGGATCTCAGACTGCGGTGGCCACACAGAGTGATTAAAAGTGTCACAGGCCCACCAGAAAATCATTTAGGTATCATGTTTCCTGCTCCACACACAGTCCTCACAGTCTCATAAACACGGCGCTTTAAAAGAGCTGCTAAGCCTAGTCTTTAATAAGGCTGAGCAACAGGATTAGGGGGGCTGTGTGATTAATTGTGTGGCTGCAGCTTGAGTGAACAGCAAATTCCTGTCATTCACAGCAGCTCAGGCATTTTTCTGAATGGGATCGGCACTGAGCCACTCTGGCACTCTGGGAAAAAAAGTCTCCTCTTGACAGCTGGAATGGACTTTACCTCCAGATCACTGTGACACAGAAACATGCTGGACAGGTCAGTGCACTGAGAGCCTTGTGTAGAACCTGCTAATGCAGCACTAGGTCATTCTGCCAGCACTGCCCTGACAACGACAACCTTTCTTCCTATTTCGGTGTGATCAAAACTCCAGTTCGGATTCTGGTACCTCCAGTACCTCCCTATCTTCTGGCATCTTTTCATTCTAACAGGGACCTTAATCAATTAATATTATTGACCCCATAGTTGAACCCATTTAATAATTTAAATAGTTGACTGCACTCAGGACTTAAATAATCTCTTTTATGTGTGTCATTTTCACAAAATGCAGTGAGCACACCTCTGTTTATATTTGGATTAAAACTGTTACTGCCCTATAGCTTTTTTAAACAACTCTTCTCATTCATCAGTTATCAGTGTGCAGACACAGGTGGGAGTGACACTGTCAAACACACTCATTATAAGAGCTTCAATTCAAAGCTTCAGAGGTTCAATTCAAACAAGTTGCTTAAACAGTAAACCTAAATGAGAAGACAACTGGAGCACATTCCTGAAAGTAGTAGTTCAGGTGGGTAGCTGCATCAGCATGCGTAGGCTGCAAAGGAACAAGTAATAGGTTTATTCCATGCTGAAAAAAAGAAGAAAGAAACCACAACGTTTCGGCCGTGGAGCCTTCTTCAGGTGTGTGCTCACACCTGAAGAAGGCTCCATGGCCGAAACGTTGTGGTTTCTTTCTTCTTTTTTTTCCAGCATGGAATATTCCTGAAAGTAGCCAGCGTCCAACAGCATGGTGTGTTTGTTCCAGACTCCCACAGCTCTTTGTGTATAGATGCTCCCTGTTCTGAATTTAAATGTTTTTGCTTATATTTTCTACTTTTTTGGTGTCTTGACTAGTTTAGTAACTTTACCAGAACTTTCCCTGTGGTACTCCATTATCTACATCACCCATATTTATGCATTCACTTCTTATCTGTACCCTCTGTATGCTATTTATCAACCAGCTCTCAATTTCATCAATTGATTTGACTCAAACAAACGTTTTGAACGTTTGCTCAAACAAACGTTTTCCTGACTGCCTACTGCCAGTAAAAATTTGGAGAGCCAAACTAGCAAAATTCACTTGAAATGAAAACCAGAAGACACAGGAGTATTTCAGGACCAAGACTGGGAAACACTGAAACAAATCCTACTAGCCCCAAAATAAAGTTCTGCCATATTAAAATGAGCAGTAAATTATTCTGATGTCATAGCCCAATGTTTCATAGTCATAGCACTTCCACGCCTGTGACAACAATATAACCATCTGAATCAAGCCTTGAACAACTCACAAGGTTTACATCTGATTCAGTACATGACTTCTGCTGTTTACCCTACAGAAAACGGCTGTTTCAAGACAGCTTAGTATCATTATTAAAGACTTAGCTACTTTTCCTCTTTGGGAGTAAACAGCATTTAGTAAAGTTAGAGCAGTACAGACATTACTACATTACTACAAGGTTTATTATCATTATCATTTCTGATGCACTCTTAAATGAAAAATGAAAATCAATATGTGATTAGACAAACAGGCCACATTGAACCTGAATGGTTTATTTTATGACATACAGAGCTTTGTGTGCATACGTATTCAAAAGGTGCACAGAACTATAGTGGTAAACATGAAGTAGTTCAAGTAAGTAGCTGTGTTAGCATGCATAGGCTGCAAAGGAACAAGTAAAGGTTTATTCCATGCTGGAATAAGAAGAAAGGAGATGCAATGTTTCAGCTGTGGAGCCTTCTTCAGGTGTGAGTGACATCTTTAGTGGTAAACATAGCTGCCTTGCAACACTGGGACCCTGGACCTGGGGTGCTATCTGTGTGGAGCTTGAATGTTCTCATGTATTTGAATGGGTTTCCTCCAGGTACTCCTGTTTCATCCCACAGTCCAAAGAATTACTAGTAGGTTAATTGGCTTCTGGAATCTGTGTGTGTGTCAGCCCTATGATGGACTGATGTCCCCTTCTAGCTCCCCAGCAGCCCTGAACTGGTTGAAGAGGTTATAAAATGGATGAATATATTTTAAAAAACAAATACTGTATAGATGATGTTTTTTAGACTCTCCTCTGATTAATTCGCACTGGCACACATTTCCACCCCCTGAGGGTGGAGTTGTTCACGAGAGATGGAGATGAGTCACTTCTTGCCCCTCCTTCAGCAGTGTGCAGTCTCGCTGTGTTGTTCTGGTAGGTGTTGGGGTTTTGATCAGTATGGGCTGCTTGCACTGTGGAGAGCAGAAAAGAAAAGTGTGCATACAGAAACAGCAAGCTCACTGCAGCAATTCTCATCCACTTGTGTGTGTTAATAGGAAGCTTCTCCTAGCCTCTCCCTTGGCTCAGGACAGCAGCACCTCAGTGCAGCATCAAGAGGATCCTGTTGGGGCGCAGAATATTGGAATTAGTGGAGTACAGCACAGATCTGTACTAGGGCCACTGGTCTTCCTAATTTCTATCAATGACCTAGATTCCAAAATACACAGTACATCCATCAGGTTTGTAGATGACACCAAATTAGGAGGATCAACCAATACTGCAGAGGGTGCAAATGCAATTCAAAAAAGCTTTAGAAGAATTTAGGGCCGGACAAACACTTGACAGATGACATGTGGACAAGTACAGGGTTTTTGATGCAGGATGTAAAAATATAAACTATAAGTACAAAATGGAAAACACTGAGCTAAAAGAGACTACTTAAAAAAGACTTAGATGTTTATGTTGATACATCATTTACATGTGCTAGACTGTGTGGGGAAGCAATGCTAGGATATAAATGATATAATATAAATTATATGCATCATATTTAAATCCAGGAATGTTATGTTGAAATTGTATAATCCACTTGTGAGACCTCTTTAGAACACTGAGTTAGAAAAAGTGCATGTAACTGTATTACATGTACTGTAAACCAAGAACAGGAGGCATTGCTTTACACAAAAGGTTGTGGGAGTCTGGAACAAGCGACTCAACCATGTGGTTGAAGCTGATATTTTGGCTGGATGAGATCCCTGATTCCATTGACTGCTAACTACCAAACAGGTCTTATGGGCTGAAAGGCTCCTCTTATTTGTAGTCCTCCCTGTGAAACAGTTGGGAGGCTTGACTTGTCATGGACGTTAAAGCCAAGCTGGCAAGACGCCAGGCTGTATCTTTTTCCTCTCTTGGTCCTGCAATCTGCTTCCCTTCCTGTCTTTCTCTCCCCTATTCCCTCTGTCTCTCCCTCTCCTAAGAGGAGTTCAAAGGCAGAAGATTAGCTTTCAAGGGGACTGGAAAGCCTTCAGTCGGCTGAGAGCAGCAATGGGGGGTCCTACCTCCGTGCCGAGAGGCGTGTTGGGGCAGCCCCGGCCTTGGGACTGAGTTTCATCTCTCCCTGCAGTCGGCTGAGGACACAGGTGCACTGGGAAAAGGGAAAAAGGGGGCCAAAAACCCACAGGTTCACTTGTGTTACAGCAGCCCAGGCGGCCATTAATCACCCTGGGAAGAAACTCCTGCACTGGAAGGAGATCAATGAAATCATGATTGTTGGCTGGGATGGAAGAGAAGGGTGGTCCAGTTCTGTTCTTCATTTAATAATCTCTGCAATTTTCATCTGCTGTACCGACACAATTTTCCTCATGTGAGGTATTGTTTTCCAGCCATTTCTATCAGATTTATTGTCAAGCGTGAACTTTATTTTAATTGCAGAACTTCTAGTCTTAAGTTTTAATAGCAGGGCTATTTATAAAGAGGGGCTGTGGATTTTCTGTCAGCCAACACAAAGAGGTCCTAAGCGCTTTGACTCTAATCCACCTTTATTTCTTGTTTTACTCTTTCAGGTAGGATGGATTTGGAGATGAATCACAGGCATTGTGCCGTCTTTAATGTGTGATGTTAGAGAACACCGTGTACAAATCATTCTAAAAATGTTCCACGTGAAAATCTTTGAGGAAAAAAAAATTCTTACTTGATTTAAAACTACAAACACATATTATTTTTTAAGATCACTTCTGATCTACTGGCAAAAATGATTGTAAAAAAAGAAACTACTATGGAATTTCTGTGAATTGTTCAAGTAACATTTTACGGAAATATGTATTCGATAATAAATTGAAACACCAAGAAGTTGAAAGAGAAATGTCCAAACATGTCTTAATCCAGTCTTTAAGTGTTCAAGAGCTGATAATTTATTTAAATTACTATTTAAAAGTTTAGATTTTAAATAGTTTATTTAAAATCATTTGTCGTGAGCAGGGCATCCAATGTTGTTTCAAGAATCCCCGTGACCTGTTCAAAGATATTTCATTTTCCACGTCTCATATTTGTCCACTATTAATAGAAAAGTAATTCTCATTACATCAAACATCACACATAAATGTTTTAAGAGCAATGAAGATGACCAAATAAAAACAGCTTCTAACAAACGTCTGATTCGCCTAATTAATCAGGTAATTCAAAGTCGACTCACCTAAATTATGTTTGTAAAACATATAATGGGTGAATTTTATTCAGGAAATGAAATATGCTTTTGAATATTGTAAATATTTCATATTATAAAAGTGAGTAGCCGAGTGGATAAGGAAGCAGCCAGAACATGCTAAAACTCACAAAGGTGTATTGCCTTTAATGTTAAACAGGTGCGTGCTGGTCACTTAGACAAGAGAGACCGTAGCACTCGCCATCACCCTGAATGATGGGAACAAAGATGTCTACTCTTCTCTTCTAAAGGGGAAAAGTCGAGGAAGTAGACCCGGCAGTCCAACAGGTGGGTGCTGAATGGTCTAAGGCCATATTCATAAGCCCACATTATACATATCGCCAACATATTGCTCAATATGACAATCAACCAGTTCTCGAAATAAGGCTGACCTATTCTGTCTTTTTTAGGCGAATGGGTAGACGACTACATTGCGCAGGGAGACAGCAGCGTTCCACATCACGTTCATTTAAAAAAAAAAATCTGACCGTGAATAGGTCCCAACGCACGCGTATGCAGCAATACACATTCAGTTTAATGAACACATTAAAATACGGTTCTGTAGGCATTTAAGTATTAAAAAATCAAACCGGTAGTTTCTGCAGACTTCCTGTTAACATTATTCGCTTTCGCCGAGATTCTGTCGTCTTCCGTTTTCGCTTGATATCATTAGTATTACCGGTCCCATAGTATTTAAAAGGTGGGTGTTCTTAATTTGTTAAATGAATGAGGCTTTAGAGCAAAGTGTATTGGTTCCCTTTGATGTTGAAACAGTATACAGCAACACCTTACTGAAAGGTATCTACAGTAACCACTTAACACATTCGTGAGACTCGAACCGGGCTGCGCCCTAACGCAGTCTTTTTCTAGACTTTTTCTTTTCTAGAAATTGGTTCGTAAGAAAAGCTCTGTATCGACGGCATCTTTGCAATTTTGCGTTGTAAAGGAAAATACACTGTTAACGTTCTCTACTCTGTCACAGTCCATATCTTGTTTTATGTTGAACTAATGTCTGAAGCTCTGAACTTCTCGGAGTCTGCGCGAGAAGAAGGTGCTGATTTTAACCACTGATCTATTTAGAAAGCAAATTGACAAAACATTTGTTTGCATGCTCACAGTTGTCATCCACCAGCTCTTAAGAAGAGGTTTCCTACCAGTCAATTATGGGATCAGATACTGTATACTGTAGCTGTTTTGTTGAAAAACATTACGCAGTTCGTGAAAATACACACAATGAAAGATTTAAAAAAGCCGAGCCTGAACTTAAAAAATTCTACAATTAATCGCAACAAACTGAAAACATTTCAATTACAGCTCTCAGTTATTGAGTACCACAGACACTGCAGGAAAGGCAGAACTCATATACTGTACATTTTAAGAAATCCTGCGTTTATTCTTTAACCTGAAACCTCCGTTTGACCAAGCGCTTGCTATTGCGCATAAAAGAGCAGATCATTTGAAAAATGCTGTAGATCTAAAAGCGGATTTAGATCTCGAGATCAGACAGCTATTCTCTCCGAATCAGCTCTCGTGAGGACTGCTTTTATTTACAAGAGGAACCCTAGGAGTGCAATCAGCCGTCAGGATCCCATTAGCTCTTTGACCATTTTATCAGAGCTCACATAATATCGCTGAATTCTTTTACTGTGAAAAACAACACAAACAGAACAGTAATTGAAATCTCAATCTCCGAAAAAATAACTTTATTTTTTTACACTTTAACGCCATTAGTCTTGAATTTACAACCTTATTCCAGCGTAATTATTTAATTGCGGTTGGGAGCGTATTTATAAGCACGTTGGCGTTTAGAAATATTCATGATCAGAAAAAATAAAATGAAAATAAAAATAAATGTATTTTTAACTAAATTGGTTCTAAATTATTATTTAAAATAATTGTAAATAATAATTGCAAATTGTAAATAGGGTTAGTGCTGCTTAAAAGAAAGTTATTTCAAGAAAATAAATGTTGTCATTCCTTATTATCCTGATTTGATTCTAATTTCTTTGTGAAGTGTCTAGAAGTGTTTTGTTAATACAATACAAAATCTTGAGATAACATTTTACGCTTGAATGTAAAATGTTTCATGTTTGTATCATTAATCTTATCCCTAATATATTTCAAACCATGAATTTAACATACACTCATGTTAATGATAATCATACAGAATTTTCCTTTTTATTATGATTGCTGTGTCACCACTAGAAAGGAAATGGAAATAGTGCAGAGCAAGTACTTCTCAGGGACTACAATAAATTACCTGGAAATATGCCAGAGCATTTAAAACAAGTGATCAATAACCCAAGGGCTCAAAGAATTACGGACAAGTGACCCTTTTTCTAATAGAGTATTAACAGTCTGCTCTATCTTAAAGGCTTATACACAGTTTAAGGAGATAATACACAAAAAATTGTCATAAACACAAAAAATGCACCTTAAAAAATATTTACACATATCTGTGATGATGAACATATGTTATTGTATCAGCAAAACATGAAAATGTGTTTTTTTATTACAGTATTTCTTACATTTGCTGTACTTTGATGGAATTACAGTACATTTGTTTTTTTAAATTAAACCATTATTTGAATGCAAATAATTTCTAATAAGCAATGAATTCAAGTCTTGATAACCTACAGTATAAACTTTTTTTGATTTTTTCGTGCATATCAAGTTGTGACTTATGAGTGACATTTTTTAACTGATCTTTCATAAAATGAATCAAAAGGTAAGAACCAAGTATCAATTTACAATCATTGCTGAAGGAGTAATCTCGATGATTCTGTTGCTTCTGTGTGAAGCATTTAATAATAATAATAATATAGAATAATACAATAGTATGATTATATGATAACTAATAAGATAATATAGTTATGTTATTATTCTTTATTATATAATTATAATATATTTTATTATATACATAATAAGAATAATAAAATAATTATCTTGTTATTACTTACCGATTGTTCAAGCCTTTTGGGACAGGTTGTTACAAAAAAGATAAGGCAGGGAACCATAATTTTTCGATAATTATATATGAATTATTTCTCAGTATTAAACCTGTCAGACAGCTTTTAATAATTTGGAAAGAGTAAGTTAGGGAAAATGTGTGTTAAAGTACACTGACATAATTGTTTAGTGGATTGAAAATGCAGACCGATGCACATATCAAACTTAGGTATGAGCCCTCTGTACTAATTAAAGAAGCAGTTTTCTATTTTCTGTACATCGCATCGTTTTGATGTCCACTTGCAATTGCAAAGCACAGCAGATCAAGCAGCATTCGGAGATATGAGGTACAGTGATTCATAAGAATCGTATTTGTTTGTTTTAGAGCAAAGCAATGAAGATGCAAAGAGCAGCACACACTGACAGAGCCCACTGTTGCTATTTGAGATCAGGAGCTGTGCTGGAGACGTGTGTGTGTGTGCGGAACTGTGCAGGATCAGAGCCTCGCCCCTTCCTGAGTGCCTCTCATTGCCCTAGGACAGGGGTCAGTGCCAGGCAATGGCCACGGCCCCTCTCGGGCCTGTTGATCAAAGCACCGTCACTCAGCCCCATCACGCCACAGTGCAAACCAGGCTCCTCCGTGCCGCTCTGCAGAACTGCCCCGTCAAACTGCAGCTGAGACACAGACTGACAGGGCTGCCTCGTGCCTCAGCCTAGCCATCTTCCGGCAAGGTAGAAACAGCATTTGATAATCAAGAGTCCGCAGTTATTAGAGCACAAGTACCACGCACAGCGTAAAATGCTAGCTGACCGCTTTCTGTTTTGGTTCTGATTTGAATTATGCTCTGATCGCAGTACCTGGCACCAGGAGTTTCAAATACACCCTGCCAGAGACCTCACGGGTGCTGCCAATCACACGATTGAAAATCTTCCAAATCACAATCATTTAGCCATCAATTTTCTAACCACTCCACCCAATTCAGGGTCACGGGGGAGCCAGAGGCTATCACAGCAAACAATGGACGCGAGGCAGGATACACCCTGGATGGGACGCCGGTCCATCACAGTGCACACACAGACACACACACCAGGGCCAGGAGCCAATTACCCTACCAGTATGTCTCTGGACGGTGGGAGGAATCCAGAGCACCACAAGGAAACATACAGAGAGCGCACAAACTCCATGCAGATGGCACCATAGGTGCAGAATTGACCCAGAGCCCTATTTATGCACTACTACAATACTACACCTATAAAAACCACAACGTTCTTGATAAATTATAAATTTAAGGAACAAATATGGAAGGGCATTAGGTAATTATTCAGTCAGTAAATAATTCTAATGTATTGCAAAAAAAGAAATTACACAAATTAAGTCACAAATTCCAAGGTTACTAGGAAGAACGTCTTTCAACTCTGATTACTTCAGAGCATACTGTTGGTGTTCTTCGTGGAAGATGGTGAAGACAAGAAATTAGGGCATGATCACAGAAAAGGAGGAAAGGAGATTTAATTAATTGCAATTATACAGAGCTTTTCATTCCATACATTTTACAGGATAATTTCTAATGTGTGGATAAGTGTCTTTTGGTGTCCCAACATTCCGACTAATCAAAAAATTGTTCATCTGAAGAAATGAAGCATGTGCAATATATTACAAAGTTGGACCACAGAAAGTCTCTCCTGAAGCCGCTGGAAATAAAAGAAAGTTCTGAGGTTCAACCTCTGAGGATCTGACGTGTTAAACTATAGGATACAGGAATTAGTGTAGGTGGCGAGACAGATCCTGACGAATCTCTCGATTGAAATAATGCATTAAGACAAGCCTCCTAAACTCTGCAAAAACAATTAAAAAAATTACAAGCCTTTGTAATTACAAGCTTTGTTGGACAACATTCATAATAATTATAATCATCCTTCTGTTACAATTACGTCTTTCACAAAAAAAAAAGAACAATGCAGCACTTTGCCTTAAAGTATAGATAGTTGTAGTTTTAAAATTAATACAAATAATAAAAATAGATTCCATCTTTAATAATTAAGCATGCAATACAATTTCAATTGGACAAACAGCCTTGTTTCCAGCCTGATTGAACTGAACAGAGCAGTCTTTTCTGAACATTGAGACACAATTCCACGGTCTGGAATAGTGATATAAAACTGCCACAGTCAAAGGTGTCTGTTTTGTTTCTACACTCAATTTAGCAGTGGACGGGGTAAAGACACTGAACTCCTCTCAGCGTGCATTCAAAACAGGCAATAGAATATGTTAAAAGCAAGATTATTAAGGTGAAACTGTTATTATTTATTAGAGAAAGTAATTACTGCTCCAGTATTTCATTACAGAAACAGCTTGCTGTCACTTACATTTAAACATTTATTCCAAATACATGAATGTTAATCAGGTGAGAAAGGATTTTAAACATTTTTATATGTATATTTCCTTTTAACTCCAAGCACATTTTAAAAATGTGTGCAGCGAATATAGTCATAGAGCACCTCTTAATTTACAGTATATCTCATTTTTGTTAATTGGAACATCATATACATGCTTTAATAATGGTAGCAAAAGGAAAGTGCTTGTTTTGAAAAGTATTATTTTTATGGTGCTCATCTAGTATGTAACATCGCTTATGCACAATGCAAAAATAAACAATTGTAATAAAAAGTTTTAACTATAGTATATCTGATAATTCCTAAACAAAAGTGTAACAGGCAAACAGTGTGTAAGATTCCTAGTGAATTAGGTATAAACAATTTGTTATGAATAAAATACATTTAATTTTTATCCAACAGCCCAGGATGTATTGCTGGAGACTAAGGTAGACGTTTGTATTGTTAAAATTCCCTGATTGATACCACAGACAGAAGCCTTACTGAGACAGGAAGTGTTTACCCAGACAGAGAGAAGTAAGATTAATCCAGTAAAACTGCCAAACAAGTGAACTGCTTTAGAAAATATATAAAGTATATTATATTATGGCTTTTCTGTGACACAAGCCCAGACTGAAGCAATCTCATAGAAAGAAACTCAAACTTCATATAGATCCTATAAGGTGAGACAAGGCCGTGTGCATAGGTTGATTGAAAGAGTAGTGTTGGACACGAGCAGGAATGTCAGAGTTCCCTGGATTGCTCTGGGTGAGACTGACCGAGGCTTGTCCAGGACCTCAGGTAGAGCAGGCCAGGATATTCTCCTGGGTGACATCTGTTGTGCTCTGTGTCCAGCAGCGTCCAGCACTGGAAACAGGCAGAGAGCAGCAGGCCAGGAACATAAGAACATCAGAAAGGGTACAGACGAGTGGAGGCCCCTCCGCCCACCCAGTCCGTTGGATCGTTAGTTGTTAATTGATACCAGGATCTCATCCAGATGTGTCTTGAAAGAATCCAGGGTATTAGCTTCAACAACAGTTGAAGGACAAGGGAAGTTTGTTCCACACTCCCACCGCCCTTTGCGTAAAGATGCACAAGTTGTTCTCAGTTTTAAGTGCACTTCCACATAATTTCCTCCCATTGCCTCAGGATTGTTTTTGTTAATTCTGAAGAAATCTGCTCGGCTGGTTTTGTCAGTGTCTTTGAGGATTTTGGATACGTGCATTAGGTCCACTCGTTATCTTCTCTGATGAAGGCTAAAATGGTTCAGCTCCTTAAACCCAGGAATGTACAGTCTGTGGTTTCTCTCTGTCTCTAGACTGATTCCAGAGCAGCAACATGTTTTCTGTAATGTTGTGATCTCAATTGTACATTCTGAATGAGACCTAACTAGTGTATTGCTCATTTTTAACATAACATCTCTTGATTTGAATTCTACACTTAAATATCCTAACCTTTTGTTCACCTTTTTATATATATTAACATTTTGTTTACCTTTTTATTGCTTCCTCGTGTTATCGGAAAGATGCACTGGATGGGTCATTAAAAACACCCAAATCTAGAGTAAGTAAAAAATAGTAAAAAGCTTGATTTCTACACCAGTGGGTTTAGTGTGGGTCACCTGGATATCAACCACTTGACTTTACAGGTGATGACACTCACCTATGTTACATCCTCTGTATTCCTTTACATCCCCGGGTGCTGTCTACCTCCTCTCTGTCTGGAGTTCGACCCAAAGAAGACCCGTCATTGCTTCCTCAGAGCTGAAGCTTGTCCAGAAAGACCTGCATTGGACCGGATGGAGACACTGGTTCTTGGTCCTCCTGGTCCTCAGCTAAAATTAATCCAAGAACTGAGTTACAGCTCATTTTGAATGTTTTTTTTTAAAAGAGATCGTCCGATGGAGTTGCTGAATCTAATCTTTTAAATGTTTCCTCATTTAAGTGGTGAAGAGGAGAAGTCCTTCGTTTAGAAGTTGTGGAATAAATCCTGTGCACTATCTGTGCTCCTACAGACTGCGCGCGCTCTGATCTGGTACACAAGCAGCTCTGGTGCCATCTAACGGCGAAACCGAGAACTACAGCTGATCACGGTAGAATGGCAGGCTCGCGCCGGAGTCACGAATATTTATAACACGCTCATAGACAGTGGCCCTATGACTGAAAGGAAGCTGTTTTATGTTATTTTTACTGCAGAACTAAAGCACATTGCTTTACAGGAGGGACCTACTGTAGTTAAGAGTAAAAAACATGTTCTGTTAATTGATTTTTCTCTTTAATTTCTAATAAATACTTGTTTTATTTACAAAGCAAAACTAATCCAGATTTAGTGATGAAATTACACCTTAGAGCAGGGGTGCGCAGTTCTGGTTCTGGAGAACACTGTATCTGGCAGCGGTCAATCCTGCTGAGCTCCTACTGGCCCATCTAAGCTGATACATGGCTTGATTGGAGCAGGATGGCAGCGTTCACCATCTGTGAAGGGAGGTTGTGTTAAAGAGACCATGGGCTGCCCCCAAGAACTGGATCTGAGCACCTCTGCCTTAAAGACAAAACACCATGATCTAGGAATTAAAAATATGTCACTGATTGTAGGAAATATTACATGTAAACTCTGCAACTTCATGAGTGTTTTCAAAGTGTTCAGAGTTTTCAAACCTCATTTTACAGCAATGACACAAATTTACCCTAATGCTTCTTGGCTGTAGTGCTTGTTTTAAAACCCATTTTTGATCATTATAATTTTAACCCATGATAACACTTAATCATTAGAAGCACGTCCACCGCCTACAGTACAGATGCTGTTTTTAAGTGAGTGAAAAAACTATTGCCCCGCATTTGAGGTCACAAGTGGAAACTATCAGAAAGTGCATATAAAATCAACAATGAGGGTATATCTTTACACAAAAGGTTGTGGAAGTCTGAAACAAGCTAATACCCTGCCTGAGATTCTTGGATAAATTAGCTACTAACTACAGAAACGGGCCAGACGAGTTAAATGGCTCATCTCGTTTGTAACCCTTCTTACGTTTCTATGTTAAGTGCTGGATGTGACCCCCTCTCAACGTGGGGCGGGTGATGTCTCAGAGAAGGAGGGCTCGAAGCCTGGAGCCGGGCCCCACTGTCCTCACATCGTTAACCGCTGCCTGTCACAAGACGGCTCTTCAATGGTGCCGCGACAGTCAGAGCGATGGCTTCTCCTGGCTCAGTGAACTTCAAAGAGAGCCCTTGAGAAGCCCCGATGAGCCGGGAGAGCGTGCGTGCCGGACAGTCTGGTCACAAGGGCTGGATCTGTCAACGCTGATGCAGGGACAGGTGCTGACTTACACCCCTGTCCTGACCTCCCTCACCAGCCTCACCTTCCAGCTACAGTTACAGGTTGAGTGAGAAAAACTCGTCCCTGCGGATCGCTGGGACCTTATTGTGTATTGAAGAGTTTGTTTTGCAATGTGATCCACCAACGTACAAACCTGCATATTAATACAGCTGCTGTTCATGTTGCAGGCAGGTTCATAACCATTAGGAAATACAGTATTTATCGACAAGATACTATTAACTGAGTACAAACATGAGTGCTCTGAGCAAAGTGAGCAAACGTGCTCACTGCTTCCTCGTGCTCTGTGCTCTCAGCTGTTGTGAGGCATCGCACAGAACCTCCACTGCTGATCAAGACACACAGAGACCAGCCAAGCAGGGACTAGAGGGTCCATGAGACCCAGGAAGGAGGGCAATGACCTCAGACTCAAAGCGTTAATCGTCTCTCGAGGACTCAAGCTTCTGAGACAATCAGTCCAAACAGTGACTGTCTGGAAATGAAAAAAAAAAAGATTTGTTCTTTTTACATTATTAGATTTTATATTTAGACATGACTGAAAAGTTTAAGAAAAATCTTGATGAAAATGAGAAAGACCCCTGGGGTTGTAAAAAAAATAACATGAAGGAATGTCAACAGGTAAACAGACAAAAGCCTTTCAGTAATGCTCTTACTTCTCAAGCGTTCACGAAGAGAAAATCTGAAACATACTGTGCTGTTCTACCGTTCTACTCTCCCCTCAGGAAAAGTCCTCTTGCCCTTTGGTGCTCCGTTGTTGGGGGGCAACCGTGTATTTAGTACAACACTCTTCTACACTTTCCTTTGTGGATTTTCCCCTATTGCGAACAAAAAAATGTCGCTTAGGTAGAGAGGTTTACTCAGGGTGAAAGTGCTCGCTTTTTCAGCTGTAACCGGATTTATTGGAAGTGATTTTTTTTTCTTTGTGGAAACCTTGCTGCCCCTACAAGGGGAAAATGTGCGCATGCTCGCAAGCTCAGTTTCTCCGTCTCTCACACTGGAGCGCACAGACACGTGACACCTCACCTTCCTGACATGGGGGGAGTCTGGGGAACCTGGGAACGGTTTATCCCAGGACCACCACAGATGCGAACTGCTGGGAAACGCTTCGGCACGGAGCAGGGATTACTGGGCTCCAGAGTCAAGAGGGAAAATGATGACAAGGAGAAAATACGGCACATTGCTGCACAAGAATATTCATTTTGTAACATATGTTACTGTGGGAATGGTAAATATTTGTTTTTGAGATCCCCCCAGCTCTGTTAGACGTTTTAAATCTGTTGGCCCCAGACTTCTGGGAGATGCTGAGGCAGCAGGGGCCTGATACTTTTTGGCACCTCTTCACAGAGTCACAGACAGAAAGTGTTTTTAATTATTTGAGCTGATCTGCTGAAATCATGTTACCTTTTCAGTGAGATATGTCTTCAGGTACTCTTTGATACAAGGCTGTGTTTGTCCCTACTGATAACATATACTCTATAGGTGCAAGGAAAGAGTTAAGGAGCACTGACTAGTTATTCTACAGCCTGTTTAATGCTGTTTAAAACATTTAAATCAGACTCCAAGGAAGACTCATCTCTGTCCAACCAAATGAATCAAGAAGATTCAGAACTGGATTTAACGCCATGAATTATCTTCAAACACCAAGACAAACAGGTTTGGCATCAGGAAATTTGAGATGTTGGTATGTGGATCTGCAGGAATCTTTGATTATAAGAAAGCATTGCTGGAAGCCACATTGGGACCCCTCAGGATAAAAAGTGCTACATACAGTAGATGCAAGAAATCATTATTATCAAATTAACTTTTGTATTTAACACATGCCATTGAATGAAACAACTAGTGAACTAGAGAAGTGAAAATGGATCCCAAGAGCAAAGCCTGTAGATCATTGTTTGCAATGTGCTCTCAGAAGAACTCACTCAGCCTGCAAAGGAAAGGATGGCTCAGATCCCAAGCAAGAGAGCAGAGACTGAAACAGCTGTGTGCTATATTACAGGGCAGAAGAGATACTGCGCTGGAGACCACGAACAGCCCAAACAAATCACCCCGACTGGTTTCGGAACAAACCCACGATGTTTGTTGGATGAAGCTGAAGAATCTTGGGAGTCTTCCCTCTGCAGAGGGCTGACAAAGACTGAAGGTGCTGAAAATATTACATCAACATATCTTGTGCTCAGCATGTATCTATTCATTTGCCACATGATTGCTGATGAATCATAAATGTCTTTCTTGCCATGAGATATTTTGTCGAGAGTTTTAGTCTGGAATTAAGAAGAGAAACCATGAAGCTTATAGCCCCAACTCTGCTAATAGCTGAGATTAAACCGTCAGTTATTGTGGGGCTGTGGTTCTCTAGGAACCCACATGTCAGCCTGCTCTTCGAGGAACGGGGAAAGACACAGATTAGAAGAGTTGAGCAGCGATCCTCGATCTGGAAAAGATCCAAATCAGAACATGAGACAGCTCTGTGGAGAAAGAAAGAAAAGATTAAAAAAACATCGCTTTCTTTAGGAGCAGAAATTCCCATTTGTTCTGTGGCTCCTGCTGCAGACCACACAGGCTCAGCCCCTGTGAGCAGACACACCTGTGTGGTCGCCCTGCCCCCTCTCAGTCGGGTTCCTGAGCTGCAGGAAGGAGAGCTGCTGTCTCCCCTCTGCTTTGAGCTGCAGGCCTCCTAGGGGACACTGGGAGGTCTCATGCTCTGCGATGCCCAGTCTCTCCTACCCTCCACAGGACAGTCACCCTCCTGCTGTGAGCTCTGCAATGCCCTACAATGAGTTTCATTTCTCTATTTCCCACATGTACAGGACTCAGGTGACTCAGGTCAGATTCAGTCCAAGTCGGTGCATTTGTGTATAGTAGTTCAGGTGGGTAGCTGCGTCAGCATGTGTAGGCTGCAAAGGAACAAGTAATAGTTTTATTCCATGCTGAAAATAGAAGAAAGGAAAAACTATATTTCGGCTGTGGAGCCTTCTTCACAGCCCAAATATTGTGTTTCCTTTCTTCTCTTTGCAGCATGGAATAAACCTATTACTTGTTCCTGTTACTTGTTGTATTTGTATATATATACACATGGAATGTATGTTTGCATGTTTGTGTATGAACTATCACTATACACACCTTTGCATATACACACACAGCAGTTATATGTATTATCAGTACTCTGTATTTGAAACCGGGTTATTCACTTATTTGAAGGGGATCGAATGTGGAGTTGCATTTGTGTGAGGCTGCAAAAGAACAAGTAGAGGTCAATTTCACACAGAAAAGCAGAATAAAGTAACACTTTGCACAATTTGCAACTTTCTTCAGAAGTGTGTCTTGCCTCTTTCTTCTTTTCATCTTGGAATTAACATCTATTTGTTTTTTTATTTACTCAGTTATTAAGATATAATAAACATTGCTACTGTTTTGTCTTCAAAAGCATTGATATATTCAACCCGGTGAATCAATCACAAAACAGAGAGCACAAGAGGGGATTATATGGAAATGTATTTAAATCCCAGAGTGTTTCTCGAAAAGAGTAGGGGTATAACCCCGGCATCCTGGCGAAATTTCCCATTGTTTTTTTACCAATCATGGCCCCCTAATAATCCCCATCTCTGAATTGGCTTCATCACTGTGTTCTCCTCCCCACTGACAGCTGGTGTGTGGTGAGTGTACTGGCACACTATGGCTGCCAGGTGGTGGAGGGGAGTCCCTATTACCTGTAAAGTGCTTTGAGTGGAGTGTACAGGAAGTACAAGTGTAAGTGTAAGGAGTTATTATTATTATTATTGAACCCATGGCTGCTGGACCGTCATACATCAAGCACTGTGTCCATGCTTGCACCTGGGGGGAAAGAGCAGGGAGGGTCTCAGTTAACAGCAACAGCTGTTTAGATCAAAACTTTGCTCTTAATGCTTAGCCCCATGTCAGAGAAACAACACATCAGTGTCACAGTCTGACAGAGATCTGAACAAACTAACGATTGTGAGTGTCTGCAATCTTCTCTGCTCTGCTGAGATTAAGTAACCAGAAGAAGCCACCCTGGGGAACAGGGGTGCAAGGTAATGTATACCCTGGATAAGGGTCCCAGTTCATTGCGGGGCACACAGAGACACACACTCACTCCAGGGTGAATTTTCCCAGAAGCCAATTAATTTACCCGTATGTCCTTGGTCTGTGGGATTCAAAAGGAGCCCCCAGAGGAAACCCTTGTGAACATGAGGAGAACATACAAACTCCACACAGATATCATCCCAGGTCCAGAATGAACCTAGGGGCCCCAGCACTGCGAGGCAGCAATGCTTACCACTTCACCTTTCCAACTTATGTTGGAAAACAGAATCATGATATCATGGCAAGAACACAGTTCTTTTTTGCTGTGGGGGATTTGCTTTTGAAATGATCTCTGAATTATTAATCCCAGTCACAGATGACCCAGGTGTGACAGCCTACTCCAGCATCATGAAGTCATGAAGCCTGTACTCCAGCATGTGCCCTTTTACACTGGGCAGCCCAAGGTCAGCAGCTCTGATTCAGGGGAGAACAAGGGGGCTCTGGGAGTAGGAGAAAGGAGACTCTGGTGCGAGAGGAGGAGTGAAACCCATGTGTGCTGGGTGAGGGGGTGCCAGGAGAGACCCTTGTTACAGGCAGCAGGGAGATCATGTGAGGAGAGCAAGCACAAGAGGGAGTCTCGTCAGTCTCAAAGAGGAGAGCAGCTGAGTCAGGCCAGCAGCAATGCACAGCCCACTCGCAGACAGGAGGAAGGGACACAAGACGATAGTTCTGAGGTGGATGGTGGATGGTGAGGTAGGTGTTATGCAGGACTCTTATAAAGCAGAAAAGAAACTGTCTAAGATTAGGAGAAGGGAAATGTGGTGAAAGAGCTTGCTGGGCGAATACATGGTGGTTTTTGGAGATGTCCATGTGAGAGAGGAGCAGTAAAGAATGAGGAAATTAGGGTTTGGGGTGAAGCTACAAAGCTACTATTTGTACTACAAAATGTAAATCTAAGAGGATTAACTGCTAGTTAAAAACAAAATGTCTAAAGTTTCTATTAATCACAATCAAATTGTGATTTAGCATAGTGAAGAAGAAGCACTGCGAGAAAAGCATAGATCAATACAAAATGTAAAAAATCTATAATAATACGATGCCCTCCAAACAATAATATTAGCAGATGACACTACAATCTTTTAAAACACTCAGATGTTACTGTGAAAATATTTATTCACAGCTTAATGATTTCAGTATACAATCAGAAAAATCCAAAGATTTTGTAGTTTAAACTGAATGAATTAAGAAAAATAAATTGAATTGTAAATAAAATTGAAAAATTAATAGTTTTCACTCGTGTTCAAAATTATATACATACTGTATACAATAAGTGAAATCTGATATACAGCAAATGACTGCACTAAAGCACCAAGGCAGTATTAGTTTATAACTTTTTCTAAATTTTAAGGTAATCATGAGCACAAAAGATAATATATTTACACATTAAAAACAGAAAAAGAAACAAAGAAGTTGTGAAACTGGACTATGCTGATTTGATTTGCTGAATCCCATCTAAAGCTGTACTTTGGAAACTTAAGAGGTTTTATCTTCCTGATTGATCACTAGTGTCCTCTTTCACACTCTTCATTGTGATCATTACTCTTGGACTGACTGGACCTCTCTGCAAACCAGGAGAATGCTGGTTTAAGTTCATTTGTAGACTTTTAACTGGGAAACCACCATTTTATCTTAATTTATTGCAGCTGTTATCTTCCAATCTGATATGTAGTAAGAACATAAACAAGGTTAGAAACAAGAGAAGGCCATTCAGTCCATCTAGCCCATTTCGTAGTTACTAGCTATTTGATCCAAGGATCTCATGTGGCCATTTCTTGAAAGAAACCCGGGTATCGTGTCCAACATCCGTCACGGCTGGGTAGCTTTTTCGATACTCCCACAAGCCTTCATGTAAGGAAGTGTCTCCTGATCTCGGTTGTGTCCTTTTCTATCAATATCATTGTATTCATTGTTCTTTTATTTCGTTCTCTCACTACTTGTCTCCTGTACTGTAGTGGTGTGAAGTCTCTCTCCTTGGCCAGATCATCACTGTAAAGGAGAATAATAATGCAGCCTAGGAAGAAGAGAAGCACTTGTTCGTACAGCAGGCTTCCTGTAAGATTGAGAGCTCCATGTGAAAGGACTCGGATATCTAAAACAGAGAAATACAATGTACTACATACAGTACATACAGAGCTCAGCCCCTGTCTGCTGCACAAAGGTCACTGTCTCGCAACACTCTGCTGTCTCCTTACTAACCCCTGCTGTTTGGGGGATCAGAGTCTGTTTCAGCAGTGTGCCTGCAAAATCAAAGAATGCTTCTCAGCTGAATTATGTGCACTGTGGCAATCACATATCATGTGAATATACATGCTACAGTACATTACCATGGATTCCTATGGCTTTTTGTTTTCAGAAGAAACTATTTCATGTCCTGAGCATTAGTGTTATTAACTGTCTTTGTTGTTTGTTCAAAGAATTCTAAGATGGTTAAGACTCTCCCTTTCCTAATATATGTCAGTTGACTCTGTCAATGCCATTTTCCAGGTATTTTTTAACTCTGTTTGTCATTTTCAAAACATCCATTACATTCCCAAACCAGCCTCCTGTTCGTTCTGAGTGTTGGAAAACCTCTGTCATACCCTGGCGGGTGCGAGCCAAAGACAGTGCTGTAGTTTTCACACCCCAGGGCATCAGTCTTCACAGAGCCCTTCAGACTGTTTAAACACGTTCAGCTTTCCTTTGTCAGAAAAGGAAAGCTGGAGCAAGCAAAAGAGCTCATGACTGCAACAACTGTCGTAAGAATTAAAAGTAAAAAATAATTCTGAAGTAAAATCAACAAAATCCTTCAATTCTGAAATTTGACCAAACAGACACCTCTATACAGAGGTCTAGTAACAAAGTAACAAACACTTTTAAAAAGTATGACAGATTGCAAGATGAAAGGAGAGAAAATGTATGCGCTAAGTGCTTTTATAGTGTATACACACCCTGCGTGCTACAATTACCTCTTTGTTATTTTTTCAATTGACAGTAAGTAGATGATAAAGTCTGTAAATGACACGGTACTGCCCGATGTGTGTGTTACTATATTTGTAGCTCCTGAGAAACAGGCTTGGTGAGGCATTCCTCAGAAGGCGAATTACTTTTTTTTCATAACCTAAATAACATCTTCTGAAAAATCTAAAAGTGATTAAACTGCTTGTTTGTGTTGACTTTCACCTGGTGTGGAGATTCAAACTGCAACAATAGAATGAGAGTCAATGGGAGTCCCCACTGGTACAGAAATACAAATGTGTTTTTTTCTGGGAGGGGTGGAGAAAGCTCTTGAGCTGCATATGAAAGCTCCCTCCTCAAGGTGTTTCTATTCAGCTTTAAACAAGCTCTGCAACCCCTAATTGAAGTCTGACTCACGCCGATTACGGGCCTTGGCCACATGTCATAATTTAAGAAGCAAAGTAATAATTTGTGAACAAAGAGTGTTTGGCTGCACTCTATGAGAACAGAGCGCTGGAGAAAGCTGCCTTTCAGCGCCCACCCCCGAAGAAAATACACGCTAGCTCCTGCAGTCACAACCCATGATTATTGTTACAGCCCTGTCTTTTTTTAATAATAATTCAGGCTACGCTCACATACTTTATGGTGGTAGTGGCTTCCACACGCTGGCACAGCGCGACACTGCCAACCTGTTGTCGGAGCCTTAGAGACTGAAACGGTCTATTGTGATGTGTTGGGCTGCCCTGGCGCATGGATGGAGGCTCTGATCGGAGTGTCTGTGGGAACGGCTGGTGCTGAAACAGGGGAAAGACATGTGCATGGAAGGCAAGAGTGTATACTATGCATTGGCAGAGGTTATGCGGTGTAAGGTCAAAGGACCAATCCTTAACAATAAGCCCTGGAGTAGTGGAAGTGGTGTTGGCAGTGCTGGCAGTCTCCTGGCCCAGACCTGCGGAACGGAGCACAACTCCGACTGTGTCCTCAGGTGATCCGGCGGGCAGAGAGAGGCATGATTGATGTCACCGCACTGACGGATCGAGCCCCTGGGCACTGGAAGATGAGAAATGGCTTTTCAACGAGTCTGAGGAAATTGTTAGATAAACAAACAGGCACACAGGTATTTTACAAGCTGTGCTTCTCCTGGTGTGCTGGACACATTCCAGAGAGCATGGAAGCTCAGGGATGCCATGGCTCTGCAGGGACTGCTGGAGGCTGTTTTTCCTCACAAGAGTTTGGAAACCGGCACTCTTACTCTGCAAAACGATTTCTTTCAGAATGCAACGTTTTGGTTTCAGTGCCCTATTTACTGAGATAAAAAATTCCCCATCAAGTTCTTTAACCCTTTACTGTGCAGCTTCTCGATTTGTCAAGTGAAGAGGATGCCCTGGCACTGTGGCTTGTAATCAATCTCTTGACACCTTCCTAATGGAGTCTCTGTGCCGCAGTGTTTGTACGTATCCAGGGTGCTCTCTCATTAGTCATGGCTCCTGCTGAAAAGCCCAGACATGTCGTTCTCTCTAATGCTCTGGGAGCTTTTGGAATCAGAGAGAGCCTGCAGCTCTTGATGACAGTCGGACTTTAATCAAACCTGCCTGCTGAAGGAGTTTTATGTGACTCCCGTTGTTTAAAGATGCAACACAGAGATGTTGTTGTTTCTGTGAAAAATGAGGGATGTACAGTAGGTTTTTTTTTCTCAGGGTGCAATTGAAAAGATTGGACAGCACAACTATTTATGTAGCTGGCTATGGTACTTTCTTATTTAATAAACACATGCATATAACTTTCAGGCAACATTAACAGTTTTGCACATAGTGGTGACAAAATTAATTTGATCATGTCTGTTTAGAGTTGATAATAAAGTACCTGTACATGGAGCTGTGATTATAGCACAGTATTATACAAAGGTATCAATAAATCTCTGTGCCTCCCTGTCTTCTCTTTGTTCTCTCACTCACTCTATCTCTGCCTTCAGACTGTTTGTACAAGGGGATGTTTTCTTCTTTTGCTGCATTTCTCCTTCCTTTCATGCCCAGCTCCCTCCGACGCGTTAGTGTCGCTGCCTCTGTGGGAATTTCCCATTTACTGCCACTATTCGGTCATTTGCAGCTGCTGTCTTAAGAAGAAAAAGAAAAGATTATTCAAGCTATTTTGTCCATTTAGTAGTTAGTAGCTAATTGACATAAGGATCTCATCCAGCTGTTTCTAGAAAGAAAAGAAGCCTGGATTTTAAAAGCTTAGGAAGCCAGTGGTTGTAATCAATTCCCCTGTCCAGAAGAAATCTGTGTGAATCTGAGCTCTCCAGCCCTGCAGGGCAAGCACTGCCTAAATTTCCACAGGATACTGTTTGTGCAGAAGACCTTAGGCCTCTCTCAAGACTGGAAGTTTCATCAAGTTGTTGGCCAAACCACAAGACACATGATGAGATTGTAGGTGTATGTCTTACATGCTGTTCAACCCAACTGGTACTTGTGCAACTGACCCTGTTGCTGAAATTCACTTAAATAATTAAAAATGAGCTTAAAAAACACACTTACCACGCTAGGTTGCATTCTGCTCCACCCCCCATGTCACAAATTAAAAAAAAACAGACCAGACACACAAGTGCACACATAGAGGATCACATAGGCCCTGATGAGAACATTTGAAAGGTTCCAAACAAATGTCATCTACATAGCCCATCTTGTTTTTATAAATACAAAGATCTTATCCAGTCATTTCTGGAAGGCTGCTTCAACAGTAAGGCTAGGCAGTTTATTCCAGATTGTTGCATCCTTTTGTGTGCAGAAGTTTCTTGTGTTTTAAATCCTCAGCAAGCTACTTTATACTTTTTCACTTGCATTCTGAGGGCCTTGGTTCACTCCTGGAAAAAACCTGCTGCACCTTTCAAAATCTTGAGCACAAGTACAAATACCAGGCCCCCTGACAGTCTCCTCTGTGCAAGACTAAAGACATTCAGTTCCTTTATCTTGTCTGTGGTAGATGCTTTTTTCAACCGATTCAAGAGGAGAGATTTCTTTTTATAATACAGTCACCACAATTATATGCAGGTTCTTACCAAAGCGTTGTATAATTTAAACCTAACTTCCCTTCACCTGAATGCCATACTTTTCACTGTATATCCTAAAATTCTGTTTACCTTTTTATTGCTTTACCACATTGTCTGGATGATGCGTTAAATTAACAACATTTAGGAAAATCAGAAGAAACTGGAAGAGCTGTATGCAATTCGGGCGGCACGGTGACACAGTGGTTAACCTTGCTGGTTTGCAGTGATGGAGCCCTGTGTTCAGGTGCTGACTGTGATGCTGGGATGCAGGTTGTGTGGAGTTTGTATGTTCTCCCCATGCTTATGTTGGTTTTCCCTGGGTGTTACGGTTTCTTCCGAAGGCCCAAAAACATACTGGGAGGTTAATTGGCTTCTGTGAAAATTGGCCCTGGTTAAGAACATGTGTAGACCTGTGTCTGTGTGTGTCATGTGATGGACTGGCATCCTGTCCACACTGTATCTGTATTTATGATCTTGTTGAAAAGTATAATTTTCAATAATTTCTTATCAGTGTTTCTTGTCACTCTAATCCTGGTCCTGCAGGTGGCGCTCTGTCTGCATGCTTTCTAGGTCTCTTTAAAGCTGGATCTGAAGAGCTGCAGGAAGGTGTTTGATTGGTCCAGTTAAGCCACTAACCAGCTGGAAACCCACAGAGACACACGGGCCTCCTGTACCAGAACTGGCCACATGTGGTTTAAATTAACCGCAGACAGATTTCTCCAGTTATAACTGAATTGCATACTGTATTACACCCACATTGTAGAAGTGTTTCTATAAAATAATTGATTATGTTAAAAGCGATTTTTTTATCGTTCTTGAAGTTGTGAAGCCATTGTCAGTGGCTGACGGTAGTCTACTAACACATTACACTGCAGAAGTGAAAAAGGATTTTGAACAAAGAGTACAAAGAGTAGCTATGTGCATTAGTTAAAGAAGACTGGTCACATTGAGACAGTAATATGAACTGAACTCTGAAGCACATAAGAGGAAGCCATTTATCTAGCTGGTATGAATGCCAGGAGCAGAGGTTCCCATTCAGCTGTTTCCTGAAAGAAGATGGGGCATCAGTTCCATTAACAGGGCTGTGAACCTTGTTCCAGTCCCCCACAACTCTTTGTGTAAAGACATACTTCCTATTTTCAGTTTTAGCAGCATGACCCCACATAGTTTATACTGTAATTTCCTTTTGTCATGAGAATAGGCAGTAACTAACAGGTGGTTGATCAGAACATGTCCTGCTAGGTAGAGGAGTCAGCCGCTGTCTGCTGTCTGTTTTGCTTAGCTTCGGATGAATTTTTAGGCCATTTTTTCTATAATTTTTCTAGAATTCATTTAAATTGGCTTTCTAATGTTGCAGAGTTTAATGATTCAAAAGTATCCATGTGTTCATTTGCTTTCATTTCCACAGCTTGTTGCGGATGAATTCAGTTCAGCAATCAAAGGCTGAGGACTGCTTTCCATGAGCTGTTCTGCCAGCGATTTCGTCGAGTGTCATCAGAACAATGAACCAGGAGCCCAGCCTCCATCCCCAGATCACTGTTTACCTGTGCGTGTGATTACAGGGCTCCAGAGCACAGTGTAGCAGTGAGCTGCGAGTCTCACACGCAGGTAAACAGCGGCCAGACCCTCTCACAACCAGCAATCAGGTTCCTGGTACTGTACTTCATAACCCATCATTGTAGAGAATTATCCCTGTAAATCTGTCCCAGCTCAATCTAATATCAGCCCTCCATGAGCTGCTTTCCTGCTTTCATCAGATCTCTCATTAACAATCTCTAATGCTTATTATTGTGTTTCATTTAATTATCTTTAATGTTTGTAAGGCATGGGATTTTTTAATGAATATGGCACTCATAATGAGCATTACTGAAAATTAGTCTCATACGTTTGGTGGCCTTTCTGTTTTTCTTCTTACAAAGAATGATCCATTCCTCAGTTTCCAGTCTGCTTTTCTGCCATTCAGCCTGTTTGGGAGTTAGTAGAAAATGTATCTAATTACCTAAAAGAAGGATCTCATCCAGCCATTTCTCGAAAGAAGCCAGAGTATCACCTTCAGCTATATGAGAATAACTGGTTTCTGTTCTCCCACAGCCTTTCGTGTCAAGAAGTGCCTGGTCTTCTCAGTTTTAAATAGTTTAGTTTTAATTAAACTAACCTACCAAATGTTTCTTCCAGAGCCTTGCAAATGTATTCAGTCCCTTTGCATAGTTTTCATTCTGCTGCTTTAAACGTACTCCACAAATTCAAAGCCAAAAAAAACCCAAATTATTGTGAAAGAAAAATGGAAAACACATGATTGCATAAGTATTCAAAACCTTTGCTGTTGACTAACCTAAATTAATTTCAATGCACAATTAGTTGAGTGGCATCTGTCTGTGTGCAATTATAGTGGTTCACATGATTTCAGAATAAATATAGTGTACTGTATACAGTATGTCTCTGTGGAGCTGTGGTAGCTCAGATGGCAAGGGTGTCTAGCTCCTGACTGAAAGGTCCCAGGTTCAATGCCAGGTAGTGGCAAGCAATGTAGCTTGCTCTAAGTCCTTCCAGACAGCTCCCAGGTCCATTCAGCCTGCTTTCCAAATGAGTACCCGGGGTTAATCCTTTTTGGGATAATAGGCCAGCTGGTGCATGATCCTACCCACATCACCTCAACCTCTAGTGTTGGATGGGCCTTTATGGCCTGAAAAGGGGACCTAACCTACCTATACTGTATGTCTCTGACATGCCCCTCAGAGGCAAAGATTGAACCATGATTTAAGATACTATGGGGATGCAGGGACTGGACTGGACAGCTTGTCAGGATGGAAGGAAAAATGCAAAGAGCAAAGAACAGGAAAATGCTAGAGGAAATCTTGTTAAAAAAAGCCTTAAAACTGGGGTGAAAATTTGCCTTTTAGCACAACAATGAACCAAAGCACAAGACCAAAGCACTGGAGTGGCTTAAGAATAAGAAAATAATGCTAATCGAAGCCCTTACTTGAATCCCCTTCGGGATTTGTAGAAGAACATGAAAACTATTGTCCATAAGCAATCCACAAGAAACTAGAGAGAGCCTGAGAAAATCTGCAGAGAAAAATGAGAAAAAATGTAATCAAGTCAGTCTGTGAATTTGGTAGAGACTTCGCAAAAAAAATTGTGGCTGTATTTCTGTTAGAGATGGTTGCACCAAATATTATATACTACTAATTCAGTTAACAAATTTTAGTTTTCGCTCAGATTTACTGTAATGCATCTTACCTTGGAACTGTTCAGTCTAAGCCTTCAGGTTTTGAATAAAATATTAAAAATGAATGTGTTTTATTTTGTAATTTCACAAAATGGGGACCCCATAGAAAAGGTGAGAGCGTTTTTGCAATGCTGTGCATGCACTGTACTTGTATAGAACGCTTCTGAAATAAAGATCATTCTAGGAACATGTACAGGAGCTCTGCTCCTCTGTGTGCATGACAGGCCCCCATCCTCACAGTCTCCAGACCATTCCTGTTCACATCCTCAGAGCCTCCTGGTCTGTGGATCCATAACCGATCATTTGAATTCATTAGAACTGACCAGCTAATACGGCACCAGCTCCTCTCCCTTTGTGAAAACAGACTGCTGGACCATATACTTGTTATTGCCATGACAACATTAGACAGGTTTTACCGAAGCAACGATACATTCACAGAGGAAGAAGTAAAGTCGGTAGAAATACGACCGGAAATAAATACAGGTCTGACAGACTTTGAGTACTCTTCAGCCTGAGCAGAGCCGTTCAAGGAGTCATGAACAAAAATAGGCGAACTGTTTTCTGAATAGCACTTAAACAGAAATAATAGATTTGTACTGCTGCACCACTGATAGTCTCTAAAAGACTCCTTGCTTGTTTGTAACACCACTGAGAATTGCAGGCAAGCGCATTGTAAACACACAACAGGATGAAAGGATGAGCAAGAAGACAGAAGAAAAGTTGTACTTATGTCTGTCACTGCTTTGTTAATTTAATGAGGGAGTTTTCTTAATCAACAACTTCAATGTGCAAAATCAAGAAAACTGCTAACTGCTATTTCAAACACAGGTTTGCAGGGGAGCTGGAGTCTATCCAGGCAAGCAACAGGCACAAGGCATGATACACACTGGACAGGACATTGCTTAGGGTACACACAGACACACGGGAAATACTGTATAAGAGACACACAACTGATTAAAAGAAGCAATCAAACGTTTATGCATGTCAAACTTTGTTACAAAGTCAGGCTATTGGTTAAAAAATTTGAAACCTCAATAATTGGTATTCATTAAATCCAACTGTACAGTTTCACAGCCATTAGCCTGTGAGAAATCAGCCCATCACAGGAGGCAACTGCGAGAAGGCGGTTGATCCAAGTTTAGACCAGGACAGGGGTCTCTCTGCACCTCACAGTGCCCTGCACGATGCAGGGATTACAAAGCTGTCACAGCTAAGGTGTCACTGTGGGTCTGTCTGCTCCGGCAGGCAGGAAGAAGTGTGATTCACTGGATTGTCTGCAGTCTGTGGAAAGTTTGAACAAGACAAAGCTTATGAAGGTGATCGTGTGGATAGGGATTGCTTTCTGTTTGCGATCACTAGCACTATTGATTGGACCATAGGAAGAAAAGTGATTCACTAACAGAAAGAGGACTGAGGTGTGAGTGCACTGACCTGAAACCAGCTGATGTGTGTTGACAAGTCTTGATGTCTAGATGGAGTCGTTGTCTCAGGCCTAAGGGCATTCTGTCTAACACATGATCACTCAAACTCAGACAGGCTCCCACACTGTCAGAGAGGAATAGCACTGACCCCCGTTTGCTCTGTGGCTCCCCGGAAGCAGGTTACTCTGACAGGAAAGGACATAGTTTTAAAACCCAGAAGACACCATGCTATTGTCAGAATTCCCTGCTGTACTCTCATCTGTTTTTATTTATTACTAGGCTAGTACAGTGAATCTTTAATGCTACACACCAACACGTTCAGTTTCTGTCAAAGGTGAACCATGATACTATAACTAATTAACTGCTCTGACATGGCTGTAATAATTCCAGACATACCCTATAGGTTGGAATGGGAATGAGTATGGACCAAGCAGATCACATAGTTCCTTTGTTTCCCCACCACAGCAAAATGGTGAAGCAATGAGCAGCACAAACTTAAAATGCACCCATTTATTTGTAATACTAATGCATTAATACACAAGCAATTATTTACATTGTTTTACAAGGAGTCCAGGCCTTTTACAATCCAATGCTACACTCAAAGATGGCCAAGTTTAGGACAAACCAACTGAGACACAACATCTTAGTGAGATAATGCTGCTCTCTGGTGAACAATTAAGAGAACAGTTTCAGGCTCTTCCTGGTGGATACAAAAGGAAATAAATATTCCCTCAAATATATAAAAAACAACCCTTTGCACCTATATTTAATTCTGGTGTCAAGTTCAAAAGCTCAAAAATACCCGTTATGTTCTGGTTCACGAAGAGTAGCTAAATTGCTAGAGATTCATTGGCAAGAAGGTGGAAATCACTCACTATGTCTTGCTGCAGATGAATGAAGACAGATCAATGGCAGACCATTCATCTGATATACCAACCTAGTCTCCTCTCGCTCTCCTCTGAGCCTGTAATTTTGTTGCCTTGTTTAGTCATCCTCCACAGAGGTCTCTGCTCCACTGCACCTCCACCTCCAAGGGAAGAGGTTCTGCCTATGAGGTCAGGGCTGGCTGACAAACACTTTTCATTCCTGAAATGAGTGGAGTTCCACAAGGAACTACATTAGGTCTCCTGGTCAACTGCCACTGACCTCTTATACCATCCCGATGCCCCAGGAGAGATATAGAGACATATTTCCTCATGGTGGATAGTTGCAGAGACACTAAACAACCCTCCCTGACGTGGGCCTTCGCAAACTGCACAGCTATCTGCACGTGGTTGGGCCACACTGGCCTGAGGACACCTCTGTGTGCCCTTCTTGATTACTGGCTGTCCTTGTTAGATGGCAAGTGTTGAAATGGGTGTATCTTAATCCACATAAGTGTATAACCAGTACACCCTCCAGAACACAACAATACTATGAAATCAGAAATGAAGGTTGCTAGACCAGGTTGATGTAGGAACTTCCACCACACAGGCCAGAAGGTACAACTAGGAGTCCAAAGACTGAAATGAAAATGAAAGAAATAGTTGGTAGTGGTTAGTTGTTGCTTTCTATAGCAAGATCTATAGGTGATTATGTAAATCTACCCATAAGCAGAGCTGCTTGTTTTAACCTGGTGCTTACAAACATAGCAACAAGACAATGTGGTAAAATGGAAATGTAATTTTAACATTACATAAAGATTGAGACCTACCTGTACAGAAAACATGGAGTACTGGTAAGGAGAGAAACTTCGGGCTGTGTAGGATAATGAGTGGAGCTCCAGAAGGAACTGCATTGGGTCTCCAGTTTTTCCTAACACATACCAATAACCCAGACTCTGGGAATAAATCAACATGTGTAATCTGATGATAAGATAAGATCCCTTTATTGGCCATATACAATTTCTTGTATTAGAAGTTTGTCTTTTCAGATACCCCAACTTGCTCTCCATGAGACACACAGACAGGGAAAGATTATACAACACCCCTGGAGCAGTTCGGGTTAAGGGCCTTGCTCAGGGGCCCAACAGAGTAGGATTTCTCTGCCGGCCACAGGATATGAACCGGCAGCCTTCCAGCCACAGAGCCTCCACACTGCCCAATGATACAGATGTGCAAGGAGCAGCAAACACACAAGAAGCAGCAAAGGAAAAACCAGAATGCCTCAGACATTATCCATGACAGGTCAGTGACATTTGGTGCTGACAGGTTCACACAGTTACATGCAGTTAGTTGAACTGTATGCTTTACAATATCAGATAGGTGCCATTGGAGATAATTTCAGAGCCTTTTTCTACAGATAATGTGAAAAAAGCCAAGATCATTATATTATAAATAATGAAAAGGAAGAATCTAATGGAGGCAAATTGTAATATACCGTAATTACTCAAAGCTCTAGTAAAACCCCAACTAGTATTCTGTGCTATGCTCTTGATGGGCACAAATAGAAATGAAGAGAGGATACATTTATAACAGTGAGTAGAGTTAGACTGTGGAACAGTGCTGGTCTTTGGATGCAGGGGACACACCTGTCTCTGGCTGTGAGGCGAGTGAAATGGGAGGTGCCTGATAAAGAAGTTAAACACATCCTGGCTGGGGAAAAACTACACAGCTGACCACACTTTTTGAGCTAGAAACACTTCTTTACCGCAGAGACAATTGAGTCTGGAATAACCAGACTACCTAGCATTTCTGTAGCTGATTCTCAGGAATTCTTCAGGAAATTTCTTGATGAGATACAAGGACCAATCAGCTGCCAGCCAGCAAAAATCCAAATAAGTAAACTGTTGTGTTTTTATACAAAGGGGATATTTAAGCATTGCTGTGGTACACTCTGCATTGTCGGTTGCTCCTGGACACTGAGCTCCACTGTAGTATAACAGAAGGACCACACACAGACTGAGCAGCATCCCACTTCAACTAACAATCACAGTTTGCTATTATTACTAAAATGGAATGGTACTGTTTTAAATGGTACTGGTGACCTACCAAAATGTATTAACAATATAGATATACAATGGGTTGGAAGAGACAAACTGGAGCTGAACGAAAATTCCTTTCGTATTCTGAAAAGAATATAGGCATCCCGTGCCACCGGCCCCAACTGATTAGGATAAAGATCACATTTTCGCGCAAAACGAGAGGAAAAAGTTTTTTTTTTTTAAATGTCTTGCTCCCTCTAGTGTTCATCTTTAGTATCTCTCGCACTTCTTTTGCGTCAGTAAAGAGTATCTTTATTTGTTGACATAATTGGAAATATTTTCGCAGTGACAATCATACATAAAAAATCTATAATTTATGCAAGTATATCACAGACAATCACTAATTCCAGAACCCTTTTAACTGTTACTTCATTATGCATTTTGCAACACAATTGATATGCGCATAATTGCGCGTTTTTTTCCTGATAATGTTCCTTTCAACATACTGGATATTCGTGGCATACATTAATTATGGCTACAGTATTTAAAATAATTATTGTTAATAACTATAATTATGGTTAATAATTCTAAAAAGAACGTCGTATATCCTGAAGACAATGAATACGTTCTGTTAGATTCAAACTAGGTGAAGACGCAATGCCTGCTAATTGTGGTTTAAAAGGATGTCACTGTAAAAACTGTAAATGTGGAAAACCTATGATACTATACAGTGAAAAATAAGTTCTTCCCAAAGATCTGAGGGACACGGGATTAGAGGATTAAAAAGTATGGGTAAAATAAGTACTTTTTCAAATTTATCTTTCATCACCCTTTTCCTTAGATTAATCAAATTAAACTTTTTATCTATGTATATAACAAGTAAAGGTCCAAACATTTATGGAAATGGCCACGTGTTCTTTTTTGGGATATAATTTAATTTTGGGTGGTGACGTTAAGCTCTTTTAATTGTTTACTCTTTTACGTCTTTCAGTTTTTTACCGTCTTCACACTGACAGTACAGTGTGTCTACTATAACGCTAGGTGGCACTGTAATCCTGCTCTAACTGCAAAATAGCTCAGAAAAAGTCTTTTTGTTGTTGATGTTGGACAGTATCGATATTCCTGGAAGATTAGAGTTGTTTGAATATTAATATTAAAGTAATTGCACTAGTGCATGTTGAGCCCCAATACTCTAGTAATCATACATTTCCATTCTCCTAGTCTACTGCTAGTATCAGTCTGCTTTTCTTTCTTCTTTCTCAGGTTTGCATTTCTGTCACTGACAGGTCCTTGCGATCTGGTCTTATGTTTGTAGGCTGATGGCTGCTGCTATCATATTTGTGTTAAAAAGCTGGGTGTGTACCAATACATATTTCACCAGCATCTTTACCATCTTACTTCCATCCATCAGTTTTCTAATTTCTAATTCCATCACAGAACAGGCACACAGACACAAACATAACCACTACAGGGTCAGTTTCCCAATTAACCCACCAGGATGTCTTGGCACTTTGGGAGGAAACTGGAGCACCTGGAGAAAACCCACACAAACATGGGGAAAACATACACACAGATAGCACCTAGGAACCGAACCCGGGCCCCAGCTCTACAAGGCAGCAATGCTAACCATTGTGCCAACATGCCTCCCTGTCTTACTTCTTGCTTTGTATACTTTCCTTTCTTTTAGAAATTCTGCAGCAGGCTGTTGCAGCTCAATGATACTCTTTTCTTCTGGACAGGAAAAAAAGAGCAGCTTTTTAACATGTCAGTCATAAATTAAATTAGAATCAATGAAAAGCTTATGGAAAATGATCTAGGATTATTTGGGCTTCC
The DNA here is from genome assembly GCF_055471065.1 of Atractosteus spatula. Classification (NCBI taxonomy): domain Eukaryota; kingdom Metazoa; phylum Chordata; class Actinopteri; order Semionotiformes; family Lepisosteidae; genus Atractosteus; species Atractosteus spatula. The sequence goes on from NC_142706.1 coordinate 50,191,359, forward strand.
CATCATAGGTCTCTCACATGAGTATAATCCAGCTCTTATTCTTGACACCTTCTCAGCTTGCAAAAGACCGGGCTCCACACAACAAGCAAGCGAGCACCACGTCTGTAGAACTCACTGCCCAGATCCAGTTCCAGATACAGAGCTCTGTAAATGTTGACATTCCTAAAAGCTGTTCTCTTTAGCTTGTAATGTGTCTTGTAGTTGTACTGTGGGTTACTGGGGTCAATCTGCCGTGCAATAATAAGAACTTGCAGACAGAGTAACCAGCTGTCTGTAGCAGCTACAGATCCTATAGAAAAGCAACAGCAGGAGGTGCAGATAAGTGGGCTACAAGCAACCTCTGCAGTTTCCTGCAGTGTCATCCTCTGCTCCTCTCCCATGGTTTTACTAGTAAGCTGTTACATTGCCAAGCAATGCCCAGCTCATCCAGGCCACAATGTCTCTTGTCCAGAGCCTTCCTCAGTGCTGCACATCATCCTCAGCAAGCCTGGCAAGCTATTTACCACAAGGCCACCTGTCCAGCTCCTGCATCGCCCCTCAGTAATTAGTTCTGAGGTCTAATTACTCATTCAGAGCAGCTGTATTTCACTCAACAGGTTCTTTTAATTAACAGCTGGCCATCCTGACAAGAAAGTGTCTCACTTTTCTTTGAAAAGGCACCATGTACTAAATATCAATTCACAGTCCACGTAGGTAGCTGTGTCAGCATGTGTTGGCTACAAAGTAACAGGCAAAGGTTTATTCCATGCTGAAAGGACAAGAAAAGAGACAACATTTCCACACCTAAAGAAGGCTCCACAGCCAAAATGTTGTGTCTCTTTTCTTTTCCTTTCAGCATCAATTCATGGTTACTTGGTGCCCTTTTAAAGGGCATAAAAAAATGCTTGAGATTTTGTTGTGTGCAAAGATGTGTTGAATGTCATTTGAGAGAATGGAGACCAGTGCCAGTTCCATGTCCTCTATGGTCACTGCCTTCTCTGACGTCTCTCTTTTCAATTAGGAAATACCACACAGCAATTCCAATGCAGTAATTTCACACCAGAGCCACAGTAATATGAACATTCTTTCAGTGATACAGCAGTACAATTCCAGTATTATACTCTTGATTTACCAGTTCTTAAGGCAAAATATTCTACTAATTGAGGCTTTTGCTGACCTCTCCAGCCATGGGCATTGTCAGAGTTTTATTCATGAGATGATCAGCGGCGGTGGTTGTCATTTCGTTTGAGATAACTACACATGTAAGTTATTGACCTTGACTGCGACCACATCCAGCAACTTCATCTGCCTGCTCCCCTGTTCCCTGTTGTCTCCAGCTGCTGCTGTTTCCTCACAGTCTGCTGTGCAATGACGTCATCAATTCACAAATCAATTCAGTGGTTATCATTTTCCATGCCCACTCACATTTGTATTAATGAGCTGCTGCAATTGTTACCACACTAATTAATGCAAACTAATTTAACATTTTGCATAAATAGCAAGTAGCATAGGTCCTCATGTGAGACTATCAGGAAAGGCTGGATAAGATCCTTGGATCAATTAGCAGTCAAATGAGTAGGAGGGGGAGAAAGGTCTCTTCTTGCTTTCCTATACTTTCCTATACTCTTCTGCAACCATCCTCAGGACTGTTAACACACATTTGTCTAACACACTGCATTGAGGCACAGTCTTCTGCCATTGCAATCTACTTCTTAAGCACTGATCTTCAGAAAAGGAAAAAACTAAATAAGCAAACTCCTCCTTTTGGAGGTGTTACCAAGAAGAGCAGCAGGATTTCGATTTCTATCCACAGAGTTATACTTCCAATAATTCCTGCTTACCCAGTTCAGTAAAAGGACAGGGGAATATCCGGGTTACCCTCTGCCTGGAAGGTTCACATTCAAAATCCTGCAGATCTCTGATCACGTGTCAGAATGCACTGCCTGCAAGGTAGAATCTCCCTCTCAGACAAATAGACAGAAATCCTCACTATCACCAAGGTGTTATCTCCTTCATGACAGTCAGCTTTCAAGCTCTTTCCTTATTCTCTGTTTCTCTGTACCTGTCTCTCCAGCCTCTCTACTTGCACATGGTTCAATTGAGTTTAATCATGCTTTACAACCATGACTAAAAATCTAACTGCAAAGTCAATGGTATAGATTTGTGTTTGAGATAAATGTAATGCATTGAATTTACTATCCTGTATCACACAGAAATACACAGCCTCAGTAATTTACCAAAGGACTGTGTGAGGGGAGTGTGATGGACTTATTATATTGAAGTATCAGACCTGAACGAGGTGAGATTTGCTTACAGGACAGCTGTCACACCAACTGAACTACTTGGTGCACCTGTTTTGTACAGTTAATATAATATTTTAATTTCTCTGAAACCATAGACTCTGAAAAACATTGAGGATTAAATCACCCTTGAATTTTGTGTTTAAAACATTTAGAATTATTTCTGTCAGAGATCCTGCCTACACTGTAAGTGTATTTTAAAAAAGGAATTCTTGGTCTGCATTTCTCCTATATTAATAATAACATTATTAGGACATGTTTAAAGCACTGAAATGTACGGATTTGAGTAATGCCCATTAGAGTTTTCCACCCCCGAAGAAAAGAAATGTAGCTTTTGGACTGAATAATTAATGCTGTTCACTCCAATAATTAAAAGCTTAGATTTGAAACAAGCATCACAGATATCTCAGAGAAACAAAGGGAAGTAATTAGCTATTTCATGAACAAACCGGGCTGATCAGAGCAGCACAACTGGCGAAGTGTGCTGGGACTGGGCAGTCTCAGTCTGGAGACTAGTCTCAGTCGTTGGCCAGGTTATTGGAAGCTCGTTGTGCTTTTAGTACCATTCCTGTCAGCACTGTGGGACTTGTTGTGAAAAAATGCATTTTTCAAGAAAGCGTATGCGGTCTCGTTCCTCTACACATGCGTGGGTGGCAGCAGTAAGACAGGTTGATTAAAAATTGTGGATTGTAAAGAAAAGGAAGAAAAAGATTTCTGGGAGGAAGAAGTGTATTGTGGATACATCACCTCCATCCTCCTCCCAATTCAAAAAAGAGGATTTTAGTCTGTAGTCTGTTTTGAATTCAAGCATGCCTGTCAACACAGCAACATTAACAAGTACCTACCTACCCCCTCCACCCCCAAACAATCAATGAAAAACGAAGAACAACAGTCTGGTACTTTCAATCGTCACACAGTATCTGCTTCGGCTGCTGTTTGTTGCTGCCTCTCAAGGTTTCCAAGGTTACTGGACATCAGCTGAAGACTTTAAAAACTCTCTAAAAATATTGACAGAAATATCACTCTATAGAGGTACCCTACATTCTCCAGAGGATTGACTTCATGTTTGTGGACAAGTTTAGCAAAACATTATTTTTCTGCTTTAAAACCACTTGGAAATAAGACTTTGACTGAAAATCTCATGGCCCTACTTATGGGTTAGTTTGTATTGTCAAAACTTTATCTCCATATACAGTATATATGGGTTAGTTTATGTGGCAAAATGAAAAATTAACTGGATTTGAAAAAAAAAACAGCTCTTCGAACAGTAGTCTGCTATGACACTCCGCTCCAGCTCTAAAGGATGATGGAGTGGTCTTACGCCTGCACACTTCTCTGCGGGGAGTTTCACCTGAGGAAAATAACAAACCCCTCTGAGTGGGTATCTACAAACAGTCAAGAAGACACTTCATCCTTCTAACCGAGGTCATACTCTAGCTCTGTAACAAGGTTTTTCCATCCATTTTCTAACTGATCGTTCCAATTAAAGGTCTCAGAGGACCTGGAGCCTATCCTGGCATGCAATAGGCACAAGGGAGAGTACATCCTGGGCAGGACTTTAGTCCATCAGAGAGCAGACACGCAGAGTATTACCCTCTATTCCACTTACTGCAACAGGATTAAGAAAGTACTCTTGTTCTTTTAAGACTTAAGGTAACATGTCTTAAAGTCATCTTTAGTCATATTAAATCCCAATTTGCAGCTAGTGTGTTCAGTTCAGATTAGTTAGATCAATTGACCGATGTACAGTACTCATTGACAAGATCACACCTGTGTAAAATATAAAGCCCTGGTAAAGCTTATAAAACCATTTGGATCATTACTCACCCACATCTATTTTGAACTTTGTTCAGCCTGTAGCCTCTTAGTATTCCTTCACTAACACATATATTGCAGATTAGGTTTTCCTACATACTTCTTACTGTGTTCAGAATGAGTCTTTTGCTAATGGACGACCCTGTGCAATATGAACAGTATTGATTTTGAAAAGTAAAAATGATAATGAAGCCCATGTATTTCGACTTTCCAAAAACATGGCCCAACTGTGAATTGATATCTAGGATTCAGAGAAATGCTAACCCTAATCCTATCTGAGGATGAGCAGTGTGAAATGGAAATCCATACTGCGTGACACTTTGAAAACCTAAATACCATCTTAAATGTATTTCCAACAGTGCTTCAGCTTTTCTTAATATGTCATGTTGTCACCTTTGGCCATATTGAGACTAAAGTTGTAAATGATGCTCATGGAATATACTGTAATGAATTGGGTAATACCCAGTGCTGTGCAGGGGTTAGAATAACTAATCAGCTTTAGATATTAATTAATTAAGAGAGCTTTGCTGTTCAATTAGGTTTTTCTTCAAACTTTTCTGTGCCAGGAGTGAGTCTGTTGCTATTGGACAACCTTGTGTAATACAAACAGCATTAATTCTGAAAAGTAAATTTGACAATTAAGGCAAAAGATTATACTTGTCTTCTGTATGTTAAGCTTCCAAAAACGTAGCTCAATTGTGACTAGACATTTAGGTTTCAGAGGAACTCTAAACCTAACCCTTACCCTAGCTGAGGTTATCACAATACCATTAAAGATACCAATGACCAGCATGAAGAGGAATACTGCATGACTAGAAAGATGTCATTTTTCAAAAGTAAATCTTAAATGTGTTTTCAACTGTGTTGCAGCTATTCTTAATATATCAAGTTGCCATTTTTGGACATACAGTGATGACACCAAAGCTGTAAATGGTGCTCAACAGATGCAATGAATAAAGTAATACTCTGTGCTGTCCAAGGGATTGAATTACTGGTCAGCTTTAACTTTAGATATCAATGTTTTCCTTTGATGCTTTGATGGAAGCAAACACATGCTAGAGTTGGCTCTCACTAGTATGGTAAAGAGTGCTCTCTTTTAACCCCTCCACGTGGTAAGGGAAACTTGTTGTCAGAGTACAGCTAAACACTCAAGGATTATAAACATGGGCAGTAAAATTACTGGTCAGAAATAGAACCAGCTGCACCTCATGTATATTAGGAGTGTTTACAGGAAAACAGTGTTATTGTCAGAAGGGGGCTGACAGGGTGAATGGATCCTGTGCAGGACTCAGGAGACAGAGGAAAAACACCAAGCCGAATCGCCAAGCAAAAACGAATACCAGGAAGCGAACGAGTAGGTCAGTACACGGGGGAGACAACGAGGAAGCAACAACCCAAATCACTAGGGGAAGTCGAAAACGAGAGACGACTAGAAGAATATAACGCGCACTTGAGAGCTCTAAGAGAATCCGCAATAGTGAGCGGGGAAATGAGGAAGGAGGAGAGCTAAAATAGGGACGGGAGTGAACGGTGATTGGCGTATTACTTGCGGCGTGAGCGTTTGTTAAAGAGCGTGCGCGTGGGAATGCAGGGACAGGGACGCGAGTGGAATGCGTGACAGTTATTAGATGTCTCACATCCACTACTACACTCCCACCTTGTCGATGTTTTAGAGTACTGATGTCTGCAAAAACATTTTTAAGAATGAATATCATTCATTCTGCATGCAATTACTTTTTTTAAACTCTGATGTACGAGTCTCTTCAGAGCACTGTATTGACGGATATACAGTATATGCATGTCACACTTGAATATTATGTTTTTTTATTGTTTTGTATTTTTTATGTCACAATGATTGTATAAAACATGTAAAGTCCATTGGATGTTTTATGTAGTCTGCATTTGTTGTCTCAGTAACTAAAAGAAAGTTTCCACTGTATCTGGACAATTAGGAAGATTCTGATTCAGATACTTGATAAGATAAAGAAGTTAAAAAAAATAATAATTAGCTTGTTAAGTGGAGAGAGTGCCTGTGATTTACTTTCATAAAATAACCGTTTTGGTGCGATCAATACTCTTCCAATCACCAACACAGTATTGTGGTCTTCTCCAGGTATTCAAACTATCCAGATAAAATCAAGTTAATACACTGTTGACTGTCAAACTGTGTTAGTTTGCCTTTCCACAGCGAAGGTTGGCACCTGGCTGGTTTTTGAGCACTTGCTGACCTCCTTGTGTGAAGCGAGCGATTAAAAACAATATTCACCTCCAGATGTTGGAGATGAGATTCAGGTTATTATAATGCTGGTGCTATAATGTTCCTGAGCAAGAATGCCTGAATCCTCCCACTTCAGGACAGCAAAAGGAGCTTTTACTGATCTGATTTTCCGTGGGCAGCCATGAGACAGTATTTCATGCTAGCAGAAAAAGCATTAGATTTCCAGCTCCATTATAAAAAGCATATAGCTTGATCTTAAACAGTCAATAAACAGAAGTCATGTTTAGCAATTTGCCAATGCAAAAAGCACACAAAAGATATATAGTATATATACATTTATTTCATATTTTCAAAGGGTGTGTTTCTCATTTGCTATGGAAGCAACAGGCAGTTTAGTGGTTTAAAGAGTTAAATCCGTGTTCAGAATCCCCTGTCAACTGGAGCAACAGAAACCAAGTGAGATTGGGCTGAATGATCTGCTAATATCTGCTACCAGTACAAATCCACAAATAGGAACGGAAGAGCTCGACTTCTCTCTTCCTGGACTTATCAGGAGTAGAAGAATCTAAAAATAAGCTTAAATTGAAATAAAAAAGGAACTTTGCTCTGATACAATTAAGTTAAATTACTTTCCTTAAGTGCTCAGTATAAATTACCTGCCCTGTCACTAATTAGTAGCCACGGCAACCTGCTTGTAGAGTAAATCAAAGAATGATCTCTAATTATAAAAATAAAATCAGACTGGCTGCTCCCTTAAAGTAGGACAGGGGCTCAGCACAGTGAGGGAAAGGGCTACAGCTTGGATGGAAGAACATGGGAGATCAAAGTAGCGTTAATCACCTTCCTCTGATTATTGTCTGCTTTATGCTCAGCAGTTATGCACACAGACATAGGCAAGCAGATCAAAACTAGGTCAATTACCAAATTGCTTTAGTCAACCTAAACCTCTATATACAGTATAACTCCAATTTGAATGAAGAGAGTTGAAACCAGGCTAGCTTTACAGCACAAACCTGCCTTCCAGACACACAGAGTGAATAAAGAATTTCCCATCACTGCTAATGTCAGCATTTAGAAACAGTGGCTGTGTGGAAATTCTGCTTCTATGTCAAGAAAGGACTCAGATTGCTTCCAGTGCTCAGCAGCTCTGCTTCCCCAGCCTCTTCAACCCAGGCTGTCAATGCAATGAAAGAGTTAAGTGTCCAGGAGCAGAAGAGAAATAACATTGGATTTATTGAGAAAGGCCAACCATACAGCCGACAGCACCTGATGCTATTATTATCAAGCATTCTTCACGCAATTAATGGATTCTGTTCACCTAATGGACTTTCTCTCCCTGGTAAGTGGAGCTGTGCCTGCTTTGAAAGGTCAGAAAAATGTCAGAGGCCAATGAGGCAGTAGAGCCACTTTACGAAAAGTGTATAATTAAGAATTTCTTTAAGAAATTCCTTCAGACCACTAACAGCCAGGGAAAGGCTCCTTGGTTGACCCAGTGCACAGCTTTGCAGAGCCTTAGAGCACAAGAAAGGATGAGCACTAGAAGAGGCATATTGGTCCATCTTGTTCATTTCATACTTTACTAATTATAAAAAAAAACTAACTTTTCGTTCTTGAAATTGCCTGTTGTCCGGACCTCAACCATCTAGCTGGGAAGCCTGTCCCAAACACACCACTTTGAACATTCCGGACACTGTTGGACATTACCATACACGATTGTGCTTTTCCCACTATGTAATAGAATACAGACAACTCTCATTTTAATTTAACCAGGTGCCGGCCAGAGGAGGATAGGCTCCCCCTTTCGAACCTTGGATCCTCTCAAGGTTTCTTCCTGCTTTAGTTTGAGGGAGTTTTTCCTTGCCACTGTCGCCTTAGGCTTTCTCACTGGGGGTTCAGGCCCAGAAATCTGTAAAGCTGCTTTGTGACACTGTCCATTGTAAAAAGCGCTATACAAATAAATGAACTGAATTGAACTTTGTCTGCACAGAAGCTTGGATAAAAACTGTTGCTGCCCTATATCTTTTTTAAATAACTCTAATCACTTATCAATTGCCAGACACAGGGGGGACTCATTATAAGAGCTCTTAGGGCAGCATGGGTCTTTCGCTTCAATTCAAGCAAGTCGACCTGGAATAGAGGCAAACCGGAGCCTCAGGTCTATACCAGGTTTCATTTCCAGCCCTCTTCTATTACTCAAGAACTGCAAGAGATTTAAAATTACAAGCACAGTTCAATCTGAGAGCTTGATGATCCAAACTAACAATATTGATTTGCATGAAAATCTGAAGACACAGAGTTACTCAGGACCAGGAATGGGAATGCTTTTATTGATCTCGTCGTTATGAACAATCAAGATGGAATAAGGAAAACCTTCAGGAGCCTGCAATCATAACAAAGTGTGGCTATGAAGTATATTTTGTACAGACAAAAGTGTTTGGAATTATATAACATGAGATTATGAGAGAAAGAGAATTTAAAACATGCAGAATAGAACAAAATGGATATGGACTTTTTGGAATTTACCTGTATAATATAAAAAGCCAAGGCTAGGAAGCAATGTTCCAAATGGCTTAGTAATTGATAAAGATAAATTAAGAAAGAAAACAAGGGGAGCTGTATGGTGGCACTGTGATTGGCATTCCTGCCTTGCAGCACTGGGGATCTGGGTTCAATTCCAGACCTGAGGTGCTAGCTGCATGGAGTATATGTGTGTTCTCTGGTGTTACTGTGGGTTTCCTCCAGGTGCTCCGGTTTCCTCCCACAGTCCAAAGACCTACAGGTAGATCTAATGGTTTCTGGGAAAATTGGCCCTGGTGTGTGTATGCATATGTTTGTGTCTGTGTGACCTGTGATGGAATGGCATCCTGTTCAGTGTGTGTGTCCCTTGTGCCCATTACCTCCAGTTAGAAAATGGATGGCTGGCTGAAAACACATGATTAAAAGAAGAGCAAGATTAAAAGAAACACTGTGGCATTACGTGGGGCGTGTTCAGTGTGGAGGCAGAGCGCTGAATTAAGTGTGACCACAGCTGACACTGAGCGCTTCTCCGGAGGTGTGGTCAAGCAGGTCATGATCCCTCCACAAGGTGAGTACATTCCAGCAACAGTCCTGGAGGGGTTTGCAAAGAAAGTGTTGAGGCCATGTTTTTCTCCTTTTTATCTTCTTTTTCTCCTGTCCTGCTATGAGGATTCACTGGGGCAGGCTGAGTTTTCTTTTGCTTTTGGTCTGGCTGTGTTCTTACAGTCTGGACCCCACTTAATAGGGATAGTTGAGACTAGACACCGCTGTTCCAATCAGTCTTTCTTTCCCCCATATTGGTCCCCACAAAATTTGGACAATGCTTTTTCTTTGTCCTTTTTTTGTTGTTGTTCTTTTGGTTTTCGCTAGCCTCACACAGGTGCCTCCTCCCCCTCAAGCGAGGTGTCGATCGTACCGGTGTTTGCCATGGCTCCTCCCACTCCTGCACTGTTGCAGCACATAAATAGTTTGTGTCGCTCAAGATTGGAGTGAAAAATTGAATGAAAGACTGCTAAAGCAGTGCCCATCCATAAAAAGGGTAACAAAACTGAACCAGGTAATCATAGACCAATAAGTCTTATTTATTTCTGTTGGATACAAAATTATGGAAACAATGAACTGAATTAGAGATATATCCTGGGTAGAACTCCTGTCCAGAGCAGGACACACACAAATACAAACACACTCACACCAGGACTAATTTGACAGAATCCAGTTAATCTGCCAGTGTAAGGGTTCTTGGGGTTTCCGCCCTTGCCGCTTCTGCCCTGACAGTTCGTCCCCCACTGCCTGGGCGTGAACCCGGGTCTCCAGCGTCACGCAGCAGGGAACTTGCCAGCTGAGCGAAAGGAGAACTCCCCCAGCCTGGGTGGCTGGGATCCCTGTTAAACGCAGGGGTATATTCGTTACACCAGCATGTCTTTGGGCTGTGGGAGAAAACCCAGAGGTAACCCACATGAACACCGGAAGAACATAAACTCCACGCAGCATCCCAGGAATTGAAACTGGGGTCCCAGTGCTTCAAGGCAGCAATTCTAATCACTACACCACTCACTTGAAGGCAATGGACATTTAAGGTAATATATGATTTCTGGGTGTAGAACTAGTTAACGGATAGCTGTTTAAGGGTTGGATGTTCCAAGTGTGGTGACGTGTGATAATTAGTGGGGTACCACAGGGATCTGTACTTGGACCACAACTCTTCTTAAATTATATATATATATTATATCAGTGGTGCAGAGTGTGGTATAGTTAGGGAACTAGCTACGTTTACAGATGATAAAACTAGATGATTAGCAAAACACTGCAGAAAAGAAATAAAAAATAGAATTTAAGATTGAGAAAACACCTAGGAGATGACATTTAATGTACACAAGTACTGAGTATTACATACTGTACATGTAGAAACATCAGAAACTATAGTTACAAAATTGGAAACAATCAGCTGAAAGAAGCTACTTGTAGAAAAAACATGTGCTTACTGTATGTACTGTAGACACATCATCTTAATCTGATAGGCAATATGAGGAAACAATAACAAGTAAAGAAAATAATAAGAAAATTGTAGTCATGGCATGATAAAATTGCATGATTCACTCTCAAGATCTCCGCTGCAGGCTGGTATAAAACAGACAGAGCATGATAAGGGGAAAGTGGCGGCAATGGAACAGCATTCTGTTCTATTTTGGAAAAAATAAAGGAAAAAATCAAGTTCAACAAAAATAACATCTTAGTTTTCTACTTCCCTCTATCACCCCTTTGGCAGTTTCTTTCCTTGTTTCCGATTTTCGGTTAATTTGTCTCGTCTCTCTCCCCCTTGGGCTTTCTCTCACAGCCCTGGTAGACAGAGTTTTTGTCCTTTTCCTGACATGCTTTCTGAAAGATCCTCACCCTCACACCCTTCCTGAAGGAGATCCCTAACCCTCAGGTGATTGCCACCACCTGTGTCCCCTTCGGGTGCCCATGAGCTGATGGCCTCTCACAATCTTATTTAGGATATTGTGTGCAATATTGCTCACCATGTTATACTGCTCTGGAATCCATCCAGAAAACAGCAACCAGATACATTCCTGGACTCAAAGAAATGTCCTACACTGACAGGCTGAAAAAACTGAACATTTTAGTCTTAAACATGGAAAAGACAAACAGAAAAACAATGAAGTATTGATCCAAGTATTTAAAATCTTCAAAGGCATTGTCAAAGTCAAACCAGCAAACTTTTTCAGACTGAGCCAGTGGGCACAAGAGGAAACTCTTTAAAGGGGGGCATTTCTTTACACAAAAGGAGTATGGAACAAGCTGCCCAGCCTGGCTGAACTAGTATGAACTAGTATGAACTTGCTGAAGCTGATACCTGGCTCCTTTCAAAAAATGTCTGATTAAAACTGTTGGATAAACTAGCAACGTAACAGACTAGATGGACCGGTTGACTCTTTTCTTCTCTTTTGTAACCTTCCTTCTGTCCTTCTGATACTAACTGACAAACTTTTCCATAGTGTTGTTTCATCTTAAGTTGCTTCTCAGAAACAGAAGCTGCAAGCAGTTACCTCAGATGACAAGATACTGCTTGCGTTTTCCTGTTGCTAGTTACTCTGTGACATGACAGTGACCCTTATAGAAGTCTTCTGTAAAACAGGGATCGAGATGTATGAAAGCTGCAGGCAGAATCCGGTGGTAAATTAATTTCTCTAGCTCCAGTTGCTTTTTCAAGAAAGAGAATGGGCAGCAAGCATGTACAAAAATAGATAAAATAATGTGACTCCTATTCCGCGTCGCGTGGGAATGCATAGCTACCACACCGGACGCTAATCAGGGCTGCGCTTTAAGATTCCCACGCGCCCGCAGACGGTGTTCAGTTTAGAACCGAATGTGTTCCCAAGCCAGCTACACAAAACTTGCGCGGATCTAAAGGATGATATATTCTCCTTATTCAGAAAGTATTCTCTCCTACTGTATACAGGAGAACAGAAACCTCCGCAGACGACTACACACCGGCACACCACGAAGAAATAACAAATGCTCTGCCGGTACTCAGGCAGCACCCTATTAGATCCTACACGATCACAATAAGTTTAAAATGAATAAATGATAATGCAGTTGCATAAGAGTTTGAAGTTTAATTACTTAAGCTGATTCATTTCTTCTGACACCCTCTGATAAGATGAAGGAAAGTGTGTTTTGAGTTTCAGGAAGCCCAAGAAATCTGGACTGCAGAGGGATTTAGTGCCAGGATAACAGCTGGACCGAACAGCTGGAAGTTCCTGCGCCAGTCTTGTGGCTCAGTATTTCTCATTACTTTAGTCACTGGTTTTCAGAGATAGAAGCGCTGAACCACTATACGTGCATGTATGGCTTTAACTCGAGACAAACGGGGATGAGAGGATGTGGGTTTGACTTTGTCTCACAGTCCCTGCTTTTTGGTTTTCTACAGTCTGCACCAAAGAAAGCATTTTTATAGAACTGTTCTGCAGGTTACCTTGTTAATACTCAAATTAACCCTTGGCTATACAGTAGATTAATTATATACAGGTAAATGGAGTTTACTCTATAACAAAGGTTTGGGAAATTCGGGATGACAACAAGTTCAATCAGACTCAGCTGTCAGTAATTTGCAATCACTCCTGATATAATTTCCTCACCTACGGCATTATGAATACTACAGTATACTGTATGTTATCCTCTTCTCTCCCTTGCATACAGTAAGTGTTTTTTGCATCCCACCTCCACCCCATCTCCACCTTTGCAGCTACCCCTTGGTCACTTGTCACTCTGCATGGGGTCCCAGGCTCCTCGTCCTCTGGTAAGGAGGTCAGCCCTCAGCCAACTGGGTTAAGACAAAGTTTGACTAAACATTCCAGAATCCTTTCAGTACACTTAATTCTTGGGTGTTGTTATACCTAGTGAAATCAAACCATTGCTGAAACACAGTAGTATAGACACTTACACTGTAACATTAGCACTAAAGGAATTAGGTTTAAGTAATCTGGCATTGTCATTGATGGTAAATCAATAAATTTTATATTCTCTGCTACAGTTGAGTCCTCTTCAGGGAACTTCTGAAACACTGCCTGATTTTAAGAGCTTATAATCTCAATTCCCTTATGCAATTCTCAGTAAAAGCAATTACAAAAATTTTTCAGAACACAATTTAATCAACAACTCCAAAGTGTACTTTTGATGAAAGTTAGATTTGTATAATTGTCTGTATTTTTCATTTTATATTCAGACAGACTCTTTGGAGATGCTGTGTGATGAGAGAGCGATCACAAACAATTTGTATCAAGAAAGTTGAGAGGATGCGTATATTCAGAGTGAATACTAACTGTTTGGTTGACTTTAACCTCTAGCACGGTAACTTCTGTTTGCTATTATGTACTGTACAGTAGTTCTCCAGCAGATAAATCTAACATGACCTTGGGCAACTGGGATTTTAGGAAAACTATTGTATGGTATATATACAGTATATGATAGCCATTACCTTCATTTACATATACAGTGAATAAGTAATAGGTTTATTCCATGCTGAAAAGAGAAGAAAGAAAACACAGTGTTTCGTCCAGGGAGCCTTCTTCAGGTGTGAGCAGTGAATATACTGTAATAGACACTGCATATAAGGCATAAAAGTTTCTGAATACAACATGAAGAGCGTTCAATGCAGAAAACTCAGTGATAACACAGCAACATTCGATACAACAGTTGGACACAGTGCCGCAACTTTGAATACCACAATCGGAGACTCCGCAGCAATATTTTTATAGTTCAGTCAGAGGAAATAAAATATTAATACCATTGCAAAGTTGGTTATTGTGAAGTTTGTTGAAACGTGAAACTATACAGTACACTTGGTAAAGGACTTAATCTTGGATGCATTCAGTTTTTCTTTATAACATAACACTGGCAAAGAGATGGACTTAAGGAAAGGAGGCAGGGTGCTGTAGCATATTTAGAGAGCTCTGCACAGCATTGATCTACAGTACTGGCTTGCTACAATTAGAGCTTGGGGCCAGGTATGAGAGCAGGTCCAATGGGACAGGACTTGCACTGAAGAGCTAGCAAACATAGACTAAAAGAACAACTACTCAGTTCAGAGATGAACAACCAGATACATTCTAATCTTAATGTATGAAAATGTCCTAAATTGAAAGGCTGGAGGAACCAAACCCTTTCTTTAATAGAGAAGACTACAGAGGGACCTGATACAAGTATTCAAAATCTTCAGAGGAACTGAAAAAGTCAACCCATTGAGTGCCTTCAGAATTAACAATGAAACACAAACCAGTAAATATATTTAAAAAAACATTTCAAGCTTTTAAAACCACTGAAAAAAAAATTGAAGAAACTTCTTTAGACAGAGTTTTTTTGTAACAATCAAGTAAAACAGTATGTTTTTAAAGCTGAAACCTTTCTATCATCAGGAATGGCTGAATAAGATCCTTAGATAAATTACCAAACAAGCTGAAAGGCTTCCTTTTGCTTGTAACGTTTCTTACAGTATGTTCTTATCTGCATACACAAAGTTAAGATACTGCAGAGTATTCTATAAACCAAGACACAAGGTCTGAATGACTAAAAACAGGGCTTGGTAACTTTTGGAAACCTTGATATATAGAGTGCATTGCAAAAGACATTTTCCTATACCGTCCCATTTTGGATGGAAGCACCTTTGGCACTATTTACAGTACATCCATAAGTCTTTTTGGGCAAGTGTTAACCAACTTTGCATACCAGTTTGATGCAATTTTTGCCCATTCTTCATGACAGGTTTGCTCAATCTCTCTCTACTTGCTTGGGGATCACCTAATGACAGCAGTTTTCAAGTTTTCCACGACTCACAAAAGAATTCAAGTCAGAACCTTGACTGGGTCACTGAATGATATTCTCTCTTATTCTTGAGCCACTCCAGGGTAACTCTGGCCTTTTGGTTTGAATCATTGTTCCAGTCTATGGTTCTTTGCTCCAACCATTTTCCCTCAGTCTCAAGACGCTTCTCAGTCCCCGTTGATAAGAAGCAGAACTATAACATAGTGCTGCCACCACCGTGCGTGACAGTAGGGATGATGCTGACTAGGTGATTGTCACGAAACAGTTCTTTCCGGGCCCTATGCAGATGACGCGATCCGGAATTGTGAAGATACACTAGGGAGAAAGTCATGCAGGAAAGGGTCAGGATACAGGGGGGCGTGTCCGAGGTGAGCAGGTGTCCTGGGGAAGTGAGTCCGGGCGAACAAACAAAGCCAAAGTCCAAATGAGGAATCCAAACGGGAGAGAAAAGTCTAAGGCCAGGAGATCCATCCAAGGGTTAAAACCATGAGCCGGGTCGGGACCGGTGGGGCAGGGAATCAGGAACAGAAGGTTAAAACCAAAACGAAGCCAGATGCAGCAGGACCCCGGGCTCTCACGATGCGGAAATCAATGAGGAACCAGGTGTGAGGTCCACGTCTGGCTTTTAAGGGGGAGCGGGATTAGGGAACAGGTGCAGACAATGGGAGGGAACAACGAAGGGCTGGAGCGCCCTAAAGAGGAGGGGTTAGCGATCGTGACAGTGATATGCTGTATTGTATGCACTAGATGAAACATCTTAAATTAAGTCAAACATGATTCACTTAAAGTCAGACAGTTTCACTTATATACTTTTTTTGTAAACTCTATGCAGGATTTGATATTTTAAGCCATGAAAGATTTCTCAGCAATGGCTTTCTTCAAGCCACTCTGCCATACAGGCTAGATCTAATTGATGGACATTTTCTCCCATCTTACTCATTGAACTCTATAGCCTTTTCAGCTTTTTTAAAGTCACTGCTGGCCTCTCGGGGCCACACCGGTGCTGCTCAGTTTCAGTGCGGCTTGATCTACTGTACTGTAGATATTGTCTGGGTTGAACAATACACCTTTGACCTTCGACCTGTCTGTGCTGAAAGGGATATTCAGTGTTTTTGAAACTTAGATAGGAGTAGGAGTATATATTCTGAAATTATCTGAACCGCTATTATTACACAGACAAAGGCCAATCTGCTAATTGTATGGATTGTTAAGGTAATATTGTGCACTTAATCTAATTTAAGTTAATCACAATAAACAGCTTGACTACAGTACATATGCAATTATGAGTTTTCCATTTTTCTTTAAAATTATCTTTTCTTTTTGTTTGTTTGCTTTGAGTGTGGTGAAGTGTGGTGTAGGTGAATAGGCTCTGTTCAGAAGTATTAATTGCTACTTCAAAGTGTCAAGGCTACAATCTTTAAAGAAACAAAATGCGAAAACTGTGCAAAGGTCTGAATACGTACATTATATACAGAGTGTATTGTGGAACACTGCACCTAAAATAAAGTTCAATAAAGCACAATGGCCATGGTAGAGAGCAGAGAAGTAATGCTAACATGAGACAGTGCCCAACTATGGCAAATGAAAGTAAACTGTGCAACTGTGGGAAAGCTTAAAAAATCACAAACATTTACTAGATAGATAGATAGATACTTTATTGATCCCGTGAGGGAAATTGCAGAAAGTAACAGCTGACCTCGACATGATTTGAACACGCAGCCTTCTGATCTGGAGTCAGACGCGCTACCGTTGCGCCACGAAGTCACAAAACACTAACATTTGGCAGCGGTGGGATTCGAACCCACGCCCCCAGGGAGACTAGAGCCTAAATCCAGCGCCTTAGACCGCTCGGTCACGCTACCTACTACAGTAAACCTTTAAAAGGGGGTACAACAGGGTCTGAGTGAACTGGCTGATTGCATGACGTTCTATATTTCAAATGTATCTTCTTTCACAAAACTCAAATAAATAAATCAAAAGAAAAGTCAGCTTCCTTATAAATTCTTGTTTTGCCCAGTAAGGGCTTCGAGAACGACACAGGAATGCAGGTAAGAAACTTTAGTTCTGTTCATTATGTTCAGAAATAAAAGGCAGGATGCTCAGCCTTACCTAAACAAAATAGAGTGGCATTCAGAAGGGAACAACAGAAAAGAGACCATCAACAAGAGCTTAATTAGGAGATCAGTGGTAATTAATTTCAAGGCAGACAAGATTAGTACATGTACTATGAGACCTAATAAGAGCACAGAGGCTGTTGGCAGACAGGAGCACTGTCTAGACTCTTTGATGGTCTTATCTCTCAGTCCCTGTTGTCAAAGAATCGAGTAAATCTTTAGGGTCGCACAGAATAGAATGTTTTCCACTTTATATTGCAATGAATTTTTAGCAACAAATGCAGACAAAACATCACAAACTATACCAATAAAAACATGCCAACTGAAATGAGATGTGAGACACGATGATCTCTCTAATGGTGTCTGTGAGAGTCACCATCTAACCTCTATATTTGAAATTTACACAAATTCCCTCTAAAAATTGCATTTCAGAAAAATGAAATAATATTGATGAATACAAATTCAGGGGGGTCTGCAAGGGTTATTCCAATCTCCACAGTCATGGAGCCATGGATTGAGCCCTGAAATGTCCGCAAGTGAAACTTTTTTACAAATTCCTAATTATGAATCAAGATTCATCAAGAATTGTCTGTTGTTTCCAAATCTTAAATTACTTTGAAAGATTTCTTTAGAAAATATTGAATTTCTGTGGCGTCTCCGTCTGTGTTATTGAATTTTTCTGTGGTGCCTCTGTCTGTAGTATCGGACATTGCTGTGGTGCCTCTGTCTGTAGTATCGGACACTGCTGTGGTGCCTCTGTAGTATTGCACATTGCTGTGGTGCCTCTGTCTGTAGTATCGGACACTGCTGTGGTGCCTTTGTCTGCAGTATTGGACATTGCTGTGGTGTCTCTGGCTGTAGCATCGGACATTGCTGTGGTGCCTCTGTCTGTAGTATCGGACATTGGTATGGTACCTCTGTCTGCAGTATCGAACATTGCTGTAGTTCCTCTGTCTGTAGTATCGGACATTGGTATGGTACCTCTGTCTGCAGTATCGAACATTGCTGTAGTTCCTCTGTCTGTAGTATCGGACATTGGTATGGTACCTCTGTCTGCAGTATCGAACATTGCTGTAGTTCCTCTGTCTGTAGTATCGGACATTGCTGTGATGCCTCTGTCTGTAGTATGGAACACTGCTGTGGTCTTTATCAGTCTGAATGTCTACTATATTGGATTTCTGTGTCAATATGCATTTTATAAATCTTTTACAAACTACAAAATGCAAGTGTGATCTAAAAACACTGATAAAAATCCTTTGATAACAGAAGCCAGTAGAACACAACAGGGAAGTGCAGCACCGAGAGGAGAGGAGGCTTGCTGTGTCTCTGACACTGTACGATGCAGGAGTAATGTTTCTTTTACACCATCAAATCAGCATATCCACATTTCTCTCTCTCCAGAATTGCAGCAAAAACCGTTGTTTTTGTTATTATATTATTCTCTCATATGAATGTTTAATGAGACACCAACTTCTGGCAAACTAAAGACTTGTATACTCTATACTGGTAACACAGAATAGAAAATAATCTATGCAAAAACATTGGGATGTATTTTTGAAACTGACTTTTATTTATACTTTTGTTGTGGTACTGGATAACTGATATGTGACATTAAGTTACCAATGCAATGATTTTCTGGGGGTACAAAACACCTAAATAACAAAACTGCTGGGTATTGAAAAGGTCAGTGCTGATAAATCCAGTGCTCACAAATTAATTGGAATTGCCATTTCGGCATATTTCCATGGGTATTTTTCTAAATCCATTTCTCCAATTAAGTCAATTTGCAGGACTGCTAATTGCACACTGCTAGTATAATGTATATTGGAGGAGCCCATCTTTCAGCTGTTTCCTATTGTTCTGGAACCGGACAGCAAATCAGTGCTGATTACCACAAATTATTAGGCACTGCTGAACATGGGGGTAAAGATGGAGCTAATTACAGAAAAACATATTTTCAACTAGTATTGCACCACTACATTCTGTGTTTTTAGAGTGACAAGTGCCCTTGAAATGATGTCAGTTTATCCTCCACTTTTTCCTCACTGTTAAATCAGCTGTTTCATTTGACATGTCTTTCAGCTACGTTCATGTGCTGGGAAAATTGTCTT
Organism: Atractosteus spatula; assembly: GCF_055471065.1. Lineage (NCBI taxonomy): Eukaryota > Metazoa > Chordata > Actinopteri > Semionotiformes > Lepisosteidae > Atractosteus > Atractosteus spatula. Next base: position 50,210,734 of record NC_142706.1, read on the forward strand.
GCATGACAGTTGTTTCTATAACAAAAAAGTGATATTTCCTCATCTTGTAAGCGTGTGTTTTGATTAGCAAATTCTTCTCATGTGGTCGGTCATCCACAAGAAATGTGCAGGACTCTCAACAGTGAAACCTTTTACGGGTGGATTTGAGTGATCTCATTAACTACGTTTGAAAGTATTACTCCAAAGATATAGCAATATCTGAAAATCACTTTCTACTGAAGCTGATATCTCTGTACTGCATATCTGATACAATTAAAACACAATTTTGTGCAGCACTTATGATGTTGTCAATCATGACCTTCTTCTGGATCTCCTGACAGTATCTAGGGGTCATGGGTACTTCTCTTCCTTATGTTCTTAAGCTCAGTAGTTCCTAAAATAAATGTGGTCAAGCCATTTTGTCTTTGATTTCCTGGTGGAGGAATACAGATCATCTTGTTGTAGAGTAGTGTGAACTGAAGTCTAGCAAAAAAGTAAGTGAATAGTGGTAGCTTAAACAAAATGGAAACATAATAATCTTAACTAAACAGAAAATATTTTATTTATTAGCCCACAGCTTTCAAGCATAAAATGTAGGTCTTCCTTCCTGCTAATGAGGCACCAGGGGCCAGTGCAGTTCAGCCATTAAAATGCAGGGAACTATCTAAAGCACTTAGTAGCAGCATACATGAATAGCAATGAGATTTGAAAATAAATACATTGATTTCACATTCACAAGCTAATGCTGGAGAGAGCCATTCTGAATGCGGGTCAGGTGTGAATGCAATCCATTTTGGTAAAATAAGCATTGGTTGAAAAGCATTCATATTTACATACTAATGCAAGTCTAATAGAGTGTACAGAGTGCATAGCAATGGTGCTAAAGAAGGGATTCACCACCCTCCTCAGGACCACCATACTGACAGAGTGTTTTTCCAGTTGGACTCTCAGTTACATAGTGAAATGTCTTTTGATCCAATAATAGAATAATAGAATTCTAATAGGCTGGATCACAATAAGCAAATTGTTTTTGATTCCTAAATATGATAGAAAACTATTGTGTTTCATAAGTAACTCAAGATCTCCAGCTTTTGGGAACAAATGATAAACTCTTGATGATTCCAGTGAAGCAGTTTGTTATATCAATTATGAATTCAAAGTGTCCCTAAAACCTGGGCTGGGAATGCCTGTTATAAGGACCAACTAAGCTGGAAGTTCACCATTCCCCAAACTACTGTTTAATAATCAATATTTTTTATTTGTTTTCTTGTCTGGACAAACACATTGGGGATGGATGGATCTAGAGCAGGTGTCGGTAACTACGACCCGCGGGCCGAATGCGGTCCTCTAAACTTTTCTGAGTGGCCCACAGCTCACTATTGTTTGAATCTCGAGGGCAGTCCCTCCTGGAATTTGCGACCTTGCGATCGCTAGAACTAACGCGAGTTCAACCAATCCCCACATTATTTGTGATAGCTTGCACTTTTGTCGTATTCCCGCAATATTTCTGCAGAAAACGGTCAACTCGCAGAAAAAAATGTAATATCATCCAATCCAGAGCCATTTTTATGAACCACGGCCTGGCCCATTCAAATCCATTAACACACCGTTCACGTTTTTTGCTACATTTTCACATTTCACGTTCATGTCAGAAATGCACTCTCAGTCCCATTTATCAACAAACATAACAGCCAAAGATTGTGCAAAACAATTCCCCAATAAGAGTACTTTTTTGTACTCCGTGCAATATTGTGTTGGAACGCAAACGAAAATTGACAATCGACTGTTACTTTTCTACTGCGAAACACAAGAGAAGGACGACTGAAACAGCAAACCAGAAACGAACAACCGTGACCCAGGCTGCTGCGTCGATGTCCATTGCTAGTACCGAAAGAACTAAGGTGAGGGAGAAATACATTTCATGTAAATCATTAATTTATTCATTTAATGTAATTAATTAGTTTAATTAGATGTTAAACTATAAAAGAAAATTAGGTGGCAGACGTGTGTGTGTATGTCCATGTGTACACCTGTGTATGAATTAATTAATTATTTTACCTAAATAGGCATATGTGTAATTTATTTTGTGCTTAGATTTGTGAAGAATGGGTCTCCACCTGCACAGCTGTCAACATTCCACTCTCAAAGAGTGATCATCCCGTAATGAAGAAATTTTTGAAGGAAAGGGCTGTCAATGGAGGTGCCATACCTGGTGCTCACCAGCTTCAAGAGAAATATTGTCTTGAGGGCAGTCTATGAGAAGGAAAAGGAATTGCTGAAGGCACATCTTGGAAGAAAGCCTGTTGCTGTGATATTTGATGAGACTCCAGGTGTAGAGGGGAGATGTGTGCTGAACATCCTTTTGGCACCACTGAAGAAGGATGAGTCTGGGAGGGTCTTGGCCTACCTTGAAGACAATGTTTTCTTGGAGCACTGCAACCATTCCACTGTTTCCATGGCTGTGGTAAAATGCCTTCAGGACTATAGCATTGCCAATGAGGATGTGTGTCATTGTGTTTGATACAGATAATGCAGCATACTTGAAGAAAGCCTATACTGCGGCACTACAGTCCTTATTCCCAAAATCAACACACATAACATGTACTGTATGCCACACATACTGAATCTAATTGGTAGTGCTTTTAGAAAACCATTTGATCAGTTAAGCACATTCAGATAATGATTATTGGCGAATTATTTTGAAAAATCACCTTTTTCATGTTGACATGCAGTTTTCTCATTATTTCCTGCAATGTTCCGCAAAATAACACAAAAAATGCCGCAAACGGCATCGCAACTTTTGAAAACTGCCGCTGCAAATTCAGTCATTTTGGGCCGGAATAATCACAAAAAAAGTCCACAAGATCCTGATGGGACTGCTCGAGTCTTACTTTTTGCATCAGATATTGAAAATCTTCTGCCAGTGGCCTCTACTTGTTAGTTCTGCTGCTCTCTCTCAGTACTGATGGTCAATTGCAGAACAACACCTATTTTACTTTTAGCCTATCAGACATCAGCTTTAACCTACAGTAGCTTACATACGCCTGTCCCACAACTGATTCTTACTGCAAATTCATTTGGATTTTTGTTGCCTACTGTGATTGGCTCAGTCACGCACATGACGTCAAGTGTATGCTCTAGTGTTTCTTGTTTGAAAGCAGGTAATGATTTCAAATGGTTCTAAAAGTTATAACTGACAAGAGGCTAACTAAGTTATTCCCGCCATGTGGAAAAAAAAAAGACTGATGCAGAGGGTTGAAAGTTCAACGACAAATGGTCAGAAGAGTACAGTACTTTTGTGTCCCTTGGAAAGAAAAGGTAATGTGTCTTATCTGTCAGGAAACAAATGCCGTGATTTAAGAAAACAACATAAAAGGGCATTACGAGACAAAACATCAGGATCAGGTTTTTGGGAAACACAGGAAAAATTAGAAGAGTTGAAAAAGTCACGCCAGGGGCAGCAAAAATAACAGCAAGAGAAATGTTGCGGCTACCCGAGCTAGTTATTGAGTATCACGGCTTCAAGGAGCAGCTGGTAAACCCTTCACGGGCGGTGAGTTTATTAAGCAGTGTATGCAAGGGGTCGCAGAGGAGATGTGCTCGGAGAAACACAACCTATTCCAGTTGGTGAGTTTATCGGCTTGAACTAGACGAGTGGAGGAAATGGGTGATGATCTCTTGCAACAGCTTAAAAGCACTGCCCAGAAATGTATTTATTATTCCGTCGCTCCATGTATGGTAGCACATACATATGTGAACAGACCTTCTTGTGGATAAAGAATACAAAGTCAAGAATCAGATCCAGGCTCTCTGATGATCATCTTCATGCTTGTTTACGCATTGCTGTGTCCAAATTAAGCCTGGATATTGGCCGTTTAGTTGCTGAGAAGCAAGCACACAAATCTACCTGATGGTTCGTAGAGGATTTCACTCAGATGGCCCAGCAAGGTTAGTAAAAACTTTTTAGTGGCCCTTGCTCTAAAAAGTTTGCCGACCCCTGATCTAGAGGATCTATAGATGGGTTTCTTTCTACTGAAGTCTGACATTTTTGTAAATGTTCTTAGCAAAATGCTTCAGTTAGCTAATTTTCATCATTAGTAGGTTTAGTCTACAGATTTGTGCACAAGGTACAGCATTACCAGAAAGTACTGTAATAGCATATGGGAACTGTTGAACATCAAAGTATAGTTGTTGTTAAGAAAAGACCTAGTGAGTTGTTTAAGATTGCACTTGTGCTACTGAATGTTTATAACCAATCAATGCAACAAAATGAACAGACAGTGAGTTATGAACCTTTGAAGTCAGCCCCAGCCTTAAGCATGTAAACCAGCAACCATGTCCTTAATGATTCGAAAACAAAGTTTTTAGTGAGTTTTAAAATTATTAGACTGGAAAGTGCAGCTTGGGGGGTTCTGAGCTTCGTGTTAAAGTTAATGGCAAAGACCCTTGCTGTTATGTCCTCCATTTTGGATACAGAATTGTTTCCTCGATGGTACCTAATTATGTTTCCAATCTGACACATTGTAACACAATTAGAAAGAGAGGAAGGAATGCTGACAAAAAACAGAAAAGCAGAACCTGAAGGTAAACACAAATTCAATCTCTTCTTCAAAGAGAAGCTTTAATTACAACATGTCACTTCCAATGTATATCATGTTTGGACAGACAAATTCCAATCACAAAAATAAAAAGACAATTAATTTTAATTGAAATAAAAAGATCAGTGTTTAAACAGACTGGAGATGGAAATACTGATTAAAATATTTCTGTTTTGTAAAGACTCTGCTGGTGGAATGTTACATTAGCTCTTAGAAGCTGAGAAAAGCTTTAAAACCTGTAAAATTAAAGTTTATAATTTTTTGTTAAATCTGTAAAAGGTATTAGTTTTAATGTTTGTGACCATATATATTATTTGTATTATTTTGAGCATGAAGCTCTTCCTCATCTGTTCTTGTGAAGCAACTCAGACACTGGATTGAACATAATTTTCATAAACATGATTTTAATATTTCAGGTGGGTAACTGTGTCAGCATGTGTAGGCTGCAAAGGAACAAGTTATAGGTTTATTCCATGCTGAAAAAAAGAAGAAAGAAAACAACGTTTCGGCCATGGAGCCTTCTTCAGGTGTGAGCTCTGTCCCTCTGACTGCACAGTGACTGCAGCACGAGACTGACCACTGACTGGCCCACTGCAGGTAATTCGTTTTTCTGATTCATTCCCCACCTCTTCCCTTCAGTCATCTTCAAGTGAAGGAGTGATGCCTCAGCTTAGCAGTGAGTACACAAGACATCATAGATATTGCTCTCCTGCTCCACCACAGGATAGAGCTCACTGCCTAAATTCCCAATGAAAAAATCAATAACCATTAAGGCATTAAGGAGCAATTTAAATGTGAGCCATTTTATTTGTTTGTTATGTTTTAATCTCTTTCATGTTTTTACTGTGTCTGTATCATAAAAGCTTTGCAGTTCCATTTTATCCCCGATGCTTCATGCTGTCAGCCCCCTCCTGTCATCATGTCAGATAACTGTGTGCTGAGCATTCTGAGTGTGCGTGGTTCACACTCAGGATCCAGTCCCAAGAATGAGATTTCTCTGTCTACCACCACTCTCAACTCAGACAAGACAACATCTGTGGCAATCTTCCACCTGAAGCATTAATGTACAAGTTAAATGTCACAACAGGAAGTGCTTTTTAAACAGAAAAAGGTGAACAAATGCTATTTTTTTTCTTAAAAAGGAGCTGGTAATATTTAGCAATCAGTATGACAAAATACCAACATGCTGACTGAGGCATTAGCTCTGTTAGTTCTCATGCTCCATGAAAGAAAAGTAAGCAAATGACAAGAGTTAATATAAATTTTAAGTAAAAGGTGTGCTTTCTTAAACACAGTTGTGTTGCTTCTCTTATTGGAAGAATAAAAATTCATACTCAAAACCCTCTCTGTTAGGGCTGATTTGTTTTTTCACAATGTTGCTTTTCCTGAATTCTGTATTTGAGCTCCCTCACCATCTGCTTTTGATGATGTACAACAGAATCCAACAGAAACGCCTGACTGAGACTGAGACCATGGTACAGTACAGTACTACAGAAGCAAGGCTTATTATTGCTCTATGAATTAAGTGTTGAAAAGGATTTCTAACAATCATTCTGTTGCCTTAAATGGCCAATAACTCTGCCTCAGCCTAACTCTTAGCAGCCTTTAGGAATGTGTCTGAGCTGGGCCTTTCACAAAAGCAGCATGTCCTGACTTTAAAATAAATCTGGACATACATCGTGGGTCCATCTTGACACCACCAGTGATAAAGTGCCCAACATACTGTGGGTCCCTCTTAGTCTACTTTACCAAAAGGCACCCACCTGAACTGTGACCCTACCTGGAGGTCACCTGTCAATCATCCAAAGATGACCAGCCAATGAGGAACCAGCAAGGCAGGAAAGAACACTTCGCCCAATGATGTTACAACCAATCACCAGTCATGATTATGGGATTTGAATGGTATTGTTGGTCATTTGCTCTCAGTTAATCTTCCTTTCAATTGAGACCAGGTGGTTTGACAAGCTAATCATCCATGCGACTGAATCCAGCTTTGTCTGAGCTTCAAGAAACACCAGGATGAGAAGAGAATGAATCTGTACATAAACAGAATGCTGTCAAACTCTTTCTTCTCTTGTCACTAGAGTCACTAGAGACACCCTAAATGGAATCTTTTCCTTTGTGGAGCTGTCTCCATCAGCACTTAACTTAGTGAAACTTCTCTTTTTCATGACACTAACAGTACAGCCTTTGATGCTGAGCCAGTGGAAAAAGATTACACACACCTGCAAAAAAACAGTTGGTCGTCGCTCTTCGCAAGACTTTTGACTCTCCATAGTATAGCTTGGCCAGTATGTTGCTTTGGATGAGTATAAATTCAATGTTAACTTATAAATTTTGACGTTATAAATTTCAAGAATTATTATATTATCCCAAGACATGTTTGATAAAATATAGTTCATGACTACTTTGCACTTTCATTTATTTGTCTTCAAAAATATGAATCTTCATTAATTATATGAGACTGATTTAAATCAAGGTAATGGCTGATGATAATGAATATTATAGTCAATATATTTCAGCCCAGGTGTTGTTAATATCTTTGTGAATTATCAGCTATTTGCATTAAAGCACATTGATTTACAATACATACAGTACAGTATAATATTACTCTGGTTAGTTTGCTATACATGTTCTGTTGTTGTTTTAATTAGTTAATAATTAGTTATAATTTGAAAGTGCAGATATTGCTTTTGTTTTGTCTGACTGATTCCAAGTAGTCATAAAAACACTCTAGCAATTTTCTGTTTCAATTTCAAATTGTTCCAAGAAATTCAAACCATCACATCACTACAACACAATTATAGAACAGTCCAATGGCACTTGTTAATCAGTGACAATTTAACTTTTTTTTTGTTTTTGAATAAGCATAAAATTAACTGGGACAAAGAAAATAACCCTTAACTCATATACTGTACCTGAACTTGGAATATAAATTATTTTGAATTAATCTCAAAATTGCACAGCAGGTATTGAAAAGCTGTTGTACTTTACTGTATCTAATACAGAGAGATTTACTGCCTTTCACTGGATTCCAGAAAGGAAGGAGTATTTAAACTTTATATTATGCATATTATATACAGCGGTCTGAGTAAAGAGATGCATCAGTTCTCCTAATATCACCCCTATGAGGAATTTCCAGACCCAGATCCATATTCTGTTGGTGTTTTCCTTGTGCCATACCACCTTTTCTATTTCCAGGATAATCAAACGTAACCTCTTCATTTTACCATTTGAGAGGATGACCCCTCAACTGGAACCTTTTTACACAATCCCTCCTATCATATCATACCACTGTCTACCTAATCTGCACAAAATCCTTGTTCACAATTCCCTTAACTGTCCACTGCCACCATCCACACCAGCACCTTCTGTAACAACAGCCACCACGTCTTCCGCAAATACAAATCCAGCTCCTCACATATACAGTACATGCCCTGTCGAGCTATTTGAAAACCACCCAGAGTGCACCTTTTATATCAGGGAATCTCATTTACTACATCTCTTGTAGAAAATGCCACCACCATTTACATTGGTGAGACCGGAAGAAGACTGGCTGACCATTTCAGAGTAGTGAGGATCAAAGATCTCTCTAAGCCGATAGTTCTCCGTTTCACCTCTCTCAGTAATTATTTCACTGTCCATTCTGACTTAATCCTTTTTAGAACTCCTACTCTAGAAATACATCAGCTCTTTTTCAGACAAGATTATCCTTAAACTTGGATCGCACCTTCTCCCCACTAACAGCAACAGACTAACTTATTTTTATACCTCTTCATTCGGTTTGAGATTCAGCTTTTCATCTCTTCCCCAGATCTCCCTTCATTTGGACACTTCTGTTTAGCAGGTCTGTGAACCTCAGTTGGAAAAAAATAAAATTTTAAAGGTTGAATTGATACAGAGTTTTTAAAGCATATTTATGATTTTCCTTGTCCTTTTTCTTGCAAATGCCCTCTATTACAGTGCAGAAAACCAGATCCTTTCATCTTCCCCTCTGCTCTACTGCCAATTATACCAAGACAGTTATGTATTCTTGGAGAAGGCTATTCATGTAAAATATTAAATATCATCCTGTTAACTCTCTCAGTGTGAATCTAGACCCGTGTCCACTTCCTTTCAATCCTAAAACTCGAAAATGATCCTAAAATGATTCTGAGCCAAAACACAGCTTTTCAGAAGATTTCCCAGGCACATTGACATAATCTTTGATCTTTTTTATTCCAAAACAGTCTCATCATCTTATTAGATGATGTCTGATAGGCTGGGGAAAACAGTATAGTCTTAACCATGAGAAAGAATTAACAAAGTGTTAAGCAAGGGGCTTAATTCAGTACTGTCAGTCACACCCACACAGAATTCAAAATATGAAATTTTCCTTTCCCAATAAAAAAGAAGGAGGAGGAATATAAATTCATGCTCTACAAAGTAGAATATTTAAGAGTGAAAAGATACTATTTTCTATTGAAAATTATCCTTCGTGTACTGAATATGCATCAAAAAATCTTTATAAACAATTTTTGAATAGTTAGTTTTTGTATAATTAAAGTTCAATATACAGGTCTTTAATTGGTCCTTTTTTCTCTGCAATAAAGGGTGTTGACTGGCGGGCACAGCTGATCGCACCACACGCTCATTCACGAATTTTCACCCTTTGCCCCTGTGTTTTCTCCTTTTCTGTGGTTGTCTGCAGCATTTCAGGGAAAGAATGAAGATCATTAACTCTGGAAGCTCATTGTACTTGTGTCTGATTTAAGCATTCAATACATAAAAAGACATGTGTCCAAATACAGTCTTCCACAGCAATAATCCTCTGGTGTTTATCTTATTGTTTATATCATTGATTTCCACAGGTGACTGATTCCCCTCAATTGCTTAAAATGCTGTAGTTGATAACTATAAAGGAATAAAATTCAAGATTGCTCTGTTCACATATGTTTTATATACTGTATATAGACATTATTCTCTCCATTTTCCTAGCTGTGACAAGATAAGTAGATGGAGTCTTACTCAGGTTTATTTATTGAAGATTACAGGCATGTATCCTAGTCATGGAGATGTGTGGAGAAGCACAGAAGCACAGGAGGTAAATAGAAAGAATGGACCCCCCCCCCCCTTCCCACATCCCCATAATGCAGAGTGGTGAAGTAAGTCTGGCTAAGGCAAAAAAGTACAGATCAAGGTGACGTTTCAACACTGGGGCGGGGTGTTGCATGCCACAGTTGACATAATTGGGTCTACTGTACATCCATGCAATATGCTGCTCCTGACCTTGTTGAATATTTAGTGACATGCTACTGTATATTAAACAACCTGGCCTCGGTTGGTGTCTATGGTGATTCTCTGTCTGCTGTCCAAGGTCCTGACCTTCTGGGCTGGAGTCTGTATTAGCATATAAGAAACACAAGTGGTCAGAGATGCAGCAGAAACAGGCACTAATTAAATTAAAGCCTTTTGAGAGGCTTTGAAAGGTTTTGAGTCTAGATTTAAAAGCACTCGGGATAGGTGACTCTCTGATATCCTTGGGGATAAATTCCAGAGCTTTGAGACATACTGTAGCAAGGGAAGGCCCTGTCACTCTTAGAATATAAATGAGGTTGGTGGACACATTGAAGACCTGAGTCAGACAAACACAGGTTGCGAGGTGCCAAGTCATGTAGAGCCTTATAGGTGAACATAAGGATTTTAAGGAAATCTGATATCCAAGTGCAGGGTCTCCAAGATAGGTGTAATGTAATCACTTGCACTTGGTCAGGATTCTGGCTCCTGAATTCTGAACATATTGGAGTTTGTTCAGTGCGGATTTAGATACTCCAACTCGTAGGATGTTGCAGCAAACAATTCTAGAAAAGACAAATGTGTTAACCAGCTTTTCTGCTACAGTCAAAGACAACATAGGGCATAGTCTGGCAATATTTTTGAGATGGAAAAATGATGTTTTTATAATATGCTGCACATGAGAGTCAAAAGTCAAGCCAGGATCAAATATAACCCCTAGATTCTTGCATTTTAATTGAAGTTCAAACACAAATCCACAAGTACAGGTCCAAAGATGCAGTAGGGTTACTGCATTGGCTTTATGTAAGTGATGGGAGATGCTGGGTAGCATGATCCCAATCTTGTCACAGTATAAATGAAATAAAATTTGCGTAATCAGATTTTTATTTCAGATATGTACTACAGTTAGAGAGTGTGGAAACAGCTGGTTCTGTGTCAGGTTTGGTATGGGTACAGGTTTGAGTATCATTAACACATAACTGAGGGCCTAGTATCAAGCATTGGGAAGCACCAGATAAAAGCTCAACTTCAGAATTAAAGACAGAAACAGTGATCTTAAGATATGAGTTAAACCATTTAAGACTGATGTCAGAAACTCTAAACCCGGTCTCAATATGGGAGAGTAGAATGTCATAATTAAGTGTCAAAAGTAGCACTAAAGTCTAGGAAAATAAGGCTAGACAGGGAACCAGAATCATCTGCCATAAGAGATCATTAGTAACTTTAACAAGGACTGTTCCTGTACTATCCAATTGTCTGAAACTAGATAAATTGTTAAATTGCATTGCAACAGCATGTTCCAAAATTTTAGCCAAACAAGGCAAGTTAGATATAAAATGAATATTGTTAAGGTTGTCCAGAGCCATGTTTGGTTTTATAGGCACAGGCGTAACTAAAGCCATTTTAAAGGCCATTGGTATCATTCCAGTGCTCAAGGACTCATTTGACAGTAGTGAAGAGGGCTGGATTGAAATAAAATAGAAGGATTCACATCTAGCAGACAGGTGGTGGGTTTCATATACAATACCAATTTACAAAGGAATGCAGTGTCAAGTGTCAAGAAAGAGGATAACCAGAAATAAAAGACAAGCAGGGAGGAGGTGTAGTAATGTCAAGCATTGTAGAGAGATTATGATGCTGTAAATTGTCAGTGTTAGTTGTAAAAAGATCTAAGAAAGTGCTAAAACAAAGATGGGATGAGGTGGGTATTGCAGAAGGGCAGTTTGGATTCAGCCATTGATTGAGGGTGGTGAACAGGTGTCTAAGACTTTTTTGGTTATTCAATGATATGGAAGAAATACCTGGATCTAGCAGACTCCACTGCATCCTTCTATGTAAAAATGTACTCCCTCCAAGACTGTAGATTGACATTCATGAGAGGAAGATGCCACCTACTTTCTAGTTCATGAACAAGATTGAATTAAACGAATGAAGACTGCCTGCACTGAAGGCAAGTGGTTAGTATATCATGGAGCACAGCAAGCATAGGAAATGGATCGAGCTGTAAGAGAAGCTAAGGTATCAAGGGTAGTTAAAAGACAGCTGTTAAACATTTGCACCTTGACTTTGTCATGCAGAGTATCACACATAAGAAAGCAAGACAATGAAGAGAGATTAAAATCACCAAACCTGTTGCATATAAAGTGCTGCGGGAAAAGAAAAAAAAAAGGGGGCAGAAGTCACAAACAATCCAAGTGACAGAATTCTGTAAATAGGAACATTTAAAACTCACCTTCAAATTTCAAGTGTCACAAAGCATGTAAGACATTGATGTGACATGTCTAACTGCCACCCTGGGGACTTTTGTATCTCAGGCTGAAAATCCAATTATCATATCACTGACTGAGACAGCAGGAGGATCACAAACACCTCTTCCTAGAGTCATTTACCAGATTATCAAATCTGAAATAAAATTAAAGTAGAATTATAAACAGACAAAATGGAAATTGGACTGTGAATCAAGACCTGTCAACTTGACTCACAGCATTTCAGAGGAAATTAGTTTTTTTTTTTATTTTGTAACAAGAATTAGAAAAACTGAAGCTGATAAAAAGGAGCCAGAAAAACAGAGATCGTGTTGGAGTGAGCTATGGTAAGTGAGACATGTAAAAATCAACTTTGAGATAGTTTGCATAAGCTGCAGAGATCATACAATAGAGAGCATGTGTGGGGAGAACAGGGTACAGGATGAATGATTTCTCTTTTGACAGAGTGCTTTGTCTTTTCCAGCAAGACAATGGTTAATGTGCATTATTTAGTTCATGTCTTACAATTATTCTTTTCTTACCCTTTTCTTCACTGTAAATTAAATTTCCACAATTCATTTGTTGACACTATACTTCAAACTGGCAGTACCCTCCAAATTGATTGGTACAGTGAGGTCTAAAATGGGATTTTTACTATGAGTTATGAATATCATAATCATCTCTCCTGATAATAAACATCTGATATGTACAACACCTAAGTATTTTATTTTTATAAAGCCAATGCAGGTATTCCATCTGGAGTCAATTATTTTAATTATATTTGTTTTGATAACATCAATTTCAAGCTATGTGTTTAGCTAAAGAAGAATAACCACACGAAAAATTACCAAAAAGCCAGGACTGAGTTGGTCAAGAACATAATCTTCAGTTGATGACAGAAACATTACCAGAGCTGTCAAGGAAAATCCTAAAGTTGTCACTGAAGTAACCAACAACCTTTAAAGTGCAGGGGTGATGGCATCTAAATTAACAGCTTGCAAAAGGCTGAGACAGCGAATTATCAAGGCTACACTGCAAAATGTAAACTCTCATAAACACTAAGAACAGAAAGGCTTGATTAGAATTTGCGCAGAAGTACAAAAAGGAGATGGGAAAATTTTGGTATGAAATGTTTTAGTCAGATGAGACCAAGATAAACCTTTTCCAAAGTGACGGGAAGGTTGAAGTGTGGAGAAAGAAAGGGACTGCAGATGCTAGAAAGATCAACACCTCAACTGTGAAGCCTGGTGGGGGGAATGCACAGCCACCTCTGGAACCAGCTCACTTGTCATTATTAATGATGTAACTAATGACAGCAGCAGCAGAATGGGTTATCAAGTGTACAGAAACATTTTGTCTGCCTATGTAGAAGAAAATTCCATCATGTTTACTGGGTGTTGCTTTACCATACAGCATGATAGTGACCTAAAACATCGCCAGTGAAATCAAGGAGATGATCAAGAAGGGTAAAATCTTAGTTTCTGCTGAAAAGCATCTGAATGATCAAAAAAAGACTTGGATAAGCTCAGCTGGCTGAAGACTTCATGCAGTTATTGTCTCAAATGGCTACACAACTAAATACTGGGTTGAAATTTACTTGGGTTGAACACAAAGTAGATTTTTCTTCTAATATGAACAGATGTATGCATGGACTTCTCCAAAAATAAAATATATGTGGTATTTTACTTATCGTTCATATTAATCTCTTTATAACACATAAAAAATGCTTCATTGTGCAGCAAAAACAATCGTTTTGACATTAAGAGAAAGAAAAGAAAGACAAGCATTATATAAAAACTTTGAAGCAAATCACTATTGCCCTAGGGTCTAAATCTAGTTTATTATTCAAAACATGAACTATACATTTTAGCAATTTCACTTTCCTTTCTCCAACAATGACCACGATTCTCTGCCTTTGGAGTGAATAATCACTCCTGACCCTGTTGACATGAATAACAAAGAAGAAGCAAAGTAATTAAAAAATCAAACTCCACAATCTGGAGCTCAATCTGTGGTGATACGGGAGCATTAGCAGGTGATTATGATGTAATTGGAATTACTGAAACATGATTAATAAAGAGCAATGGATGTAACTATAATATTAATGGATACAGAGTGATCTGAAGGAACAGAAAAGATGGAAGAGGGGGAGGTGTAGAGTCCTACAGTGGCTATCAAAAGTTTTCACCCCCTTTGACGTTTTTACATATCGTGTTACAATATTAAATCATAATGTATTTAACTGGGAGTTTTTGCCGTTGACTGACAGAAAAAACTCTAATGTCAAAGTGAAAAAAAAATTCTACAGATCCTCTTAAATCAATTCTAAATATAAAATGGAAAATAACTGATTGCATAAGCATTCACCCCTTTTGACACAATATTTGGTGGAGGCATGTTGGGTTGATGTCTTCTCGAATAAGTTTCTACCAGCTTTGTCAATTTGGACATTGCAATTTTTGCACATTATTAAATTGTTCAAAATCTCTCAGGTTGGATGGGAACTGTTGGAGAACAGCAATTTTGAACTCCTGCCACAGATTTCTTTCGGGGCTTTGACTGGGCCACCCCAAAACATCGACTTTTTTCTTTTTAAACCAATCTAGTGTGGCTTTGGTTGCATTTGTTTGGGTCATTGCCGTGCTGAAATATGAATCTTCTCCCAAGTCCAATGTGTCTTGCAGACTACATACAGTAAGGTGGTCCTCCAGAATTTCTCTGTACTTTGCTGGAACCATTTTACCTTCGATCGTCACACGCCTTCCAGGCTCTGATGCAAAGCTTCTCTTTTAGCAGTGAAGATGCTCCATAGCATATTGCTACCACCAAGTTCTCAGTAGGGAGAGTGTTCTCAGGAAGATGTTCACTGTTATGCTTGTGCCAAATATAGCACTTACCGTTGAGGCCAAAAAGGTCAGTTTTGGTCTTGTCCAACCAAAAAATCTTCTTTCACTTGGTCTCAGATTCACCCACATGCCTTCTGGAAAAGTGTAGCTGAGATTTGATGTGTTTTTGTCACTCTCCCATGAAACCCAAAACTGTGAGGCACCCAGTCAATTGTCATATACACAGTTTTGTCAGAAAGGCTATAATTCCTTAAAAGCTGTCATAGGCCTCCTGTTGGCCTCCCTGACTAGTGCACTTCTTACCTGGAAACCCAGTTGAGCCATATTTTCTATATTTCTTAATATGGACCTTACTATGCTTTAAGGGATATGCAGTGCCCCCTGGAAATTTTCTTATACCCTTCCCCTGATTGGTGATTTTCAACAACACTAAACACTAAACCAGATTTACTTTGAAAGTTCCTTTGTCTTCATGATGTACTGTAGTTTTTGTTGGTAGCTGTACTAATCAACTGTGGGACCTCCCCGAAATAGGTATATTTAGCCTGAGCTCATGTGAAACACCCTAATTGCACAAACGTGTTCTCCATTGAACAAATTATTTCAAGTAGGTACAGTAGCTGCATCAGCATGCCTAGACTGCAAAGGAAGGTTTATTCCATGCTGAAAAGCGAAGACAAGAAACACAGTGTTTCGGCTGTGGAGCCTTCTTCAGGGGTGAGAAAGAGAGGAAAGTCAGCAGCTAATAAAGCACTGGAGAACACAAGCCGGGAGTGGAGAGGAGGCGGGAGCAGGAGAGACACAGAGTGGACACTCAGGTTGTGTAAAGTCAAGAGAGGTGAGGAGAGGTGTGAAGTCAAAACCTGCAAATGAATAGAGAGAACTAGAAGGAAACGAGTCTGTCGTTGAGAGAAGGGGGAAGGTGTGATCCTAGTTTCAGGATAATTTTGGTTTTGGATGTCTTCCTGCAATAGGAGTTGAGAAACCCCTCTTTGAGCACATAATTTGTTCCATTGAATAAATGACTTCCAAAGACATTTTATTGCACCAGAGCCTATTTAGGTGTGTTATAATAATACTTATGCAATTACTTATTTTCTGTTTTATATACTGTATATAATTTATTTAGGAGGATCTGTCTAATTTTGTTTTCAATTTGACATTTTAGAGTGTGTTGTGTAAATGAATGGCAAAAAATACCATAAAAATGCATTGTGATTCTATATTGTAACATAGTAAAATGTGAAAAAAGTCCAAGGAGGGTGAATACTTTTGATAGCCACTGTATTATCTACAAATTTATTCAATAATTTAACTATAACAGAAACATCATAGATCAGGAAGAACGACAACCCTAAAATGGATCCGCGTGGCACAGCACAGAGAACATTTGCCCAGTTAGTGGTGATGTACTGTTTTCTGTCAGATAGTTCTTGTGTACTTTTTTCTCTCTGGTAGTTCCTGAATACATACTGTATGCTAATTACCTGATATTTCTATGGCTTTCCATTTGCAAGTCAACATTTTATGAGGGTCATAATCAAAAATTTTCAGGAAGAATAAATATATAATAAATATACCATATCATGTTGTATACTTTAGTTTTATTTACTATTCTTGTCTTTTCAAACAATTAAGATAGGGAAACAGAAGTGAGAGAGCCATTAGTGAACTGTGATCTAAACATGTAGTATTTGAAACTGCACAGGTATTTTGCACAGAATCAAAAATATAGATAAACTGTACTATTTTAGGAAATAAACACTATGAAGAAAGAGACGTATAAAGGGATGGATATTTGAATGGCTGGTATTTAATTAATATTTCACTCAGGTGTTCACCAATGAAGAAAAGGACAACATATCTCAGGGTGGGAAAACACAAAGTTCTGTTTTAAAACAGCACTCAGTTTGGACGAGCTAAATTAGCTAAGACCTAAACTATAAGCATTGCTCTTTCCATTACACTGCAAATAAGAATTACAGTACATACAGTAATAAATATACAAAGAGCAAATAATTACTTCAACTCATGTTATAAATGGTCTGGGACCCACTCACATCCTGCAATTACCAGGGGTAACCCCAGCATTTGCACGTGGTCTCAAACATCATCTATAGCAGAGCAAACTAGGTCAGGATGCCTGTCAAACAGACCAGCATTTTTCAAATCTAACAGTCAAGGTCCCAATTAGTATATTAAACAGCCTAGAGTAGCTAGAGTAGTCAATTCTCTCCGCTGTGTCAGTACTCCATCATTAAGCTTCACAGCGTCTGATCACTCAAACACTTCGTACAATTATTTTCTTTATCTAAAAGAGATTTTCTCATCATTGTAATACTGTATTTTTCTCCAGAGCACCGTCTCAGCATAATATATCTGCCAGCTCATGTGATGTTACCGCCAGCTGTGAATTAATTTTTGCCCAGTGGCAATATTTTCAGATTTCCAATCCGTCTTTCTTTTTTTCCACAAGGGAGCCTCCTTCTTTTTCTTTCAAACATCATTTGGGGTTTATTTTTACCCTTCAGATCCCTCTCTGTATTCCTACAGCTTGTCCTATACCCAATCTCCTCACTTTATACATGTACTGCCTGCACCATTTCTCTCCTCCCAATGAGATGTCTGAATCTGCGCTTGGGCTTCACTTTTTCTTCAAACAATAGGAGAAGTTAGACCAAACTGATATGTTTAGAAATTAAACAACATGAATAAAGAACGCTGAATGAAAACGTGCATGGAATTACTGAAAAACCCAATTAAAAACAGCATATTATAAATCAGAAACATTTTGTCATAATTATTGTGGCATTGTTGTAGCAAAGTGTTTTTTAAAGAAAAACTTTATATATAGTGCAGACGTGTATGAACTCCAATGTAACTTACAGTATGCAACCAAAGTTGTCCTTTGAAAGTCATTCCAGTCACCACAACCCTTCTTTTTATTTTAAATATGATTTAAAACCACTTTGTATAATATATTTTTTCACAATCAAACTCTAAAATAAAATGTTGTTTTCTACTATTATTGTTTATATACAATCACTAATAATTCTGCATATTGTATGTAAAAAGCATACTCTTTTAAAAAAAGCAAAAAATAATTATGTTAGTGTTATTGTACTGTATGATTAGTACAGGAAAGAACTAAAGGGCTGGATAATATCGACAAATAAGGACCAGAAGTAATATGGGATATTATAAATATTTGCAATGCTTATAATTTTAGATTTTCAGAAAGGTTTTGACACTTTGCTTAAAAGTTAATTCTGTAATTTCTCTAATTTTAATGTAATACAAAAATTTGGATTAGGAATTGGTTAATGGATTAGAAAGAGAAGGTACAGATAAGGGGTGAATATTCAAATGAGAGTGCAGAGTAGTGACAAGGTCTATTAGTATGCTTAGAATTAAGTGTTATTAAAGAATTTTAATAATCTTTGTGTTGTCTTGACAAGCTTGGTGCCTCTGTGTAAATGCAGTGGAATGTGGTTAAAATGCTCCTCTGATAAGAGACATTGTAAAGCTGTATCTGATGCTGAACCATCTAATTATATGTAGCACTGATTGGCTCCATCAATTCTATAGTCTGTTTCTTTTTCCACCAATGGGAAATCTGCACGGTGAGTATCAGAAGTAAACCTGATCTCAGCCAATCACCAGCTGTGAAGCTGCACCTTAAAACTTAGCACCCAACTAATTTTTAATTGGTTAACTGGCTCCAAATAAACTGGCAATCAAACCAAGCTCTCCCACCTGTCTACCTTGCTGCTAGACTCTGCAAGAAGGCAAATGTGAACAGACTGTTTTAAACACTACCTTTGAAGACCAAAAGAACAAGACAGCTAACTTAAAGCTGCCTGAGGCTCAATGCTCCCCTTGTCTCACTCTTCACTGGGACATTCCTTGCATAGATTAAGCAGCTGCCATGTTGGACCACAGACCAACCCAGAAAGCGCCGTCTTCTCAGCAGGGAGTTTGAACAATGAAGGACTTTTGCCGATGGATCTTTGAGTATAATACTTAGTTATTTATATTATAATTCTTGAGAGTTGAACTATTATTTCAAACATGTTTGATGTTTAGTTCACGATAGCAAATACATATTTTTTATATCCGAGAATATGAATATGAGGTGGTACAGTATATGAGACCTTCGAAGTTGACCATAACACATTAAAGTTGATGTATTTTAACTCAGAAATTAGTAATTGTTCTCCTTGTATCCTCTGAATGAGCTTCCCTATCATAACAGATCGTTTCACAGATATATCCTGTTATGTTTGTTGTATGATATGCATGTTTTTGGCATTATATTAATAAATTGTATATCAAATATTTAGAATCCATGTGTAAGATTGTAAATTGTTGTGTTTGATTTATTCCCAAAAAGTTGTCAAATACTCTCACAATTTACTGTTACAATTTCTGATTCATTACTACAGTTGTACTTTGCAGACTAACACATATATCTGTACTAGGACCACTGCTTTTAGTAATTTATTTTAATGATCTTGATTTTGGTATTAGAAAACTAGCCAGATTCACAGATGATATCAAAATAGGAGGATTGATAAACACTGTATTAACTGTCAAGAAAATTCAAAAAGATTTAGAAGAAATTCAGGACTGGGAAAACACCTGGCAGATGAATGTAATAAAGACAAATGCAGGCTATTGCATGCAAGTACTGTAGCAAAAACATTAATTATGAATATAAAATACACCAAACACATATTTGGTTCACATATTCTTCCTGCACTCAACTGGACTAATATCTATTCTACCTATTCTTTAAAGGATTGATGTCTTTCACCACTGCCTTCATTATAATCTGTTCCTGCCATGTCCAAATAATTATGTCCCTTTTGCCTCTCTGCCACATCCTTTCTCCTCTTTTAAATGTCCCACCCCAGCTCTCTGCTCTTTGTCTTTCTGTTGTGCACAAAGGGAGTGAGTTCACAGCTGAACTAAGGTGAGTTTCACTCTCAGTGCTTCATTAACCTCTTCTTGTTCCATCTCATATCACATAACAACACATTTTCCCACTCTGCACTTTTTTCTGTTGTGCCACCATGGTAAGATCATTCTCAAAATCAATCCTGATGTCTTTGTAAATTCTTAATGGAAAATGAGCAAAGGAAGAAGAGGAAGAAGGTCTCTGCATTACACTGAAATTCTTTTCCTGCAACAGTACAATCCAATATTCCTTCAGCTGTCATATTAAGTAAGGCAGGCTGTCACACGCTTTTTCTCTGGGCATTCAATCTCATAGCAAGTTAGAAGTTCAAAGTGAGGCTGTTGTCACAATGGACATAAAAAAATTAAATCACATAGTGGCAAGTGAAGAGCTGAATATATTTAGACCTTGAGTCTTTAAGAATCAGCCCATGCTGAATGGTTTGGCTATTATTGTTATTTCCAAGGCAGGAGTTTTTAATCTGAAAATTGACAACAAAATCGTGCTTTCACATTTATTGCTTTTGGGAAATGTAATGAAGCTTAAACTTAAAATTTGAAAATTCATGTGACTGAGGTGCAAAACCAATTAAGACTTTCGTCAGTGGCATAACACCATAGTCCAGCACTAACGCACCATAGAATCAGGGTCCTTAGAATAGGGATATATTCTCCAGAAGGAAGATTTATATTTCATTAGGATCTCAAAGACAGGTGAAGGTGGTGCAAGACCCAAAATACCCACTAGTGCACAAGGCTTGTATATGATGATGGGCAGCTCTGCCAGGATCTGATCACAGCAGCTGCCAGGCATCTTCAGTACCATTCCCCAGACAGGCTTTCCTGCTTCTAGGGATTTCAGTACAATTATATCATCTCCTTCTGGAACAGTTTCAGGCTGATGACCAATAGCCCAAATCAACTGCAGGTTTGTGAATAAATAATACTGTAACTTCCATGAGACCTGTAGATATGTAACACTGGGCATGGAAATTCTCCAGACGTCACCAAAGTTGTCTTTAAAAAGACAGTCAGCCAATAACAGTCAGGGTGAGGAGAAGCCAGTCAAAGAGGCAAGAAAGGAGCAAGTGAGTTATTTCTTTGTAACCAATTTTATACTGAAAGACTTTTGAGCTTGGATTTCTTATGAATCAGGTATTAGGAACTGAAGGAACTAAATTTAAAGCAGCAGTTTTTTATATTTGTGGACTAATTTAAAGAGATAATTTGTTCCTCTTATTTATTTAAATAAAAAGGACCAAAGTTTTTTTTATTTTATTTTAGCACCTGCTTGGGGGGCAGACTGACTTGTGCAAGGTTAATCTTTTAGGAAGGGAGTCTTACTCTTACTCTCCTGTTTGTGTTAGTGTACGTAATAAATCTTTGTCTAAGTTAGTTCTTCTTTATTTCTTCACCAACAAATTGTTCAGGAAAGATTAGAGAAGCCATATGACCTCAGAGTCAGAGTCAACTGCCCCTTTTTATTATTTAACTTTTATAAATTGCTTGTACTGATGCTGTGTCAAACATGATTATTATTTCAATTTTAATATTAACAGAAAGATTTAAACTTCTTATCTTCATTCTCTGTTATCATTACTACTGCCATCTATAGCAATATACTGTAAGTATTTGGGGGTACATATCCAGGATGGATAGATATGGTTCTGAGTTAGAGAAGAGCAATTAGATACATTCCTGAGCTTAAGGGAAAGTCCTAGACTGACAGGCTGAAGTAAGTGAACATTTTTGGTCTTGAATAGAAATGACTACAAGGGGACCTGATACAAGTTTTCAAGGTCAGCCCAGTGCTTTTCTTCAGAATAAACAGAGGGAACAAGTTGAAATAATGTGAAACTGTATTTTAACTGAGAACAGGAAAAGGGTTGTTGGAATATGTAACCAGCTACCCTTCCATGTTATTGAAGCAGATATCCAGGTTCCCTTCAATAAACTGCTGGGTGAGATCTTTGGATCAATTAACGTCTACCTACCAAATAGCCAGATGGGACTCCTTTTTGTACTGTATATGTCCTCATGAATTTCATATTGCTGCTTCTACAGGTTTGCTAATCCTCTGAATTTGGCAAACTTGACAAACCAAATATACTGTATACTATTATATTGAACTATTCCAGAGTCTAGAATAGATCATATTAACTGATTGATATTAACTAGGAACCACACTGGCCCCAGTACAGATTCCTGCAGTACTCCACAAATTACAGTACAACACCCCAATCTGAGTATTCATCCCTTATCTGTACCCTCTGTTTGCTTTTTAAAAAAAACATTCTCAATCCATTCACATTTCCCTGAATACCGACTGTGATGACAATGTGAGGCAAACAATAAAAAAAGGCAGGCAAAATGTTAGGATGTTGTTATGCTGCAGCAAAACACTGCAGACAGTGGCTGAACGCAGTTTTTCAGGCCTGTGAAGCAGCTGTGTGCTGCAGGGAGCAGCAGAGGGTTTTAAGTTGGAACCCAAGTGCATGGACTTGTGGGTCCTAGGTAGTTTTCGGAGATTAAAGGGGATGCTCAGCTGGAGCTCACCAGAGGCAGCTGAAGGCGCAGCAGAGCAGAGTGAAGGCTAAGACCTAAAAAAGAAAACTAGCTTGGCTTTTGCATGTGGTGAAACAAGGAAGCCTTTGAGTGTCTCTAAGTGTTCTGAAGTGCTCAGGGTAAGTCTACAGAGGATCCCGGAGGAACTGCAGGCTCTCAAAGGTGGAAGGACTGGATCACCGTCTGTGGTCAGACAAACATTCAGGGTGCAGATATTTATTCTAGGTTAAATGTTGGAGTGCTTCAAGTGTGGCACCTAGAATATTCATAGTGACCAGAAAAAAGACGATTGGGTACCTGCCTGAAAGGAAATGCATCTGACCGAGAGGCATCTGGCCTACGTCCTCAGCTCCATAGGAGTCCACCCATCACTTCTGGGAATGTTACGGTTTAACGGGGCAACCCTGTGCTGCTGAGAGCTGTGAGCTGCCACCTGAACAAGCGTAACAGATATAGAGTTAAAAGGGTAGAATTGAAATCAGGATGTTATGTTAAAGTTGTGCAATCACTGTTAATGCCCCCTTCAGTATATTGGGCACAATGTAGTCACCATGTTGCAAAAAAAGACATTGCAGCAGTAGTCCAGACACGTTTCTGTGCTTATAAGAATGTCTTTTATTGTCAGACTAAAAGAGAGCAGCACTGAGATGAGATGGCCCCCTGTGACATTTCGGCCTCCAGTGAGAATCCAGTGCTGTCAACATGAACTGGTCCTCCAGGTGATGCTCAGTGCCCTGCGAAGGATGCTGGTCATACAGTGCATTGCAAGACCATCCTAAAGCTCCCTAGGTCTCTCATATAGCTCCCTAGGTCTCTCATCATCATTCAGACTCCAGACTACAGGGACTGTTTTTTTTTACCATGGAGGATTTGGTGTTCTGTGTGGATCAGGAGTTCAGTGCTGTGTCAGGAATTTCAGTCTATGGTTGGACTGCATGTTCTACACTCAATGTGCAAAAACAGCTCAACAGTTCAGGTGTTGGAAAGCAAGTCTGTTCTTAATCCCCACATGCTGGAAGTGAGGTGTTAAGAACAAATTGTGCTGATTAGAAATTGGTGGTTTCAGATTATGGAAGCATAAAACATGTTGACCATATAATTAAATACAGTATTTGTCCTGTTTGTGAGCTCTTAGTTCAGGCACTGCTGCAGTAAGGTAACAATCCTAAATAATCATAACTATGTGGAGACCCAGGGAGAAAGAGGTGGTAATTACTGATCAGACGGTTTTGGATTTCTTGTACAGAAATGGGAGGCATCTGTTTTAGTGAACAGCTCACTCAGTCTAAAACATAGTTCTTCAGCTGCTCTGCTCTCAAGGCTGAAGTGCTGAAAAGCCGCTGGCTTTGAAGGTTGCACAAGGGCTCTAATTATAATTAGCAAAAACAGGAAGAGTAAAAAGGATCAAGACCAGACCTGAGCTAATTTATCTGTGCACAGAGGTACCCACAAAAATATAGCTGACTCAACTATTTGATGTCAAAATAGCAGAGATAAAGGGATATGGTATGTACATCTGGGGTCTTCTTTAATTAATACACTAATTACGTAGGCATGCTCTTATACTTAGGTAGTTGAAGGGCCTGTACAAAGTGATCCGCATCCTTCATCTCCATGGTTTTCACTGAAGATCAGCACAAACATAGACACGCGTCACTCACAACAGGGCGCTTACTGACATCCAACTGCAGTGCTGAATGGTTTTGAATTGGGGAATACATGGAATTCATACATCAATCATCTTGATACATGAATGTTTCTTAATTACTGGCAAATATCTTCTTAATTTCAGGTATGATGCTCATGAAATAAAACTGAAGCCACCCATTGCAATTATTTTATTTCATCTGCATATGAGAAATGTTACAAATTAGAGGAGCACCTACATTATATCTTGAAAGAAGCCAGAGACACCATTTGGACTATTTTAATGACTATATTGGAATCTAAATCGTTAAAAAAATCAGGAAGAGCAGAAATCCTAGCACATTTTCCTGTATTAGTCCATTAGTTACAACACCACAGTTGGAGAATTTACCCCTTATCTCCATTCCCTGCTTTCTTTACATAAATAAAATCAATCAGTCTGCCCCTCAAATCAATAGCTCATTGGGTACATGCATGATATTTGAGTTGCAGGGTGATATGGCCAGCAGCCATATCACCCTGCAACTCATGACTGGCAACCCCCTGAACCTAAGCAGGTGTGAGCCTGGTCAGTACCTGGATGGGGGACCTTCTGGGAAAAACAAAGTTGCTGCTGGAACAGGTCTTAGTGGGTCCAGCAGGGGGCGCTCACTCTGCAGGCCATGTATGTCCTAACACCCCAGTATACTGTAAAAAGCAGCCGTCCTTTAGATGAGATGTAAAACTGAGGACCTGACTCTCTGATCATTAAAAATCCCTGGGTTCCTCTTGAAAAGAGTAGGGGTGTAACCCTGGTGTCCCATTGGCCCTTACTGATCATGGCCTCCTAATAATCCCCATCTATGAATTGGCTTCATTGCTCTGTTCTCCTCCCCACTAATACAGTAGCTGATGTGTGGTGAGTGTTCTGGCGTACTATAGCTGCACATTGGTGGAGATGGAGGGGAGTCCCCATTACCTGTAAAGCACTTTGAGTGGAGTGTCCAGAAAAGTGCTTTCTAAGTGTAAGCAATCATTTTTATGATACTGCTTATACTGTATGTTAAATGTTGTTCAATGTCTGAGTAGCATTGCTTTTGGAATAAAACAACTGAGCTTAATTCATGAAATTCCATATAAACACTGTTCCCAGTGCTTGTTATTGGAGTTAAAATTGCCAGAGGGCAGCTTGGTGATGTGGCCATTAGTGCTCCTGGGTCTTATGCATTAGACACCTCTTTACTTTCAGACATCATGTGGTCTGTGCTTCCACCTCCACAGCTTCGAGCTCCTCTTGCCAAGGGGCATACTCTGCAGTGTGAACCGGGGAGTGTGTGGCATCTGTCATGATCGGGTAAATCCAGAGCTCACAGACCTCAGTCTCCTCGGAAACCAGCCACCTCCCTGGGCTGTGAGGACTCTCTCGAGCTGCTTGTCCCAGCCATCTGCTGCTAATTACCAGGCAATTATTCCATTTGTGCAGGATATTTAAAACCCAGTCTCATTGATCACTGCTCCAATGCTCTGTCATTGAGATATCTTCCGACAAGGATAGTGATTGCTGCACAGCAAGCCTGCTTTACTGAAGGCCACTCATCCTGAATCCTGCCCAAGTATCTCTCTGTCTGTCAGTACCCCATCTGTCCAGCCCAGCCTCAGACCAGTGACATGGAACCAAAATCCCCATCTGATTAATTCGTGGAGTGGTGTAGCCACCCTGTCGTGTTCAACCTTGATAGCAGTGCTGGCCTACAGTCTCTTATCAGCTTGTCTACTAGACAAGACTGCCTGTCCTTTCAGCAATCTACACCTTCACTCTCTGACCTGCTTTGGCAATCTCTGAATTCACAAGTACCATTGGGAGCCTGATGTAACTGTCAAGGGGTTCAAAGACCGAATAAGCCCTAATCCCTCTGGACTGTAAGTGCTCAGGGAGGCCTTCGATTTGTATTTTGCTCCCATTTCCTGACTTTATTTGATATCCATGTTTAAAGGATCTGAGCTGAATTAAATTTAAATGAATTTAAATTGAATAAAAACTGTTAGAACTGAATGCTGTATTTCTATAATTCTTCAGGATATACTGCATGATCTGCTTATGAGTGTGGTGTAGTGGGTAAGTCTCTGGACTGGGGGCTGTGAATTAAAGTTCCTGCTGCAGACACTGCTGTTGTGTCCTGAGGGAGCATTGCTGGGGGTGTTCCTTCCCTATGGGAAGTCAGAGGTCCCCCATCTGCTTAATGTCACAGAAACAGAGATATACTTAGGGGTCAGATAAAAAAATATTCATATATGAGTTTCCAGAAGATATCAATTTAATAGAAGTTTAAAATTCTGCCTTTAACTTTCCCAAATCCTTCATTTACACCTTGGGTCCAGGTGAAGTTCTCAAACCTGATTCTGCAAAGCAGAAAGAGCTACATAACAAGGTGGCCTGGACTGTGGGTCTCAGTGGTGTTGAAGTCATGTCTGCAGCATGGTAATACTGATTAACTGAATGACACAAACTCAATTACTTTTTACTCTTTTTGTATGAAAGGGAGTCTAATTACAGAACACCTTGGCCTCCATTCATCTGATTAAGAGAAGGTTGTTAAACATTTAATCTGCTTTCCACCAGACTTCAGACACTTGAATAAAATGCTATCAGGTCCTGCACTCAACAAGTCACAAAAGAATGATGCTCATAATTTCCTTTTTCTTTTTTACACACTTGAAGCATCTCTGTCACTAAACTGCTACAACACCAGTTCCATTGTTTCAATGCATAGTAAGGTCAGGGTGAGAGAAAAGCTTTGCTAAAACTGGCCCAGTAATCCTCTGGAGTCATTTTAGCCCAGCTTGGAGGATAATGGAGCTCTGCTGCATGCGATGTGCTAATTATCTCAGTGTTCCTCCCAGTCTTAAATACCAGAATGATTAAGAGAGTAGGTGTAGCGGAAGTCAATGTTCGGCTCTGAAGTGCCTTTAGAAACAGATTGTTAAATGCCAGATTTAAATGCATGACGAGTCAGGAGCCACAGGTCTGTTTCCATGATGTTCTGTTTATGTTTATTTAGCGCTGGAGGCACTCGGGCACAAGTATTGTAGGAATCTGAAAAATACAGGAAAAGTCTTGATTCTTCAGGGCCAGAGGAACTTGCTGGAAGTTGTTAGGGGTGGTTTATACTGTTGTGTTGCTGTTTTTCTCTACTGGAAGTGGATAGGGGTGGTATTTACTGTTGTGTTTTTGTTTTTCCTCTTCTAAAAGTGTATAGCGTTGTGTGGAAGGTTGTGTTGCTACTGCATTTCTTTGCTAGAGGTATAAAGGGGTGTGGTGTGTTATGTTGTAGTTTTCTTGGCTAGAAGTGGGAAAGAGTGTTGTGTTGTGGAATAGTGTTGTTGATGTTGTTCTCTTTTACAATGTGAGAGAGCACAACTCTGTCAGGAACACATTCCCCAGAAATCTCTGGGGGAATGGGCTGCTGC
Source organism: Atractosteus spatula (assembly GCF_055471065.1). NCBI lineage: Eukaryota > Metazoa > Chordata > Actinopteri > Semionotiformes > Lepisosteidae > Atractosteus > Atractosteus spatula. The sequence goes on from NC_142706.1 coordinate 50,238,295, forward strand.
TCACAGTCACCTGACCAGTTGAAGAAAGACAATTGGTCAGGTGTCTGTTTAAAAGGCAGGTTTTCTGTCTCAGTCATTATCTGCTGTCTGAGGATAGAGGGTAGATCGGTTATGCAAGCTGCTCTAGAGTGGGAAAGGGAAAGAAGTCACAGACTGCGTGCCTGACTGAGTTTTTGAGAAAGTTGTTTTTAAGACAAAGTGAATTTTTTATTTTGAAGTCAGTAAGCAGTTTGTTTTGATGTCACTAAGCAGGTTAGCTGCCCAGTGTGAGAGATATTGTAGGTACTTCAAGAAGTTAGTCAGGAGCTCTAAAAGGAGCTTAGTCTTTTGTTTTGGTGTTTTGGTTTGTGGTGTTTTGCTGTGTGGTGATTTTTCCCACACTGTGAAAATAAACAGCATTGGTGTTTTTGAACCTTCCAGCTGAATATATGTGTCTATTGTACTGGATCTGATGATTTTAAAGACCCCTTTATGGCACACCCAAGGAGCTGTCACAAATACTAATGTAACACAAGAAGAATAAAATGCCTGGTACATGTGTTGTATGTGAGGGAATGTCATGGAGCAGGTGGAAGAATTAAGCAAGAAAGGAACAGAGAGCTCTATTTATCACTGCCAGGCTGCCAGATTAAAAACACTGAAAATCTTCAAACAATTACAGAAGCAGAATACTTTCTTTTAAGTGCTGCTAGGAGTATTTACACTCCCCTTTCTGGGTTTCTCAGAAAGGAAACCCAGATGTGAACCCAGATTCACATTTCATCCCCATCTCAGCCTCTCTCAGGGGAAGACCATCTCACATCATCAGCCTCCCCTTGAGAGTGTCTCTGCTGTAATGATCTTATCTGGTTCTAATACAGATACAATAATTTCAGGTATCTCAGGCCTTCCAGATGTACTGCTTTAGATTTTGCAATTAATTTCATTGGAATTAATTTGGTTCAAACATAGTTAAGACAGAACATTACGTCCCAACACGAAACCCTTGTGTTAATGCTAATGTTAGGACATTACAGTCAGACACTGCAACCAACAGAAACTGCAGGGGGCAGGTAAAAGATTATAATTTGTTTTTAAGTTATTGTTAATTATTATTATAATCTGTAATTTGTGATTCAATAATTTAGACAATATCTAGGCTCAGGCAGTTTAATGCAAAATTAATTTATCTGTATATCTACAGTAACACATCGGCACACATTTTTAATTTGCATTAATTTCTGCACTGCATACTTTATAACTACTCTGTTTTAAACTGACTGCTGTTTTAAACAGGAATACTTTTACTTGTTATTTTTCAAAATGCTTTTGCTTACATTGTCTTTTTAAATCCCCTAACATTACATTCCAGGCTTTTCTGTTTCTTAGAGTACAAAGGCATACTCTGTTATCTGTTTTAGATATTTCTGAACAAGAATATTTCTTAAGTGGAATAATTTCATACATGATTTTAACAGTGTGCTTGCATTCAATTCCTTCATTACAAAACTGTATTGCACTTATGATATGCACACAAATTACTTAAGGTCCAATTCCATTGGGATATGACTCCTACATTGTTTATCTCAAATACAGGAAAATCCAAATACTGGTCTACAGAATCTGTCTACAGTATTTACACTCCCCAGACTCTGACTCTGCTGTTCACCAGACAAACATTCAGCAAACCACCTTCCTTAAGATGAGGAAGCTGTAAACAACCTGCAAATTGTACCATTGGGTGCCACAACTTTTTCTTTAGTTGTAATCCAGGTGCTGTTTCCAGTACGATCCAAATTACTGACAGAGGAAGCATCTGTTTAAAATGAGAATCATGGTTCTTCACTGCACATATTATAGAATGTCCTCTAGGCTGATTGTATAAAGTGTTACTTTGCCCATGGGAATATACTACAAGGGGTAAACCATGCATTTAGATTGCAAATAGAACAAACATTAAATTCCTGTGGTGGAACCCTATAGTCAATAGGCTCCAGTCTGTGCCTCCTCTTACAAAACACAAAACCATTGGAACTCCCACAACTCTGTAAAACCAATTGGATATTCCATAACCCACTCAGCAAGATACACAACTTTAATGACGAAGGAGTTCTAAAACATCCAGCACATCTCCTACAGAGAAGCTGCAGAAGGTGAGTGTTATACTGGTGACAGGAGAATTGGAGCTTGAAAAGTGCTCTGGAGATCTGCAGGTTGTAATTTAGCCTCATAATAACAAGCTGGAACCCAGTAGGAGGTCAGGGATAGATGACTTTGGGGCTCCTACCAATTTTCCATCACCCTGTGTGAATTGCTTTGGGAATTGGCACATGCTCTGAGAGCAACAGAGGTGTGAAGAAAAAGTTTCTACTTCATCGGGTGTTGTTTTCTCAGGACACTGTGGAGTGAGAGTGCATGGCATGTGGATTGTTTCTTGTGCCATCACAGCTGCAGAAAATAATAACTATTTGCAAAAGTGTTCTAAGGTTAGTGGGATTCTTTAAAATTTCCAGTCTTAGAGTTGTGATAGAATTATTCTTTTGTACAAAAACCTCTAGAGTATTGTTACAGCTATAAGTGACTATGGAAGTGTCTCTAAGAATCTAGATAAAGTGTGTAAAACCTGACATTGAAAACATTTCCAACTTCAAAGTAAAAGGGATGTTTGCTGAAGTTTTGGGGGTTCAGATTCATTGATCTAAGCAATTGTGAAGTTTACCTTGTTGAAGGTAAACCTTAGTTAATTAAGTTCTAGGTAGATGCGTAAGTGTCAATCAACAGTCCAGAAAGACAACATGTAAGAAGATGAAGTACAAGACAGAAAGAAGAACAGACAAGACCACAAGAAAAAGATCCAAGGCAAGAGTTCTTTGTTTGAGATCACCCGGGAAGACCAGATTTTCACAATCGGCATCCCTCCTCTTAAAGGGCACTCTGACCCTTTTGTATTTTAGTTGATTATGTGCACCTGCCTCTTGTTTTGTCCCACTATTTAAGCCAGTCATAATAATCAAGTTTGACAAATACAGTAGGGAGCAAAAAAACCCTAAAAGGAGCTATAGCTCCATGATGGACACATCAAGACTCAATATGAAAGAGAAGCAGAGACACAAGACAGAGAGGTGGAGATGGGACTCGCCTCTTAGCCCCATTGGCATAAGCTCTGAGCTCTGTTTGGGGGTGTTAGGTGGCTACTCTCAGAAATGAAAGGAAAAGAACTAAAGCTGTCAAGTTGTGCTGAAAGACCATATATTGGAGATCTGCATCCCAGAAAGCTCTTGCCAAGCTTAAGATATTTAAATGCTCTGTGCTTTTGTCTCTGAAACTTATATTCAGTATCTATACTGTATCTATAAAGAGTCAAAACCCTTCAAGGTCAAAACACAATAGATGGCCCTGAGGGTAGGGGGGGGGGTTCAGTGATTCAGATCAATGCACACATTAAAAAACAATTTATCTGATGCCTGCCCAGGTCAGTGTCCCTGAGGAAACTCACAAAATTCATTTAGGAAAGATATATTTTTCAGATAAACATCTGGGTGGAGTGAATGAACTGGGGCCTGGAACCCAGCCAGTCCAGGGTTGCTGTGGAGACGTGAGTCTGGAAGAACACTGCTGCACCTTCAAGCCATCTGGGAATCTTGAGAGGAACTGGGGAATTATCATGCTGCAGTATTTCGAACATTACAAAGCTGTTATCTGTCAGTGTGGATAGAGCTTCAATCTCACAATAAAGGCCTCAAAAAAAGTTTTCAAAACTAACTACCAAGAAATGAGAAGGCCCTGCTGCTGATAAGTAAGAAAAAGAGAAGTCAGGATAAAAGAGCAAAGTAGAAGAGAAACCTAACCTGTACTGCCTGCTATTCAGGACGCTAATGTTATCTCACAACATCCAGACAAGAGTCTGTTTACCCACACTCCACAGGCCACTGCCTGGTCTTGATCAAAATGGCATGCATTGGTTTTGTTATGACTGTCTAACTTTTAATAAATAACAATTTCATCTGTGCTCATAGACCATTAGACACATGTTACTAATTTTATTTGTGAGTCAGTTTAACAAACTGACCCGAATCACTGCTGCATGCGTGAGATAATAAATAATAAAACACTTTAATTCTTTATTTTAATTATCACTTATTACAGTAGGTCCCCAAATTTTCTTGTGCTCTAATCTACTTCACATTAATATATGATACTGAAGGTAAGGTGTTGGTGATGAAAACAATTAGACTGATTTACACTGAAGTGTCTTTAGCCCTACAGCATGTCTGTGAAATGAGAATAACCGCACGCCTTCTGACAGCAGTGGTGACTGGTGGAGACTGAACATCATTCAGAAGAGGTATGAGGTATGACAGCAAATGTACTCCAACCCACAGCAAATACTGCCTGGCTGCTCCAAAACGTCAATATTGAGAGTGCAAATTCAGAATAGAACTGGAGCCCCAGTAGCGTTGACGAGATCATTCTGTGTGAGAACAGGGCTGGGCCACCATATACCTGAGAAAAGATCTTAACACAAAGTCAGGTGGCCATGAACGGATGCCTGGACAAAGCTATCAAGAATTATTACAGAAAGCCCACTGGAAAAGAGGTGGCTCTGACATCTGACATGGAATTTCTCCAGATCATCAGCTGCTGGCCGCTTCCAAGAATAGCGTCTTCTGTGGTAACTGGAAAGAAACCACTTCCTGCAGGACAAAACAGACCCAACAGACTCAAGTATGCCTCCACCAATATACTCTGCCAGGCAACCAACAGGCTGAGAAGGCTCTTCTAAAGTCTCTCTTCTCAGCCAGATGACATGGATGGATTGAGTGTGATGTCAGGACTCAGATTGTCTTGTCTGGGCCTTTTTACAATTGTCTGGAGCTGCTAACTCAAGCAACATTAACCCTCTGAAGTCAAATCCAACTTCAAAGCTACCAAACTGCAGGATAGCACAAACGCACAGTTCAACAAAAAGGCTAGATTGTGAGATCCAATTTCAGCTATGCTGGACAGTGACCTGAGTCACTCCATAGGGACCATTTAGATAAGAGGTACATCAGATGCACCTGGAGGACATTCTCATCAGTATGGCTCTTGCATACAGTACTCAGTGGCTGAGTTTCTTCATAAAACCAGGTGTTCTCTGTATTGCTTCTCCAGATTCTAATTGTGTCTTACTCTCCTGCCACCTGCCAGAGTCATTGATGCTCTCTAGGATATCAACATGGGATTAAAGCTAAAACTCATCTTCAGCTGGACTGAACTCTTCCACTCTAAATTGAGTTTTTAATGAAAGTTCGGGAGGAATGAAGATAGCCGAGCTCATTCGACACAGCTGCTGCAATTCCCACTAATTCTGATGTAAGCAACCGGTCTCCATATATATCAAACGTCACCCTCTCCTCTTCCTCATTCGTTTTCTGCATCCCTCCTCCCCCCCCTTCCACCTTTGCAGATGCCCAATTGGTTGTATGGGGATCCTATCCTCCCCGTCCAACGGCCGGGAGGTTGGCCCTCAGCCAAGCGGGTTACGCCAAATCTCCACATCTCAATAAACGATTCTAATTTCTCCCAAACTTTTGGCTGCTGTCATTCCTCTTGAAGTACATTTAACTGAGGTGATGGAAATCTGACATCTATCATTTTTAACTGAAGGCTGATGTAATTAGAAGCCTGATATACTTATAAACATTCACAGCAGAGCCTGCATTCCACAAATATCAAGTCAGCTTCCATTAAAGTTGCAAACTACACAACCTATAGACCACCAAAAGCAAAAATGTTTATTGTAATTTAATAATGGTGTTGCCACAGGAACGGGTGGTTCAGCTATTAATTAGATGATTGACCAGGTGTTGTAGGAGCTGGAAACAGAATTTACCAAAGCGTAAACAATGCAAGTAAGGGTTCACCTCTCCTCAAAGACTCAGTTTATTTGTAGGTTTTTGTTTTCCTCTCCATGACAGTCTCCTTTGTTATATGAAAATACAGATTTAAGCAGACGTGGAAGTCAAGTATGTACACCATTAATACAGCAGAAGAACTATGACCCCCCCTTTTAATAATAAAGCATGAAGAGATGCTTAGTGTTAAATGCAGACTATAGCCGCCTGTGTCTCTCCTGTGCTGTCTGTAGGTGCACTTTTACACACCTGCGATAGTGCAGGAAGTACTGTGTACTGATATATACAGTACAATAATTTTTTTTGCATTTAAACTTTGTCCCCCATGATCACACTTCTATTTTTACAAAACAGATATGTACAGCACTGCTATATTGGAAAATAATGCATAATTATATTGAAAACCATTTTAATATATAATGAACTATTTGATGCATGCATTTTTAAATATACTATAGGCAGAAATATATATTCATACTTTGCAATATTCCATGGTCAGTAGACTGAGACATCAGAGGCGTTCCTGCATTTCCTGTATGTTTCTTTAGGAATCCCAGGACACTAACTGTCGGGATTGTGTTGTCAGGCAGGTACAGGTGCAATGGGATTTTTTTGACAGCACTTTAAAGCAGAATAGGTACTCCCAAGAGACTAGTGCTTCTTCTCTATGTGTGGTTTTGAGTCCCCATTTAATTCGATCCTGAAGAGTATGTGTCATCCCCATCACTCAGTGAAACAAACTCAGAGGTGTATGAAACACTCAACTAATTAAATTATTACCCACAGGTATTTTGTACTTCTTTGAGAGTATTTTTCAGCTAGTTAAAAAAATAAAATGGCTTAAAACTAGGAAATTTAACTTAGTTTAAAACCATGAAATGGCCAGAGATAGACGAGTGAGATTATGTCAGAGGTACAGTAGAACACAGTCTTGTGCCTGGAGAACAGGGACAGTGACTGCATCACCAGAACAGTGTTACTAAAGCTACCTTGCTGTATTTATAATTCATATCTCTGTGATGATCTTATATGGCGTTGGCCTATTGGACTGTTTAACACCATAACCACACAAGCGTCTGCAAATCCAGACCATATCTGAGGAATCATAGTCTGGATCTGCTTACAATACATCCCTGGAGCCTGGGCTCTTAGCCCAGATCTACCTCCTAAAGTACTTAATTTGTCAGATCACCTCCAATTGGAGCACAATAAATAGCTCCCATTCTTTAGTAATTAATTATTTAGTGGATACACAGTACCTCTAAAACCTGCTAAAAGGGGGCTCCGCAGGAGTTGGTCTGGTGATACCTGGTTGAAAGAGACCCACTTCTGAAGCTGGAGGATTGGAGTTGAGCCTGTATGATCTAAGTTCTCTGTATTCTTATTTTCTTATAATGCTATAGCTGGGTTACATCAGTCTGTAGACACAAAGGAATATGAACTTCAAGAAGACACTAACAAAGAGTTACATAGCAGGAAATCTAGACACCACTTTACACAACTGCTTCCTTAAGGCCTTTTTAACTTGACCAATCTTAGTTAATCATGGAAATAATAACAACCATACAGTAGCTGGAATATTTTTCCCTGTCACATGTAAATCTGTTGCATGGACACAAGTTTATGCCAAGTTTAATTAATGGAAGTGACTGAAAGCAAAGTAAGAATATAATTCTAACCACAATGTCAACAGGTTCAGGTTACATTTCAATAAAACAGAAATCAAAATAAGTTAAGTGATCTATCCTAGTTTCTAGCACAGTAATCTAATGCATACATACAGTATACAAGCCATACTGTATGGCAGATGATAGCTATCTGTAAGCCATCAACACCTTCTTATCTGTACACACCAACTAGAAGATCAAAGATTAATTAATTACTATCAAAATAGTTTTACTTTTCTGTGAAACTTTTAAATAGCTTTACCAATGGATTTCCAAAGAAAATCTGCTCTAAATCTTCTTTAAAACCCCTACATGCACGTCTTTGACCTTTTCAGAAAGAATTGCTTTGAGGGCGTCATGTCAGGTCACATGTTCTCACAAGAAGCACAAACACACTTGAATATACAGTAGATATTCTCTCTAATAGATGTTTTGAAGGGCTAGACAAAAATATCACGTCAAACTTTGGAGCCATTTCAAACTACAGCTTTCTAATTGTTCTCCTCTCTTCTTCTCTCTGTCTCTCTCTCCCACAGACGCTTTGTCTTCTCTGTCTGCACTGGATGAGATAGTTTTCTCAGAACTGTTCACAACATTTTCAAGTTTTTGTATCTTGAGATACAGTAGTACATAAAAGTGCGACCTAAAAGAGAAAGGTATTCAGTAGGCTCTTGCCATATGCAAATTTAACATTGGCGAATTTGCTCATTCGCCTTTAGGCATGGCCAACGCGGTCTTAGATTAAAGAATAACAGAGCGGAATGAAACAGAGCTGCAGGTTGTTAACCTCAACTTTCAAATTAGCAGGGCAACAGACTGAGATCATGAGACTGAGGAAGAATTTTAGCATTTACTTTTATTAAAGTGTATATGCTAGTGACTAGTTGGCTTTTTAAAATGCCTTTTACCCAGCAACAGTATGAAAGAACAATTACAAGCATATTATTTAACTTTTTGATGTTAATGGTACAACTGCAGAATGTCTAGTTCATTTCACACCTTTTATTTATATAATTCCTTTTGTCTGTCTGCAAGGTAAAACTGCTTCTTAAGAAGAATGTGGTCAATTACAAAGAAATGTTTGTAGAGAGAAAAACAACTCCTAATATGGAAACTTAGAATGAGTTTCCTGTGTGAATTTGCTGTACAAAAACTCATTGCATTTATCGTCTCGGTGGAGAGGTTACTCACAGATCTGTATGAGAGGCTGCTCTCAGATCTGCATGATTATATCCTCCCCATGCACATGAATAAAGGGACTCTGCTTGACCACACCTAACCTGAGTGAAGACTTTTCTTCGACAAGACGAATCTAGCTAGTGAGTGAGCCTCTCCCTGCCCCCTGCCCAAGTGCCCACACCCAGCATCCACATCTCAGTGTGGTCTTGTTATTGTATTGTAATGAATACTCCAGGCTGTGTCAGCCGCTTAGGAATTGTCAGGCTGGAGGCGACTTAACAGGCTCACTAAGACGTTTATTGACCTCTTCATTACAGTGGGGCATGCTAATCAGATAGAGAAATTCAGGCTGGAAACAGAGGAAGGATTTATGTTGTTTTTTTAGTGATTGCTATTAGTTTGCGATTACTGTTGTTTCTTGATCAATGTTAATTAAATTTAAGCTAATACATTAGGACTTTGATTATTATATAAGGGAGGTGCTGATCTTCCAGGCCTCTTCTCCACCTATCATACACATGTTTTGCGTAAAGCAAAATCCATCTGTGACGATCCTTCACACCCCTTGTTTAATAAATTCTAGTTACTCCCATCAGAACGCAAATACCAACTCCCCAACTCCAAAACCAACAGATTTAAGTTCTCATTCATACCTGTAGCCATATCCTTATTTGACACTTGACCTTCTATGTAAATATGTACAGTACAGTATGTATATTGTTCCTGTAGTTTTTTTTCTGTCCATCTGTATACCAATACTGCTGCTGTAAAACAACTTGCTCCCCCAACAGATAATAAAGACTCTCTCTTCTCTCTAAGGGAGGGTTACTTATGTCTTTTAACCATATATACTATACATACACATACTACAGGTATATACTGTAGTACATTATGCAACAGTATAGGGGTGGACTTAGTTATACAGTATGTGAATTTGCCTATTTTGTTCTCGTACTGAGCCCTTACAAATGTCGAGACCCTTCTGTAGTTTCAAGAATGTATATGTAAATATACCCATGTCTCCAACAATGCTGTCCCCTCCTTTATTAAGTGTAATAGGTTTGCTTGTTAAACTATATGTATTTGTAGTTAGGATTCTTAGTATACTTCATTATACTAGCTTGTGCATTGCTCTGTTCTCAGGGACCCAGTTTGTGAGTGTGATAATGATTCTAGTGCTCTTTGGATCAAACCCAGAGTGGGTATGTGGTAAGACCCACACATGGGATTTGATCATTTTTTATATGTGTGGCATCTCAAAATGCAGAATCCAACAAATAGAAATCTTGAATTGATTCCTACAGCAAATCCTACAGGTTATAGTAATGGATTCTCGCAGTTTCATTCTGAATTCCTTTTGGAGTGGAAGGGAAACTGACAATATGTCAGTTCATATTGTGATTCCAAACTCTTCACATTTGATTGACAAACACTAATGACCAAGAGGCAGACAACAAGGGGAACTTCTGTGCAATTAAAAAAATAAAGATATAAAGGCATTATGTGCCAAGGACATATTTCAGACAAGAGGCTAATTACACTAAAAAAGTCATGTTTTTGTTATGTACATTACTCTGTGGTTTCAGAGATGAAATATGAGATCAGACGAAAACTGAATTGTACAAATTGATAGGGCCCAATTTAAAAACAAACATAAAAGTTTGTTTATATTTTTCTCTGTTTGATCAGTAAAACAAGCCTTTTCATTATACACCTTTATCCTTACTGCTGTGTCCCTGGGAAGACATTTTCCAGATCATTATATTAGCGGTGTGCACTCTGGGTCATTGAATTTGATTAAGTGCAGTGTTTGTAAATCATGCACATAAGTAATTTGACTCCATAATCTAAACTATTTTGCCAAACATCTCAATTATTCTTATGTTTTTGATCAGAAGAAATTCCAGAACAATGTCAGTGGTCTGGACATTAGGTAGAAGAAAACAAATTTATTGTGAGGAGTGCTACCCCACAGCAAGACTCTTCTGACAGTGGCAGAGGAATACGGGCAGAATCCGGAGATTATAGGCTGTACTGCGGCTGTGTGCTGGTGGGTTTTCAGGTGGTTCAGCTGGAGCTCACTCAGGGCATCCAAAGCAGCAAAGAAGATAAGCAGACTGACAGCTGAGTCCTGCGAAAGGAAAGATGCTTCTAAAAGCAGACTGAGAAAAGCCACAGGGACAGTCTGGAAGTGCTCTGAGGCACAGGAAGGGAAGTGTATGGCGGGACCTGGAGCTGAAGCAGGTACTAGTAAAAGAGTTTCATGGTCACGGCCTGTGGTCAAACTGACATGCCATGAACTGGTTCTCTAAGAGGGCTCAATGTCAGAGCGCTCCCAGAGTGGTATGTTGGGAATAAATAGATCGGGGTTCATTGGACAATTGGGACATGCCTGTTAGGAGGAGGAGGGTAGGTGACAGCCCTGAATCCTCAGCTCCACGGCAGAGCCCTCGTGGAAATATTCCGGTTTCCTGGGGCAACCAAGGGCTGTGAGCTGCCACCCGCCTGGGCATAATGAGAGGAAACTAAAAATTCAAATTACAAATGAAAGGAAGCTTGATCCTATTCATGTCTGTTGCTAATTCAGAGGCCCAAGGAATAGGTGTTTAAAAATGTGGCTGGGTTACTTGTACCCCACAAATCTTACTGATTTCAGTTCCAAATGCACTCTTAATTTACAGGTGTGTACTCTGGTGCTTGTTCCATCGCTGGTCCTGAAGCAGTCCTCTGGGTTAACTGCCAATGCCTTTCAAGAGTTAAAATGGTTATATTAGGTCCCCTTGTCTACTCTACTCAGAACTAAAACAATTCCGTTCCTTTCATCTGAATGAAACCTTGTGGCATGTTTTTGAGCTGATTTACAAAACTGCAGTGACAAGGTCTCCTATTTCAAAACCAATACCAATCCTGACATCCCAAAAAGTAATCTTCCAGTTCAACTATGATTTTTTTTATGTCCCTTTGTAAGCCAGATATACTGTAAGATGAAAAGCCTCCTTGGACTGTATTTAAGTGGAAATCAGTCTTAAAAGTCAATAAATCATTATCATATTACTTATTACAGTTAAGGTTACAGATATAACATCTGCAAACATATAGCAAACAGAGGTGAGAGAACTATAAGGGAACTGTTATCATAATCCAGTACAGCTTTGAAGTATATTGTAAAGCAGTCTAGACTGTCCAAGGCAAAAGGCATTTCAGGACAGTAGACTTTGAAGGAATAAGACACAATTTTAAGAGAAGTAAAATGCGTTAAGATAGAAGTGAAATCAGTGGGGAGTGACTGACAACAGTTCAAACTGATTTTGCCTGAAAACAGGTCAAAATTATCATTATTAGTGAATGACTCAAAAACTAAAGAACAGATTCCCAAACGGTTAAAAATATCAGTTAGGAAAAGTATAAGTGTAAAGAATGATTTCTAAGGTGATAAAAAAACTATGAGATTCAATTAAGAAAATGAGAACAATTAATCTTTATTAGCTGCTGGTATCCCTCTCTCCCTCACCCCTGAAGAAGGCTCCACAGCTGAAACGCTGTGTCTCTTTTCTTTTCCTTTCAGCATGGAATAAATCTTTACCTGTTTCTTTGCAGCCTACGGATGCTGACGCAACTACTGTACCTTCAGTACATGACTTTTCTTAATATACTTAAGTAGCGTAACTTGCTAATTAACATTTTATGAACTACAACTATGGAACTGCAACTTTTTAATGCTGTTTCAATGTGCCACTGTCTATTCTTTTACCGCTTTCACAGCCACCACACAGATGGAGTGACGATAATGTAGATGTTCATCCTGGGACATTGCTGTCACAAACTGCATTTGAAATGTACTGCTTCCTAGTTCAGCCATTCCATGTAGGCACTGGATCAGGAGATTCAGTGATAAATTGCTTTAACAAGAATTAAGGGGGGGACTTTAAGGAAAACAGGTTGTAAAAACCCAGGTGTGGAGATCGGTCAGGAAATCAGGGTAACGTTCTTACTCTTTCAGCCCTGTGTGGTATTTTTAATGACCGAGTAGTCAGGGCATGTTTAATGTCTCATCCGAAGGACAGCACCTCCTACAACACATTGTCCCCATTTCACCATACTGGGGAATTGGTTTGGAAGTTCTGGTAGAGAGGAAGTAGTGACACCTACTGGTCCACCATGTCTCCACTTCCACCACTGACTGGGCCTTGTCTTGTTTAGCTTCTAAGATCTGAAGAGTTCAGGCTGCAAGCTGATAACACTGCCATCAAGCATCTATAATTATCGGATTTGTAATGTATGAATGAATATGCAGAAACGTAATGAAAGTTCTTGTCAGTTTCATTATTATGTGCCTCTGTGAGATGATATTCTTCAGTGCTGTTTGCAAGTTTTGTGTTCATCTGCCTGTGAAACAGGAGGAAATGTGTTCTGTAAAATGAATTTCAGTTTTAAGATGTTTCAACAAAAACTTACAAAGCTTTCCCATCCTTACGCAACATTAATACGTGAACAGAATATTTTTGCAGCATCATTTTGCTTGCTTGTCAGATGCATAAGATTATTATTCTGATGGTTTTCACTGGAAGAATCCAATACACACCTCCCTTCTCATCTGCCGACTGAGCAGTTTATTGTGAAAAATCCCTGATGTCTCTTCGAGGCCCTTTCCCCCAGGTCTGCCATGTGTAATGAAAGACATCACAAACAGTTCAATAAGTAAATGATCTTGCTTTATAAAAAAGCTTGTGTTTCTTGTGGGATGTACAGTACAGCAGCACAACTGTTCACATGATGGGGACAACTGAAGACCTGGAGTTATTTGTTAAAAGTTTTGAGCACAGCTGGATCCGTAAAGTCTCTGACATCAAGCACAATTGGGAATGTGCTCTTCTGAAGAAAAATAGTCACAACCCTGCATCCAGAGCACAGGGTTGCTGGATTGAGACTCAGCTGGTGGTGATTATTAATCATCTTAAATTAATTCTTCGCTCCGTTCTCCTGAAGTGCATCTGCAGGCAGCTGGGTAGAAGAGGATCTGCAGTCCTCTGAGACTGATCTGCCATTTATTGAAAACCTTATTTGAGCTGTTCCAAAGCTCCTGCACACTGTGTCCTTCATGTCACTGTTCAAGACCACACTATCAGCCCAGGAGACCAGCCAGCCCCTGCACACTGTGCCCATCATGTTACAGAGTGTGCTATCAGCCTAGGAGACCAGCTGTGTGGAGGGATAGAGACACAGAGGACAGGCACGGAGCCGTGTGGGGAGATAGAGACACAGAGGACAGGCCCAGAGCCGTGTGGGGAATAGAGACACAGAGGACAGGCCTGGAGCTGTGTGGGGGATAGAGACACAGAGGACAGGCCCGGACCTGGGTGGGGGATAGAGACACAGAGGACAGGCCTGGAGCCATGTGGGGGGATAGAGACACAATGGACAGTCTCAGAGCTCTGCCTACATCACAATTTGCTGTAAGACAAGATTACACCATACACCGTACATGTAAATAGATTTTATTTACATAAATATCTGTATTTTATCTCCAATGAGCATAAAAGTTATATGTTTGTACATGGCAAAGGTAGTTTGTTCCATACACAACCTGTTGAGAACAGAAGGCACACTTTACACAGTTTAAAATGCATCAAAATGTTTTTTAAAAACATAAAAAAGAGTCAGTTCATGTATTAATGATTATTTTCTTGACGTCTTTAGTCACCCTATAGAAAGTAAGCTTGGAGAAAACTGTAATTGTCTTTTTTTGTTTGCTTTGTAGAACTGAAGCAAATCCCCTGAGGAGTGACTGGAATTTATTACAGACTCCAATTTTTCTCTTAGAATTTTTAAAATGCCATCGAGCTCATGTACTGTCAGTACGTCAATGAAAGTCATTTTCCTCCACATTCCTTTGAGCTTTTTCAAGTAAAAGGAATGTATTAAAGGTTCCAGTGATGCCTAGCGGAGTATGCTAGGAGTTAGAGGATGTGCTACAGTTAAGGCTTAATGTTTTTATTTATACTAATTAGCAACTGAATATATACTAATGGAAAAAAGAAACGCAACACCTCCTCCTCCACACTCTGGCCCTCCCATCTGCGTGGAACAGGCTGAAGAGTGACTCATTCGTGAAGAGGACCTGATGGCACTGCTGATGAGTCCATCATAGCCTCTGTCTGGCCCAAGCCAGTCGGGTGTGACGTCTAGGAGGTGTGAGCAGAGGGCCTCAGACAGGTCGCCTTGCTCTAAGGCCAGCAGCATAGAGCCTCACTATCCTGTCACTGATGCGGGCATTGTGTCTGCTGGCAGTTTCAGCAGCAGTACGGGTGGCAGATCTGAAACGATCTCTCAGATGAACCAGTCTGATGTGTCGGTCTTGCTCTGGTGTGGTCACTTGAGGGCGACCAGATCTTGGACGGTCATCTGTCTAGCCGGTCTGCTGAAACCTTCTCTGCAGTCGGGACACAGTGGAGCGGCTTACTCCATAGTGTCTGGCACCACTGACACATGACATGTCTGCCTGCAGCATGCCAATGGCCCTCTCCCTTGCTTCTGGTGACATTCGAAGCATTATGGAATGCATAGAAAACTGACTAAGTGTGGCATTTTTTCTTGCAGTGACCTAAGCTTTGAATTACGGCCTTTTTAAAGGTGACCTGATCAGGCATTGTTCCACCTGGACCTTGTTGGGTAAAAGTGCACCTAACGAGCTTCCGTGTGACTGGCAAGCTGCAATGCCTCACTGCACAAGCTATACTGCTGGTTAGAGGGCTTAAAACAAATTGACAACTTTTTGTGAAAGTACATAATCTATAACTATAGTATTCTCATTCCAGAAAATGTTAAGCAGATAAAATGTTTCTGTACACTTGATAACCCATTCTGCTGCTGCTGTCATTAGTTACATCATCAATAATGACAAGTGAGCTGGTTCCAGAGGTGGCTGTGCACAGCATTCCCTCCACCAGGCTTCACAGTTGAGGTGTTGATCTTTCTAGCATCTGCAGCCCCTTTCTTTCTCCACACTTCAATCTTCCCGTCACTTTGGAAAAGGTTTATATTGGTCTCATCTGTCCATTTTTTTCCAATATTTTCATTTCTAATCCATTTATAGTGATCACATGGACAAGAGGAGTAGTGGGAAGTATTAAAGCTAGACATGCAAACACACACACATATTTGGAAATCAGTCCCACCACTATTTCACATTTATGTTTACAGATCTCAGAAGCTAAGCCGATCTGGACCTGGTCGGTATTTTATTGGGTACTGGCTAAATGTAAATACAGTACATATGGGCCAATGAAAAGGTGTTGTTAAAATATAGCCTCTGCAAAAGCCCACCTCTACATTCTCAAAAATGAATTAATTGGAACAGATTGTTGGCAGTTGCTTTAATAATATCACAGTCATGGGTTTCTGTAGGATAGTGGTCCAACTTCCAGGATTCTTCATCTGTTTCTCCTGAAATTCCTCCCAGTATTATGTTTTGAGTGACTCGAGAAAACATTCAACTAATTTATATGTGCTTTTTACATTCAGTATATGGTTAAGAAACTGAATGTGCTCTTGGTTGCTGATGGTATTATCATATACACAGTATAATATTACACATATTAGCACTGTTTTCAGGATTTATTAAATGTGTTTCCCTTGACAGTTGGTATTGGTGTTGCCACACAGTTGGAAAATGTAGCTGAGAACTGTAAACATGCCTCTGCAGTTACTATCCAAAATCTCTTTGACATGCTACAGAAATGTTGGCAGGAATATGTAATTCCAGGCTCTCCCCTTCTCATTAGGAAGGGTTCTAAGTAGAAAATGTTTGATCATATTAGAAGAAAACATACGGATGGGGAAAGAGATTTCAGCCACATGATTTCATTTCACTCTGTATTGTTCCCTATAGATGTAGTCAGGAATGAAAATCCTGGCAATTTCTTAGACAGCGATGTAGAACTGATTGTCCTCATGAAATCGAACCTGAGGTACAATCTTTACAGTCACGTACAAAATTACTACAGACGATTCACATGAAAATGAGCTGATCTGTAAAATCTCAGGAGCAGGGCCCGGCTCTTGTCCTGGGCAGATGTTACTTCGAGATTGGGTGGAAGAGACAAACACGGAACAGAAAATAATTTTTTCCTACAACTTTGGTTGTTGGCAGAACATGTCAGCAGCAGAGATTAGTAAAAAGAGCCCCCTTCCCCTGAAAGAAGAACAGTTTCTGGGGCTCCTCCTGTCTAGTCTAGTCCAGCTCAGTATAATCTGTCTGATGTTAAACCCTGGTCCCTGCTCAGGTGACAGACCTGATCTTGCTGTGATTGCAGCCATGACCTCTCCAGCTGGCTGTGAATTTCCACATTCAGCCTTATTTATGTCCAGTCCTTTATAATAATTGTAGAATTTTATTCTTACATGAAACATAATAACGCTAGAATATCAATAATGTACAGTACTGTATCTCCACATGGCTTCTCCCTTGAGTTAATCCATTTTCCAAAAAGAACACTTAGTACAGGAAACAGGTGGACATATGTTCAGATTTCAGAAAGATTTTAATCAGAAATAAAAAAGAGTGAGGGGGAGTGCTCTTCATCTGAATCGGTAGAAGTTTCCCTTTCTTGTTGTCATTTTCTCTCTCTCCAAAGTTAATTACTCCTTTTGGTATGAAATTACAAACCTTCATATTATCTGCTAGTTTTGACAGGTGATTTCAATCATTGCAAATTGATAGTGTAACAGTTGATTTTATGAGGCTATTGGACTCCATTATGTTATTCTACATTGTATAGATCTGCTCAATAGCAGGGTCACACTTCAGGCCCTCTTTCTCCCTCGACTGTTAAAGAGTTCTCAGCAGCAGCAGGCTTATCACAGCTCACTGCTGATAACTGTCTACTCTCAAGTTATTGGAAAGTTTGTGATTAATTTAAGCAGCTGTTGATATGTGATAGCAGCTGTTTGATCAGAAAAGGCTGCTTCAAAGCCCAAGATACCCGAAGCACTGACATCACTGTACAAAACACAAGTATAAAGATGAAACGTTATGCAGCTATTATAGTTATTTTGAAACAGCACTCACTAACATGTAATTAAATTTTAGGTCAGAAAGATGTACTTATTCTTCTAATCATGTTGAGGTCAGTAAGAGTATCTTAACTGTTCTTTTCTCAACAAACTTGATAGGCAAGTTAATCCCTTATCCTCCCTTGTAATTCAAACTGTGGACTATGACTATGTGAAAAACATTTCACAACTATTTTCAAACAAAAAAAACTCACTATTAATTATAGATTTTCACAGCTTGACTCTGACTCATGATCTTTGACCTCCAATGTCTACTAAATTTATGAAGAATATGTTGAGCAACTTGTGCAATTATGTTCTTACTATAAGAACATTTACTACACTTTTATTTTTATCATTAGCAGTTCTCTGCCAACATGGAAATTTCTAGCTGCCTGAAAGCTGCCCTAATGTCCCTGCTTAACAAATAAAACCAGGACTGTTCTGCTCTGAGTAATGTCAGACCTCCTTTAAAACATTCAATTTTTAACAAAGGTTCCTGAAAGGTTCGTATTAAGATTAATAGTTTTCTAAATAGAAATGGCATTTTGGAGAATTTTCAGTCAGGGTTTCATTCTAATCACAGAACCTGAGCCAGCTCGAGTCAAGGTGACAAATGATTTGTTTTTGAGTGCATCTTAAAATGACATGTCTATTTGAAACCATTTAATACATTGGATCATGTGGTTTTAATGAATGGTCTCGGATAACAAATGAATCAATGAGCTAATATATTCTTATCTTGATGATCTATGGCTGAGATTCTGGAACCACTTTGAATTGATTTATGTCATACCTAGTCAACAGACAGTACTTTGCTCCCTTGGAATGTCTTTACATAAGTTTTAAAACATTAAATGCAGTGTTACTCTGAATGTCAAATTATATTTCAGACATGAATAACATTTAGCAAACACATTTTTTGCTCTCCTGGGAGAGTCCAGTGAAGTACATACAGATGGCAAGAGTGGCTACATTAATTATGAATGAATGGTCTCCTTCTGTTTGTAACCTTTCTTATGTTGCAGTTATTTCTTGGTAAAGAGATTCTGTTCCTTTAAACTGCTTGTGCTCAACCTTTCAGCACACAAGTTACTCTGGTCATGCCTCTGGGGCATCAATGTTCTTACTAGTGCATTGTCTTCAGACGAACAATTTCCCTGCATAGTCTAGATGAGGTAATGACAAATCTTTTTTTTTTCACAGATCATTTGTGATCTGTAATGGCAGAGTCTGATCTAGGCAGAGTCTTAGTGCCACCTAGTTGATAGTTGGAACGTATGGTTCTCCGATCTACTTGTATTGCTTTGCAATTGGGCTTCTTGCATTTCTCAATCACCATCTCATTCCTAGGCAGAGTCTCAGTTCTTCACTGTATCTGATAAGATAGGAGTAAAAGAAGTAACCCATGAAAGGTTTGACCTATCTAGCCCATTTTGTCAACCCAGTAATGACAGGTTTGTCCCATTTGGTCAACCTACTGAATGTGGCTGAAAAATACACATCGATCTCTGTGCTGTTCCTCAGCTCTCTTTCAGCTTTTCAAAGTCCCCTCTTTTGCACCCTTCTCCTAACACTGCTTTGGATCCCAGAAGCTTTCAAGCAGAGAATAAAACCTATATCCTGGATCTTACCCTGAGTCTCCAGGAAAACATCAATAATGATCAAACCATGGACTTCAGACTTATTCAGCGTTTTTTTCTAAGAAATCTTGCAACTGAGACAAGATCTGCTTTAATAAAACATTTAAAGTTCAGGTGGGTAGCTGCGTCAGCATGCGTAGGCTGCAAAGGAACAAGTAATAGGTTTATTCCATGCTGAACTTCTTCAGGTGTTCCTCACACCTGAAGAAGGCTCCACGGCCGAAACGTTGTGTTCTCTTTCTTCTTTTTTTCAGCATGGAACAAACATTTAAAGTGTTTAAAATGAAACGTGATTTTTTTATCAGTAAAAGTAGCAAAAGTAGTATCAGGTAAAGAATACTACAATTCTTAAAATAATGCTATAAATCCAGGCGGAGGTTGCTGAGGATAAGATGATAAGAGCAGTTACAAAGGAGAGGGCATTTGTCCCCTCTGGGCTTTTCGATAAAAGAGGAAGACACCACTGTGAGTGTTCAGGCTGCTAACAAAGGCAATCAAAATGAAAAGATAGCCTCAGTAATAAATTAGCAATCATAAGTTTATGATTAAAAGAAATGCATTACAGTATTGTTTGTGTAATTCCTGCTGCTGTCTTTGATTGCCTTGAACACAAACGTTCTTCAGCTTCGCAGTATTACTGTGAGGGACCCTCGACAGTGCAGCAGCTGTTTCCTTTGACGATCTTGGATGTAATTATTTTGATTTCCTCTTTCTTGTGTGTCTCCAGCTGAGTTTTTGTCTCCCTGAGACTTTCGTCTGCTACCAACCTGACAGAAACATCTTGAGTTTGAGTCATCGTTTGCATTTGAAATGGAGGGCAGTTAGAGATCTGTGCTGAGACGCTTGTTATTTACATTGCTGTCAGGCCTCCACACCGTTTGCTCTCTGATTGAGGGCTCGATCCAGCCTGAGCCTGAGCCTGAGTATTAAAATCAAAGCTTAGATAGACAGCCTCTCTTCTTGAGCATTAATCTTTCACTGGGGATTAAGGATACAGAAAAAAAGCAGAAAGTACTGTAGAAAATGAGATATTTTCTATGGACAATAAGGAATTTCTATCCACTTTCCTTGTTAGTACCATAATTTAATTGTTCTATAAACCTATGCACATTTTGTACATATTTTATAAACCTATGCACATTTTGCACATATTTTATTGTTTTTACAGTGACCATGATCATCACATCTTGCACACACCTATGTATTTATTTTTATTTATTTATTTTTAATTTATTTATTTTTATATTTATTTTGTTGTCTTTTGTTTTATAACTATTTTGAGGTTTGTTTTTGTTTGTCTTGGGCTGGACTGCTGTAACACATCAATTTCCCTACGGGATTAATAAAGTCTTATCTATCTAAAGTACAGTATGTACTGTCTTAGATTTTTTTCTGCAGAAACCAATAATATAATTTACTGTATATTTGCATACAATACTATACTTATTTGTGGCCTTGAGATATATCTCTGGCAGTGAGGCAGTGTCATAAGCTTTTTCATGGAGAGTTCAATCAGATTTCAAATTCTTGAGATCAGCGTTCAGGTACAGTATTTGGATTACACACAGTGCTCATTCTGCATCATCAGACCCACAACACAGCAGATTAAGTGAAGGAGAGAGAAATTGCTGCTCAATTAGAATTAAGGGGAGAACTTTAGAGAGGACAGATTAAACAAGATTAGAGAGTAATTCTAATGGAGAGTAATAGGCATCAGTGTGGGGTAGGTTACTTTAAATGCTTCAGACTACTTTGGAGTCATCTGGGTAACTTTTTGAACACTCTCTGAAGATGAGTCAGAGCTAGGGTTAGGGGTTTAAACAACACCTAGACATTTTGTGATGCATTTGCTATGCTTTAGGATGTGTTTGAAATGGAGGAAAAGTGTTGTTTGGTTGTTTTCTTGAGAAAGAAATTAGGCCCAATTTTGCAGTTTTTCCTAAGCTGTCGGTCAAAAATGGTCAAAAATCAAAAGTTTGAAACTTTAGTGGTAATTGGAATGCTATCCTGCAACCAGCACGAAACATGCTTATTAAATCCGCCATTTCAGCAGCAGGTTACAAAAAAGAGAAATACTAGAAACGTAAAACAGATTCATTGCAGATACATCGAAAACACTTAAAACTTACTTTCGATGTTTAAGACTAGTTTGGAGCCATATGGGTAACTTTTTGAGCACAATTGATTTAGGCAAGGTTTTTGATGTGTCTTCCAGATGTGCCCAAGCTATGGTTAGGGGTAGGGTTTGAACAACTCCTAGGATCACCTAGGACACACTTTTGAAATTCAGAAAATGTGGTGGACTTATAACTGGAAGGTTGTGGGATCAATACCCAGGTGTCAGACAAATTTGCAATTCTACCATGCCAGAACATTAACACCTCGATCTCATAAACTATGCCAGAGGATCAGGCAGTCAGAACCTTAGGTTAATGTCTCATCTGATGGTTGCAGTGGTATTGATCTGCATTTTGCTTACAGAAAAAAAGGCTGTTTTGACTGTTGCTTTTATGCAAAGCAAATACAGTTACAGAGCCAGGAGTTTTATTGGAGCAATCCACATGAAGCTTCTTTAGCTGCACCCAGAATCGAAGCCCACAACGTCTCAGTTACGAGTCCAGAACCCTGACCACTGCTCCCATTGCTTCCTGGATTGCCTGTCTGTATTTTCCTACGTTGTGAGAAGGCTGAACTTCTGCTGGGTTTCTCTGGGCTTGCACGGTCAACTAGAACACTGATGTTGTGGGTTAGGAAGTGTACGCATGGGCAGCTACCAGATAAAAAACCATTACCTTCATTTTTTTATTTTCAACCAATGGAAAATTTTCTTGTGTCATACTGGGCGACACTGTTTAATGTGCAGAATGATAAGTTCTCTTCATATTCATTTTAAAAACTTTACTGTCATTATTTGTGTCTTTTGGATTATTTCCATATTCTTCAATCATTTTGGAGTTCTCTCTTAGAGAAGTTAGAGTTCCATACTGTGACAGAGGGATTTGTCACAGAAAGATTCTGCTAAATTGATCATGATTGATCTGATTTGACGTTCAGGGCAATGTGATGGACGCACTAAGAATCCAAAACAGCAATGACAAAATCTACCCAGAGCAGTATTTAACAGCCAACACAGAGAGCAGACCTAAATAGCCATTGTAGAAGGTTTGGTGCAATTATTCTGCACTGACAGTAGAAGATGTTCCACATAAAGATGGGCTCCAGCCATGAGAAACCAAGTGCCCACTCAACGAGGGCAACCAAGAAGAGCCTGGACTGGGCACTTCAAATATTACTCAATAACACCCAGGTCAGGCTGCAAGGAATCTGTTCTGGTCAGCTGTTCTATCAGTGTTTCCACGGAGATTAACAGTAAGTTCTAAAACCAAACCCTCTGCCTTGCTGTAAAATAAAGATTTTTTAAAAATGGAAAGTTATCCGGTTCAGTGTTTTTCTTCATCACAAGGTGATGAAGGTATAATGTTTATTCATTAGTTGTGATCTAAGTATTTCTGAATGCCAAGAAACTACTGTACAATAACACAGAATCTGTACTCATTTTAAAACACTTCCCAAAAAAAACACAACATATTCTTACACCCATAGACAGCATAATTGTTTGAAAACATGAAAGAATTTAAACTGTTCTAAACTGTGTTTCATCAAGGGGACTGTCTTTGTGCCTCATTTTTGTTGTTTTCATACAGTATGCCATTTTCTAGGTTTGCATTTCCTGTCAACTCAATTGGTTTGTGAAGTCAGGGCCCTTCTCTGTCTGCCCTCTGATTCCCGTGCCACCTGTGTGTCTGAGAGAAGGAGAGGAATGAAATGAGGTATCCAGCAAGGGCTGCCGACAACTCCTGCACTTAGAACTCAATGTTGCCGGTAACTGGCTCTATCAATTGACCTCAAGAAATTGATTTGTGTTGGGAATGCCGAGGACACGACTGAAAACATTTACTGAATGTAAATCTACTAAATATCTTGTCAGGAGTCTAAAAGCAGCTTTTCTCAAGACATGAACACTGAAGGCTATCAAGTTAAATTCTCTTTGCCAGTGACTAGGAATGTACCTATTTGTTCAGTGCTATTAGCTTCTCAGCTGAGAGGAGACAGAGTAGAGTGCAGCACAAAGGGTCTGTATTTTCAAGCAGGTGACTAATGAATTAAATTTCCATTAGTGTTTTGACCCTGAAGTTAGCTGAAAGACTTTTCAGTTCAACTTTACAGAACTCCATGTTTCTTACTCAAGAATGATGCGATGTCATCTTCTGTGTCACATCTCCCTTCTCCACTCCTCCTCCCCCAGAAAGTGGGCGAGTCACTCTAAATGGATTTCATTCTAACAGACTCATTTGCCTTTCTTCTCCTTCCTTTTCTATTTTAGCTACAGCTGTTTCTAGGCAGCTTTCATTTCTTATCCATGCACTTATGCACAATGCATGAACCTTGTATTGAAGTACTAGGCTGGTCTCCATCAGACACCGGGGAACACAGAGGAGAACTGTAATCCATTGAAGGAAAGTGTATTTGCACAGGATCTGTTTTACAACCTCTACGGGATTTGATCTTTATTCTGGGTTAACTCTCCTGCTTTGTGCTATGAATACCAAATGCTTTGTCACACACACGTATAAATGTATGAGTATATACAGTATGTGTGTAGAGGATATTTCAGTGTTGTGTTGTGCAGAATATTTTCAATTACAATAAAGAAATAGCATGACAGCTCATTCCACACAAGGTCGTCTGCTGATGTGAAAGACTCTGCCTGCACCAGACTACCCAATAAACAATAGAGTCTCATGGAAAGACTAAAGTCAGCTTCATCATAACAGTGCTCAACCAAGAGTGACCCAAAACCAGTGATAACTGGACATTTGTTTGAGTTTGTCATTATCTTCAAGCCCCTTCAGTACACACCAGGAACAAATTCTCTTTAAAACCAAATGCAAACAAAATGTTTCTGTGTTACAAAAGGTCTGTTACTGTTCTTCTGTGCTATCCTGCCAACAACCAAGACATTATATGAGGGGCTGTTGATAATAACAGTGATGAACAGTGATGAACAAACCAAATCTTGAAGGTCACAGCTTGCTATCCAGCAAATATCTGAGTTTCCATCACTCAAGCATTACACTTCCAGAGCCTGCAATACAGGTTAGATCTTATAGGTCAAACACCAGACAGGATGTGGTTCTGTTCTGCGTCTCTACTCTATATTGATCACTTATTATATAGGGTTTGTTTCTATTCTGTGTTTCTGCTCCTTATTGATCACTAATAAGCCTGTAATTAAACAAATGATTAATGGATTGCCAAACTAGTCTATTTAGTACAGTACATACTCTCACATCGGTAATGTTGGATCTTAGGCATTCAAAGGATCTAGTTGCAGTTTTTAAGAAAACAGTAGAAAACAATATTTTGTTAAACAAATTCCCTAGTGCGTATCTGTCTGGGACACTGGAGCTTTTTCAGGTCATATTTAAACTGCCATCAATCTCTTCCATGGACATAATAAATAAGCTGAACTGAGAGATTCTACTTTTTTCATTTATTGATTTCTCTGCAATGTTCTAGAAGTGACTTTCTCTTTGACCTTGCAAGTTTAGAGGTACTGAGAAAAACCTACAAAAACCATCTCAGATCACACCTTGCAAAGTAATTTTGCTAATGTCTCATGACCCCTATAGCACTGACTAAAACAAGGAATTTTTAAGATAAAGTAAGGTAATTTTAAATTTTGTTTGTGTTTGAGACATTTAATGTGGGATCCTTTTTATCAATAAATAAATGAAAAAGTTTATCTCTGTGTGTAATTTGTTTAATTGGGTTCTCTCAATCTATTTTTCAGACTTAGATGAAGATCTTATCACATTTTAGATCAAACTTATGCAGAAATTCAGAAAATTCCAAAGGGCACCACTGTACAGTATGAACAGCATTGCCATAATATTGGATAAAACTGTAATATTTTACTGAATTAACACTACAATTGTCTATGTTTGTATCTTATAAATATGTGTTTTACATGAATGTCTTTTCCCCGGCAATAGTGTAGTGGGTAGTGTGTAGATGCCTTAACACTCAGAATGGCTGGTTTGCACTGAAAGAGATCTCTACATTGCAGACACTCAATGTGATGATTTTAAGTATTGTGTTGAATGTGAGTGTATTTCTACAAATCTATACATGACTCTGCCACAGATCAGATTAAGATGAAAATGTATGAACTGAAATTGCATTTGGGGTTTCTGAAAACCTCCAGCAATTGGTATTCATTAGGCATGCTGACCACCCTGAGAACTGTACTGTGGTTACTGGTGAGGATCTCTCTTGCCCTCACACTGGCACACAGTTGTTTGAGTTACAGCTTAAAGATGTCAAGGATGTCGGAAGGGACGAACCGTGGAATGACAGGAGAGCAAAAAGACCCTATGCATATTGGTGAGACAGGGGTTAGCCCGGGCTCAGCTGTTCAGGGAATGCCGTCTAGAAACCTATGCCCTCAGGTAGCGGACGTGGGGCGACCTGGATGGTTAGGCGGGTTTCAGGACATCCGAACGTCAATGCTGAGCCAAGGCAGAGTGAAAGACCCGGAAATATATAGTCCCAGAGAGAGAGAGAAACACCGGAAGGACAGCAGAGAACCGGAAATGAGAGACAGGACAGAGAAGGAGCGGCCTCTGGCTGCAGAGGGAGTGACAGGATAGTTCCCACTACATTGAGGAAAACAGAAAACATGGCTAACTAACTTAAGGACACACTGGGTGGATAGCAAGAATACTGAGCCTCTTGGCTGCTTCTTGTCAAAGTGCTTCATAAATCCCAAGCAAACAGCTTTCAATTAGTAAGAGGACCTTCTCAGTTGGATCACTTTACCATGTGGCTACAGTAATGCTTTAGGTGGAGGTATCATCTGTTGTGACAAAAGACCCATTTATCCTTTTATGACCCTGTTTTCCAAATTTACATTTTTCAAATAAAAATGCAATTAAAACAAAGCAATAAAAAAACTTTATCATTTATACTCTGCTCTGAGTTTCCTACCTTAAGACCTAAATATGGGTCAGAGAGCAATGATGTGGCATCATGTGGTAAGGATTTGTGCACACCAGAAGCAGAACTTGAAGTCTCCACCGTGTCCCCAACTGCATGGACTTGAGACATACTTGATATAATCACCTTCTCACTTAGTGCCTATCCATAAAATGAGTGATAAAATTAATTCAAGTAATTGTAGTACAATAACTCTGATATCTGCTATGTACTAGGTTATGGAAACAATAATTAGAACTACAGTAAGTAGAGAATTTTAATTTAATCTGTTCGAGCTCTTTGAACAAGCAAGAGCAGCAACAGATTCATACAGAGAAGATACAGTAATATAGTACATTTAGATTTTAAGAAAGCTTTTGAAAAAAGTTAATCATTAAAGATAAATTCTCAATTTACAGGGAATATGCATTCAATGTAACCCAAATATTTGGTTAGTAGACATGAAACAGAGGGTGCAGATAAGGGAGGAAATGCTCACATGATTGGCTAATGGAATAAAGTGTTGTACCATAGGGATCTGCATCAGGACCACTGCTCTTCATATATTTTAAGCTGAAAGATATGTCTTACATAGACAGGTTGAAGGAAATGTTCATCTTAAGTGCTTTTAGTACCTTATGCACTTCTTTTTAATACTTTAGTATTTCTAGTATTTAATATTTCTTCTTTTCCTATTTAGCAATATTACTATTAGAACTGTACTATACAGAACTTTATTCTTTCAGTGCCTGAGGCATGTTGTTGGCAATTTCCTTAGTGAACACCTGAGTGAAATGTCATTTAGAACATCTGTAATTTCCCTTTATGTTTCCCATTATTGTCCCAGATACATTTTCAATCTTCATTCTTTCATTCTTTGCTGTTCTTGAAATGCAGTATTTTTTTCAACCTTTCATGGCCTTTGTATTATTTCTTTTTACTTGTGTTTGCAAGTAATTATAGTCATTTTGTTTAACTCGAAAAACTGCTTTTCAATCCAATTCTATATTTTCCTTAAATTTTAATTGATTTGTTTAACCATTTTTTTCACTGCTTTCTCACCATAGATGTACTTACACTTATTTTTCTGCTTCAGGCAGAATCTGTTTAAACTGTTGTCATTCGTTCTCCACTATTTCATGTCTATCTTATTCCATTTTGCTTCTCTTCAACTGTCTCATTCCTTCAAAGACTTCTTTCCTGAAATTGTAAACTTTTGATTTGGACCCAATCTGTACACAATTTCAAAGTCTATTTTGAAGCCCATCACATTGTGATCACAGTTCCCTAATGGGTCTCTCACCTCTGTTTGCCTCCTTCATCATGATTCTTTGAAAAGAGTAGATCAATAAAAGCAGTTCTTTTTGAAGGTGATCCTACAAAACTGGTTACGAAAGCAATAAGCAGAATAAGAAACAACCAGAACACCTTGTTAAGTTAAATAGCACCCAAGTAACGAATGCCCTAAGGAATGAGGCAATGCCCTGAGAATGTACAAAACTAACAGAAATACATGAGGGATTTCAGACAAACTGAAGTCTCTTCTAAAAGCAGTCAGTAAAAATGGTATGCACAGCACAGTGTGAAGTGGAATGCTGCCAGATGAAGATTATTCACAGCAAAAAATCTAAGAATGTTAAGAAAATAGAAGGCTCAAGCTTCCTTCAGTGGAGTTGGAAAGCTTCTCACCGTGACTTCTAAAAGAACTCCTCGAAGATCGGGATTCAAAGCACAGATATTGTTAATTTAGTAAGGGCATTTATTATTTCAGATTTTAATTTTATTATTGTTTTGTCTTTATTTTAGAATGAAACCCCCACTCCCCTTCAGAAATATTTTCAGGAAATTGTGTGAAGTTTACGGTTTTCTTTTTTTTGATTCAAACAGTATTCACATCCTTTCCGATATTTCTAACAATTAATTCCATAACCTTCAGTGCTGTCAAACATCAGCAACAAACACCTGAGCTGCAGGATGCTCTTCACAGCCTCAGTTATCACATATCTCCCTTTATTTCTTATCTCCATTGCATGTCTGTGAAATTCACTGCTCAAAAATGTCAGTGCTGATATAAAAGATGTGACATGGAAACATATAATCAATTAATACTATATCAAAATCTAACACACTGCAGCCAGAAATATCTCTAATTCAGCTTGGTTTTCCTTTAATATGTAATGCATTGTGTTTTTCTCATAGTGTTTGAAAGTATTTTAGATTGGATGACAGCTCCTATTATTAATGTCACGATTGTAGTCCCTCCCCCTTAAGGGCGCTCCGGCTCTTTCAATTTTGAGTTGATTTTGTGCACCTGCTCCCGGTTCCTGCCTCCCTATAAGAGCCAGACGCACTCTGTTCCAGGCTCTGCGTTGGTTCCCGTACCAAGCGAGTCCAGGATCTGAGAGTCTGGTCCCGTTCCCCCTTTCCCCCCCCCCCGACCCTCCATCGGATCCCGCTCCGGTTTTTAATCCTGTTCATCCTCGTCTCGGATGGACCGCCCGGCTTTGGACCTTTTGCCTTCCTCTTGGATTTCCCTTTGGACTCTAATTTGGATTGTTTGCCCCGGACTCACCCCCCTGAACACCAGCGCACCATGGACACGCCCCCTGTTTTCATTCCCGACTCCCGCATGCTTTTTTCCCCGTGTTTTCCTCACTCTACCCCGGATTGTGTCGTCTGCATAGGGTCCGGAAAGAACACTTTCGTGACAATTATTAGAGATAATGACAGTCATCAAACCATTAAATTTTGATACATTAGCTCACATAAACAGCTTCAAAATGAAAACTTTACTGTGACGAGAACCAATAGTAAGAAATGATCATTTAAATATTTACATGATTGTACTTAATTGTAATACTCATACTTAATTTTTTCCTCTGAGAATATGGCTAGGCAAATAAAATAATATAAAATATGCCTTCACCGGTGTTCTGTAAACACTATTCTGCAGTTATCTCTTCTTGATCGGTTGCACAGAATTACAGTTTCATTATCAGTTCGACGGGACATGAAGCAGTGACCCTTTGCACCAGAGTCAGGTGCTCCTCACATCTGTCAAAGGGACAGTATAGCTGACAGCTGGCTGGCAGTCAGACCACACACCTGCAGACATACACTGAGACTAACACCCTCACGCACACACACGTGCTACTCCAGACAGCTGGGCTCTCACAGTCTCCATCATTATTTACACTTTGCTTTATGAAGAATAATGTTTGGAATAATGGAGGAATAATGCAAGCTTTTATCTTGTTTTTTTCAAGTATAATTATTTAGATTTTTATAGGGATAGAGAGTACTCTCTAAAGATTCTCCTTTTCTATGTATCTACAGTAAAGGAACACTATACAGCAAGGCCTCACAGGGAATTAACAGGACCATTACTCACCTTTTAATACAGAAATGTTGAAAAATCCTGTTCTACCCGTACATTTCCATTGCTAAGTATGAAAGAGGGGAATGAATATAATCAAAAACTACTGGAAAAAACTGAGACAAGAAAAGCTATGTGAACACCAGATTTTTTTAATGTGAAGAGTGATTACATAGCTCACACAACACCAGCACTCTTACATCAGATTTGCATTATGACCTCAGACACACTAGGGGAGAGATGAATTAGGAACGAACTGCGAGCCAGTGGCCTTTCAGCCAGCTTTACTGACGCAAACATGCCATTGAGTGAGCTCACTACAAAACGCCTTGCACTTCACATGTCCCGAGCTATAATTGGATTCTGTTGTTCATATACTGTAGCTCTCAGTTCTGCTTGAGCACATGTATGCATTGTGGCTAATTTCAATCACCATGTGTCTCTCTCTATTAAAGTGTATTTCAGCTCTTTGGCTCTTTGGTTCAGTAATTAGCCTCACAGTGGAGAAAAAACTCACAATTCCCTCTTAATAGGTACAAGTTCATCAGGCAGCCCTGGACAGAAACGGATCTCAGGTCTCTTACACAGAGCACTGCCTATCTGACCGTGTAGGAGCTTGAACCCATATCTAGTTAGAATTATTGGAATGTTTGTTTTCTCTTTTGATCAAGACCCAGAGATTCTCTTATTACATGTGTCCACAGTGAAAAGTAATGAAACAAGAATCCTCTTTGAAGAGTCTGGCATTATAGTAAAAAAAAACAAAGAGCAGTGAAGATGAGGAACTCGTGATTACTGTTAATGCCCTGAGGCCTTTGTATCAGAAAATTAGGTTCTGCCTCTTGTCCCCTGTCAAGGTCTGTGCTAAGATGAAAGACCTGTTGAGCTATCAGGGATTTCTGAGAGGCTGTTTATTTTAGGATGTTATCATTAATCACATATATTTTTTACTTGCAGGTATTGTTGGGTATTGTGTTGGGTATTGTCTATCAGATTACTCTAGGCTTCCCTTCAAACACAGGACATCTGGTAATTACAAAAAGTGACCTTTGTATACTGTAACACTGCAGAGGCATGGGAATGCCAGGGGACAGCATCTAAAGTCCTGTAGGACCAGGCTAGAGCTAAGAGTAACTCACACATGTTCTCTTCTGGAACAATTATCACTTTTTCATTTTGCCCAGTTTAAAAATCTCATGGAATATCGTCCACTCTTGCGTTCCAAATAAATTTCAGTACTACTATGTGTTAGATAGGTTCTCCTGACTTTGCAATGTACTGTACAACCTGACCCCAGAATTCTCTGCCCACTGTTGCTCAGCTACTGACCCTAATATTCTCTTAGTCAAATATCTGTAGTGTGGCATTACGCGGGGGCATGCCCAGTGTGGAGGTGGAGCCCTGGAGGAACGGTGACGCCTCACCTTTGTAGTTACAGCTTGTCCCGGCTCTAAGAAGATGAGCCACAGCAGTGCACCTCCTATAATGGTACACTGGACACCCCCCCCGCCCCCCGAAGACACAAGCAGGGCCACCCCCTGATGGGGAAGTTTTTACACCGACAGTCCCAGAGGGGATTGTACCCTTGTAAGGTGTTCTTTTTCTTTTCTTTTTGCCAGTCCCATCATCTATTTTCACTAGGGCAGGCACACACACCTTTTTCACACACTAAGTTTTTGTCTTGTTTTTGCCTTACACGCCCTGCTCCACCAGACTGGACAGCGGTGACCAGACTGGACTTACCATATTTAGCGGGGTCCAGTGTGGTCACCGCTGTGCTGGCGGTTCTTATTTTTCCCAGGCTGGACTCCGTTAAATAAGGTATGCCCAGCCTGGAGGTCGTGATGCACAGCGGTACACTTTCTTTTTGATATTTTTCACCTTTTTTGGTATTGTTGGTCCCCATTAACCTCACACCGGTGCTTCTGGCCCTCAGTTAGGGGTGTTGACTTTTTACCAGTACACCGCCATGGCTCCTCGCACTCTGCATGGTCACAGTAGGGCTTCCCTTACTGTAAGCTCATTACAAACCCCTGTGTTTCCCACATGATTAAGCCTACAGTCAGTGCTGATTTCTCTTCTTCATTCGTTATCTTGAGGTTTCTGTTTGGTTAAGTCAGCATAGGGGCATCCTGCTTTCTTGTGAATTCATGTCTTATAAATCTGGAAATTGTATGTGCCTTGAACAGTCCACTGACAGTGGTTAAGCGGTGTAGTAAATAAGAGTGTGCAGGCTGATTGTTAGATTGTTCACTCTCTTTCTGATATTGCCACTGTTATCCCCACTGTAACAAGATCCATACAGGCAGTACAAATCCATTGTATCTGTGAAAAAAAGCAGGTGCCCAAATAGCAGTATTACCTGTATATTCAATAATCTTGTCAAAATCTTCCTAAGAGATGCAGCACTGATTGAAGAAACCTGGCACAAATTATACCCACAACAAGACATAAACCATTTTGCAAATTATAGCTCATCACAGAAACTGTGCTCATAAACTACTCTGCTATTTCACTTGAAACTTTACAAGTATGAAGTAATTCTGCTATGAACAGGATGAATAGATTTGAAAATTAGGTTCTGCATAAACCAAGAAGACCACATGACAGCCATTCGATTTCTTTGTTGCATATAAACAGCCCTTAAAATACTTGAACTCATCCTCAAAACATATTTATCCAACTATATTAAAACTTATCTAGTACTATTGCAGTTCGTATACCAGTAGCATACTGGTGCACTGTATTTTGTTGGAAGAAGGGTGTCTGAATTCCACTTTTATCACCCAACTCAAACTGGAAAAAAGCAGATCTCATGACCATCCAATGCTGTTCATGGTTTTCACCTCCAGAGTCACTGTGATCATTTTCCCACACAGAGAGACTCATCAGCTACTTGGGAAAATGTCTCTTACACACTGTCACGGACGTCCAAAGGGACTAACCGTGGGGAACAGGAGAGCGGAAAAAGACCCATATGCGAAGCGGCGAGACGGGAAAAAGGCCCGGGCTCAATAGTGCAAAGAGTTCAGGAATGCCGTATAGAAACCTATGCCCTCAGGGAGCGGACGTGGGGCGCCCTGGTGCTAGGTGGGTCTCAGGACATCCGAACGTCAATGCTGAGCGAGGACAGAGTGCAAGACCCGGAAATATATAGCCCAAGGGAAAGAGAGGGACAGGAAGGACAGCAGACCAGAAACTAGGGACAGGACAGAGAAGGAGCGCCCTCTGGCTGCAGAGGGCGTGACACACACATAACATAAATTGCTCCTGTTCAAGGACTGTTTGTCCACTGAACTTCAGACAGTACATATCATTTCAGTGATACACAGTTAACCACAGGCATTGAGTTTCCTGCATTAGCCTTAATGTCCACCAGACTACAACTGTGTTTTCAAACTGCCACTGTCTTGGGCACTGCTGCACCAATCGACGTGTAACTTGGCAGGTTTCATCACACCCAGACCTGCTGAAGAACTGAACCTTGTAGGTTGTAGCAGTGTTTTATATTTTCATAAGAAAGGTTACAAAGGAGACGAGAATATCTGTCCTATCTGGGCCATTTGGAAATTAGTTACTAAACGATCCTGTCTTATCAGTTTCAAAATCATGGCTGGGTAACTTCCATTTTTCCATGGAAGTTCCATACTTCCACATCTTATTATATAAAGAAGTGCCTCCTGATCTTGGTTTTAAATTGATGTTTCAAATGCATTGTTACCAGCTTGGCAAAACAAGACCTACAGGTATAAGGCTAGTTTTCATCTTGAAATACTCTGGGAGGTATCATTCTAGTAACAATCTAATTACAACATGGTAAAACCAGTCTTTTCTGTATAACCCAGAGCCATAGCCTTACCTACATTTTGTTTTCATGTCAATAGACATCCTGTACTGCAAACTACACCTGAGCAAAGCCCATCTGTCCAGTTAACTTCATATTCAGCAGGTAGCACTCTTGCAACAATATGAATAACTCCTGTCAAAATGGGGCTCCTCCATAGACCAAGGCAGCTGTTTGACAGTCATTCATCTCCAACTTCAAATTTGCCTAAGCACATGTGTCTAAAATCTGCTTCAGTCCTGCTCATTGTGGTTACAAAGATCCTGCATTTTGAAATGCAGCTTGAATCACTTATTGCTCCTCTTCACAAACTGTTTGACCGATGGGCTTCACACCTGACAGGATCATATTGATTTAACTTGGTTTCACACATCACCTCCCCTGTGTGAAGGACAGTATGTAGGGACTTGTTTGTAAGACCATAACCACCATAAACACAGCTAGGAACTTCCTGGACCTTTGAAACAGTGTCCGTGTTAGAGGTTTAATTTGGAAAGGTACCCTGAGCCTCACCGACAGCTGCATGAGATCTTCCAAAATAATGAGTTTTTTTCTTTCCTGCAGTGAGTCTGATAGGTGGTATTCCAGGGAGATATGATAAATGTGATTGTTTTCCAAGCGTGTTACAAGGCTTTGTCAAAGGATAAGGAGCATAATTTTCCTGTCCTTCTGAGATGTGTAGTCTGGCTGTTTTATTGATGGCATTTTCATTGCTGGTACACCTAACACTCATTACAGTCTTGCATTTGAGACTTGAGTCCTTTTCTCAGATGAAAACATGTCAAGCCGATAATGTACAACTATTGTATTCAAATATTAACATTTATTACAAAATAATTCCAATATGTCTATTTGAAATAGATTCCATTTCACATGATCACTGGGTTCACTAGGATCACATGATTCCCTGGACTGATTCAACAGTTTATAGCTTTGGTTGCCACTTATATACAAAAAATATATTGCTGGTCTGCAAACATTGTAGAGAGGAGTGACCAGATATGCTGTATTTTGATGCTTGAGAAAATGTTCTTCACAGACAAGCTAAAATGCTGAATAATTTTAGTCTTAAACAGAAAAGACTACAAGGGAAAACCAATTCAAATACAGAAAACCATTGATTGAACAAATCAACAGGGGGGAAGGGGAGTTAGTATCTGTTTAATCATGAATGACGTATTTTCTGCCCCCAAAACACACTATTAAATGAACATACTGTATATATACTACACATATGCTTTCATGATCTTTTGAATTATTTTCTTAACAATTGCAATCAACATATTCCTTGACAATTGTTCCTCTTTCTTTTTTGCATCATAAATATACAAATTCTTTATTTCACCTGTTACAAATATACTGTATAAAATGAGCTTAAACACACAAAAAACAAACTATACGTATTGTAAGGAATTAACCTACCCCAATAGGGCACTATGGATATTTCTGAATTTTACATTCATGTTGCATTTGTTTCTACCTTGTTTCATTATTTATGTATTATACAGAATATGTTTACATATTGTTAGCATTTTGGTGTATTTTTAAAACGATTGTTATTTTTTTTAATTCACTAAAGCATACGAAACAGAAACAACACCCACCAAGCAAAGTAAGCTATTTGCCTACCCCTGTCCTGTATGTCAAGTATGGGTACCACCTCACTTGGTACAGTTAATTTTCTGTACTTGATCTGTGGAACTCTGACAAAGTCACACGATGTAATTCCCTCTCAACATTAATAAGTTCCATGAAGAACCTAAACACAATACACTGTGGGTTTGTCTTCCATTTCCTCTTTACCCTACACCAGCTGTAGATCACCATTGATATTTAAGCCTTTTAGACCTTTTAAAGTTATATTGTCCAAAATATATTATTTATTGTTTTATTATTTTTGCATTTTACTATATCCAATAACGTGGAGAAAGTCCAGTATTTCTAATTTCACAGGTGAAATTCTCCTTTAGCATATTTTTATCTTTAAATCCAATACTCTGACGTCCTTTCAGAGATGTCTAATAATTAATTACAGTATCTCTTGGTTCTTAAATCTAGTATTTAATATGCAGACTGTCTGCTCTGTATGTTGAAATACTATGTGTTAAAGAAACCAAAAGCTGAAACTATCTGAAACTAATTTATTGGTGTTTTTGCTGTTCATGAACTTGCCATTTTGCAAGTGACTGTTTCTCTACAGTAGAGAAACTTGAGCCCTTAAGCCCCAGAGTATGTGCAAGGACACTGACAGAGCTGTGTGTTAAAACCCCCGAAAAACCTATTTCACAGAGGGCTGCAGATTGACTTGTGAAATCAGCCGTGCCTGCTCCTGTGGTTCTGAGCAACCATGTCTAAACATCAGGAGCACATCCCTCCTCTCTGAGCCACCGAGGAGGCTGTGAAATTGAACTTGCAAGAGACTGTAATTCTCAATTTAATTAGTTTTTAATGATGAGCTCAGCCTTATGTCCACTCAGGCATTGTAGCCTCTGAGCTTTAACCTCTTCTGGCAGACAGACCTGCAGCTCAGTTTCCAGCAGCTTGCAGTTCATATCAAGCTTTTTCCATATGCAGGGGAATGAGGAACATGAAAGCTCCTTTAGGTAAAGTAAAAGAGACAGAAAAGTGGAGGGAAAGCCTACTGCCAGGAGATGAGACAAAACACAAGAGGCATCCTTCACTGAAACCCCATCAAATTGCATAAAGAAATAACTGTGCTTTGAGTGACAGGCAGGTGATGTAAAATGAACCACAGAAGGACGTGTAATATTATGGTAAATTTTCATCTTCTGGAAAAGGATAATGATGACTTCTTCCGCCTTGTCTTGCCTTACCTTAGTTGCTCTCAAATTCAAATTCAACAAGCTCAATTGGCACGACCAATGAATTACAGTGTTGCCAAAGCAGATACAATTAATACAACATTTGCAGACATTTAGGGTCCAAACATGTTATTGGAAAGTTACATACATCACATGATTTATAAATCATCACATATGATTTATTGTGGGACAGACTCACTATCTGTTCCTCAGGCTGTAACAGGAGATCACATACTGGGCTGGATATTGAGTTTCCTTCTCCCTCCCCCAGCAGAACAGGAAGTTGTTCTTATTCTGGCAGGTGTGGGGATTCTGGGATTAGATTTGTTATTTTAGATTTGTAAATATTTGTCTCTCTTCATTGTGAAAAGTCTCTAAATTTATTAGACCATGTGTGTGACAGCCCTTAAACAATGACCATCTTTCTGAACTTTTTCTAGTTCAGGTTTGCAGAAACAGCACAACAATAATTCCTTTTCTCATTGTAATTCTCCTTCAGACTAACAACTGGCTGATAACTGTACCTCTCCCCTTGCTCTTTGCACCATCTCTCAGCAGCTGTTTTTTCTTCAGATAATTCAGGACACTGACATTTTGGTGTCTTTGAAGGGGTAGTTAATTAAGGGGTAGTTAAGTCCATAACAGACATAATCCTCAAAGCTGGGGAGAGCTCCAGAGTGAGTTATTAACCTGAAAGAAGGTGTTATTGACTTCAACTTGCTGCAATCTTCTTAGAAGGAATGAATTGCACTAAAATTGAAAGATTGAATCATTTTGATAATAAAATGTCCAGTCAGATTGTAGGGTGTGTGAGGGTAAATATTGCATCTTCTGAGCTTCACCCTCATTCATAAGCAAATTGATACAGTTCAAGTTTACCATTTACTGACTGAGTGAGATTCTAAACCAACATCTTTAATGATTTCATTAAAATTGACATAAGAGCATCTGGCTTAAAAACATTGAATTCTCTTGGACATGTCTTCTAGGGGAGGCGTATAATATGGGAGGTAGTCCATATAACAGGACTACTGTAGTTTGTGTGTCTGCAGACATATAGAAAATTGTTTGCCACACTATAGCATATTCTCTTGCAAAAGCACATCATAATAAATGCACATATATCAAGACCACTTGCCTTACGAACATTTGTACATTGAAAAGTACATATGACTTACAGTCATGGTCTACATTAATGATAACCCTGTCTGGACCATTGAGTAAAATTGAGTTAAGAATATTAAGACATTTATCATCTTCTTCTTTATAATACCTGGTAAAAAAAAAAACATTTCATTCATTTGAAATCCACAGTTCAGTAACTATCGGTTTCCTGATTGAGGACATTCCCATCATTCTCTCCGTGCTGTCCCAGA
This sequence comes from Atractosteus spatula, assembly GCF_055471065.1. Lineage (NCBI taxonomy): Eukaryota > Metazoa > Chordata > Actinopteri > Semionotiformes > Lepisosteidae > Atractosteus > Atractosteus spatula. The sequence continues at coordinate 50,276,167 of NC_142706.1, forward strand.
GTCTTCTATGGTTATTAGTTGGTTATTATTGCCTTCAAGTGCTACTTTGGTGCATGTTTTACCTTTCTAAGTTCCCCTGTAGCTCCATCTATTATTCCTCTCCTCATCAGTGTCTTTGCACTGGCCTCCCTTAGTCTCTGCAGGTTGGAATCCCCACAGTGCTACTGAGATGCAGTGTCAACACTGCACCTAGAACGCAGAGCCATTTCCACTGGCGCTGAAGGGGACTCACATCGCCAACATGAGGGCAGAGTTTTCTGTGTGATATCATGGGCTCTGGTCTGAAACTAGTTAGACATGATGGTCCACATGAGCAAATAACCACTTATCTCTCTGTCAGGACAGTACTGGCAAAGACCAGGATGGGCTTTTTGTATGCAAACACCTTCATATACAACTGTCCAAAAGAATCCAGCATTTTGCAGTGTTATATGCTTTTATATGCTGCATTTTCTTCTTTATGCAGAAAACCATTTCTCTGGAAATCATGAGCCTTAACACATCTGCACTCGATTAAGAGCATGGGCTTATTTTAATGTTTCCTCTTTGCTGCTTTGACTGGATTCTTGGTGTCATTCTTGTTAGTAATGCAATGAAGGTGTCTTTTTTCTGTCTTCAGAACTGTGCTCTTATCCATTCACGTCTCTCTTCTTTGATGTGGAAAAGTTAATGCCTGCATTTGTCTTTTCCAGGCTTGAGTATGGTAATGCGGAGCTTGCTAATGTATCCCAATATGATAAGAAGGTGACCCTTCACTGAATTAATGAGGTAAAGGACTAGTTTGTCTGAAGCTGCAGAGAAAGACAAATTTAAAGTTTACTCTTCTGAAAAAAAAAGAATGATGAATGTAAATGAGAATAAATGATATGTTAAAATTGACAGTTTTTGCGTGCATGTGTGTATATATATATAGCTACTTAATGGGTAGTGGGATCCAATATTCACAGCTATTAATCAGAACTGCTATCAGATTGTCTGTGAAGCACTTATTACTCATGGTCTAATCTGATTAAGTGCCTTAGCTACGTAATTATTTTTTATATTAAAAATTTCCCGTTATATGATGTTCAGTACTTGTAATAAAATATATACACTCCAGGTTAATGTGTTTTTGTTATTTCAATGTGTGAATATATTTAGATGTACATTTCAATGCGACTACGCAGCTAATTCATTTAACAAGTTGTTAGTGGTTAAGAAGCCACTGCCTGTGTGCACTCAAGAGCCGGTTTCAGCTCACAACCTGAAGCTCATGTGCAGCTCAGAAAGCTCTCAAAAGCTCCAGGGGGACTCAGCTTGGATATGCAGCAGCACACAGCTGCTTTTCAAACTAATACTGCTCTCACCACTCCTCCACAGACTCCTTGCTTCCAGCCAGGCAGGAAAACTCACAGGTGAATCAGGGAGAGACCTGGAGATCTTTCAGGAAATGAACACAAATCATGTAGAATTCATGAAAGCCTGAAAACATCTGATAGTGCAGATTTTGAAACTGCTACTCCAGAAAACTATGGTTTGGTTATCAAAATGCAGTTCTTGCAGGTAAGGTGATGTTTTGCATGGATTTTGAAAAAAAACAGTTTAAGTTTCTTGCATTAAATAAATACTTTAAATTTACTTAGGGTACAGTACATTTGATCATTCATTTAGCTTTAATAGTGCTGTGATTTCCACTTCATTTTATGTTCTATAATGACAATGACTTAATTCAATTGTTTAAAACACCCAGGAAAAACAATTGGTGCATAGAGCTACCCTTTTTACGTTTTGATGATCCTGTAGCTAAAATTCCACCGAAAACAACCAAATACACAGTTCACAGAATATCCTTTGATTCATTAATATTCTTTGGTATATTATGTCGTTCAGCTGCCTGGTTCATTCTATGTTTTTTCATGTTGAAGCTTGTAGCCTACTACACATGGCCTGTCCTTAAGAAAACTCAAGTTTGTTTTCTTTTCGTTTGTTCTAATTTTAGGCTTGGAATTAAGCTCTATCTGTTCTAATGACTGTTCATGTCACTATTACCAGTGCAAATAAAACTAATGAGGATGGCCAGTACTGTTCTCTATTGACATCTCTAGCACAAAATTTGCCATTTAAACTCAAGTAGATGCTTAGTGATTTAATAACCGTTGGCACTTAACCAATGTTTAACACCTTTTTTTCTTGGAACCAACAAAAATGACTATTGAGTGGCTTGCCTGTGCCAAGAATCAGAATATGGCCGCACAGCTCAGCCCAGCTCCCTGCATCTGCATGTCAGACTCCGGGAAAGAGTCTCCCTTCACTACACTGTGCAGCTTATGTGTAATTGCAGAGTGACCTGCTTCACACTCCAGGATGGGGATGGATCTGTTTGCTCATAGAACAAGGCATACAAATTCAACAGAGTTTTGGTTTGTTACTCTTTTGAAAATATATTCCTTCATACATTTTCAATTAATTTCAACATGTATGCTTTAATAAGGTAAAATGATATGAAATAAAGCAACTCTTTCAATATACTGTATACTGTTAAACCAATTTAAAAATATCCACATCTATACAGTAGCTCATATCATAAGAATCTACAAATGACCAAGGACGCCATTAAAAAATACATTCACATTGAGAATGTGACTTTTCAAAACACTAAAAACTCATCATTACCAACCAAACTTCTTATGTCTAAATTTTCCTCTAATGTGTTTATATAAAAGCGAATAGAATCAGGTATTTAAAAATTCTAAACCAATTAGTTTAAATCCCATTATGTTTTAAGTCTTTTCTTTTTGCTCTGAAGCATTAAACCTCTGTGCTAATAGAGAATATAGGATTTAGGATAATAGGGTCACTTCAGTACACAAATAGCTGTAAGGTGAATTATTAAGTTTTTTTTCTTTTAAGAACGTAATTCTGCAAAATACAGTAGATACCTTGAACCTCGTCAAATGGATTAACGCTTGTGAGTACAATTGCACAATGCTTATTCAAAACCCATGAACCCATGAAACTGGTCACTGGCAAAGTGCTAAACAGTATTCAAGTAGCTACAGTATATTACTTTCATCTTATTCAAACGCAGTTAATTCTTTTTCTTACAGTTTTCATTTTGGAAACAAATTATTATGTACATTCACAGCACCGATATTCTGTTTCATTTCACACGCTTACTTCTTTAGTCAGGGCCTTGAACTTTCCATTCAGCTGAATGACACATGGAAGACAGTACCGCTGAATTAAACAGTATTACACAACCATTTATTTTCATTGCCAACTTTCAATTGCAGTGTAACTCTTTAGTTTCATTTGAAGCCTAAATTCAAGTCAAGTTTCAAAGATACACTCCCTTATGGCTGGTGTGGAGAAACAGGACGACTGAGTCCTGGAACCAACTGAGAACCACTCAGCTGAAAACAAAAGCTGAGCATCAATCAAGCAGTATTTGAAGGAGAAGAAGCTGCTCCTAGTGACCCTGGAGATAAAGGAGGTGCTGTCTTTGTCCCAAGAGTCAGATGACGATGTTCCCTGGCCTGAGCCTCCATAGGAGGAGGAAAATGACTGTTGCTAAGTTGACCTAAATACCCTAAAAAGGGTGGGGAGACTGTTGGACGGTCTCTGTTGGCCACTCCAACAAGCACAGAAAGAGTCATGAAGACTAGGCCATGTGCTCCTATGTTCTGTGGAGAAGTGGAGGGAGAGAACAGTGGTATGGCGTCTTCCTCATTGGCCCCTGAAGTAGAGGGAAAGGCCAGTGAATCCACATCTTTTTCTGGGTGAGGAGAGGGAGGACATCTCTCAGTTAATGACCACAAACAGACAGAGGCTACTGGAGAGTGGCGTTGATATTATTGCAACATTCCTCTATGACCTTCTTTTCTCTCACCCCTTCCAAGGCAAGGTTTGTCTGCCTGCTGCTCCTGCCTTTCCCCTGTCTATTCTTTCCGTCTCCTTTATTCATAATCAGGTGCCCAACGCAATATCCATTTCGCTGCAGCAATGTCGTCTGTGTTTCGTCTCTTTTCCTACTCCCCTCTGTCCCCCAGGAACCCCTCCAGCTGCTTGCACTTCCTCCCTCACTCCTGTGGGCCCATGGCATCAGACTGCCTCCACAGCCCCCTGGGGGCCGCAGTGTGATCTCTGCTCCTTCAGCAGTTCCAGACATCACCAAAGGCAGCGGCTGCAACGAGTCCTCCTTCCGGCCTCCCTGCCTCCCTTCCCTGCTGGTGTCCTACCTGGTGTAGGGTCAGTCCCCAGAGATCTAATTTTAATTTTCTTTTGTCCTCTGGGCCCAGAAGTGTGCTATAGCTGTGCATAAAACATCTGCTGTACATATTTCTGTAAATCACCCATCCATCCAATCTTTCAACCTGCAGCAGGGTTGAATTTATCTGATGCGTGTCTCTACTTTATCCTTATTAGGTTGTATCCAAATTATTGAATTAAGGTTTAGAAATAAGGTTTTTCTTTATTCCAACAAATAAATATCCTAGAAATTCTGCTAAATAAAGCAAGATTGCATTGCTAATAGGATTTGAAAAGGTCTGACAAAATGCAGCATTTTCATTTGAAATTATCAATTTTCACCAAATAAAGATGTGAAAAATCCTAGCTTTTGGAGACTGGTATGTGCAACCCTGGGTTTTTGAAGTAAGACATGTACAGTACACAGATTAAAAACCACTATCATCAGTTTGTCGGTGAGACAAAGCTGACTTTTGAGGGTCCCTGTTTCACATTCCAGCTGGGTGTAAAAAATAATGAGACTGAATTTAACTCTTTACCATAGAGCTGCGTTATTGATCACGAAAAGACAATTGCAGAGAGTCTTGCAGAGTCTTGTAGTTAGAAAATTGAAGGTAGGGTAATTTTAAATGAACAAATTAAATTTACAGCTTTTAAAAAAGAGCCAAAGACAGACATCATTAGTATGTACATGCCTATATGCCTATATTATTAATGAATCCAGGGATTCATTCAAATTGTTTTGGCATCCTTTGTTTTAGAAGTAAAATTTTCACTTACTAAGAAAAGGATTTCTGTGTTTGAGGTTTTGCTCTTCACAACAGTGTTGATCTCAGCAGGCAAGTTATCTGAACTTGTGGAACTTATGAATCCTCAGTGTTCACTTCTTCATTTTTGTTATTCATGTTAGCAGTAACAATTGCAGTAACAGCTGAAATTACTCCATTATGAAGTGCATGTTTTGTAAGGGCCTTCAGTAGATTTGCAGTTGGTAATTATTTAAAATAGAAGTAATCTGTGCCATTTGATCTCTATTAGATGCAATCGGTTTTTCATCCAACTTGCATTACTCTAGCATTTGTATTATTATTACATTTTTTCTAGCATAACTCTCATAACTTTAAAAAGCCAATTTACACACAAATTCATTCTAAACAGACACTGCCATTCCTGCAATTCTCATGAAAGGCCAGGATGCCAGGCTTTTAAATCATTTCAACTGATAATACCAGAGTTTAGTCATTTTCTAACTAAATACAAGACCCACACCCCTACCCACTATATCTCAGATTACAAGTTGCAGCTTGACATAATTTTACATTGATTTTTACATTGATTTTGTCCTTTATTTAAATGCTCCTTTGCAATGATGACCAGGACAGGAGGCACCGAAGACAAACAAATAAACAGACAATTAATAGAAAATAACAGAACACACCAGGACAGGGCTGTGTTATTAAGCGCAAGTGTCAGACAAAAAAGATTTTATCATGCAAATAAAACCCCCTCAGATATGATGGGGGACAGTTTCAACCGACAGTGCAATTTATTCCACTTATTAACTGAACAATAGCTAAGCAATTATTGCAAACAGCTTTGAACAGAAATGGAATGGAAAAGACATCCGTTACTGTATATTATTCACCTTCATCAGTTCAGTGTATGTAAGAGCCTACACATCATAACACTTGAAATGGATCTAGTGACTTTTTACTGTCACCTGTAATCTTGGAAAATACGTAAATGATAAAAATGTGCAAAATGGCTCCATATGCTACAAACTGTGTTTTTAATATGGTAGCAACTCTCATTCTTTCAGTCTCCTACTGTAGTTCTGCTGAAACAATCATTCAATCCTTACTCACGTGTTGTAGAAATGGGAATGCTGAATCAGGATATAATCTTTAAATCTATGCCTTAGCTTGTAATCAAATGCACCCGTCAGTTATTTCAACACCATATTCTTACTTCTAACTTCCCTTCCTATGACAGTAAAAATGGCATCTGTGAAGACCCATAGATAACCTATTCAGCTTTGGGACTTTCATGGTTCTGCCTCTGCTGGCTGGTGCTGTTGTGTCTCCCCTGTTGTTACAAATACTGCACGCCCTTCCTGTCTGTTTATGGCTTTATGGGACTTTGATTAGGTGGGTTGTGCAGCTGGTCAAATGAGCTTCATCAGGACATGAGAAGAAATCACTGAAGTCACGACACCGCTGCCTGGCTGAGTGCACAATCTATCTGCTCAGTGCAGTCTGAGGACGAAAGGCAATGTGACTTAATTCCAGATGGCTTAGCTTTGTTCTGCGCTGCTGTGGGCGACACAGGGCTGTGCTGCCATGTGGGCTATATAGGGGAATTTTAATAAGATGCTTCTAATCTATCACAGGCACACGGTTCCCACTTCCTTTATCCTCTGGTTTAATTAAGTTGTTTTGAAAAATGCGGAGGTCTACTCTTTGAAATTGTGCTTGTTTCCAGTAAATAACAAAGTAATTTAGTTGCGTCACAATTGCTCAATCAAAACCTCTTCAATTTCTGATGTGAAATTCCACGTGAATTTGCTTCGTTGCTGCTTAATAATAGAGCATGTGTATTTATAGGACTTTAAAAGAATTAGATCGTGAATTTGTTGCCAGAATTTTGCTTGACTAAACCTTTACATTTTTATATATTCACGGAGGCCCTAAACATTCAGTTCTAATCAAGCAACTGGGATTCCAAAACAAAATCTGGAAGTTGTTGCCTGGGGTTGAAGGTGTGATGGGTAGAATGTCTGCCGATGAAAAAAGGGGGTGAAAGAAGAATAAAGGAGTAGACCAGGTGGTGACAGCAGAAGGGATGAGAGAAGGAAGAGTGAAGGAAGCAGGGAGAGGATAGAAATTGAGGGTGGTATTGGGGGTACAGTGGCGCTGGAGCTCCATGGAGCTACAATATTAGCAGGATGAGCCATGACAGAAGGGTGTTTGGACTGGTGTCAAGTTGGGGGTGGACTCGCAAACGATTGAGCTGTGCTGGAGACCAGATAAAGACGAAGGGTGCAGGTGCCAGACCATGGAACCAGATAAGACCGATAGCAGATTTGGAGCTGGAAGCCTGAGGTCTGTTGAGCTCCAGGAAAAAAAATACGCTTTTGAACTGGGCTGGAGTTCCATGGCTTTTCCGAGTCAACAGGAGTGCTGGGATTCTCTATCTTTAAATCCCACCACAGTGAACGATGTTAATAACATTATAAACAGGTAGACACTGACTTGAACAAATGGACTAATTTCCCTGGTTCTATTCAAACTTGTGTCTCCCATAATGAAAATGAGCAAAGCTTCATACTGTGCATCGTTAACCGTAACCAGGCGAAAGCATTGTTTGACTGGAAAAGAACTAGACTGCAGCTGCCAAGCATACTATACAAACGTATGACTGGTAACATTTTTAAGGTTAAGGTTAAGCATAAGGTTAAAGAAGTCATTTTATTAATGCTGTAAAATTCTCCAAAAAGGGGAGCAATCTGACAAGAATAAAACTGCTCTTTTATTGCTACCAAGAAAATATTCAGTGATTTTCATTTGAATGCAGCTGAGCCATTCCACAGCCTCTGTAGGAGAGACGCCCATCATCAGCTGCCTTCCATAAGGTGTCACCTGCATCACCATAGATTTCATTTGTTTTTTAGGGGCTGCTGGACACAGGCTCGTGCTGAAGATGTTATCTCCGCACACTGCTGAAAGCCTCTGACCTCCCTCCTGCTGCAGAATGTTAATTGGGAAAGCCTCTTGAGGCAATGCTGGGGTGCTGCAATAGAAAAATCCTCTCAAAAGATTTTGTTTCTTGCCTGCCAGTTGTGCATTTTGTCTGTGACAGAGAAGGTTAAACTAAAGAAGACATTTTCTATAGCAAACCCATCACATTAAAGCGAGTTTATTAAGCAGTACTTGAGCTGTTCTGCTTTCAGTGTTTTACTTTCAAAAACACCTAAGTGTGGAATAATCGGCATTGTTTTTCGTATACACATTAATTAAAATATTACTCAGTTACTGTTTAAAGTTTGCTCAATGAAATCAGATTTCTGCGTCAAATATTTTTCTTAACCATCTTGAGCTATTACTGAAATTGGACTCAACAGTCCTGATACTGTGATAAGAATGTGTGACTTGAAAAACTAGAGCTTGAAAACTCTATTGCCGTTAATTTTCCATGGATTACTACACTGGAATAAGCGTTTGCTGTGCAATTTCCCATGTGGACAGATAGGCCTCAGGGAGTGTGGCTGCTCTGATATCAGCTGTCCTCTGTCACAGTAGCAGATTCTGTTGCTAGCCATTAGAGTGAGACAGTGTCTGAGCTACATGGTCATTCACGTAATTCCCTCACCCAGGAAGTGAGAGGAAACTCGAACATGATGAACTGTGAAACATTTGCAATTTATTTTAAAGATACAAGAGCCAAAAATAGCTGACCAAAAATAGCATCATATTCACAAAAAATAGCTATAACCACCAATAAACTGTTTCTAGATAGCCACTGTCCCATGTTGTAGAACATGCAAAGGGTTAACACCTCCAATTAGTCTGCACATAATCAGTCTCACAGTGTTTACAAACTAACTCCTTTTCTTCCCTTCTGTCAGCCTCTCCCTCTTCACTCCACCACCTTCTCTCCCTGCTCCTCTGCCACCATTCCACAGGCTCTGCTACTTCCTCACCAACACGGCCACACAGTCCTCGTTCAGGCCCCGGTGCTCTCCTGCCTGGACCACTGGACCTCCTCCTGGCACACCTCCTGTTGGAAAAGCAGACTCGCTTTTGGAGATTCGTTTGAAATTTGGTTTCTTTTGTTCTTCTGGTCAATTGCTGAATTTATGATTGACACTTTCATTGCAGAATAATGGAATAGCAATGGAATCACCTTTTGCACCTAAGTATGCTGTTTTATATAAACCCACTCAGTTTTTTAGATGGTATTGACATATCAGTGGAGTTATGTTGAACTTCAGAACGATTATTGGAATATTATGTATCTATATTGTATCAATTGACATTTGAGAATCATTCCTGTCATAGTTTTCCAAAAACTATAAATTCCATAATATGACTCTCTTCCTCGCATTCAGCTTATTCATGGACTGTGCCCTAACAAAGTGTTACAACTTTTACCTTCAAACTTGTTTTCAATCATCTCTGCTCGTTCCTCCTGGCAATGGGAGCATAAGTCTGTGCTCTCTGGGTAGCCAGATCTGCACCACAGCTGATGAGAACCATAAATATAATGATTGAATGATTGGTTCAATGATTAGAGCTAAATTTTCTTTTCATCCATTACATGATTCTATGTCCTTGTAGAATGGCAAATACAGGTAAACCGTCTCTCCAGATGAAGCAAAGGATTAGCAAAGAGAAGAGCCTTACTGGTAAAAATGGCAGAAATTACCTACTGTAGCTACTGCAGATTTCAATGATCTGTCTGACCTCACTGAGATTTAAAGCATCTGGAAACACTGCTGTTCAGTCTCAGAGAGGCAAACCTTACATATTGTGGAAAAGAATACATGTTGTTTGGATTTATACCCTGCAAACTTAAAAACCTAAGGAATTGTAATTATGAGTGATGTATCTTTATGGATTTTTCCTTCTTCTTTCTTTAGTACATAATATCCAGTTGGATAATTATGCTTTTGTTAATTATATCTGTTTGGGATACTTGCAGTGAACTACAATACCTGAAGTAATGTACCTTTTATGGTAAGCTCAGATATAGTGTGTGATTGGTGCTGGGCAGGGTGACTAATTGGAGGTGTTATCGCTATGTATGATTTGAGAATAGTGATCAAGAATTAACTTACCGGGAGGTCTAAACAGCTAAAGAGCACGTCAGTGTGTGCGGTGTTCCAATATTGCTATCCAGCCATACTTTGCATATCACTTTTGTTTTGAGTTTCTTCTAAAGCAATGTTCAGCTATACAGAAAGAAGAATTTTAGGAAATAGTTTCACTGTATGTGTTATGAAAAGGTTTCTGCAAACAGCTATTATACCCTAATAAATTACTTCTTCACCAAAGGTTCCCTGGCACTGCTTCTGCACAAAGTGCAGTAAGCAAGGTTTGAAGGTTAAAGCTGCTGAAAGAAAACTAGAGCTGAACTTGGGTGCACTCCTAATACAGCCCCCAGAGTGAAGGAATCTTACTCCATTTACACCATTCTCCCATTTCAGCAAACTGGAAAAGAATGCCTGGTATAGGGCCTACCATAAAAAGGGATTGAATTAGTGCTGGAAAAATTAATTGCTTCAGCCCACTGCATATGACCCACAATGTACTGTACTGTATATGGCTTCATAAATAACTACAGGGATTAAAAATGAAATAAACATGAGTTTTTCACAACTCAGAGCAGGTAGTCTTAATTATAATGAGTGAATTAACTATGGGTTTCTCTGCTGTTTTGCTGGGGACTTTCTGTGCACTCAGAGGAAAGGGTTTTCTCAGGACCTGCACCTCCAACTTGCCAAAACTCACCGCTCAGGTTAAGCCAAGCAACTCCACCCATGGGGGGCAGTTCTGGTGAGTTCAGTTCTGATTCTGTTTCTGAACAGCTGCCTGTTCCTTTAATAAGATCTCGTCTAAGATTCTAATGAAATTACTCCCCTGTCAACTTCTTTACCTCTTGATCTCACAATGTCAAGGAGGAGGAACCTGGAAGAATAGACAGCCTGGCTTTCAGCAATTCCTCAAGATACACTGTCACAGCGAGCCAGATCAAGTCTTTAGATGCAAAAGTCTTGGGGGAGAAGCATTATATAGAGCCATTAGTCCTAATCAAGCCTCTTGTTCTCCAGATCTTGAATTCATTTAGTCTCTGACAATTTTCTCTTTTTCCAGTCCCACTCATTATTATCATAAAAAGTGATTTTCTAAAGAATTGTTTCTTTCTTACGTGTCAAAAAAAGGCCCATTTATGAACCGGAACACGGAGCTTATTTCCAGTTAATCTGTTCTTATAATAGGATAATAGAGCTTCGGGACCTGTTTGTGTTTCTGTGTGGCACAAAGCCAGCAGTCGTGCAGTATCCTCGTGAGGCTGATATCCTGCTGGTAGTTTTCAATGTTAATACGTGCCAATTAGGAGTGTAATATGAGTAAAGGTGAAAGGTGTCACAAGCAGATATTTGGCTCCACTGCATTCAGAATGAAAATGATTGATATATATATATACAATATAATGAGCAATTACACCTCAATTAGTGACACAGCTCACTTGATGAGCTTTGTTTTGGTTAATTGTAACTTAGCCATGTCTTTTTGCCACCTAAAAGCAAAGTACAATAATAAATGAACACAGTATACTTTCAGCATACAGAACAAAGCTTCTCCTCTCTTAAATCGTTCTGTACATGAAAGATTCAGAAACTACAAATTAATTTAAGTTCTCTTAAAGCCACTTTGAAGACAGTGAATACATTATGGTTTCAAAATGAGTTAATTAGTACTAAATATATTTAAAAATCTGCATTTTTTTTCCAGATCTACACTGGCCAAATGTAAGATAAGATCACTTTATTGGCCATATACAATTTCTTGTATTAGGAATTTGTCTTTTAGCATACCCCAACTTGCTCTCCATGAGACACACAGACAGGGAGAGAAGCCTGGGGTCAGAGCACAGGGTCAGCCATTTATACAGCACCCCTGGAGCAGTTGGAGTTAAGGACCTTGCACAGGGGCCCAACAGAGTAGGATTCCCCTGCTGGCCACAAGATACAAGCCGGAACCTTCCGACCACAGGCGCAGATCCTTAGCCACAGAGTCACCGCACTGCCTCAACCCCAATTTGAAAATTAATCATCCATGTGGAATTTTATCGAAAGCCTTTTGAAAATCAAAATATCCTTTTTTATTTGGACTCAACCTGAACAGTTTGAGAATATAGTTCATGTACTGTATTACTGACTCTTTCCACAGAATTCAGAGCTGAGGAACAGTGTTGGCGTGTGAGCCATTAACTAGTAAGTAAATGTTCATCTTGCTGAAAAGTGAATTAAAGAGATACTGTACACCCCATTTCCTGCGTGGAGCCTCTTGTGGTGCATTAAGAAGACATGAGTTATTCTGTGAATGCAGTGAGATTTGTGTAAAATGTCGGGATAATTACTATATTTAGAGATTGTCCTTTATAAGTTTTACTTTTTGAAGTTGAAATTTGTTGTTGAACAATTTGTTTTCTTGTTCTGAACACATTTCAAAATGACATCATTTCTAAAAACAATTTGATTTCTTATGTGAATGTATGTGGATTGCATGTTCAAGACAAGGGGTCTCCAGTCCTTGTCCTGAAGGCTGGAGACCCCTGGTCCAGCAGACTTTATAGGTAACCACCATCATTTGACAGTTGAATTAAAATGCTAAAATGGTAGACTTGGTGAGTGGCGGCTTTCTTAAGCAGTTTATCAGAGCGGAAGAACTGTTCATGTTGACCTCATCTTTTCGATCAAGAGGCAGGCTGAGGTGAGAGAACCACTGGGGAGGAGTGAACATAATACAGTGTGTTTTGAAGTATATTCTCAGACTGTCAGGTTTAGTCCAAATAAAAGGTTTATGATATTCAGAAAGGATATTTTGATTTTCAGAAGGCTTTTGATCAAATTCCACATGAATGGTTAATTTTCCAGTTGGGGTTGGGGTAAGGGTTAGGGCAAGAGCAAGTCAAGGGTACACTGTGATGTCTGCACGTCAGGTGACTATCAATTTCTCTGCCTAGAGCATTGTAAACAACTAGACAAAAACAATAAACAATAGCTCACTCTGAACATCTTTTGGATATTTACATATCTTCCCTACTAACTCTTACAAGAAAGCCCTACATTATGGAAAATCAAGGAATGGGTAATGTATTCCCATTTTTAAAGGAACAATTTGTGATCTGCCCTCTTGAACATTTAGAAAAAAGAAAAATATAATGAAAGTGCTGCAAAAACACTTCATTTATATTTAAGATAAATTAGAATCAAACAGTTCATAGTTTTGTTTCCAATGTGTTGAAGTTCTATAAAGTTTTAAAGTTTGATGATTTGACCTGATTGTAAGTTTAAATTAAATATGAAGGAATTCTTCTCTTATAGTTTTCTTCAGTCTTTGAGTAAGTTTACAGAACCTTGTGAACAGAATGTAAAGGTGCTTGTTTCGTTATATGCAAAATGTAAATAAAATCAGAGGTGTTGCAGCATAATCACAAATAATTATTAAATATACTTACAATGTATGATCACATTTCCATTACTGTTGCTTTAATTTAAAAAACTTCACAAGGAAGTAAAATGCATTTCATTTATCAACAGCATACTAGAAACAATTACACATACATCTAAATTCAAATAATATATATTTTTTAAATGTACAGTATTTGTCTTAAATGTAAAAATACAATTATCCATTCCATTAACAGCTTGCATATATACAAGGTTACAAGTCTGTTTCAATGGTAATAAAATGTTCAAAACCTGCAGAAACATTCGACTTGTGTCAAAATGAACAAAAGGTTTGTAATTAGATTTAATTTGCTATAATTTACTCAGGGGTTGGTATTACTGGCCAGGGTGTTTTTTATGAGAATCAGGTATACAAAACCTGACAGCTAGTATTTATGGTAATGTTTTATCACAGGGCTTTTACAGATGTGTAGCAAATAACACAAAGACATCATTACAGATCCTTTTAAAAATGTGGCCGTGCTTTTAGGTGACTGATTACTCACAATGTGTAAATATGCAAGTGGCTGTTTTCTCTCTCTCTAGAGCTGACGTCACTGGGGCAGGGCTGCGGGGGGCTGAATGGAAAAGGAATCAAGACAATTGCCCAGGCAGGGAGCCCCTCTTCAACACGAGCTCAATTTCCAGAACAGGCATGAGGTGCCCCCTGCCAGCCCCTCCTGCCCCCGCTAGCTCCCCCCCAGGCCATCCCTACCTGTTCCACCTGCCCCATCCATCCCCCCCCGGGTCATCTGCCCCTGTTCCACCTGCCCCATCCATCTCCCCCTGCCCCAGCCAGCACCCCCCAGGCCATCTGCCCCTGTTCCACCTGCCCCAGCCATTTGTACTTATTCAACCTGCCTCAGCCATCCCAACCTGTACCAGCCAGCTCACCCCCCCTGCCTGCCCCAGCCAGCCCCAGCCATCTGCAGCTGTTTCACCTTCCCCAGCCTAGCAGTGTGACTGCCCTTGGTTCATCCAGCTAACAGCTGTCTCCTGCTAGTGCCGTATGTACTGTATGTCTCAGAGCTCAGTAAAGAGAAAAGTGTTATAACAGTGTACTAATACACCTGGGATGCCTGTTTCTTAGTCTACAGTATGTGCATTACATTGAAAGTGATTAAATGTAGTAATATATCCTGGCAGTTTAAAATTTTATATTATAGAGCTTATGATTAATTGTTGTTATTATTATTATTCAGGTCTTCTACTGGAATACCTATACTTTAGGAACGTAGGGAGGGAGCTTTTCTACCGTGTGCGCAGAGCTCCCTCTTGCGGAAAGAGCAAAGACCAGCACAGCGGACAAAGAGTGATGCACCGAGCCGGGACTATCGCTGCAATCAGTCAAGCGCAGTCCTGCAACCTGACGCGGAGAAGTGGCGATGAGAGAGGCAGAGACAGACGGGTACATTGTGAAGATGCTTTGTGAGTCGACTGGACTGTGGAGGATGCCTTAACTGAGTGTAGCCTTGGTGCGGCGGATGGATTTATTGGGCTGAAAACCTTTTTGGGGGGAACAGAGCAAGTACTTCAGCGTGTTTCGTTATAGGTAATACTGTTGTTTGACCGTGTTTCCACTACTTGTTTGGTCTCTATTTAGTTCCTGTATTGATATATTTCATATGTTCTTATGTCATCAAACTAAAATTTGACTATAGATATAATTATTTAAATATGTTTCTGTGTGCTTTCACCAGGTCGGATTAGAAAGTAATTTGTTCATGTTAATTGGCTTCGACTCTCTGGCAATTATCGAGGTGTTGTTGACATCTCGCACGTGGACTGGATAGCTGGTGTCTGGACAGGTTGCGGGTGGAGGTGAGTGTTCAGTTCCTAAATGTGTCAGTTATAACTTGTGATTGTGTATTTGTAAATTCATTCAGTTTAATTATTGCATTGGCTTATTAGGTGTATACAGTAAAACTGGGGAAATAGGCTGCAAACGGAGAATGTTCAATTTCAAACGCCGCATGAGCTCAGTATTTAAAGGACAGTATGGATTACTACCGATGTTTTGTTTGCTAAACTCTGCTTGAAAGGCTGTACTGTATGTTATGGAGTACGTTACACACTTCTGTAAAGTATTTAATTATCATTTTGGTTTTGCTCAGGTAATCACTGGTGAGTGGTTACTGCACCACGGTAGTGCGTGGAAGTGGGGCTCTGCACGGCCCCGCGGCTGTCGCGGTGAGCGCGACTAGATTCTTCAGGGACCAGAGAGCGAGAGACGACGAGGGGCTGTTCGCAGGTCTGCGAGCAGTCTTGCCTATAGACTGGAGGATATTGTAATGTTTTCTGATACGTTTCTTCACACTGGGGGGCTGCTCTTGCCATAATCGTATAAGGAGATCTATCTGTCAATAATAGCAGATACCTCGCTGGTGCCAATAAATATTCATATTGTAGGAAATAGTGTAACCTCAAACCAGTCAAATTATATAATAATTAATAATAATTTGTAGGAAACATACCCATTAATTAGAAATGATTAGTCTATTAAACTGCATCATTGACATACCCTGTCATTATAAGACGTAAACACTTATGAAGCGTTCCAACAAATCCACAAGACCTAACAAAATAACAATAAAGTAAATCTACTGATTTCATCATATCAGTGCTATAAAAGAGCCGGATTTCATTATGTTGAGTCTATAGGATATTAGATATAGAGATATTATAGAGATTTGAGGCTAGAGCTACTGTATAGGAGTGTTATACTATATTATGCTATAGAGACATTTAATGTCAGTGCTATAGGAGAGACTGAGATGGTTTGCATAATGTATAAAGAAAATATATAAAGAATACCATGAACCATTTGTCTTTTCAACCATGAGCATGTCTGTTTTTTAAGGTGGTTTCTCATGGGTAACTTGGAAATTCATGGGAATCTAAGAATACAAAGTTATGCGCTGCACATCCTCTTAATTGCACAGTTTGCAGCTGCCCTGGTGGCTAAACCTCCGAAATTGCTTTGCCACAGCTCCTCGCTGTCCTGACTGTGACACAATGGGCTGACAGGCTGTGTCCTGTTTAACTACACTGCTCTGGATCAGTGGCGTTTTAATACACTAGTGCCCTAATGACAGTTTCCCTCACATCGCCTGTCACTCAGCTTAATAGCCAGCAGAAAATGGCCGGATTCAGAAGTCTGTTTAACATATTTGAGGAATTCAACATGGTGCATGCCTTGACATCAGAAACTGTCTGGACTGAGGATATAGCAGTATTCAGATGGGGACATTCTGATTGATTTCACCAGAATTAGAACATTTAGCAGCTGACGATTTCTAAAGATTCAGTGATATTTTACATCCCAGTGAATTTCAGATCTTATTCTAAATATCCAGTCATCCATTTCCCAAGTGCTCCGTGCAATTCAGGGTTGTGGGGCCTATCCCAGCAATCAATGAGCGCAAGATACAGTAGATTACATCCTGGATGCGACGCCAGTCCATCGCAGGGCAGACACACAGACGCACAGAGACGCACACGCTCACACCAGGGCCAGTTTTCCCAGCATGTTAGCACATGGCCTGTGGCCTGTGGGAGGAAACCGGGGCACCTGGAGATAACCCACCCAAACACAGGAAGAACATGCAAACTTCATGCAGCTATGCCTAATATGATTGCTGTAAATGTATGCTTATTCTTGGTGATTTAAGTACAGTAGGTAGCTGCGTCAGCTTGCGTAGGCTGCAAAGGAACAAGTAAAGGCTTATTCCACGCTGAAAAGATTACAGGTGGAGCCTTCTTTAGGTATGTCACATGCCCAGAGAAGGCTCCACAGCCAAAGCTCCACAGTTGTTTCTTTTCTTCTCTTTTCAGCATGGCATAAACCTTTACGTGTTCCTTTACTAATTTGTGGGTTTCAGTTTCATGTACATTAGTACCTTTTCTTACTACGAAATTTAATTATTTGGTTGAAAGAAAATAATGAAATAATAAATGATATAAGGTGTTCTAGGTTTTAGGAGTCGCAAGGTACTTTATATAACTAGAAGTAACTACCAAGAATGAAGATGTGCTGACAGAAGCGGGAAGCTCCTCACTTACTGTACCTGGACTCCAGAGATGAAGTCAAATGCACTTAAAGGCGTTGAAGATGACCTGCCATCTCCTCACGGCTCTCTGCCTGCAATCCACAGGAAAGGAATACAAGAGGGAAAGAAACTGGGAGGACATAAGGATTTGGAGAGTACTGGCTCACTCTGCCCCTCTGAGCAAGTTGGGCTCTGTTAGTCATGCTTCAACAGTTTGCTTAATCTCCACCTCGCCTTCCTTCTGCCTCATACAATATTGCAGATTTTGCAGTCTGCAAATACTGCAGTCAGTAGGGAATCTATTGACGGTAAATGCCAGGCGAGCTTGTTTGATTTGTTCAGAACGCATAACCTGTAACTTGCCTGCAAATTAGAACTGATTAATCTAAAAGTTCAAGTGGTCTGTTGAATTGAGCTTTCAGCATAATACAATCCCTAGCTCTGTTCTCTGAAGAGTGGCTCCACTTAGAAACAACAGCTGCTGGCTCTGATACCCACTCAGCACAACACGCCACCAGTGGACAGCCCACAGTCATTCATTTGTGCCAGAGCTCGCCAAAACAGAATACCAGGGCCCCTCATTCTGATTTATGAACGTTGAAAATACATAATTTTGTCTCTGAAATGCAGTTTCTTGCAGTCCTCAACATGTGTGTCCATTCTGCATTTTCTTGAGAATGCGCCTGTTGAGAAGGCTGTCCTGGCAGCCAAGAGGTGTAGGGCTGGAGGCAGAGGATTTTTGTGGTGTGAGACACAGGAAGCATTGTTTGCATGCTGGCATCTTTATTTACACATTTGCACCCCTATTGCAAAAGTCTGAATTTAAGGGTATTACTATCATACATTATCACTTTCATTACTGTAAGTCTGTGCTTTGTGGCAACAGACGATCAAGTCTTTACAGTGGGATAAGCAAAGATCAAAATCGATGAAGAAAATAGCTGTATCAGGCACAGTCTAAAGAAACAGCTGGGGTTTAGTAAGCAATGCAAGCCAGCTTCAATTCTGGGAAGACCATGAGAGAGGTTTTGGAGCTGAAGCAAATATTCAGTACATCCTATCAGTCTGCTTGCCAAGCACTGAAACAATTCAAACAATAGCATGAAAATTGCCAGTAACGATGTATCTCCTGCACAAGTGGGAAGCTTCATTCATGCAGCACGACTCCAAATAAGGAGGAAGGCAGCCATTTCTCATGGTCCTGCTCCTTAGAAACCTTGATTGTGGCCAAGACGAGTCAGAGCTGATCAGTATTTTAAAGATGCAATGCAAGATGACACAGAACCCTTTCACTGTTGTTAATCAGTCTGTTCTCCAGGTGAAGAGAATTCAAACAGCTGGACCAAGATGACACATTCCACACCACAGACAAATAATATGGATCTCTATTCCTGCAGGTTAAAGAGACTGGAGGCCTTTTCGGTTCTTTGAGACAGTGAAGCACATTTTGGTACTTTTACTGTAGATATTGTATTAATAATAATTGCTTACACTTATATAGCACTTTTCTGGACAATCCACTCAAAGCGCTTTACAGGTAATGGGAACTCCCCTCCACCACCACCAATGTGCAGCATCCACCTGGATGATGCGACGGCAGCCATAGTGCACCAGAACACTCACCACACATCAGCTATCAGTGGGGAGGAAAGCAGAGTAATGAAGCCAATTCATAGAGGGAGATTATTAGGAGGCCGTGATTGGTAAGGGCCAATGGGAAATTTGGCCAGGATGCCGGGGTTACACCCCTACTCTTTTCGAGAAACACCCTGGGATTTTTAATGACCACAGAGAGTCAGGACCTTGGTTTTACGTCTCATCCAAATGACGGCGCCTGTTTACAGTATAGTGTCCCCATCACTATACTGGGGCATTAGGACCCGCATAGACCACAGGGTGAGCGCCCCCTGCTGGCCCCACTAACACCTCTTCCAGCAGCAACCTTAGTTTTTCCCAGGAGGTCTCCCATCCAGGTACTGACCAGGCTCACACCTGCTGAGCTTCAGTGGGCTGCCAGTTGCGAGTTGCAGGGTGATATTTGGAGGTGTAGTCAAACACTACTTTTCCAGTCCATTGCAGGTCAGGATTTCCCCTGCATCCAAGTCTTTAATTGTGTGGTTAATACAGTTTCAGGGGCATAATTAAACAGCTTCAAGGACTTACTGTATACTGAAGTTGATAAAAATGCCTGGTACTTGGTTACCCCCTCAAGAGAAAAATACATCTGGACGTCTCATCATTTTGCAAATTCAATTGAGTTGTGTCTGCACTGCAAATGACCTGAACACTTGATCAGTACTCACTAGTCACCATGTGGTGAAAGGCTTTCAACACCTGAGACAGCAGCCTAACGTCAGTGCTGTCAGTGTACAAGTACAGACACTGAGGATGCTGTGAGAACAGCAAGCTGTGTGACCACTGTGGCATTGTGAAACAAATTTGATGGACACTTCCAAAACGTGCTGTACTTAGAATTAGTTTCTTGGTGTTTTGTCTTGTGTTCTTCATTTCAGAGATTAAAAGTGGACCAGGTATTGAAGGTTTCTTGCTTTTTATCCCAGGATATCCGAAAGTGATTTGTTTATAACACTATTCCATCATGCCTATTTTGTACTTGTACCTCTGGAGTCTTAAAATAAGCAGGTCTCACCCAACAGACACCACCACACAGCTACAAGGTTCAAACCTAGTGTGCTTTATTTACACAGAGAGGAAACCAAACCCTGGCCACTGCAATCCAAAATGCCAAACTAAATCCAAAGCCTAGCTCTTCTCTGAACGAATGGCTAGGCTTGCTCGGCTCGGCTCCCTGGCTAAGAGTTATTTAGGCTTCAAAAAGTCAAATCTTTGAAGTCACACAGACATCCAAAAATCAAGCCCTCCGAGTTTCTTTGACTTCCAGACCTGTGTGACATGCTTGTAGCCTGTATAGTGTGAATGTTTTTAAAGTATGTGCACTTTTTAAAAAAAACAGTGGTATAGTGGTTAGCATTGCTGCCTTGCAGCACTGGGGCACTGGGTTCAATTCTGGACTGGGGGTGCTATCTACAAAGAGTTATGTTCTTCCAATGTTCCTGTGCATTTCCTCTAGGTGCTCCTGTTTTATTTCAACTGTCCAAAACCATACTTGTAGGTAAACTGGCTGGTAGGGAAAATTGGCCTTAGGTGTGTCTGTGTGTTTGCCCTGCAGTATACTGGTGTCCTGTCTACATTGTACTCATACCCTGCCTTGTGTCCTATGCTAGCTGACACAGGCTCCAGCTTCCCTGTGACCCTGAATTGGAAGAAGTAGTTAGATAGATTTGCATATGTACATTTTATCTAGAAAGAGTGATTTTTTCGACCAGCTTGACTATATATCAGTGTGGGCTCTTTCTCAGTGAGCTCTTTCTCTTTCTCGTTTGCTATCTGACAAAGAATTACACTGTTACATAGAGAGGCACAAGCAAGCAATGAAATCCCACATCCAGCTCTATGCTTCCTCTCATAATGCAGAACTCACGCAGCTCCATTTTTCTTCATTTAAATTGGCATCATTCTAGTAATCAGCTGTTCTGTTTAGCTTCTGAAGAGGCACAAATTAGCTTTGGAAGGGTTGCATCTATCATTGGTGAGGCTCCTACTAACATTTGCATATTCGTTTCAGTCATTCGTTCCCATTCTGGAAGTACATAGAAGAGAGTATTTTGTAGGGAGTCTCTCAGTTTTGTACAAATGTCACAAGGGCAGTGTAATGTGGTGGACAAGTCTCTGGACTCATGATTGGTGGGTTGTAGGCTTGAGTCCCTGTTGCAGACACTGCTGTTGAACCTTGAGTGAGGTACTTAACCTCCGTTTCTCCAGCTAGTATGAATGGGGACCAGCATTGCTGGGGGCAAACCCATCCACAGTGCTATTTTGTCTCCTTACTGACATATACCAGGAAGATCTTTGGCCCAGTGAGCTGTTGTTGCTAAGGACATTGCCCGTATAGATTTTGAAAGCACTGCCTTCTCGGATGCTGAGTTTTTAAATCTTCTGTCCTTTGAGACATTTAACATATATAGGTTGCAGTAGTTGTTGGGTTTTGCTGTACCTATGGTTCCGATTCAGCCAAAAAATGACAGATTTCATGACTTCTGAGTTTCACACACATTTCAATACTGTATAAATTGACTCATGATGAACTAACGACTTTATATTTCTGGTTGCTGGTGTTGCCTTAATATATAAAGTCTGCAAATGCAGTTCATTAATAATTAATCAGTATTTTATTTTATAGTGTCACCCATTTTCGGACATCTCGAGGGCCCTGAACAGATACAAAGTCGTCCATTACAAGAAAGACTAAAGCAGAACAGGTGAGATTTCAGTGACTTGGTGAAGGAAGAGATCAGTGTATCACAGTCCAGACTCTCACAGCACCTGTATACCTGCAGGGCACCATGTTCCTGAACAGGAATTCCTCCTGGCTGGCCAACCTGTCCATGGCGTCCTCACTGGCAGAGCTGGATATCGCCCCCCCGCAGGTGGCCGTGGGCGTTCTGCTCACGCTGATTGACCTAGTGACCTTCCTGGGGAACACGGTGGTGTTCATCTGCCCGGCGGTGGAGCGCCGGCTGCGCACCGTCACCTACATGTTCATCATGTCCCTGGCCATGGCTGACCTGCTGGTGGCCTGCCTCGTCATGCCCTTCAGGTGAGCTGGGGCTGAGGAGGGGGCTGTAGTCTGGGATCTGTTTCCTTCAGGTGACCAGGGGGTGTGGTCTGGGATTTGCTCTCTTCAGGTGACTGGGGGGTGGATTTGGGATCTGCTCCTTTCAGATGACCAGGGGGTGTGTGGTCTGGAATCTGCTCCCTTCTGGTGAACGGAGAGTATGGTCTAGGATCTGCTCCCTTCTGGTGAGCAGGGGTTGTGGTCTGGGATCTGCTCCCTTCTAGTGACAGGAGAGTATGGTCTGGGATCTGCTCCCTTCTGGTGACTAGGGGTTGTGGTCTGGGATCTGCTCCCTTCTGGTGACCAGGGGTTGTGGTCTGGGATCTGCTCCCTTCTGGTGACCAGGGGTTGTGGTCTGGGATCTGCTCCCTTGTGGTGACAGGAGAGTGTGGTCTGGGATCTGCTCCCTTCTGGTGACCAGGCGTTGTGGTCTGGGATCTGCTCCCTTGTGGTGACAGGAGAGTGTGGTCTGGGATCTGCTCCCTTGTGGTGACAGGAGAGTGTGGTCTGGAATCTGCTCCCTTCTGGTGACCAGGGGTTGTGGTCTGGGATCGGCTCCCTTCTGGTGACCAGGGGTTGTGGTCTGGGATCTGCTCCCTTCTGGTGACCAGGGGGTGCTGTCTGCATTTGGATCCCTTCAGAGGTCTACTACCTTCTGGTGACTTAGAGGAGTGGAGAGTAACCCCTGACCCCTCTCTGTCTCCCTGCAGTATCATCTATGAGGTGACAGGGGTGTGGCTGTTTGGGGAGCATTTCTGTAAGATGTGGATATCCTTCGACGTGCTGTTCTGCACTGCCTCCATCGTCACGCTGTGCTTCATCAGCTTGGACCGCTATTGCTCGGTGGTCACTCCCTACCACTACCCTCGGAGGATGTCCCGGCGCAGGTCAGCAAGCTCTCCACAGTGTAAACACGGGGCTTGAAACATGCTGTTCATACACTTCCACTTTGCTCAGAAAGCAGCTTTCCAAAGCTGTTCTGATTCTGAAAGAAAATGTCACATGATCTGGGTATTGTTGAGAAAGCATAAACCTTACTTTTTTACAGTACAGGATGCAAACATAATTCATAGCATAAATATAGTACCATACTATTGTTAGCGCCTCACCTTATTTGATGATCATAAATATCCATAAGCAAAGAATTTAACTCTGTGGAGTACTAAGAATGATATTTTTCCATACTGATCTGCTGTGGCCTTATTTTAATGTTATTTAACCTGTAAACTATGAACAAGAGAAACCCTATTTGTCGTTTGAGTGTTGATTTAAATCATGCTAAAGCCTTTTTAAACCTAGGTTTACACCTGGCTTGTATTACTACAGTGAAACACTTCAGTCAGGAGACTTTATATGGGAGGACAGTTATGCAACATTTTGTAATTATCTATTTCACCCCAATCTGAACTATATCCCCTCTCTGTCTCCCTGCAGTATCAGTCCAGTGGTGTGGAGAGTGACCCCTGACCCCTCTCTGTCTCCCTGCAGTACCAGTCCAGTGGTGTGGAGAGTTTAACTTCAACCTTTAATTAAACTACAGCTAGTTGCAACCCTAACCCTAACTTCACCTTTAACTCTAGTTCCAAAAGGGAATCTCGCCCTAATTCTGAACCTGGCTCAAACCCTGAGTCCAACCCCACATGTTATCCTAGATGTAAAACTTAACCCTGACTTAATAACAGAACTAGCTGCATCTCCAACCCAGCTGAGACAGCAGCTCCAATTTTAACATCAGCCTTAGAATTTACCACAGCCTTACACATTTATGTAGCCCTTACCCTACTGCTTCATGTCCTCCATGCTCTCCCTTTAGTCCAAGACAAACCCATCCTCTGTTGCAGCCTTAGCTCCAGCCGTACTGTTAGTTGTTAATACTAATTCAAGCTTTTGCCCTAAGTCTAGCCCCAACCCTAGCACTGGTCCTAAATCCTAACCCCAACCTTAAACCTCTCAACTCTCCAACACCAACCCTAATCTTAAGCCTCACCAAGTTTTAACCTTGAGTCAAGCTACTACCTAAACCTGTAATATAACCTTACCTCCTTCTCTAACTCTTAACTGGCTTGTAGCCTTACTTACAACCATCACCCTTAACCCTAAAATAAAAATTGTCACTCAACAGACTGATACTTTTGGTATTTAGTGTGTGCAAATGTTTTTCTTGAACAAAACCTTTTTGTATCAAGAGACACAGAGAGCAAGAGTGTCTCTGCCTCAGGCTGTGTGCTGCTGTCATGTTGGCAGTATTGATCTTCCCAGACACCTTCCTAGACTGACCACTGTGCCTCACAGGCAAGCCTGTCTAATTAAGATATAGTTCGGCTCCCATGTTTCTCCCTTGCTTTGGCAGGGTTTCGATACAGAGCGTTTGCTAGTTGTAATAGAGATGGCAATTTGCACAGTACGTCTATAACATCTCTATTTCTCTGTTTCCCTTTGTCCAGGTGTATTGTGATGACGGTGACGATCTGGGTGTACTCGTCTCTGATCTCCTTCCTTCCAGTGATGCAAGGCTGGAACGAAATCCCGGGCCTGGCCTATGACTCGGGGCACGACTGTGTCTTTGTCACCAACTGGACCTTTGCCATCGTGGCTTCGGCGCTGGCGTTCTACATCCCCTTCCTCATCATGTGCACCATGTACTTCTTCATCTACCGCGCCTCTCGCCTCAAGGCCACCCGCATCGTCTCTCAGACCCTGGACCTGCACTACCACCCCGACAGCCGGCGGCCCAACAACCTGCAGCTGGAGAACAAGGCCACGCGCACCATGAGCATCATCATCTCCGTCTTCGTCATGTGCTGGCTGCCTTACTTCGTGCTCAACGTGTGGCTGGCGGCCCGGGGCTGGGGCGGGGAGAGCCCGGCCATCAGCTGCCTCTTCAAGGTCATCACCTGGCTGGGCTACTGCAACTCCACCATCAACCCCATGCTCTACGCCTTCCTCAACCGCGACTTTCAGCGTGCGCTCAAAAAGCTACTGGTGTGCCGGCGCTGGCGCTCACAGGTGGACATCGGCGAGGACATGGTGTCCATCGTCACCTTCTCTCGCACTGCGCAGGACCCCGAGTACAGCAACAAGACCACGGCCCTGCCCAGTGCCACGCTGACGCTGAAGAGCCAGCCCAAGCAGTGAACCGGCGTGTCAGAACCCCCGACTCCCGAGGGAAATGGACTCCGCCGACGTCCCACGGCTGTAGCTGTGGGCTCTCTCCTCCTGCTCTTTGGTTCTGCAGCACTCAAACATGCTGGCTGAGGGGCATTCTCCAACTGTGCAGTGCTGACACCTGCGTCTTGAACTGTGGGAAGCACACTCCTACTGACAGGGCGCGAATAGAAAAATATCAGAACACTTAAGACATCAATGACATTTGTTGCGGATGTTCCTTTACATCGTCCTCATCGTGAACACCAAGCAATGTTCAAAGGGGTTGGACAAGCACAGTATCACAAAGCATGAATGGTATTGGACTAGATACCGTAGCTGGCTGACGATGGCCTAGACAGTGTGCACTCCAGGACACTCTCTAGTCTTTGTCCTTTCTCTCTCGTAAGACAATGAGACTTCAGGGTGCCTATGTACACAGGAATACCTTAAATATAAGTACCACACTCTCTGTGCTTGGAATACAATGTTCACTTCACACTCAGCATCAGACTTAGCAACATGGCAAATTTACAGGCACCTTTCCACCATGATCAGAACCTCAACACACTCCCCAGTTGTGAACCTGCCGAACCAGCTGTCTCACACTGACACATTCCTTAAGATAGCTGCACACAAGCACGATCAGCCTGCAGGATTCATTGCCATCGTGAGACAGGAGCTGTTCCTCTCTACAGGGTTTGTATGACATGTCAAATGGAACTGATTATATTAGGATAATCCAAAAAAGCAATAATATCACCTTTTAGTATTATTGTTAGGAATTTGATGGTGGCTTCACTAAGCAATTGTTATTGAATCTTTGGTGCACATCTTTAAGCTCAGGTGTGCCACCGCCCCATCCTATTGTGCTGGGCAACTCTCCTTCATATCTGTCCCTCCTCTATAAAACAGGATCTTTCCAAATTTCCTTACTGCACTCTCATCCTTTTCCCTATCTTGTGTTTCACTGCACAGCCACCCTCTCCCTGCCAGTGCCAAGCACAGTCCCATGTGGCAGTTGGCGTCCGAGCCCAGCCTCACCCCTGCCACCAGGCCAGCACAGGGCTCTCCGTGTGCTGGTCTGTCTCAGTGGGCATAAACCACGCTTGACTCCAGCTCTCAGCTGCAAGGCTGGGCTTCGCCACAACTCTAATAGCAGACTACTCCAGAAAAACTGGACACTTCTGCAAGAGCTGTTGGGGACCTGTAAGAAGCACAGTAAACTTCAAATAGTGATTGCGATTCCAACATATAGAGCCCAAGTACCAAATTGTGATGTAGGAGGTGCCATGTCTGAGATGAGACCTAAAACCAATAGTGTCAAAGTTAAGCGCATAATTACACCACTTCTAACCAGGTTCTGAGGTGCGTTACAAGTGTCTATACCTTTATGTAGTGTTTTGACTAGTCAACTTTTAAAGAACCTCAAGAAATGTCTGTACTCTAGCAAAGAATAAAATTAGGTTGTTTTATTGACTACTGGGGTTGATGCAAAAATCAGAAGACTCTAGGCACTGCAAGAAGTCCAACACCCCTGCCTTAAGCTGAATAACAGCAGATAATGTAAACATCACAGACAATTTGTAGACAGCAATGTTTAAATGTACAAATGGTGTAAACAGGCAGTGTTATATGGAACATCAACCATTTTAGATATCAATTGTTTCCGTTTTATTTTTTACAATGTGAAGATCAGACATATTCAAACAGTCCAGCTGTTCCTATACATTAGCAATACCCTGTCTGTACACTAAAACAATTCTTTTTCCCAGTTTCTTGTTCACTTTGGATCCAAGAGTGGTATTCAATTAACCACACTGATCACGGTGAAGTGGATGGAAGAGATCTGCACCATCAGAGCAGATTCTGTTTCCATTTATTTTTTGTGCGTTCCTGAGCTGTGTCCTGGGGAAGGGCCAGCTCGACCTGTTCCAGCTCTGAACAAAGACTAAAGCACCTCTTCAGGACAGGGCTCAGGGTGTAAACAGTGCTTTCCTTCACTCCGGACAAGAACTCAACCTCCTGTGTCAGCCAAGGCAGCCTCTCTTTTATACAGTACTTTCCTTAGCTTTTGACCCTGTCTCACTATGGCCTGTGTCATTTACTGCTGTACAGAAGTCCTGGCACTGCTCACTGACCACAGAGCTTCACTCTGGAGAGCCCAGAGCCACAGCGTGACCAGCCCCAACACTGTCGAGACTGCTGCTCCTCGGACGCCACCTCCCACTCGGCACGTCCAGTAAGCAAAGGCAGGAAAAAGCCCCAGACCAACCTGACATCAGGAAAAGCAGGAGCTTCTGTGGAGAGACCTCCCCTGAACCTGGAGAGCCTACAGACTCACACTGTGCTGTCCGTGATGTTGACCAGCAGCTACAAGGTAGTTTAACAGCCTGGTTTATTTTTTTTTTTCCCCCCAAATGAAGGACCCTGCAGGAGTCTTCGTTTTAAATTGTGTAGCTACATTGTGCACCTGGTCTGACTGAATTCTGTACAGAAAATAAATGTATTTTGACATGAGACCTATTTTATGAGTCACAAAACAAATGTGTTGCGTATTGGGCTCTGTTCTCTTCCCAGCAGTCACTAGCACAGCATGAAATGATACATCCATCGTGGCAGCCCGGTGAAGGAGTGTAACCAATTTATTTTTCCCACCTCTGAAGGCGCACCGCTTGGAGAGGAAATTTGCTGATGAGTTTGCAGTCATGGTGTTTATATACTGTACAAATCAGTCGTGGCCAATAGGGATTGTGTTTCAGTCAACTGATGTGCGTTTAGTGTCCCAGTGTCCATGTCCAAGATCCTCTTCCTTGTCCTTCTACATGGGATGAAGGTAATCATCAATTATCTTTACCCAGTGCTGATCAGATATCGGTTCTACTTTCATCATTGCATATCAGAAATCTGCATTACCCTTTTTATACTCCACACCCTTACTATACCCACGTGAGAATATAAAATTTTCAACTTCACTAATTACATAGTCATCACCTGCTGTGTCTATATACTAGGATTAGAAGCTGTTGAGCATCCTCTTGTGGCTGGTTGGCTGCAATTGCACTCATTACTTAGGGCAGCCTGCCATTTTTAAGAGGTGCGTAGTTCACAGAGGACTGTCTGGGAAGAGAGCTGCCCGTGTGCTCATCAGTGTAGGTTGCTGTGAGTGACAATACCTAATATTACTAGAAGGGAAAAGAAGTAAGATTAATTCTTAACTTGGACTGTAATACAGAAAGTAATATGTACTACTGGAAATCCTGTCGGCTGCAAAAATGTTTTAGGTTTTTGCAGCCAAGGCACAGAGCTGCAGAGAACTGTCAGTCCCACGAGCACAGAATGTGTACACCTATACCCAGTCTGTGGCAAGACTTGGAAACCGATGTCCATCCACAATCCCCAATGAACTTGAGAGCTTGAACAGGTTTGCAAAGAATAGGTAGAAACTGCAATTTCTCAGTGTGCAGTCATTAGAAATGGATCCAAAAAAAAGAGCCACAGCTGTAATTGCACTTCTAAACTGCACTTCCACCAAGCACTGACTCACAGGATGAATACTGCTACTAATACTAATGAATACTAATCAACATAATTCATCTCGGGATTTTTCTTAGTCTTTGTTGGCTATTAATTTTTGACCCATAAAAAAAAGAGTTAAATTTGAGCATTCAAGTATTAATAAAATTCACATTTGGTTAATCCACAAATGAAGATATCATTGGAGGAGGGTGAATAGTTTTAAGGCACTGTATCTGAAATTTGGAACTCTGTGTTATTTCTGTAGTGAAGTCCGAGTTCTTTACAGCCTGCTTTTCAGACATTGTAAAACAATAGTCTCACAGACACCCAATCTCCTCAATCTGTCCCGACTGTGGGCAGACTAGGTGAATACAAGCCCTTCCTCCAGAGAGAGGGCACAGCACATTGAGTTAGATATCAGTCACAAACCAGTTCTGCCATTTTACTTGGATATTTTTTCCCAGTTGGGTTTCCCCACTTTGAAGGAGAGTGCAAGCCTCTGTTGTTGCAGTCTGTTTAATAAAATCAGACCATTTTGAAACTACATCTGAAAAGCTGTTCAATATTCCTCACTATGATCATTAAGGGTGTTTTTATTTTTCTCTGTCAGTTTGAGGTATAAAAATGTTGGAATTTAGGATCTACTTAAAGATTTCCATGTGTTTAGACCACAAAATCCAGTGTCTTTGCTACTTCAGTCTTACTCAATGGTTTGCATCACCAAGTCAATCTGCTTGAGGCACAGATCACATTCTTGCTACAGTGACTTGCTACAGGCAAGAGTTTGTTTTTCAGAAATTCAGCTGCAAAAGAACCATGATTGGCCTTTTGAAACCATAAGCCTCGCAGTGGAAGTTCTGTATTAATATCATGCTGAAGTGCTCCAGTAAACAGAAGCACAAACAAATCTCAAGGGCTTGTTCATACTCCACTGAAGGAAACAAGAGCTGTTATTCACAGACTGTTAACAGAACTCTCCCTGCAGTCACTCAAGACCCACTAACTGGCAAATACAAATAGAGAAACCACCCAGGGTGGTCTTCATACAGGCTGGGTAGCTTACAGAACCAATTCTCAATGTCCTCTCTTGAATCAGTTAATATTATTATTATTATTATTAATAATAATAATAATAATTCCTTAAACTTACAGTATATAGCACTTTTCTGGACACTCCACTCAAAGCTCTTTACAGGTAATGGGGACTCTGCTAACCACTGCTCCACCATGCCGTCCAACATAACATCTCAATTTAAATTCTACCTTTGGGTCTATAGTATAAAATATTTTGCCACTTTTAGTAGCTCACCACATTTTCCAAAGCTGTATGCAATGTGTCAATATAAGCACCTCGTTATTTGCATCTGCAAGGTGTTTGCCCAGATTTGAATTTTATCAAAATATTTTTGAATTTCATTTGCCATTTCTAACCCTCCTAATGTGGAATCTGCAAACTGAAATGCATACAACTCTAGATCATTGTTCTAAATTAATAAGTACAGTGATCCAAGTAGAGATCCCTGTGGTAGTCCCCTCAATCTGTACTCTCCATTTTCTATTATCAAATTCTCAACCTAAACATTTCTCTGAATGTCTCCACTTGTAAACTGAGAATTTCTTTTTGGGACCTTTATCAAAAGTATTCTGCAAATTTAAACACATCACATTGTATCCCCCGACGTAAATTTGTTCAGCAAGTCCTACCTTTTGTAAATTCATAATGACTATCCCTTGGGATCATATTTCCATATACTGTAGATGAACCTCTAGTCCTGATAATTGCTTCCATACCCTCACATGTAACTGAACGAAGTATTATTCACCAGCAACACTTAGTGTTTTACCACCCTTTTTATGAAGAAGTGACTGAAATATCTCCAAAACTGAAAACGGGAAGCTTTCTTTACATACAGGTTTGTGGAGTCTGGAACAAGCTATTATTTTTTTGAAGACAACACCCAGGCTGTTTTCATGAAGCAATTGGATGGGATCTCGGGATGAATTATCTACCAACAAGACAATAGACCCTGTTTGGTTATGTACTGTAACTGCTGAAGTTAAGAACAAAGGTTACAAATGAAAGGCCATTCAGCCCACCTAGTCCATTTGTATAGCTAGTAGCTACCACTAGTACTTTCTCAAAAGAAGCCAGGGTTTCGGCATCAACATGACCAGTTTTTCTCCATGCTCCCACAACCCATTATGCAAAAAGGTGTCTCCACTTCTCAGATTTACATGCACTTCCACAACACTACCATAGTAACATTTTAATATTTGAAGAAGTCTTTTGGACCATCTTGACATGAAAGATTTTAATAATTTAAATAATAATTGAAGAGGTCAAAGGGCGAAAATTGTACAAATGTCATAGAATGTTTTATTAAATTTAGACTTGTAAGAAGTCGCATATTTCAATGCACTTGAAAATTATTGCATGAAGTGCATTCTCTCATACCAGCAACCCACATGGATTGATTTTGCAATAAACTTAAATAAAAACAAAAATACATATTTACATTGCGACAGAGGCAGAAAACACAGATTGTGCTTAAAGTCACTGAAACTAGCTTACAAAGGGGATAGATCCACAGATCCACCGTGACTGTGGTGCACCAGATCTTATGGTCACTTAAGCCAGACATTAATGGAGAAGAACCCAATATGGTCACTGAACTAACGGAAGAGAGATAACAAACAAACCTCTCTTTGAAAACGTTCAGCAAAACTAATTTTGCAGATTGTATCTCAGTAAATGCTGAAGATCAAAAAAAAGAAAATAAGAAAAAGCTCTGGAGCTATCGGAGAGAGATCTTCATGAGTCCCGGAGAGAAAACATTTGAACAATAACTCTGCAGTTAAGATACTGAAGACTAACCCAAAGAAACCGCGAGCAGAACAAGGTCCTGTATTCGTGGAACACTGCTGATGCAAGATGAAGTGGCAGAAAGGGGCTGGTGTTTGGCTCCTAAACACACATGGCAGAGGGCACAGCTCCATGCTCTGGGGTGGCATTGTCAGAAATGCCCTCAGCAGCATCAACCTGCAGCTCACCGGTTTTAATAAGACTTGATTACCTCCTCCCAGCGCTTCAGAGATCACAATGTTCATTGCCTTTAGAGCCCAAGCAATGAGACCTGTACTGGGCTAAACCTAAAGGTTAGATAAATCAGATGATACTGCTCAGGAGCCAGTGAAACGAGATTTCAAACGCGGCCTCATGGAAGGCTGGGGAAAGGAGTCACAGTCACACTAGTGGAACTGGGAATAACAAATGGACCCTTCAATGTGACCAAGTGAGAGGACAGGGCAGAACAGGGCCACATCAAGTATCTCAACGGCCCCTTCCCAGACAGAACACACACCTGCTTAGAAAAAACCAAATATACAAATTTAAATAAACATCAGAAGAACTATACAGCTTGAACTTCAATTGAGACTCTTAGGTTATCTTCTGTTTGTTTCCTTAGGCATATACAATTGTACAGGAAGCACACTGACAGGCTGATACTGGGCCAGTTGTCCAGTGTGCTCCAAAACAGAATTCCATGCAGCTCTATAAAAACAAGGCATTGCCAGTTCCAACCAGCTTCTTCTGCAATTCATGAATCTTGCACACAGTGAAACAATGGGCAAGAGCCAGTTCATTACCCGTGTAACACCCGTTTACCCCCTTCAACACCGACATAATACCATAAACAGCTGCTGGAAGATACCACACTTGAAAGAACATTATGTACAGTATTGGTAAAGCTTGCCCTTGGATAAAGATACAAAAGTCATTATTTACACAAGAGAAAAGACAGAACCGTCAACAAAGAATGAAAACTGAACAGCAACCTTCCTTCAGGAGGAAGGCCTGCCATGTCATCACACCACAGCTCCCTCTGCTGGCTGCGATGTGAAGCAACCAGCTCTCCTCTTTTGTGCTCAGGTAGAAAGCCATTCGTCATTTCTAAGCACGTTACAAATTCATGCATTTTTATATCATAATCCAGCTTTCCAAAATCTAATTCAAGAAATCACCCATTTTTCAAAAATTATCCACACCTACTTGCGACTCCAAGCAGCCAAAAGTTTGAACCTTGCGTCAGCAGGCCGTTTTCAATGCATTTTTTAACTCCCTTCATTAAAGGCAAGGTCTGCAACATGTCGGAACATAACAGGAAGGTTTTACGTTGCCTGAAGAAGCATTAAAAATGACAATTTGAACTATAATCCCTAACTAGTCCAGAATTCCCATATGGCTTTTGAAAGCAGCTTTAAGAAATCCGTGTTAGTGTTCTGGGAGCAGGCCTAGGCTGTGAAGGAGAGGAATGGGGAGCAAAAGGACAGAGGAGTCTGACCTCCAGGCACAGTGAGATAGTCTGCCTCTTCTCTCAGAGGAGAGGGGATAATGGGCCAAAAGACCCAGAACACATCTGCAAACCTGCAGCAGAGACCAGGAATGGAAAATATTAAAGCCCATAGGTATGCAACCCTGCAGGTTTAACCGTTTCTTCTGAAGCCTTGGATAATGAGATTTAACCAGATAAGCAGTGAATAAGTTTCAAAAGGTCATGGACCTGACAAGGCAGAAGCCCTACGGCTCAGAAAGGTTGCACTGTCTGTTCCAGTCTAGAGCAGTCAGGGGCAGGCCTGGCCTTGGGAAACTGCAGTCCAGCATGATTTGTGCATCTTTTTAAATTGCTACCAGCTTACAAACCACCCACAAACAATTGTGCAACTTTGCAAATAATTGCTTAGTTCAAACAAGTGAGAGCTCAGATGCTGAAAATCTAAAGATCTTTCAGTCCTTCAAGACCAAGGCTGCCCATTGCCGAGCTACAGCACAGCCTGTTCCTCAATAACAGACAACGGTGCTCTCTCCCAGGGCAATAAGGGCATCCAGCTTTCGCTCTGGCTAAACCTTGGACAGCTGTGGCCCTCGAAATCACCAGGGAAACACTGTGCGAACTGGACTCTGAAGGGTCAGACTGCTCACAGAGACAAGGGGTCAGGGGGACCTTCCCCAGCCTTTTTTTAAATTGTAACATAAAACTCTTTTGAGAAGCATTTCACAAAAAAGGCTGCATTTAAAATTATTTTAGGATGCCATGATGCTGGATTCAATATATCGGCAAGAGATTAAAAATCTCATCTAGCGGTAGAACAGGTCAATTGATCACAGCCCACCCCCATCCACCAAAATTCATAAGGACTCACAGATGCCAAAGACTGTAGTCCTCCTCATGGCAGAGAGAAATCCTAGTCTATTGATTAAAAGGGTTAAACATCCTTAGATGAAGAGAGTAGCTGTGACATCATGTACTGACTTGGACTGAAAAAAGATGACCAAACCATCTGTGCACAGCTTGCCTATCTGAGCAGTCAATAAGAAACAGAGGTACACTGTAGGCTATAGTGGGAAGTGAAAAGATCTGAGTAAGAACCAAACCAGGCTGGCTCTCAGTCAAGCCATACAAAACTGTTGTATGGGTCCCAGACATTTTGTGACGCTATAGAGTACAGCAGGGTGCAGGCCAGGACAGTTTGTGCAACCCAAATTCGAGGATAATGAATCACAAGCTGATAACAGTGGGTTTTTCCAGCATTAAGTGTTTGAAAGGCTGCTGGTGGATGAAGAGATTGTCTTTCATAGGCAGGCTGAAATGAGTGACCATGCGCGTTTGTTCAAGGCAGAGGATGGAGCAGACACTGGCCGAGTGAAGGCAAGACTGGCCACATGTGGAAAAGAAAACCCTGGCAGACCCGTCAGGGCTGGGGTCTGGCGGCTCAGAACTGTGTGGTGACAACGGGCTGCCAGTCCCTGGCACAGCAGTAGGATCCAGCCCTGCGGGCTCAGCTGCTGGGCTGGCGTGCATGGGACCCCCCAGAGGAACTGTATGTGCGGGAGCGCTGCCTCAGGACCAGTCTGCTGGGCACCTCCAGCTCCTGGAACAGCGGAGTCTCCGTGATGTCCACTGCCTCCGGCCGCTCACTGGGGCATGGAGACAGCATGCGGCGCACCATCACGAGCTGAAACACAGCAACCAAACACACCGCTTGATACATTCAGATTGGCAAGCGGGCAAGGCTACACACTGACACAACATACATAGTAATAACTCTACAACATGTGTGAGTGTTTCATCACTGAGAGAGATTGCACAGTTGTCCCTCATTTGACCTCTGTGCAAAGGAAGAACTTATGGTTGGCATCACACTGGCAGCTGTGTTCCCACACAGATATTCCCAAAGCTGCTGCACTAAACACATTCAAACTCCAGCAACTTGCCAGGATACAAACAGTATAAAAATAACTGCAATCCACAATTTCAGCAGTTACCTAGTGCCTGGTGATAAAAAATGCGATTTAATGGGACCTGTTACTTGCTCCCTTGCTCCCTGGTGGCAGACTGACAGCACTCACCTCCTGCACGTTCCTCTGAGAGAACGCCTGGGGAAACTGCAGGTTCCTCACCTCCGTCAGTGTCTGCAGGGAAACAACCACACATGGTGCAGGTCAGGTCAGCCCCTGAACAACATGCAGACTCTCGCTGCCAACAGGCTACCATAACAATGATCATGGGGTAAAAGGAGAACATGACTGCACTCATAAAGGTGCTTACCCGCACTCTCTCCATCTGGGTGCTAAAGGGATAGAGCAGCTCGAACAGAATCAGGCCCAGGGAGTAGATATCCACCTTGTGAGAGTAAAAGTTCCCGGAAACCTGGATAACGCAGGAAACAAAGATCATTTCAGACAAAGGCAAAGAAACTCTACAAAACAAGGACACAAATGTCTCTAAACAGATACCCAAAATCCAGGTACAAACCCTCTAAAGTCAATCAATTTTCAAAAATGCATTACTCCTTTGTATTTTGTTTTCAATGCTAGAAAAGAAATGATTTGGGACAGGAAACGACATGGTGGTGCAGTGGTTAGCATTGCTGCCTTGAAGCACTAGGGCCCAGGATTCAATTCCATTCTTTGGATGCTATCTGTATAGACTCAGTATGTTCTCCTTGTGTTCGTGAGAGTTTCCTCTGGGTTCCTCTCACAGTCCAAAGCCATAATGCGAGGTTGATTTGTTTCTGAGAACAATGGGCCCGTGTTCTGCGATGGACTGGTATATGGATGGACGGACTAATTTATTCAGCCGACACTTATGAGTGGATTATATTTGCTCAATTGACAAAGCTTGGCATTTAACTGGAACAATTCATTCGTGTTGCAATTTGAACCCACAATCTTCCAGCTCGAGTCCAGAAACCTAACCACTGCTCCACACTGCTGCCCTCTGTTTTCGTTGTGAAGTACTTCAACATTTTTCACATACAGATATAACAATATAGCTATGCTTTCATTTCCATTTACCTGCTCAGGGCTCATGTACAGCTTGGTGCCCACCTGCCCAGTATGCCTAGCATAGACTGGCATGGGGGTCAGCACTGCTCCCCCTTCCTCATCCTCCTCTTGGTCCATAGCCGTCACCAGCCCAAAATCACCCACCTTCACCACATCATCCAGGGTGAAGAAGATGTTGGAAGGCTGAGAGAGCACAGAGAAGCCAGGTCAGACTTTTAGCACAGACTGGGCTAAGAGCTTAGCCATCAGCATAGACACTGTGACTGTAGTGCAAACGGCCAGCATCACAAACCGAAAGAGAGTGTACAGCTGCATTTCTCGCTTTGAAACCTGCGCATCAAGAACAGGTGTGTGGAACAAAGACAAATCCAGCTAAAATGGCAGGGTGCACGGTGAAGACAAAGGTCTATGACCCTAAAATTGACAGGATCTTGACCTAGACATAGCTATTCCCACAGAGCAGTAGAACAATACTCTAAAACACAGGTGCCCAGAATTTAATCCTCAACAGCCAAGGAACTTGGCCATTATGATGCACTTGAGAACTATTGCCTTCTCTTTCAGGCTTATACAACAAATGAGACTGGCTCTGATCATGGGAATTCTAATGCTAAACACCTCAAAAGCAGTGTTAAGCCTTCCTATAATATATGTTGACGAACTCAAATGCTGCACGACATGCTGCAACAGAGTACGGCGCGTAAGGATTGCAGTGTATGTACTTCTATTACTGCACAGAACAGAGCAGTGAAGAGTCGGAGCTCACTTTCAGGTCCCGGTGCATGAGGCCCTTGCTGTGCAAGAACTCCACAGCCTCGGCAATCTGCAGGAAGATGCCCAAACACTCAGTCCGGTCCCGCTGCTCTGGCTGACACCGCTGGGCCATCCAGTCCTTCAGATTCTCCTTGCGGCACAGCTGCATCTGGATATAGAGGTACACCTTGGGCGAGGGCAGGGGCCGGGGCCGCTGGGAGGGCAGGGAGGGAGTGTGGCAGGGGCCCAGGCTCAGGCTAGTGGGCCGCGGAGGAGAGCTCGAGAGGGAGGTGTGATTGGGCCCGTGTGTTTGGGTCCGGGATTCCGAGCTGGGTCGCTCCGTCAGGGTGCCGTGGCTGCCAGGCTCGGCGGGCTCCGAGGTGTCGTCGCAGCCCGAGTCCTCAAACACAATCTCGTCCGAGAAGGAGCTGCAGTCCTCGGGGGCGCACGGGTTACACAGCTCAAACGAGTGTGGCGAGTCGGAGACCTCGGGGTCGGCCTGGCTGTCCCCCTCCGAGAGAAAGCTGTCATAACCGTGCAGCTGGCTGGCCTCACTGGGCTCCCCACAGCCCTCATCTCCTGCTGCAGAGGCGTTGGGCGAGAACATCCCGTGGGAGAGGGAGGGCTGCCCATCTATCTGGATACTGAGACTGTCGCCTCCTGCCCCCTCTGCAGAGGAAACGTCCCGGGTCAAGGGCTTGGAGACGGGCACTTTCACGGATAGCGCCTCCATCTGCTCTGGGGAGCTGAGCGGCCAGTCTGTGGTGCTGCAGAAGGAAAACGGACACACCTCACTTACATCTAGAGACGAGCCGAGTCCTTCTGATCTAGTCATTCTAGTGGCAAACTTACTGTTCACTGCATATAGTCTTTCAGACAACACATTAAATTAAATATTAAAAGACTTTTATTAAAGCAAATATAACAAAATCTGGAGTGCACAAAACAGCTCATGGAACCTGAACCTCAAGCCCAAAGAAAAGGAACAGTATCCACAGAGATAAAGATTTGATTGTGCTCAATTTGACTAAAACATTCCTATTCTAAAAATATGTAATAATAATGATAAAAAGTATCACTTAAAGCAGTGAAGCTTAAAGAGTGGCTTTGAGTGTTTCCATCTACAGGACTATGGGCTGGCTCTTACCTGGCATCCTTGAGCCAGCGCTGGTCCATCTCCTCCTGCCAGCCCTCAGGGGGGCTCTCCTGCCAGGCGTTGAAGTAGCGGATGATGCCAGGGTGCTCCAGCTTGGCCAGGGCCTTCACCTCCCTCATCACTTTCTCCCGGGCCTGCTCCCTGAAGCACAGCCAGCAGCAGGAGTGAAGACAAACACTGAGATGTAGCAGCGCACAGCTCGCTGACCAGAGTCACAAGAAATCACACCAGACTACAGGGCAACTCCTGCAGCTCTCAAAGGCAACTCACAGAATCAGAAGCATCAGTTAATGAAGACTCAAGAGGTTCTTTTTTGGGATTGTTCAGTCTCAAGAAAGGGACAGGGTAGACACTAAATGAGTATTTCACTTTGTTCACTAAAGAAGACAACATGCCTTGGGCAGCAGTAGGGGGATCTTCATTAAAATGTATTAAGATAGAAGAGGTAGAATGTTACAGGTACAAGGACGACAAATAAATCTCCAGGGCCCATTAATATCTTACCAACTCTTCTAAAAGTTGGTTAAGAGTAGTACCCACGGACAGGAGCACAACATCTATAAAAAGGATGACGAAGCTGATCCAATGTGTTTTCTATTATGTGTCAAGTAATGGAGACAATTAGTACTAAACCAAAAAATCACCTATATGGATGTAACATCCTATTCTTATAGAAAAGATATGTCTTGCCTAATCAGCTTGTTTGCACGTTTTGAACAAGCAACAGCTGTAATGGATAGACACAGAGTATATGATGGTATATTTAGATTTACAGAATCCTTTTAATAAAGTTCCCCAGAAAAAAAAAAACATTTTCAAATTATAGGCAGCTGGTATTCAGGAAAATAGATTGGATTGATAATTGTTTAACAGAAAGCTATGCATAAATAAAGGTGAACAATCAAATTGGGATAATGTAATAGCTGCTCTTACTAATTGGAATGATCTAGGTTCTAGTATACTTGGTAAACTACTGAAGTTTGAAGATTGTACATCAGGAAGATTAGTGAATGCTGTAGAAGCAGCAAATGAAATCGAATAAGACTGAGATAAAATTCAAGACTGAGCAAACACCTCACAGCTGATGTTTAATGTAGGTAAGGCCAGAGTTTTGCATGTGGTAAAAAAAAGACTGTACATACAATATGGGAAACACTGAGGAAGAAGAGGCTACTTATGGAAAACAAAAATGTTTTTGTTAACACATCGCTTACATCTTCCAGAAAATGTGGGAAGCAATAAAAAAGGCAAGCAAAATGTTACGATACACAGTTAAGTGAAGAGTTCAAATCAAGGGATTTTATGTTACAATGAAACAATGTACTAGTAGGACCTCATTAAGAATACTGTATACAATTTTAGTCTCCACAATATAGAAAAGACTGATGCTCTGACATTTGTCCAGAGAACAGCAACCAGATATATTCTGGGTCTCAAGGGAAAAGAAATAGGATAAAGGGACTAAACTTTTTTAGTCTAGAACGAGCTAGCTAGCAATGTTGTTAAAGGTGATGCCTTAGCTTCCTTTAAGACACGGATTACATTCTCAATATGCGTAAACAACATGATTCAAAAGGCCTAAAGAGACAGAAATTTGATGTAAATTCTAAACTGATTTCATTGATGCAGTTTAATTTAGCACAATGCTTAAAAATGAATAACAGGCTTGAATTGTGGATTTTATATGCATAACTAAGCACAAATGGCCAAGTAATTTGAGTTATAAATAAACATATTTAATTACAATATTAAAATACAATCATTTTAAAAGTATAGATATCCAAAGCACACTTACTGGCCACAGCTTTCAGGTGAAAATTTGAAATTGTCACTTTGTTATGAGGTTGCAATACAGAGACTGGTAGCATGTTTTATTTATTTTTGAATGTTCTCTTACCACTGAAAAGGCCTGATTACTTCATGGAAATCATTACACTGACTGTGGTATTATTGTAAAACTGAGATGGTGGTAGTTTAATGATAAACAGTGGTCTATAATTTTGCAAAAGAGTGCCCTTTGTGTCCATAAATACAACCTAATGGCAGAAATATATTAAGCCTAATCATGCTTACAATTTAAATATGACAAACGTGGCTCAAGCAGTGATCTAAGGCCCTTGCAGAGGAGAGTGCTGTGAAAGTAGGCTTCAATAAGCACTTGCAGCTGGCTTCTACTGAAACAGTGGGACTGGTGCAGTTAACACATTCAGCACTAGATGGCAGAACATGTAAAGCATAAATTTTGCTACTGCAAAATCTTCATAATTCTAATTAGAAGCCACAACACCTGTTTCCATTTAATACAAGGTATAATGAACAGCCTTTCCATAACTTTGGAAAAGATTTATCATGGTCTCATCTGTCCATAAAACTCTCCTGCCTTCTCCTTGCACTTCTGAATAAAATTTGAAATTGTACTTAAAATTCCAATCAAGCTTTTTTGTTCTTAGCATTAATGGTAGCTTACATCTTGCTGTGTTGCCTTTGTAATTCTGATGTTTCCTGCAAGCTGTGGATTTTTATACTTTTACTCCTGCACTGTGGAGGTGGTTGATCATTCGACTCGGTTGATCTAGGGTTTGCTTTGAAATCTCCAATAATGTTTGGTCATCAGCTGCAGATGATTTTCTTGACTGACCTGCTCTCAGCTGATTTGTAATTATACCTGTGGTTTCCTTCTTTTTTCAGCATATTGCTAATATTGGCAGTATGTTGGTTTCCATTTTGAACTTTGAC
This sequence comes from Atractosteus spatula, assembly GCF_055471065.1. Lineage (NCBI taxonomy): Eukaryota > Metazoa > Chordata > Actinopteri > Semionotiformes > Lepisosteidae > Atractosteus > Atractosteus spatula. The sequence goes on from NC_142706.1 coordinate 50,317,030, forward strand.
TTCAGACACTGAAGTTAAAAACAGTGACAGGTCTACGAGATGCTCATTTCTTTGTTTGAGCCCAATTACCCAACAACAAACACCTGACTAACAAGAGACACCTGTCAACCAGCTGTCTCAATACTTTCAAAAATGATAATGATTACTAGGCGATTACCTGTTCGGCAGACGTATCCTCTTGATAGCATAGTGACAGTCGTCCACCTTGTTCCGTGCCTCAAACACAACTCCAAACCCCCCTCGGCCCAGACACTGCACTGGCACAAAGTCTGTCAGGTACCTGGGGAAGCAGAGCAGGTGTCACACAGGGGACCCAATACTAGGAGGGACACCTAGCCTGTCCTAGAGCAAGAGCACAGGGTGCACCTTTGAAAAGTGGGAGAACACCCACAAGTCACCCAATTACTCAATCGGTTTCTGCCTACTATTCAATATTCTGCTGAAATTAAATGGGGGGAGAACATGCGAACTCCACACAGAAAGTGTTCTAATTCACATTTGAACCCAGGCACCAAGAGCTGTGAGGTAGCAGTGCTTAATCCTGTCCCTGTGCACTGGTCACTATCTTGACAGAAATAGCCTGCTAATGGAATGATATAAGCTTTCAGCAAACCCTCGTCGAGTCTCCTACATTGTGATGCCCCCATGTGCTCAGACACAGCGTCACGGGTTTGAGTGACCCGCAGTGGTGTTTGCACAGCCTCACTGGGATCAGCTACACGCCAGCATTGTTAACGAGAATTTAGCTTCTGTGGATTTCCATACCTTTGATGACCTCCCAATTACTCATTCCGTTTCTACTTTATTATTCAACACTCTTTTGAAATTAAATTCCACATAGAGTGAAAGCAGAACCAAAACAAGAAGTTTAAAAGTGTTTAGAGTTTAAATTAAGGAGTTATGTGACTGAGGAGATCTCACCTCACCTGTTTCTCAAGAGTTACACTCTTTACGAGAGCTATTTTCCCCAGATATGGACCTCAAACACAGCAACACCTACACGCAGACATGGGCACGGACTGAGGCACAGAAGGTGACTGGAATCACAGGTGATCAGCACTGAGCAGATCCTTTCATTTCTTAAGCTAGTTATTTGTGACTTTTTTTCACTAATCAGCACAATGCAATACATTGTACTTTTCACGACATCTAAGAATCATGCAGAGCATCTATAATTAATTAGATCCTTGAATTTACACTGCTCATTTTATCCCAAAGCACTTTGATTATACTGTAGGAGACGACATCTACCACTGAGGTGCAGCCCTCACCCTCACCTAATCAAATTAATGGGGCACTTTAGGGAAGCCAGTTTGTTGCTTTGAACAAGTGTGACTGCCAAATGAACAAATGTAAAATGTACAAAGCTGAATTGCACTCTAGACAAGACACTGGGGTAACATCCCCACTCTTACAAACAGCCATGTGATCTTTAAGGACCAAGTAGTCAGGACCTTGGTTTAAGATCCCCACCTGCAGGACAACCCCTCTTACAGCACAGCATACCCTGTCACCGTACTGGGGTATTTATTCTTGTATAGATGAAAGAGCACTACCTACTGGTTCACCAACACTTTCCACCGCCACCCAGTTCGCCTTAAAGGTTTCCCTTTCCAGTACTGACCCGGCTCAGCCTTGCTGAGCTTCTGGGATCTAACAGATCAGGCTACAAAGAGGAAACACTGCTCTGTAAAAGACTTTCAGCATTAAATCACCTCTTACTGGAAAATGCAGGAAGTGTGTGTTATAAAGAAGCAGTTCTAATATGAGAACCAATAAAACCCAAGACAGGTAAGTCAGAGAACCAGTACCTGGACACGTAACCACTGCTCCGGTTGTCCGTGATAACCACCTCCTTGGGGTCCTCCGATTCCGATTCAAACTTACTGTCAGTCTGACACTGTGTCTCGGACTCCTTCCTCTGCTGTGAGAGGACATAAAGAAACGTTAGTACTGCAGCTTTGCTTTAGAGCTCCAGAGCCATACCCCATTCTGTCCTGGCATGGGCTAGGCTGATTACACTAAGGTTATCACCACAAATTTAATTCAAAAGGCTGCAAGTTCCATTATTGACACTAAATATTCGTTTGTGCATATGTTCAGGTCTAAAGGATTTTATCAAATATTACACATAGAAAACAAAATCGCAACATGAAAAACATGAAAACATTACCAAGTTAGACTCAGATATGACCTTCCTGAGTATTCATACAAACCTGCTCCAGATCTAAGCTTCCTTTCAACAGGCTGATGTGGGATGTTCTGCTACTCTTCCTGTCCAAAATTGGCATACAGCAGGAGGCATTGCTTTACTAAAAAGGGCTATGGGGGTATAAAGCAAGTGACCCACAAGCATCCTGTCATGTGTAACCTTTCCTATATCCACGCCTTAGGGGATGAAGTGGACCAGTCAGGTGAGGAATTGTCTGTACCATGTAGCCTAGCCTGCAGCATGCAGTGTGAAGGCAAGCAGGGCAGTTTATTCCCTTGCCACAGCCAGGCAGTCCTTTCAGCTGTGCCTTTTAACACAGGAAGATGGAATCTGTGCCCTGCCAGCAAGACTAGCTCTTCAGAGCAGCATTCGGTACATCAGCACAACTCTGCTGATCTCCTGCACACCTGTGTATGCAAGAGACTAGCTAGTCTGAGCTTTAGCAGTAGGCATCTTAGGTCTGGATGGAAATTAGCAATGGCTATTAAAAACACTGAATGATGCCAAGGATCTAACTGTATAACCGATTAACCACTAAAACCTCTTCCAAAAACACATTTCTGAATTGCAATTTAAGGGGCCATAAAACTTGAATAATCTGCACAGTAAGATAAGTAGCACTGAATTTTAATTTTAAGGAGACCCACTATGTAAAGACCCCGGCAAAAAATCAGGGTCAAGCGGAAGCTGGATCAGAAAAACTCAAGAAGATATTAGTGGGGCAGAGGCCAGACACTTACCCGCACGTGCACAGCCGATGGGTGGAAAAACTTGCGGACAATGTAAGTGGTAGCAGCAATGCAGAAGACAATGGTGCCCAGGATCTCCTTCCACCAGGGCAGCAGCAGCACCGGGTCCTTCCTGCGCGGCTCCCTCGGCGACGCGTCCCCAGGAAGGAGGCTGACCGCTGCCTCCCGCCGCCCACGGTAGCGCTTGCTGTACGGGAAGTAGTACCCATTGTCTGCGCGGCCAGAGAGCAGAGACAACTCTTGAGTTGCAGTGTACTGGATTCGAAATAAAGGTGTTAAAAAGGATGACAGACTTAATTACAAGTCAAATTGAATCAGCTCTCATCAGCAAGGCAGAGAGGAGAGGTGAAATGGGTCCTAACGCCTGCAGTCTCCTGTTCTTGAAGAGCTTTTTACGCACCGTAGGGATACTGCAGGACAGACAGGGCTCCGTTGCTGTACTCCTCATGGGAGAACTTGTCGTTGTTCAGACACTTGTCAAATTCCTCGGAGCCCACCAGCACCGGGGTCCGCGAGGGCGAATCTGCACAGCAGGGGGGTAGAAAACAAACTGCATGTGGAACCAGAGCTCGTGGGGTGACAGTAACACATGCTTAGTGTTAGCAAGCACCAGTCATACTTCGATATTCTTGAAGGTCAGCTGGTATAAATGACAGGCTTCCAGGTCATCGCACATGATAAACATCGCAGATTAAGCTACGCAAAGACGGCGGCAGTGACGGAGGGTTATATGACTCACGGATCAGAGGCTTCCACTTGACAGTGGGCAGGGAGATGATGCTGTTGTCAGAGCTTCGGCTGTCCAGCGCTTTGGACTTGGTGGGGAATTTCTCCGAGACTCGGACAGAGGACTGCAGGTAGAGCTGTCCCCGGAACATGCCTGCAAGAGAAGGCAGAGTAAAATAATATACTCCTCCAATAAATAAGCATTCAAATAGTAACTCATTTAAAAAAAAACATACATATACAGTATTTTAATATATTAAAACAATACCAATAATATACTGACAGCAAATAATAGGCTAGGTAATTTGCCTGCTTCTGTATACGAGTGCAACTACCACCTCACAGAACAGGGTAGTGTGGAAAAGTTTTGCTAAAATAAAAGTAACATTGTACAGTGTGTCCTCATGTGTAAAAACAGCATAACCTTACACATAAAGTTCATAGATTCTGCACTTAATCATCTGGACCCAAGGCATCCATCTTTCCCTTAGCATGCAGATTGGGGAAAAAAAATCTATTGGAACAGTTCATGATCAGCATGATCTATATCATACTGAATAAAATGTAAAACAAATGCAAAGTGATTGCAAAGGACATGGCACCTATCGATTTGTGGAAAGAAATTAAGGGAGGTTTAAGAGCTTATAGAACAGACTTTTCCTTCCCTGGCTAGACTGGACAAATTAAACGCAAGGTTCGCTGATGCTGTTAGCGACAAGTTGGCAAGAGCAAGAGCACCAACCTGTGGGCCGCACTCAATACTGTGACAATCACCTATACGTTTATATTGGAATACAATATGAAAAGTGTTTTGCAATGCCAGAAAGAGACACTGCGCAGAACCTAGCCGATGTGTTGATGGCCACTGTAGAACACGGCACCTTAAAAAGTATATCACTGCCTGCATCTATGGCAACACCAGCAAGACTGTTTCAGCAAGCTCTGCCTTTCGTGCATGGAAATTGCATTGATGATTTGCACATCATCGGCAGCTGTCAATGATGCTGTTTTAAACTTAACAGCCTACATGTGGTTGATACTGCTAGCCAACTTAGATCCCATTTTCTTTCAGAGATCAGAGTGACTGCCTGCTCTCACACATTGCACAGGAATGGGAGAGTCCAGGGTCATTGCCATATCCCTTTGCTTTTAAAATGCTGACTGAAGCCACATTAAAAACGAATACATTCAGGACTTCATTTTAAAATGGATGTTAACCCTGGTTTCTTAGCAGAATAACTTGGCATGCTCGCACAATCTAACCTATCTGAAGTCTGTAATCCAACTAGTGAAGAATTATGTCTATACATACAAGGAACTATCATTTCTTCCTAAAAAAATATACTTCTGTCATAGTGTAAGAATTACTTCATCTTAGAAATACACCATAATGGTGCCATTGCAGTCAAGTGCTGGAAACACAATATACAATAGACTGGCTATACAGACGCTCTTACAGATGCAGCCATTCAAAATGCGTGAGGTATTTCGCGGCATACCCCGGTGGGCGTGTCACAGTATCACGCGGTATGACGCAGTTAACGTGGTGTCACGTGGTTAACTATCCGGCGTCGCCTTGTAAAACCGCCAGGGGGAGCTTAACCTCTCATGTACAGCATTTGAGCCTTTAATTTTGAACTGTGTATTACAGCATGTTAATCATCAGTCATTAAAATGTTGGTATATTTTATGAAAGCAAGATTGCTCAGTTGGACAAAAGTACACAACCTACCTTTATCAGAAATATCAAAGCCTTTACTGAAGATATTACTAATAGTATTAATAATGGATGACTTTGGACAAGCTGTATACTCAAAGTATAATTTCTTTAGCACATTTGTACAAGCACTTGGAATCTGTCCAAGCCATACTTTGTCAGGCATTTTGTTTTACTTCAACGGGCATAAAAACTTCCTTGCTTTTAACAGGGCGTTTCATAATTTCTAGCTACGAAAAGGATTTAAAATGCGACACCTATCATTCAACTAGAGCTTAAAATATCACAAGGAAAAATACACACCGGTATTCCATTTCTCCCTAAACATTGTAAGCTTCGAAGTCTTTAACTAACGTGATACCGGAGTCAACAAGCATACTTTTAGAATTTGATTAAAAGGGAATATAATATGGAATCGCGTATCTCAAGAAATTAATAACGGTATGATTATATCCGTGTACTGCGGCAGGGCTGTGTAGGGCTGTTTCGCCTGCTTGTTCATGCGAGCTGTCTTGTAGCCTACTGGTCTAGGTGCGTGACTACCAACTGGCAGGTTGTGTGTTCAAATCCAGCTGGTGCTAGACCTTCCAGTTTTATTTATTTATTTTTTAATCACGTAACATAAACATATTACCGTATGCAAACTGTACTGTATACAATATGTATATGTATATTTAATGTCTTAACTGTGCCCGTTTAAGTATTGAATATTCATATCTAATTTTACCACTGAAGGGAAATCTTAACATAAACATACAGTATATGGCTGGTCTCGGTACTTTAAAGAATAAAATACACACCAGTATTCCATTTCTCCCTAAACATTGTAAGCTTCGAAGTCTTTAACTAACGTGATACCGGAGTCAACAAGCATACTTTTAGAATTTGATTAAAAGGGAATATAATATGGAATCGCGTATCTCAAGAAATTAATAACGATATAATTATATTCATGTTGCAAAAGAACTGCAACGGACATAAAAACTCCCTTGCTTTTAACAGAGCGTTCCATAATTTCTAACTACGAAAATGCCAGGTGAAAGGATTTGTAAACATATTTTGTTAAAGCAAGTCAGTTTTTTCTGCAACACATAAAATACATTTTTCCAAGAAAGTTTAGCCTTTGTCACTAATGAAACCACTAAATAAAGACATAAATATAGAAATCTTAAGATTTGTTTTATTTAATGTTGGTAGCAGGATGAACTGTCAGAGTGTATATTTTGTCGCAAAGTTGCTGCAAGATGTTAACAGTGAAAAAGGTATTTAGAAATGAGTTATTTCAAGATGAAAAAGAAAACATACACGAAACATGGTTTCATTACGACCAGAATCGGTCTTGAGATATTTTTAAACTTGATTTACAGTATTTGAGAGGTATGTCTTAACACCGATACTACAGTGCTTAAGTACTGCTCACGTATATGTTTCTAGGTTTATATTATGCATTTCATACGGTCAAATTACTTTTGAGCAACTAATAAGAAGCGCGAAACGGTATGCGTTTTAGTTTCGTTTTGTGCTGGGAGCCATGGATTGATTAGAGATATCAAGTACATACAAGTCATTTTTTAAATGTTGTAGTTCGTCTTGAAAAAATGTTACGAGTACATCATCTATCAACAATCACACAGGTTCTGTTTCCATATTGCGGATTTTGGTTAGGTATTATCAAATCCAGTGGCGCTGTTAGTTTACTGAGTCCCATGTCACATGGTCTGTGATTGAAACCGGAAAAACCGGTTTAATTCGTCACAGCCAGCACTCTTCAGGTGTGAGGGTCTTCTGCTCAGAATGAAACGCTAAAATGTTTGTGTATATTCTAATGGTAGTGGGGGCAGGGTGTGTGGGAACAGGTTTGGTTGAAATTGCATTGGAGATCTATGTTCTTCACACCTGAAACATTTTCTCTGAAAGCATTTTCTTCGCAGTTTAACCGATCTTGTTACAGCATGTTACAGTTTACTATTATTAACCATATTAATTTTAAGTGCTTAATGTAAAATCTTGTAAAAATATATTTTCATTGTTCAAATATACATTAAGTCTGACTATCATATAATAAGTTAAATACAAAACTAAAGAAAAAATAGGGTTAAATATAATTCAAAATATTTTGCTAACAATGTTAACTGTTTATGAATAATAAAATGTATTAACTAAGGAGTAGGATGGCACAGTTGTTAGTATGTTTTTTGTTTTGTTTCTTTTTCATAAATACAACAGTAGTACCTGATGTCTCAGTGGCTTTCAAAATTAAATTATTTCTCCCTAAACATTTTAAGCATCGAAGTCTTTAACTAACGCGATACCGGAGTCAACAAGCATACTTTTAGAATTTGATTAAAAGGGAATATAATATGGAATCGCGTATCTCCAGAATTTAAAGACCAGACAATCGCAAACTCGTTTTCAATAAAATTATTTTATTCATTCAGCAGTTTGTGAGAGGGACATCCAGCAGGGAGAGACACACACACCGGTTTTCATTGACAACATTGTTTTTTTTTCAATTCCTCTTGTCTAACAGGAATGTTTTGTTTGTGGACAGACTGTTAGACAAGAGGAAATTTGTCTAACAAATTAAAAAACTCCATCCCGGCCTCTCAGTTCACCACCGCGCAGGACTCTGTTGATGCTGTCCCCGCCGGCTATCTCCCCCCAGGAAGCACAGCGGAATTCACAGATGCCAGTGGGACGAATAATTCTCCCAGATGTCCAACTGCTACCCATCACCCAGGAGATGGAGGGGGGGTTGTACTTGCAGTGCATCGGCATAGACGGGAAAGCAAGAGCCGACCGCTACGCCGCCCTCGTGTTTCGAAATCTTGTGACTTTTGAAATTTACTGGGGGTGGACCACGTCTGTAAATTTCGATGGGTCCAGAGGCAAAAGTGCCTTGCCTTGCAATCTCCGGGAAACCATTAGTACGATGGTGAATCGGAGATTCTCAACCCTTGCTGCGTACGACTGGAAAAGAATTCGTGATCGGATCAACGAAATGCTTCGTAGGAGGAGGCGGTCTTTTCCTCTTGTCTAACAGTCTGTCCACAAACAAAACATTCCTGTTAGACAAGAGGAATTGAAAAAAAAACAATGTTGTCAATGAAAACCGGTGTGTGTGTCTCTCCCTGCTGGATGTCCCTCTCACAAACTGCTGAATGAATAAAATAATTTTATTGAAAACGAGTTTGCGATTGTCTGGTCTTTAAATTCTGGAGATACGCGATTCCATATTATATTCCCTTTTAATCAAATTCTAAAAGTATGCTTGTTGACTCCGGTATCGCGTTAGTTAAAGACTTCGATGCTTAAAATGTTTAGGGAGAAATGGAATACTGGTGTGTATGTTTTCTTTAAAGTACCGAGACCAGCCATATACTGTATGTTTAAGTTCCAAAATTAATATCGTTTATGGGCTTCACACGCGTTGCAGTATGCTCAGGCACTAAGTAAAAGGAGATGCTTCGTATTGCTTGACTAATTTTAAAAACTAAGTTATAAATGCAGGCGTTGCTCTGGTGCGTCGGCTCCTACACAGTGCCTGTCTGCTGTAAGCGTTACAATATACATACCCAACACTGCTTGTACCCATCTGTCATGCAAATAAAACACCTTGAATTGAATTGAATTGAGGGGAGAAGGGGGGGATACTAAAGCCAATACTGGCTCAATGGGCTTTGACGTGCTAATGCGTTGGTTTAACAGTCCGGGTGTGGCAGGCTTCCAATGTCAACTCGACTCGATTGGAAGACAATGAACGTATTTTAGCCCTAAATGAATTAATAGCAAACATGGTTTACATAAAATACATTTTTCCAAGAAAGTTTATAATAATACGATCTATAGTTGAAATCTGAGCCTACTTTAAAAATAAAGGAAAAGCATTTTCAGAGAGCAATCACGCTGTGTTTATGTAGAAAAAGCGATTAGGTTTATGAGCAATCTAATTACCTAATCGCTTAAAACGCTATATAAAATAAAGTTTATTTAGAGATGAATGATCAGTGTGGTAGTTTAAATAATGTGAGTCAGGAAACTAACACAGCGCCACCGGATTTAATAACGCAATAAAAACGCTATAAAATAATGTGACACAGTACAGCACAGTACAATAATACTGACCATGACTTTAGAAGCATAAATTACCTTACACTCAATTTAAACACAAGCTGTCTTTCTGTATGAACCTCTAAGCTGGTTCATACAGAAAATGTAGAAATGCATTAGCCTGATTATGATTAAAAACACATAATTAAACACGCGTTTGCGATTTAAATCAGAACACGATTTAAATCAATATAAATGTTTATATTGTAACGCATACTGTCCAGCCTCCATTTCTCTATAAAAATTTACTGTTGCACACACACACACAATAGAAGCAGGAACCGCTGTCAGAAGGGAAGATATGTTCAAAATATCGCAAATATCGATCATGTTGCGATATTTTGAAATATAAAAGTCAACTGATTGTCCATAATATCGCTTACCTATTTTTTCGAAGAAATGTTTGTTAAAATAAAAGTCCAGCACCAGCTGGATTCGAACACACAACCTGCCAGTTGGTAGTCACGCACCTAGACCAGTAGGCTACAAGAGAGCTCGCATGATCAGGCAGGCGAAACAGCCCTACACAGCCCTGCCGCAGTACACGGATATAATCATACCGTTATTAAATTCTTGAGATACGCGATTCCATATTATATTCCCTTTTAATCAAATTCTAAAAGTATGCTTGTTGACTCCGGTATCACGTTAGTTAAAGACTTCGAAGCTTACAATGTTTAGGGAGAAATGGAATACCGGTGTGTATTTTTTTCTTTAAAGTACCAAGACCAGCTATATACTGTATGTTTACGTTCCAAAATTAATATCGTTTATGGCCTTCACACGCGTTACAGTATGCTCCTATTCTTCTTATGCTCAGCTACTAAGATTTCCCTTCAGTGGTAAAATTCAATATCTACAACGGGCACAGTAAAGACGTTTACAGTAAGTCTTTCTACGACAGACCAACGGACCACGAGTGCCCGTCGGTCAACCAATCACGCACCGCGGTATCCCGTGTCATCATACCTGCGGTATCTGTACCGCGGTGTCTGTACCGCGCACTTTGAATGGCTGCATCTGTAAGTGCTTTGATCACTCTGATTTGCACCTGTGTGGGATGACGAAGTCCAGTAGTCTTCTTTATGAAAATAGCCAAGAAGCCCTTGTGTTTTAAAAATGGAAGTAGGAAGTTACCCAGGTAGATGCTAGATTCAGTGGCACCACGAGCAGCCTCCACAATTTCCTCCTCTTCCTCCAGCACAGAGTCAGGGCGCGAGGTGTAGCTGGTGTCGTCAAACAGGTTGATGGGGATCACCTTCCCTCCTCGGACCAGCCAGGCTGAGGCTATGGGGGTGCAGAACTGTGGACACAGCAGACATTCACTCAGGAACTGACGAAAGAGCAGGGGTCAGGGGCTAGCAGAGAACACAGCGTACCCAGACCATCCATCCTTCCTGAAACAAAATCTTCCTGAAACCTGCCATCCATAAATCTCTTAAATGCTCAACAAGAACAGGTATTGCTGACGGAGCAGTAGCTAGGGCTCTGAAAGGTTAAAGTGGATTTGCTGCAGTAAAATGACCAGCTGTATAAATGCATACAAACGTCATCAGATAAAAAATAATGAGCAACAAGTAATAGCTTTATTCCATGCTGGAGGCTCCACAGCCGAAACATTGTATTTTCTTTCTTCTCTTTTCAGCATGGAATAAACTTGTTCCTTTGCCGCCTACAACTGCCGACGCAGCTACCCACCTGAACTACAAAAAATAATAAGGTTTTCTTACAGGGAATGCTTAATCAGATTTGAGCTGAGAACTGCAGACCTGTGCCATGTGCTGTGCAGCTAAGGCATGACTCATAACTCTCACCTGATGCTCCCACACCAGTTGCCCCCCTGGCTTGTTGCTGAAGGCCATGACCTTCCAGTCAGGCACGGACACTTTGATGACGAGGTCCCTGGTCTCAGCCTTGGGCTCGTCATCCTCACAGATCACGCGCTGCCCCTCTCGCCACGCCCCCCCGCCAGCTGGCTCTCCCTCCAGGTAGTTTACCGCCGTCTGCACCGCAGGCACAAACTTTAGCTCGAAGTGCCCCACGCTGAAGTTCCACCTGTTGGGGCAAACCCCAAAGTCAAGCACAGTGGTGCAACACTCCCAGGCCTGAAAAGCACAGTGCAACTCGGTTACAACACGACCCGTTACTGTGTGGAATCCATGACATACTGGCTCCTGTGTCCCAGAAGAATAGTACAAAGCCGGGAGAAAATGAATCTCCTGAAGCACTACCAATCACCCCTCACCCTTTTTCAACAACATATATTTACATATATCCAATATTTAAGGATTAATTCAAGAAAACATATAAATACAGGTATCATCAGTTCTCCAGCCTGTAGTCAGATCAAGAAAGTGAGTGACGGGGAACACTGTTGGCTTAAACAAAGAGGCAAAACAACAAATTCCTAACAAACTCAAAGCAAGTGAAAGAAAACCTGCAAAGTAACTTTGCTTTTTTTTTTGTTACTGCATTTCACCATAGACCTGAAATTAGAACATACAGTTCTAACAAAGTACCTGTGCTCTCACACAGCATTTTTAGGAAAAGTAAAAAACTTTTTGGCCATGTTACAAAACAAGTATGAAATATAACAATTGTATAAATAAGTAAACATCCATCAACTCCATTATTTATGGTTGACCTTTATAAGACGTGTATAAATGAAAGAGGCTCAACTTTGAGCTTATAGAAATGTGATTTCTATTAGATATATTCTAATAACTTGACCCATGGGCACAGCAAACCATTCCAGGGACAGAAACGCCAGCACTCACTGTAAGATGAGTAACAGAGTGTTAGTCCTGGTCACAGACACCCGGCCAACTTACAGATTTCACCATCAGTTCAAAAGTGGCACAGGGGGACCAACAGTCTGCTCAAGTGATCCAAACTTGGGACAGGCCAGGGCCAAGCCATGCCCGCCCGGTAGAGACAGCACAGCCCGTCCTGCTTGGTCCCTGCCTGCACGCTCGTGCACATGGATACGCCCAAATACGCATGCTTTCTCACATACACGGGTGTCCCCAGCCCAGCCCACGTGGCTCTGGAGACTCACTTCTCGTTGCCGCTCCGGGGCCCGACCGCCCGCACGGTCTTCTGTGTTCTCTGCAGCAGCAACACATCCTCCGGCTCCAGCTCCTCCTCCTCCCAGCGGCTGCAGCCCACGGCTGAGCAGATATACCGCAGCTAGCGGGACAGAGAGAGAGGGGGACAACAGCAGCATTACCGCAGGGTTCGGCCTAGGTCGCTTCTGAACAACTTAAGCGGGGGGTCTGTGGGATGCTGGAAAGGTAACTGGAACAGGAAGGGCTGGAGGTATGAAACAGGCTCTTCATAGCTCTCCTGTGGTGCCACCTCCCCTTGCCTCACCCCAGCCAAAGAGCCAGCACAGGTCTGCCGCTGCTGATGGGCTGGGCGTGAGTGAAAAGAGATGAGCCCTGCTCTGTGCTGCTGCTGGTGCTCTCAAAGGGGTGGACTCACACCTTCCTCGGCAGAGATGGTTCAGAGCACCCCCCTCCATATCACCAGCCCCAAGGGGAAGGACACCGGCTGCTCAGGGCGCGACAAGCTGGACACACCTTGCCACTGTAGGCGCCCAGGCCATAGGTGGTGAGAGACTTGCCCCCGACGAGCACCGTGTCCTCCCTGATGCGGTAGGAGGACTCCAGCAGGGACTCCACCGTGAAGGGCACCGACTCCATGCTCTCCCGGTCCCGGTCCCACTGGAACAGCGCACCCTCCAGGGATGGGATGATCATCTTATTCCCAAACACCTTGCAGGAGAAAAAAAACGGTTTTAAATCCATACAGATAAGGGGGTTAAGGTTTGCAGTTCCAAATTTCATCACTGAAAAAGTTTAAACAACAGTGGCTGGGTTGGGATCACTAAGTTTACAGGAATTTCAGTGAGCCAGTCAAAATTACCTGCCTGAAGGCTGACAGGTTTAAATGCATAGTTTGAAATGTAGAGATACACATACACATACACAATAGGGAATTTATAAAGAGAGATTTAATCTGGGGCTCAGTTATATAAAATGTAAATTATTATGGACTATTTTCACATTTTTGCTATTACATAACCCTAACCATGTGAAGCTTTAGTCCACATTTTTTTCCAAATACAGTTAGTAACATTGACAAGTAATCACAGCCACTGAAACACTGCCCTTGCTTGACAAAAGTGTGTTTCTGAAATGCAGATGTAATGTATCACTACAGCTGGGAGTAGTGCAGACAGCCACTATAACGGATCAGCCATACTCTTCTCACTGTTGCTCCGTGGGCGACAGACACAGGATCCATTGTACAGAAGGCTTCAAATCATCACGGGCTTTGCAAAGAGCTTAATTAGCTTAATTTCTCCACAGAGATTAGTGAACAAAGTCAATCATTTATTGTTCTTATGCTAAGACCCTGGTACTTAGACTAAATGCCTGACTGACATCCAAACAGATCTACTGCTTTGTTCTAGAAAGCACAATGTGAAGACTTCTTCAAGCAGTGTGGCTTGCTGAGGAATGTCTTCACTTTCCTACCTTCTTGGCACAGGATCCTAGAGCTCAGCCTGACCCCAAAAGCCTGGCTGAGGTTTGGCCAATTCATTTTGAACAGTGCTCTAGATTTTGAGCTCAGCTCCTTTCTCCAGAAGGGAAGAGACAGCTTAACTTTGTGGCCACGTGGGCAGTGAAACAATAAGTCAGGGACAGAGTAATGGTCTTGTTGCAAGTGTTGACAGCAAGAGAACTTGAAAGGTGATGAACTTTAACTCATTTTAACAGTGTTAAAATAATAATATATAATATTAATAATAATATATGTATAATAATAATAATAATATGTAATATTAATTTGATTAAGTAGTATACGAACAAATGCACAGAAACATAGCAAACTGTGCTAGTGCTACTCCTCTGGGTACAGGCAGGTCACCCCCATAGTCACCCTCAGTCTGGGCACTGGCAAGACACCCCCCAGTCATTCCCTCCTCCTACTCTATTACCATTTTATCTGACAGCTCTTAATAATGCTTCTTTAATGTTAAGGTACCTCCATCACTGTTTCTTGTGTAAAAGATGTGACAGATTAATATATAAAGAGAAAACTAAAAGTACTAATCAAAATTTAGTTCAGGTGGGTAGCTGCGTCAGCATGCGTAGGCTGCAAAGGAACAAGTAATAGGTTTATTCCATGCTGAAAAAGAAGAAAGAGAACACAACGTTTCGGCCGTGAGGCCTTCTTCAGGTGTCAAAATTTGGTCATAATAGAGCAATAAATGTAAGTCAATGTATTTACACTACACCTTATAGGAAAATAGTGCCCAACAACTTCACTTTCCATGAGACTTTCATACAGCACATCATGCCATGAATATCGACATTGGTTTTTCAATATAGCCAGCATTAACGGTTTCCTTCTGCGGTTTCTCCTTGTGACAGGCTGATTGAATGAGGTCTTTAGTGTTAAAATTAGTCACTGCTTTTTTCCTACTCAAGACTAACTTTCAGCTATGTATGTGTTCCAATCCGCCCTTCCTACCAGAGCACACATTACCTACTGACAGACCCTCCAGGAAAAAGGGTTCACTGAGATATAGTGAACACAGACTGTGACGGGGACAAGGCCACAGTGCAAGCAAAAATTTAAAGACTTAGAAGACTACTGGAGTTCCATGCTTACTTTTGAGTGTTTAGTTGGGACTCACATTTGTCAAATCAGGAACTCCCAATCCACTCCACTTAGAAAAGTAAAAAGTTTAGCTCTGTACAGTGCATAGTTTTAAATTTAGCTTCAAACTGAGATTTTAGCATCCTTCCCCCCATGAGAATTTTAAGTGCATGGAGTTCCTGTATAGCTGCTTTGAACTGGTGCTTTAAAATGTAGTAATAATGGCTGATGTCATCTGTTCACACTAAGACAGCATGACTACACACCATACTGGCCACTGATTGGGTAGTAAGAGGTTTTAACAAGGAATTTAAATAGCAAGGCAGTGAGTCATCCTGCTCATTTTATCCCAGATAAAATCTACAGCGGAATCCAGCTTAACCTGTTACTTCATAATGGCTTTCATTCAGGACCACAGAGATTCAGAGATTATCTCAAAGAGTTAATAATGTGTCATTCTACATTACCGATAGCATCGTCAGATGTTCACCCTCACCAGTGAAGTCTATATCCTTCCTGCTCTTTTTTTTAATTAATTCATAATCTGCCCTTGTAATGGAGTTCAACAAAGTGCCCTGAAGTTTATATCTAGGGATTATGTACTTTAACTAGAAACAACAGAGGAGAAAACACTATAAATGCTAGAAAAAAAAATGAGGGAGAATATAGTCTAAGGAGGACAGCAAGACTTCATTTGCCTTTCCAATGCGGGAGAGCTACAAGTTTCCTACAAAACACTGAAGGAGTGCATTTGTCAGAAGATCCATCAATGCAGTCAACCTGTGAAAGACTCGGTACTGGAGACTGAGTCCAGACATGCTCCCAGTGCAGCAGAGCTCTACCCCAAACGGGCTCTTCAGCCTCTCAAAATGGATCTTTAGCACAGGCAAAAGGGTAGAGGAGGGTGTACCACAGTCTATTTCCAAGGAGTCAAAGAAGAACAATTTCTGATTTGAAGACCTTTCTTTGAGAAGATGAAAAGACCCTGAATTACACTATTAGCTAAACGCCCTTGCCATTTTTAACAGGCGTTTGATTCAGCCTCCAGCTCCTAGTAACACAGAACAGGGACGACTGGCTGCAGGTACTGCGCACACTAACCCTGTATTTTTCACGAGTCTGGGCGCGAAGTGCAAAGCGTGGCAGAGATACGGCCTAGTGCCGGAGTCCCGGGACGCATCAGCACACCCCTGACTGCACACAGACGGCAGACACATCGGCCGCACAGCGCGGACTGTGCACTGACGCACTTGTCAGACTGAATTTACCCTGACAGCCTAGACAGGCTGGCTACAGCAAAACATGTTAGTGTCTGATGGGGGCCTGGGGAGACACGCACGGTGTAGGACAGCCTGTCCACAGAATAAGGAAGTCTAGGGAATGAAGCAAGACGAGCTGAACTGCCTCCTCGTTACCTTTATGTTGATACAGTGCAACATAAAACTTTAATAAGTGCTACAGCATGTCTAAATCGACAGATCCCTTCTACAAAAAAAACCTTGCAGCTATTCAAGGATTGTGGTAAACTCGGTTACTCTATTAAATACCACGTTATTGTGGTTCGTGTCCATTATACTGCTGTGTAATTTTATCCTAAATTGTAATTACTCTGCTGACCAGTTACAAACTGTGATCCATCTGTTATTGAAAGAAAGGTTTATATACAGTAACTACAAAGTGTTGTAATATAAATGGTCAAGTCCATAGCTGAGTCTAGATTCGGTATCATTAAGCAGACAGAGAGAATGCGATTCTGCTCCCTGACTTGAAAGGAGCCCATCACCATGTGCACAGCTGGATAGACAGGATCCTTTGGGAGGTAAAGTTCCTTTGGCAAAGAGAACAACAGCATTGGTCACAGCAGGGAGACAAGGATACAAACACACAGCATCTATGTCACAAGTCCCGACTACTGCTCATCACTGTTAAATTACAGGGGTTCGATTCTAGGCTGGGGTGCCTTCTGTGCATGCCTACCCTGGAGTAGATCGGACTCTTAATTATTCCTGTGTACCTGGTAGTGCAGCACACTCTGTAATAGTGCGGTAATTCAGAATAAGCAGCTTTCTAAATGATTAATTTCAAGTATTAACAGAACCCAAGACCATCTACAATTGTAAATTTCCTACAACGAGACTGTATTGTTTAATAGTTGAAAAGGAATAGCAGTTCTGATCGCTGAATAGGATCCTCATGGGGGCTGTGAGGTCTGATTGCGTTTCTGAAGAGACTGTAACAATGCAGTACAACTAACTTAGCTTAAATTGAGATACACTTTGACATTTCTGTGGATAGATCCAAAAAAGCAGGGGAAAGTATTAAGTCAGATACTAGTTAGTAGAATAACACAGAACATGAAAAGTGATTATTTTTGCCTGCCTACAGAGCCCAGGTCATCAGGAAGAAGCCTGACCTCAGTGAGCAGTGGTTGAGTAAGGAGGTGAGGAGTTCCAGCGCAGGGTGATCGAGGGCCAGCCTGTCCTCAGGATGACAGCAGCACAGGGCTCCTCCGAAGGCATGCACAGCAGAGCTGGGGGAGGGGCTGGGCCAAGCAATGACATCACCCTCTGCTGGAGCATTACCTCATCCTAATCCTGCACATCATGACTCACTCCAGATTGGCTGGGCTCCTATCTCTTTGAAGTGACAGTGGGTTTGCAGACTTGCTGTTTATCCACTGCACTCGCCACATTCCTCACACCCCCATAGGTAAAGACTTTATTTCGGTTCCACGGCAGGAGCCAATGGCATTGGCCAGACCCCTAATCACTAAGCAGACTGGTGTCTCAAGGACAGGGCTTACGAATCAAACTGCCTGGTTACAAAACGCCAGGGGTAGCTGGAGCTCACAGCCAATCAGTGCCCACTCCGAGCAGGCAACAGTATGAGGTTACTGGCGTTTGAAGAGACAGGTTAGAAACTGCTTAAAAAGCAGAACAAAAATACCTGTCAGAGTGAAACATCTCCCTGAGCTACAAACTTTAAAGATCTAGAGCTAATTCTGAATAGGACCCCTGCTCTGTCAGCTCCCCCACCAAACTGGACAATCAAGATTGCTATGATCAAACCTTTCACAAAAACAAAATAGCCCAAATAAAGAGCAATAAAGAGCTGTCAAAATGTATTGGCAGAAAAATGAAAGAAGCCATGCCTCACAAGCTGAGCTTCACAGACCTCTCTTCAGGCTGGAATCACATGCTTTGCCAGGCAGAAAGAAGACTATTGTGAGACTGAAGTTCAAGTTCAACACTCAAGCAGATCAGATCTAGATGAAAGAACAGTGGGCAGAGAGGGATAAGAGAAGAATGAGGAGTTTAATGTGACGTTAGGAGCAGAGCTCTGCTAAGCCAACCTGTTCCAACCCCAGACCATCAACAGTCCATGAGCGGAGATCAAATAATTTACTGGAGATTGTTAAAACAGTTTAATTTCAGGCAGAATTTGTTCCTGATGTGCAGTAGCAAAGTGCCTTTGTATCTGTGCTGGCGGTGATCTAATTACTGCAATTCTGTCAGGCAGTCTCTGGTTTTAAAGAAATGTATTTAGAAGACGTTAAGCAGACAGCAATAAGACGTTCATCTATACAGACTGAGGCCCGTTCTTTATTACAACCTGTATTACCTGCATTAATTACGGTTTCAATAAATATGGGAATGTCTAAATGACTGAAAAGTCCTCCGAGAGGTGAAAGTGTACTCCTGAAAGATGAACCGCTAAAGAAGAAATGGGCACACAGGAAAGACTGGGTTGTTCGTGGATAATTCCCCATCCCTTTGTAAACCTCACCTTTTTGATTTACTAGATGCAACAGACAATGTTTAAAGCATACTGTAAGGCCCCCTGTTTTCTAAATGTAGTTGACTGCAATGAGCATTAGAAGAAAATATACTTTATACAGGGATCTGAATTAAAACTAACAAAAAAGCCAAGGGTGTTGACTAGTTCTGGTAATGTATGTCACTAAAATAATTTCTGGAAAATTCCCATCTGTAGTAATGGGTAAAATGCACGTTTGTTTTACATAAAAGTGCCACTGAAATAAAGGCAGAGGTAACTTTCAGGAAGAAAAAGGCAAAGAAAAAAAAATCAAGGCATTAAAGGTGCCTAGCAGCCAACAGGACAGCAGGGGGCAGCACCAGGCACTTGGGTCTCTTAGGTTAGTCCGATGCACAGAAGATATCTTCTACATGCTTGTTTAAACTCTAATGGAAACATAACAGCAATCTACAAAGTTATCAGGAAAATCTAGTCTTTTTGAAAAATCTGTACTGAAATTTTACAGAACAGACAGGAAAACTCATTTTTGTCGTGAAAAGGGCTGATCAAAAGGGACTGCAGGGTGGCACAATGGCAAAGCAGTTAGTATTGCTGCGGTGCAATCGCAGTGCTGGGGGCCTGGGTTCAATTCCAAACCTGGGGTGCTATTTGAGTGGTGTTTGGATGTTGTCCACATATTCGTGTGGGTTTCCTCCATGGGCTCTGCTTTTCTCCCACAGTCCAAAAACATACTGGTAGTAGATTAATTGGCTTCTGGGAAACGAGCCCGCGGCACAAGTGTGTGCTTGTCTGAATCCTGGTGTCTGTGCTGCAGCGGACTGGTGTCCTGTCCAGGCTGTGCCCTGCCTTGTGCCCATTTCTTGCCAAGATTGGCCCTGGCTCCCCTGCAACCCTACATTTGAGGAAGCGGATAGAAAACCGATGAAATCAATGTAAGAGGTGCATCTGTGACTCTCCGCAGCCGGTGGTTTTTCCTCTTCTTGTGGGAATCTTCTCTCGGAGAGCGACGTGTGAAAGGGCACGTGTTCCAAGCCACCCGTTCAATGCTACTCGAACCTGGAAACCCAGGCATCCAGAGCACTGTGACCTTCTCATCTAACGCTCTGCAAGAAACCTGTTGTGGCATGAGTGGCATAGGGTTGTATATTCTGCAGCTGGAATACTGTCACGTCAGGAGCACGTGAGGACCTGGGACATCACCAGTGCTGTCACATTACCATTAATCTCTACAAGCGGAGGTCAGAAGAGACACGACACTGGTGTACTTTCCCCATCAAGTGTTGTGCATCTTTGGTGCTCCGCAAGCCAGTATCGCACTCCTGAATGT
Organism: Atractosteus spatula; assembly: GCF_055471065.1. NCBI lineage: Eukaryota > Metazoa > Chordata > Actinopteri > Semionotiformes > Lepisosteidae > Atractosteus > Atractosteus spatula. Next base: position 50,337,318 of record NC_142706.1, read on the forward strand.
CTATCAGGCTGGTCTGCACAGAAGTGACAGCGCACAGACTTGGTGCAGCCTTCAACCAGCCAATGGCAGGAAAACGTTGATTTCATGATTCAACAGGTTAAATCCTCTCATTACCTGCATTTAATCTATTTCTTTGATTAATGAGGCAATATAGTCATTATGCACCAGTCAAAGTCATTCTAGTGTACAAGTCACCACTCAATCAAGATAAATCTAAAATATTTCATCAATAAGCAAAGACTGAAAGTCTGTATATGCTTCCCTCCAACAGTACTGGAGGAGCAAAGTCAAAACTCATGTATGCCTTATACACAGACATACATACTGTATCTACCTGTTTGGATTTTACACAATTTCAATATCTCAACTTTTAATATAGGAAAAACCCAGCTTTCAGGACATTAAATAAGATGTTCACCATATGCATTTACTGTACCCGTCACACATTTCAAATCTAGTAAATCAGAATTATCCATTATAAACCGGTAAGGAGGAGAAGAGAATTTAACTGCAGGGAGTGAAGAACAATTTATCAGCTTTCCTATTTAATCTGGCAACAGAAGGGAAGCTGTAGCTGGGAATAAACTGCAATCTGAACCTTTACAAAAAAAAGTTAAAACAAAAACAAAAACAAAAGTTAAAATATTTTTCTCTTGGGTGGAGGTCCTAATGATTAAACCAGTGCCAATAAAGGTTAAGTAAGTGAAGGCAGTAAGAGTGAAGTCCTGCACTGGCCTGGGATGCACCTGCACAGTGAATGACAGAGCTGAGGTTTGGAAGCAAGTGAGTAACAGAGAGGTGTATGACCACAGTTAATTTCAGCAAGCAGCTCTTTTCCTAATCTCTCCATCACGCAGGCATGTGCAAACAAACAGTGCGAATGAGATAAGGTGCTTGCAGCTGGAGAGCTGACATCACACAGGAAACTGACTACTCATCTCTGCAGACACAAAAATGCTTCTAGACTAACAAGTACTAAAAAAAAACACTAGCAATTTAAGTGAAGGAACAGCCGATGTGTGAAAACAGTGCAGGAAATGGGCTGCTAACAGACTGGACGAGTAGAAAGTGGCCTTTCGATTCTCATAGCTTTGCAGACTGGGGCCTCCTTACACCAGGAGAGCTCAGGGGTGACGAGCCACCAGAAGCTCTCGCTAGCACTGTCCCCCAAAGAATGACAGGGAAATCACTTGCAGAGCCGGAGCACAATAAGAGCTGAAAATCTCAAGAGGAATGAGCCATTTGTGGTACTGTTCGAACGCAGTGGATGAGTCCAACACAGAAGAAAAAAAGAACTTTCCCCAGATGCTTTTCCTTTGGGTTGTGTAGCCTTTTTCAGGTATACCAAAAGTGTGTCCCGTTGCTTTTCTTGTCAGTATGGAATACACCTTTACCCATTTTCTCAACTTTATAGATGAGAGCTTCACGTTATGCAGGTCCAAAGAGCCGGGGAAAAGACTGTTCAAGGCTGGAGAGAGCTGCAAATACTTTTCAAACATAATCCACCCCAGGTACAGCCATGTGTTGAGCTGCGAGGTATAGGGAGCAGGGAGGGATATCTGGATATGTGAAGGTAATTAGCTTTGAGAACAGGGGGAATGCTTAATGCCAGACAATAAGATTGTCATTTATTACCCTTTGGTTCTATATTTTCCCCTAAATAAAAACTGGATCTCAAAAAAGATGGTAAAGTACCAATTCAAAAACTACTGCTTTTTTCCCCAGACTGAAAACTGTATTTGCAACACAGGAGAGGTTGGGTCTTGGAGTTTTGACAAACCAGCCCCACACTTTTTAAGTCCCTTGCTCGAATCATCATGAGCCTCTCTCCACCCTGAAGGGAGCTCAGCTATTCCTCTCCTGCTCCTTCTGGAGGCCCAGTCCTCCTCCAGTCATCTCTCAATGGTGTCGTCTGCACGGGACTCCCTTACAACAGCTGCATTCATTCGTATGTAGAAAGCATTTGCAGATATCTCTACACCGAGAATTGCAAACTATAAAAATGACATATGCAATAATGTCTGTTCCTTATCTTATCCAATCGTTAACATGAGCAGGCTACGCAGAGCTGGGTGAGCCCCCAACCTCGCTCTGAAGAGATGCAACAGAAAATGATATTCTGATGTACTATGAATCACAGAATCTCTGCTTGAAGAACATCGACACCGCAGCCAAGACTTGCAGGGAAATTGCTGAGAAAGGAGGGAAGAAACTGATCCAGCAGAGGGGTATTGACTCGGTGAATGTGCCTCAGTTTCTCAATTAAAAGCAAATGGCAGGTGTAGAAAAGGACACTGCAGGAGGAAGCACTCCCAAGTCCTGAGTGAGGAACGTTTCCGGACCAGGGTCCATTGACAGCCATGTTATTTAACTTACTATTCTGATCTTAAACACTGGGACAAGAGCTCTGGTCTTGTTCTTCCACTCCAGAACCTAATGAGTCCTTATAGGGCTCTGAATGGGCAGTCTGACCACAATGGGGAAAAGGACCTTTACAGCAACACTGTCAGTACCTCCTAAAACACTTTATTTAAACTTTAGATTTCACTGGTGGTTATGTTTTATGGATAGTTCATGTCTGGATTGTTGTTTTGGACACATTTATTCCCACAAAGCACCTTGAACTGTTTTAAATGTTATATAGTGTCCATCATGAATAAATAGTTTGTGATAATTGAGCTCACTAGAACACTTGTGCTAGTTTGGTATGCAAGGCTGCAAGGGCTGGGTTTTGGGCAGCTGGCATACAGTATGCATGGAATGTGTCAGTAGGGCTACCTCTGGCTTGCTGAGGCTGGAGGAGACCAGGCAGCCTGAACCCATGTCCAGGTCCCACTGCTTCCGACCCTGATTCTCTGGGTCCAGGGCAGAGATCCGCCCGTCCAAGGTACTGATGATCACCAGAGACCTGCAGAGACAAACAGATTTGTAAACGAAAAATTGCACCAAATAAGCCGTTTTCCCATGCTAATACCAAGACTGTCTGGCTGCTCCCGTCCTCTCCCAGCCCTCCTACAGAGTTATTCAGCAATTCAGAAACATGCAGCATGTGGGACTGGCAGCACACAGTACAGCGGAGCCAGAATGAGAGGAATGTGCTAATGACTGCACATGGCTCTGCATTCTCTCACAAGCACACACCTGTGGTCATCTCACAGCTGACCACTCTGCAGGACCCCGCTGGCCAGAGCCCACCCCTCCATGGCCCCCCTGCCCTGCGTGGGGCCCCAGTGACCAGAGCCTGCCCCGCGTTGGGCCCCGCTGGCCAGATCCCACCAGTGACCAGAGCACCAGGAGCAGAGTTGGAACAGAACCAGGAGTGACTGGTACCATTTTAACTGCACAGACCAGTGAGGCTGGAAGACTACTAGTTTTATTAACTACAAGTTCAAATGTTCTACATTAGTGTTCCTTTTAATTAAAGGGGAACTACAATAATATTTTTATAATTCAGGGTTGGGAAAAAAATCAGCATTGATGAGTGTATTTTAAACCGCAATGAAAGCAATATATACACAGTACATTCCTCCAATTTACATCACAAAATAGACAATTTCCTGGTGCATTACCATATGCTTCAATTCAGAACGAGGCAACATAACCTCCGGTGATGTGCTGTGTCCTTATTACACAGTAAAGAAGTGGGCTTGTGAATACTTCTCTTCTAAACCAATAGAAATATCACTCAATTTCGAGACGGGTTTGTCAACAAATACTACTTGTTAACTCCACATGCAGATCACATAGGAACATTTCTGCAGTGAAATGTCTGCTGCACAACCTGTACTTCTTGTCCATCCCATTAAATCAGTCATCACAGTGACTGGGGAGTGGGACAGGCCACATCACTTCACAACTTACTGTACTTTCACAAAGGTCACGATTTTCAAATTCAAAATTTGTAAGATTCTTCTATAACGTCAACAAATTTAGTTTATCAATGAGATTTAATAACCAGTCTGAGAAATTGGGACTGCAGTTCCCCTTTTAGACAGTACCTTATAACAACAACAACAACAACAACAACAAGGAACCCGTGGAACACGGTGGATTTTAAAATACTAATTTGTATGCTGTGTGTGTAGCAAACTAGAATTCAGGGGGCAGCAAAGTGAACAACGAACAGGTTATCATAATATATTACACAAAGGCCATAGGAAAGAAGAAACCGAGCACAGATCAAGACAGAAAAAAGTGTGGAAAGAGCCCGTTGTCACTACTGCCTGCCCCTCTTCCAGTTGGCTCTCCCAGAGCTGGGCTACTTATCAGGTCACCTGTCAGGGATCAAAGCCCAAACACATGTACTACTGCCCGCAGTAACCCCACAGGTTAGTGTGCGTACACAGACACAAATGTTCAAATACACAGGCACAAGACGGAGCCACATTTAAAACAAGGAAGCAGCAATCAAGGACATGATGCAAAAAAAGCCAGTTGAAGGTACTGGAACAAGATGAGATGATGGACAGATGTAGTTCTCTTTCATGAAGGTGAAGGTGTGCAGCAGCCATACACAAAGGAAGTCTATAATTAGAAATGTGTACAAAACAAAGAGTCTCAAAGCAAAGTTTTAAAGAGATGCTGCATCATCTCAGACATTTATAGATCCATCTTAAATTTGAAATTCAATGCACAGCCACTGCACTGAGGTATTAAGTGGAAGCATGTACACTTCTTTAAACAGACCGAGGATCTGCATGCGCAGGCCGGGTGTGCTTGGGGGTGCGCATACGGAAGCCTGCAGCATCCCAGGCAGCTCTCAGAGACCGGCTCTCTGGCTCCCGAGCGCTCCTCAAGGAGAACAGGGCAGCGCTCCCCCGGAGACCGGCTCTCCAGCTCCCGAGCTCTCCTCAGACGCACCAGCACAGTGGAGGGAGTTTAACTGCTGCATTGTCGTGTTCTACAGGTGCATTCCAGTGAAAGCAGACTGAAGGCTTCCACACCTAGCAAATGTCCCACATTGCTGGTATGAGAATCCTGGTGTAACGTACACAGACCTCGGGAGTTCTTTCCAACATCAGAATAGAAATCTCACCAAGACCACTTCTTTCAAACCTATATGAGTAAATAATTGAAAGAAAATAAACATACCAACGAGCCCTCTGTTGCAGAGAGCATAAAAACAAATCAAGGCAAACTGGTCCGGTCATAGAGACCAAGGGAAAGCAGAAGGAAACTGACTGGACAGGTCCAAAAAGCCAGGCAGCCAGACATCTAGCTCCCAGCCCAAGCACAGCGCCGTGTGAAAGGCAAACAAGGCAGAAGTCATTCAATACCCTGGAGTTATAGGACACAGACATGGCCTAACGTGCACTACAGTCTGTCTGCTGTGAAGTATCACATGAAGTTCAGCAATCGTGTTTAAAAACCATTACCAATTCAAGATGCAGTTATCACAGAGATATTTCTGGTTCCCACAGGGACGCAATGCAAATCATCATACTAATAGCCTTAAATGCATAATTTATATGGTAGAAAAGCATACATTTGCAAAATTAGTGAATCAGCCCAGCACACTCTGTTAACACCACCCAGAATTTTAACTTTTCTTTTTTTTGGTTTCATTTCCAATCTTTCCTGAAATGTCCCCCATTGACAGCAGGGAGTCTTCCCTGTGCTGAAGCAGGGAGGGCTCAGTCCAAACGTGTTGTTTCTCTTCCAGACTTCACTCCAACTCGGGAGCCCAAACGTGCGCTCCCTGCGTGTAATTGGCTGACTGGCTCCCCAAAAACATTGGGCTGATTGGTTGTTGCTAAGCAGTAGGCATGCAGGGGGAGCAGGATGCTCTGGGTCCTTGTGCCTTCCCTTTTTGCTCTCTACGGCAAATCAAGGGATCAAAACATAGGTTTGAAGAAATGTGCTTTCAAAAACCAACGACATTTTAGAGGAACAGAGCCTCAAAAAAAGAAACTGTGCTCCCCATGAGCCAAGGCAAGCAGGAGGGAAGAAAGGTGGGACAGGGGGTTACTGCAAACTCCTACAGCCTCAGCTGCATACCACACCTTAGGCTCCTGTCCCATCCGGACACAGCTGCCTTCACCTGTAGCTGTGGAATGAGAGAATGAGATCCTCCTTAGTAGACCTTTCACCCGTATGAGACGGAGTGAAGAGAAGAGCCTGGCACCTCACATTTCTACTGCATGCCAAGAGAAAGTTAATGATTGTTTTAAATGACACTTTGACATATTCTCTACTCATGTCACAGGTGCTCCCATGTTTTCAATCTATTTTAGAGATGCTGCATTTCCTTGCAAAACAAGATGAGAATAGACAATTTCTTTAAGAAAATCATCTGATAGTGTAAATCATTGCAGTGTAAAAAAAAACATGATCACTTATCAGAATTTGAACCCACACTTGTCCATCTCAGTAAAGGAAAAGGTATTGTAAACAGTCAGATCAAGCAGCCTAGACAGAGATGACTTTTCTCAGCAGTTCTGAATCCCATCACTCCTACTCGGTCCCAGTGCCACAGGGAACCGAGCCCATTGAAAAAGCAGGGCTGCTCTTACTACTGGAGTGTCCCTAGGGCTCATTTTTCACTCAGCAAATCAGCACGTCCTTCCTCGACCCTGTCCAATCAGTGCAGGCATCTGGCTGTAACTGTGCAGCAGCAGGCAGCGGTTTCACAGCCCTTTCTCGTGCGCTGATCCCAGTTCTGTCTGGGGCACAGACACACAATCGGCACGATCTGATGAATAAGAGGCACGCGGGCAGGGAGTGGCACCGCACTGCCAGGGGCAGAGCAGTGCTGCCGCGTGCCAGACTGCCTCCGTACCTGCTGAAACACACAGGTGAACCCGACTGCTTAGCACTCCCAGCCTACAAAGAATGAAAGCTCTACACTCTCTGCAGCACGGAAGTGTGTGGAAACAGGTCAGAGAGCTGACATCTCCATCTCCAGTGGCATCTGTGGCAAGTGCAATGCCACCCGTAAGTACGAAGCCAAAGGAATGCTGGGCAGCACCCTGCGTAGACCTCTGAGCCAAAATGACATTGGCCCAGTTTTTGACATTTAAAATTCAAAGTAACCAGAAGACATTACAAAAAAGGTTACACTTAAACACTTAAATCCAATACAACTTAAACTTGTCAACTTAATGGCAAAAATTCTCAGATAAAACGTACAAGCATTTATTTTGCTTGTTTAATAAGTGCCCTCATCCTTTATCTTGTCTGAAAGTGGTTTAATTTGTACACACAACTTCCAGTATTCCTCATTCTGCTTCTAGGACCGACAGTCCAGTACTCTGGAGAGCTCTGCCGAGTGGGTACACTGAATGTATCCTCAACTCTCTCTCCTGAACCCAAAGCTCTGCAGGCAGGAGAGAGGTTCACAAGTACACGTTTGTGAAATGGGTTCTGGAAAATTGGCAGTGATTTATGTGAAGTTAGTAAAAGGGGAACAAATAAAATACGCTTTAGGGCAGTGCGTCGAGGTTCCCCTTCTGCTGCAGCCTGTGCCACACCCCACTGGGGCAGGCAGGAGGCTTAGGGCTGGGTGATGGGACAGGGCGCCAATGCTGTAGCACCAAGCCACAGTCGCTGTACTGTCACCACTCCTCGCTGAGAGGAGCGATCATAGCAGGAAAACAACCTAGTTCTCCTTGGAAATGCCCAAGACTTTTTCTGACCTAAAAAAAAAAGTTTTCATGCTGCGTGCGCTTGCAAAATATTTTTTAGAGCTCGAGGGGTTGGGTAATGACATGGGATAGGAGTACGATTAAAAAAAAAAAAACAGCTCTAATTTGAGGTAGTGGAAGCAAAAGCATCTGGAAGGTATGCGTCTGTCACTGGCACTGCTGGGCGCGTCTCCTCGCTCAATGCTGTCAATCAATACTGACTGGCAGAGCTCGGCCGGCACCAGCAGCACCACGGATGTGAGGTTTTCACATGCTTCACTGCAGACAAGACCCCTTTGCCGTGACAAAGCTGAACCCAGTGATCTCTGGGACTGGAAACTAGATAAAGGTCCACCTGTCCACTCTGCCTTTCACCATCCTCTCGGAGAACGGGAAAGCTTTTCTGCTGCGATCACAACGATCAATCAGAGTGCCTGGTGTCCGAGAAGGCAGCCAAGCTCACTCTTACTCCTACAGATGTAGGAACAGGGTTCCTGCCATCATGCTCCATCTCTATAAACAGATGATCAGAAGTGACTACTTTCGGGATGTAACATTTGAGCCCTGTGAGTTGTCTTGTGCACTGAAATCAGCCAGGTGGCTGAGAAGTTCTGTTACAAGGATGCACACAAAGTCTTTGGTGTACTAAAATCACACCCCTATAGAAGCACTTGTTGCCCAGCTTTGTTTACTGAATAAACAACATGGGTGTGTGCAATACCACAACAGCTTTCTCCCGTGGCAACTTGCATTTATGCCTTCTTTCAGCACTTTCCTGAGCTTCACTTACTGGTCTCCAATCCCGAGACGGGACCAGGGCTTCAGACAGGGTCACCCACTGCCCGAGAGCAGACTGGATTGTGCTCACTGACAGCCCCACAACTCCACAGCATTTCGATGGTGTCTAGAAGAAATCTAAACAGCCCTTCCTCAGCTTGATTTTGCTTTGATCGGATCTGTGCTAATTATTAGAGGAAAACAGAAAAATGCTTTTCTGTTCCTGCAAAAAAAAAAAGGTACAGCAGCCTCTTAATTTAAATGAAAGGGTCCGGTCTAACATGACTCCAGTGCAATGGGCTGGTTTTAGATTAAGTCACATTGCGTTACTTTAGTAAAACATTGCTGACATGCAAAGAGCTCAGTTACACATATGTTAAAGGTACCATGAAGAAGACAGTCGGTTTGTTTTTTGACTGCGCTAATGCTCCTCATTGGAATGATGGGGTGCAGTAGTAGTGCACTGCAGTACAGAGGGGGGAATTCCCTTGTATTAATAGCAGAGTGTGCAGGGATTGCACTGAGGAATGCAGCAGGACTCCATATTCACCATTAAAAATACTGGACCTGATCACAGTGCTCAAGATTCCTTACCTCCGCACAAAAACATCTCATTCAAAAGTAAAAAAAAACTCATAAACATGCTCTACTTTCAATCATACGCTCTGAAGAAGCTCTCCTCCAGACTCCAGACAACCCACGCAGAATACTCATCTTCGAAACACACATGCCCTACTTCATCTACTATGCATTCTTATCAAATCTGCAGTGACCACCGAAAACGGAGAACTTAACTCTCCAGTGTTATAAAACCAGCCGATAAAAACAAGGGCATGAACTTGCATGCACACCGACACACCACCACTCCTGAACCCCCTCCTCTCTCCTCTTCAGACGCGGCTAAATCAAACTCAGACACACCACGCTCCCTCTCGCTCATTGGCCAGATGCTCGCCCCACTCTGTGTGGCTGATTCGTTGTTGCTAAGCAGTAGGGAGCCAGCAACACAGGCAGGATAGTCTGGTCCTAGTGCCCCCCTCTTTTTCCTCCCCCACCCAGTGCTGCAGTACTGCAGGGTCCTGCTCTACTTGTGATCTGTAAACAGATCCTGGAACGCCAGCACTTCGCTTTCCGCACCGGCCAGAACCTTACCGTTCAGCACCAGCACACTTCCCGTGCATATTTGCTGTGCGAAGTTTCTGCACCACTGCTCATGCCGTCAGGACAGCACATCCGTACTTAGGCTTGGCTCAGGAAACTGGGAATCAGTAAACCAAGAAATCCCCAAGTTGCTGTTCTCCTCAATGGCAGAAGGACATCCCAGGACAGCAAGCCAGCCCCAGATAAGAATGCAGACCGGGACAGCAAGAGCTTCTGCACTGCACAGTGGTACTTAGCCAGGTTTCTCAACGCAAGACAACAGGAAAAAAAAAAGTTTGAAGTCTCCAAGGAAAAAACTAAATAACACTTAGTTCTTTCACAACACAGAAGAAGAGAAGTTTTTAATGAGTTTTCAAAATAAGAGCCTGAAAAACAGCAGAAAGCAGGTTCCAGCAGGCAGGAGAAGAGAAAAAGCTGACTCCTTTCCCCCGGCGCGCCCCGCACGACAATGTCCAGTTACTTCTGTTCAAGTGCTTTCTTCTTGCATCCATCACGTTACGTGGCTCAAAAGGAAAACTTAACATCTAACAGTGCTAAAATTCCCCCAAATAATCCCGGAGTTCTGGAGAAGAGCAGTGAAGCGCGAGCGCCCGTCACACCCCACCTGTGCCCACCAGAGCACCACCATCAGGGGCCTGGCTGCTATTAATAAACCTGACAACTTTCCCCGGTTACAGAACCAGACAGCGAAAAACAAAACAAGGACATGAACTCTTTCTCTCTCCCCCTCCTCCCCTCAGACGCGGCTAACTCAAATTCTACACACTCCCCTCCTCTAGTCTAATTGGCCAACTACTTGCCCAACTCCATCTGGCTGATTCGCTGTTGCTAAGCAGTAGGCAGAGGGAGCCAGACGGGGAGCAGGGTCCCAGTGCCAGGCAGCCCTGCAGTGGCCGAGGTGTTGCTGACTTCCAGGGGAGGGATGCTAGGCAGCGCAGGCTCGGCACCACAAGCACCCAGCCCGCCTCGCCCCTCCAGCCACCAGGCACAGCTGCTGAGGACGATCTGGGAACCTCGCAGAGCATTGCCACAGGCCATTTAATCCCACTGAGAAACCACCTACCGAAACCAAGAAAACTGCAGGAGGGCGAACGTCCAGAGAATAGTTTTATTAAACTACAACAAAATGTGGCCAGTTCGCCACAGCAGATAATGCTCATTTGCTTCAATGTTAGTCTGCCACAGATGATATCTTAGTGAACGTCTCGGAACACATTCTACTCACATCTAAGTGACATAACTAACTTTGTCTTTAACAGACAGCTACCTAAAGCCAACACCACTGTGTGGATGAAAAACCTGAAGCGCTTGGCTCTGAGTTTTCAGTGTTTTACGGTACTAAAACTGGCCTTTACATCTGCAGAAGCTCTCAAACGTCATCTGTCGGACATCCGAGCCTACAGGAGCGCGACCTGGAGAAACCACAGCAGAGGACTCCTGGAGATGGACGACCCCTAGCTGAGGCAACCACCAAACTTAATGAGCTCCCTCTTGTAGCAAAAAAAAATAGATGCAAAATTTTAAAAAATCTGGAAAAACCTGCAGTGGTAGATTTCGATACAATGCCATTATACACAGCAAATAAACAGCCTGACCAGAGAAGAACCCGAAGGGAGGCAGGCAACTCAGAAAACGTTGTTACAAGACCTTGCTTTTACAAATTGTTAAATCTGTGTACTTTTTTTTTTAAAAAAAGGAGAAAGCTTAGTCACATGAATTGGTGGTCTACTTGCCACACTCCGGGGAAAACCTATTCTCTGTCCCAGGTTTGTGAAGTCCAACACTTTAAAAAAAAGATGTAGTGACATCAACACGTAACACTAGAAAAAGACAAGCTTATTAAAATGAGCCACCTGTCAGGGAAGACATCAAGAAAGCAAGTATTCAAAGATCTTTTTTTTCCCCCCCATTTGAGGGTCAGCGCTGACAACGACAAACAGTGCTAATGAGAATCTGAAGACATTCCCATCCTGGCCTGTTTTACTTGGTTCCTCTGCACTCAGTGCTACATGATGGAGTAAAGGTGTCAACACTACAAGCGCTAAGCATTCCATTGCCCATGAAATATTTTTAAATGCAGGTCAGTCATATAACATGCAAAAGTGTTTAGGTTTTACTGTTCACTGGCCTCCAATATTACAGGAACAATATTCATGCTGCACAGCCGCAACAATTGAGAACAACTCCATATATGAATGAAAAAAAAACTCCAGGAAAGTGCATTTCAAACCAAGAATAGGAAGAAATTCTTTACACAGGGCTGTGGAAGTCTGCCTAGCCATGTTGCTGAAGCTGATGCCGCATCTGCTTTCAAGAATCAGCTGGGTGCGAGTCTTGGATCAATTAGTCATCAATCTACCAAATGGGCTGGATGGGGCAAATGGCTTCCTTTTGATTGCAAGCTTTGTTAGTAACAGGGTTAGTCTCTTGCCAAACTTCAAACCCCACCCTTGTGCCCTTTCCCACTCTGCATGAACATCCACAGAACTTTACTGTCCACTGTCTACTGCACCTCTGACTTCAGATTTCATCGGAACAGCACAAAGGAGTCCAAGGACTGCTAGGAGTAAGTCGCCCTGCTCCAGCAAAGCAGCGCTTATTGAATCACATTGCAGACTCTGTAACAAGCCATAACGGCACCAACAAGCTGCCAGCCTCTCCGAGGACTTGCCACTTCTGTGCCACCAAGCAGCCAAATGCATCTCCAGTCGGATGTGGCTTCCTGGGATGAACAGCTGCACATTCATTTTCTATTTAATCCATATTGCAGCCAGGTAAATCCATCGAAAAGAAATAACATTGTGAAGAGAATACATTTATACAGCAGGCATTTGCAAGAGTCACCTGTGTAATTGCGACCTGAAACTGGAACCCATGTTCACCACACTCCTCCCCTCCATCCTCACAGGGGGATGCGGCACCCCATGTGTCCAGTACTCCCAGCACCGCTGACAGTCGCCTGAGCAGCCTGGTACCGCCGTGCTGCCAGCTCTGCTCTCCGGCCACGTGCAGGCCCAGTGCAGCTGCGCAGAGCCCCCACAATCAACATGACACCTTCTTCACAAGATCTCCGCTTTGCAAACTGTAATTAATGTTTTTAAAAGTCAGTCTGATGACAAAGAACTTTCCATTCTCAAAAACACAAAGCCCTTTAATAAACACTTACTAAGCATTTGTCTTACAGCTGAGACACTATGATTAAATTTCAGCACTGCCTCCAAGCAATCTGCACCTACAGCATAGCTGCTACTCCTGCGCCTGCTGGGACACCTGAACCTTGCACAGGGATACTAGATGGAGAAAGTCAGTGTGCAGACAAGGCTGAATCTCTGCACAGAGCACCAAGAACTAACATAAGATTCCCAAGATCCTCCTTGTAAGTCCTTATCATCAGATCACCATAGGCTGTCTAAAGACCTGGTCAGTTCTTGTACCTTGGCCCATCTTAATCAGTACAGTAGTTAGTCATTAGCCAAACAATGAGATCAGGGGTCAATGGAGGGCAGCACGAATGTCCTCCTGCAGTCTGGCACAGTCCCCTCTCATTGGAGCCTCTGCAATTAATACGGGATCACTCCCACGTGGCTGGCTGATGCACACACTGCTGCCCCCTTTGACCCCAGACTGCAGTCCAGAGAGAACAAACGACCCTGAGCAAATCGGCACTTTAGGGGAAAAGAGGCCCCGGACACTGGAGATGAAGCGTCAGGCTTTTCACAGGCTGCCGATCAAAGAAACGGAGAAACCTCCTGAATTTCTAACCCCACTTGTTTCTACCCAGTTATATTCCACTTTTCTCTGGTTGCCATTGTATGTCATCAAGACAAAGCGTACAAATGTGCCCTACCAACTCTGTGCATTACGGTGCAGTGACAGCAGGTGCTCACATATGAAGCCAAGAGAACTTGGTAGGGAGAGAAGATTTTTTAATCTACATCAGCCCAATAACCATGTGAACACCCTGATGCGTAGCTATAAACTTTCTGCACTCCACCACTGGCTCCGCGCTGTCAGACACTGCATGGGAAGAAGTCACTGTCACTGGCAACTCCAAGCTCAGTAAACGCAGTGTGGATTGAAATGGATTACTCTTCACTCTGCTGCACAGCAGCCCTTGAAACCTCAAGAGCTCAGTTTATTAACTTCACACTAACTGCCACCACTTCACAGTGAAGAGGAATTCACATCTGAAACAGCCTCACATCTTGAGGCGCAAGAACATAACCATCATCTGGATTAATGCCAGAATCCTCACCAGGCTACAGGCCAGCATATTCCAGCTGATACAGAGCCCACTGTACACACAAACAGTGCTCAACACAGTATAAACACAAAGCTTTTGTCCCAGTTTCAGCACCAAAAATATTGTATGCGATTCTGCATGTCACCGTGCCTCTGTCAATGCAGAGAAAATGAGAACAGGGACTGTCAGGATTCCATCCTGGAACAGAGAAAAGCTGTCCATACACAGATTCATGATGGTTTCATGCCCATTGAGAAGGAAGTTTGCATGGTGCAGGTAGAACTTGGAATTAACCATTACAGTACATGGTGCTATAACAGTAGAGGGTAAAAAAAGTTATTCTCTGAAGGCAAAACAGTGAGGAGGTGTTTATGGATTCTGACATATCCAGACTCAGAACTTTTTCTGTGGAGTTTGCATGTTCTCCCTTATCCAAATGCAATTCCTTTAGGTTGCTCCCAACATCCAAAGGCACTGTGTAGGGTAACTGGCATCTGTGAGATGTCTCCACAAGCTTGTGTGTCACAGGTGTGTGTCCAGGGTATAGTCCTACTGTACACCTCTTTTTGGTCAGGGCTGGCTCCAGATCACCTCGACCCTCTCGGATGAGGACAGAACGGACTTCTGTACATAGGCCACCTCAATTCCTGACCATCACTCAAGGTCCATTGCAGAGGACCATCTGCAAATTCTAGCTCAGGCCTCGCAAGAAGGAGCTTTAATGTTAAGTGAAAACACATCTATAAATAAAACTGAGCTTTATATATAAAGCCTGAAGATTACACACTATGCAAGTAGTTTGTAGTGTGCATTGTTTGACTCCAGCATGCCAGATGAATTGACAGTGGCTGCGTTGCTCTATAGGACACGACTGGCCCTCTGCACAAGCCACAGCACTCCAGAGCACTGGATCAAGGCTAATGAAACAGCTCACATTGCTCCAAACCCTGAGCCATACCCCTCATTTAATTACTACCCATTCCAAGCTTGGCTTCCCCCTTTCCTTCATTGGCTGGCTTCCCCAGTAGCAGCTTTCAGATCAGTGGTGAGGCTTAAAACAGAGTACCAGCCACCAACAAACAGCCTTGAACAAAAGCCCTGGATCCAAACATACACCTGTGTGCAACTAACCAATCCCATCAGGACAGAAGCAGCCATAACCAGTCACAGGAACAGTGCCCAGGAGGACCCCAGTGCCCTGTGAAGGGCCCATGGTGTCGTTCCACCTCGAGCTATGGGATGGGCTGGCTGTGTTGCCTCAATCAAACTGCCAAAGAAGGGTCAGTGAGTCACATCACCCAAAAGCTCCTGCAACATACGTAGCTTTAAATGCTGTTATCATTTACTCCAGTTATTTCGGAAAACACAGAGAACTGCTGAAAACCAAAAAATGCTATGCCAACCACAGCTCTAAAACATGGGTCTTGTACAGTATATTAATGGAAGAGTGAAACACCCTAGTGTTCTTCTCTCCACACACTGTCCAACGGAGGGAGAAGTAATTACCAACTTCCACGACATTCCTTGTCCTTTGAACATCCTTCATCACTCTGCACATCAGCTTGTGCTCGATGCCTTTTTCATGTTGTAGTAGGGCTGGGCGATATGGCCAAAAACATCATCACGATAAAAATTTTCATATCAGTCGATATCGATAATTATCACGATAAATGTAAAATCATTATTTCTTTCAAGTTTAAAGGCAGATTTTTTCTCCTGAGTGAAAGTTAATTGGTAAATTAAACAACTCTTTATTTTAAGAACACAACAAACACTTGCAAAACAGCAGAAACATTAAACAAATCTGAGGTAGAGAGTACTCAATCTTTTTTATGTCAAAATATGCATGAGTAAAATTCACAAAATAAATATCTTATT
Source organism: Atractosteus spatula (assembly GCF_055471065.1). Taxonomy (NCBI): domain Eukaryota; kingdom Metazoa; phylum Chordata; class Actinopteri; order Semionotiformes; family Lepisosteidae; genus Atractosteus; species Atractosteus spatula. The sequence goes on from NC_142706.1 coordinate 50,352,999, forward strand.
AGAAAAATTAAATACTGCAGTGTGATAAAACACACATAGAAGATGGCTCAGACAGACTGCAAAGTTTAAAGTGCTCTGTTTTATGTCTGATCGTAAAAAGCCAAAATATCTCCAAATTACCCATTATATCTCCATTTGCTTCAGTGTTGCTCATTTCTCCACTCTAACTACAGCCCTGTCAGCCACCACCGTGTGGGTAAACAACACCACGTTCGCTGCCCGGTCTGCAACACGCACGCGCACTCGCGCAGTATTTTGTGCGCATGTGCATATCATGTGCAAAGCATAAACATATCGAACATTTATCAAACTTTTGTTAAAATTATATTGAGGAAAATTATATCGTGATAATTATCGTTATCGAATTATCGCCCAGCACTATGTTGTAGTAAAGGTCAGCTCATAAAGCTTAGGTACCACAGAGAAACATGTTCTGGTCATGCTGGTCCCGTTACAAGAAGTCACTTGACAAACAGGCAAGAATACAGTGCGACCAGGTTGCTGTAGAATATTCCCAATATCTCTGGTCCTGCAGTCAGGCTGGGGGCTAACTGCACAGTGTTCAGATAGGAGGCCAAGTACAAACACCAGCACAATACAGTGCCTGCTCAGAGAGCACAAGACCAATAGTCTGCAGGGGTCACCTTGTCCAGCTCCGGCCAGCGGTGTTCCTTCAGCTCAGCTCTGTGCACCAAAAGCAACTTTCTCAGCGGGAGCTGCAGCACAGGTGTCTATCAAGAGTACGTGTACAACCATGCGTGGAACAAGCTGAGATTCCTTTTACTCATGTCCGTATCCAAAGTCTTTTAAAGGATCCCATCCTAATGGAGACGGAAGTGATTGTGCTTCTGCTCTGCCCCAGAACCGTCCCAGCTTACAGCTTACAGTCTTCCGAAAGCCACCGTGAGGGAGCAGCAGCAGGTGAACCTGCTGAAGAGAGTCCTGTTCCAGCCTCCGGCTCCTCTGTACAGCACGCAGGCTCTTTCCCAGAAGCACCCTTCAGGGGATTCTTTCTAGATGCTTGTGTGAGAGCAAAGGATGGGCAGTGAGCTTGTGCTTGAGAAGGTAGATCTGTGGCTTTAATACACAGCATACTGGCCCTCTATGGCTAGTACTGCCCTCTAAAGAGCAGTTTTACAGCACATCCTAGTCCTGTTAAATGACAAGTACAGAAAGCAGCAGTAGTCCCTCAGAGGGCCCAGGGGAATGTCTGCAAAGACCTCCAACGAAAACTAAGAAAGGCCTGCTGCAGGTCATATCTCATCTCTTCACAGCTCTGGAACTTGCAGACTCGTGTCCGAAAGGGATAAAACAAAACTAGAATTCTCGTTGGATTTTGCAAGACTTCTCAAGGGCCCTTTATTCCGATCATTTAAATATGAAAAGAAATATAAAGATACAAAAGGCATTTTATGTAAAGTATTTGAAAAGAATATGCTGACCCAGACCAGGTTTTAAAAATTACTTCTTGACTTTGTTTATGTTATACCCCATTACTGTCAAGATGCAAGATGTCAAGACAAACTGCAATTTGTTGAATTTTTTCTCTCTCAAAACAGATGTTCGGGGACAATTTTTTAACCACATTTACACAAGAACGGTTACAAATGTGAGGAGGTCATTCAGCCCATTAGCCTGACTGGTAGTTAACGGACCCAGGGATCTCATCCAGCCGTTTTTGGAAAGAGACAGTGTATCAGCGTCAACATGACTGGGTAACATGTTCCATACCCCCACAAACCTTTGAGTTAAGATGCAACTACTGTTGACAGTTTTAAATGCACTTCCACATAGTTTTAACTGTGTGCTTCCAACTTAAATCTGTTTTTTTTTTGGTTATGAAATAAATGTTAGAAGACACACAGTTTTAGTGCCAGCAGTTATGATACAGCTGTCTAACTAGCATCACAAGACCAGCTGGCGTGAAAAAAGTCCAGAAAGTTGTTTATTCTTAGGAAGGACCGTGGCAAGCTAGAGTCAATCCCAGAAGCACAAGGCACTTTCTCACGCACTCAGACAGCTCAGAGCTGAAATTAACACAGGCAGGCTGTCTGTGGACCTGCGCACCCAGAGAAAACGTGTGAACATGGAAGGAAAATGCAAACTGAACACAGAAGGCACCCCAGCCTGGAATCAAACCCTGAACCCAAGATCTGAAAGGCAGCAGCCATAACCTCCACACACCCATGCCACTTACAAAGAAAACATAAGATGTAAAACTGCAAGCAAGTGCCCAACAAACATTGCCCTTCAGGTGTGCAAATTACACACCTTCCACTTGCAGTCAGGTTTGCACTGTCAGCAGTTTGATTCATCCTGCACAAGTAGGAAAGGCTGCGAGTCTACGAAACCCCGCCTTCACCGCCGTATCTCTGTCCAAACACCAAACGTCCCCGGACGTCAGGGAAAGTAAACAGTGAATGAAAGCAGATCAACGCGCAAGATGTGGGCACATGAGAGCAGTCCGCCTCCTCTCTCTCTCTTGTGCTCCAGCCAAGAGGGAGGCTCCTGAGATTCTGGTGCCATGGTGTCACATGCCCACAGAGCGTGGAAATCCCCATTCTCTGCCCTGTCAGCCATCAGCAAGGCTCTTCACCACACACACAGGTCCAACAGCTCCACACTGTTCATATTGTGTATTCCGCCAACACACTCGCACCTCCCTCCTCTCCAGGGCTCCACACTAAGGGCCATGGGGAATCTGAAGGGCAGAAGAACAAGATGCAACAATCCTTTATAACCAAGTCTACGTTCTGCTTTGGCAGTGCTGTAGAGAAGGGTTTGCCTTCAGAGAAAGACCGAGGACTGTTTCTCTAAGCACCCCCGATCAGCTGGCTTTATCGAGCTACCAATGACAGGACACGGGTAAGCTGGGGCAACCTTCTGCTTGCTACAACCAGTATTGTGTCACAGAATGGGGAGATTCAAACCCACACCATCTTCTCTGCATGATCCACGGAAAGTCCAAAGAAACAGAAGAAATGATGCACAGGATTCAATCCTAAAATCTCTAGCCGGCACTACATAGGGTGTTACCTGCATGACCAAGTGGAAACCTACAATGCCAGTTTATTCTTTAATGTAAGCAAATTAATCATTTTCTAAGAACAATGTACTGAAAAACAATCTGAACAATTAAATCCCAATCCCCCATGTATAGCCAAAACAAGGATTTGCACTATGACTAAGCTTGTGTTTGCTGTTTCCACAACTGACTGAATTCTCTTGCCAGGACTGGCAGGAACTCCAAATACACTGAAACCTAATCACACCCGTTTCTTTCCTAACTGTTTATATTATTGCTTTATTTTGAATTGCTCAGCACTCTGGCAAGTTTCATAAAAAGCACACCGATTTTAAATTATGTACCATACTCACCTATGAAATCAAAAGACGCCGTGATGGAGACACCACTAATTAATTAAGCTCAAGCAAACATTAACAGGGCCAATTCTGCTAAAAAGCATTGGAACTCAACGAATGAGCACCTACTGTACTACAAGGCGGGGAAGAGTGACGGGCAACAGAGTATCTGAGAACTACACAAATCTGCCCTGTGGGAAGACTGTAGTGATTTCATTCATCATCTGTACTCTTTCCTTCACAGCGCTCCTCACTGCCATCAACAATGCGCTCTGTATGGGATCTCTGTCTTCTTCCAAATTCACAGGAGAGCAGTGCCTGCTGAAGATCTCACCAACGGCTCTCCATGCACGACTCACTACAGCCTTGGGGTGCCAACATGGAGCGCTGCCAGGAAGTCTCCCTGTTAATGGCGCCGCAAGGCAGCTCTAGAGCCACTGCATGACCTGGCTGGAGAGAGCTGAGCACAGCACCACTGCATGACCAGGCTGGAGAGAGCTGAGCACAGCACCGCTGCATCACCAGGCTGGAGAGAGCTGAGCACAGCACCGCTGCATCACCAGGCTGGAGAGAGCTGAGCACAGCACAGAGGTTTTAGAGCCACCACATCACAATAACAGGCAGCTGCGCTGACTAAACACTGTCCTTAGTTTTAGAGGAGCCCTTTATTAGACAGTAAAACAATTCCATTCGATTTTAACTTAACACACAACTTGTGGAAACTGCTCCCAATATGGAGGTTGAAGTAATAAGCCTGCCTCACACAACTGGTTAACAGGCAGCCCCACAGGAGGTAATGAACCAACTGGAATGGAGTCCCATCCATCGCCAACTACAACACAAAAAACCTGCGGATCAGGAAACAGGCGTTTCACCCGATACTATTCCCAGCTCTTCGCCGTTCCGGCTCTCAGCACATGCCTCTGCAGCTCTAGCTTGAAGCTCCCCCACAGTGCACTCATCACTGCCTTGCTCTCTGCCATGAATACTAGCCTTGCTCGTCCCTGCAGCACAGCCGGTTTCCTTGGCATTTGCTGTGAAATCCCACAGGAGACGCACATGCCAGGATGCAGTAACGTTAGTTACGCCAAGTGTTAACAGAATATTCGATTCTCACCATCTCATTTTTCTCTTAAAGCCTTGCAGTTCTTAAGTTTCTCTTCCAACAACAGCTTTGTAAAAAGCCAAGGATCCTACGGCCTTGTTTTACGGAGACAGGAGTTTGTACTTGCCTAGCGAGACATGAAAGTGGTTTCTCCTCCCGAGTTCGTGAAGTTTCAGGGAAAAGTGAAGAGACGGGATTGATTTGGAGTATTTTTGTCCTTATATACAACCCGCTATTTATAAAGCATTCCGCGGCTTCTTCTTTTCACAGTCACGAAAAGTCACTTTCCTAAGTTCATGTTTCGTAAGAGTTTATCGAGAATGTTTTTCCCCTTCAAGTTCAACGTGCTAGCAATGCAGCAGAGCCCTGCCCCGGGAAGTGCTGCTCTCGGGGTTAGCCGCTTCTGGCGTCCAGATGTTTAACATGAGCAAGACGGAACTCGGGGGCATCCTCGCAGCCCGCGGCTCTTCATGCAAAACAAAGAAGTGCGCGAAAGGGCGAATTTCTCAGTGAGGTGTGGAAGGTAGGAGGTGAAAACTGTCAACTAGCCGATATGTGCGCTGTAAAAAAACACGACACCCTGTGCCCTGCTGCAAACAGCCTTTTAACCCGGGAAGCTCGACACTAACACGCACCGGGGCCCGCAGAGCCTGCCGCCCACCGCAAGGACAAGCTCCCTGCGGGCAGGAAATGTAAAAAAAAAACGGCGCCTTGTTACTTTTGTACTTGTTGAAGTACAAAAAAAAATTAACTATATATTACCCGCAAACAAACTTTTCGACTGAGAGGAGACTTTTGGTCAAATGTTGACCTGTTCGGATTTAACACCTGTCTGTGTCCTGGCGGTGATGGGGGGGGGTAGAGCCGAGCCGAGCCCAGTCACTACTGCAGCAACTACAGCTCCTTCACAGAGGACGTTTGTCAAAAATGAAAGTGATGCGTGCGGAGGGGAGGTTAATAAACGAGACAACAGTTTCCTCACACGTAGCACGACCATACTGCAAGTGAACTGAATCCGCACTTCTATAAAACGCGAAGTTGTCGCTCGACTGTGCCCGCCCAAGGGAGACTAACGCGTGGCAGGGGCGAGGGGGCAGCCGGACCGGCTGAGCGACGCCGGGAGACCCGCCGCTCCTCCGAGGGCGACACTCGGAGCTCAGACTCAACGGCACATCCGTAACGACGAGAAGAGCTCGGTGTCCGCGACACACTCGCCTCCCTTGCGTGTGACACGGGTCACCCCCCAACTGCACATCCTCCTACAAGCCGGGGCAGATCCGTCTGTGACTCCCGTTACTTCACAAAACAAAACAAGCGACAACAACCATGGGCTAGGGCGAGACGGATCTCCATGCAGCATTTAATAACTTTTTTCGTACCTTTTCAGCTTGTCGTCTCCGCCAGTCTCCCCCGACGACTCGTCGCCCTCGCCGGCTCCCCCGGTCTCGTCGTCCTCCACGGTCACATCGCCGAGAGCCGAGGCAGCCCCGACGCTTTCCAGGCCCCGCTCCATTCCACCCGGACCATCTTCGGCCGCCTGCGGCCCCGCGGCGGCGGTGTCGGTGTCCGGCTGGCCCCCAGCAGGACCGTGTGCCCGGAACAGCAGCAAGAGCAGCAGGAGGGAAAGGCTCACGTTTGCAAGCTGAGACCCCTTTTCCATTTGTAGGAGTGGTACATTAGTGAAGGGAAAATGAGCGATCGGGCACAGGGACGGAAAAAGACACCACAATATCAAAGTTGAAATTATTTACAGTACTAAAGGCAAGTTCTTCATCTCCCCCCCCCACCTCCTTCCTTAACGTAAACATGAACAGCCACTAGAGCCCCATATTATTCCCTTTATACTTGACGGCGAGACTGCCCTAGCAACGCTCAGCCCACCCTGTCTCCACACACGCATTGGACGGAGAAGCACGTTCGTTCCAGGTAAATACAGATTGCAGCACTCCTATCGGGCAGCATCTTTGTCAATCCCAGTCACCGATGTACTCATCTCCTCCCAGTTGGCGCACGGCAATGTCACTCAAACAAGGACTCCAGCCGGCAGTTCAGCCCTCCAAACAATAGAGGTGATTGGTCCTCTGTCCTGTCAATATCGCTCTATTGGTCGTGGACTTGACAGCCCAGCCTACTCGGATGGGAACAATGGGCGGTGTTGTCGGTAGTAACTGAGGGTCTGATTGGTTGGTTATGGACACGTTGCAGCCAATCGAGAGGAGAGTATCGTTTCCCCTGGCGGAGAGTGGTGCGTTTAGCCTGACCGCGAAACCACAAGAAGCTGCTCGTTGGACGGCAAGAGCTGTCGATCACATTCGTTGCTATGGGAGAGTTACTACAGAAGGGATTCGTTACTGTGCCTCCGGGGTTGCGGGTTCTGATTGGCTAGCGGGTGCGGCGATGGAAACATTCATACGTGGCCGTTTCAGAGTGTAGAGGGCTGCTGCTGGGGGAGCCATTGAGCTCTTACCGGAGCCCGCTGGGGACATTCTGCGCTTCAGAGCATTTTTAACCTGAAAACTGCCGGTTACAGCTCACTCCGTGACATTGTCAACAGTCGTACAAGCATCTTAAACCAGGACATAATCAAGAAGTAGAGGGCATCCCCTTTTGAATAGTTGAAATTACGTTTTATTGCCAGATTGAAGGTTTTAAGCTCTGAAATTCTAGCACAAAGGTACCTCATTTTTTGTATTTAACCTGTACTTAGACCGACAGGAATAGATGTGTAAATTGAAATTGAGACCCTGGTAAACTCACATTGTTACTCCACAATATAATACCATTGCCATTGATGTAATGTGAACAATAAAATCCAAGCTGAATGCATTTTCTTACTTTTTCACATCTCTTACTTTTTCAACATTTTAGTGTGTATCTGTTAATTAACAACACACCACCCTAATCTGGACACATTACCCTCAGACAGGTAAGCCCACACACACATCACTGGAGTTACTGCCCATTGAGAGCCACAGTCCATATACAAGTCACTGGAGTTACTGCCCATTGAGAACCACAGTCCATATACAAGTCACTGGAGTTACTGGCCATTGAGAGCCACAGTCCATATACAAGTCACTGGAGTTACTGGCCATTGAGAATCACAGTCCATATAAAAGTTATTGGAGTTACTGGCCATTGAGAGCCACAGTCCATATACAAGTTATTGGAGTTACTGGCCATTGAGAGCCACAGTCCATATACAAGTTATTGGAGTTACTGGCCATTGAGAGCCACAGTCTATATACAAGTTATTGGAGTTACTGGCCATTGAGAGCCACAGTCCAAACACACATGACTGGAGTTACTGTCCTTTGAGAGCCACAGCTATGAAATTTCCACTTGTGACCTCTGGTTCATGTTTCACTGTCCATTCTGAAGAAGTCCACTGGGTCACTATCTTTAAGAATTTGTATCAACTCTGCTCAACGGTCTATCTGTTCAGTCCTACTGTATAAAAATTCAGTTCCTTTAGCCTGTCAGTGAAGGCCTTTCCCTCCTAAGATCAGGAATATACGGTACCTGGTCACTCTTGCCTGGACTGATTCCAGAGCAGTGATGTCTTTCAGTGGTAGCAGGCTGAGCCTCTTCCTCACTGTGCTGTGCTGTGGGAGAGAAAGCTAATATAAATTACTTACCTCCTATAAGACAGTATTTCTGGGTGCATGTGTAGACAACAGCACATCTGGCTAATGGGTCAATCCAGGTGGCTTCAAGGACCTACAGCCAGTGATTGGCTGATAAATAAACATCACAGTGAATTAATGCCACTAGGAACCATTGAATTGCTAAAGTGTTAAAACCACTCAAAAGGTTTATATTTCATACATTAACTGAATCATCCATTAATTTTTATTTTTTATATTTACATGATGTACAAATGGATTTCATATTTGAAAAATACATTCATGACCACAGTTTTAAGCATGCTTTGTATTACACATGAATGTGAGCTCACTTCTGCAGGAAATCCCCTTTGTGAAAGTCCATGCTTAGTGCTGATCAGAGCCGGTGACATGCACAGTGACAGTTCTGCTCTCTGGCGGGAGGAGAAGATATTTTTTCTCAATGAAGAAACGATACAAACTGAGAGAACTAGACAACAAAGTGCCCAGTTACACTGCCAACCAGAGGAGCTCAAGTCACAGTGCAGCAGTTTGGCACCACAGAGCCTGGTAAGAGCAAAACAGATATTGCATTGTTGTATTTGCTTTGCTCTTGAAATTATTTCTTTAGTACTGTATTATTAAAGTTCTCATTATTATCAAGGACATTTTTTGATGGGACTGACCAAACCTCCGATTCTGAGAAAGTAATAGTTTTCACACACACGCTGGTGTGTCCCTAAAATTTTAGGACACTTCTGTTTGCAATGTTTCACGGACAAGATGAATATTCAGCTTAGCTGTAAAAATCTGTCTACTGTATCTCTCTGTGAGCAGGACAAATGACAGAATCAGATGGTGAGCTGTGTCAGATTTAACCTTTGAAATGAGACAATGGATTGTTTGTGCTTTGCTGACGATCCCCACCGAGTGGTTTTATACTGCAGCCGACAAAGAAGTTTATGTTTACTGTCAAATGTAAGCTTTCAAAGCAGCACGTATTCTGGTGAAATTTTGCCTGCGTTCTCTGTGTAGGTATAGATACTTGGTGATGGATTGATATTGAATGAATGTCCTCAGGAACTACAGCCAAGCAATGTTTAAAGGTCTCTTCAATTCTCTGCTGGCTTTGAGTCTGGAGAAAGGCCTCGACTGGCTGAATTATTTTAGTTATTAATTCCTCTGGAGGTTCAGTACTGAGTGTCCAATCCACAGGAGCAATGGTGGGGCAGTATAGAACAGAGGAAAGGGCTTTTTTCAGTATAGTTACTACACACACTACTGACGGTAACTGCGTAACTTCTTAAAATGTTTTTTTCGCGATTTGTCTGTGTTAAAAAGTAAGCCTTTTCACATGTAATTTCACATATTTTAATCTTTCCTCCACACTGTGTTCATGCAGCTCTGTGATAGGAGCCAGGGGGGGCACTGCTGATGGCAGTCCCTCATATTCTCAAATCCACCACAGTCCTGTGATGAAGACTCAGAAAGTGCATGTCCGCCCTCTAGGGTGTTTCTGTGTACATCAAGCGCAGTGAGGGGAACCCCGGGATTTGCATAGTCATGGTATTACAGAGGCAGACAGTCTGAGGGCTTCTATAGTGATACCTGGTCAGCACACTCATTCCTTAATCAATCAGCAGTTACTATAGCAGAAGGGACAGAGGTTTACGATATGGGATTTGTGGGTTTTCAGAAAACTCTCGATGTAGGTCCTCATGGGAGAGACATCAAGCTGCAGCGTGCTTTCGAAAGACAGAGGCACTCCAGTTTGCAGCAGTAAAGAAACTGATATCCTCCAATGCTCCATGCTTTCTGCTGCAAGTGCTGACCTTTGCAAGCTATACTAACTGTAGCTATAGCAGAAAGAGTGGTATAGAGCTCCCCCTGCTGTCCAGCAAGTGTTTAATTTCCGTGTTCGGAGTCCACAGAGTTTGGGGGATAAAAAGGTGAGTGGCAAGGGTAGAGATTCTGAGGGGAGGTTCCACATAAATACTACGACTGTCTATAGCTGACACCCACATACAGTATATGTTGTTGAACTTTACAGTGTTTAAATCAGAAGTTCTGTGAAACCCAGTTATCTTTACAGAATTGGAGATGATATTCCAACCTCAATCCCACACATTCTGCCAACACAAATATTGTTATGTCCTCACACCAAAACTTTCTTAGTTTGGGGATCCAGAAATTAATTGATACTGCAGGCAAAATGAAATGACCCCAGAAGAAATATGTACTTTTCCAGTAATGAATACAGTGACATTCTGCTTGCTGTTTAGAACATTTTATTTTCAAATCCCCCCGCTGCGCATCGCTTGAATTACATGGTAAAATGGAAATCCGCTCCGTTTGCAGTCCAACGCTCAGGTGACGCCCTTCTCTGCCCAGGTGCAGCGGGACCAGGGTGCTGGAGCTCTGCTGAACACGCATGCAAACCACAGCCAGCAACACGGATGAGTCACGCCACAATCGCTCATTTATTCATCAACATGAATTGTCAATGGAGTTACTGCCCATTGAGAGCCACAGTCCATATACAAGTCACTGGAGTTACTGGCCATTGAGAACCACAGTCCATATACAAGTCACTGGAGTTACTGGCCATTGAGAGCCACAGTCCATATACAAGTCACTGGAGTTACTGGCCATTGAGAACCACAGTCCATATACAAGTCACTGGAGTTACTGGCCATTGAGAGCCACAGTCCATATACAAGTCACTGGAGTTACTGGCCATTGAGAGCCACAGTCCATATACAAGTCACTGGAGTTACTGGCCATTGAGAGCCACAGTCCATATACAAGTCACTGGAGTTACTGGCCATTGAGAACCACAGTCCATATACAAGTCACTGGAGTTACTGGCCATTGAGAACCACAGTCCATATACAAGTCACTGGAGTTACTGGCCATTGAGAATCACAGTCCATATACAAGTTATTGGAGTTACTGGCCATTGAGAGCCACAGTCTATATACAAGTCACTGGAGTTACTGCCCATTGAGAACCACAGTCCATATACAAGTCACTGGAGTTACTGGCCATTGAGAGCCACAGTCCATATACAAGTCACTGGAGTTACTGGCCATTGAGAGTCACAGTCCATATACAAGTTACTGGAGTTACTGGCCATTGAGAGCCACAGTCCATATACAAGTCACTGGAGTTACTGGCCATTGAGAGCCACAGTCCATATACAAGTCACTGGAGTTACTGGCCATTGAGAACCACAGTCCATATACAAGTCACTGGAGTTACTGGCCATTGAGAGCCACAGTCCATATACAAGTCACTGGAGTTACTGGCCATTGAGAACCACAGTCCATATACAAGTCACTGGAGTTACTGGCCATTGAGAACCACAGTCCATATACAAGTCACTGGAGTTACTGGCCATTGAGAATCACAGTCCATATACAAGTCACTGGAGTTACTGGCCATTGAGAGCCACAGTCCATATACAAGTCACTGGAGTTACTGGCCATTGAGAACCACAGTCCATATACAAGTCACTGGAGTTACTGGCCATTGAGAATCACAGTCCATATACAAGTCACTGGAGTTACTGGCCATTGAGAGCCACAGTCCATATACAAGTCATTGGAGTTACTGGCCATTGAGAATCACAGTCCATATACAAGTTATTGGAGTTACTGGCCATTGAGAGCCACAGTCTATATACAAGTTATTGGAGTTACTGGCCATTGAGAGCCACAGTCCAAACACACATGACTGGAGTTACTGTCCTTTGAGAGCCACAGCTATGAAATTTCCACTTGTGACCTCTGGTTCATGTTTCACTGTCCATTCTGAAGAAGTCCACTGGGTCACTATCTTTGAGGATTTGTATCAACTCTGCTCAATGGTCTATCTGTTCAGTCCTACTGTATAAAAATTCAGTTCCTTTAGCCTGTCAGTGAAGGCCTTTCCCTCCTAAGATCAGGAATATACGGTACCTGGTCACTCTTGCCTGGACTGATTCCAGAGCAGTGATGTCTTTCAGTGGTAGCAGGCTGAGCCTCTTCCTCACTGTGCTGTGCTGTGGGAGAGAAAGCTAATATAAATTACTTACCTCCTATAAGACAGTATTTCTGGGTGCATGTGTAGACAACAGCACATCTGGCTAATGGGTCAATCCAGGTGGCTTCAAGGACCTACAGCCAGTGATTGGCTGATAAATAAACATCACAGTGAATTAATGCCACTAGGAACCATTGAATTGCTAAAGTGTTAAAACCACTCAAAAGGTTTATATTTCATACATTAACTGAATCATTCATTAATTTTTATTTTTTATATTTACATGATGTACAAATGGATTTCATATTTGAAAAATACATTCATGACCACAGTTTTAAGCATGCTTTGTATTACACATGAATGTGAGCTCACTTCTGCAGGAAATCCCCTTTGTGAAAGTCCATGCTTAGTGCTGATCAGAGCCAGTGACATGCACAGTGACAGTTCTGCTCTCTGGCGGGAGGAGAAGATATTTTTTCTCAATGAAGAAAAGATACAAACTGAGAGAACTAGACAACAAAGTGCCCAGTTACACTGCCAACCAGAGGAGCTCAAGTCACAGTGCAGCAGTTTGGCACCACAGAGCCTGGTAAGAGCAAAACAGATATTGCATTGTTGTATTTGCTTTGCTCTTGAAATTATTTCTTTAGTACTGTATTATTAAAGTTCTCATTATTATCAAGGACATTTTTTGATGGGACTTACCAAACCTCCGATTCTGAGAAAGTAATAGTTTTCACACACACGCTGGTGTGTCCCTAAAATTTTAGGACACTTCTGTTTGCAATTTTTTCACGGACAAGATGAATATTCAGCTTAGCTGTAAAAATCTGTCTACTGTATCTCTCTGTGAGCAGAACAAATGACAGAATCAGATGGTGAGCTGTGTCAGATTTATCCTTTGAAATGAGACAATGGATTGTTTGTGCTTTGCTGACGATCCCCACCGAGTGGTTTTATACTGCAGCCGACAAAGAAGTTTATGTTTACTGTCAAATGTAAGCTTTCAAAGCAGCACGTATTCTGGTGAAATTTTGCCTGCGTTCTCTGTGTAGGTATAGATACTTAGTGATGGATTGATATTGAATGAATGTCCTCAGGAACTACAGCCAAGCAATGTTTAAAGGTCTCTTCAATTCTCTGCTGGCTTTGAGTCTGGAGAAAGGCCTCGACTGGCTGAATTATTTTAGTTATTAATTCCTCTGGAGGTTCAGTACTGAGTGTCCAATCCACAGGAGCAATGGTGGGGCGGTATAGAACAGAGGAAAGGGCTTTTTTCAGTATAGTTACTACACACACTACTGACGGTAACTGCGTAACTTCTTAAAATGTTTTTTTCGCGATTTGTCTGTGTTAAAAAGTAAGCCTTTTCACATGTAATTTCACGTATTTTAATCTTTCCTCCACACTGTGTTCATGCAGCTCTGTGATAGGAGCCAGGGGGGGCACTGCTGATGGCAGTCCCTCATATTCTCAAATCCACCACAGTCCTGTGATGAAGACTCAGAAAGTGCATGTCCGCCCTCTAGGGTGTTTCTGTGTACATCAAGCGCAGTGAGGGGAACCCCGGGATTTGCATAGTCATGGTATTACAGAGGCAGACAGTCTGAGGGCTTCTATAGTGATGCCTGGTCAGCACACTCATTCCTTAATCAATCAGTAGTTACTGTAGCAGAAGGGACAGAGGTTTACGATATGGGATTTGTGGGTTTTCAGAAAACTCTCGATGTAGGTCCTCATGGGAGAGACATCAAGCTGCAGCGTGCTTTCGAAAGACAGAGGCACTCCAGTTTGCAGCAGTAAAGAAACTGATATCCTCCAATGCTCCATGCTTTCTGCTGCAAGTGCTGACCTTTACAAGCTATACTAACTGTAGCTATAGCAGAAAGAGTGGTATAGAGCTCCCCCTGCTGTCCAGCAAGTGTTTAATTTCCGTGTTCGGAGTCCACAGAGTTTGAGGATAAAAAGGTGAGTGGCAAGGGTAGAGATTCTGAGGGGAGGTTCCACATAAATACTACGACTGTCTATAGCTGACACCCACATACAGTATATGTTGTTGAACTTTACAGTGTTTAAATCAGAAGTTCTGTGAAACCCAGTTATCTTTACAGAATTGGAGATGATATTCCAACCTCAATCCCACACATTCTGCCAACACAAATATTGTTATGTCCTCACACCAGAATTTTCTTAGTTTGGGGATCCAGAAATTAATTGATACTGCAGGCAAAATGTAATGACTCCAGAGGAAATATGTACTTTTCCAGTAATGAATACAGTGACATTCTGCTTGCTGTTTAGAACATTTTATTTTCAAATCCCCCCGCTGCGCATTGCTTGAATTACATGGTAAAATGGAAATCCACTCCGTTTGCAGTCCAACGCTCAGGTGACGCCCTTCTCTGCCCAGGTGCAGCGGGACCAGGGTGCTGGAGCTCTGCTGAACACGCATGCAAACCACAGCCAGCAACACGGATGAGTCACGCCACAATCGCTCATTTATTCATCAACATGAATAACTTGGCTGCTTGTTAACCTTCAGGCTATGAAACAGCTTCCCTTGTCCTTGTGGCAGATTCTCGCCGTTGGGACCTGAGATAAGACCTGCAGTAAATGTCAAGAAATTCTCTTTAGACAACGGCTTTCCATGAGAGCACGAAGGCGGCTGTCTTGCTGGAACAGCAAGCCAGACGGGCCACTAATTTCACGTGCGCACAGGAAATCCTTCTTTACGCAAAGCGTTGTCAAAGCTCTCTATCTGGTTTTGACCAAGAAACTGCAGGAAGAGATCCTCAGATCAATTTTCTACTTGCAGCCAAGTGAGCATGATGGGGCTCTCTTGCATAACCATTCTTAATTTCTGCTCAGCCAGTATTTTAGTCAAGTACAGCCCTCCGAGCGTGACCTCAGCTTAGGCTCCCCACCAGCAGGAGCGATGCAACATGGTACAACCAAACCACCAGTTTATGACAGTCAATGCAGAGATTTCTGCAAAAGGATGGAAATACCAACTCTTGAAGAGACCACATGGCTGCTACATGTTTATTTACACATGAATCTGCCCTGGGAAAATATACCATAGGTTTGTACAGAAATGTCCCAGTAGGTTTTTACATTGAACTGGGACATTTCTATTGAAATATATATATTGTTACAAATGGAAGGTTACAAAAATGGTGAAAATCAGAGATTGACCAAGCGGTTAAGTAAAATAACCATTCATTACCCCCAACTTCTAAGTTATTTCTAGCAATATACCCGAGCGGCTGGTATAATTAGAGGCTCATGAATTCTTTGTTCTCCAGCACAACTTTGATGAGAGGAGTAATAATTCAGGCACAAATATGTATTACAATGACACAAGACACAGATTACACTATGCACAACAAAACATACAACACACAAGTTACTCTATGTACAAACAAGGTGTTTCAGAGGCCTAATAGTGTGGTCACCCAGAAAATCCCAGACTGTTGCTAAGCATTAAACCCATAATGCCTACAGAGCCCACATAAGAGATGAGCTGCCTTCTAACTAAATGCAATGTAACCTGCAGTTAAATCTCTCATCACCCCGGATGCCACAAAATAAATGGGAGCCTACAGTATATCTCTATCCATAAAATGCACCCGAAACAGGAAAGACGTTACTGAGGTATCTTTTACCTAGAAAACCCAAGTTCCCTAAAAACACAGAATAGCACGCTCTCTAACAAGATTTTACTGATTTTTTAAGATAGATACTTAGCTCTAGTCAGGTTTGGTTTTGATGATCATAAATTAGGGGCTCTAGCTTCAAGTCCCAACTCCTCCGAACTCCTCTCTCTCCACCTTGTGCTCTTCATGTGATCTTATATTGTGTGTTTCTGTACTGCTCCTTGACGATCATTAATCCACAATTTACCTGGGTGTACTAAGGTAATTTACAATTGCTTCTGCTCAAGGGGCCCCCCCAGACCTCAGCAAATTTCCTCTCGGCTTTGAAGTTAGGAGTGTTTACTCTTCCCAGTGTCACAAACCTGTCTGAAATCTAAGAGACACTTCAGTCACCTAAAGCTGTAACAATATATATATCAGTTTCAGGCTATTTTCAAAAGAGATGGAATGTGTGTTTATGAGAATGAGCAAATATTACTGTCACTGTGGGGATAAAGTGAGTCTTTACTGAGACAGTAACTCCTGACACAGACAATTGGGGGACTGTAAAATAAATGACTCTTTTAAATCCAAAAGTTTCAGATATTTGTTTTGGGTCTCTTCGCATCCTGTATAAGGTGTGGAACAGAAAATAACAATATAGCGAAAGGTTTGTCTCTGGAAGAGAATGGACTGGAATGAGCTTCAGTGGGTGGATTATCAAAAAACACGTGATTATTAAAAACCACAAAAAAATTGCACGGAAAAGTAGCATTTGTAGGATGTTCCATGTTGCAGTCATGTCTGTGTATTTGCAGGGATACACTGTGGACCACTAAACTTGAGAGCAGGTGTCTAGGCATCGTCTGGAGGAAGTTCTGAGCACGAAGTACACAACCCGCATGAGCTGAGGATCTGTCAACGAGCGGTAGACTGAGTGATTTCTACAGTGACCAGAACAGAAGACCGCCAAACTACTGGTAAAAGTAAGCAATGGACAGATAAGAACACAGTGCAGACATTGCAGTTTGATTTGTTTTTTTTATCTGTGTTGAAATCCCCTGGGGAGGAGAACCACAGATCATTTCAACTGATAGTGCTTAGTCATCATGGCGGCGTGGGTTCTTATCTATTGTCTTGCTGACAGCATGAAAACCTTTCCGATTAGGCCGCTCGACTTTATATTCGATGATTCCCAGAAGTATTTGCAATGCTTGACAGAAAACTAGTTAAAACTAGTTAAATTTTTGAAAAATACTACAGCTTATACAAGGGCAATGAACAAGGCTTGAGCAACAAAATGGCATTACTTTTGTTTTGTTAACTGTGCTCTGCTTCATCTTAAATTTGCTAATGTTCAGCTAAAGAGTATTATACATGCTGTCAAAATAGTTTACTATATCCAGCTTACAAGTTACTTGGATATTTAACTGTTAAAGAAAACCGTAGAATATAGACAGCAGGTAATTTTATTTTTAAAAATAAAACAGAAGCATGTATAAATTAAGCATTGCTGCTGGGTTCCAGGAAATCCCCAATATGGTTTATTGTAAGGCATGCACCTTTGCAACAGAGTGTGTCAGAGTTTCAGTATTTCTTTACAGGAGACTGTGTTGTAGCAGGAGATTATAAGGCCCAAGTGCGAAAAAAGTTGTTGAAGAGGGGAAAATTAAGCTTTCATTTTTCCCTAGTAATGACTTTTTTTCTATATACAGCACAGCAGTTGCCTAGTGTACTGAGAATGCGCTGAAAACAATTTAAAAAAGGAGCCAAGTCATAAGGGTATTCATTCATTGGTATGGTTTGGTAGTTCAGGGAGAAACACTGCAGACCTCAGCCCTCTGTCCTTGCAGTAAATTCCAGTCAAGTTTTGAAATGTCTGTCACATGTTTTGTGAGTTTTGTGAGTTTTCGCACACTGGTGTGGAAGTGTGCTGGGCAGCGAGGTGGGCAGGGGTCTGTCAGAGGGAGAGAAAATCAGTCCCACACGGCAGAGGACTGTCTCGGGGAGATGCTGTGCAGGATCACCTGCTTTCACCCAGTGATCCTAGAACAGCTAGAACCTGCCCTGGAGAGCAGCGCTATTCTCTGTTTGCTTGCAAAACAAGCCTGAATACCCCCGGAATACCACAAAAATGATAGATTAGTGCTGAATTAGAGTCCTATGCTCTAAACAGATACCCTGGCTTTTTTATGGGGTGAGGGCCAAATGGTCTCCTCTCATTTATAGCTGTTCTTATGTTCTTATGACCATCAGTGAAAAGGAACCATTTTCCTATTATTCCTATTGCAGGGAAAAAAAGATGATAAAACTTGCCTTTAAGTATTCATTATGTCATTGCACTACACAGACACCAGTTTTTATAATAAACCAGAAGGAACAGGTTTGAGTCATAGTCATTGGCGGGAAAAAGTGGCCATTTCTTTCAGGTCTGAATCACAGCAAGCAGCGTATCTCCAGAGAAGATCTTGAGGAAAACAAACAAGGAGGAAGAAGTTTTTTCACTCGCATCCGTATGTATCTGTTTTCAAACAGGAACCAGCTCATTTCTTTGGCCTCTTCTTTATCTTGAAATCAATATATGATTCTTAACTTTTGGAAACTATACAGAGAGTACTTTAATTCTGCGCTGGGCTTGCACAGTGTTCTAGCAGTGTGGGGAGAATCTTCCTTCGAAAGTAAACGCCTTTGTTGGCAACTACTTTTTATATCACAATTTATATATTCAATATTCTTATTTAGTTTTATGTTATATATTAGCATGGGTGCATTCCGTTATCAGCTGTATTCATATTGAGTAAAGATAAAAGCTTTTCGGTGGCTCTGTAACGGATTTCTTTACAGGGGGTGTGTTGAAAGCAGCAGGCAGTATTCACACAGCTCACAGCGGACTGCCGTATACAAGCTGTAGAAAGTCATGCTCAAGCTGAAGGAAAATGAGCTGTCTAAAGTGGAGACTGCAGTGGTGGGGTAATACAGGCAGGAGAATACGTCTATCAGCTTTGAGGCTGTTTCCGTCTTAACATGGGGACAAATTAAGTCACTGCACTTTACGTTTATCTTCTCAGTTTGGGGACAGAGCACTAATGCACTTTAAAGACAAAAGTATATCTTCATAGAAATTAGTGCTTTTTAATAATTTGTCTATGTACCGTAGATATCAAAGCTGTATCAGTCAATACCTGGATCATTAAATTAACGATGGATATAATTTTTTCAAAACATATGTATTGAACTGAAATTATTAAACACATTGCCTGTAATCAATATTTGCTAAGCTAATATGAATAGTGCATGCAATGATGAAGAGTGACCATGTCAACCACAAAGCCTTATTCTTAAACCCCGTATGTTCACAGGCAGCACCAGTATGAACAGAGTAAACTCACTTTGTATGTTTCTACTCTGTGCAGGTACGTAAGTATCCATCTTTTCAGGTTTCGTAAACCTATGATACTATATACAACATTACTTGCACTTACACAAATTTCCTTTTGATTTAGTGTATTGAACCACCCTGTTTGCATAGCCTGTGTCAATAACTATGAAAGCACTCAATGACAACTTGTTTGAAGGCCGCTATATAAAAACGAAATTGACTATTGAACTGGATCTCTGTCAGTCCACCCTGGTTCCAGTCTGGTCTGTGTCATCAGCCCACCCTGACCAGGGTGTCCTCAGTGGACCTGTATAAGTCGCCGAGCTGCCCCAGCGTTGGCTGGGCAGGAGTCAGCCAAGGCGTGCTGCCCTTACTGTGCCACGCCCACACCCAGCATGTGTCAGGTGCCAGTGAGCTGGCAGGGCTCCCCACTCTCCTGTCCGTGCAGACAGCTCTGAGCCCTCTTAGCTTGGCTGTGTGATTAAAATAGCAGCCAGCAGCCATATCACCCTACAACTCACAACTGGCAACCCACTTAAGCTAAGCAGGTGTGAGCCTGTTCAGTACCTGGATGGGAGACCTCCTGGGGAAAACTAAGATTGCTGCTGGAAGAGGTGTTAGTGGGGCCAGCAGGGGGCGCTCACCCTGCGGTCCGTGTGGGTCCTAATGCCCCAGTATAGTGACGGGGACACTATACTGTAAACAGGTGCCGTCCTTCAAATGAGACGTAAAACCAAGGTCCTGACTCTCTGTGGTCATTAAAAATCCCAGGGCGTTTCTCGAAAAGAGTACGGGTGTAACACTGGCATCCTGGCCAAATTTCCCATTGGCCCTTACCAATCATGGCCTCCTAATAATCCCCATCTATGAATTGGCTTCATTACTCTGCTCTCCTCCCCACTGAGAGCTGATGTGTGGTGAGCGTTCTGGTGCACCATGGCTGCCGTTGCATCATCCAGGTGGATGCTGCACATTGGTGGTGGTGGAGGGGAGTCCCCATTACCTGTAAAGCACTTTGAGAGGAGTGTCCAGAAAAGCGCTATATAAGTGTAAGCAATTATTATTATAATTATTATAAAATGCACATGGTTCCAACAGGGCCCATTTCAGAAAGCAGTGTGCGCGGTCCTCTTTACCCCTGTCATCCTGGTGAGCTGAGTTGGTTACCAGCTGGTGTTCAGCCAGTACTACAAACATTCTGTAGCGTTTTAATGAAGTTGTCGGTGTTAGTCTCATCTAGCTGCAGATCCTCCCTAAAATAATACTAATAAATGCAATAACCTGTTAGCTCAGGAAAACAAGCTTCCTGTTCAGTTTCAAACACACTTTATAATGTATTAATTGATGTTTCATTTGCAGGGATAGCTAAGACTCAAGGCCCACCTATAGACATGCCAGGTATGTATATTTCAGTTCCAGCATGATTCTGTCAGTAAAAAGAAATGCTGTATCTGTGCTGTGTGTGCAATGAGCTCCTCTGTGCTGAGTGTTTAAGTACTTTGGCCAACAATTTAATTAATTTATCAGCCCTTATTGTTGTGGGGAAATCTTCATCACAGGAGCAGGACAGTCTTGTGTAGATTTACTTTTTATTGAGCTCAATAAGTACAACAACGGGGTTTTAGTATTAAATGTGTAAAAATCTTCTTCATTTTAGAATTTCACAAAATGTGATAGCAAAGGCAGGGTCTGAACACATGTTCATGTTCATAGGCAGGGCCTTGTTACATTAGTGGATACATGCGGTTCTGGAGAGACAGCAAAGATAGAAGAGAGGGAGGTTTAGCACTACATGTAAAAAATAATGTCCAGGGTCGAGAACTAAAACTAGAGGAATCAAGGGTTTAAAAAACTATAGGCGTTAAAACCAAATTCAGATATTATCATAAAAAAAGTGTAAGTATTGGGGAAAATGAAGTTTTATTTCTGGGTATTTTTGTGCATATATTGTACGTGAAACCATGTTGAAACGCTAATGTTTTTGTGTTCAAGCCCCTCCAGTTTCAGATCGGCTTCAGTATTGGGATAAATTAACTAGTGTAAAGTTACTATTTGATTGCCTTATATGCAATGACTGCCTGAAGTCTGTGACCCATCGACATTATCTTGATATATTAATTTGAGATGCTTTGCCAAGCTTTAATGTCAGCCACGTTCTTGTTTATATGTTTTCCTGACTTAACTAACCTCTTCAACAAGTGAAATGAATGCTCAACAGGATTCAAATAAGGAGATTGACTTGGCCAAACTGCCTTGCTGCAGGGTGAATTAGGTATTTTTTGGACATAGACAGACAAAATGACACTACCTCCACCATGTTTCATGAATTAGGTGGTGCATACTGTAGCATCATTTGCAGTTGCTTTCTTTCTCCAAGCTTATGCGTTTCTGTCACTTTGATAAACTCAGATTTACCTTTATCTAGTCTGTCCATAAAACTGTTCCAGAACTGCTGTGGCTCAAGTTTTTACTTCTTTGCAAATTCGAATCTAGTCCTTGTGTTTTTAGTGCAGATAAGATGTTTCTTACAGAGCAACCCTTATAGTCCTCCCAACTCTTCTACGAACAGCGAGTTTAGATCATTTCACTGCACTCTGTGGATTGTCTGCAGTTTCTTTACCTTTACCTTCCTTTCTTCTTCACAGCTCTAATGATTTTCTGTCATTGACTGCTGTTGTCTTCCTCAGGTGACCTGATCTTTGCTGACTGCTTACTTTTCCAGTAGTTCCTTTCATTTTAAATTCATTCCATATTCTTGGTTTTGAGAAGCCCAGTTTCTCTGTGGTAATTCTAATTGGAATTTTCTTTGCTGCCATTTTCACAATTGCTTGTCTTTCTGTCACAGATCATGTTTTGGGTTTGCCTCTTGAGATTATGAGTTCCAAAGGCTAATATACAAGGATGTGCTGTACATTCACAGTTCTTTTATGTTTTCACAATTAACGCAACATGGAACACCTGAGTGGGGCAGCACAGTAATGCAGTGGTAAAGACAAATTTCCTTAATATACATCAAAAATGACAAATTTCAATTCGCTGTCTCAATACTTGCAGTTTTCATTGTGTCAACAAAATCAAGGAGGTACTGGATTTATAAAGAAAGAAACAATTGTCACTGGATATTTTCACTTCCTCACATACAGTAGACTGAGAAAACCCCTCTGTGGATATCAGGAACTGAAACAGAATAGTGCTTTCATATGTTGTTTGTCTGGGTCTGTCTGTATTGAGCGAGCAATCAAGACTGAAAGAGGAAAACCATCAGATCACTACTATCTGATGAATGGTTTTGAAGTATACTGTGAAACTGTACAAATCCAAAATAAAGGTCTATAATTATGAAGGAATGAGACAGGATAAATGTTGAATGAGTGAAGAATGGGTGGTAGCAGTTTACAGATGTCCTGCTTGAAGTACAGAACAGATTCCTTTCAAGAGTGCAACAGTAAGCACATCAATGGCTAGAGAACAGTGACCCAGAAGGTTTCAATAAACCAAAAAAAGGTGAAACAACGTACATTATTAACTGCTTAAAAAGAACAGATTTTAGTTACATAGAAAAGAGTAACTAAATAAAATACCAGCACAAGATATTACAAAGGCCAAAAAGAAAGCATAAGATAGATAAGATCACTCTATTGGCCATATACAATTTCTTGTATTAGGAATTTGTCTTTAGCATACCCCAACTTTCTCTCCATGAGACACACAGACACACAGACAGGGAGAGAAGCTATGGATGCTAAACATAATTAAATGTCATTTTCAGTATCAGTATCAAAAGCGACAAATAAAAGGAAGAAGTCTAGATTCAGAGAGAAAAATGTCTTCTTTCGGAAAACCCTTATCTAATATTAATCAAACATGCCAGAAGGGCTGAATGTCCTCTTCTTGTTATAACTTTTCTTATTTACTTATGAGAGCAGTAGAATTCAACTCAGGGCAGTGCTGTGCTCCTCACACTGTCTTCATAGTTGAAGTGATATTAGTCTCAATGGCTTTCAAACTTCACCATGCAATCTTAATGGTATACAGTACATTGACACATAAATAACTTACACTCTGCAGGGAGATTCAGATCTACTTAACAGCAACTGGAAATAATTTATGATGTGATTTAGATCCTCAGTCATCTCATGCAATGTCCTTTTGCTTGGAATATACTTGAGAAACGTCAGTGCAAATTAATCTTGGGTTTAAAAATCATCCAGGGACAGATGGATCAAACTCAGGGCAGGAAATGCTGAACATCTTGTGTTTTGGCAGGTTGGGATTAGGAGGGACAGTTGGACTTTAACAAAACTCTCTGAAAACTTGTGAATGAGAGCTTGAGCTGATCTGCTTGTCAAGGTATTTGATTCTTTGTGTGTACGACAGCAGCCTCATACTAGCCAGCCCAGGACCATGGAAACTACCTTTGAAAAAACAATAGTAATAACAAATAATGACTAGCCTGTCACCCATCTCTGCCCTGTGCCAGGTTTCAGGCGTGAAGTGTAATTTGTCTTTTTGCTCCGTTTTTAAATTTCGCACCATGCTCAGTCTGCCAGGGGGGAGAGGCCCGGGTGACCCTCACAGTCCCCCGAGCGAGCGCCTCCTGTCTCACAGTGTTCAAGAGCGGAGGAGGAGGGCAACAGGTCTGCCACTCCTGTGGGAAAGGCCAGCCTGAGTGCAGCAGGAACTTCTGGCTGATTGTGAGCGGAGACAACGTTACCCTGGTCATTCGGAATTTCACCGGCTCAGTCCAGGGGCAATACCACATTGAGCATGGAAGCAGCTCTATTGCTCTGAATCTGAAAGAACAAACCGGTGAGCACATTTTCTCTGTCGAGAGCACATTCTGCGTTTGTAAACTGCACAAATCATACTATTATAATATATATGTGAATGTATGTATATCAATATTGTAATAATACTACTGTAGTAGTTCAGGTGCGTAGCTGCGTCAGCATGTGTAGGCTGCAAAGGAACAAGTAATAGGTGTTTTTCCATCCTGAAAAGAGAAGAAAGGAAGCACAACGTTTCGGCTGTGGAGCCTTCTTCGGCTGTGATCTTGTTCCATAGCCGAAACGTTGTGTTTCCTTTCTTCTCTTTTCAGCATGGAATAAACCCGCTACTTGCTCCTAATACTACTAGAGTTTTATATAATACTATTATAGTATTAGTGTATACTAGTAGATTACTCTAGGTGCCCTCTGCCTGTTTCAGACTGCCCCAAGGAGACGAGCACAGCGCCAGGCGAGCTGAAAGGTAAGAGCCGCCATGTGAACTCCTGCACTGCTGGATTACTGCCGCTCTGGCCGGCGCACCAACAGCTAACATCTGAAAACGATAAGAAGGGTAATCAGTGCGTTCTGATAGTTCGTCCGAGAGGGTCGCTCATTTGTGATCTTGCGAGGAACCAGCAACGACGTTTGAAAAGAATCATGTGTTATGTGTTATTGTCTGGTTGTTTTGACTGTCCTTAGATTTTATTATTTTCGCAGGCTCGTGCGCCGATCACAAGTACTGTAAGTGTAAATTCATGTTCCCTCGATTCACATATGAACTCTGGAGCGATCGCTCCACCTTGTGGTGTGAAGAGGTCATTTTTTTCTTATTTGGTCATTTTTTTTCTTATTTTCGTTAGAGACGCAACCGTTTTCTCTATAGGGAAAGTCAGAATTAGTTTTAGCTGAAATGAAACGGAGATCATATTTAGCGTTAAGTACTCCTTATTAGTAGCAGAAAGTCTAGATTTTATCTTCTTGGCTGATATGAACTATAGTTTACTTTCTACTTTTGAAGGCTGAGCAGCTGAGGTCTGAACACACAGCAACTTGTTAGGAGCGGTTAGCACAGCATTACAAACCTGGAAAAAAACAACGTCAGGCAGTAGCTTTTCAGCACCAGACTTACAAAGACTTTACAAAGAGGAAAATAACACCTTCACAACACTGTGAACGTCCATCCATCCATTTTCACCATTTCCCGGTGAGGGTCGCGGTCACTGTGAAGGGGAGCTTTAAATATTTAGACATATACGGATTCTTAGGTGTTTTTGATTTCTCTGAACATGGACCTGATAGAATGTGGAAATCACCACACAGATTATTCTCTAAATTAATAATATAATACAATTTGGAAAAGCTCTGTGGAAACCTCATTTAGACCCAAAATGTGTGCTAGGGAAATCAATTCACCATGGAAGGAGCAAGTGACCATTTGGGTCAGATATCACTGCTAGAAGGGTGGAAAGAAGGATTTTTGTAAATTAAAATTGCTGACCCTCTACATGCAGAATTAAATCGTGATGTCGGGACTTGATTTACCCAATTCAATTTCAGGTTCTCTGACATTTGTGCTTCATACAGTACATCTACAGCAGTTCTCTTAAGAACCCTTAATCTTTCAGTCCACCTGGGTATGGAATTAATACCTCTGACATTTCATGAAACCAGTTTAGTTGTCTTACTCATCGTGCAGGCAAAGGCTATCCAACACAGGTAGATTACTCAACGCTGATAATCCTGCCAGGCGGATATTTTACTGTGCGTGTGCCTTCCATGAGGTTTACGATGATCCCAGAAGATCTTTAAACCACAGTGTTAGAATGTGGGGAACTAGGCTGTGAAGCAACAATAAAAATAAAAGTGAAAGGAACAGAAAGGAAGAAAAAAACACCCGAGTGCCCCCTGAGTGCCCCCTCTCCACACCCGGCTTGTGTTCTCCTGTGCTATATCAGCTGCTGACTTTCCTCTCTTTCTCACACCTGAAGAAGGCTCCACAGCCGAAACACTGTGTTTTTCTCTTCTACTATTTTCAGCACGAAATAAACCTTATCGCTATAGTATACTTTACGCTATAAATTGTTGCATTTTGTTGGGTTCTAACTCCTTCCCACACTGTCTGGGTGAAGAAAGTGGAAAGTCAGAAATACACTTTCCACTGCATAGCTCCTTCTAGTTCAGTACCACCCATTTGATATTTCACTTTTTTCTTTTTCTGCCTATCTGTAATAGTTGTGTTTGTCCATGTGATCACATTAGATTGAATTTGCCAGGAATCTCCCCTGATCTGAACTCTGTTTAGTGTTTTGCCTTGCTTGTGTGGTGTGAAAAATCAGAGGTCTCTGTCCCCTGTCCTAACCGGTACCTGTACACTGACAGATTCTGTTGCTGCTGCCCCGACTGCTCCAGGGTGGGCTGTGGTCCTGGTGCCTTTTGTGGTCCTGATGCAAGTGGGCTGGCTGTAGAGTGAGTCTGCACAGGAGTCTGGTGGGTATTTGATGTGCACTCATTGATACTGCAGCACTATACAGTATAGGAAGGGTACAGAGTGGTGTCCATACAAGGATTTTATATGACACTTACACACAGCAGTTTTTTAATGATTTTTCAGAACAGATCACTCCGAATAAATGAACTGCATTTTAATTTTGGAAAGAAGACCAGTCCAATTTAGGGATTGAAAGCAGATCCCTGGCACTGCAGGGCAGCTTGTCCCTTCCTCACTGACAGCACTGTCAGAGAGCAGACATGATGCCACATGTACAGCTGAATATGAATTGCAATTGTCACATGATCAGCTAAGTCTTTGCCATATTTTCATAAGAGATCATGCGCATTAAGCGCAATGAGCAGAGGCGGTTTAATGCAACACACACCAAGAGCCAGTTACTGTGAAGCCAGACCCTTTTGAATCCCACATGTCCAGAAATGGTGATTTTGCTGTATACTGCTGGTTTTAGGGTCTGAAGGAAACATTGTTTTAAACACTTGGCCGCCACATGCCAGTTACCGCTGTGATTCCTCCTGCTTAAAACCCCAAAATCCAGAAGGATGCAGTCTTCCAGGCTCATGGTCCAACTGTGTTTAACTGTGGGGTTAAAGGGGAACTGCAAGGCTGTTTTATACAATATTTCAGTGAAGCACTGATGAGTTAATTTCATCACAATTAAAGTAAAATGTATAGAGTAACTTGTAATACTGTACCTCAAATTGACAGCTGAAAAACATTGTAAACAAGCAAACTTGTGAATACATCTCTTCTAATCCAATAGAAATATCGCTCTCCATTTCGAGATGGTTTTGTAGACCAATACTACTAGTTAACTCTACATGCAGATCACATTGGAACACTCTGCAGTGAAATGTCTGCTGCACAACCTCTACTTATTCGCTCATACATAACATCACATTAGTCATTACGGAGACTAGTGAGCAGGAAGGACCACTTCACGTTGCAATTCATGGGCAATCAAATGCAAGTTTGCAACAACATGACAACTTGTAGTACTTTCACAAAGTTCATGCTTATTTCGAAATTTGTAATATTTTTCTACAACGTCAATGACGTTATTTTGTTACCAATGTTTAATAACTGGTCTGAGAATTAGGGATTGCAGTTCTCCTTTAAATATTCACTACTTAACACACTGCATGTGCAACAGAAAAGCATGGTAACTCTACTGTAGCATATACTGTACAGCTTTAGCCCCCATGCTGGTTTTTATAGTCCTCCTCACAATATGCTATAATCTTTGCATGTTGAGTACTGATGTGACGGTGTAGCCTAATCAGCTTTCCCATGCACTCACCCCAGGGTGGAGGGACAGTGTCTGCATGACAGATCATCTGTGCTGGACATTACTGGGACAAGATGAAGGACCCTCATTCTCTGCTTCATGCAATGGCTTTGGTTTGCATATGGATTTCTAGTAGTGCCTTGTATTCTTATTAGGCTATCCTGAACTCTATAAAGTGCTGGCAGTTTGCTCTTCATCACAGTTTTAAAATTTTCCTCCTCACTGTGGAGGTGGGGATTTAGTTCATCTCATCTCAGATCTCAGGTGCTGTCCATCATGTGTGGGAGCTGGAGACAGGAGGCTTTCTAAACCCAGTCACCCCTGGAGTTGCTCTAGGGGTTAACATTCACAGGCTACTGTGGCACAGTCTGTGCAGCTCCAACCCACTTTGGCTGCAGACACTCACAGGAGTGCGCTCAGCGGATTAGTAATGAAAACTCATGAGAATTTATTTGGAAAATTTAAGATGTTACTTAAATTGCAGTAAGGCTTTGCCCCACAAAACAAAGCATTTTTCATCAGCATAAGACCAGCTGAGAGACTGCCAAATGGGCTGAATGGTTTGCAATTTTTCTTAAGCAAGCAGGCCAGTCAGCTGATTTGGTTAATTTAATTGCCCCACCAGACCCTCTAGCGTGCTATGGACAGTCCCTCACACATTTAAATCATATAACCTATATTTATAATATACATGTTTATTCTGAAAATACAGATTGTATACATAAACATCTCAGAAGAAAACATCATGAAACATCTTCAATCAGTGACAGTCTCACTGCTGTGCCTGTACCAGGCCAGGAGTGGGCGCCAGCACCAGACTGGGCTGTGTGTCTTTGCAGTTTCTGTGTGGTTACAGGCTTGGACACACAGGTTGAGACAGGTCAGTGTAACAGCACAGGAGTCCATGGTCTGTGAGATCAGACCGGACCAGGACAGCAGAACAGGCTGAGCTCCCAGCTCCTGTGTGCAGGGTCACTGAATAGATGATCTGTACTGTCACAGATGAGAAAGTACCATGAACATACAGCATGATGACTAATTATTTCATTTAATCTTAGTGCCTATATGTTATGTATATACACATTGTGTATATACACATTATTACATAAATACTATATCAGTCAAATAAGTAGCTCAACAATTGCATAATGAGTTAGTTATAGTAAGTACTGTAAGTAAAACTGTGATGACATTTGCATTAGCTGTACTGTTGCACAGATCTGAGACACTGGGAGACAATACTTGGAAGCTGGCTAACCAGTCAGCTAAAAATAGTAAAAATAATGCTGTCCTAATTTCAAATGGACACACACACAAACATAATAACAAAAATAATGATGATGACAATGATGATGATGATGATGCCAAG
Organism: Atractosteus spatula; assembly: GCF_055471065.1. NCBI lineage: Eukaryota > Metazoa > Chordata > Actinopteri > Semionotiformes > Lepisosteidae > Atractosteus > Atractosteus spatula. The sequence continues at coordinate 50,382,044 of NC_142706.1, forward strand.
CACATCTATCCAGGCAAGGTATGTATTGAGGGCTCGAGTTTCTAAGCTGGAGGGGGGCACAGGCAGATGTCTCAAGAGCAGGGGCTGTAACCCCTGAACACCAGGACTGCACTGCCTGGCACTGGCTGTGTGTTCTGTGCAAGAACTCCATCTGGCCAGCCAGTCCGCCAGCACCCCTCCGGCTGAGCTCACTGAACAAACGTCCCTTCCCCGTGTCTCTGTTCTGGGCTGTGATTAGACCAGGATATGTTTACAACGCTATTATAACTCAGCATGGGTGTTTCTTGGTCTTTATTCTTTTCTTTTATATTAGAATATAAAAACCTGGAACTTTAGATAATTTTATAAATTATTAGTAAACTGAGTTTCTGAGACATGGAGGCTTCAGAAACAGGTTTATTGACTCTTAATTGCTCTGCTTCTCCATACACCCCCATCCTGTGGAGATGGGTTCTGTTCCGACCCACTCCAGTCATTTTATTGCATTTTAAGAATATTTGGATATTTTGGAAAGAGTGTTTTTCTTGTTTCACCTGCTATGCCTGTAATAAACGCTGTGCATCTTACTGACAATAACATTATCAGCAACAATAAAATGTTCTGAAGAAAGTTGGCTATTTTCTGTGACCCCTGGAAATTTTAACATCGAGTTTTTTTTCCTTGATAACGTAGGTTTAAGGATTAACAATTGTTACCACTCTTTCCTCGTTCTATACACCACCTTACATGATAAATCAATGTCTCTGTGGTGCAACACAATAATGCTGGAAAAACAACAAACGTCTCCAACAAAGAATATAGTAGAACAGTGTTATAGGAGATAAGATTTATTTTACATTGTTTTAGAAAGCAATTGCATATAGAATGAAAGATTTTCTGCTAGAGTTTCCATTACCCCTGGGAACACAGATAAGAGTAGTGTAAATTCATAATGGAGAGAGTGAGCCACACTCTCCGTAAAGTTCTTGGCATTTTTTGGAACCTTCTTTTTTATAGAGGACGTCTAGGTTTTTTTAATTTACTTAATTCCATTCGAACTGAATGCAGCAAACCCGTAAATCTCAATTTACGGACTTCAAAATACGCAACCTGTTCGCGTACACTCATACAAGCAACATTTGACTCCGTACAAAAGAGTTAAATATGAACACAGTGCGTGCGGTATGCACTGCATTTTGGGAAGTGTAGTTCACATTGGGACCAACCCACTCGTAACTCGACTGTTCAGCAAATTTCAAAAACTACCATTACCGGCTCTGGTTGCGTCGCAGACAACTGCAGATTTTTTTTTTGCACGACTTCCTGAGGTAGTGGAGGCCGGCGAGGCAAGGGGGCTGGATTATGAGGTTACAAAGGGAAATCTGTGAGACTCTCGCAGCTGGCTTTCTGCGGAGGCCGGCGAGTCTTGGCAGGAAGATATTCGCCGAGGGACACGTGTTTTCGTGTAGGCGCTTCTGCTGCAGGAGGAGAACCATGGCTGAAAATGCGAAGAAGCTGGCTGGCTATGCTGCCGTGGACAATCACGTGCAGGTAAAGTCTGTGAATGACTCCGGTAATACCTGTGCATTTCTTCTAATTGACAGATCGCTGCAGGAGGGACGGGCGCTGTGTTTTAATGAAGTGCACAGCACTTAGCAGAGCTGTATACCCGAGGTTTAGCAGCGGCGCCTGTTATCGCTCTTTGCACAGAGCTGTTGCACGGTGTGGCTGTGCAGGATTGATCACTGTATAATTAAATTAACCCCCTCCTGAGTCACAAGACGTCGGCTCAGCTTGAGGGCTCAGAATTATATTTGCTGCATTGAGCCTATTGTGCCTCGTCATGGCGAAGAAAGCTCGTTATTGGAGTCTCCTTCGTGTCAATAAAATTTCGTAAGATAGTTTTGTTAATATATTAAACTTCATAAGTAAGTTTCTTTATCACGTACAACCTGGTCTTCCGTTCCAAATTAGGTTTCAGTCCTTAACGCTCATTTAGCAGTTAACAACATGATTCCGTAGTTTAACAGGATGATTAGCTTACTCTCCAGATGTCTGACCCGTAAAGTGGACCATTGTACAGCAGCAGCAGGTTTCGCAACAATGCAGTGTTTGCAGAAAGCAAATACAGTTTTTTTTTCCCTTCTGTTGCAGTGCGAGTTTGCAAAAAAAAAAGCACTACATTGTTTTTTAGCCCCGTACCTGTGTTTTAAAAGAGCACGTGTTCTGGCCCGCTGGAGCCCCTGGTCCGAGGGCAGGTGTCAGCTGAGCTGCAGACCCTGACGCAGCTGGGACTCTTCCCTGCGGCCAGCAGCAGCAGAATACACGCTCTCGTGCGCGCGGTATCTGGTTTTCGTCTCAGCCTTGTAGCCGATTACAGCAGAGCTCGGTCATTTCTGCGAGCCGCCCAATGTCCTACCAATACTGCATTTCTGTTTTTGTCACAGGGATGCATTTTCAAGCATTTTAAGTTAAGTTACTTAATAGACGATTTTGGGGACCAAATGCCATGTTTTTGAATGTAGTCACTGATCAGTAACATACTGCTACAAGAGAGAATCAATTAACTGTGCTTTTGCAATAAATACGGATAACATGCGTCATCCGAGTGGGAAAAGCGAGGTTTGTGCAGATTCGCTCTTCCAAAGGCCTGCATGGGAGCTCTGTTATCAGAGAGTGTCTCAGACTGGGTGGGGTTTGGATGCTGTAAACACACTGTTGTGGGGCAACATTTGTGGTGAGTTTTACCCACAACAGTTCTTCCTGTTTTTGATTACTAGACATACAGACAGATGCAATGCAAGAGCCACTTAATGCAAATGTTAATAATAATAATAATAATAATTTTGGCATTTAAATAGCATGTTTCATCTCAAAGTGCCTTACATAGGTGGGGCCCCTTTTCATTCACCACTGAAGTGCATTGTTCCCAGTCACCAGAGAGGTTCCACCTACTGGTCCACCGACACCACTTACAGCAGCATTCATAGATCGTGAGCACCTAATCAACAAACAAGCTCGATGGGCGAAATGTCCTCCCCTCATTTAAAATCTGTATTTTCTTCATCTTTTTAACCTGATTTTCCTTAGAGGTCTCCCATCCCAGTACTGACCAGGCCAAGCCCTGCTGGGCTCCTGAGCCCTGGTGAGATGGGGCTGCAGCGTAGTTTACAGTGGAGGTAGAAGGGGCTGTGGCAAGGGGGAAAAGGTTTTACAGCTCTAAATGTGAAAGGAAATGAATAAAGACAGCAGTTGCACGTAGCCACCTCCCCCCCCCTTGAAGAGTCGCCCCCTCTCTGTCGTGCCCAGCAGTTAGTGGTGCAGGCAGATGCTGCCCCCTGGAAGATCTTGCCTCCTAACTTCATCTTCACCTGCAGCTGGACTGAGACAGGAAATCCAGCCGTGTGACTGAGCTAGAAGTGCAGGTGTGAATGTGAGAGTCTGTGCTGGCCAGAGGAGACCTCTTCTTTAAACAGCTTCTGTCTGCTTGTCTGGAGCTCTGATGCAGTTAGTGAGCTGGTGTGTCCACACTTCAGGACATGCTTTAGATCAGAAAGGCACCAAGAGAAGCAAGAAACACGTGACCTTTCCCTCTTGTTGCTCTTCACCCTCAGAACAACCATGCTGTTGGTGTGGGCAGTGGCACCACTGTCGTCTACGCCGTGGACAGGCTGGGTGAGTGACGCTCTCCTTTTTTCCTTTACCTCCTGTTACCTTCCCCCTGTTGTCTGAAGCGGGAAGATTCCAGCTGCTCACACGTGGCTTGGAGCAGACTGTTCTTCTTCTTTGTCCTTTTACTGGCTGGGCAGTTGTTAAATGCTGGTGTTGCTCAGTTCTGGTGGGAACCTGTAAGGGCCAGTCTCAGGATGCTGACGGTTACTCTACTTGTGTGTTTTCCAGCAGAAAGAGTACGACAGGAGAAGCTGAACATCGTCTGTGTCCCAACATCCTTCCAGGTCAGTGTGTCGGCCTGCCCGTGATGGGGAGAGGGAGCGAGTTTAGCGAGAGTGTGAATTCCATAGTACCATAGTTTGAGAACCACTGCATTAGATAATTGCCTATGAAGTTAACAAGTTGTAAGTTTGTGCTCTGTGCAGCCTTGTGTGGAGATGGACCTGGATGCACCTGGAGATGGGGTTCCTCTAGCTCTGTCAACTCTTTTCTCTCTCCTGTTTTCAGGCCCGTCAGCTGATTCTACAGAATGGTTTGACCCTGACTGACCTTGACCGGCACCCTGAGGTACTTTTCACAGTGATAGGGGACAGCTGCACCACAGCAGGAACCAAAGAGAATCCTAAAACTCGTTTTAAAAGTTCACACACATCACAAGGCCGATCTGATATATGATCAGTGAAATAATTGACTTTGGTCACTCCTTTAGCATTCTTACAAGTTCCTAGTGTCCTAGCATCAACCTGAGTGCGCAGACAGCACGAGAGCCGATTCTGAGGTGATTGCACTGCGCGTCGCCTGTGGGTCCTGCGACTGTGACCGTGTCTGTCGTCCACAGCTGGACGTGGCGATCGATGGAGCGGATGAGGTCGATGCGGATCTCAACCTGATCAAGGGAGGCGGGTGAGAGGCTCTCGATGTGTACGGAAGGGCCTTGCGCACGTGCTTGCACATACTAGTGTGAACTCATAGGGGCTAAGAGCAACTCCTGGATTCATTAGGGGCTACATGGATGGAAAAGCAGCAAAAGAAAACCCAGCTCTCTCAAGCCATGGTTAGACCAAAAAGAGAATGCTGTCTTAATCGATCATAAAGCAAACAGTACACTCTAGAGAGCGGCCAGCTACCAGTTCTGTGAATCACATGGTGTACCAAAAGTGAGCGACTCTACAGACATACCTCATGTACAGGTAGTGGACAAAAAAAAATGGAGACGGCCATTGTAAAGTCATTTGATAAGGCATTGGGCCATCACGTGCTTCCAAAATGGCCTACATTCACTGTGGCAGAGAGTACGCCAGTGTCGGTAATTCTACAGGAGGGATGCAGCACCATTATTCCATGATAAAGTCAGTCGGATCACGCCAGGTTGATGAAGTTGGAAATGATGTCTCAGGTGCTCCAAAATATCTCATAAATGCTCAACTGGGTTCCAATCTGGTGACCGAGATGGCTATGACATATGGATAACATCAGAGTCAAGCTCATCAAACTACGGGATGGGGGCATCGTCATCCTGGAAGACACCTCTCCCAACAGCAAAGAAGTGCTGCAACATGGGATGAAGATAATCATTAAGCACCATTAAATATTATTTAGCATTGACCTTGATTTCTAAAGAAATGAGTGCACCCAAACTATGCCAAGAAACGGTGCCTGGTAACGTTATGGAAGCACCAGAACCTCTTGCTGTTGGAACCATGCACTCAGGGCTGTGGAGGTCTTTAGGTTGGTGGCACATGTGCACTTGTATGTTTGTCAAGATCAGGGTGACACATGATTCATCTGACCACACCACAGTTCTCAGCTGCTTGATAGTCTATTGCCCTTTGCCCCACAGGACCAGCAATCATTTCTTTGCTAGGTGTGCTGACCTTTCACACACTGCCACCCAACTATTGTATCCTGCTCTGTAGAGTAGTCAGCAGACAGAATTTGCAGTAGTTTCATATTTAGCTGCTCACCTGTTTTGTCTTGCGTTTCAAATTAATTTTAATAATGGATAACACAATACTAGAGTACATGCTTTTCCCCCCACTGTTGCCCTTTGATGATGATGTCTTTTCAGCTGAGTTCCATGGTGACATTACTTTAGACACTGTTGATCGTGAGACATCAGCAGTTGAATTGTCTTGGCCACTGAAGCTTCTGCCAGAAGCACCACAACAATCACAAGAAGTAACTGAGGCCTTCGCTAACCATAACTAGACCTGTCCAGCATTTTTACCCATGACCCTCGGCATGCTGGGATGTCATTAACTTCATTAACACGTGAGCCGCAGCTGTGTGGAAGCTCTTGTTTTCATATGTTCCGGATCCCTCATTTACCCAGGTGTTTCCATTTGTTTGTCCTCTACCTGTATGTGCCCTTCCGTTAGCCCCATGTACAGATTCCACCACTCTAGACATTACAGGGCTGTAGTAGCACCCCTCTGTCATTACTGGGTAATCTCTTACAGCTTGAACTCCCAACTTTCCTATCGGGCAATACTACTGAGACACTGGCATGACAGTGTAGGATATTATTGTTACTCACCAAGTGTGTTTTTTTCCCTCATGCTAAGGTACTGTAAGTGCACTGGCTATCTGGCCTGTTGTCAGGAGTGATCCACTGTCCTTATAGGCCACTGCAAATAAATGTTTATACATCTTATGAATCTCAGTCGCAGAAAAAACACATATTGCTCAATAGTGGTCATATTTACTCAATGTTAGGTGGTTAGAGAATATTTACGGAATCGGCAGTTCATGTCAAGTAAAAAAAATGTGACCCCAGTGAATAAAAGAGAGCACAAACATCAGTAAATTAATCAGAATTAAACCAAACGTTCCACTGAGAAGTAGCAGTTGTCAAATGTTAAATGATAGTTTTTCTAGCAGTTGGGAATTTTATTCTTGGAATTTGTGATTATTGGAGTTGCTGGGATATAAAGCTGGTGAAGGACCCTTCTGTTCTCCACATGTTCCCTGTCCTCTGGGCTTCTGCTTCTGTAGAGTGTTTCCATGTGGTCTCCTTCCTTCCTGCAGGGGCTGTCTGACTCAGGAGAAGATTGTCGCTGGTTGTGCCAAACGTTTCATTGTCATCGCTGACTACAGGTTTGCTCTGTTCCTTTCAGAGTCTTTCCAAAGACAGTTTTGAGCTGCAGAGTTGACTGCTGTCTCCTCTCCTTCCCCCCCCCCCCCCCGCAGGAAGGACTCCAACACCTTGGGGCAGCAGTGGAAGAGAGGGGTTCCAGTTGAGGTCATCCCCATGGCTCATGTGCCTGTTGCCAAGGAGATAGAGCGGAGGTTTGGGGGCGTGGCAGAGCTTCGCATGGCTGTCAGTAAAGCGGTAAGGAAAAATGAACTTCCTGTATAGAGCACAGAGTCACAGGGAACACTGTTGTCACACAGTCGTCGAGGAACAGACAGGGAGCGCAGCGCCGTCGCACAGTCGCAGCGAGACAGGCGGGAGCGCGGCGCCGTCGCACAGTCGCAGCGAGACAGGCGGGAGCGCGGCGCCGTCGCACAGTCGCAGCGAGACAGGCGGGAGCGCGGCGCCGTCGCACAGTCTCAGCGAGATAGGCGGGAGCGCGGCGCCGTCGCACAGTCTCAGGGAGACAGGCGGGAACGCGGCGCCGTCGCACAGTCTCAGGGAGACAGGCGGGAACGCGGCGCCGTCGCACAGTCTCAGGGAGACAGGCGGGAACGCGGCGCCGTCGCACAGTCTCAGGGAGACAGGCGGGAACGCGGCGCCGTCGCACAGTCTCAGGGAGACAGGCGGGAACGCGGCGCCGTCGCACAGTCTCAGGGAGACAGGCGGGAACGCGGCGCCGTCGCACAGTCTCAGGGAGACAGGCGGGAACGCGGCGCCGTCGCACAGTCTCAGGGAGACAGGCGGGAACGCAGTGCGTCGCGCAGTCACCGAGAGACAGACGGGGAACTGTGCTCAGATACTGTGCAATTACACAGTTACTGAGAGACAGATGATGAATGCAGTGGTTTCTGATATCTTGGCCAAGTATATCATGGGTGTGATGTAGATGCCCATGCAGAAGGCTAGTTTTGGAACTATGGTCATGGAAGGGTCATTTCAATAATCTAGGACTCTGTAACACGTGTGACAGATACCTGGGTCTTAACAATACTCAGAATGTGGTTTTAGACAGTGCTGATGAATTTGTTTTCAATAAACAAATAGCAAATGTTTTTTTTTAATCCTATTGTGTTTATGGGGTGCTATTTTTTTACAGTGAGCTCTGTCTCCAATTTTTGGCAAAGTAATGTAAATAATTCTTAATATAGTCAATTTTATTCATGTATTTTAGTTAAAGAGGAAGTTGTCATTTAGTAATCCGCTTCAGACCGGCAGCTCCTCAGCCTTCCTGCTGCTTCTGTTGTCTTCAGCTGTGATAATGTCTGTCGGGTGATTAGAATAAGTGACTCAGATCAGGTGTACTTTCAATGGCAGACACGTATTCTAACACTGCCGAGACCATTTTGGATATTCAAATATGTGCCTGGCTTCAGCCTCTAAAGCTTATTCAGTTGTTTCTTAAAAGGAGATGGTATATCAGCTTCAATAACATGGCTGTGTTTTTAGTTCCAGACTCCCACAACCCTCTGAATAAAGAAATGCCTCCTGTTGTCAGATTTAAATGCACTTCCCTGTAGTTTCCACTGGTTCGTGTTTCACAGTTCATTCGAAGAAATCCGCTGGGGTGACACTGTCAATGTCTTTGGGACTAAATTGCTTTGCACTTGGGTCTTTATTTGTGTGGCTTGTCCCTCCTTTAGGGCCCAGTGGTGACGGACAACAGCAACTTCATCTTGGACTGGAAGTTCGATCGGGATCACAACTGGAAGGAGGTGAACACGGCCATCAAGATGATTCCAGGTAGGGTCCCCCGGCCCCCTCTCGCAGTCTGGGTCATGGGAGAACAGGTCCAGATGTGACGAGGAGGTTAGGAGGTTCAGCGGTTCTGTTCGGATGCTGGCCACCCGATTCAGGGACCTTGCCCAGCTGTAGTTTGAGGAGTCCTGGCCATTGCTTTTCCTCAGAATGAGAACCAGGTTTAACACACTCTGGCCTGACACAGTCTGAGAAACTGGAAAGAAGAAACAACCCAGAGGAGGCCATTCAGACCATCTCGCTCAGTTGGTTGTTAGTTGATCCAGGGATCTCACCCAGCCATTTCTTAAAAGAAGCAAGGATATCAGCTTCAACGCTATCGCTGGGTAACTTGTTCCAGACTCACACAACTGCTTGTGTCTCCTTTTCTCAGGTTTGGTTTCAGAGTCACTTCACCCACATGGCCATGCTCTGTGTAAACTGAAATCCAGTTTAAGTGTTATCCCTGGGTTTCTAAGAACAGGGCTAAAACAGGGGCCAGTCTTTTGTGTGTAACTGGGTCTCTGTTGGAGTTTTTCTGGAAGAAGGACTTTATACTGCTTTTCCTGTTCCACTCTTTCTCACTGCGCAGTAGTATCCAGGCTACGCTCATAAGAACGTTAAAAGGTGACCAACAGGAGGAGACCCTTGGCCCACTAGCTCATTTGATTCAAGAGGATAGTTATTATTCCACATCTCATCTCTCTTTGAAAGATTAGCAACTTCACAATTACATTTTCAAATACTGGGGGACAAACTTTGTCAGTCTGTACTGGGGGGTGTGGTGCTGCACTGCCACCCTGTGGCAGGGCTGATGTTTCCCTCTGCTGTGTTTCAGGCGTGGTGGAGACAGGGCTGTTCATCGGCATGGCGGCACGCGTGTATTTTGGAATGCAGGACGGCTCTGTGAAGATAAAAGACTCGCCGCACCACTAAGAGGCACACAGATGGCGCAGCGCCCGCTGTCTCAGCCCACAGCTCACCTGAAGTGCCTATCTGGACCAGTCAGTCTGCCCTCCAGCTCCACATCGCCAGCGAACTTCTCAAGACCGGCTGCATGGCCTCCTCTTGTTTGGACTTGTTCTTATGGTCGGGCGGTTGCCTTCTTTTTCTTCTTTTTCTTTGCAGCAGAGTCCTGAGAGATGTCTCGGGACAATATCTAGCACTCTGAAGTGGCCTTGTTCTCCACATCTCAGTGGTTGCCAGTTGGTGGTCTCTTAGCTGGTCTACCCAGTGCCTGCACTCTTCTGTGAAGAGGAGGGGCATCTGTGATCTGTGACCTCAGCTCCACAGGTTTAGCCTATGTCAGTTTTGCCTTACTTTCCAGCTCTCAGATGTGAACTTAAGCATTACAGCTGGAACTCTCCCCGGTCACTGGCAGGGGTACAGAGGTGTGCCACTCTGGCCCCTCTCACTTTATATTGCTTGGGCACAGAGGTCCCTAATGTTCTTGAAATCTTGGTTCAGATGCACTTTTTGTTTAAATTTTTTTCACTATTCCCAAAGTTTCACATATGCACGTAAATCTGTATTTCTTCGTCTTTTCTGTGCCTTGTCGTAGTTGTAGACTGTAGTGATAAGACTGTCCCTTTAAGTGCTTCTCTACTTTTTCACACAGCTGCAGCTACTCCCAGCCAGTGTGATCTCTGTATGTGTGCAGTATAAAACGCTTAACTTGTGCCTCCGGTTGATGTCCATGTTAGCTCTGGCTGCAGCCCTTCTCAAAGTCTGTTGAAAACCAGATAAAGAATGCTTCTTAGTAACCTTACTGTCATTTGCAGGCTAGGATTCGTGTATCTGCAACACGTTATCCTCAAGGTCACAGGGATCCCTGTGTGGCAAAACAAAAGTTGTTTAAATGTTCTTCCTGTTGTACAGCAGTGTAAATATATGCACTGTAATTTTCTATGCCCAAGGGGAGGAAGTTCCTTAAACCTGAAATCCAGTAAAGTTTACGTTAAAAATAACTTGGTATATTAATGTCGTAACCCTTCTGTTAATAATTTGTTCTGGCCTGAAATCATTCCTTTTTTGTTGACCAATTCAATCCCCAAACAAACTTTGCACTGGACCTAAAGGTTAAGGAAACCTGCCTGTACAAAATACCAAATGCATGTACTTTGAATGTATACTTGTACTGAATACTGTTTTGTTGATGAGCCGGTTATGTGCTGTGCCTAATAGTGTTGTCCTTGTAGAGCACTGTGGGAGTGGCCTTGTCTTGAGTGCTCTGAAGTCTGGTTCACACAGCAGTGTGATAAGACCTGGTCCTGATAAAACCAGCCTTCAGAGTCTGAGGTGCGAGGTGTGGTAGAGAGGCAGTCGTAGGGGTTGCACACAGACCTGGCAGCATGACCCTGAGCTTCAGTATTCTCCCATCCAGAACAGCAGTCATGCTGACAAGGACTGAACCAGCCCTGTATCGACCAGCATGCACAGCAGCAGAGTGTAATCAGCCTGCTGAGTAATGTTCAGAAGTATGCTGGAGCTTCACAGGAGCAAGAGCGCATAGAACACAGCTCATTCTTATTCCTGGACATTTTTGGGCTGAAATCTGTAAATTGACTTGCTACCAGCGTTTGCTAAACTAGAAAATAAACTTGTGGTTTGGATGGAGGCCTTTTCTTGCCACCTTGGTTTCGTAGTTGTCTCCACCTACAAAACCGCATGTCTCCAAGAGCATTTTCTCTCTGTCCCAGAATTCTCTAACTTCCTCTCAGGCCACAAGAGGACAGGGTGGTAAGATTACTTTGGGCACATTGCCCTGGCAGCGCTGAACTGGCCTTGTTCTGGAAATCCTGATTGCTGTTCTGTGACGGCACTGGGAAATAGTTTTACCATATCAAGTTCACAGAAAGCTGGTTTGGGAAGCTGGTGGTTGAAGTGGTTTTAAGTTTCAGAGCATGAGTTTAGTTGTATGCCGCCAGTTCAACTTGCTGTGAAGTATGAGATCTCTGCAGTGGGCTACAATAAAGGACTCTTAACTGTGCGAACCTTTGTCTTCAACTTTCTCTTGATTTTTGTTCTACATTTTCTACAAGTGAAAGTTTGGAATGACTGACTTTAGCCAGGTTCTTTACTTCGTGTGCGTACCTGTGTATATAACTGCAGAAAAACAAGTAAAGGTTTATTCCATGCTGAAAAGGGAAAAGAAACAACATTTTGGCTTTGGAGCCTTCTTCAGCCTTCTCTGACGCACCTACTTATTTGTGTATTAACTGTCCTGTCTTGTCTGACACGGTGTTGCTTGTGGGTTGGTGGAAGAGGTGGTGATGAGGAGGGGGGATGCAAGCTCTTGCTGTGCCTGGCTGGCACTAGTGGGGGCAGTAAAGACCACTGATAAAATGTAGCTGCTAGATGGTTTTAAATGAAAAATCGTTAAGTATTATAGGATTATTTAAACTCGGTGCCCTCACAGGGGGGTAAGGAAGTGGAGACAGACTCCTCTGACCCACCCACCTTTCAGTCTGTTATTTTATAACACAGGGAACGGCGCCCTGCTATGGGTTCACCTCTGACCGGAGGAAAGACGCATCCCTGACCAACAGTGCCGCGTGTCTCCAAGCACTTGGGTGTCCACAGGGGGCGCTGTGTTGCTGTGAACCAGGGTAACCCTGGCTGACTAGTCTCACCCCAGCTTCAGCCAAGCTCAGATCTACTTGGTCTGGCAGTGGTAGTAGACGCTGGAAGCAATGGAACATGTGAGTAGAGTAAAATGAGTAATTGCTAATGCTCTGCTCACTTCTCATTGGATTAAATTAATGAATGGCACCTCATTGCTGTGCAATGTAGGTTTGTTTCAGCCTGACCTCTCCTCTGGATGGAGTAAGAGCATGAGATACTTGCTCCTCCAATTTAACCTTCAGTCACCAGCAGAGGGTACTGCAGGGTAACTTTTTGACTGGAGCAGTGTCTCCTGTCATGTTTAATAAAACTAGACTGGAACAGAGAAAGAACTAGAGATGTTATTTCTAGACATCTAACTCATAATGCCTTCTTGCAAAAGTCAGCTAGCTAAATGGGGAAGAATCACTGTATGAAAAATTGAGTCCTTGGGTTTCCAGAAAGTTTTATGCTTTGCCAGCCCTGTGTATACAAGTGTACAATTATGTTTGTTCGTGTTAGAGTGTATGGGGAGTGCTGGGTAGCTTGTTTCATGGGATGTGCAACATTTACATTGACTTGGGCCAGCTGAGGCTAAGGTACTCTTGTCACAGTCAAGATTGTTAATATTCGGGATCAGTGCTACGTCTCAGTGGGAGGTTAAGTTCCACTGTTACATCGTAAGAGCTGTGCAGCTTGTATTTTGCATGGCTGTATCATCTCAGGATCTTCAATCCATTAACCCAATAGATTAATGAGCAGGGGATTCTAGACAAGTGCTTCACAGATGTTTTGATGCAAGTGTGGGCCCTTTAGTGGGAAACCATACAGAGTGACCTGTAGGACCGTTGTCAATGGATACTAAGGCTTCAGTGCTGAGGTTCCCAGCATACACATCTTCAGAAATGCTAAACCTTACTTACTCACTTCTGAAAAGGGTCAAGCTTTTGCCTTTCCATTTGGTGGTGATTCTGGCAGCTCCAGCCTTGATCCCCAGTGTTTCCAGTGGGAAATCCTGCTCTCTGGGTGCACACAGCACTCTCAGAAGGCAACAAAGGTGAAAAGGTTCAGAGAAACTAAATCTGTTGCAGGAGTAATGTCCTCGTGACCTGTTTTATTTTGTTTGATTTTATTTACCAGTGTGGACCAAGGTTGATTTCTGTGATCGTTACCTCCATACACTGACTCAATAAATGGTTTCACCATATACTGCAAACATTCCGGGAATTTGAATGTGGGATGTTTTCACTCATGGAATTGGTCTCTCCCAGTAGCCACCCATCCACTTTATGCAATACAGGGTCACGGGGGAGCTTATCTCTGCAAGCAACAGGCACAAGGCAGGATACAACCTGGATGGGACGGCAGTCCAGTGCAGGGCTCACACATACACACTCACACCAGGGCCAGTTTTCCCAGTAGCCAATTAACCTACCATGGGAAGAAACCAGAGCACCTGGTGGAAATCCACACTGCAACAAACATCCCAGGTCCAGAACTGAATCCAGAGCCCCTGCACTGCGGGATGCCCCACAATCCTGAATGGAAGAAGCTGTTGGATGGATTGAAACATTCTTTACAGTCAGAAATCTCCATTATCGCCTGTGGGTTGCTCTTTTTTCCCATCCAGTTGCAGATACACATCAAGAATGTCATTAAAAAAAGATTTCTCTTCTGGTGGCATTGAACTGAAATGATAAAGGCTCTCAGAATTATTGTCCTGTTTTCTCAAACAATTATAGCCTTTTTTTTTAGAAAACTAGTTAATCAGGGTACTTTTTTCTTTGTCTCATATATATATTTAGCAAAAGGAATGGAAGGGGCCTGTCAGATTGAACAGATAGTGTGAGGTTTTAAATACTGCTGTTGTCCAGGTTTCATTCTGTGGTCTTCACATACGATTATGCAGATATTATTACAGAAAATCCATTCTTAACTCAGAAAAAGCATGAGCAATTAATGAGCAATTACTAAATCAGCCTCTCAATTATTTATAATTGGATGGCAAACCATCATCTTTCTTTACACTGTTACAAGAGTGTCTGTTAGGATACAATTGATTAATTGTATTAGAGGGGCCAGCAGGGGGTGCTCACCCTGCAGTCTATGAGGGTCTTAATTCCCCAGTATAGTGACGGGGACACTGTGTTGTAAAAAGGTGCCGTTCTTTGGATGAGATATAAAATCAAGGTCCTGACTCTTTGTAGTTATTAAAAACCCAGGGCCTTTCTTGAAAAAGAGTAGGGGAGTTACCCTGGTGTCCTGGACAAATTTTACCATGGCTGTCATGGCCTCCTAATAATCCCCTTTTATGAATTGGCTTTGTCACTCTGTTCACCTCCCCACTGATAGCTGATGTGCGGTGAGTGTACTGGTGGACTATGGCTGCCGTTGCATTATCCAGGTGGGGCTGCACATTGGTGGTGGTGCAGGGGAGTCCCCATTACCTGTATAGCGCTTTGAGTGGAGTATCCAGAAAAGCACTCTATAAGTGTAATTATTAATATACAAAGAAAATAACAGCAATTTACTTACACGGGTGAAAATAGGTACAGAAATAACTGTAGAACACTGACAGATTTTATCCATAGGCCTTTACACTGAATCTGGTATACTGTACATGGTTAGCCCAGGTTTTCGAATTCTTTAATATTTCTCTATAGATATGCACTCTGCTGGACTTGTGCAATGCTGCTCCACATTTGCCAAACCTTAATTAAGTACAATACTGCCGCTGAGAAATGTTTAATAGACATAACAAATTGTAAGTTCTTAAAGTGTAACAGTATAAAGATTAAGCTTAGGTTTCCTTGACTGGTTATGCAGTTGTTTCATTCAGTTGAAAATAGTTTCTTGTCTCATTGTTTTAATCAGGTGCGCTCTCTCTAGCACTCACAGTGTGAGCCGCGAGCAGCCCGCAGAGAGCAGTGACAGACTCCCTTGCTCTCAGCCCCACACAGCTGCCCCGCCGCCCTGGGGCTATTTTTTGCTGTGAAGCTACAATATGAAGAGGTGAAACTCAAGCTGTCACGTCGAGCATTTGCATAGACAGGATGGGATGTGCCTGCCCCGCTCTCAGAATAGATCCGAACTCTCCCCCGATGTTTCAGGTCTCAGGGGGTTAATCTAACTCGGTTCACATCATGCCTGTCATTGCAGCTTCCTCATTATTTTATTTCTATTTTAAGACCATAGCATGCTCTCTTTTTTTTTAGCTCAGAATAATGTGGAGATCACATGGATTGTTTTAAAAGCACAAAAATGTTATTAATATTCACATGGGCTTTTTTTCCCTGACTTGTGAAGATTATTAAGGTGGGATATACTGTATGAACAAACGTTTTAAGAACATAAGATTTCTGCTGTCTTCTAGAAGGCTCTGCTTATCAGAGACTTTTCCCCAGTGAGGATGCATCAGAGTCTGACTTTCTGATTTATCTAAATATTTTACACGCTTTACCTTCTTAAACATTTCATTTTGAAACAGATGTTTTTTTTATGTCAATGTGAAACATTTTGAACAATTGGCATTACAAGTTTCAGCAAGGAACTGTGTCATCATGTGCTAGCAAAAAAGGATAAAGTAAAGATTGATTCTATTCTGGAAAGTATAAAGAAAGACAAAATTCAAAGTTTTCAGCTGTTAAGCCTTCTTCAGATGTAATGTATTTATTTTTCAGTGTAGAATTGATCTTTACTTTATTAATCTTTATTCCCATTAGAGCCAAAAACTGGAACAGTCTCTTTTATTGAGAGATTATGGTAGAGAAAAAGTCAAACATATTACTCCTATTCAAATTCTTATAGTCCCTGTGGAGTCTAGTACAGCCCCGGCATCATGCTATAGACCTTCACATTGACTGCTTCTCTTAGCAGTGGGATAAGAGGAGCCTTTGTGGGTTACTATGATCATACACAGTAATCGTCTTTGGTATCCCTCCCCTTTTTGAACAGATTCAGGTCACTGCTCAGGCTGAACTCAGTCCATGTCCTCAGTCCTGGTCCGGACAAACCAGAGAGTCATTGTCACAGGACTTATGAACAGCCTGTTTGGTCCTCTACACTCATGAGTTCATTTGTATTTACTCTCTAAGTCCCTTGGCTGTACCGGCAGTCTGTGAAGCTTTAGCAGGCTTGTCTTAACACTGATAATGTAATTTATGTTAAACAAAATACTAGATTCCTGTTAATCCCAACTACCTCAAACCCACAGTAAAAATAAAATGACATTCTCTGTTTTAGTTGTAAAATATATTGTTTTCATTTATTTGTTTATTATTAACTTCAATATTCATATTTCGTATAATGAGGTATAATCGATAGCAATGGACATTTTACTTTTTTACCCTACTTACCTTGGGATAAACCAAAATGAGATTTGATGCAATATCTATTAAGGGGCATCTGCAGCCTTTTAAATTCCTGCCTTGTTTTACTTCTGTGCTCACTTTGTATTTTGTGAAGAGGTGGAAACTTAAGTGTCAATAATTAATAAAGAAATCAAGCTCAAAATGTGAAAATTACAAAATGCGTTTGGTTCTCTATTTTAGTTTTCCAAATAATCATCAGGATGACCAAGTTGAGGACTCTTTTTATTAGATAATTTTCACTGTTGGCACATTAAACAGAAAGAGACGCTTGCGTCAGCCGACGAGCAGTAGCGCGGACTATAACGAAGACCGTCGGGACAGCACATAGGCTGAGAGATGCAAAGGATCGGCAGTGGTGCCCCAGACGGGAGGAGGGAGCAGGGCTACGCAGTGCGCTCGGATTGCCATAGTGTCGTCATGACGACAGCCTGGGAGCTGTGGGAGGCCTCGCAGGTCACCGTGCCTGGGGAGGCCCCGTCGCTGGTGCTCACCGTCAAGGTGCTGCTCCAGCGGTATGTGCCTCCAGTGTCCTAGGGATGCTGGGGACGTCCTGGGCCCTGGATCGTCCGTCCACTTTCCATATATGGCTCCAGTCAGACGGGAAGCCATCAGTGGCTAGACTTAGCAGTGTGGCACCCCTCCGCATAGACAGCCCTGCGCCGGAGGGGGCAGGATGGTCACACTGGGCCGAGCATGGCCTACAGAGACCCAGGGGGAGTGGGGCGAGACAGGAAGAAACCAGGCAAAGATGAGTTTCACTGTACACCCACCTCAGCACAGGACCACAGGAGGAGTTAGTGCTGATGTTAAAAAAAATACATCAAAAAACAATTCCTGGGTAATTGCTATCAATCACAGTTTGTAAATCCTAATTGGAAACTTTGTATAACTTGTAACATGTTGAAGTAAGAGACAAGATGTAAAAAGGGTTAACTTAAGTCAGTTCTGCCTGAAAATTAGACTTCTAAGCAACAGGGGTTTATGGCAGGAAAGGGGGTTAACTGATAAGGATTCCAGATGCGAGCAAGGAACCCCCTGGGGGCATAATCTTAAACTGACCATTTGGCCAGGGTATCTTAACTGGCCAAATACCATGACCCCCCCCTTACCATAACACCGAATGACGTCCGAAGCAGCAAGGAAGGACTATATAACCTAAAAGTTTGTACCGGCACATCGAACAATACTTCGGTTTTGTTGTTTCTTGCGGGAAACAAGACTTCGGCTTTATTGTTCCTTGCGTGCAATAAACTCATCTGTTTTACTTCATCTCGGGATCAAGAACCTTATTCTTTCTGTTACAACAATGTTAACAGGACATTTATAGACTGGTAATTACATTTGTCATACTGAACTCGTAAAAGAAAGATTAATTAACCTGTTTTTGCAGTATACACAGTAACAGTGTATTAAGGTATTATGAATAAAGTTTCATACATATACTACAGAAACAATAACAAAATAATAAAAGGCACATTTTATCAGAGTAAGAATGTAACATATATTTCACAATCTTGTATCCAAACAACAGTAACATACATTAAAGATGTATGTTACTCTCACACCCGAAGAAGGCTCCACAGCCGAGTAATGGAATAAACCTATTACTTGTTACTTTGCAGCCTACGCATGCTGACGCAGCTACCCACCTGAAATACATTACAGATGCTTCATAACAAAGAAAATGAAATAATGCTGCAGGTGAACAGGTGTACAGCTGAGCTACCTTCTAATTTAGAGCCAATAAAATAATCAAATACCCCTGCAGCTGGAGCACAATACAATCTTTTTATTTTATTGTAGGGCAGTAGGAAATCAGAGTACTCAGCCCAGAGACTGAATCACAAATCTTCAAATAGAAAATTATATTACTTCTCACTCTCACTCTGCTTTTTGTGCACAGTAGGATATGCTCTGAGTAGCTGGTGCCCTAGTCCAAGCTTGACTTCAGCTTCAGGTCTAAGACATCAAGAGTCTGGAAATTGACAGACTGGAAGAGCACATTGGATCTAATACGGTCCGGACTTTAATTTCAACACACATGCCAAAAATTCAACAGTTAAAATGTCAAATAAATATAGGATTCAAACTTATAAATTCACCCAGAAGAGAAAATCTGTGAAAACCAGCGTTTCAGAGGAAAACCTCTTGCAAATTACCAACAGAGAAGGAGACTTACTGCCAACACTGAGCCTAGCTCCTCCTCCGAACATCACTCTCTCCTGCCTCACACCTCACCCACACTACCTCAGCACCTCACTCTCTCCTGCCTCACACCTCACCCACACTACCTCAGCACCTCACTCCCTCCTGCCTCACACCTCACCCACACTGCCTCAGCACCTCACTCCCTCCTGCCTCACACCTCACCCACACTGCCTCAGCACCTCACTCTCTCCTGCCTCACACCTCACCCACACTACCTCAGCACCTCACTCCCTCCTGCCTCACACCTCACCCACACTGCCTCAGCACCTCACTCCCTCCTGCCTCACACCTTACCCACACTGCCTCAGCGCCTCACTCTCTCCTGCCTCACACCTCACCCACACTGCTTCAGCGCCTCACTCTCTCCTGCCTCACACCTCACCCACACTGCCTCAGCACCTCACTCTCTCCTGCCTCACACCTCACCCACACTGCCTCAGTGCCTCACTCTCTCCTGCCTCACACCTCACCCACACTGCCTCAGCACCTCACTCCCTCCTGCCTCACACCTCACCCACACTACCTCAGCACCTCACTCTCTCCTACCTCACACCTCACTCACACTGCCTCAGGACCTCACTCTCTCCTGCCTCACACCTCACCCACACTACCTCAGCACCTCACTCCCTCCTACCTCACACCTTACCCACACTGCCTCAGCAGCTCACTCCCTCCTGCCTCACACCTTACCCACACTGCCTCAGCGCCTCACTCTCTCCTGCCTCACACCTCACCCACACTGCCTCAGCGCCTCACTCTCTCCTGCCTCACACCTCACCCACACTGCCTCAGCACCTCACTCTCTCCTGCCTCACACCTCACCCACACTGCCTCAGCACCTCACTCTCTCCTACCTCACACCTCACTCACACTGCCTCAGGACCTCACTCTCTCCTGCCTCACACCTCACCTGTACAATCTCACCATGGGCTGACTCTCATTGTCACAGGTCAATCGGACCACTCTTTGCAGAATAAATTAACAAGGATTTCAAAGTAGAAAATGCCTAAGAGAAGTGCTATTATATTTTTTAATAAATAAAGTTAAATTTATAGAATAATTAATTCTGTTAAATTTTTAAAATGTTGTCAGAAGATCAGCCTTCTAGGACAGTGCTACAGTATATCTGCCTATATCAAAACCATGCGCCACCATGCTCATTATAATAAAAACAAAATACAGAAATAAACACATGCAGAGGAACAGAACTCTTGAATAGATGCTTTTAATTTTCAATTACACAAACTACAAACTACTGTATACTAACAGCCATGAATGATTAATATTGTTTGTTTTAGAGCCATAACTTAATGCTGGGCGATATCAAAGCTGAAGGATCCAATTAATTTAGATTCTGTGTCATCATGTAAGTGGACAACACCAGAAGTATACATAGAAAATATACAATAATATAAAATATAATATACAATGGTAGATTGTTTTGTCCTTTATTATAAGACAGTACAAAGTAATTTGCTATGAAATGTTCAGTAGTATTTTCATTTTTGTGTCATGTGTTGCAGTTTTATAGCCATATGAAAAAGATCATAAGGCTCACGTTTAGATTGTACTGATATTCCAAACAAAATACAACCACAACTGCGATTGTGTCCTAAAGGATTCATTTTACCAAGGTGCTGCTAATCGTGAGTTAAATATTATTTATACAGTACTAGAGTCTAAATACTAGATCTGGAAAAATGCTAAATGTTTAAAAACAGCACCATAATAGGAGGAAGAAAGACTTTTGTACTTACTGCTCTCATTCAGTCCTCATTCCACTGCTGAAACTCTAGCACAATGCTTGATTCAGGTAAAAAAGGCTGTTGAAATCCCAGCAAGAGCATCACTAACAGTCCCAGCACTGCTCACATAAGCTGCAGCAGGCCTGTGCAGGACAGTCTTTCTTACTGCTCAAAGATCCAAGCCGATATCCATCACAGACATACTGTATGCAGCAGGAGATTCATGTCGAAATGCATTTCAACAAACACAAACTGAACTTCACCCTGCTCTCCTTTTACAATCATAGATCCTGTGCAATCACGTGGCTGAAGCAGCAGCACTCGGGTGAAATCGTGATCCCACGCAGTATCAAGTGGCAGTAAGTACAGACTTGACACAGACTTTTTGAATATTGAAAGCAGAAACCCTGAAGTTTAAAGCTTTGCTTGAAGAATGGTTCTGCCCACTTGTAAAGGGCACAAGCATCACTCAATTAAATTAATAACAAAGCTCTTTAGCCCTGACACACGAGTACAATCATAGACCAGTTCTGACCTCAATTCACATCGGATGTACTCTCAGCAGATACTGTACAACTCCCCTTGAAGACCAGTCTCAGTTTCCGCTTACTTTATAGCATATAGAGATTGAGAAGGAAAAACTTAGAAGTCACAAGAACAGGTTCTAGAGATCCATGGAAATAAAATATATGAAAATAACTAATCCCAGCACAGAGTAAATAAGGACTGGTTTTCTGCATGTCTGTCAAAAACAGCATTCTTGACAGTCAAGTAAAAATCTAAATGTGCCAGTACAAAATGCAGACTTCAGGTGAAATCACAGGATAGTCATAATGTGGCAGGAAGAGAAGTCAGACTGTTCACAGGCAGATGTCACTTCAACGCTCACTGTAACTCCCCCAGCCCAGACCTGAGACCGACACAAGCCCTGCCTTCTGCTCTTCCGGAGACAGTGATGTCTTTGCTACAGTCTGACAGGCCACATGTCAGCCCTTATTTCCCACTCTGGGCACACTGTGATTAGCCTAGCCCTCTAATTCAATGGCTCTGGACCCACACCATAAACCTAAACAATGACTTACCAAGGGACAGGATCAGCCACAAGATCTGTCTATCACTCTCAGCTTCGTGAAACTGGTGTTGTGGTTGAGAACAAGATACCGTGGTATACGAGATCAACCTGGTGCTGTATTCCTCCCAAATTATTAATCCTAATTGGATTCATGTCATTCCCAACATACTACTACTTGTGGATCTATGAGGTTCCACTGTGTCTACACAAGTAGGATACATACAGTACTTGTTAATTTCTTGTTGTGACAGCCCCTCTGTGGATCTTTTACAGTTAACACTCTGACAAACCTGAGACCAGGGTTTCTTTTCTTGGATCTTATATAGACATTTTTTTTTCATTTTATTTCTTACAAATAAACAGAACCAAGCCACATACAGTACTTCTCTACGTCAATTTACTAGTCAAACCTAGAAACCTGTTTCTTATTTTAAGAGCACTGATTCAGCGGACACGTGCTTTCATCCCTGGTATATTAGCACCAGTCTCCTGAAGACTCAATCTGCTGATAGCCTTATTTATTTTTCTCTTAACTGTATTCGCTGACGTTTTTCAAAGGCGCCTCCGTTCCAGTCTTTTCCGCTGCAGCAAGCAAGCCAGTCAGCTTTTTTTTCCTCCACTGAATTCTAGTCATTTTTACTTCTCCCAGCTTTCTCTGTTCTCCAGTCTAATGGCTAATGCAGAATACGTTTCCTGTACAGACTTGCTCGGTTGACCCTGTGCCCAAGCCGCGCTATGCGTGGACTTATAGGGGAAGGTGAACAGGTCGGCACCTGCAGGCAGGACGGAGACGAGTCAGAACCGGTCTGCAAACACAACACCGGACTTGGGAATGACCTGTCTGACCTCTGCACCTAACATGGGCAATATATCGGCTGCTGTTGATTATTAATTTGTAGTGTTCGTCATGTGGCAATACTGTACATTCAAACATGAAGCATATTTTTTAGAATAAAATGGACCGTTGCCCAATTCGTTTTAACTCTAGGCTGTTTTCCTGGTTCTGAGAAAACTGAAGTACAGCGAACTGCATATTCAGTTCTAATATTAATTAGTACTAATACACTCTAAAATGACATAACTTAAGTCAAAAGAAAACTATTTGCCACTGTTAAAAGCACCTCTGTTACTATATCTGGGGACAGAGCTGCAGCATGTTTCAGCTGTCTAGTACAGTGCTGTTACATTGTGGGCTCTAATTAATGTTAGCATGTTCATAAAACTGTTAAATACCATGTCTTGTAGCTAATTCTCAACATTTTAAAAGTCACAGGATGTCTGTGTGATGTGACATCTTCATATTAAAAATATCTGTCAGACAGGGGAGCTGCAGAAGACAAGTAGAGGTGGCAAGACAGACAAGCCCCAGCAGCGACACACTGAATGGCTGCAGTGCTACAGTATATGAAAGTCAGAGCCTACAAAGCAAAGGTTTGCTGGTGGGCACAAAGGGATGGAACCGTGCAGTTAATTAATGGGATTATCACTATCGTTATATTTGTATTCTTAAATTAAACAGACTACCTGTAAAATGTACAAAGAAAACCAGTGTGAAGAGGAGAAATTCCAGTTACACTGCTCCCTCTGTCTTTCCTGGGGGCTGGAGAAGGGCTGTAGTAGCAGCTTTCAAAACCTTGAGAAGTGGAGCAGCAGTTATTCCAGAGTTCTTTATGGACACAATTGGAAGATGTTGATAAAGTTTTTTTTGTGTAGTAGTACATAGTCTACCACCTAATGACACTACCCACAAAAAGTCAAAAAATAAAGATGTGAAAGAAACTCAAAGACTTCCATCAAAACATTAATTTTACTTGGACTTAAAACACATTCACCACATTTATAAACATCTGGGTAGATATGAATGCTGACAATGGTTAGTGCTGCAGGTATACAGTAATTCAAGGAATGTGTTCAGGCAACAAATCAGTATACAAAAAAACCCCTGAGACAAAGAAAAAATTTTTGTCAATTTGAAAAAGCTGCATGAAGAACTATCATTATTTTAACTTCAACATGATGGGTTGTGCAAGTGATTTTCAGTGCTGTGATGAGACTAGTATAAGAAATAGGGTCTACCTAGGGTTAGGGTTTAAAGCTCTATCAATGTTTGAATGAAAAGAAGCTCATCAATTACTGCATACAGGTAGACCTGATACAGTAACCGACTCTGTACAAATTCTGAGACAGTTCAAATATGTGGGTATTGTGTATAGTTAGACCCGATGTCACGTAGCAGTTCCTTCCGGGCCCTATGCGGACGACGCGATCCAGAATAGTGAAGATACACGAGGGAGAAAGTCATGCAGGAAAGGGTCAGGATACAGGGGGGCGTGTCCAAGGTGAGCTGGTGTCCTGGGGAAGTGAGTCCGGGCGAACAAACAAAGCCAAAGTCCAAACGGGAGAGAAGAGTCCAATGCCAGGAAGCCAGGAGATCCATCCAGGGGTTAAAACCATGAGCCGGGTCGGGACCGGCGGGGCAGGGGATCAGGAACAGAAAGTTAAAACCATAACGGAGCCAGACGCAGCAGGACCCCGGGCTCTCACGATGCGGAAATCAATGAGGAACCAGGAGTAAGGTCCGCGTCTGGCTTTTAAGGGGGAGCGGGATTAGGGAACAGGTGCAGACAATGGGAAGGAAAAAGGAAGGGCTGGAGCGCCCTTAAGAGGAGGGGTTAGCGATCGTGACACCCGATACAGGTATCTGACTGCGTGTGAATTCTGAGGCAGTTCAAATATGTGGGTATTGTGTACAGTTAGATAGGTAGATGAGATCTGATCTGTAAACACTCATGAATCTTTAGAAGATTGGACCCTGTGAATGATTCTTCTGGTATGACCGATCACTATGTCTACAGTGATGTCCCTGTTTTTTTCAATTGTTTAAGGAATGCTCAGTTGGGGAAAATGATTGGTAGACAACTGTATCTATAGGTGACCAATGGACAGCTAATGATTGATATATGTACAAAGTTAAAGCCTGGAGTGTGATACTGAAGGGTGCAAGTGCTCTCCTTCCTTCCAGCTCACTGAGTTCTCCTCAGCAAGCCAATTCCTTCAGGTAAGACCGGAGTGACTCTGAAGCACAAGCTGGTGATCTGCATTGTTGATTAGCATCAATCTTGTTGCTGCCCATTTTGTTGTTCCTGAATAAAATGTATGTATTTAAATATATTAAATGACAAGCATAAATCTTACCTCTCCTTATTTATTTTAAAGTACAGCCCACCCTGCAGAATGTGCTATCTAATGATTTATATTTACTCAATTGATCAATTCCAGGAACACACACAAATTAATTCCAAATATTTTATGTTCACTTTGGAATAAAAAGTTAAAATTGAATTCTAATATAATAAAGCTAACCCCAGTTGTAGTGTCTCAACCGATAAGTGGTATGAGTATGAACATCATGAAAAACAGTAATACTGCAATAGCAGAGGCTATATTGTGTATCTAGCCCTATTGAAAGAAAAGACATAATGCATACAATGCAGTGTCCCTTATGTGCTGTGTGCTTGTCTTTTTCTAGTTAAGGACAGGTAGACCAATAGCATTGTTCTGATGTAGGTGCAATATATTTTATGACACAGACTGCAGTTCACTGAAATGGAGTTCTCTACTTTATAAAGGACAAATCATTTTAAATGCAGCAATCTGCATCCATAAATTTAATTTAGGATTTTCTCCATTTGTTGGACTTTTAATCTGACTGTACAGTAGGTATGTACTGAAAATCTATGTTGTAACAAGCGAAGGCGTAATGTGGTGTTAAGACAGGGTTATACCACTAGATGGCGGTATGGGAACAGTCCAAAGGCCCAGAGAGAGACCTACAAATTAAGTTTTGCATATTCACAATCTTATTAGAGAAATAGGCTAAAGAGGTTAACCGAACAAACATGATAAATTCAGGTTAGGCTAGGCCAAGTTCATTTATGTGGCAAGACAGTGCTGAAAACTGAGGTTCTATCTTGTGACAACAACAACCACAACAATGATAATAAGAAAAATATCAAAGCAACTGCTGCTCTCTCAGTACTGCTGGTTTCACATGTTTGAGATAAACTGTATCCCTGGCCAAATAGGATCAACTGGTAGACAAGGTTAAATTGCAGACTGTTAGAGGAACAGAAATGCAAGGGTTGGTAAGGTTAAAGTTATGTGGGTTGGTTCAGCCTCAGTCCACTTCCAAACTTCCTCACTCTAAATAGGGGGTCTATGTGCGTAGGTCATCCACACAAGGCTACCAGGTTGGGAATATCTGCTATAGACAGTATACTTGAATAAGTGTGTATGCTCTATAAAGAGATGTTTACTAATGTATATTTTTTGGTTCTTTAAATCTGCTGGCTGCCAAAGGTTGTGAAATAAATTTTCTATAAATAACGTACACTATTCACCAATATTCTAAATAAACCCTTACTCTATACTGTATATTGACAAACCAAGCTTGATTTTCTGATGGGTGTCTCTGTGTTTAGTTTCGGGATGTTTTAAATGAATCTACTGAGAGAAATATTAAGCTGGCATAACTTGGCGTTTTGAAATTTCTCTGCCTGAAGGTGTCATACAATCCTCACTGCTGTGGGAGTACTGATGCTCCTGGTACCCTGAGACTGTCTGTGAAAGTCTCTTCCTCCCAACTTTATAGCACTGAAGAGAGGAGTTCAGTAGTCCTTGATGGTAGGTACTCAATTCATTGGAGATTTTCTGTGGCTGCTGCTGGAACTGGGGTAGGAGTCACTCATCAGTCTGTACTCGGTGAATCCCTGTTTAGCTCCAAAGTTGTCTGGTTAGCTCAGTTGGTTAGCGTGTGGTGCTAATAAGTTTTTAGGTTTCTATTCCTGTACGCCCCAAGTTTTTGGGTCGTGCTATGGCTCTGTGGCTAAGGATCTATGCTTGTGGCTGGAAGGATGCTGGTTTGCATCCTGTGGCTGGCAGAGGAATCCTACTCTATTGGGCCCCTGAGCAAGGCCCTTAACCCCAACTGCTCCAGGGGTGCCGTATAAATGGCTGACCCTGCACTCTGACCCTAAGCCTCTCTCCCTCTCTGTGTGTCTCATGTGAAGCAAGTTGGGGTAGGCAAAAAGACAAATTCCTAATACAAAAGAAATTGTATATGGCCAATAAAGTGATCTTATCTTATTATGATGGACAACTGTGCTTCAGAGACACCGGGTAGCTGGAAAAGGTTTTCAGTTCCAGTGATGCGCTGGAGCCTCACTGCTCTCCTACCGAATCTGAACAGACTTGTACTTACAGTGTGCAAAGTCATTAGGGATCATTAGGGGTGAGGTTAGGGTTTGACCTCCTCCTGACCTTTTACTTTTAAACTCTATTGAATGACAGTTCCTATGTAAGACTCTCTTACAGCTCAGAATTTGGCTTGCAGGTCCTACAGCAGCCAGGAGGATGACAGTCCTGCACTGGCAATGTCCTGGAGCTCTTCCCTGGAGTCAGTGGGCTCTTCCCTTTTTGGAAGTTTTGTTTCTGGATCTTTTCAGAACCTGGGTGCAGGGGGCCAGAGATCAGATTCTTTACTCCTTGGAGTCTACAATGGAAATCACGAAGCTTCTACTGTAGCCTTTTCAGTTGACCTCTGTATCTTTTCTTTCTCTTACACTGCTCTTTTAGGCCAGCTAGCTGTTGATAATGTAAATCTGAGTATGGGGAGGGTTGCTGTCCTGTGTTGGGCCAGGTGGACCAGGACTGGGAGCTGAGGTTTACAGTTGTTGTGTTGTGATTTAATATTCTAGTTGTGTATGTTCTGTGATCCTGTTGTTAAACAATACAAAACTGTTCACAGTCAGAAATTAGCTATCTAGAGAGCTGTAAAACTCCTACAGTATAAGCTTCATCCTAAGCCCATGAGAGTGTGCAGTCAGACTGTGGCAAAGCCAGGAGTCAGATGGCTGGCCTTGTGCAGTCTAATTCAATTTCTGTATGCAATTGGTGTAATTGTATGGTCCCTGTCTAATGCCACTGGAACAGATCTGTGGCGAGTCCTTTGTGTCCAGGCACTTTCCTCCATGGATAAGAATGTCTGCCTCAGTGACTGAGTGATTAAGGAAGACAGAGGTGTGAATACTATCCCTAACCCTGATATCATTGTCAACAGTCTCCTCATTGCCCGACACTATCCCTGGCCAGCTGTGGAGATCCCTGTGAGAGTCCACTGTGAACCACAGCTCCTCACAGACCTCCAGGAGACCCTGCATCCATGAAACACTTCACATTCACATGGGAAATTCAAACTATGTAATGCGAAATAAAATTAAGACAAACCAAGAATGAATTTGAAGCAGGTCAGAGACTTTGACTATGTTACCTCTTGTGTTCCTAGAATAAATGTACACAAACTTTCATTACTGTCAAGCCTTCAAGCCAAAGATTTGGTCTCCTGCCATGAAAATAATAGCTCCGCCTGGCTGTATGAATAAAGAACTCTGTGTGCAGTCTAAGAGATTAAGATCGTTCCTGGTGATATCCAGTTCAGGCAGAATGGCTTCAGAGAATGAGCTTTTAATGTGTACTCAAGACGTGTTGATTTGGATTCCAGTTTTTTGCAAATGAGATTTATAAAGATTACAGCAAAACAACAGAGCGGTACTCCTGATAAAACCCCTTATTGTATCCCATAAGATGCGAGGATCATTTACTAAAACAGAGCTAAAAGAACAAAATCCATCAAGTCTGGATTACAATAACCAGAAATAAGGGGATTCTAATAATGAATGGATGAATCAAAATGAAAGTCAAAATGATTCTTTCTGTAGCAGAGTGGTATTGAAGGCGAACCATAGACATGATACACAAGTTCTAATTTATTGAGGATTCGAAATGTTAAAAATGATAATAGATCCACAGCCTTTCATAGTTATTAGAGATGCTTATCAGTCATGTTTATGATTTAACAATGCCAAGTTACTTTTTCCTATCCGTGGAACAGCTCTGCTTCCTCTCCTGCCTGCACAGCAGTACACAAGGTGTGTGGGAGCTGTGCAGAGCAGCCAATGGTTCTGCATGTCTGACGTGAACAGCTCTCCCTGCCCTGCGGGGACTGAAACCCGGTTGCTCAAGGGCTCTGAGCACACACAGCGCCACTCATCAAACTGCAGACAACTCTGCCACAACAAAAGATTGCGTCCTCGGTTGCTGCAGATCTTCACACAGTCTAGATTTCACAGGGAGGTGAGGTTACGTCAGTAACTCGCTCAGTGCCGTGAGCCCTGATGCACATGGGTGAGTAGCACAGTGGGGAGATTATGCTTCCATTGTCTCCTAGACAGCAGTGAGTTCCCCCTCTTCAGCCAGGACCTGACAAATGTTTAGGGAGGACAGTCTGAGATGCCCTGTGTCTGAAATGAGGGATGCCAGGTTCAGGAGTACAGGATCTTTCATGAAGAGATTAGAGTTCTGACTGTCCACAAGTGAGCCGCAGTACCCAGCCTACTGCCACTCCCACGTTGATCCTGAAACCACCAGAACACCTGCAATGCCCCGATCGCAGAGCAGACAGAGGTCAAATAGATTACTGCCAAAGTGATTTGCTGGATTTCTGACAAATCCATGTTTTAAAAATGTCAATTTAGATTGAGAGAAAAAGTGCTACCAGTCAGTTTGCAGTACAAGCGATAAAACAAATAAAGGGGATTCTAAAAACAAATGATTTAGCGTCACTAATGTGCTTGTGTGGATATATCTACAATATATACTGTATAAAAAAACAGTTTTAACGAATTGTTACTGTACCGGCATAGATCGCCAGATGGCACTAGAACAGCACACCGGTGAATGAGAGCTACACCACCCGACAGCACTTAAAATCATCAAGATGATTTTCCATTAATACCAATGTACTGTTTCTTCTCACAATTTGAGATTATTTTTTCCAATATGTTGGAGTGTTACATTACATTGTATATTTTATCATTATTTAAAAAGGTTTCCTTGTCCAGGCGTGTCTCTGGGTTCCTGAAACACGTGAATAAAGATTTATTTTCCAGTGAAACACTTCTGAATGTTATGATCTGATTTCCTTATCTTCCTAAAGGGATCGTGTATTTTCATCTAAGACTTAGTTTTGGTTTAATTTAAAATTCGAGCTGTTCTTATTAATATGGCTGTGTCTCCAGTTATACAACTGTTCTGAACATTATAACATAATCTCTGTTCATGTCTTCTTAATTTGGCTTCACAATTTAGAACTAAATTTAATCAATGACAATTTAGGTTTGGGATTGATAATTATTCCCTCTTCTTGTGTTTTTTATTATTTACATTTTATGAGAGCCTATCCAGTTAATTAATTTCTCTGAGTCCCTCTAGCATGGAGCATCATGGATGCATGGATGCATCATAGCATCACATGGAGGCTATTTGTCTGTTTTATTTCTCTAATAACATTTTTCTCAGGACAAAGTTAATCTCTGTGGTTATAGTTCTGCACTTTTCTAGTTACTTCACACCTTGTCTTGAGCTGTGGAGATTGCTATACCTCTAGCTCATTTATTTATGTTGTTATTTAGATTATTTGAGCAGCTGTAGCTCTAATGTTCTCTTATTCTTTCTACAGATTTTATGTCTTTGGGTTTTAGTCAGGCTGTTACAGACATTCAGCCCAGATTGCTGCTAATGCCTTAGCCAAAGGGTCGAACTATGACTGAACAGGCTCAGATCGCCTCCTGTCTGTCATGTCTCTGGGATGGTGCTGAATATCTTTCCACTCAGGCTGCAGGGCAGCAGGCAGCTCATGTAGGGGAATATGTGAGCCTTATGGAGTTGACACTCCAACTGGAGGTTGCACAGGTGGTAGCTAGACAGGATTGGATTTACAGCACTGACAGCCTAACGCAGCCTAAAGCCCGGGATTCTTAGCCCAGCTTTAACCATGAGTGTACAGTGTGTGTCAGGCCCTGCACAACGTCAAGCCACCAGGCACTGCTGTGTTTTGTGCTCGATATTGTCTTGATTGCTGCTCAGCTTCACATTAGAGCTGTTCACTGCTGCATAGCAAGGCTCAGTATCTGTGTGGTATTTCAGTCTGCAGGGCATTCCTCCCCTTTGGGAATACAGGTCTCTCCTCAAAAGATACCTGTTAGAAAGAATTTCACTTTATATTCTTAGGCTGAAAACTCAGAGACACATCTCAATAGGAAACACCCCAAAACACTCATTTTACAACAGTCATGGCGAGACAAAGAATAATGAGCATTTTATAAACAGTGATAAAATGACAAAATATTTAAATGCAGGTGGTGTGATTTAGTGGCAAATATATTAATACACAGAGCTGTACAGGAGAGAGTTAAAGCAGGAGATCTTTTTTGTAGAATGGACAATTGATGTAGTGTAAGTACATTTCTGTTAAAAGCTTATGCTAGAACATAAGTAAGGATACAAAAAAGAGGGGGCCGTTTAGAGGCCATCTAGCCAGTTCCATAGTAAGTAGTTAATTGATTCAACTGTGTCATCCATGCTGTCCCATCAATGTGACTTCAATAGCAAGGTTGAATAGGTTGTTCCATACCCCCTCAACCCTTTGTGTAAAGGAACTTCTGCTGTTCTTTGTTCATTGTTCTTTCCGAAGAAATCTGCTGGGCTTATTTGGTCAGTGTCCTTGAAGGTTTTTAATACTTGTATCAGATCCCCTCATTATCATCTCCGTTCAAAGCTAAAGAGATTCAGTCCCTTCAGCCTTTGAGTGTAGGACAGGGGTGTCAGACTCAGTTCCTGGAGGAATTCTGTTTTTTGCTCTTCTGCTGGCCTTGCCGTGTGTCTTAAGAGTGCCCCAAGGCCAGCGCTGAACTCTTCACATGGCTTTGTGCCCACGTTGCCATTTTACATCCTACAACCATCCCCGCAAGAGTCAGCTACATCCATTCATGACTTTTCCTGCCTCTTCCTGGTATTCCCATTCTGCGTGTCTCTGCTATGTGGCATCACTCCCCTCCTCTTGTAAAGTGAAAGGACATCAGGAGCCCAGAATCTGTGAGAGAGACTGGCACCTTATGTAGGACCTCCTGGGTTCTCAGAGAGGGACTACAGGGGTGGAAATAGACAGCAAGTATGAAAATGGCTTTGTCTGAGCCCCTTCTCGTGATGTTTGTGATTTCTGGCAGGGTAATTAATAAACTCACGTCTGCTCTTCCAATTCTACCTGGGCTCCAGCCTGCTACAGGGCCATGTGAGTGAAGAGTGACACTGCCCCTCAGTGCTCGTCCACATCAAAGAGATGCAACAGGAGCAAATGTATTCATCAAAGCAGGCTCTTATTTTATCATTTTTCTTTAAGCATGCATGGAGTGAATCTCAAATTATGTGGCACAAGGTAATTACTGTTTTGAAGTAGTGCCCTTATCTGAAGAAACAGGTTTTTGGAAAACTGCAACATTTCTGTGCTTTAGACTGCTTCGTGGTCTGGAACTGCATTTCCAGTCTTTTCTTTCCTCCTTGGTCTCTGTTCAAAGTATCTGAAAAGAAGACGAGCCTCGCAGCTAGTCTTATGAACTGGAGCATGACACAGGAACATCACAGCAGCACATTTGTAAAAATAGGATCAGAACGAGAGGGAAAAAAATGCATTTATCTCAGACGGTTTTTAGAGGTGCATAGAAAAAAAAAACTTCTGTTCTTTTTTTTATTTGTGAATGAGGGTTTGTCAGTTCTGCTGTATCTCTGCCAGAGGCAATTCCTGCCCAATGAATAGGGCCAGAGTATTCCTTGCTTACTGTAACATGACAGCTTCAATTCACAGCTTGAAATGGTTTTGGAAGGGGTTCAGCTTCTCTTTGTTGATGTGTGCAGTTGAGTGGGTCTCCTTTTTTTAAATACTCTTCTACATCTTCAGAAATACTGTATGCCTGCTGGCTTTAATATATCTCTGCTTCAAATAGTCAGAGAGGCAAAGGGGCAGTCAGGACTCGAATAATGAAAACCATTCCAAGGAAACCACTAAAATCTCATGGAATTCTATCACTAATCCATACAGAAGAAGTTTAAAATCATGATTTTGTCTGCCCCATCCCTTCACATTTGAGCCACTGACTGTATTTTCAGGATGAGAAGGAAAAAATCCTGAATTCAGAATAATAACCCCTTAATCATTTACCAAAGAATACAGGCCAGCAGTAATGCCTCAACAATTAATGAATTACTTCATGTAAGGTAACCCTATAACCCACAAGGCCATTGGTTGTTAGTAGTTAATTGATCCAGGAATGGCTTCTTGGTGTTTCTTGAGAGAAGCCAGAGTATCGGCTCTGCGTGGCTCTGCAGCTTGCTCCACACTCCCACAGCTCTTTGGGTCTTTGGTTTTAAATGCACTCCTGCATAGTTTCCACTTTTGTCCTCTGGTTCATGTTTCACTGTTCATTTAAAAGAAATCCAGTGGGTGGAGTATGTCAGGGTCTTTAAGGATTCTGAATACTTGGATCAAGGTGGAACAAGACTGTAGAGCAGTTTTCATAGATTCAGTCTGGCTGTTAGGATTCGTTGAGCACTCAGCAGGAATAATAAGTTCTTTCACTAACATTTCTTACACTCTTACAATTTCCAGGTAGTCATACAATGTTTAGAAGTGGATAGACACTGTATTGTATGAATTAGATTCCCCCAGTTACCTACTGCAGGTAAACGTCAGTAGGAACTTCAGCAAAAGGTTCAATTGTAGAAGAGTAGCTACCGGTTCTCACTGTCCAAGAGGAATTGTTCTCAATTGGTGTATTTAGCTTGTAAAGGTTTATTAGTAGCATAGTCTTTTTTTTAAAGAAACAAATGAAGCAGACAGGGTGATGAAAATAGAGCGCTGAAAACAGTCAGACCTGGTCATCGTGTATTCTGACATGACAGCACTTGACAGAACCCATCGAGCCAATTTTGCTGATGCTCACTGAGGCTCCAGCTGTCAAGTAGAGTGCATTAATCCACTACAACACTACCACCTCCTGAACATCCCTGAGTCCTGAACTTAAAGGAGAGCTTTTTGCAATGGATTTGAAAGATGTTTTTGTGGGTATTGAGAGGTTTGGATTGAAAATGGCATTTTTAATGGTGTTAGGCTACATGTTCTACGATGGAAAATCTGCCACCTTTTTGATAGCGCAAATGTCTACTGTAAGGGTTGTGAATATATTTATTTTAATAAAAGGTACTCCGCACTCATCTTTCAGCACTTCATGCGTATCAGAGTCCCTGTATAGAAATGTGCATTATTGTGGTCAATTGCACTTTATATCTGAGACAAATTGCTGATAAAAGAAAGTTGCATAGTGTCATATCATCATGCATATTTTGGATCATGCAAGGCATGAATTGGGCAGTTAAAGAAACTTATTGAAACAGGGTTGATCAACAGGGGCTATGAAAGTCAATGTGTATCACTGTGAGTGACAATAATATGATCCAGCTGACCGTGACTGGTGAATGAGCAACACAGCACTGACATAGGCCAGCTGACCATGACTGGTGAATGAGCAACAGTGCAGTGACATAGTCCAGCTGACCGTGACTGGTGAATGAGCAACAGTGCAGTGACATAGTCCAGCTGACCGTGACTGGTGAATGAGCAACAGTGCAGTGACGTAGTCCAGCTGACCGTGACTGGTGAATGAGCAACAGTGCAGTGATGTAGTCTAGCTGACCGTGGCTGGTGAATGAGCAACACAGCACTGACATAGGCCAGCTGACCATGACTGGTGAATGAGCAACAGTGCAGTGACATAGTCCAGCTGACCGTGACTGGTGAATGAGCAACAGTGCAGTGACGTAGTCCAGCTGACCGTGACTGGTGAATGAGCAACACAGCACTGACATAGGCCAGCTGACCATGACTGGTGAATGAGCAACAGTGCAGTGACGTAGGCCAGCTGACCGTGACTGGTGAATGACCAACAGTGCAGTGACATAGGCCAGCTGACCGTGACTGGTGAATGACCAACAGTGCAGTGATGTAGTCCAGCTGACCGTGACTGGTGAATGAGCAACAGTGCAGTGATGTAGTCCAGCTGACCGTGACTGGTGAATGAGCAACAGTGCAGTGACATAGTCCAGCTGACCGTGACTGGTGAATGAGCAACAGTGCAGTGACGTAGTCCAGCTGACCGTGACTGGTGAATGAACAACAGTGCAGTGACGTAGTCCAGCTGACCGTGACTGGTGAATGAGCAACAGTGCAGTGACGTAGTCCAGCTGACCGTGGCTGGTGAATGAGCAACAGTGCAGTGACGTAGTCCAGCTGACCGTGACTGGTGAATGAGCAACAGTGCAGTGATGTAGTCCAGCTGACCGTGGCTGGTGAATGAGCAACAGTGCAGTGACGTAGTCCAGCTGACCGTGGCTGGTGAATGAGCAACAGTGCAGTGACATAGTCCAGCTGACCGTGACTGGTGAATGAGCAACAGTGCAGTGACATAGTCCAGCTGACCGTGACTGGTGAATGAGCAACAGTGCAGTGACGTAGTCCAGCTGACCGTGGCTGGTGAATGAGCAACAGTGCAGTGACGTAGTCCAGCTGACCGTGACTGGTGAATGAGCAACAGTGCAGTGATGTAGTCCAGCTGACCGTGGCTGGTGAATGAGCAACAGTGCAGTGACGTAGTCCAGCTGACCGTGGCTGGTGAATGAGCAACAGTGCAGTGACATAGTCCAGCTGACCGTGACTGGTGAATGAGCAACAGTGCAGTGACATAGTCCAGCTGACCGTGACTGGTGAATGAGCAACAGTGCAGCGAGATAGTTCAGCTGATAGCTGACACTTTCTGGGTTCTTGCAAACTTTTGATGCTGTCAGTGATGGATCCTCATCTCCTTTAATTTTTGTTGCGGCTCCAATGGTGGAGGCATCGGAGGTGTCTACCTGCCATTTCTTATTCTCCTGTGAGCGGTCACGAGGTTCATAGCTGTGAGTCAACATATAAAAATACACAAATGTCGATTCTGAATCAGGTGAGTTTATAAGTAAAATAAGAGAATGTGTTTGGCTACTAAGATTGATATTATTATTCCATCTAACCATTTTTTAACTCTTTATCCAATAGAGGGTCACAGGAGCCCGGAGCAAGCAAGCAACAGACTTAAGGCAGGGTATACACTGGATGGAATTCGTGTCCTTTGCAGTGCTGTTATTATTGTTGTTATTGTTGCAGTGGAGCAGAGAATATCCAGTCATCAATGTGCTTTAGATGTGATTGCAGGTGCCCGTGAGCTGTAAGAATCACATTCGTGTTGAAGGGCTGTATCCACTTCTCAGTGCCATAATCCTCTCATACTGAATAGGAAGTTGTTGTCAACAGAGTATTCTGAAAAACAAACACTTGATGACAAGCCAGGAATTGAATTTTTCCCTCAGAGGAAAACAATCGAGCACTTCTCCTCAGATGAAATGAAATAGGCTCTAACCATCATTCATCACCATCAGACTTCCAGTTCATTTTTCTGATTGAATACAATAGTAGGCTGCTATTGTCAAGGTATCTGCTTTTATTATGTCATTTGCTGTGCAGCTGTATTGAAAACTGCTTCCAAAAATCACACAATACTTGAAATATGTTGTTTTCAAGGCCAGTATGTATGAGACGGGTTTTGTCAAGCTGGAGTTTAAAAGCTCTGACTCTAAGATTGGATCCCTTTTTAGGTCTTGTCCCTGTGGTCCACTGTAGATACCAGGGGTTTCAGAAGGCCTCAGGCGTTTTGCTTGAGCTCTTCGGGCTGCCCTGAAGCTAAACCGCAGAGCAGGCAGTGTTAAAACAAATCTCACACCACAGCACCTACATGGTCAGAAACAGCCAGGGTTTGACCTGTTTGAAGATATTCTCTCTGCTGCTTGACTGACAGCTAGTTGTCAATTTTGAAAGGTCAACCTGTTAACATTTCAAGAGATATAGGACTGGAATCCCAAATGCAGTGAATTGATATTGTACCGTTTTAACCTCCCACAAGGCAAGGTGACATTTGTCTTGGTCAACAGCAAGCCTCTGTGCTTTCTTTTGATTTACTTCTGAACTTAAGTGTAGGATCAACCTTTTAGGTGACGTTAGAAAGAGAACTGGTTCAATTGAAATTCCATCTGTGGCTAATGGAAATATGCACTTATTCTTTTCACCTGTGAACATACTCCTGGCTCTTCTGTGTACAAGCTTGCAGCGCACATAGGATAAAACTGCCTCCAGAACCTGAAATTTAAAAGCCAATAGCTGTACCTAAGAAAATTAGAGATCACTTAGTTATCTATTTTAAAAACTATCTTTTAAACAAAATAAGAATGTCCATACTGATACAATAAAGTTTCAGCAGGCTGGTTCAAGTTCAGGTAGAACATCAGTGATTGGGGTCTAGTCCTCTTTATACGTTAACAAACTAAACTGCACTGACACTCATCTGTGGGCCAGGGTGTGAAGAGAACACAGGAAGCACTCTGAGCTGCAAGTCACAAAACATAGACAACACGCAGGAGGATTTACATCTTACAAGGACAGACAAAACCTCCAGGGTAGCATCTCAGATGGGTCCCACCAACTGAGGTTTGCATACAGGCTACAAAAAGATTAACTGTAAATTAAGATGGGAAATACTAAAATCCATGAAACTATTGATGAAAAAGAAATAGGTATCTGTTAACATAGCATTTTGTGGGCAAGAATAAAAATGTTAAGGCAAACGAATAAAAAAGGCAAAAAAAATGCTAACAACATGTTAGGATATTCGATGCTTTGCCAAAGTACTCGGCCCCTTCCAACAATGTCCCTTGTGCTGGAATGCAATTCGCATTTTTTTCAAGTGAATAAACAAACTTGAATGTTTTAAAGTAACACATTTATGGTTGAAATAAGTTAAAAGTCAGTAAAAACTGCAAAGAAAAATCATAATTAAAATGATGAAAAGATATTGATAAGGTCAGTCGAAAACTATTTTCGTCTTTTTCAAAACGGGAAGACTAGGGTCACCATTTGTTTTATTATGGATAGATAGTCCTGCCATGTACACTGTGGACATGTTGTTAAACAAAACAAAAATCACAAAAATAAGAATCAAGGGTTAAACACAAACCTGAGGTCACAAATGGAAACTATGGGGAGGTTTACTTAAAACTGAAGACAGGAGGAATATCTTTGCACAGTGGTTTGTGTGAGTCTGGAATGAGCTACCCAGCCAGGCTATTGAAGGTGACATTTTGGCTTCTTTCGAGTACTGGTGGGATGTTAAAGCCTTCTCAGAATGTTAAATGCTGCAATTGTAGTAGAAGGGCTTTAAGTCACAATTACTGTGGGGTTCATGCAAGTGTACGTAATAAAAAAATCAGGTATGACTTTCAGCCCTCATGTAGTTTTTAATGTAGCAAAAGGAGAGCCAAAGAAAGATTGTCTACAGTCCTATCAGAGCTTTTTCTCTGCACCCTTAATGCTTTAGTGCTAGTTTCAGTTTGACTTAAACCTGAACCAGAGATCAATGTGTCCTCCTTTCCATCAGCCTTCATGATCCTGGTGCAAAGTTACTGCAGGCTGTGAATTAGCACATGCTATTTCTTCCAGATGTTAACACGACATGTGTCTGCTGGCAAGTGCTGGCAGAGTCAACAGCTGTTCATTTTTAATATTTTGCTGACACAGTCATAAGAAAGCTGTTCAGTATCAGAACACCTTCAGAAGGACAATAGCCTGTTCCTCCTCTCTGAATAGAACAAATGCAACATTAAGATCCAGAGACCTATAGTATGTGTACACAAAAGGAATAGCATTACCAAAGAATAATGTTTCTTTCAAGGACTTTGGCTTCATAAAAAGTGCTCCTTCTCCACACCCACTCTCTCTTCAGATGTAAACATTTCCACATGTATTTAGCATTGTACTGTATATAAGGAGTTCTGAAGGCTGTTGGCTTTAAAGACATTTGAGTGGGAGGCAGAGCAGACAACACAGGCACTGGACAAACCTCCAGCAAGGATGAGTCCACAGGTAAAAAGCCCACTGCAGGTGAAGAAAAAAGTGTGGAATGTGCCACTGTTGTAATTCAGGCCTCCTGTTGGACTGTTGGGGCTACAGGAATTGGGTGGTTCCCCATCCCAGCACATATCTGACAGCTGTCCAATAAAAACTCACAGTTGTAACAAGGGATAATAGCTCAAGAGCGTCCCTCTCAGATTTCTGGCAGTGCGGGCAGGGAGGTAGGTTCTCCACATCACTGAGGATCCCATCCCAAAAGCAGGCTAGTGTATCTACTAGAATGTCTCTGGGGATGACAAGAAATGCTCAGACACATACTGTAGAAGGGCTTCTGCACAGCAGTGACAACACACACCTCAACGGAATCGGGCTTTTAACATACCCACACGGCTGCTAACAGGTAAATGCAGTTTAACACTTTATCATATCTAAGAGTTTGAAGGAGCAATCTGTTATCATAACCTTTGTGTCTCACAAAGCCGAGTTTCTTTGCATGCACTCCTTTCCGCTGGAGGTGCTAGAAAGAGGCATTTTGATGTAAGTTAAAGTGTGGTTAAGTGGTTATGTGGTTAAAGTAGAGTGTGTTAAAACAAGGTTCCTTTTTCAACTGCAGCTGTACCAGAGCAAGGTACCAATTGAGCAGTTTCTGGACTGGGCACATCTGTACACATCTGTACTCTATCCTTCAGATAAGACATGAAACAAAAGACTATTAGAACACAAGAAAGGTTACAAACACGAGACCATTCTACCGCTGAATTTTGCCCATTACACGGGTTATCTGTGTAATGGGCCAGGAAAGTATCTGTTTAGCATTGACTCAAAGGGTTACTTATACTGTAATAACTGTCTTTGTATAAAATTGAAAAAAAAAGTTTTTTTGCTAAATTCTATATCCTTCAGACTCTTTATTTATGCTATTCTGTGCTATTATTGTCTATTTGCACAATGACTCAGAATCATCAAATAAATTAATTTGATGCTTCATACTTGGGTGCAAACAAATTTAAAACAGTTTATCTGGAATTCCTTTTCAAATTACTCCAAGACTGAGCAATTAAGCAATCAATTGTTTATAGTTAATAGTACAGCTGTCAGGTCTTGAATGTTTGAGAGTTAAATTCATGTTTCATAGTGCCCAGATATATATCTAGCACTATTCTCTAGGAAGCTATTTTGTTTTGTTTCCTCCTTTTGAATTGCAGATCCTGAACTCTAACTTCTAACTCTGACTCTTTGGTTCAGGTTAGAAGCAAAAACAGTACTGCAGCAATAAGCAATCAGTAGGCTCTTATAAAGAATGAGAACTAATGCCAAGATTTTTGTTAATTTTGAAATCCTCCTTCAGGCTCTCAGAAAGATGCTTTAAGCATGCCTCATTTTGAGGTAAGAGTGAATTAAAGATTC
Organism: Atractosteus spatula; assembly: GCF_055471065.1. NCBI lineage: Eukaryota > Metazoa > Chordata > Actinopteri > Semionotiformes > Lepisosteidae > Atractosteus > Atractosteus spatula. The sequence goes on from NC_142706.1 coordinate 50,421,906, forward strand.
TTGGAAGTAAGTCAGGTGAGGCCGGGTTCGGAGCCTTCCTAGCAGCTGAAGCTCAATGGGACTCAAATAAGGTTGCCAGGTTTGGGTTGAGTCAGTTATATTTCACATTTTTAAACTTTTGATCAGACTTATAAGTATATTAATAATTATAATGCAAGTTTTCAAGTGTCTTAAAATGCAACTGTTAAACCTATGCCTGTAAAATCCTGTCTAAGGACAGATGTCCTATTTCCAATAGATTCCTCATATTGTTTATGATAAGAAATGCTATATTATTCTTAGAAATCAGCATGTGCTATAGAACTCTCTATGAGCAGAGCTGTGCATCAAAGGCCTGTGGTAGCATTAACATCAGTGAGTCATTGCAGGAAAGACCCATGTCTGCAGCTGTGATCTCTGAGGCACAAATCTGCTTCCTGACTTCCTTACTGATGGAGATTGTAAACAGGAGGTCAGGAGGAGGTCAGACTTTAATCTTGCTAAATGTCACTCTCCTATGTCTAAATATCTCGCCTCCTAAGCCCCTCTTGCTCCACCTTCGCAGCGGCTCCCTGGCTCATTCCTCTTGATGAGGGTGGGAGGGGGACTCCTGTCAGCCTCATCCTCAAGGGCAGACGGCCTCCCCACTCTCTCCCTGTTTTTAAATGTCGAGATCGTAACTGGGGATCACTGCCTGCCGCCCTGGTCATTTTGTGAATGGGAATTTTCAAAAAGAGTCAAAGGGCCTCGGAAAACTGACAAGAAAATCCAATTAGGATTAAAAAATAAATAACAAGCTGGGGATGTTGCTTAAGCCTTTTTCAGTGGGCTGACAGGCCACTAAGCCTTATCGACAGCAGCTGCGCGGATAGCGGAGAGTGAGAGTAATTGGCTGGTGTGTGGGCAGATGACAGGGTGAGGGAGAAGGTGTGCGCGCTGTCCCACTCTCCCCTGCCACAAGTTACCTTTAATGCAGATTGATTGCAGACATAACTTAAGTTCTCACAGCCTGTCATCTGTGCTTGTCCGCGACTGTAACGGCAAGAATCCAGAGTGCAGATCGAATTGCTTAGCGTTCCAATCACAGCAGATTCATCTCTGTTCATCCTCTTTGTAGAGAGAGAAACAAAACCTGTGTTAAGAAATGCCAGTCAGGCTTCCCCTTGACTTCTGTTATGTTTTCTAAGGATCCTTTTCAGCTGGTTAGTCCATTCTTCCAGTTTGTACAATGTGTGATGCCTTTTATAGAATGTGCAGAGCACAATACTAACAAAATGACTCTATATCAACACTATTGAGCTATTAATAACATTTGAAATTGCTGATTAGCTTTTTAATTTTGTATTTTGTCATCACAACCAATGTAAATATCATTGTACCAAGCAGAGCAATTAATCCCTGAATCACTTGTCACCTAACGTCTCCACAGCCCTTCCCTCAAATCCTACTCCCCCCATAGCTATTGTCCTTAACCTGTGTCTAGTTACTTTATTATTAGTTTATTCTGGAATATCCAATTGATGTTCAACTCTTCTTTACCGCTGCCAACAATAAAACAGTATCTGGAATCTCATTTCAATTGTGAACTTGTACAATCTGGCCTCCACCTGACCTGCTGGGCAGTGGGGCTGTTGGTGAAGAATGGCCACTGTGTGTCTCCCAGGTGGAACAGCTGGTGTAGAATGTCCTCTGTGCTTCTCTGAGGTAGGATAGCTGGTGCAGAAATGCTTCTGTGCTTCTCTGAGAAGGGATAGCTGGTGCAGAAAGGTCACTGTGTTTCTCTGAGGTGGGGTAGCTGGTGCAGAAATGCCTCTGTGCTTCTCTGAAGTGGGATAGCTGGTGCAGAAAGGCTGCTGTGTGTCCCATATAAGAACCATTTCAGAATCCTTTAAGATGAAACTTGTTCTCTAAATGAGAATTTTATTCAAATTATACACTTGTCAGATTCATCCTACTTAGACCCACTAGGCCCTGACTTGCATCTCTGTTTCACTCTGTTACACTTTCCTAGGCATCTCTTCTGCATGGGGAGAGAATGCCCTGGCCAACTCAAGCACATCTGACCATGGCAGTTCTTCATCAAGTTCTCTGAGCCAACATCCTGGGAAACTTGTTCACAGTCAATTCAGAACTTTTGGAAAATGCTGATCATAGTCAGTTAACAACATCTGGGGACTCCTGATCACTATTAGTTGTCACCTGAGGACCACTTATCACAACCAGTTATCAATATCTAGGGACTCCTAATCACAATCACTTCACAACATCTGGAGACTCCTGAACACAGTCAGTGATCAACATAACTAAGACTCCGATAATGTGTAATCTACACTATAGGGCTCAATCTGTGCTCCACAAGAACACTTCTAGTGCTGTGATCACAGTTCTCCAATGATTGGGTATTAAAACAAATGCAGAAAGCAACATTGTGAATTTGTAAGATGCTTAAGATGCGTGATTGTGAGAAAGAGCAGGCCCAGTTCTCCTGTGCAGTATTTACCGTATAATAGACCAGTGTGCACACTGGCTGCACATTGACAAGATCTTGAGGACAGGTTCAGCTGGCAGAACTGTGGTAAAGAACACTAGTCTGTCTGCCGGGCCTTGGTGCAGAACCAGAAAGAGGATTACAGAAGAATGAAAGTGACAGTTAATTTTACTTGCCTGGCATTTTAAACTTTTTAAATGAAGCTGAACTGGTGTATTATATAAATATATGCATATTTTTTTCAAATATTTTTACATTTTTGCTTCAGTTGAGATCATTAGCTTGCAAAACTTTAAAATGACATGAAGAGTTCACCTAAGGTGTTTTAATTTACATATTAAAATATGCCTTTATTCAGACTATTCAGACTTTTTAACTGTGCTATGACCTCTGGCACTCCTTAAGAAAACCTCTTAATGTCCTTTTACCAGCCCCTGTTGGAATAGGGATAAACACTTGGACAGTAACACTCTTTCAAGGACAGTGGCAGTTATGTCTCTCCTACCACTTTAAATCACAAACATATAGGAAATAGAAGTTTAGAGTCTCTCGTTCTCAAGTCACAGTGTAGCGAGTCAAATAAATGTTTCTTTCAATCAGTCCTTATCATAAAAAAACGAACATGAATTATCCAAAGGTTGAAATTTTCATTTTCCATTACCAATTCTGAGAGCCACTTGTCCAAGCAGACACATTGTGATCCTGCTGATCAGGAAACAGGCTCTGGATTTCTACATTCTGGATTGTGCCTATCACCATGGTAACAGTAATTAGAGTCCATCTCCCTGTATTACAGATGAAATCTGTGATCACTCTCAGTTAGTTGAAATTAAGTGATCTTCAAGATATAGTGGCCAGCAATTAATGATTATGGAAAGGTACTACATGACTACATCAAGTGTACGTTAAGAGTTCTTCAGAAGAGCTGTTCTATAATTTGATGGAACCTGCTTATACAGTGCTAAGAAAAAAATTATAAATCCCCAAAATTTCAGTTTTTACCATGATAGCCTTGTTGAATCAAAACCAATCTTGTAAAACTCTGTAAAAATCAAAGTTTATATTAACCATTTTAATGTCTCTTGAAACAAAATGACATATGAATTAAACAGTGAATAATTAAATTTCAGGGGATGTGAAAAAGTAAATTAACCCCTAATCTCATTCGCTCAATTACAGAAATAATTAGAACTGGGTATCTGAATATTTAGGTACGGTAGATCTATGTGCCTCAGTTTGGAAGGCCCCACCATATACTGTATGAAGATCAGAAATATTGTGTGTTTGGTCTTCACCATACCGGTGTATAGAAACAAGTCATGCCAAAATCTAAGGAAATCTATTAGGACCTCAGAAAAAGAGTTATTAATGCTCATCTCTCTGGAAAGGATTATTAAACCATTTCAAATATCTGGGAGTCCAACAATCCACTATCAGACAATCTAGAAATGGAGAAGGTTCAGACCACAGTCATTCAGGAGCAGTCATTCTACCAAAATCTCTCCAAGAACAAACTGGAAAATCAATAACGATGTTACAAAGAATAACATTCAAGGAACTGCAGGCCACTCCCACCATGGCTGATGTGACAGTTCATGACTCAACTATCAGAAAATGACTGAACAAGAATGGTGTTCATGGTAGGATAACAAGGAGAAAACTACTGTTCTCCAATAAAACATCGCTGCCCATCTGAAATTCACTAAAGATCACATAGATGATCTGCAAAAGCCTATGGAACAATGTTCTCTGGATGGACCAGTCAAAGCTAGAACTCATTGTCCTCAATGAGAAACATGTTTTCTGGAAACCAAACACTTTTTGAACAGAAGAACCTCATTCCAACTGTAAAACATGATGATAGGAGTGTGATGGTTGGGGCTGTTTTACTTCCTCAGGACCTGGATGGCTTGTCGTCATTGACACAACCATGAATTTTGCATAGTCTCAGAAAATTCTGGAGGAAAATGTCAGACCATCCATCTGTGAAGTTGAACTGACAGGGGGTTTTGCAAATAAAACGATGAATCAATTGTTTTCTAATATAGTGCCTTTCACTCCAGAGAATTCTTAATGCACTTTACATAAATTATACAGATAAAAAGTACAGTAAACAGAAAAATGAGGAAAATAATAATACAAAAAATGTGTATAAATGTTATTTAATTAAAGTATTAGAGTATTCCAAGGGCAAGAGGCTACCTTTGAAAAGCGTTGGGCCATTAACGTACAAAATACAGTATGAAGTCCTTGGAATGCTTAGGAGCTGAGAACCAGCGGAATGAATTGAGCAAATGGGTACTCATGGGGCTAGTAACTCTTGAAGGTACAGTACATACTGTAGTAGATATACAGTGCCTGGTAGGTCAGCAAGAGAATTTTGAAGTCTGTACCGGAAGAGACTGGTAGCCAGTGCAGGTTTTATAGCAAGACAATGATCCTAAACATGCAAGCAGATCTACAAAAAAAATGGCTGCAGAAGACAGAATTCAGTGTTCTACCATGGCCTAGACAAAGTCCATTTGTCTAAGACAAAGTTCAAACCCATTAAAATGTTATGGCAGGACCTGAAGTGAACTGTCTATGCAAGGCAGCAATCAAATGTCAGTGGAGTTCTGTAGGGAGGAATGAGCCAAAACTCCTCAAAGCTGATGTGAGAGACTGATCAGCAATCAGTTGCACTCCTTGCTGTTCAAGGGGGAGCCACCAGTCACTGAATCTTAAGGTTCACATGCACACACAAACGCACTGTATGTAATGTACACATGCGTATACAGTATATATATACAGTACATATGTTATGCTTCACCAGTAAATTATATATGTAGTGATACTTTGAGTGGCAGAGATGCCTTAGAGGTACCGAAAGAGCTGAGGAAAGAGTATAGCTAAATTGCTCTGTAAAAATGACTACCCACCTCAAGAGATTTCACAATCCATCAGATTTCATGAGTGACTATAGTATTTAATCATCAATTCTTAATTGAAACAGTTCTGTTTTCTGTTTTCACAACTGGACTTGTTTGTTTAAGTGAGTCTGGGATCATTTGAAATGCAAATACCAACAGCCTGTAGCTCTCTAGGACCACTGCTGGCTATTCCTTATTGAATGATCAAAGCGCACATGGTCCAAGTATTTAAAAATTGATGATGTATGAGTGATCAACAAAACCTGCTAGATTGCAGCTCTCCAGCGTGTCACTGGACACTTCTGGTGTAAGAATCTAGTTTCCTAAGAGCACAAAGTGTAAAACAGAAGCCAAAAAAGCCTTGACTTAACTTCATCTTACAATTCATTAATATGAGTTCTGAAAGGCAAGTCACTATCCAAGCAGAAGTCTAGATAATCATGAGCTGTTACTTAAAGTAGAAAGGTGTTTGTTATTAAGACAGCTTTTCAAATGATTATTTTTGTACTGATTAACATAAATGTAAGGTTAACAGTTCTGTGGACAATGCAGTTTGCATAAAGCCTGCTAAACTCTACTGAAACTAAGTTGTAAGGCAGTCATCTGAGATGATAAGGAGGGTCTAAGTGAATAGATCATGAAAGGGAGCTGGATGCTACCGAAACCACGGTTTGATCTTTTTTTTTAAGAGATATTGAAGAAGTGGTTAGTGAAATGGATTTTAGAGGAGCAACAAGTTTTATTGGAAATAGATTAATTCTATCATGATCAGAGGACTTATTACTGCTGGTTTACAAATCTGACAGGTTTCCAGATATGATAATGGACTGACTCGTAAAATGAAGGTTTGATTACCAATGAGTTCTTGGTAATTATCAAACACACAACCAGCAATAATCAGATGTTCATTCAGCGAACAGTTTGTTTTGTTATCTTCACAACACTGCTCCTGTAAAACTAGAGCAATGATTACCATAAATGTATCTGAGAACCAATATTTCTAAGCATTGTTGAAGAGCTTCATAAACTAAAGGCTGTATCAGGGTGACACAGTGGTGTAGTGGTTAGCATTGCTACATCGTAGTGCTGGGTTCTGTTCCTGGAGTGCTATCGGTGTGGAGTTTCTATGTTCTTCCTGTGTTTGCATGGGATTCCTTTGGTTTTCTCCCACAGTCCAAGACATACTGGTAGTTAATTGGCTTCTGGGAAAATTTCCCCTGATGTGAGTGTGGGCATGTTTATGTCTGTGTCTGTTTGTGTCCTGTGCAGGGCTGGTGTATCCTGCCTTGCGCTCATTGCTAGTTGGGATAGGCTCCGACTCCTCCGCAAACCTGAATTGGATAGTGGTTTGAAAATGTTGGAGCTTTAATGTATCTGAAGTAATGACAGTGAGATTCTTCGGGGCTGTGAACAGTTCTCCAACCTAGACTATTTAGCTTAATTCAAGTAGACAGCTCTGGGCTAAACCTAGGGCTACTTCAATATTTCATCTCTGAACCTCACAACTGCTGCACTCATGTTGACAGTATGGCAAAAACAATCTTCAAAAAAGATTCAAACATCTTTCAATCCACAAATCAGTGATATTTCAACTCTAGGTCATGTACAAAATACGTGTTCAATGAAATATCTAAAACATCTATTTTAAGCTAACCGATAGCACATGCTTTGAACCGATGATCATGAAGGTCCTTATAAAATACAATGGATTTGAATGTATCCAAATGTGAGTATGATGTCAATCGAGGCTCACATTTTTGGTAATTTGGAGTCAATTCTAGAGGGCTCAGTTATATTCAAAAATAGGTTTAAAGAATTCAAATTGTTTTATAATATTGCAGGTTTTTACATATCCTACAATATATACTAGGGCATTAGTTAGAATATTCATTCCAGTCGGAAGAACAGTGCTGACTGTTACACCGACACCACATACAGTACCACTACCATGTACAGCAGCAAGCTGGTTCTCCTGTACGTCTCCCATCCCAGACTAACCAGGCCCAGCCTTGCTTAGTGTCTGTACTCTAGTAAGAACAGGCCTTGGAGGTGGTGGTGCTGTTTGGACCCATTTTTTGCTAAGCTGAAAATGTTCAATAAACCCGAGATCACAAGAAATAGGAGAGATAGCATTGCCAAAGGGCCAGAGATTGTCCACCAATTAAGATGGATAAACTAGGATATAACTGTGTCTCAGATACAAGTTGAGAATACCTAAGTGTGCAGCTTTAAATAAGAAGAAAAAGATGATTCATATTGAATTCTGCATTTTTTCAGTACTGCGCTGACAACAGTTGTCAGCATGATGTGGAAAAATGGGACAGTCTGTTCCAGCTCTGACAGGAGGTCTCAGCAGTCAGATTCTCTTACCCCCAGTATGAGCCGACTGGTTGAGAAAAGAGGTAAACATTCCAAAATAAACGCCAATGATTATCCCGACAAAAATTCACAACCACCTACAGTACTCCTGTGACACAAGAGTTTCATGCCGGTTATCTTGTTCACATTCGTGTCCCACTCTCTCTTCCTCTGGTCCTGGAGCAGATGAAATATTAAATGCGCGCAGTTTAAATATGGATTGCCACGGCGGTATTGCTGTGCGGCTGTAGACTCCTGTTGGAACCGGCACAGGCAGGAATGGCCCTGCGCTGGGGACGCGGCTGTTGCTCGGAGGCAAGTCTGACTGGTGTTTCTGTCTCACGCCTCCCGCTGAGCCGAAGGTCTGCTCCTCCCGCCCCGGCGTCTGGCCCCAGTGTGCCGTCTGCCGTTTGCAACATATGGTCCAGTGCTAATAAACAGGAGGAGCCGCAGCCCCGAAGTGAAGACACCGGTTTCTGCTGCGAGGTGCTCCAAGGGCAGGACCTGCAGGCGGGGCCTCAGGACAGACCTGTGAAAAACAACAGACACTATTTATCCACTGCAGCTAAGGCGGCATGCTGATGCATTGAATACAAAGGTGTCCTGTTTTAAAATAAGTCTTGCCAAGTTTCCACCTGAAAAAGATACAGAAAGCCACAGTATGTCTCATATGATAGAATGAATAAACTGCAGATATGTAGAAACATTGCCATTACTGTCCTTGCCTATTAGTATTGCCTGTGGTAGCACCTTTTGCTCTGTGCTTCATCGTTGAAGTCCCGGGGGTATAACTTAAACTATAGTGTACATCATGATAGTTAATATTATCTTTCCATTTTTCCAATTCAGGGTCATGGGAAAACCAGAGCCTATCCTGGCAAGGAACAAGGCAGGATACACCCTTGACAGGACTTCAGTCCATCACTGATAGTGAATATCAATCCTATGAAAATGTTTTCCTCTGTACCAACTTGGAAAACCTGAAGGAAAGGAAGAGACTATCATTCATTCTTACCTAATATCTCAGTTTTATTAAGAACGGGAAAACTTGATGTCAATCATCATTCTATTCAATTCTGCGTCGCCGTACCTTAATTAACATTTAATTACCGGCCTGCACAGCTTTGAAAATCGATGCTAATGGTTCAGCTGTGGATGGAAACCCAATTTAAATACCCAGAGAGAAGGAGGCCAGCCATCAAGCCCGATTTCACGGGGAGCTCATCACGCAGGTGGCAGCACTTCTGGTTTAATTTCCATGGCCGCGGTGGCTGCAGGAAGCTCTTCCTGAATACGAGATCAGGCTGCGTTTCCCTCACTCATGTGCATTGTGATTGAAAGGAAGGGACTGGGCTCTAACGACTGCTAATGCTTGGGAATAAGAGGTCTGACAGCAAGTGTATGAAACGTGGTTAATGTTTTCCGTGCTGATCCTGACGAGCTGAGGGCAGGCGAGCTTACTGATAAGGAAGGGACACTGAATATTTCTGAAATTCAGTTCATCACATCAGTGGCTGTCTAGGAAACAAATATGGAAGGGTTGGCCTCTTTGATAGTTTTTTTCATTGTGTTTTTGTCAAGATATTAAATCTAACAAAAGTGATTTTAACAGCCAGTTCTATCAATTACACTCCTCTGAATATGTGGCAACAGCTAATGTTCTGGCATGTGGGAAGATGAGTTTTTTATTCAAACAGCTGGCTCTCAGTTACCAGCTGGGGGTGCAGAGATCTTTCTGCTCTCCAGATGTAGGGCTTGCCTGGGTCCTCATGCCAAGCTGCCTTTACTCAAAGAGTGGTGGGAGTATGGAACAAACTACCCAGCCATGTTGTTGAAGCCGATACCCTGGCTTCTTTTAATTAACAGGTGGAAGAGATGCGTGCTCAATTAACTATCAACAAACAAACTAAAACTAGAACTGGAACTATAATCTTCCTAATGGAGACCTTTCTAATGTTTTTAACTCTTTCCAGGTTTTGTCGAGATTCAAGCGTTGCATGAACAATAACAGTGCAATCTGAAGTGCGTCACAAGGTCCATATTGAGTGGTGTGCTTGGTCCCAGTGTAAAAAATAAACTCTGGACTGACATCATCGGCCATCATCTACCTCATCAAAATAACAACTATCCTTTTCTGAATATTTTCATTTTCTTAAAATAATTATTACTTTTGGATAAATGGTTGGACACTGGTGTATTCAGACGGAAGGAGTATGGCTCCCAGCTACAAGAGGGCGGTGTGGGAACAGGCCAGTGGCCACCCAGGTACTGCTTCCCAGACTACACCTTTGGCTTTGACCTTGAGTGTGGTTTTGGCCTTTAGCGTCGGTGAGTGAAGGTATTATAGCAGTGGTAAAAAGCCACCCAACCAAACAAATAAATTAACTTTTATAATTTTAAAAAGGTAAACTTCCATCCTATTTCCTTTAATGTTGGAAGCATGGATCTGCCAATAACAGGTAAGAGTACTTAAATATCTTTTATGTATCAAATATCTGTAATAAGGGGTTGCTATTCTGCAGAAAAGTGAGCCTTTACTGAGGAGCTCCCTCAATCTTCTGTGTACGCTGTTTTTCTTTTCACATCACTCAATGGAATTCATCAACATGTAACAGTACATGACTGTGCCCTTTATGTACTCCTGTATTATTATGCATTGTTACTACTCTATAGTACAGTAGGTGTGCTATTCCAGTGAAAGTAGAATGTTTTCTTTATGTGATGTGTTTCTTTGTTTAATTCTTGCACACTGCCTTGGATGTAAAACTAAAATAATTAATACTGATGGCATTGCAAAGGAAAAAAAAAGTGTGGATGTAATACAATTAGAACGGATGTAATATGTTATCAAAGGCAGTTGTGGTAAATCTGACTTCTCTGTGAATGCTGAACATGCTAACTGATATTCCTCAAACTCAGACTCAATTTTCTGCACCTGCTTTTCTAAGCTCTCTCAGCATAGCTCTCTTCTACTGTAAAACACACCCTTCCATTTAAAGAAAGCCCAGGCTAGTATTTCCCATATTCCCGATGATTCACCAATCAATAGTTTCCATTAGGTAGAGTATTAACAAGATTAGTTATTGAGTCTGTCTTCTAGGCAGCCTCTAGTGCTGTTCCAATAGCACTGCCCCTCCACAAGGCAGTTCTCCAAATCTGCAATGTCATATGTTTAGTATTTTATTACCCTTAGGGGGGAGAAGGCACTGGTGGGGTATGCTGGTGGGGTTTGTTGAATTTGTCTGTTTCCAGTATTGTTCTGGTTCCTAGTCACCTTGGGAATTTCCACAGGCAGTGTGCGACAGCCATGTTTCCTATGAATATGTAGAAGGCTGAAGCCCTGATGGGACACAATTCAATTCTTGAAGGTATTGTTCTTATGAAACGGCACCTGAAACTGGATTGTGAGAGCAGAAACAGTGCTGAGAAACTGACCCTAATCTCCTCTGCAATCAAGGATGGAAGAGCACCTCACCTCAGAAAAAAAAACATTAGGGCAGTGATTCCCTTTAGTATTGCAGCAAGGTACGAACAAACTCCAATTTAAATTTCTAAAGCAATCTTGATTTCAAGCACTAAAAGGGCTCTCTCGAGGTGAACGCCACTAGCAGACATGAGGGTGTGAACATGGCCAGCTGAAACAGCCAGAGGTGTAACCTGATACTGGTACTGCACTATTTAACTCGTTAATAATTACTGCCCATTAAGCTTGTTAGTAGAACTTTTTTCTTCATTGTAATTTTTAATAGTTTTCAGGCAAGAGATGTAATATATTGCGATTACAATGTAGCATCCTTGTTGGAGGTGGCATTAATAATTGACAAAGTTTTATAGTGAATAACAAACTCCTAAGCTCTATCTACAGGTTCAGAACATCTAAAGACTTAAAATTGTCCTTATACTGTATACTGTATACTGTATATGTGCCAGTTTCACAATCCACTCCTAAGAGATCCACACACTGTCTGTCGATAAGGAGTGGACACCAGCAAGTCATCAATAAGGTTGATCAACATGTGAGAGGCACAGGCCAGTAATGTATGTGATCACTGTGTGAAGCTTTAGAAGATGAACATCTGCAAGCACCAAATTGCCAATGTTGTGACTTGTGGTCTCCCAGGTTGTAACATCTAGTTCAGGGCCTATATTTGCTTGCCACTTCTTGCCAGGTTCAAATTTGCTGGCTGTGATCCTTTCTCTGTTTTTCTTTCCTGATTTTCACCAGGCTTGACATTCAACTGGTTAAATCACCTCCACACCTGTGCCCAGTCTAGTCTCCCACTAATGAGGTGATTCAGGGCTTATGCACCATCCGACTCCCTGGAATGTGTCACAGTCAGTCATGAATAAACAATTAATCAAAATGTCACCGGGAGCAATCAATATCCAAAACCTGTATTCATTTTGTTTCTAAAAATCCCTCCAACTTCAGTAATTGCTTAGTCCAGTACAGGGCCGCAGTGTACCAATGACTCCGAACCTGTCAGACTCTGGGAGTAAATCACGGCACACACACAGACAGGAAATTTGAAAAATGCCAGTTAACATAATAAGTGTGTCTTTGGACTGTTGGATACAACAACACCCAAAAACAGACCACAGGCAGAACTCCACACAGAGGGCACCCCAGGCTGGAACTGGACCCTGGACCCAAGAGCTCTAGGGTAGCCATGTAAACCAGCGTGGCATTGTGGCTGACGACACACATAAGAAGAGTAATAGATTTATTTCGATGTTTCTCGTGTTTCATGCCACAGGTGGTACTGTACAAGAGACCATAAGACAGGGCACCATTCGACCTCTCAAGCTGATTTAGTTCCCAGCAACTAATTGATCTGAGTATCTCATAGACATGGCAGCATGTCTGTGCAATGATCGGCTTACTGCCTTACAGCACTGGGTCCTTGTGGTCAGTTCCTGGGGTGTTGTTTTCGTGGATTTTGTTAGCTCTTCCCATGTTCACATGGGTTTCCTCCAGTTGCTCCAGTTTCCTCCCACAGTCCAAAGACCTACGGGTGGGTTAACTGGCTTCTGAGAAAATTCGCCCTGCTGTGAGTGTGTGTGGCCTGCGATGAGCTAGCATTCTGTCCAGTGTGAATCCCACCTTGAGCCCTTTTCTTGCCAGGGAAGGCTCTGGCTCCTCCCGCAACCCTGTGCTGGACTAGAAAATGGATTTCATCAAATCTTTACTCAGAGGAACCAATGATATCAACAACACAGCTGGGTAGCTTGTCCCAAACCCCAAATATTCATCTCCTGTTCCAGTAAGTCTAACATTAAATAAGTCCTTCCTTTTCAAAATTCATGCTGTTTCAATTACCATTGTCTTGCCATCATTATTTTTCTAACTGTCGATATTGTTTTTATAGCTTTGCCGGCATCAGAAGAAACACTGGTTCATCAGTAGTTTTCTGGTTCAGTTTTGTTCACGTGTTTATGAATTGCCATTTGATTACCCATTTGAACTCTCTGAGCTGAGGGTGCAGGTTCGATTTTGAGTGAGAGCTGAAATGTGAGTGAGAGCTTTAATTATATGTGGCTGAGAAAATGCCATGAGACCCTGGGGATTTATTAGTTTTTAAGCTTCCCTGGCCTCTGTAAAACTCAGTGTCAGTTATGCTAAGATTACGCAGTGCTGACTAAGCTATTGATGTCTTCTATTATAAAACATTGTGTGAAATTTTCATTTAGCATTTTTCCTATGTCTTTATGTTATGTATCTTTTAATTATTAATCATCTAATAAAATGCAAACTGTTTCCCCTTGCTTTTATATTTCTTCTGCTGGTGTAGTACTAAACATCCGCTCAGCATATTTTTTGTCTCATGTAGATTAATTTTCTCTGTTGTGCCTATAGTGCAGTATACTGTATACTTTAAATCTGAATATTGGGCTCTTTTAAGAAGTTTGTTGAGTATTCTTTTTCCTTTTCATAATTTCTCCAAAACATGTATCCATGTCTTATTATTATATGCTTCAACTTGTTCAGGGATGAGTTCATTTTCCGTTTTTAATATATTTTTTAAATATAATAATTCTATTTCTATTGACACTGCCTCATTTCCTCATTTTCCTAATCCAGGCCTGGCTGTTAGCAATTAATTTCTACCTTTATAGGTGCCTTTACAAAGTGAATTAAGACATGATTGTTAATCACGTTCACCATATCAGTATAATGTTCTGTATCTCAATATGCCAGTTTCTGTGTGGAAGATTGACATCTTACAGTAATATCATGTCATCTTTGCTACATACTCTACATTTGTGATCACCATGTCCTTTTCATTGTTCCTTCAAAAGATTATGTTTCCAACCAGACAATATACAAATTATTATTTTTAGTGAAGGCCATGCTTGCATCAAACTGAAGCAACAAGGACTATTTGTATAGTATCTTTCACAGATGATTGGCTACTTTACAGTTTTACACAACTGTATTTCCTCCATATTTAAAAGTACAGAGAGCAAGGTTTCCCAGGGTCTCCCAGTTTTCAGAGCCTCGGTTTGAGAATCTAAAAGGTTACAAAGTGCAGAGAACGCAGATTTTTGTAGGTGTGTAGGGACTTGACAGTTCTTTATTGCAGTCCAGAGCCAAACCCTTAATGATGAGCTGCAGTATTTTGAATTTTATTCTGAAATTCTCAGTGAGTCAGTGCAAAGACACTTGACAGGTGATATATGTTAATGCATTCTAGTCAAAATCCAAGCAGCTTTGGTGAGCCAATTGAGAACACATTCACATTTACAGCTGTGACATGGGAGTCCATTTACACAGCTGGACATGTACTGGAGTAATTCAAGTGAGGTACTCCACTCAGACAGCAGCAGCAGCGTTTTGACAAAGATTTGATCCCATGACTGTAGTCGTTACTCATACTGCTAACTTAGAAATTTTAATGCTGCCAAATAAACAGGACAAGGTGTTGATCAGTAGCCTCTGCAGTGAGACGTACTGTATGCCAGAGCAGTATTTATTTTTAACTCATCTCTCCTGTCCGATGCAACATTTCATGTTTGTGAGAGTCTAGCGGCTCCCAGACTGACTGTAGGACTCTCAGTGCATGTAGCATAGCCCCAGCCACAGATACGTTGTTCATGGGCTTGCGGACAGGAGCCATCCTCCTCTGGTGTGACACCAAACCACAGCTGTTTACGCCAGGGGCTAATTTACAATTGCTTTTATTGAGGGCTGGGAACAACTTTACACTTTTTTTAACAATCGAAAGACTTTCTGTATTGTACTAGTACATGTACCGGTTACATATGGCAATAAAGGTCAAGTTACACAAGTTAAATTGCTTACTTTTCATCCTGGATGTAGTAACTAGGTCAACCGATTTACAGGCTTTTGAGGGGTTTTGAAAAATTCCTAGGATTTTTACAATTCTTCCAAATTTCAGGAGTTGTTGAAAACTGCAGGAGGGAAGGAAGGAGGGTTGAATTTCATAGGCACATGAAATGTCCTGAAATGTACTGCTATTCCACAGGACTGCATAGGGAGGCAGGGCTCTGTTTGGGATACTGTGGCCCTGCAAAGGGCCGTCACCTGTAAGTGCTGAGGAGTGCTGTCACCCCCACCACAACTGCATGCTTTAATTAGCCCAGCTCCTGCACCGCCGGCACTGGGAGATCTCTCAGGGGATAAGGCCTTTAATTTCACACAAGAGTGCGGCACAGTAGACTGAGCTAATAATATAGGTGCAGTGCTGCGCATCCCTGTGTCCACAAACTGGCGCGTGGAGCCCTTTAAGAGTTCAGGCAGCTTCTCTATCATGCGTGACACGGCGAAGGAGGTTAATTCCCTTTTGAAGCCATTTCTCGCCCACCAGCTACCTGTCACAGGGGGTGCCAATCACTCTGCCTGCACACAGTATGCTAATAAGCCATTATCTAAATGCCAAAGCAGGATAAAAGATCCACCAAAAACAGCACATTGCTGTTTGACAAACAACAGCTCAGTCCTCCAAGGTTTCTCCTCAGCCGGTCTGACTCTGCCTGTGTCATCTCTCTCCCACACCAGAATCCCCTCACCCGGACCATATTAATTATTCCGAGCTCTTCCTGGGTGTTATCAAGGTTCACAGCCTTTGGAGCTGCCAGTTTCAGTCGCTGTGCTTATCGGAGGCATTGATTAGGATGGATAATGTTAAACCCATTTCTCAATTCAATTAAGGAATATTTCAATTTCACAATGCTCATGACTAGATCTGAAGGTGCTTTGGTCATAAAATGGCACCAATTGTCTCCAGCTACCATTTATATCTGTGGGTTTCTGAGGTTATTAGGAAAGCGATTGCCATTTTTAAGTAATTCTAATTAAAGAATTAAGAGGGAAGCCAGCAAAATCATGTTGATTATTTTAAACAATAAGAACAGCTCATTAGAAATAGATGGCCTTGTCCTTTGGGAAAGAATGGAAAAGGCTGTTTTAAAACAATTCCAAACTCAGACAACCTGAAAAAGTGCAATATTAAATGAACAAAGTACTTAGTTTATATGGTATATTTTCTGTATGTATATCCTCCCCTCAGGTCCTTCTGCTAACAGTGGGTAATTTCAGCATCTTTCCTGTCCCTTTCTGTCTTCCCATCTGCGCCACACCCAGGTGACTGGAAATCTAATTAAAACTCTCCCAGACAAATGACCAATGAGCTTGTCACTTTCCTTCCGGGACATAATTGTGGCAGAATGTCAGGAATGGCTTCAGTTACAGGAATGTTTTGGGATGGAGGATAAAATTCCTGAAATTTGGCAGAAATGTAAAAATCTGGTTGCTGATGCCCTTGTGCAGATTCAGTACAGAGCTGTGTGTAAATGTACCTGGCTACCACAACAGTCTTCATTGTTTGCTCTTTTCTCCTAATTACTTTCCATCGCAAATAGTATAAAACATCAGCTTATCATTAATTGCTATGTTCTTGTTGCTGTGCATGTAGAAAAGGCGAGATACACAGTTGTTAGAAATGGCAGGGTACAGAAAGACTAGATTCTATTTCTCCCTAATAACAGACTCGTTTTTCTCTATTACAAAATCTATCTGAGAAATGACAGCTTAAAGGAATTCACCAGGAAATCTCTCAGACTCTTGTGCAAGCTGTCATTCTTGAGGCAGAAACCCTTTTCTGATCCTTGCCCGCAACATCTAATCTGCTTGCAACCTGTGCCAGATGGGTAGATGGAGAATTATGGTTGCAACCCATGTCCTGTGACTGATACCTTCCACTGTCAGACAGATTCTATTATACTCCATCCCCCTGTAATATTACTGCACACACACCAGGATAGCCCCTGGCTTATAACATCAAGATGAGAGTCCCATTGTAGAAAGAAGTGCATAATTTCTTAACTTCACTTGCAATTGGAATAAGATCAATAAAACAAAAAATAGCAGATAATCGGTGTATGAAATCCCAGGATTAATTAACTACTAATTACCAAATTGGCTCACCCTCCTATATGTCAAGTGCTCTGGGATCCTTCTGGATGAAAATTGTTATATAAATGCAAAAAATGCTTGATATTTATGTTATTGAGTTCAGAAAGCCTACACAAATTACAGGTTTAGAGATAAAAACACACCAGTCTTTGGTTTCCCCTGAGCTGTCAACATTAATTAAGCAAAAAAAAACCTTCTTGCCGAAATCCTAGGACCTCAAAAAATCCCACTGACAGACTTTCAGATCCATTAGAAATACATACACCAACGCTATTAGTAAATGCAAAATGAGATTTTAAAACCATCAATTTTATGACTTTTTGAAAAATCCTTAGAGTATTGAATTATTGTATTGAATAATTTGGGATTTCTTACTTTCTACAATTAAAGGAGGTGATAAGTCTAAATCCTAATGTATCTTTTGCTTTGCCTTTCCAAGATCTTGGGGGAAAAAAATATTGACAAGCGCTAATCTCTGTTACAGACAAGAAATCGTATAACCAAGCATCAGAAGAAACTGTATTTCTAAAAAGATTTTAGAAATTGATTACATTTCTTTGGAGCGATTTTGATTAGTTGATCATTTATGACTGATCGTGATACACTCAGGTAATTTTGACCATAGCATGATCACTATATAGCTATATATCATAGCCTACACAGTAATTTCTAACAGCCAAACAGTCTGGTAGGTCACTATCAGGGAGAGCACAAGTCTTGACCCTTGGCTAAGATCCACGGGGAGGTCCAAGTGTGATGATCTGGGCAGGAGTGTCCAGTCATTACAGAATTCGAATTCCACTTGGATGGCAGGCTGACTGCACGGTGCTGCATTGATCATGAACACATACATTCAGCAGCAACATCCTAATTAAATATTAAATATTTTTGGTTAAATTGTGAGGCAAACATTGAGGCAAACAAGCTTGGCCGAAAGTGATAGCTTTGATTTAGATCTAAAATTAGAAAAATTGGATTGATTAAGGAAAGGCTTATTTTTAAGAGAGGGGTAGGGGAAAGAAAGCCACTTCCACCTGTGGAGGGATTAATGAAGTAGACAGTGATGAGTTTATTATAGTGCAAATAATAAGAGATAGTACAAAAAACATTTCCAAAATACATGAATTACTTCTAAAGAACTGCTGGTAAAATTCATTTTCAGAGCTGTGTGAGTCAGGGTAGAGGATTTTTAATTGGGAAAACCCTTTACTATTATTATCGCAGTTTTAGTGTCTGTTTAGTAATTTTACAATCCCTTCTCCTTCATATCTGAGGGTGCCTCGTATATGGAGTTAAATATTTTCTGGCTGACTCCTGTTCTTGTTAACACAGTGCTGTTCTGGTGCGGTTTGCCCAGTTCTGTTATGAACATTGTATTCATTGTTTTTTTCTTTGTCTGCTTGTCTCCTGTGCTACAGTGGTGTGAAGGTAAATAAGGATTTATTGAACTGCCTTTGTTTGACAAACACAGGCTTATTATGGCTATTACTGGAGATCCAAGTGAGGAGTGAAGAGAGGAGAGCCATGACAGGGAGCCTGAGCTCCAGTTACTTTAAACCTTGGCACCCCATTTTTCTCCAGGTTTTGTAGCTAGAAGCTGTTGTATGAGTAAATGGTAAAAAAAAAGGTGAACTCAAGCAAAGGGCATTAAACAATTCACTTCTAACGGCAAAGGGTTGCTTTGTAGGACTTCACATAATTGTTGTGAAATGGTTGACAAGCTTGACAGCTCTCAGAACCCAGGTTTGACCTCTAAGCAGTGGCACCTGTCCGTGTGGAGTTTGCATGGTTCCAGTGTTCACTCTTGGTTCCTCTCCCCTTCCAGAGACTTGCAGCTGAGAGAAATGACTCCTTTTTTACACGGGCAGTGTGGAAAGGGGGGTGCAGACAGTACTGGTTCTAGGACAATAGAGAAATGAGCAATGGTCTCTTCTCATCTGTGGACTTTAAATGTCCAGATGTGGCTCAGACTTGGGAGCTTTTAGTAAGTTAGTATTTAATAACAGCATGGTTCTTTCTACAGGGAGACAGAGGAGAGGATAAATGCTGCAGAAGGAAAACAAACAATTCCCCAGTACATTTGCGGTTGTTGTGTTTTAGCTTTTTTATCTGAAATGCATTTTTCATTTTTGCAAAGGGCTGTAATTGGTGGTTTGGGTAAGAAAAAATAGAAAGTTCATTTCTAGCACGGAATAAAGGCAGGCATAACAGTTTCATTAAACCAAAGCAGTTGATTGATGAAAGTTCTTGGATAATGAAGCTCATTTTGCATCCTGCTTTCATTTTGGCATTTACAGAAGGTTACTGTAAATACGACTGGACACATATTACACATTTTAAAGCTGTTAATTTATACCTAACAGCTAATGAAACTACAGCGAGAAGTAGTTGTTAGTCAGGATAGCTGACACTACACATCTTAAATGTCATTAGTTTTCATTAATATAAAAAAAATCCTGTCAAATAAACACAAATGAAACTTTAAATACCTTTTGTATTTTCAAAACAGGTGACAGGCTAATTCCAGTACAACTAACTGTGAACATGTTTCAAGTCTCAGAGGTGTTTACCTCATATCAGCCAGATTGGCGTTCAAGTTTATTGTCATATGTACTGAGTACAATTAAATGCTTACTTGCTTGTTTTCCTCACATGACAAATGGCAAACAGATGACATAATGACATAAAGAAATGACATGACATTGACATAAAAAATATCATACAGTACAAATGACATCACAATTCTTAGAGACAGAAACATGGTAGCAGCTATAATTTTAAGCAGCATTCAGATAGCAGTAGTGTGCTAGTGTGCAGTATTTTGAGTTCAGTGCAGAACTGACTCAGCAGGAGGTCATTCAGCCCATCTGACTTCTTTGGTAGCAGCTAATTGATTCAAGGATTTCATCCAGCCATTTCCTGACAGACGCTGGGGTATTGGTTTCAACAACATGGCTGGATAGCTTGTTCTATACCAGGAGCATTGAGCTTCCACACAGCCACACTGCACTTGCACCCTGGCAGTGCTAGCACCTGCAGCAGCCAAGTATATACTGTATACAACACTGCTTATCAACAAAGTGAATAAAACAAGGCATCTTCTTTGCCAGCTGTGAGGGTTTGAGATGGAAGTCATAGACACTGTTTTATGTTGAGCTCTTGCTTATCTATCCACATCTCTTGACATCTATTTTACTGTCTGTTGGAGATCTGTTTTACTGTCTGTCTGCTGATTTTACAATCTGTTGCTAATCTTTATCCTCTAGATACCTTCCTGTAGTAAATAATGCTGAACATACTGTAGTCCCTCATGAACTGGATAAGAGGGTTTCAGGGATATGGACCAGGATATCAGTTCAAGGAGGGCAGGCCAATCCTTGTTTATTAAAGGGAACTTTGCATCTTTCAAGTTTATATTCTGTGACCTTTCTTCACTGAACCAAGTAAAGCATCTTTCTTAATTGTGCAGCTAGCAGCCAATGTTTTCAAGTGTGCCAGTAAAATAAACATGCTATAACTTCAATAACTTGCAGTAAACATTTTATAAAAGTAGCACTAATTGGTACATTAATTCAGCTGTAAACATGACAGGTCTTGACCTAACAGAATCTTCACTTATCCCAAAGTCCCGATCAGTTCATATATTCTCCCCTAAAATCCATCTGAGAAACATCTCTAACAACACAGACCCACTACATTGAAAGACCAAATCCCTGAATTTCCCATGAGCCCTCTCTGAAAGGGTCCTTATGTGTTATGAGCTCTTTTGGTGCTGATCTGAGTACGATGCTATAAGGCTGCAGTCCATAGCCTTTAAGGGTTAAGAAATTAATACAAAAACCATCATAAATGTTGTCTGGCCAAGAGATTCAGCATGCCCACTCTTTTCAAATGACTTCTTTTAATCCATTACTGATGGCATACAAGCCAAATGATGTCAGGAGCGAGGGAGCGAGGTGTTCACCTCAATCACAAAGTAATCTCCTCTCCTTTGTCAGTGCAGCGCTCATTAGAAATTACTTTCAGTCTCCAATAAGTGACTGTCAAAGCAATGGACATGGAATAAGGGACGAGGTCAGAGGGAGTCCTCAGTGTGTGTATATTAAACCGCACTCAGTGGCGAATCCAGTATTTATACATAAACTAGATAGCTTTATTACACCAGCTACTTGGTTTCCCAACCTGATAAATGGAATTAGACCTCTTTCATGTGCTTATGAGTTTATAAAAGCATTTATCACTTGCAAATTGAAAATGCATCTTCAGGCTTTTGATAAAAGCGTGCATTTTAAGCAACTTGTTTTTTTTTTCTTTAGGATTAGCTGTGTATGGAAGCTTAAAGGTCTGGAAGTGCATGCATAAACATTTTGCAACCACAGTGGTTTTCTGGAATACCACTCCAATGCAAATGTCCTGAATGGGTGACAATGCTGAAGTGCCTCTGTGAACATTCAGTTGCAGCAATCTAATGCACCTGAAGGAGGAAGGCCAGAACAAGTGTGTGAGCTCCAGGGATGCTGCAGGGAGATTACTCTATAGAGATATGTTTGAAAAACCTATCCTGTGCATGGGTTGAGTGGCTGTAAAGGGATACAAATTCTGCTAACAACTACCATTTAGCTGTTATTAGCCAATTGATCTGGGAATCTCACTGAGTTATTACTGAGGAGAAGCCAGAAAGGGTCCTTATGTGATATGACACAAAACCTTACATGTTATACTTAAACAGCGTGGCTAGGTAACTTGTTCCTCACTCCCACAACCCTACAGTATTGTATGTACTCCCTGGTTTCAGTTTTAAGTGCATTTCCCACTGTACTGCCTCTGTCAATATCTTTGAGGATTTTGACTACTTGAATCTGGTTCCTTTGTAACAACCTGATTGAAACCTGGTTTTGTTCACTCTGAGAAGCAAAATAAGGCTGGGCTTGCTCGCATTTAGCAAGATTCATCACTCTGAGAGCGTGTTTTTGTCAGCAGTAAGAGGTTCTCAGTGCTGGTGGACTCATAAACCTCGGGCCAGATGCCCAACAGATGCACATACAGGAAAGCAACAAGAGCAGACTCACCTTCTGCAGCAAAGCAATGATATTTCATGAGCAGTCAGCAAGGAGAAGGGAATGTGATGTAGAGGGAGCAAAGAGCAGTTTTTACTCATTGGATCTGAGGAATTCAAGTTCTTTCTGGCTTTAATAGAACTTACCAAGCACATGAAATTGAATTAAGAAGGATTTAATGCTGAAACAAATCTTTTTAAAAAATGCATGTCTTGAACTGCATATATTTTATATGTAAATATTCAGGACAATGTCTTTACTGAAGCCTAGAATCAAAAGCAGCACATCCTAAGTCTGGGCTCAGGTAAGGGTGAGGGTTAAGTCTGGGTAAGGATTAAAGTTACCAATTCTAACACAAGTGAAGACACACAATGTGTTAATATTTGTCTTGTAGCATAAGTTTAGGATGAAGGCTCAAGCTTGTGCTAACAATGCAGCTCTCCTGTCACTGATGTCAGGGCTTAGTGAAGCTTTGCTTTGTGGAGTAGCAGACTCCACATACTTACAACATGTCACAGTGACTTTAAGACAGACAACTCGCCTGGAAGCCTTTTCCCAAGTCTTGCTTGCTTCAGAAAATGAGCATTGCGCAGGACCTTTCAATGGACCCTAAAGAGAGAGATGGTGTCCACCAGCTGGAGAGCTGCAATGCCTACCACAAACAAGAAACAAACTAGAGCCAGGCAGAGACAGCCTAGTGAGTCCTCCATTATCAGCATGTTGTTACAGCTCAAGAAATTATATTAGACAAAATGATATATACATATAAATAGTAAGCATATTATAAAGTATAACCAGCAATTAACTCATTTACCTGACTTATTGCAGTTCTTAGAACAAACAACAGCATTGATGGATGAGAAAGTGTGTGTGATAGAGTATATCGAAATATTATAATATTAGAAAAAATAAAAATATTTTTTTATCAAATTCACATGAAAGGAAATAACTGTTTATTTGTTTAATTTTACAGCACACACTGCCTCCCCACTCTCCTTACTGGAATAAAAGGGTGCAGTTGCACAGCTAGCACATGTCCACAGCTCATCAAGCCAGGACATGACGACCACACCCACCGCCAGGACTTGCCCCTGCTGCCACACACATGGACAGCACTAGTCTTGAAGAAGCTTCCTGCGCATAGCTTTAAGATATTTGTGCGTTTCCAGAAAATGTGGGAAAAGACATAAAAGTTCTAACACAGGCTGCTGAATGCAAAATGCCAGACACGCACTCCTTTATGACTACATATAGTGCCTTGCAAAAGTGATCATCCCTTCCCAATGATGTCCCATTTTACCGAATTACATTTAATGCAAGCAAATTAAAAAATACTGAATTGAATCAAAATTTCCACGCTCAAACTCAATTCTTTGATTGGTGAAAGAAGTTAAACGACAAAAACTGCAAAGAACAAAATATGTTGATTGCATATGTATTAAACACCCTGTGCCCGTGACTGGTTGAAGTATAAAGCTGTCACCTCTTATTCTTCGCTGACAGACAGGGATTTTCATGTCTTGCTATTGATTAATTTTTTTTATCAGATTCACCCCAGAACTTTGTCAGTCAAAGAAACTGTGAAACCTTATCTGAGTGTTAATTCTGACCCAAAAGATTAAAACAAGCTTTATTTCAGCACTGAATGTAATGGAAATTGTACAAAAAATGTATTTTTTATAGGGAGATTTGTGCATTTGTGACTTGAGTCAGCTGAGGTTAACATATAAATAAACAGCAATTGTTTCAATTCAGGGGTTGGTGGTATTGAAAGTTTTGTAGGTTTTCAAAGCAGCGTTCTTACATGAATGGAATTTCTGGCATCCTGCTTTAAATAGATTTTTACTCAATGCATGTGTGTAATAGCAGTGTATAATAGCAAATACATTACATGGTGAAAACACTGTATTGTTTATCATTTTTATATAATGGGACAGCAACTGTCTGTCTTTAGATCAGGACATTTAACTTGTTTTGGGCCTGAACCACACAAACAGAAACATTCTCATTCTGCTCTTTGCATCCTGAGAGGCTCTATATTGATGATTGTTTTCTTCTGTGACTACTGATTAATTGATACAAACTAGAATTCCAGGTCTAATTGGGTGTTAAAACCTGTGAACTCATTGAGGTTGCTACAAGGGGTAATATAACCTCCACTTCTCACTCCATTAATACTATACAGAACTTCTTAAATTGAGGTTTGCAGTAATTTGTAACCATAATTAATTGAGCAATTTAAAACAAGTCATTTGCATAAAAGGACATGTATTATGAGGATGTTTAATAATCAGCGCTACTAAACATAATAAATAAGCCACAAATTGCTCCATTTAAAATTCAGCTTGTAGAAAGTGTCTTCACAAAGGCAAGTGATCAGTCTGCAGTAAGAGTCCAACCTGATTTCCTCCAATAAGGCAGCCAGGCATATTAAACTGGTGTTAATGAGAGCCGTGCCAGAGTACAACCTTTAAATCAATCAAAAGGAAACAATGAATGGGATTTTAAAGACATTAAATATCTTATTAATATTTTGGATTAAGCAGTCTCATTCAACAGGAGGAAACGAATAATTATAAAGCAGGGATAGAGGAGTTTTAGTAAGCTATAAGTTGATTTTTATATCACAAACCTAGAAACTAAGATTGGCATTTTTTATTTCTTGTCTGATAAGCCTGATTAAAAAGCTCTCAAGGTTAAATTTATTTCAACAAAAAGAAACAATTACAGAACGGTAGCCAGATAATTCCACTGCTTAGAAAGACTCAAACATTGCTATGCCATAATTAAAATTGCGACATTAAACATAAACCGTTAGACATTAGACATTTCGACATTAGGCATGCTTCTGAAGCATATCCTGCTCTAGGGATCACTAGCAGAGAAGAGGATATAAACATGTACAGCCAACGTTGCCTGGCCATCAGTTCACGTTAGGGCCATCCCACCAAACGTCATCCACTCATACTCTGTCTTCCATGGAAACCACCAGCCAGAGCCTGGAAACCTTCTCAACATGATTCCTTCACAGGGGCTGAAGGGTTAACCGGCTTAACCATCCTACAGTCGTACAGAATCCAAAGACACACCTCTTGGAAAGGGACTCACTCATACTGCCCTAAAAAAGCTTTTTGAACAGTCGGAAGAACAGAAAACAGACAGCCTTTTGACACAGTCTGGGAGCTGATCCAAGAAGGAAGTTCATTCAGTTGAAGGCAATTCTTTCATCTGGAGTAGACTTTCAGAGGATGCTGGTACAGTTTGTGCCCTGGAGGCCTTAAAAACTCATGGTCACAATGTGCATTTTGGAAGCTTATTTAATGGAGAGAAAGCTTGCAGCTATCTCTCTAGATTAGCTCTGCTTTCTGGTACAGTACCCTCATTAGAGAAATGTGCTCCTGTCTGGTTGACACTGAGACAAGAGGAATACTCTTCCCGCAATCCTCTTTAATTAGACTATAAGCATAGAAAGGCTTGTATATCAATGGCACATAATGATAAATTACGATCTGCCTTTATGAAGTGCCATAGCCCAGGGTAGATAATTAGGGTTTTACAATTACAGTGTTCTCATCATTGAAGGTCAATTCAATCATTTGCCAGCTCAAATATTGTTATGCAAAAAAAACATCACTTCAAGAAAATGTTGTAAGTAACTGCAGATTCACAGGGGCCTTTGTCTTTTGGAATCTCTGAGAGGTTAAACAAAAGGTATATTCATCTATGAAGAGAATATTCTAACACTTCCTGAGTTCTCTCTGTGATACTGAGACAGCTGTCTCTGACCTCATGGTACTGGTCACAGAGCTTGGTGTGGGTGGTGTGAATTCACAGGCTATAAACTGTAAACTGTGCACATGCAGTGAGACTTCTAAATAGAAATTGTATCTAATGTTTCCATGCAAGGTGAATGGTTCCAAACAATAACTTATTCCCTTTTCTGTGAACGAACTAAAATCTTCTATTGATGTTTCCTAGATGGCCATATGGTTCTGCATTGACTTGAAACATTATGCACCTCTGATTTTTGTGTGTTTAATGTATTTAAGCCTTAGTAACATCATCTGTGCTTTCCCATATTGGGCAACAGGATTCTTCTGTGTTTTTGTCTGTAAGGCGAATCTTCCTCATTCCTTAGGGCTTGTTTGTGATCATATTTCTTTTTTATGAAGATCACCAGTAAATGTAATAGAGTCTGTAGATGTGCCAATGTCCACTGTCATACTGGCACAAAACAAGAAATAAGAAAAACAAAAAGAAGATATTCATTATTACAACCAAGCATTAATTAGATTAACAAGTTTCCAGAGAGCTGTTTCCAGACAAACAAAGGGAACAGTGATAACTATTTCCCTGACAAGTACAGATATGTTTGATGCTTATAGTGACTTCATTATATGATTTTATGCAAAGAAATTCCTGTTGCCTTTCACAGAGGGGCTGCCTGGGTGAAGTGGCGTTTGTAAATTGCCCGTGTGTGAGATGGTTTGGCATCCCATTCTGTGTGCTGTCTCACCCTGCTCTTCAGGTCACTGTAGGAGAAGCTGGAAAATGAATAGATGGAACTCCCTGTTTCTCTTCATGCAACTAACAGCAGGTTTGTCCCACGTTTTGACCATTTTCTGTCTGACTACTGTGCAGAGGGACTGAGGATCAGGAAAGTCCCCGGTTTCCTGTTGAGACTGTTGAGAATTCAGTCCATAGAAGGGGAAGAAAATAGACAAAGTTGTGCTGACCTGTCATGAAATTAAACTAAGGCTTTTTATATTTGGACTCAGACCAATGCTACATTTGACTGTTTTGTTTTTTTAGTTAAAATCTTCTTATCTCTACTATATGAATCAATATTACTAAACTCTGGCCATTTTACAATACTACAAAGGAGAGCCATCGAAACAGAATTCTAATTCTTCTTTTACCTGTGAGAAGTTAAAGTAGCAGTCACAGAAAGCAGTGTGAGCTAGCTGATCCTGACCAGTGAAACTGGCATATATGTATGTCTTACAAGGAGATCCTTTAATGGGTATAGTGTTTTTCTAAAAAGCATGCAGGGCATGGCAGTATACCAAAAAAGTGGAAGTGCAACGTCTGTTTAGACATTTCTGTGTTTGGATACACCAAGAGCTAATTAATAAACATTCCTATAATTCAAAGGAGATGGTTCTTTCAAAAAGACAGACCCTCCAAGAACGTGTTGCCTGTAAGACACATATCTGTCTCAATAAATTTTGAAATTAAGTTAAATGCATTGGAAGCTTTTTGTAGATTTTAGAGTAAGTAAATAATAATTAAGATTCTCAATCAAAGCCATAGTTTTTCAAGTCACATTTTACAAAAATGAAGACCTGGCCAGAAAACCCATTTGATTAATGCAGCAATCACAGTTTCAAAAATGTTGCCCTTCTGATTGAAGATAGAAAGACCAAACAGGTCAGACAATTCAATTAAATCTATTACACAGCCCTCTGTCATAAAAAAATAGTTCAAACAAAAACGTAGCAATAGTTCCCCAACACGTATTTGATACGTTTTGCAGTTTTATTTCGGTTTTAGCCTGCCTTGCATACATTGTTTATTGAGATAGGCTCTGGATTGGATAAAGTGGTTAGAAAATTAATGAATGATCTTCTGTTTTACATCTCACAATTCAAATTTCAATGTCAGGTTCAATCCGGGGGTATAGCAGTAAAGTTCAGAAATGTAGAGTTAAAAGAGCTATGTGGTAATGATTCTTGTCTGCAAGGCTTTCACATTATGTGTTTTGAAGACTGCTGGAAACACATCTTACACACAACCTCATTGTCTGAAAACACACTCCTCTTCTGACCAAACAGCAACAGCCATTTAACGGTAAAACATGAACACGAGCAAAGAGCGCAAGGAGATTAAATGAGCTTTTAATATTTCATATCGTAATAATTGGAGGAAAATGAGCATCTCTCTATTGTGCACAGGGGACCGCTGCCTTATTATTTTCCCAGACAACAGCACAGACGTGTGATGCCTTTTTTAAAACCCTCTGCAAATCCTTAAAGAAAGCAAAGACCCCCCCCTTACACTCACAGGCTTGTGATTAATTTAAACACAGGCTCGGCTGCCCTGATTATCAGACTTCTGTTCCTTTTGAGAATACACTAGAAAAGCTGTGGCCAGGCTGATGCTTCTCTGTTTGCACTCAGTGTGTCAGGAGAAAAAAGAGTGAAGAAACAAGAGCAAACATCCAGCGTTATCCAATGTTCCTTATTTGTCAACAGCATTGCCTAACTAACAGTTAGATAGCCTAATTGTGAATCTTTTCTTCAGAAGCAAAGCTTTTCCTGCTTCGTACTCAGGTGGGAGTCCTCCAAGGGAAACTAAGTTGCAGCTACAAATGGTGCTGGTGGGGACCAGTAGGTGGTGCTCTTCCCACTGAGCCAGAATTTCCAAACCACTGCACATTATGGTGATAGGGGATTCTGTGCTGTCTTTTAAGTGAGACTTTTAATCAGTGGAGCACAATTTCAGTATTTGGGGGCTGCCTCCTCCATTCCACTTCTTTCTGGTATCTCGTCCTTAAGGGCTAAAATTGTAGAACTACTGTAAGTGTTAAAGCGATGTCCTAACTCCTTGGTCACTGGATATAAGCTCATTAGTCTTCAAATACGCTCTATAAGCTGTTTCGGTCTGCGTACAGATCAACGCATAATGCAAAAAAGTGTTCTTGTTAGGGTTACTAATGATCTGCAGGTGACTGCTGATTGGTCCTTCCAACTGATAGAAAACAGTCTGCTCAAATTAGTCATTGTTCCTCTGTCTTTGATCTGATTACCTTTTTCATCTATAATATATAGATTCTATATGTTGCCATCAGATTCTTTGTACATATGACATCAACTTTGATTTCCGCTCTGATGATTACATTTATGTTTGCATGAACATTAAGCCTTATCTACCTTGTCCAGTGGCTTAGATTTTTTTTAAATGGAGGCAGCAAAACATTTTCCATCTAAACTGACATGATTAAAGCTATGTTGGTTAGATCTCTGAATGTCTTCATCAAATCTATCAACGTTATTTTGACTATTAAAGATCCTGGAATCAGGCCAAGCACTTAGACAAGGATACTTAGGGCAATTTTTGACCTAAGCCTTGTATATATATAAGGCTCATGTTCATAACATTATATATATCTCAAAATCGGACGCAGAAAGATCAAGCATGATTTTGTCTTATCCTGATTTGATGTAACAGTGCTGGTTAGTATTTTGCTGCTTGGAGTTTAACTAAAATACATGAGTATGTGTCACCTGTATAAGCTTCTTTGCTTTGACAAAATATGGCTACTTGCCTTTAAGTGATTTGTTTGTGCTAGGACTACATCACTGAGCTCTCACTGTACCTCCCTACACAGCATTTCTGTTGTTCATTCTCTGACCTTGTTTCAGTGCCCATTACAAAGCTCTAAACGCTGAGAGACCAGGGGAGACTGAGCTTTCTCCTCTGTTGCTCCAGACTGTGGAATTATCATCCAGCCCATATCAGACCTTGCAAATCAGTCAGCACCTTCAAATCATCTGTTAAAGCTCAGTTTTATGCCCAATATTTTAATTGTACAATGTTTTAAATATTTAATTTAATGAAATGATTTGTGTATAACTGTCTCGTGTGCTTGGTTGTTTAATTATACAGCACTGTGAGATGTTGTTTCATATAAAAGGTACCATGCTATAGAAAATATGGTTATTTATTTAACGAAGGCAGACATATCTTTTGTTGATTAAATATGTCCTCGTGAATATAGATGAGGAGCATTTTGGACCTTTCTGAGCACTTTTTGAAAGGACAGGAGCCTGGCGGAGTAGGGTGCAGTGTAGGGTTCCAGTGGTGAAGCACATGGTGGCATTCAGCTGGGTGTCTGCTCAGTGAGTATGTGATGATCTTGGTCAGACAAGGGCACTGTTGCTGAGAACGACAGCACTACGGCTGTGGTCTGGAGGGTGGTAGTATTACATAGCAGCTCCCCATGTATTACTAGCAAGTAGAAAATGTGGTGCAAATGCTATATGAAATTAAAAAAAATATTAGTAGTTAGCAAGTTCCAGGTGTTCATATTCATATTCAGTTTTCATATTGTACACTTCTAATTAATTTTTGGCTTTAAAATGTTGCATAGCTTAGATTACCAATTTCAGTACCTTGGTCAATTTCTAATAATGTCAAAAAGTGACTGTACTGTACTACTGACTGTACTGATTGTATTGTATTGTATTATTATTGTATCATTCGTTACACTGTGCTGTGTTGACTGTGTTAAGCTGCTGTTGCACTGCAATTTCCCTCACGGGATCAATAAAGTATCTATCTAAAAGAGCCAGTAAATATAAAAGGGTAACTTACTTAATACTTTGTTGTTTACTTACATGGCTGAGGAAATGATAGCTTTGTACTGTCACAACCATCCAAAAGGTTCTTGAAGATTTAAAACATCGAACTAAGGGTGAGTCAGATTAGCTGCAAAGTGTTGCAGGAACTAAGGAGAACCTGCACATAGTCTGAAATGTGCAGAGTGGTGGCTCTGTGGCTAAGGATCTGCACTTGTGGCTGGAAGATTGCCAGTTCAAATCCCAGCAGAGGAATCCTACTCAGTTGGGCTCCTTAACCCCAACTGCTCCAGGGGTGCTGTACAATGGCTGACCCTGCACTCTGACCCCAAGCTTCTCTCTGTCTGTGTGTCTCATGCAGAGCAAGATGGAGTATGTGGAAAAGACAAATTCCTAATGTAAGACATTGTATATGGCTAATAAAGTGATCTTAAATGAATGAGAAATACATGTGATGCAAGCTAGAGCTTGTTAGATCGAGTAGATTCAGAAATTCAATGTTTTGGAGGAACACTGAAGGAGAATTAAGTGAATAAGAAGCACATATGATGCAGGTGATGGAAGGCCAGTCAGGAAACAGGTGGTAGCACTAGCAGAAGTGGCTAACTAGAGATTGGAACTCTGTAGTGGGCAACAGATTAGTTTTTATGCTATAGAGGGAAGGATCTGGTAGACCACTACTGCTTGCTGCGGTTTTATTGAACAAGATGGATGAGGACATGTTCCTACGGAACCCCAAAAGAATAAGAAATATCAACTGTATTTGCAGGTGGAAATTTGTTTGGGGAAAGTATAGACAGTTGACAATGTACCAGTTGGACTCCAACTGTTGAGGATAAAGGTGCTGGGATCCCATTACCTTAACAGCCGGGACTGCTACTGGGGTGCAGATACCAGGGATGGAGAGGGTTGTAGACGAGGAGGCCAGCATAGACTAATACTATGTGTTCACACCCGCGTGGTGAGTGAGCATCAGAGACTGTGGGGACTCCTACTGGGACAGCAAAAAGGAGGACTGAGACCTGGGGATTAAACAACACATATAGACTGGGGCTATAGACAGGTGGGTTGGACACTTGATCAGAAACACAAAGAACAGGAAGTGGAGAGAAGAAAGAAGGGGAGAGAAAGGGGAGATGAAGTGGTTACAGTTATCTGATGTTTCAGGGAGGGAGGGTTGACGGCATTAGGAGACATGAAAAAAGAGGTGTTGGCACGGCAGGACAAGAGCCACTTGTTGTCTATAGGGAACTTGAGGTTGAAAAGCTGAGACAGTTACTCTGGTCCTGGCTAGTAAGAGCTGAATCTGATAAAGGTAATGTCTTAGTAACAATGTGTGTAAAACACATCTAACTCTGACAAGATCAAAACACAGAGATCTAGAAAAGATTCAGATGGAGAGCATTTATACATGGGGCAGGGCCATCGCCAGAACAATTTGAACGGGTGGGCATTAGGTTTTAACTGGGGGGGCCAGGTTTGAGAGCCAGTTTGAGACACGTGACTCTACAGATGCTAGTTACATAATCAAGGCTAAAGTATAGGAGGCAAAGTCAAATGTAGTTCAGCAAATACATCCCTTTGGTGGTGACTGAAGATGGTCCTTTGAACCATTTTCGTATATCCATTATTTAGACTACTGTTAGCCTAGCTTTCTGATTAACAAAATAAGATTAAACAATTTCTGGCTACAAAACTGCCTTGTGTGTTACATTATAAGTTCTTTACTGAAACCTCAGATGTGACAAGGGGTCTAGCTGCATTTTTTCATTCATTATGACAGAAAAAGAAAATATGATTGAAATATTGAGTTACATCAATATTTTTCAATATTTCTAAAAAAAATCAACACTTAATTAGATTTTTTTTTGTCGGGGCACGTTAGCCCACATGGGGGGGGCACTGCCCCCTAATGCCCCCCCCTTAGCGACGGCTGTGCATAGGGGGTAGAAGTGTAACATTAGAATTTGACTTCTTCTCAAACTTCTATTAATTAACACCATATACATATCAATTACACCATAATGTTTCACTAATGTTGAAATCCATCACTTCTCTGACTGATGTATATCAGTATTAGCAATTGCCCAGCACTATGTAATGCATTTCAACATGATCCCATTTCACACTACAGCTAGAAATCTGTACACAATAAGTCGTCACAGTAGTTATCAATAAGAGCTGGGGGGGCTGAACTTGGTTCATGCAGTACAGTCTCAGTAGCAGAGCAGAGAAGAGCAATATGCAGACTGAAAAATTGTCATGTTTTTCTGCACAGCAACACTGCTTAACTGAGAGCTGCATCATTCAGCCAGTAAAATCCCAAAGTATTTAACTAGCAAAGTGCTGCTACCAATGACGGAAGAAATTCCTCATTTTTTCTCTTTATATAAGAGGAGCATATACAGTAAGAAAATGTGTCCAACTTGTGCCCCTGGTTAAACTTTGAATATATGGAAAGGAGAAGTTTACTGTTGTACCAATATAAAAAGTGGAAACTGAGCTTCTGTCATGCAAAGGAAAGCCACAACCTGTCATTGATCTGTCTTTGGAAAGTGTGATGAGGTTTCCATGGTAATATCTGAGCTTTCTGAAGCCCACCCTCCCTGCTACACTATTAATCTTTCTCTTTCATCCAGAGGTACTGTGCCAGGCCTTTTCAGTCTGAGCTGCACAGGGGGTCCTTGAAGCTAAGGGATCCACAGTACCATAAAGGCCAAGATGAAAGTGAAAATCAAAAGTGAGAGAAAATAGTTTGGAAAGTCTGGCTGGGACTGTCCTATGCAAAGGTCTAGCCAGAGCTGTGATTGTCATTAGGTCCTGCTCTTGGAATATAAACTCAGTATGACTTTAAACAAATTGCATATCGTTTATTGAATAAGTAGTACATGCAAAAACACACAAAACAACAGAGCGTTATAATCAACAGGTATTGCTACAGATTTTCAAATCATGGGTTATGAGAATCATCTTAACTTGCTAGAATTTGACCTCTTTATCATCTTCAAGTCTAAAGTCTACATACTGTATACAGTATAGACTTAAATAAAATCTGCTGATGTACTTCTGGGGCTGGGTCTTACTTTTAGAAGGAGAATTTTACTTGCACACTTTCTTTAGGAAATGTGTTGAACCATCAGACACTTAGACCAAGGAGGATAAGAATGCTTAATTGCCAATTAAAACCCCAAGTCTTTTGTTTAATATTTTAGTAATTAAGATCTCAGAGTGGTGAATTTATATTGTATGTCAAGTCTTTCTGGAGCTGTCAGGAAAGAATATGATTTTTCTGTCTGTGAAGTCTTGCAGCACAGACCAATAGGAGTGTATCCAAACAAGACTGGTTCATACAAGGACACATTAGCAAAGCAAATTACGAGATTCATCCTAATAAACCTTTATTAAGCAGCACATATTCTTTGTGCTCTTTTGAACTTTTTCCTGCATAAAATACAGAGGCTGAGGACCAGGGTCAGCAGAGATCACGACAGGGTGAGGTTCTGAATTTAAAAGTAGGATTTTGTGATTTTTCTTCCATTCTAAGCCTGTTTCAGACTTGTGAAGATTTCACAGCGACTCAGCCTGTGGTTCACGATCAGTTCATCTTGCAGCAGTGAAACCAAAGTGCAATAAAAACCACTTCACGCAACCCCTTGTCTTCTGTGTACAGTAAGAAAAAAATCTGAGGCTGGCTGTTACATTCCAGTGTGGAGCTTCCAAAAAAAACAGTTTTCATTGGTGCACCCATTGAAGACAGAGTGGGCTCATTTCTGTGACCTCCGACCTTTCCTTTCAGGACACACTAATTTTAAATGTCAGCATGGATCTTACTGAGATGGTAATAACGGCCTCAGCTGGGAATCTCTGGGGGGAAGAAAATAAAGACAAACGTCTGCCTTAAAAGCAAAGAAAGGTTAGACATATGAGAGATTCCTCTCTTCATATGCTGGAGTTCTGAACTGACCCTCAGAGCCTGTGGTGACCATAGCCCTCCATGCGGTCCTCATAGAAGGGCAACAGCTGAATGCAGCATTCCTCAGGTGCTAAATAGACCAGAATGCCTCCTCCTGTTTGTAACCTTCCTGACTGTGGGCTCTCCTGGTCTTATTCCTCTTCTAACAAAGAGTTTAATCTGGCCTCATTGACACCAGTTGCAGGTCTTTAAACACATTGCACATTCCATCCAGCTCGGGATTCTTTTGAGAATAAAAAGCTATAGCCTGAACTGTGCCCCAGGTGTGTATTCAGAATGAACGGAAAAGAAAACACTTGATGAGTAACCTTGTGCAGGGAATGAAAGGCACCCTGGGAATAAACTGCAAAGAGGATACTTTTTTTGGCTATTAAACTAAGAGTGCACAGGAGCAAACAGATACAGATCCCGTATTTAGAAATCATTACCACCTGTGTTGATGTTGATTTGTTAAGCTGAGTGAATTCATAAATAATACAATCTTTATGCCATGCTGTGTGTCAAGCATCACTTCTCATGCCCACAAAGTGTCTTATCATTTAGAACGGCACTATTCTCTTTATGACAAAACATTTGTCAGGTATTAAGGAAGTAATTAGCCTTGAGCAGGAAAAGCTGCAGTCAATTCCCCCCACACCACATCTCCATGAGCCCCACTTGGGGAAGCAGCCTTTCACACACGATTGCTGAGAAATGCAGAACAATATCAATTTTCTTTGCCAATTAGCCTTTGTCAGTATTCTCACCATCACTAACTGTCTTGGGCATTGTTCATTTACTTTCTGAAGGATAAAGAACGATTTCAGATTGTGAGTAAGAGCAAAGCAAAATGGAAAAAAAACAATCATACTGAGAATTCATCTTTAATGAGAAGTGAGACATGCAGGTTCCAAATCCACTGACAATGAAAGCATATAAATATTAGCACAACTACCCTGTTATTAGTGGAGAAATTTTTACAACCACAGGGCACAAGCACATAGACTTTTTTTGGATGATCTGCACACAAAAGTAGAACATGATGTAAGAACATTTGATACAATACAAACAAATATTAAATGTTGTCCAGCTCTTTCTTAAAACAGTCCACAGTTTGGTCCTCATCTTGGCTGCCACACCTGTCCCAGTTACCCACACCTCTTTGTGTACAGAAGAGTTTCCTATTTTCAGCTCTGCATGAATTTCCTGTTTCCAGTTGTGAGCCAATGTCTTTGTTTCACTACTGAGTATGAAATGATCACCTTCATTGATTCTATCTATGAGGATCTTATGAAATTAAATCCACTGTCTTTTGAACCTCATATTCTAGACTGAAGAGATTTAGCTTCCTTTACCTGTCTGTCAATGACATTCCTGTGGATCAGTAATGAGCATTGTTGATGTCTTTGATCTCTTGTGCTATAGTGACCAAAACACAATATTAAAAATAAGTTATTGCAACTTATTACAGCTTTGCAAAGTTAAACATAACTTACCTGAATTTAAATTACATTCTTTCGGCTATACACAGAAGCGTGCAGATTGGTTTTTTATTACTTCCTCACTTTGACTTGATGAGGACAGAGGAGAATCTGAAACAGTCAGATGCCCTTCATGTGTAGCATCCTGCAACTTCAAATCACCCCATTAATTTGCAAACCAACCTTTTATGAGGGACTTATGAAAAGCATTTCAAAGTCTAAATTTATCACTTTTATGCTTTACTTTTGCCTGCTATCCTTGTTGCTTGTTTGAAGAATTCTAGCAAGTTACTAAAAAAAGAACTTCCCTTTCTGAATGCATGTGGAAAGTCAAACACATTTTGAAATTTCAATTGCCATTGTTGTCTAAGTGTTCTTTTAATTGAGTCATTATTTTTTAACTTTAACAGATGTATGATAAATTGTTCAATAGTTTCTTGATTCAGGGAGCATATAAGCACACATGTACAAGAAACAGTGGATACACATGAACATGCTCAGTGCACACGTACAATTAAAGTCAGGCTGCAGATGAGATAGTGGATGCACAAACAAAGAGACAGATTCAGGCAAACACAAAAATATCAAAATATTCAACAACTTTAACCACTACCATGAATATGTTCTGACATCCAAAGGGAAAACTTCATGCTTGTCCAAATCATGGTGTCAGATGTCACTCCTTCTCCTTCCCTGCAGAAATTCAGAGTGAGCGTTGGCTGTGTCCAGGAACAGCAGCTCATACAGAGCTTGCAAAAGTATTCAGACCCATCCTATAGTTACCAATTTTTTTAAAACTCAATATTTTATTAGAATCCTGAATGCTCAGACTGAAGACTTCTAAAGACAGGATCTGTTACAGTAGATTTCAGCAAAAGCTAAAGAGAATAAATTAAACGTGTTGATTACTAGTATTCAAACCCATGTATTTTATATTTGGTGTATACGTCTTTGGTGACAATTACAGCCACAGGTCTGTACCTGAGCAAAATTTGTACCACACCAATTTAGTTAAAATTTTGCCCAATCTTACAGTTTCACAAGCTCTCTCAAGCTGTGTAGGTATTGCATATGGACAATTTTTAAGTCTTTCCACAGATTTTTATGAGGATTCAAGTCAGGACTTTGACATTCACTTTCCTATTCTTAAGATGCTCCAGTGTAGCTTTGGCCTTGTGCTATGGACCACTGGGTCAGCTGAAAACTGATTTTTATCCCATTTTTTTTATGGAGCTTTCTTCTAAGATCGTCCAATACTTTGCTCCATGTTCCCTATGTTCTTGACAAGCTTCCCTGTCCCTGCTGATAGGAAGCAGAACTATAACACAATGTTGCCACCAGCAAGCTTGACAGAAGAAGGGATTGTGTTGACGTAGTGATGCAATACAGTATGTTGGGTTTGTGTCACATACTGTATACTGTAGTGCTTTGAAATTTCACGAAAAGGTTACAATTTCATCTTGTCTTGCCAAAAAAATGTTTGCTGCACATTTGCAGTGTCACTTAGGTTTCTTTTTCTTAACCAGTTTCTTCTTACCTGTCTGCTGAGCTTGTAGAGATATCCTGATCTAGGCAGTGTTTAGGAGCTTACCACATCTAAATGATCACTCTCACCTTGCTCAATGAGATATTAAGAGTTTTTTAACTTCTCCTGATTTGAGCCTTTATACATCTTTATCCTTGAGTTGTTTGATAGCTTCTTGTTCTTCGTAGTTGAATTTGTGCTTAAAATTCACTGCCTAATTTATGAACCTTACAAGTGTACTGTATTTATTCTGGCACCATCTGAACTACTATTATTGCACACAGACAGAGACCACTCAACTGATTGTGTGATTTGTCAAAGTGCTTTTGTGCTTTTGATTTAGATTTGCCACATCAAAGGGTATGAATACTTGTGCAATCATGATTTTTTATATTATTAACTTAATCATTACATTATATTATCTACTTTCTTCTTTTTTTGTTTTTGGTTTGGATTTGTGAAGTGGGTTGTGTATACAACAAATATCAATTGCTACTTCAGCCTCAAAACTTGTGCTTTCAGGATAGGCTCTGCGTTGCCACAAACTTGAACAGGAATAATCAACTTTCTAATGATCTGTGGATGTGGGAGCAATTAGAGAATTTGGAAACAGTAGTAGCAAAAGATGTTAACTTTGTTCAGTATTTTTAGATCTGTTAGTGCAATCTATTCTCTTCAGATTGACGAGGTGAATCATCTTGATACGTGCTAAAACTATATGTTTGTTTTCAACTCAAAGTTAAGTAATGACCTGCTTAGCAATTCATGGTTCTTTTAGCAAAGCATTAATATAAAATTATAATGGGTTTCGTTAGAATACTTTTCAGTGTGATTTCTGTTTTTCAAGGTGTAGAAACATTAGATAAAACTGTCAAAGGAGAAAATAAAATCACCTCACCTTAATCAAGATGGGAGCCAGCAGATCCTTTGGAGTAAAGATCCTCTGAGAAGTTGAAACCCGGTTAAACTAGTATGGAAGGGAGACACATCCAAAGAACATATTAATCACAAAGAAAGACCAAGGGAAGTCAAAATGTCAAATGACCAGGTAATTCTAGTACTTAAAGGCAAGGCAAATTAGGCAAAAATAGAAGAAATAAGAACTATTGAATTAGCAAGGTATTTTGATGTAACCAGAATCACTGAAATATGGCTAATGAAGAGAGATGGTGAGCTAGTGCTCCCAGTGGATGGAAGAAGTACAAGTGGAGGCACAGCATTCCAGAGGGACAGGGGAGATGAAGGAGGTGTAGTTCTATATAGCCACGCATGCAGTCAAATACCTTAAAATCTGTATGGATCATATTTTCTTTAATTAACTCAGACTAACTTTTATGACTAGCTAGTTATAAAACTAGAACTAATTACCATGAGGAAGCATGTTTTGAAATTGTACAAATAGAGTCCAAACCAAATGTTAGAAATGTCAATAAAGCAGACTATGAAACAATTAATTAAACATTAGCGACATAGAATGGAATTAGATATGGAATAGGCAGAGAACGGATTGTGACATTGTAGAGATCCTGCTTGAAGAGTTACCAACCCAAAGGCTAAAGAGATGTGGCCCAAATGGCTCAACAAACCAATAAAGAAAAAATATAAGGAGAAAGAAGGCACTTTATAAAATGATTAAATAGAACATCATCCAGATGAAGAAATAGAGTACAATGTTTTGTCACCACACATAGAAAAACATATTAGAAGGTCCCAAAGATGTATACAAAAATATTACAGTGGAGGAAAAAATAAAAATTCTTGCAATATTATAACAGCAAAAAAAAAGTAAAGTATATTGTACTGTCTCTGAGAAAAAAATATGAAACTTTCAGAGGATGAAAGGGAAATAGTTAATATATTCAAGGAAATTTTCACTCAGGTCCTTACCAAGGAAGAGCTAGACAACTTGCCTCGGGCTGGGGAAAGACAACCTTCTAAATTTAATAATATTAGCATAAAAGGGGCAGAAGAGTTACAGGTACTAGAAGCACTTAACTGTTGAGACTGTTCACAAAGCTCTCCTGACAGTCAATCAAGGATTGTAAATGGTCATATCAGAATTAAAAGCATATCAATTTTAAAAAATTGAAAAAAACAAGCCAAGTAATTATAGACCAATAAGTGTGAATTCCCATTTATATAAATCAATGGAAACAATTATTATAACTAGAAGATTGTCTATATGAAAATAACATCCTGAGTAACAGTCAACTAGGAAACAGAAAATATAGGTCTTGCTTAAATACCTTGTTAGAGTATGTTAAGCAAGTAGCAGCAGTAATGGATGCAAACAGAGTATATGATATGATATATTTAGATTTTTGGAAGGCTAAGGTTTCCAATAAAAGATGTATTTTCAATTTGCTGATAATGGGTATTCAATGTAATGCGTGTGTTTGGATTGAAAATAGGTTAATGGACAGTAAGCACCTCAGATAAGGGATGTGCAGTGAAGTGATGGTTGAATTTATGGAACAAGCGGAAACTGGAAATGTAAACTATAAGAGAGTTTTTATTACTTCTAGGAATAAATCAGACAAAATAAAAAGGCACACAGATTCAGCTTTACAATATACAATCTTCACTATAACAGCAAAAAAACAAGCATAAACAGACGACAGAAATAGTATACTGTATGTGAATTAGTCTGCCTTGGCACAAATGGCTGATCATTTACTCATAGATAAAAAAACAAAATACATTGACCAGAACAATGTATTATTATTATCAACCTTCTAATTTGCTGTAAATCAGTCTCATACTCAATGTTTGCATCCTCGGTGACCTGTAAGTGTCCAGATACTGTCACAAACTGAAAGTTATGAATCGTGCATTTGATTTCAAATATGAACATTAAATCTGTACTCATCCAAACAACACATGCTTGTCAGAGAAGAGGTTTGGTTTGAAAATCCCACAGGAAGACGGTGCTGAGCTGGGATTGTCTTCTTCCACTCTCTTTGTGCCAAGGATGTCCTGTGGCACAGGAAAAAGAAAGCAAAGTTCCTGACTAGCATGACTCTGACCTCAGCACTCCTAGTGTGAAGGATTTGATCTTCATTGGCTTTTCATGACTTGGATGCACTGATATGGAGATGTGGAGAATGTTTATTTTCTCTGGGGTGTAGCACTACAACTGAATGTACATTGTGACATCCCACTGGGTGTGTCAGAATAGGATCCTTTAAAATAGGCAGGTCCAGGACAACAGACACACCAACACAGCCATAAGGCTCAACAACAGTGCTCTTTATTTGCAGTGCAGTGAGGGAAAACTACAAATCCACCAAACAAGCACAACACAAAGCCTAAGCTCCTTTTTAAGCTTCTGACTAGCTTTTCCAGTTCCTAACTTTCCCACTGGGCAGCTAAACTGTGTAGTGTGCTCTCACGAGGCACCAGTTCTGTAGGGGTTTGGGTATTTACTGGGACAATTATTAATTATGGCAGTAAATCAAAAAATTGATTCTTTTAATGGCCTTAGAATCCAACCATGCGATATAACTCAAACAACGCGCACACACACAGGTACTAATACATGAGGATACATTTATTAATACATAGAATGTGCATCTAAACATAACAGATCTTATCGTGAGGGTTATCAGAATACAAAAGATATATATTCATTCAGTTACAAAGAG
Organism: Atractosteus spatula; assembly: GCF_055471065.1. Classification (NCBI taxonomy): domain Eukaryota; kingdom Metazoa; phylum Chordata; class Actinopteri; order Semionotiformes; family Lepisosteidae; genus Atractosteus; species Atractosteus spatula. The sequence goes on from NC_142706.1 coordinate 50,463,095, forward strand.
TTACATATATCAAGAGGACATACGTTCAGTATATCATTCATTTAGACCGATTCAGCTGTCCACAGTTCCGACCTGTTCACGAGGCTTGCTGCTGATGCTAACCTCGGGTGGATCTTTTGGTTATTCTCTGGCAACCTCCGCTTTCGACTCTTAGAACAAAGGAAAGTTCTGGCACTCGGACACACTGGCCATTACATGTTGGTCCGGGCTGAATCTGAGGATGGTCAGGAGGCGCACTGCGAGAATGTCCAGCCCTTGGGAGCCTTTCTGCTCCTGGGCCGTCCTGCCCTGGAATTGTCTCGCACCCCTCGAATTCTCCTTAGAATCTCTGTGTTGCCTGTTTTTACCTGGAGTAACTTCAGCTCGTTCATTGGCTGAAAGTTTCGTGGGCATCAGAGACCCACATGGGTTACTCGGCCCTACCAGTCCCTGATTGGTTGATCAAGGTGAGATATGAGTCACTGACTCCTGACACCTAGGAATGCATTCCAGATGTCCATCTGGCACTCCCTAGACAGATAGGCGCCAATGGATGACCATTGATCATGATAGCCAGGCTTATCTAAGTGCATCCCCATTTGGGAGCTGTCCCTTATCAAAAGAAAACATCTTTAAATCAGCCTGCATGAATAGCTTCTCTGTGGCTGCACCACAGAGATGAAGAGAGATGGGGCCTCATTTGGGAAAGCACAGCAACACTTAATTCTGTCTTATTAACAAGCATTGCCACTACAACTGCCTCCAGCTTCAAAACAATTTCCAGTATTTCAGTCTCTGCCTAAAAGTCAGTCTCTCTCTGAGACTTCCAAGTACTACTCAAAATTCTCAAATCTTTCTCTGAGCCTCTTCACAAAACTTGCAAAATCTCAGACTCTGAGTTTCTTTAGTCGCTTGGTTGGTCGCATCCTTCTCCGTTGCCTCTGGTGAAGGTGCACAGCAGAGGACCTGCCCTTTGTCCCCACAGACCCATAAAGCCTCCAATTTCTGTGTTTTAAACAGTTACCTGCCCAATTGTCTTGCAGGTGACTGGACAGGGGACTGGAAGAGGCAGCTCATTCTCCAAAAGCTTCTTGGGGAAAGTGGTTCAGACAAGGCTGCCAACTTAAAAAATTGATTTTCAGGCTTTTCAACAAAAGTCCCATTATATTAATTTATATGAAATTACAACTGGCCTATGAGTCACAAGATTGGTCTTGTTGCAGAGAAGGTCTTGGGCAGATATCTGTTTATGTTTATTTACAGATTCACTCTCTTCCACCTTTTAATGTTTCTTGAAGCTCTGAAAAAGATGGCGTCAATCACATGGTTGATTAGCTTGTCAGGTTGTCAGGTAACAGTGAGAGGCAGTTGAGAAAGATTGAGCGATGTTTATATTCTTAAAATGCCTTTAAAGTCATTCAGTAATCAAGACTGGTGAATGGTTGTGACGTCATCAGGTGTACTGTTCTTCTCTCGTCTTTGGATGATTGATGGGGGATCTCCAGGTAGGGTCCCAGTCCAGATGGGTTTCTCCTGATACAGCAGACTAGGAGGTGCCAATCTTGGGCACCTCGTAACTGAAAGTATCAATATAGACTCAATATATGAGCCCAGGATGGTTTTAGGCTGTACGCATGTCTTAGAGATCGTGATGTCAATAAGTCTCCCTAGACAGGTGTGTTCGGCCAACCAAGAGCCTTGTTCTCATTGCTCATGCTGTCAGCAAACTGTGGGAGAGCACTCCTGCTACAAAAAGCCTAAGCCTGTGGTTAAGTTCTTATCTTGGTCCATGCTGAGTTGCATCAATGAAGGAGCTCTGCACTTTTTTCTCCTTTTTTACACTTGTAGGTGTCTTAGTATTTTGTTCTATTTACAGTATTTGAGAAAGCCATCATGCTTGTTTTGTTTTGGAATTAATTTTGTTTTCCCATTTAGAAAGCAAAGGTTTTATTCTGGCTGCCTGTGGTGTACGATTCATTGTCTGATCAGCATTTATAAAGCCACCTGCTGGCAGGCCCCTTTGCTGAACGTTCACATGCACAAAGTGGTGACGTTCCAGAATGACCTGACCAATGTCACATGACATCCAGCAGACTTGGCACATTGCTGAAGGCTGGCCAGATGGGCTGTGGATGTGAGTACAGGTCACTAATGGCATCTGCTGGCAGATGAATACTAACGGTTTGCATGTGCTCTTGCATGCATAGTGTGCAGCTTTCCTCTTCTGAAAGACTAATACAGGAAAAGTGTTGATTCAATTTCACTGCGTGTGGTGTTGATATTGAACCATATAACCAGTGGTAGAACGATTATCCCAATTTATCTAATCAAATAATATAAAGGTTATAAAAATGTGGTTACACTGGTCCACTGTGTATCTGGATGGAGTTTAAAATGCTTTTCTTCACATTCAGACTTTAACTTCAAACAATTCAGAAGAACATATGAACCTATGATTAGTAACATGAAGAGACCATTCAGCCCATCTAAGCCATTTGGTTGATAATAATGGATCAAAGGGATCTCATCCAGTGGTGTTTTGAAAGAAGTCAGTGTATAGACAACCGCAGTATGTCTGGATAGCTTGTTCCATACTCCCACAACCTTTTGTATAAAGAAGTACCTCCTGTTCTCAGTTTTAAATGGACTTCCACATATGTATCCAGTAGTTTCCATCTGTATCCACTGGTTCATTTTTCACCATTCATTATGAAGTCTTCTGGGTTGACTTTGTCTTGATTAGTGGTCAGGGCTTTTGAAGATTTTTAATAATTGTATCAGGTCCCCACATACAGTATGTTCTCAGAGGTTTAATTCAAGCCTTTCAGCGTAGGATATTTAGGCCCCAGAATGTACCATACAGAACCTTGCAGAAGGTTCCTATGGTGTCTTTTTTTGCAACATAAAATTATGCATTCACATTTTTTGGAAACTTAATAATTTTATTCACACCTTGAATGAACAGACTGATGACTTCTAAGGGTAAGATAAATGACTTGAATTATCATAAAACGCTGAAGTGTGTTGATTGTATAAGTATTCATTGAAGTCATTATTTGGCGGAAGGACCTTTGACATCGGCCTTTTGCAGTTGTTGCCCATTGTTCTTAGCAATTAACGTTGTGCTCATGCTCTCTCAGGTTGCCTGGGGATCACTAATTCACAGCATTTTTCATGTCTTTCCATGGATTATCAATAGGATTCAGGTGGAAATTGTGACTGAGCCACTCAAGGCCATTCACTTTCTTATTCGTAAGATATTCCAGTGTAGCTTTGCATCATTGTGCTGCTGCAGTTTAAAGCATATAGCAAATTGAAGCACTGTTTCCTTGTACTTTGCTCCATCCATTTCTTTCAATAGCTAATAAGCTAATTCTCCCTGCTAAGGAGAAGCATTAAGATTCTGAGATATCCACCATTCTGAGCAAGGATGGAGAAAGGATGTTATATAAAAAGCAACAAGATTTTGATGTGGCACATGGTAATGATATTCAGGTTGATCTATTGCTTTAAAAAGAAAAAAGTGCCATTTTGCAAAGGCAGTTCCTTTCACAAACCATTAGGGTATCTTGGTATTTTGAGTATAGCTCTGTGAACACTGTGTCACAAATGACATGAATTTTGTCTTTTATGGCTTTAGTAAGTGTCAGGCAGCAACACAAAATCTAACCTCAAGTGAAATCATAGGTGATCTGTCCTGTCAAGCCTCTGGGTGTGAGGAAGAGCGTATATCCAGTTCGCCTTGGGCAGGACTGTGTAGCTGATCCCAGATTATTAAATGGGTGGTAGCCCATATTCAAGCAAAAATCTGGTCAGGAAGAAACTACTATACAACCTGTATTTTCCAATGTCATTTAAGTTAAATAACTAAATAAAAACACACAAATGAGACCATTTTGATATGAAACAATGAAACTGAAATGCTGCAGCTTCACTATTGTGTTTTGCCTAAAGAAAGTGCCAATGTGCTCTTAAGAGTTTTTTTTTGTTGCTTCTGTGGTAAGCAAACTATTAATCTCTCTCTAAAGTATAGCTGTTATTCACAGACAACTACCGAATCGCAGTAAAAGAGCAGAAAGCTCAACAGTTGTTTTTTTTTAGTTTTTTCCAGACCAAGATTACATTTTGTAAATTTTATCCGGAGCAGGGCGCTATCCCTGTCAGGCACAGAGCTGTTTCAGTGTGTGACCACCATGTGAATTAGGGCACATTCCTCTCAAAGTAGAGCGGGCCTGTGGCAGCGTCCGCTCTGCACAGAACACAAATCCAATTCTTCATCCTTTCCTGCTTCCCCCTCCTTAGAATCTGAGGATCCTTCCCTTGAAGAACTCTATAAATGCATATATTTCACAAATTGCTACACACAGACAGTCCAACACCTCGGGCAGAAAAGCCTCTTAAACCTTTTCTCTGTTCAAGAGAGACACTTAAAGCCAGAAGATCACACAGTCTCGGTCCTTGAGTCCTCACTTCACAAGTCAGCAATCCCAGTGGGAAGAGTTGGGAACAACACAGAGCACAAAACCGATGGCTTGAAGTTCAACAAGAAACAGAACGAGCTCTGCTGATGGTGCCAGGCACACCTCGGAATCCCTGATGCATGCCTGCTTCCCTTCCTGCCAACGTGTTCGTCAGGATGGAGCTGTCATGCCCACCTGGGTCACCAGCACAGGCTGGATGCCCACCGGCGGTGCCCAGTTCCTATCCTGGTGGGCCAGCAGATCTGGAGGTTTTTATTCCAGCTCAGTTCCTAGCAGACAAAATGTTGGCTGTAGATTTAAAGAGACCTATAAAGCCTGCAGGACCCTGGTCTGGGGCCTCAATCAGACAGGCCAGTGCATTTCTTATTTATAAGAAACACTGTCAAAAGCTTTCTGAAAACCTAAATGCACAATACCATGGGCTAGTCGTGTCCTTTACGTTAGTGCTAGTTCAAATAACTCTAACATGTCAGTTGGACAAGACTTTTTCCTAAATCCATGTTTACTGTCCCCACAATTCTTTTGAGTAGATGACCCTGATTGAATTCCTGCTCCTTACAGCCATTTCAGTGGCAAAGTCTTTGGGATAAAGGGGAAGAAAGGGGAAATTAAAATTTAATCAAGGCAAGAAGGAAACTCTTTTCACATCATACAATATGTGAGAAATTGGCCATGCAGGAAAGATAGGTTTGGAAATTTAGATCCTAATACTTTGTTTTTTTAGAGTTGATGATAATAGAAAACTGAGAATTGACTGAATTTGTTAATGATCATACAGATGTAAGAGTCTATGATCTGTCTGTATATTAAGTATGATGGCCAATTCAAATCATTTGAGAATGTCAGTCGTGTAGATTAAAGTCTGAGAGTTTGAAAGGCTATAGGAAATTAAATTGTAAATGTCTTGGAAACAATAAATTTAATGCTGAATAAATTATAGCCCTTGAAGCTTCCTGGCTAAAAACTTGGCTACAGCTACCTCTGTTCCAGTTTCCCCAGTTGTGTCATTATATACAGGTGAGGGTTCACATTCAGAAAGGTGACCTTAATCAGGCTATGAAGACATCCCCGTTCTCTGCACATGTGGCACCATGTGTCCAACTCAGAGCCCCACTCAGCCCTCAACAGGATATTGGTGTAGGTAGAAACTTTTCTAATTTGGTCTAGAATGTGAAAGGTAAAAAGACACAGACACGGGATGTAATACAGATACATATACATGCATATATTTTGATGCCATGAGCCCATAAATAATAGTTACAAAGCTTTGTGCTGATGACTGCTATACTGTATTGATTTCATGTTCCCACCTCCAGGGCAAAGTCATGATCAATGCTGGGACATACTCAGTTGTCCCACTGATGTCAACTGGAATACACTCTGAGCATGCCCCTCTGCAAGGCATGGACCTGCCAGACAGCCAGGGCCAAGCTGGCGGGCTCAGGAACTCCTCTGTGTTTTTGGTGGAAAGGTGGGAGGTGGAAATCATAGAGCCTGAGGCCAGTAAGAGACTCTGGATGAGGCAGCAGGTAAACAGTTTGCCATCTGGGTATAATCAACCACACACAATCAATCACTCCACCAAGCCTCAAGCCCTAGAGCACAAAGCAGGTTGTGAGTATTGTACATGCCCATCCTTTTCCTTTATATAGAATCTGTTGAATTCCATCAAGGGTTTTCTTAAAAACAAATCACAGTGAATCACAAATCGCATTCTGCAAGCAGTGTCTTTAAGAGGCCCATCTGATTGTTATTAGGGTGTGTGTCCTGGCAACTGAGCTACTCTGAAGACAGACACAGAGGATGAATCCATGCTTTATCACATGTCTCCAGATCAAGTACACTGATCCCCTTGGCTGTTCTGCCAAAATCCCCCTGAACCTCTTGGTGCTTTGCATTTGTATGATCTTATAATAATCAGAGCAGTGCAGCTTCTTAAAGCAAAATACTTAGTTTGCTACCAATAAAAAGACATTACTAATTACTAATATTATTTTGTTGTAAAGAGAAAGTTGGTCTGTAAATGTCTATTGCATTTTTGTCAGCAAACATAAGAAAAATGAAATGCAAACACCCTAGAAAGGCAGACATAAGAAAAGAGCAGGGGCACACCTGGTATTCACACCCAATTAAAGGAAATCATAATGCCTTTGTCAGATTTTATTTAAGCCACTACATAGAAAATCATGGACATTGGGTTCATCAATCATAAAAAGCACAGCACATTTACTAAGACAGGTGAAATATTAAAATGACCATAATGAATGTTACAGAATGTAACTGAACTAATAAATGTTAGAATATGTAGGTAAAAGTGCAGAATTTGAATATGATGCTGTGTTAAAACTGTATAACCCACCTGTGAGATCTCATTTAGAAAATTGTGTACACATTTCTTCACCACATTACAAAACAGATAATATTGCTCTGGAATCAATCCAGGGAAACATAACCAGATACAATCTGAACTGATGCATTTTAGTTTGGAACAGGAAAGACTGCTAAGGGACCTGATTCGGGATTTCAATATCCACAAGGCCAACCCAGTGAACTTTTTCAGTATAAACATTGAACTGCGAGCCAGAAGACACAGTTTGAAACTACAAGGAAGTCTATTTAAAACTGTGAAAAGGAGGCGCTTATTTACACAAAGGATTGTGGGTGTCTGGAACAAGCTGCGCAGTCATGTTTGAGCTGATAACATTCTTTTCCTCCCCGAAATGACTGCAAGAGATTCTTGGACTGACCAGCTGCTTCCTACCACATGAGCTAGATGGGCCAAACGGCCTCCTTAAGACTGTGACCCTTCATCTGCGCAGTCTGCTTCTGCCACATTTTTTAAAAACTCTGATGTGAGCTGCATCTTCTGAAGAGCAATACATCTAAGCTGCTACATTGAGAACAAAGACACTTTGTCTTTGCCTAGTTTAGGTGGATGTTATGAGCTTAGCAGATGCTGAGGGAACAACAGAAACGATAACAGAAAATGAAAACAAAATGAAATAGTGAGAACAAAGACAATATCACACTCATATAGAGCAGTGATGAAAACACCCTGCGAATATGTGTTCCACATTTGCAATGACTAACTAGTCTCTGGAATGCTCTTCCTGACCATATGAAAAATGCAGCCACTGTTGATGTTTTTAAATCTCACGTCATTATTTGATTTTCGAAGGCCTTCAATCCTTAATCTCTTTCTTTTAATTTCAAATGTGCACATGATTTTATTGTATTTTTTGCTAAAAGTACTTTTAATATGTATAATTTACTTAAAGTCCCCTGAGAATGCTTCTACTTTACACAAATAAAACTGACTGATTGACTGACTGATTGATTGGTTGGTTGATTGATCGATTCATTGACTGATTGACTGGCTGACTGATTGATTGATGTCAGAAAGTTACATGTTACAAGTTACTGTCTGAGAACTAAGAACATTAGAACATAATAGTGGGATATTATTGAAGGTTTCAGATAGTTTAGCTCATCATTTAGAAAAACTATGGCAAAAGAGCAGTGAACCCTTTCATTCACCTGATGTCACTGACTGCGCACACAGGAGCTCCGGTGATGGACTAACCATTTCTCACTATTTCTTTTGTTGACTGGAGAGAAAAATGTTCAACCCGCTTTTTCAGTAACTGTCATTACTTATTTTCTTTGACATTTTTCCACAAATGAAACACTTCAGAAGCATAATGTGAGTGGGAGCATTAATGATACAATATAAATTCAATCAGGACTGAAAGTACAATGCGATGCCAGTTGCTGTGCTAAATCAAACAGCTGACATCACAGTCATTTAGTCAGGAATCAGCAGAAAACCAGGCAGGGGTCTGGGGAGTTGAAATGAGGCAGCCATAGGAGAGTCTCAAGGACACAGCAGGATGTGCTTTGGGATTCTCCCATCCACTGGGAGTTTGTTCCACTGTTGAAATAATTGGGTGGAAAAGATAGGAAGGAGCAGACCAGGGCTTGGACTGTCTGTGTGGAGGAATCAGTACAGGGATCAGACCAGGGCTTGGACTGTCTGCGTGGAGCCATTAGTACAAAAAAAATGGGCCTTCAGATGTTGCTCAAGAAGAAAAGAGAGCTAATTTGAACATCCTTGTGAGGAGCTGATTCGGAGATGCAGCACACTACAGATTTGTGCATGGTTTCTGTCCATCAAAAGTTATCAGAGAGCACCAGGAGAATGAAAGCTGAGAAGTTATTCAACTGAGGAGTTGTGCATAACCTGATTATATTCCTGGGCATGATCATGTGTGTGTGGTTTTGAAAACCCCTGTCTTTTGAGAGCCTAGCAGTAAGGTGTGATTTAAGGAGTGCTGATCAGTCTTCACAGATTGAGATGGACTTGGAATTGGTCACTGTTTAGATAGTTGAGTGAAAGCTAAGCAAAAGATAAAAGCTCTTTAATAACCAGACCCCAGAATTTATCTGCTGTCTTGGACTCACCTCCAGGTGCCCAATTGGCACAGCCCATTTAAGAGCTGACTTTCTATGACAAGCAGAAAGGAGGTTTAATACTGTGACAGCAGACTGCTGGCAGCTGTGATGTGCAATTGTGAATCTGTGGCCTTCTGCCACTCCTGAGTGGAATAGACTCTCAAGAAAATGGGCAGTCAGCCTGATGAACATGTGGCATTTCTAACACTTAGGTTTGTGTAAGGTTTCTGCAGAATGGAGATGAATCAAACCAATAATAAAAGAAATCATACAACAGCCAATTAAAATGTTTTAATTTAGGTGCTGTCTTAACTGTATTTGGCAGTGCTAATCCACTTTTGCGGCTGAATATGTACCTAGACTATCCAGTGAGCAAAGCAAACAAGCTCTAAACATGCTCTGTTGAGACACTTTTCCTTCACTCATTGTTGGCACTGAAACAATGAGTAGATTTAAAAAGGTCAATCAAAGGAACCTTGCAATTAACACAATGTATCAGTTACTGTATTATTTTAACTTACAGCCACTGTGTCCTTAGGCATGAAAACTGACAGGAAATTATTTCATAGAGGTATTATTTTTCATAACTTCAGAAAACAAACTAAAAGCCAATTTTCCTCAGTTGTAAAACACCTTCTCAGCTAGAGACTGAACAATACAAGCAATGAATGACAATATTGTAGAGGAAGAGACGTTAGGAACCTTCAAGTCTAGGTGTTATAAAATCTGTAATTGTAGTAGAGATGGGTTGAAAGGTCTGTGTTACATTAACTTTTCTTATGATCTAATTAAGTATAATATCCCTCTTTCATTTTAACTGCTTGGATATTAGAATTGCTGTTTGTACTGCATATTGCTAGCAGTTCATAGTGTCTAGAAATTACATTGATTTTATTAAAGCAATTTCCACTAAGTATTCTTGAATTCTAAAAATAGTGCTTCTGCTTATAAGCAGGAAACAATTTCAGTACATAAAAGATTGTACTTCTGGTGATAATTATAAGCCTCCTTTGTGGGAAGAAGCATCTCATTATGGTGTTGATCTCAGCACATGATTTAACTCTATCATCCTTCTATGAAAATGAGAAAAACCAGATGCTTAAACAATCTAAAAAAGCTTACAAATTAGAGACCCATTGAGTCTATCCGGTAGTCAGCATTTTATTGATCCAAAGATTTCATCCAATCATTTTTTGACATAATGAGTAACAGCTTCAACATCACTGGGCAGTTTGTTCCAGACTCCCACAAATCCTTCTGTCTCCAATTTGAAAAACACTGCCGTATAGCTTACAGTTGTGTCCTCTGTATAATATCTGTCATTTATTTCTAAAGTCAGCTGAGCAAACAGGTCTGAGAAACCTCCAGTAGGTTTCAGGGTCCAGGTAATTTAACGTACCTTTCCAGAAATCGTCTTTACACTATCTGTGGTTCAGCTCAAATGTGTTCAACAGTCTTCCTCATGGGCCATGCAGTCTGGTCATGAGTGTACACAGAGTGTTTCTGGATAGGAGATGTGGTTCATTTCTGACTCGTTCTGAATATTTCATTTCCGTCTCCCACTCAAAGAGACGCTTAAAGGGATTTAAAGGTGATGGCAATTAAGGAATGTCAACAAAAAACAAAGTGTTTTGAAGAGACGTCATTGCTGCCCGCACACCACAGTTGCTCACACCTCTTATGACTTCCTTATTGATTGATCGGAAAAGGTTCAGCAGGTTGTTTTCAGAAATGTGATTCTCCCTTGAAAATCTCTGTGCCTATGCTCTCCTTCTGCAATCTTCTGCCCAGGTTCCCTGAACTTTATCAAGGGGAAATTGTAGAATTTGTGTGAATCTATTTAATTAGGAAGCAAAAGTTATATTAGATTTTAGCTATATTTAAGTCACTCTGGATATAGACACTCTGCCTTGTATAGTAATAATAATAAAGCCTATACTTATCTAAGGAGTTCAGCAGAGCAGAGACTGTCACATTATAACAATTAAATTATTGTTTCATAACAAGTTCATGACAGTCCAAATAAATATATATATATATATCGTTCAGAACCTGGAAAGATCTCTTAAGAATGATCAAACCTGTGGACTGAACTCACAGCTTCACCTGTCTCTCTGCTGTCTGTAGCTGCCTGTGATGGTCCTGCTTGTGTGTGGGGGACTGTGTTCACAGGTCAGAAAGAACAGGGCCCAGAAGGTTACAGTGGACATGAAACAGCAATTTCTAAAGAGCATGCTCCTCTTTAGTGGTTTTGTCTTTCTCTCTCTCCTTCTCTACCTTCATCCCTTATGATGCTCACTGTTGGTGAGAACCTGGGTTTTGTGGGAGGCAGACATTGTCTTCTGCATTGAAAGAGCTCTTGGTTTTTTCCCCTTACAGAGCTCTTTTCCTTTTCACTCAGACAAACCTCCTAGATACTTTGTCGGGTTATTTAAATTGAAAATTCGAATATTTATTGCTTCCCTAAAGTTTATGAAATTTAGACTATTTATTGGCCTCCATCCAGTGTATGATTTAATTTAACAGTTTAAATGAAAAACTGCAATAAACCTGCAGTAGGTGCATGTTATCAGCAACTTTACTTTGACATTGACAGAAATGCTTAAAGAATATAAAAAGTCTTAATTCTTTAAGATATTGTTTGACTATTGCTGTGAAGTTCACAAATTCACCAGGGGACCTGTGAGACACAGCGCTTACCTGGAAAGCAGAGGTCCTCTTGTCAGTTTTCCAGCACTGTCTTTTCCCCCCACAAAACATTATTTTCAATATTATCATAGGAACCATCAATTTATTATCAGTTCAAAACAGTGGAGATGTCCAGTACAGAGGCTGAGGAAGAAGAAACAGTTGAGTAAGAATAGATGCAATTGTGTGAGCAATGTTTCATCACACGGGGTGTTGGTGTTGGTGGGTGGTGCGGTGGCTCTGTGGCTAAGGATCTACACCTGTGGCTGAAAGGTTGCCGGTCTGTATCCTGTGGCCGGCAGAGGAATCCTACTCCATTAGGCCTTTGAGCAAGGCCCTTAACCCCAACTGCTCCAGGGGTGCCGTATAAATGGCTGACTCTGTGCTCTGACCCCAAGCTCCTCTCCCTGTCTGTGTGTCTCAGGGAGAGCAAGTTGGGGTATGTGAAAAATGTAACATTCCTCATACAAGAAATTGTATATGGCCAATAACGTGATCTTATCTTTTATCTCTGTTTTCTATGTGACAAATCTCCAGAGTCCATAAGTGATATTTTTGTTTAGTAATTTGGTTGTCAGACCTGACCTCTCCCCAGTGACCCCAAAAAACCCTCAGGAGTTCATTCCAGACTCTTGCTTGTGCAAACAGTGTGCACACTTACTCCCACACACTCCCCACTGCCCCCCACTGCAAGCAGTGACCACACTGAACCAGTGTCCCTAATTGGCTGATGCTGAGAGTGACATCAGCACTAGTGACAATTAGACAACATCTGTGAGAAGCAAGGTCTTGTTCAGGTCCAGAAGCTCAGAAAAATTGGACCCTAGCTGGGCTGGGGTGGAAGACAGGAGAAATACCAAACTGCTGTCAGAAGGGTTAATGAGAGCTGCTCAGTGGGTGGTGCTCTTCCCTCTGCAAAAAATATTCCACCCAAAAGCTTTGTACTATGAAAGGGGACATGTACAAGCCCTCCAAATGTTTACACTATGATACTTTTTTGCAGAAGGAGAGATGTTCCCTCCAATAAGAATTAAATCAAAAAGTGTGATATAACATAGCCTGACTAGGCCCACACCCAAGACCTCACCTAGAAAAAATTGTACCTGGGAGAGCCTGCATGACTTGCAGAAATTAATTTCACCAAAGATGCATGTTTTACCATGACCTTCCGATCCTTTCACTACTTCACCAGAAAATATTTGAATCATCATCATCATAGGCATTCTTTCTTATTTGGTAAAGGGAAATTATTAAAAAGCGTGCACCTTTTCCTACTGTCTTGCTAGAAGTTTCCACTCTGGTTTCCTTGGCATCTGTAGATCCTTTGTCTGGTGGTGTCCCTGTTACCAGGTCGTCGAAAACTCGTGTGTTTCGAGCATGGAACATGTGATTTCATTTTAAGGTTTATTAGTCTATTTATTAGTTTATTAATATAGTTTAGTTGGTTATTTCACAGTCACTACCTGAGCAGGCAGAGCTGCTAGTTAAATAAAGCTTTGCAAAACTGGAATTGTAACTACGCATTAAAATAAACATATGAACGCGTGTTTCTATTGACCGTGTTAAAGTATGCAGCAGAGAAATACGGGAATGTTGTTGTTGGTTATAACTATTTGTGTGTTGTGTTTATCGAATTATTTTATGACAGATTATTACGGTCACATAATCTCGAATCTTTCATGTATAAAATGCTCTGCATTGGTATAAATAGAATGAATGTCTGGACTCAATCTGACAATGACTTGTCAGTCCTCAAAGAAAAACAAGGAATTCCAGTTAAAGTTAAATATTTTATTAACTCCAAATACATATCCGAACAGGAGACATAGATAACGTAACTTTCTTTCTGAGGAACATTTCAACACTTGAGTAGCGCTAGAGAGGCGCAGAGATCCGAAATGACTGCGCCAAGCACGACTTCGCCCTTGTTCATGTCGTCAATTAAATAGAAAACACTACACTTGTTTTCTCATGATAATGAAATATACACCTCCACAAAACAAAAAAAGAAAATTCGATTCCAACCAAACCTGTAGCAATATTCACAAGTATTTTTTCAGGACCTGCGATTTTCCGATGGAACACGCCCACTTGTCCAAAATACTGAACTTCTCCTAATGGTGTTAGTGATTAGGGAAAGGACTTCACTGTGAAAACTAATCTCTAGATATCGGTGCGAATACACCTACCAAACAGTTGACGTTGCTGTTCGTTAAAAGACTTGTCATTTGCCAAAGTTTTTTTTTTTACATTTTTCATTTCTACGACACTCCGTCCATAAATCGATCACTCTTTATCCGCAAATTGTACAAAGGGGCCACTTTACAACATAACCCATGTGTCCCGAACCCATCTTGTTCAGCAGCGTCAGACGCCCTCTGAGTCTCTCGGTCAGCAAATTGTCCCACTCCTCTACTGCTGCTTCTCCTCACGCTCCCAAGGAATCGGGTCGTGGTCCTCCGCAGCGGTTGTGTTCCTCCGCTCCTGCCAAAAGTGTTCAACATCTGGCAGGATCTTGCCACAGGCGTCCCTGGGTACCTCGGTCTTCGCGTTGGGGGACACCATTCCCAGGTCCTGGAGGGAGTTGATGACGCTGGCCCCCACCTCCGCTCCGTTCTCTCCGGTCTTCGGGCTGCGGCTGCCCCCGGCTCCTCTCGTGCCCCTACAAGTCAAGCACGCCCAAACGCTTCCGAGTCCGTCTTTGAAGTCTTCGGACATGGCCAGCAAAATGATGGGGTTGACCGTGCTGCTGACATACAAGAACACCTGGGCGAAGATAATGAAACCGGCCGGCGGCCGGTGCGCCTCACTGTAGCTGTGCCGTGCCCAGACCCAGGCGACCCACTCCGTGAGCCACATCAGCTCATAGGCGCAGCTGACGCTCACCAGCATCAGGGTGATCCGTTTGCTTTGCGGCCGCGGATTCGGCGTTTTGTTTCTTCTCGGCTTTGTTCGCAGGATTGCTTTGGTGTAGCACGTAACGATGAAAATAACGGGTATCACGTAAGCCACTGCGGGGTAGATCTTGCTGAAGACGTTCATAAAGTTGGAAGCGTAAAAGGGGACTTCAAAGATGCACAAGTCAACTTCCTTGTAGTGCTGTAGGGTAGTGAATACCATGTGAGGGATCGGTAAGACAATAGATACTGTCCATATCGTCACTAGGGCTCCCATTAATCTCTTTGGGTAAAAATGTATAAACTTTGGCGGGTTCAAGACGTAGTTGTACCTGGCCTGGCTGATCGCTGCTAGTGTGAAACTTTTGGCCACCAAGCAACAGTGCAAAAACCAGTCCGCCGTCTTGCACACAAAGCTCCCCAGAGTCCAGGACTGTCTGGAGTAGGTGACAGCGCGAACAGGGACGCAGAACAACACGATGAGCAAGTCGGTAGCGCTCAGGTTGACCACGAGCGCGTTCACGACCGATGTCTTCCCTTTTCTGAAATCGTGAATGAGAACCACCAGGACCAGCAGATTCCCAACAAATCCGATTAAACAAATCCCAGCAAAAATGACAGGCAGCACAACGGTGACTTCCACGCCGTCTAAAAGTTGAATCCCGCCAGCGAAATCTAACAGTGAAGTATTCATTGTCTCCAAATCAGACATTTGCGTGTTTTTCTTTCCAGTTTCACAAAAAGCACACCGGTGGGATTAGGCGGGAAGACATGCAAAAAAATCTTCAGATGTAATATGGCTGTAGTAGAATTTTATCCTAAGTTTAATTTATTTCACAAAACTTCCCGCTTTTGAAATGTACTGCGAGTAACATGTTTCCTTCGGAGCTGTCTTCCTTTCTGCAAGTGCGCAATGATCTGAAGTCCGGTCCTCGGAGCTGTTCACAGGCGCGGTGGTGCTGAAAATCTTTGCAAATGCATGTCAGGAGTGGAGTGCTGGCGCGACAACAGTCTGAGTGAACGTGCCGAGCGGCAAGCATACAGTACCTTTATATGTAGTAATTTAAGTGTCGTCAAGATCTCACGTCACCAGAATATCTTAAAACACTGGGGACGGGTTGGCTTGGTTACATGTACTGAATGAATTGGAGAAGAAGTTGCAGACTGTTTTTCTTACTATCAAAGACAGATTCAAATTTGTTGTTTTTTTTTCGGGGGTGGGGGGAATTAGGGTAAGAAAAGACACCAAACCGTGGATAGCATTTTTTTTCCCTTTTATAAAATAAACAAAGCGTGTAATGAGTTTTAAAGGGGTCGACTTTGGCCCGTTAATGCGTCAAAATTGCTACTTTGTTTTGTTATTTGACAAAAGGGCTAGATGCTCCGAAAGGCCTCCTGTCTTTTGAAACCGTTTGTTCTTATTTAAAGCACAAAGCGCTATTTTGAAGGAGGCAGCAAGCTGATGTGTTATTGATCGACCTCACACCTTTGATGGTGAAAATGATCCACCTGTCTAGCCAG
Organism: Atractosteus spatula; assembly: GCF_055471065.1. NCBI lineage: Eukaryota > Metazoa > Chordata > Actinopteri > Semionotiformes > Lepisosteidae > Atractosteus > Atractosteus spatula. Next base: position 50,479,113 of record NC_142706.1, read on the forward strand.
TCAGTGTGTACAGAAGTAAAAATCTGTTGACTTTAAGTTCAACTTTCAATAAAATCCTTAAACAGCACCTGGAGAAGGGGGATTTTTCTTTATTCTTATATATTAATATAGATAAATTTATGAATTATCCATACTTATTGGCAAGTTACAGTTTTTAAGATTTTGCAAGAAAAAACTTTGAATACATTTTTCTTACCTCAGCCATGATTATTACAGTACCAATAATAGCAGTTTGCCTCCAAACATGTTGGAAATATGCACTCCATCAAAACTAGCTGGTATGAAGAAATGGCTTTATTCTTGATTATCTACAGTTTTACATTAGCATTCCTTAATGCAGTTAGTGATCAATCCAAGAATGCTTATCTAATAAAGTGATCAGCCTTATTGGCTTGTTTTTTTTTCTTTTCTGTGAAACCAGATAGTCAATATTCCTTTATTGTATGACCACTGTACTGTTGGATGGTGGATGATTTCCCATTACCGGAACAGTAAAGTTACATGTTTAAAAGGCTTGATCACCAACATGTGATAAAGGAAGTGAAGCAGTTAAAGTTTCTAGAAACGTTCGCAGGCAGGAAAGAGAGTGGCTGTTATTTAGCTTCAGCTCCAATTTTTAGCTGGTTTGGAAATCAGAGCACAAGGGCACAGCTAATTGCATAAATTGGCCATGAGAGCTGCCATTTGTCACCTTCGTTTAACGTTCAATGGATCACTTCTGTGCAGAATTAGATTCCACTTCAGTCATTGCAAAGGCTCTGCCAGTGTAACAAGTGGCTGATGCCATTTATCTCTTTCTGTTTGTCTACAATAAAAATCACCTGCATTTGTCCAGGACAGGGATCTGCAGTTCTGGTACTGGACGTTTGCTTGGCCTTCGGGTTTTTGGTCCAATCATATCTTCAGACACACTACATGCATAATGAGGAATAAAAATTATCCCAGATTACCAGGGTATAAACCAATGTAAGCTATTTGTGCCTCAGGATATACAGTATGATGGAGTTCACTGCTTTGTATACTATTAAAATCAATTTTTATGCGCAGGGCCATAGCATTCTCTTGAGCTTTCCCTTCGTCTGCAAATGGACTGCCTAGGCCGTTTTTGTCAATTAAAATCAGAATCGCCAAATTACATTCCCGAACTCTCTGATTCTCCTTACAAACAAAATCAAACTTCTGCTTATCTAATGTACGGCGGTGTACTGCTTAAACGGTTAATGAGTTTTATTTCAATTCGATGGGCTGCCAAAGAAGGTGATTGTACCCTACTGTTTATAAAGAGATCTGTCATTCTTCCTTCTCTGTGAGAGAAAAGTAAGGTTTCTGGCTCCAAGGACATGTGACATAAAGCAGCTGTCTTTAATAGTTACTCTTCGCTTTGCCTGTGAAATTGCTTCTGTGACTCAGATGTTCTTGACCTGTGCATTGATGCTGAAGAGTATTATCAGCTTCTCTGTATTCCCTCCTGGGCATCCCTGGAGCTCTCTGTTTGCCTTAATCAGTCTCCTCCTTTTCAAAATCTTTTCAAGGAGGTTATACTGTTATAAAGAGAAGGTATTTGAAGCCATCAGATGTGAATGTAATTCCCTCCTCTGTGATTCTAGCCTAAAACTCTATGTAATAATCAAGACAGAAGATAGTGCTGGTGAGAAACATGCCCTCCTCCTTTTTCTTCTGGGCAAGTCAGGCCTCTGAGCGGAGCTGCAGCATATGCACATGTTCTGAAAGCGAACAAGATGCTTTCCAGACTGAAATATCAGACAAACCCACTCACTCTCCTACATAAACTGTGCTAAGGAATGTGCAGAATAATAAAGACCATTGCTCACAACAACAACTCATGTAAAGCAAACATGAGGTCCCACATTGTCAGAGAAAGCATTAATGTATAGATGCAGATGTATTTTCTTTTTAAATATAGAATTGCCAATTAATTGTGTAATATACCTATATGAATTAATGTTTATTCTCCCGCTTAGTGTTTTAAAACCCCTCCGTGGTGGGAGAGAAGACTCCTCTGATCCAGACAGCTTCACAACACTCAAAGTCTTCTAACAGGGTCGCAGACTGTACCTCCCTGGAGTGCAGGTTCAGCACTGACTGGAGGAGGAAGATTCAATCACCCACAGCACAACATGTCTGCAGAATGCCGGATACAGCTGGCTATTGCTATAACCCAGACTCAAACTCACAATCAGCACAGAGGCAAGTGCTTTTACCAGCTGAGCCACGCCGGAGCCCCAGATGGAGTGCTGGTATAAATGAACCTGATCGATTAGTGCAGGAGAGGCACAGTGGCATGGCAGTGAGCACTACTACCTCGCCGCACTGAAATCTCTGCATATATCCCTGAATGCACATGTGAGTGATGCATATTTGTGTGTGCCCTATAATGGACAGCCATTTTGTCCATCTGAGAAGGGAGGCCTCTAAGGAAAACCAGGTTGCTGTTGTAAGGTTGCTGTGGTGTTGACCAGTAGGTGGCACACTTTGCATTTAAGTAAAATCTTCAAACCAGCCCTGCTGTGTGGTGTTTGTAATAGGTGCCGTCCTTTAGGTGAATTCTGGGTGCAGAATTAGAATGTCTAGTCCCTCATAACATATTGTAACTGCATGTTGCCATAGCAAAGTTCAGAACAACAGCATGAAATAGCCAGTGTAAACTGAACGAGTACTGACAGAATAATTAAAAAAATAGACAAATATTAACAATGAGGGATTTTGAAAGGCTGCGGTGATCCTTCTGAAATTACCTCAAAAATGAGAAATCGAATATTAGGCATAATTCTTTTCTCCCCTGTCGTGAAGTGCAAACACTTCCAATCCAGCGTGTGTGTTGTGTGTCTTCAGCCTCTTCCTAATATTATGGTAATGTAGTGTGCTCTCACGAGGCACCAGTTCTGTGGGGTTTGGGCATTTACGGGGACAACCATTAATTGTAGCCGTAAATCACAAAATGATTATTTTGATGGCCTTAGAATCCAACCATGCGATATAACTCAAACAACGCACACACACAGGTACTAATACACGAGGATACATTTATTAATACATAGAATATGCATGTAAACCTAACAGATCTTATCAAGAGGGTTATCAGAATACAAAAGGTATATATTCAATCAGTTACAAAGAGTTACACATATCAAGAGGACATACGTCCGGTATATCATTCATTTAGACCGTTTCCTAAATGAACTTGGTTATAACTTCTACATTGGATACTCAAAACAAGTACATAACTCTTAGGAATTAAATTGAAATCAACTGGTTGGGATAACAATTGAATTCTCGAGCTGTAATGCATTGAAGTTGAATACTCATCCAATCTCTGGGGATTCAGATCTCCTGCGGGCTCTCTGGCTCCGTGCCAGGCTGTGCTGTGCAGCTTGCGACGGTGCGCTGCTGATGCTCACTGACCGGCTAGTTAGTGTTGGCTTTAACTAGCAAAGTTTGTGCACAGGAGAAAAGATGACTGTGGGTCCCAGCAAGTCAGGAAGAGGACCGGTTCGTTCCTGATGAAGCACTAGTTCTGAATAGTGATTCACCTGTCCACAGTTCAGACCTGTTCATGAGGCTTGCTGCTGATGCTAACCTCGGGTGGATCCTCTGGTTACTCTCTGGCAACCTCCGCTCTAGACTCTTAGAACAAAGCAAAGTTCTGGCACTTGGACACACTGGCCGTTCCGTGGTTGTCCGGGCTGGGTCTCAGGATGGTCAGGAGGCGCGCTGCGAGAATGTCCTGCCCTTGGGAGCCTTCTGCTCCTGGGCCGTCCTGCCCTGGAATTGTCTCGCACCCCTGGAATTCTCCTTAGAATTCTCCTTAGAATTCTCTTTAGAATAGTCTTTAGAAAAGTCTTGGAGCTCTGTGTTGCCTGTTTTTACCTGGAGGAACTTCAGCTCATTCATTGGCTGAAAGTTCCATGGGCATCAGAGACCCACGTGGGTTACTCAGCCCTACCAGTTCCTGATTGGTTGATCAAGGTGAGATATGAGCCACTTACTCCTGACACCTAGGAATGCAGTCCAGATGTCCATCTGGCACTCCCTAGACAGATAGGCACCAATGGATGACCATTGATCATGATAGCCAGGCTTAGCTAAGTGCACCCCCATTTGGGAGCTATCCCTTATCAAAAGAAAACATCTTTAAATCAGCCTGCATGAATAGCTTCTCTGTGGCTGCACCACAGAGATGAAGAGAGAGATGGGGCCTCATTTGGGAAAGCACAGCAACACTTAATTCTGTCTTATTAACAAGCATTGCCGCTACAGTAAACAGATCTTGAGATTATTCTGTACAATGACCCAGAAAGGTATTGGTATTTCAATAACCGAGAAATGCAGCGCATTTGAGAAGAGACACAATGGTTTATAAACAGTATTGTACATACAGTACAAAACCATTGTCAAGCCTACAGGGATATTTCCATTCACTTTCTAAGAATATAAATGACACTTTTTGCAATTTTATCCTGCTGGTTCCTCTCTAGAACACTTCAGTCATAAAACCCATTGTGGTATTTAGAGCTTCATCCATACATTGCAATTGGCTGGGATGATTATTAAACTATTTGGAGTTAGAGGTAGACTAGAATCCAGGAGTTTCAGTTCCACATAGGAAAGTTGGTGGCTGGCAATATAACAGGGATTCAGTATCAAACATTCACAACTTTGGAAACAGAGCTTTGAAGATCATTTGAAACCCACAGGACAGCCAGTGAGGAGGAGCTCAGTGTGGTTTCATTCCTCATGGCCCCACCCAACACCTACCTGCTGTACTGAGCTTCCAGGAGAGAGAGCACTGCATTGTCACATAGAAACACAACACATTGGCTGAAGAAGACACCTCACCTGAAGACATCATAACAGCTGAAACCTTGCTCCTTGTACATTTAAGGTTGAATTAACCTCCTCTAATTCCACCATAGCCCACATCTCCTCACTGGAATCAGGGCAGAGATGGATAAGAACAGGCCCATGAAAGCCCATGAGATCTACTCTAAGACACAGAAGACTTCTTGACAGGTAAGGCTGTCAAGGTGTGGACGTGAACACACAGGGCTCGTTTTTAAGTGGACAAGGAGAAGCACATTTCGCATACGTAAGGGGCCACCAAACAGTTCTGGCAGACTCTGTGCGCTGCACACAACTGGTTTTAATGTGTTGTTCCTGTGACTGTACAATGTACAGTGGAGGACTTTGATCACGCCTAAGTGTCACAGTGACACAGACAGCCAGATCATGTTTTTTGCTGCATGTTTACATACTGTACCTGTGAACGTAATGAAATGGATGTGAAATGACACCTGCTTAGTTGACACTTCTCAGTTTCATAAACAAACCACATAAACCACCTTAAAACACTTGTCCGACCCAATACACTCACCAGTCCATCATGAGCTCTGGATAACTGTAGTGAATGACAATGGCTGAACAGTGCTTCACTGTTTTACTAAAGGTGACATGCAGTGCATGACTAACCATGCTCACATTCTCCCTTCTTCCACTCACCCTCCTCTCCTCCTCTATAATTAATCATAGGCAATTGTAATAATAATTACAGTAACCAAAGGAAAAGTTGTCTTTTTTAGCTGTCATGCAATTTCGCGGGCATTTTGACAATCAGGCAGTGCATTATCTCAGAAAGGATTAAAACAATATCAGGGGCTTTTCACTGCCAGAGAAAATAACATCAGCTTCCATTGGTGATGCAGATTTCTGTCCATCATGCATCGGGAACAAGAAAGTTAATCTATATAGCTTTTAAGTAACTCCATGATGCTGGTAGTTCTTTTCAATCAAACTAGAGCAAAGACAGTTTCTCTCCGAGGAATGATCAGTAGGTCAAATCTGTCCCTCTGGGGTCTGACAGAAAGAATGCATTGCCTAAACCCTTCTGCAGCCCAGCACAGCGACACAGAAAAGGAAAGGGTTTTTAAAAATGTGTGTGATGGCTGGTAAGTAACTCAGATGGACAATAAAATGATTCATTTCTGCAGGGTTTGTTTAGTAAAAGCGGTTCTGTGTCACTGCAGATTCTGTCGTGGAAATCCTTGATGCTGAAAAAAGGATGAGAGAGCTGCTTAAAGACAGGGAAATGAAGTGATAGGTACAGTATTTTATCTCCTAGGTGCACAGGCCCCGCACCCAAATATCAGTGTTGTTAATATTGACCTTACGTACTTGTTTTGTATTTTAAAACTCGTTGTTATTCCAAAAGAAAAATCTTCCCTCAGAAAAGCTCAGCATTCGTTTGTTTGTTCGGGGACTGATTCACTGACTTAACAATTCCAAATTCTGTTTTGACAAGACCAATGATTTTTAGAGTTGCCGAAGCATGAACTATTATCGAAACATTTCAAACAATAATGTCAAATTATCATCTGAGAGACTCTGTTTCTCCCCAGGCTGTGTTAGATCACGTACTGGGCAGTGACTTCAATCGACTTTTTTTTCCCCTCAACCCTAGTAGGATTGGGAGTTGTTCTGATTCTGACAGGTGTGGGAATTCTGGCATTATATTTGTTATTTTGGGGAAGAATGTTTATCTAATTTCTGAGTTTTTTACACAGTGTAGCAAAAGGGCTATTTATGTCTCTGCTTCTCCCAACTGGCAGTTGGTGCACAGCCTGTCTTCTCTAGATAACCAGATCTGCTTGTGCCTCCCTGTTTCTATCACCAGACAGTGATAGACTGTGTTAGAAACACTGAGCCTGTCCTCTCTGGGCAGCCAGGTCTGCCCGTTTCACCGTTTCAATGTCCAGGCTGTGGTCACTGAGTCTGTCCTCTCAGGTTAGTCAGGTTTGCCAGTGTCTCTGTTTCTTTGACTAAGCTGTGGTCACTGATCTCCTCCTTGTTGTCTCTCACCCTGGTCATTTACTTCTCCATTGTGCACTGTCTTTTAGAGCCAGGTAATATTACAGTATGTAGCCAATTGATCCAATTTCACAACTGACACGATACAATTTTGATTGTGTCTATATCTGGTCTGAATTTCTGACTTATTGCTGCTATACTGTGCATATAATTCAAAAATACAATATAACCATGGAAAAATTAAGAGTTCGTGCTCTCACACTCACTCTTGTCTTATCTACCTGATAGCATACATGAAATTGAGTTCAATAACACCAGCTTTTAGGGGTGATGTTGTTATTAGAGTATCTCAGGAATCTGTTCTAGGATAACTACAATTATATCAATAAATAATATGATTCAATAAATGATCTAAAATTTGGGTATAGTTAGTAAGCTAGTCAAGTTTGTTGATACCAAAACAGAAGAATTAGAAAAATCTGTAGAAGCAGTAAATTAAATTAAAAAGATCAAATTTAAATAGGCAAACACCTGGGGCAGCACCATGATTTTCCTTAGAGGTCTTCCATGCCAGGACTGTGCAGACCCAGCTGTGCTTCGCTTATGAGATCTACCAAGATCAAGCTAATGGGAATGAGAAGCTTCAGAGAGAGCTGAGGGGAGCCAAACAGTATCTATCTCACAGTGAGGCAGAACCCTCACTGCCCATATAGGATCAGGGGGTGTTCCCTTCTCCCCCAAGCTAAGGGGGCTCTGTCACAGCTGCTCTGCTCCGCTGGAGGGACTAGGGGAGTACTAGGGGGTCAGGGTGTTAGAGACCCCCACGCTGCTGGAGGGACTAGGGGAGTACTGGGGGGGTCGGTGTGTTAGAGACCCCCACCCTGCCAGAGGGACTGAGGGAGTACCGGGGGGGTCCGAGGGACTGGAGGAGTACTTCAATCAGAATTTCAGTCTGCACCAAATCCATTCAGTCACATTTATTCACGTGTTCATTTTTATACATTTTTAAAAGCACCTTGTAATTTGTATTACAATTGTATTTTACTCTCATGTACCCAAACATCTTAGATGGATTCAAGCAGATGCACTGAAAAGACATCAGGCTGGCAGGTAATTTAGCACAGGCAGTTTTAATGTGAAGCGGCGAAGCACCTGTGACACACAGTTTCATTTTTAATTGAATTTCCTGCCAGATAATAGGCCCTCTTTTCTGAGAGGCTGCTGTGTGATTGTAGCTGTATATTATCCATAGCTTTTCAGATATGCAGTTGGTGATATGCAGAACAGTAGGAAGACCAGCCTAGAATGGTAAGCCTAATCCAAAATGCACTCTCAGCGGCACCTAGTGGCGCTGTTGTTCAACTACAAATTCTTCATTGAACTCCATTTAGAAAAGAGGTGTGCCTCAAGCGACTCTCCAGGCCTTGTATATTGAGCACAATCTTTTCTTACGCAGAAGTTTCGGGAATGTGTGAATGGAATCTACAATTACCTTGAGTTTTATATTCAGTCTAAATTATCTTAGTGGAATTCAGAAATCAGTGATCTGTGGTGCCGACTGTTCCAGCTCCAGTACCTGGTCACACCCGCCAGTCCTCTTGTTCAAGAAAGACATGGACTTAACCCTTCAGGCCACCAGAAGGCCTTCAGAGAGCCCCTTCAGCCCTGAGACACAGTGCTCCTCCATGCCTCCCTGGCAAAGCTGGTCTCTGTCCACCTGGGTGCTCAACACCACCCAGGCTGGCTGTGGCTCCCATTCCATCCCCAGGCCCTGCTCTCCTGGCTCACTCTTCTGCTCCAAATACATCTCTGTGCCCAGAAGGGCCAAGCAGACATTTTGAACTCCAAAGCCAAGAAAAAACAACCCGTCGGTTTCTTGAGCAGCCCCTCAACCACTTCAGGACTGGGGAACACAAGGCAGATATCTCATACTGTAGGCAAGTGCAGACTGTTACCAGCCAGTCACATAAATATAAATTGACAGTATAAATTGTGAAACACTAAGCTTGAAATATCTACTAATGAAGATTGCACTGAGATATTTGTGCTGAGCAATTATTTTCATCTTCCAGACAGTATAGGGAAACAATAAAAAGGTATACAGAATATAGCTGTTTTAGAATTTAAAAATTAAAGCAAGATATGTTATGTTAAGATTGTACTGTACAATGTAATAGAAGGACCTCATTTTGAAAACAGTGTACAGTTTTGGATACCAGGTTGTAGAAAAGATATAGCTGCTCTGGATTCAGTCTGGAGAAGAGGAACCACATGCATTTTGAGTCTTAAGGGAATATTCAGCACAGAAAGGCTCAAGGAACTTATTCTCTTTAGTCTTGAATGCAGAAGACTATGAGGGGCTTGATAAAAATCATCAAAGATGTTGACAAAGTCTGCCCAGAGAAGTTGTGCCGAATGAACAGTGAAACATGAACCTGAAGACAGTGATTGAAACTGCAGCAAGGTGCATTTGAAACCCTGAATAGGAGGCACTTCTTTAAGCTGCTACTTCAAGGTCCAGTTTGTTCTGGAACAAACTACCCTGTCATGGTATTGAAGTCGATATCCTGGCTTCTTTTAAAAAATGATTGAGTAGGATTTTCTCATCAATTAGCTGGTGTAAACTTAAAAACTGTACAACGCGCAATCTTTTATGTTTATGTTTGTTTACTTCAAAAACTTTCAGAATTTTACTTTTCTGAATTACAACCTTTTCTGAATTACAAAATGATTTATTCTAACCCAGGTCTTAGGGATTTCCATCATTAAAATATTTACATTCAAATTAAACTGGAGAATCTTGAACTGTTATAATGATATGCCTTTAAATGCACAGAAGAATTTAAATTAGCTACTTTTTCAATGCTTATCCCTATGGGACTTCAGCATGAATTGCAGACAGGTAGGTGACTCTCAGATGAAAGCTTGTGAACTACAGCCCAGTAAGATGAGACAACGATCCAGCTGCACAGAAATGAACTGTGTTTCATAAGGCAGCTCAGCGTTAAGAGACCTATGTTTTGCTTGAAGGGCTCCATCACCTTTTGTGTGACTAATTGTGAGGGATTATACATTCTCTCTAAGCAGTTTATTATTACACAAACCACATCTCTTCTGCAAGTGGGTCTTGTTTCTTGTCTCCTCTAACTAAAAAACCAAGCTTGTTAATTTGAGAAAATGTATGAACAGTGTGTGTATCAATGTGTGCACCTTTACTCTTGCCAACATTATGAAGCAGTGAGAAGGACTAACCAACATACCTGTATATCACAAGTGAGCTAAGCTTGGTTTCTGTTTTTATGAGGTACAGTAGTCCACAATGGGAGTAGTTTTAAGGCAAAAAAGGAAAAGAGTTATATGACTGTCATACTTCTTTATTATTTTTCGAAGCTGTTACATGGTTTTCATTGCTTCCTGTGAGAAAGCCCATGGCTTCAACACATTTCCTCCACAATATAGTTTAGAGTCACAAACATTTATCAAAGTTTAGACTAACACTGTCATTGTGGTGTTTCCAGGCAGATTATCACGACAATGATACATTGGGGAAAATAACTTTTGTACTATATGTAGAAAAAGTCAAAACATCTTTGTAACAGGAGGTACTTCTTTACCCAGAGGATTGTGGGAGTGTGGAACAAGCCATCCAGCCATATTGTGGATCAATTAACTTTCAAATTGGCTAGATGGGCCTCCCATAACCTTTCTTATGCTCTTAATTCAACTTTGAAAACGCCAACTTCGTTTTTTGGAAGATTTCATTCCAGTATCCTGAAACAGAAACTGAAGTCTGAACGTTTGTGTTGGGATGCCTTGCTTGTTGGGAGTCCCTGCTGATGTCGGCTGAGATCTGATGTCTGCAGGCAGGAATGTGTCAGTCTGCGCAGGCTTCCCCCAGACCTGGTGCTGCTGGTGCTCTCCGTGCTGCACAGAGGCTGCTGTCTGTACTCTCACACACCTTCACTTCCTGGCACACATTCTACACACCCATCAAGACAGGATATTGATTCTGCAGGGAATGTCTGGCAACGTGCTACTTATACAGTATGCTGTTATTGACAACAGGCTAGAAATCTATTGACTTTTAAGTTCCAGTTGTATAAGTGGGTAAAGGGTTGAAATCAGTCTTTGTCCCATTCAGATGATTATAAGTTTAGCCTCAAGGGGGAAAGAAATACATCAGCCTGCTGTTTCAGTTTGTTGCTCCAAAGTGTGGTGTTATAAAAGAAAGCCCACCCCCCACCGCCACCGCTACCGCCACCTCCCTCTTCTAAAACTTTAGCAGAATGAAGAAATAAAAAAATCACATTCGTTTCCTCCCACTCTCGGCGTGCCTGTGGTCCCGAGCCCGAGTGCGCAGGTCTCAGCAGACAGTGCGGCTGTGGAGAATGGCAGCGCGACTGGCCGAAATGAACCAGCGGGCTCTCCTGTGCAGCTTCCTCCTGAGTCTGCTGAGCGTCACGGGTAAGTGAGTCTGGACAGCGTTTCTGAGGGAATCACGGCAGAAACATCGCGAGCTCTCACAATCTTTCACCAATAGATAGAGGGGTTTAAGGGTATGTGATCAGAACACCACAACATCAGAATGTGTGACAGGTCAAGGTCAGGTTGGGCCTAGCACAGCTGTAAAATACCTGGCGAAGCCCACCCTAGCGGTTGGCATCGGCCCCCCGGAAGGTTTACTGAGCTGGGTCACAGTGAAGGACAGAGGGACACAGACAGCCTTGAGACTGTGACACGTCAAGTACGAGAGGGGTCACATCATGGACCAAGGAAGTTTACTGTGGGGAAGTTTAAAGCACTCAGCACAACCTAGCTGCAGTTTTATAAAGGCATTTCATCCTAAGTGTTTTGACGTTTTGTTCTTAAATCCTGGCAAATCGTTAACCTCTCAAAGTGTCCCCACATTTCACAGGTCTCAGCACACATGCTGCTGCCTGACACAGTCATGGGCAAGACACTTCACACCCCCATGACTGATCAAGAGATCTCAAGAAACCTGCCGAACTGCTGCAAATCAGCCAGTACATTAATTGCTTTTATACTGTATCTGCTAGAGCTCTGGTGAGGTTGCCAGACCTCATATCCTTAAGGTGGAACAGATAAGAATACAGAACTGCATGTTCCCTGCATTCTAAGGAAAACATGAGTTTGAATTTCTAGATTTTTTGTAAAGATTTGTCAGCGATTTGTCTGTCAGTGATGTGCAAACATGCTGCAACATCCGCAAGAGAGAAGGGTTTGTTTAGTCAGGTGCAGGGAGATTCATGTGAGGTGTGCTTGAAAAAAAAAAACACATCCAGAGGAAGTTCAGGCTGCGATGACATCAACAGGTGAGAAACTGTTCGTCACAGCTGCGGTGCTGAGCTCTCGTCCCCCATGCCCTTGCTGCTGAACACTGGAAGGTTTCTGTTGTGGTCGCATTTACACAATGTTTTCTCCTGAGGTACTGCCGCCTGCTCAAACCACAACTGTCAGTTGAGAACAAATATCCCTGCAGTGTTGTACTCATACCAAAAGAAGTGTTTGACAGGGACTTCACTATTCATTTCATTTTTAGTCATCTTTTGAATTATTTTACCATTTTGTTTATTATAATGAGTACAAAATGAATACACATTTGAATTATTTACTAAACATTAATATTCATTCCACGCAATATAGTAGGTTCAGTTCTGAATCAGCTTCCACAATATGACTGGGTAGCTTGACCCACACTCCCACAACCCTGTGTGTAAAGACGTGGCACCTCTTGTCAGTTGTAAACTTACTTCTACATAGTTTCCACTTGTATCCTCTGGTTCAAGTTTCACTTATCATTCTGAAGAATTCCACTGGGTTGAATATCAGTGCTTTGAGGATTTATCATACTTGAATCCGGTCTCCTTGTCTTCACTATTTAAGGATCTTTTAAGCATCAGAAAGTACCTGGCTAATTTTCTTTGTTTGGACTAGATTGTCTGCTGAGGACTGATTCCAAAATAACAAAATCTTTTTAAAACATGGTGACCAAAATTGTACATAATAATCTAAATCTGGTCTTACTGGTACAATTTGCAGTTCTATCACTACATCTCTTGATTTAAATTCTGCACTTTTAATTGTAGGTAGTTTCTTCAGGCTTGGTGTTTCCAGTCTTCTGTTTCATTCTAAACTTTTTCTACACCATTTTGCACTATGTTGCTTTTACATACCAGACAAGACTTAGTTGAAACCCAGGAGTCAATTAAAAATAATAAATCAGAAGCAAATCTAGCATGCGTTTTTGCATAAACAAAACTAATTGCAGTTAACATTTACAAGAAAACAAGTCTGTCACCACCTGAATTTATGTTTAATAATGTGAACAGATGAAAATCAACTATTAAAATACTAAACTCTCACAAACGAAAATAAATTCACACATGGGAAGGAACCCACTCCATCCCTCACTGAAGTGGAGTCCCACCCTGGGCAGCACACAGCAGCCCCACTGCACAGAAGATATGAAAGAGAGCAAAACAGCCTCTCTCCTGCTGAATTAATTGGGAACTTTAGGTGGGCTAGATTGTCGAAGCACAGGGTGGAATTCAGCCAGCACACCGGCGTTAACACCCCTACTGTTATATACAGTGCCATGAGATGTTTAATGATCAGGTTCAAAGTTTCATATGGACAGCACATTGCTTGAAAATTCTGGTCCAGAGGGAAGAGCACCACCTACTGGTCCACCAACACCACTTCCAGTAGCAGTCTAGGTTTTCCTGAGTCTAGGAGTTCTGACCAGGCCCAAACCTGTAAAGGTCATGACAGATCCTAATCCTAATGCACACATAATCCCCTTTCAGTCTTCTCTCTTCCACACTAATAAGGTTCAGTTTCTTCAGCATGTCAGTGCAGGGCATTCATTTAGGTCCAGTCATGTATCTGGTTGGATCAGTTCTCTGGACTGATTTCAGGGCAGCAAGATTTTCTGTGGTGATCAGACGTGCAGATAATATTCTAAACTTATGTAATTGTACAGTTTGATCATAACTTCACTTAAGATAAATTCTATAGTTTTAAAAATATATATTCAATATTAAAATAAATATTACTTTGTTTGCATTTTTCTTGCTTCTCTGTATTATCTAGGAAGAAAATGATGTCATTATAAACAACTGCGTTTTTCTTTTTTTTATAAGCAGCTGCTACAAGCTCAAGGTCTCCTGCTGTATATTTGTAGTTTACATTTTGGTTCTCTGCATGTAGTATTGTGTAATTGCCTAGCTCTGAATGTTGTCTAAGTTTTTGCAAACCTTCCTTGCAGTTTCTAAACTGCATTAGTTTTTGTATCACCTTGAACCTTGTCAGATTTGCTAACTTTAAATTACACATGTATAGAAATGAGAAAAATCAGGTCCTGGCACATAACCCTGTGTGGATGCCAATAATTACATCATTGATCTAATTAAGAAGAGCGGTGGTCCTAGCACAGAACCCTGTATTATTCCACTAACTACTACACATCTCATCAATCTGAATATCTACTCCTTAACCAAACCCTGTTTTCTTTTCACCAGTTGTCGGTACAAAATATAGCCTATAGCCTTTAATTTTTTAAAAAAAATATTTTATTTTTATTTGGATCTTTATCAAAAGCTTAATTATTTTCATGTATAAAGTGCAGAGAGAATGGGGACAGACAATTTCGGAATTTGGAATACAAATCAGTTTGCATTGTTTAATGTTGTTGCGACAGTTAATTTCTTTATGTGGGTTTTCGATATCAGTAAAATAATGACTCATGTTTCCAGGTTATCAGTCAGGTAGTTGATTCTACATTACTCTCAAGGAATGGCTTGATAAGCTACTGGGATCACTTAGCTATGCAGATTTTCTCATGTTCTTAAGTGAATATTTACAGCTGGCTGCCTTGAGAAGCTGTAAGTCTACATTCTGTTTCATATGTTTTACAAAGGGATACAATCTGGACTTTATGGTTTTGTCTACAAAGTGTATACTGTTTGAAAATCACAGGAAAGCAAAATGCTATTCCTTCTGGTTTGTTATTTAATAAGAAACCCCACCAAACATATCTCTTGTCTTTAAGTAGCACAATTTGTATATAGTATTGATGTTAAAGTAAAATCAAGGCTGAGCTAAGAAACCAACAGAAAAAGTCCCAACCAGCTGCTCGTAATTATCTTCCTCATTTTTGTGTCCTTTCATTTTTTAATTAAATTTCAGTTAATGAAAGGAAACCATCTGATAACTGAATCGCTGGGGGAACTAAAGCAGTTTTAATTGAATTATGTTAATTGTGACAGAGACAAAGAAAGTAAAAGCCATCCAATCTTCAGCTCTCCTGTTGTTATTAAGTATTACATTAAGAAGAATATATAATGAAAAATACAGGTACAGAGCCTTTTGCACACCCTGAGGAAGTAATTATGTTTTCTAATGCTGTTTTTTTTCTATTTATGCTTTCGTTATATTAACAAGTATTTCATTGTGAAACTCAGTTGGGAAGAATGCATTTCTACAATTCAATAACCCAAACTGAACCAGGATTTGCTGTATTGTACAAGGTGCCGGGAAACAGCAGGACAGAACTGCCTACTACCTGTTGGAGTTTATGTCACTGACATCCCCTGAGAAACATATCAAAATCCAACTGGCATCTATGCAAGAAGGTTGTAAAATCAGCCCTTTATCTAGAACTTTTGTAACGTTCTTGTGCATTAAAATAGGATGTATAGGAAGTTTGGCAGCTGAGTCCCAGGTCTATCTCATTTTTTTAATGATGTGGTGTATCTTTTGCCTTGTTTTCTGTGCTCTGTGTGATTGGTAGCTTTTGCTTGTCTTATATCGATTATTTGTCACTATTATCATTGCTTTGAAGAAAGCGTCTGTTTCGTACTCCGAATGAAAAAGGTAGGGAAAAGACCCTGTGCGGAGAGTGAGAGAGAAAACTGAATGCCTAGGCGAACATTATCCAAGTCGTGCAGCTAGAGCGAGGTCGGAGATCCAGGGGGTCACAAGAACAAATGATAAGTCAGGGAAAATCGCTAACTAGATACACAGCTCAGGCTAAGGAAACCTCAATAGTGAGCGAGGACAAGTTGCAGAGTGGAAGTTTAAATAGACAAAGTGTGTGAAGATAATTAGTGGGTGCTCGTGGGAATGCGACGGTGTCTGCGTGCCTGCGTGCGGTTTGTGACAACATCAGAATTAATATTTCCAAAGGTAATTACCTAGGAATATGCAGACTAATCATTTAAGTGCACACAAAGTTTGCTGATAGGACAATTTATCTAGGAAATATAGCAGCAGCAGGCTGCTTACTGATTATCTGATGCAGTAAGATCAGATGCATCTGAGCTTATTTTTGACACATAAGAGTTAAATGGCAACTTCTAACGTTCAGGACTAGGATCTCATTTAAATAATCAGGTCATTTAAGGCTTCATTCTTGTGTCAGAGGCCAGCTGAAACAGACAACAGCACATGTGGGGGTCCCCCAAACGAGGGCGAGAGCCCTGCCTTAGGGTACTATTCTTTCCTTAGCGTTCCTGTTGTAGCTCTGGTGGAAGGCCAGGCCCACAGTGACTGTCATTGTTCTTCCCTTCTCCAGAGGGCAGTGGGACAGTTTCAGTGGCCACCAATCAGAGCCTGGTCTTGGGCGCGGAGAACCAATGGGCTCTCCTGCCGGCCGTGTACACGGTCTCCGGCCAGCCGCCCCCGTTCCTGCACTTCACGTGGACGGCCTCCTCTGCCCCAGTGGTGCTGAAAACAATCCGCTTTGCGGACGGCCAGGCCAGGGAGGACCCGAACAAGACCTACATCCCGCAGTCGGCGTATCAGGGACGGGTGGTCTTCTTCTCCAGGAATGGCTCCCTCCTCATTCGCAACCTCACTGCCAACGACACGGGGCCCTACACCCTGACCGTGAAGTCCTCGCACGGCACCGTGCACGCCGTGAGCATCAACCTGACGGTCGTGCGAGACGCAGGTAAGACACGCACTGGACTGGCTCTTGGCAGGTGTTGTGGTGCCTGTCTAAAATTTCTATTGTGGAGTGGAAGGTGGATGCTGCTACCACCCTAACCTTCACTGTGGCTGTGAAAGAGGTCCACATGTGACCCAGACTGAGGTGCATGGATCCCTGATGATCTCTTCCTGAGCACTTCAACAACACCCCTCTTCCCCACCAGGGTGTGGATGTGTCACAGTATATGCATACAGTATCAGTATTGGCCTAATCCAACATATACTTGATGCTAGCAGGGCACATACTTGATTTACTCTCTTCTTTTGTTCCATATGTAGTATTAACACATACAAAACAATGGTTTCAAGGTGTTTTTTAAATGACTGGAGAGATTTTCTGAGGAATGAGAAGGAGGGAGGATAGAGATGTTCCAAAAAGATACAGTCTGCTCAACAGAACCTGACGGGAGAGTTTAGTGTTTAGTGGCTCAACTGTAAAACCAAGCAAAGGAAGGTGTCAGGTTATGGTACAGCTCACTATTCTTTTGGAGTCCCCTGCTGGCTCTTTTGTCATAGTGAGATCTATGACAAATTTGCCTAAGATACTGCCTACGATCAATTTATTTGATTTATTGGTATAACCAATGACATACAGCGAGGCCAAAGCAAATAAAACTAACACAATATTTACAGACATATTTACATCCCTCCATTTTCTAATTGCTTTATCCAATACAGAGCTAGCAGGGGAGCCACAACTTTTTCCAGAAAGCAATGGACACACAGTAGGCTACACCCTGGGTGGTACGCCAGTCCATCGCAGGTCACACACAGTCACAAACACGCACACACTCACACCAGGTCCAGTTTTCCCAATCGTCAACTAACTTGCCAGTATAATTTTAGATTGCAGGAAACTGGAGCACCTGGAAGATTTAGCTTTGTGAAGCTAGTCTCTTTACAAACAATGAAACCTACCACATTTGCTTGTGCTATGTTTGCCCTGTTGAAAGTAGTGTTTCTGCTGCTTTCATTCCCACGATACAGTGACTTCTTTTTGGGGTGTTGTGACATCAATCAGCTCCACTACATCTGCAGAGAAGAATTGAACCAGTCTCATTTTGTGTTCTATTTGTGCAATTTTGTACCATTGAAATTTGCATATGTGCTGCTTTCATTGTTTGAGATATAGCGCATGTTTTTTGGGAGTCATTTGACTGTCTCCAAGGGACTTTATATTTAAATTAAAGTAGAGTGCACAGATACGATCCTTGAATTACACTTTTTAGTAATACACACTGAATAGTTAATGTACTAAACATTTTGGTTAATTAATATGAGGTTGGTTGGTACCATTCTGCTTTTATGTATTTGCTATGCACAAATTATTGTAAAAAAGCATTGACATTTTAACTGATGATAACTCCTGCAAATAGCTTCTCAGTCTCTTCAAGGGAAATCTTATTTGAATAACAGACGAATACCGGTGTATTTCTTTGCATGTTTTTGTGTGAAGAGTAAAATAAAATCTGTCTCCAATCTCTTAATCTAACCACAAGAGCTGCTCTTTTACCGTTGAAAAGGGAACATTACGTAACAATTGCATTTTCAACTTGCATGCTAGATTTAACCAGCACCTCATAATACATTGTAGCTTTGTCAGTATTTTTAAAAAGTGAAGAGGTAATCTAAGGAGTTTCTCATTCTAACCGTTTTAAATAAAAATGCAATTCAAAAGACATTTCAAGTTTCAACCAGTCTTTCACATTTATTAGTCTGAGCAGTTCCTAGATTAAAAGAACAATGCTTTAAATTTTTATGCAATTGCTAATACATAAACATTGAAAAGTACTAGGATATTAAATTATAAGTATTGTTAGTGGTACTAGGTATTGTATCAACTGTAGTTAATAGTAAATGAACAAAATAACATAGGCAATGCTACCGAATCACACATATAAAATTTAATCATATTTGAGCATATATTTGTTAACTAAACACATTTTGAAGAGAAAATGTTCCCTCTTTTATTTGAATTGGTACATTTTTACAGTTACACATCCATCCATTTTCTATCCGCTCTATCTAATACAAGGTCACGGAGGAGCTGGAGCCTATCCTGGCAAGCAACAGGCGCAAAGTAGGGTAGACCCTGAACAGGACACCAGTCCATCACAGGACACACACAGACTAAAAACACACATGCTCTCACACCAGTGCCCATTTTTCATAAGCCAATAAATCTTCTTGTATGTCTCTGGAGCAGCCAGAGGAAACCCTCACAAACACAGGGAAAACAAACATGCAGAAAGGACCCCTGAAACTGGGCCCAGGGCCCCAGCACTGCGAGGCAGAAATGCTATCCACTGTGTACTACTTTGTCATGCTCTCCTAAAATGGAACTTCTAAGAACTGTAAAAAAGGAGTTGTTATAGATTATGGGTTGATCGTGAGAAATTTGGAAAATTGTTTTGTTAATAGTTTGTTCTGAGATTGTTTTGGTTTTAGATTGTTTGCTACGTGTTAAGCACACTTTACAGTGCCTTAGCACGGTGGCAAAGAGTCAAAGCTCATGACCAAGTTACTCCCAGCATGGTGGAGTGTCACGAACATCCCATTAGTGTCTATAAATTTAAATACAGAGAAAGCAAGAGAAGTGGCAGACCTACAAAAGGCAGTAGGTAGGTAGGTCCCTCTTCAGGCCATAAAGGTCCATGGGGAATGGGGGGCAAGGGCCACCATTTTTCTCAACCATCTGACACTGGAGGTGGAGGTGATGTGGTCAGCATCACACTCCAGCCAGCCTATTACCCCCAAAAGGATTAACCCCCAGTACTCATTTGGAAAGCAGGCTGAGCCATCTGGAAGGAATTAGAGCAAGCAACATCACTTGGCCCTACCTGGGATTGAACCCACAACCTTCCGGTTAGGAGCTAGACGCCCTTGCTGTCTGAGCAACCACTGCTCCGCAAGAGGCACTACAGCAACAAATTAAACTAGGCTAATTCACATGTCATTCAAAAGTTTAGGATGTTAAAAACACTCTGGTAGCATTGCAACTACAAAACATCCTGTGCAATGGGACTGTAGTTCACAGCTTGACCATTGGATAGCATCTTTCTATTAACTGTGACATGGGAAACTGGCTGAGACACAAAAGTAGAAGCACTAACTGGACAGAAAGTATCTTTGAAGATCGACTTTCAGAATTTCCATACAACCTGGAAATAAAAGGGGAGAACTAGTGTGGAGAATTAAGAGGTGTTATTGCTTTCTGTCACCCTGCCAGCAAGCATGTACTTGGTCACTACATTGCAAAAGATTTCACCTGGGAGAAATATGATGACTTACCAAAGACAGTCAAATCTGCGACTTCAGAAGTCAGGGTGTGCCCTCAGGCTGGAATCTATATAAAGGATTAACAGACCAGAAAGAAAAAAGTAAAGGATTTTAAGATAATAGTGAGGACAGCACATTGGCTACAAATCTGAGGAAACCCACACATGCAGAGAGAACATACAGACTCTACACCCAAGATAGCACCCCAGGAACTGGGGGCAAGGTCCCAGCACTGTAAAGCAGAACTCCTAACCACTGCACCACCATGCCACCCTAGACATTTACACTACAAAAATATTCTTGGGCATATACATACATCACGTAATGAGAAAGGCTGTCTGTTCCTCAGGATGTGACAGGAGGTCCCATACTGGACTGCCAGTTCAGTTGTGTTTCCTTCCCTCTCCCCCAGTAAGACAGGAAGCCATTCTGATTCTGGCAGGTGCGGAAATTCTGTTATTTTAGGGAAGAATGTTTGTCTAAAGTAAATGTATCTCTGTCTCTGCTTCTCCCTGCTGGAACTGGGAGCACAGCCTGTTCTCGCTGGACAGCCAGGTCTGTCAGCTTCAATGGCCAAGCTGTGTGTTCCAGTGTGTTGTTGTTTTGTGTGAAGTGGTAACTGTTTCCCTAAGATCTGACTCCGGTCTTGTCGAGATTGACTGTCAACTTCCATGTCTGACGGTACTGCTCTTGCAGTGCCAGGCTCTGCTGCTGCCCCTGCTCTGTGGGTGACTGCATGACCAGGTTATCAGTGTTGAGAAGGAACTTGATCTCTGCATCATGTAGAATGAGGACTGGAACTGCAGACTGTTCAGACACTTCTGCTAACTCATTGAGATGGATATTGAACAATGTCAGGCTGGGACTGCAGCCCTGAGTGAAGAATTCTGTTCTTTTGTTCCCAATTATTACTGTGCACCTGTTCTCCGAGTACGTTGACTTAATTATGTCACGGATCATACGTACTACACCACTTTGAAGAAGTTTCTAAAACAGACCTTCATGCCAAATTGAATCAAATACTTTTTTTGAAATCAATAAAGCAAATATTTTTCCATCTTTGTATGGTGGACATGTTTATTTTCAAGTATGTGTAGTTTGGTAGGAAGCCAATCTGACTTTTACTGAGGTAAGTAAGGCCAGTAATTGGGTATTCATGATATTACAGTTACTAAGTTACTGTTCACACAAATGCCACAGTAGTTCTTAGGGTCAAGTCTGTCTCCACTTTTGTAGATTTGGGTGATGAATCCTTGATTCCAGGAAAACACATGGCTCTCAGTAAGAAACTGAAGAGTTTAGCAAGGCTTGCTGCAACTCAATGTTAACAAGAAGATGCTGTATCTTAGCATCTTGTTGTTGATTCCATCTCAGCCATTGACCTTTCGTGGTCTGAGGTCCTGAAGTTTGTCTTGTAGCTTCTCCTCTGTGATCCTTCTCAATTCTGAGTGGTTTTGGTTGTCATTTATAGTCCATTCTAAAATTTTGAGTTTTTCACATACTGTATGTTGTTCTGGTCTCAAGCTTCTATATTTGGGATCTTTTTTTAGATGTGTTCAAATTGGGTTTTCCAGACTGTTCCATTTTGTATGACCAGTTCTTCTGGTTTTGATTTATTGAAATTATGCCATTTATCCGAGAAGCAATTTAAGTTTATTGACTCTTCAATTTCTTATAACAACCAAGCTTAAAGGTAATTGGCTTATAATATCAGCACAGTGCGTGATAAGCAGGAGGTTGTGAAATTAAATCCCACTACACAGAGGGATTGTTTGAATCTTCTGGAAATGCTACAGTCAGGAGAAAGTTCTTTTTGGCAGCAACATGAACAATTTAAGCTAATTCTCATCCCAAAACACAAACTAATTTAGATTACATTTTTGCACGTTGCTAATCTTTAAAGTATGGCATACAGTGAAAGTACTTGCACTTCTAGGAGCACTCAGTATTCCAGATCGTTAGTTGTCATGGAGTGATCATTGTTCTTGTGGTTGCCAGGCAACATGATGTTTTAAGGGCAGAGCTCTGTGCAATAGGCTCTGTGCCATATTAGTGAAATAAGCTACAATGTAATAGCCTAGTGCTTCAAGTTCAGTGTAAGACTTATGTGGCTTTATTTCAACTTTACAGTGTATGGTACAGGATAACATGTCAGTAAAGACAGCAAGTAGTTTCTGGTGCTTCGGACTTTATTATTTTCTGATGGTTAAGCTTTTTCCTCTAGGGGATACCTGCACATCGCTAAAAAAGGAAGAATGCTATTTTTTTCCAGGCACTCTAAGGGTCTTACTGATGGTGCAGTCCCAAGTAGGGTACATAGTTTGGCCAGTCAATCAGGCAGCCCGAGGCTTTCCAGACAGATGTTGACACATCATTTACATCTTCTGGACAACGTGAGGAAGCAATGAAAAAGGCAAACAGAATGTTAGGATATAGAGTTAAAAGCATCAAATTAAAATCGATGATATGTTAAAGGTGTACAATGTACAACGTACTAACAAGGCCTTATTTAAATATTGCGCACAACTTTAGTAAACAGGATATAAAAAGATATTGTTGTTCTGGAATCAGTCCAGAAAAGAGTGGCTATATAGATTCTGAGGCTTAAATGACTATCCTTCACAGGCAGGCTGAAGGAACTGGAGATTTTTAGTCTTGAACAGAGACGACTACAAGGAGACTAGACACAAGCTGTCAAAATCCTCATATTCATTGACAAAGTCCGTCCACCATTTATCTTCAGAATGAACAGTGAAATACAAACCAGAGGACACAAGTGGAAGTGCGACAACAGGGAAGTGCATTCATAATTGAGCAACCTTCTTTACACAGGTGTGGGAGTGTGGAACAAGCTACCTGCTGTGTTGTTGAAGATGATGCCTTGGTTTCTGTCAGGAAGTGGCTGGATCCTTGGTTTCTGTCAGGAAGATCCTTGGATCAATTAACTACTACAAACAAATGGTCCAGATGGGCCAAATGGCCTACTCCCATTTTTAACTTTTCTTATGAACTTATGTACTGAGCAATTGTGATGTCAAGTCTCATTTCTGTATGGACATGGAACACCAACAGTTGTTCATTTGTGCTCCAGTCTTTCTATTTCTTTCACCGCCTTAGCCATGCTAGACTATTCTTGTCATTATCATATTTTGTGGATTAACATAACAACTTGTTTTCTTGAAATTGTAATTACTTGCATTTTAAACAACTAACCCAGCCTGTTGCTCGGGATGAAAGCAGTCATTAAGACTCATATTTTCCTCATGTTGCTCTCTGCAGATTCCCTTTGAAGTGGAATTACTTTGAAGAGTAACGCAGCTCACTTCCTGTTTGTCACACATAGTCGTGCTCTGTTTCATCAGAGCTGTGATCTTGGTAATGAAGGAGAAAACAATTATCTTTTTGGTCTTGATCTTACTGTTCGATGCAAAAAGAAACTACCACCCTTTGTGTCATCCCCCAGATATCTTTATAGCAGAAGAGCTGGGCTGATTTCTAGTCAAGCAAGATGTTCATTTCTTCAAATCATTGAAAACATGTGAAGGTTATCACAAAACATCACTGTGCAGGTCCATGATTCCATTTTACTTATTGTAAGGGAATAAGCACATTGATGATGTCAAACAATAACACTTTTTTTTGCATTTTCCATAATAGGAAGCCAAATACACAAACAATTAACACAACCAATAATGATTAGTACACAACTAATAATGGTTAGTGCAAGTAATGTGGACAAGCTGTTCACAATTTTAATTAAACTATTTTAACTTATTCAATATCATGTTTTTCTTTATCTTAGTATTTGATGTTCTTGTGTTCCATGTTCTATCTGGACCTGAGATGTTCTGTGTTCTTTCTGAACCACAGATGTTCTGTGTTCTGTCTGGACCTGAGATGTTCCTGTGTTCTGTTTGCAGGAATCAGCAATGCCTGTGAAATCCTCGACAGTACTGATATGAATTCCACAGAGATGTTCTCCTGCTTCAGCCCATTTGTTCACAGCCCAGCCGGCCTGGCTGTGATGATGCGGCTCGTCTCTGTGGCCATCTCCCTCACCCTGCTTGCTTCCATTTACCTGGTTGCCAAAAGGACGTGTTACAGAGGAAAGGAGCTCTTCTAGACTGACCAGCCAGGCATGTGGAGCTCACCGCATGTGAGAGGAGCCTGGCTCTGACAGGGGGTGCACTGGAGGAGCACCTTCTCCTAGTTCGACGTCTAGCCAAGTCAGAATCACTGGCCAGTCCACATTCCTTGTGCATATAATAAAAAAGAATTCCACGTTTCTTATTAAAAAAACACCTGCGTGACCCTTCAGCTTCTCAAAGTGGCCTGACTCTTCAGCTCTATGGTCAAGTTTGTCAAAACAGGCAGTTTATTTAGTGAAAGTTTTAGCTGATGGCTGGCAAGGAGCTGTGTAATAGGCGCTTAGATAGACTTTTCTTCCACAGCATTTCAAACAATGGAAATGTAATATACCTATTAATGTTACAACACTGTAAATAACCAAATATGGAACTAAATGTGTATAGAACTGTGTATTATTAACTTGGACACAGCTTTGAGCATTTTTGTGTTCTCTGTATAACACCAGGCTCTCTCCCTATCTGTGTGTCTGTGTGTCTCATGGAGAGCAAGCTGGGGTATGCGAAAAGATAATTCCTAATGCAAGAAATTGTAAAGGGTTAATAAAGTGATGTTATTATTATTATTATTATTATTATTATTATTATTATTATTATTAACAATCATTTCAACATGTTTTGGTTAATTAGCATTAAAATGTCAGGTGAAGGAGTAAGAAATGGTTATATAGTTTTGTATTTTTGAAACATAGAAGTGCTAAATAGGACAATGTCATGAAGGCGATGTATAAAATAGTTGTACCTGTAGTAATATGTTCATCTGTAAGTAAAAAATTATCTTTACTGCTGTTTTAGTGCATGTTTGTGTATGAAGTCATTAAATGTTACACAGAGCTGATATGTATTAATACAGCACCTGAGGGGTCATGGTTTTGTGCTCAGTGCTTCAGGCTCTTGTCTCAGAAGATCTAATGGAAATTTGAACATCTAACCATAATGAGAACAGAGCATGATGACCAACCATTGGATTGTTCACCCACTGATATTAATAGGGATCGTGATCTGGGATTAGACTGTCACAGAACAGGTCAGTTTTACCCACTGATATTATGTTATTGCAGCAGTAATCCTGTCCACTACAAGAGGAACCGCAGTTTCAGATATTTGACATCTGATGTTGGTACTTGGCTGGGAAGCTGGGATCGGAAGCTATCATCTGTAGGATTAGACTGAGTGCCTCTAAATTAGTCTCCCCTGAAAGGTCAAAAGTAAGCTCTAGAGTTGACGTTCAGTGGTCGAGCTTGTCTTAAAGGGATTTTAATTGCCAGCAGATTAATACCCAGAAGCATTTTAAACTGCTCTCTTTATAAACAAATAATTGTCTTGTTAAAGAGCTTGGTCGAACTGCAGACATGAAGACCCCGTAGGGGCTGCAGTTGTACGGCACTGGGATCAGAACCCCTCCTATTAACAGCAGCAACATGGGCATCCAGCCCACTCGTTTCTCTCTCTCTGCCTGATTCACTGTCTCTGCGCTCTCCTTACACTGCATGGACTCCAAAGTAATCACATGCAAATGGATTCAGGTGCACTTAGACTTCCTCACTTGGCAACGCATGTAAATGTTTGTGCTACAAAAAATAATTGCTTGATTTTCGCTGCCCTTACAGAAACTAAAGGCATGGACAGGCTCACTTAATGTGCAGGGCAGTACTTCAGTGCTTCCGAACTAAAGACAATTTTGCTTTCCTTGCACATGCCAGAGCTACAGGGAAATGGGCTTCATTTTGCTTGCGCAGCATAAGAGGGAGTTCATTCTCCCATGTAGAAAGCACTCTCTTTAAAAGTGAGAAGCTTGACACTCAGTGGCCAGATTAATCCTACCCCTGGCCTGTGTTGCCCTGAGATCAGAGCAGACTAACAAGTGGGAGTGGCAGGACTGAGAGACTAGTGTTGCCGAATTCTGATTAAAAGTGAATTAAAGTGGAAGACCGGAGCATGGGAGGAGCAGAAGCATAGTCCTCCTCCACTTTATCCAGTACAGGGTCATGTGGGAGCCAGAGTCTATAACAGCAAGCAAGAGGCGCAAGACAGGATACACCCTGGTCCATCACAGGGCATACAGCCACAAACAGGCACAGATGCACACCAGAGCCAACTGTCCCAAAAGCCAATTAACCTACATGTATGTCTTTGGACTGTGGGAGGAAACCCATTGCAAACACAAGGAGAACGTGCAAACTCCACACAGATAGCGCCCCAGGTCCATCCAGAACGGAGCCACTGCGCCACTGTGCCACCCGAGCACAGACTTTATTGTTTAAAAGTGCATCCTCAAGTGGATTTCACTATTTAAGAACAATACCAAAAGAGTGTAAACTTATACCTATTCAACCTTGGAGCTGTTATCAATTAGTCTCACTGAAGATTATTTTTTTACTCTACTTACTGCACCTACTTACTTTACATAAGTATTATGCCTTATTTTTTTGTCATTTTAACTTGTAAAGTCAGCGAAAACATTGTTTGCAATGCAATGCAGCAACCAAAGTCAGAAATGACAGAATAATGAGTTTTAAATGAGTCTGCCTCATGACACCTAGCCCGTGTGATCCCTGCTGTGTGATGTCAGAGGGTGTAATGGAACCTAACTGCTCCTGGGCACAGATGTACACATACGCTGGAATAGGGATGAACAGCTCTAGTAATCTACAATGGAACCCTGCAGGTTTTACAATTACAATAATAAAACATGAAACACAGGTGATGTGACTTTGATTCACAATAATTAGATCTGGCTCATTAAAATGAGAAGTAGGATGGACAGCAGAGGGACTCTGGAGCCCTCAAGAATGTGAGTTTCCTCTCCCAGTTCCAGAGCAGGGGAAGGGCACTGCAGCACATTAGAGGTTTGAACAGGAAATATGGTGCAAAAAAAAAACACGAACATAATTCATATGAAACCACACTCGTTCTGTGACTATATGAAAAACACATGCCGCATCACATCTCTGTAATGCTGTTCTGAGTTCCCCAGAGTGGAAGGAGGATAGACTTGCAAAACTCGTGCACAGTTAGGAGGGTGATACAGATGTCCAAGAGGTACTGAATGTGCACCTTCAGCAAACAGCATTCTTTAATAAATCATTCACAGCTTTAATTGGGTCATGTGTGAGGAAACCTTTGATTTTAATTCAGCACTAAGTGGCTCAACTGCAAATAAAAATCTCTCTAACAGCCCTTACATAAGAAAAACCCTGAAGACTGTGGCTTTCCTCTTCTGTCCTTTGACTGCTCGTGTGTCTTTTTTTCTCTTTTACCTTTAATTATCTCTTTCACATCTCTGGTTTTACTTTTTTCTACTACTTTATTTCTTTTACATTACTGTTGGATTTGCACAGTTTGTTTAGGTACCAAGTCTGTCATGCCATGTTGATGTTCACATTTGTTCATTATTGTATATGGTACCATGTAATATTCTTTTCTTTCCTAAAAAACAATAAACAAATTGCATATAAAGGCAATGGTCTCTCCTGCTAACTTAGAGAACCCAGACGTGGGAGATGTAGGGGAAAGCGATGAACATGATTACATAGTTGGACTGCAACTTTTTTTTTTTACTCCCCAAAACTGAAAAAGTCAGGACTTAGTCAGAGACACACAGTGGAAACGGGGGTTGATCTTCTTAGGCTTATGTTAATGTTAAAAGCAGCTGTGATGAATCATATTAAATGAAATGGAAAATTCTTTACCTTATAAGGTGGTGTAGATGGGGGTGGTATGGTGGTGCAGTGGGTTAGCATTGCTGCTTTGCAGTACTAGAGCTCTGGGTTCAATTCCAGAATTGAGGTGCTATCTCTTTGGAGTTTGTGCGTTTTCCTTGTGTTTGTGGGGGAGTTCCAGTTTCCTCCCATAGTACAAAGGCATGCTAGTGGAAAATTGGACCTGGTGTGAGCATGTTTGTTTGTGCCCTGCGATGGACTGGTGTCCCAACACGTGTGTTTCTTGCCTTGCACTTGTTCCTTCACAGGTTCCCCTAAAGCAGTTGAAAGTGGATGAAAACTGTATTACCTGTAAGTATAGACAGAATTACATTAAAATTATGTTCAACATCTTTTGTGAACTGCATGCCACAGTTATTTACAAATCATTTTCTACACCGGTGTTGCTTAGAAACAATAGATTTTGTGCGGTAGTAAAAGTCCTCTAAATTTTTAGTTGTATGCTTAAAATCTTTGGTATAAATGCCAACACTGCCCCCTATTGGATAATATCGAAAAGGCTGGTTTTCTACTCCAGGCAGGAGTTCTGCACAGACAGCAGCCCAGGTTTGAAACTGAACCCTGGACTGCAAGACAGCAATGCTAAATTGTTATTATTACAGCAGTAACATCCTTTACACAATAGTTCAACAGAACTCTACATCTGAAAAGAACTGTAAATAATAGTAATTCCTTATTTTCTGGATACTCCATTCAAAGCGCTTTACAGGTAATGGGGATCCCCTCCACCACCAATGTGCAGCCCCACCCAGACAGCAGCCATAGTGCACCAGAAGGCTCACCACACATCAGCTATTTGTGTGGAGGAAAACAGAGTAATGAAGCCAATTACTCGTGATTGATAAAGGCCAATGGAAAATTTGGTCAGGACGCCAGGGTTACACCCCTACTCTTTTTGAGAAAAGCCCTGGGATCTTTAATGACCACAGAGAGTCAGGACCTCGGTTTTACGTCTCATCTGAAGGACGGCACCTTTTTACAGTATAGTGTCCCCCTCACTGTATTGGGGCATTTGACCCAAACAGACTACAGGGTGAGCACCCCCTGCTGGCACCACTAACACCTCTTCCACCAGCAACCTTAGTTTTTCCCAGGAGGTCTCCCATCCAGGTACTGACCAGGCTCACACCTGCTTAGCTTCAGTGGGTTGCCAGTTGTGAGCTACAGGGTTATATGTCCTCAAAAGAACCATCTACAGGACAAAACTACTATCTTCATGTAGTATTCACAAACCAGTAAACATCACAGGAGAAATTGAATCTAACCAGGTTTAACCTCGGTGTGCAGCAGTTCAATCCATTTCAGGTACTGCTAGCTGCAGGATAACAACAGATGCCGGATATTATGCCTTAGTTTTAGTTGATTTGTACAGGATGACAAGGTTATGATATTAAATGTTGTTTCAACACTTCAGCTGTAAAATGAAAATGGTAACCTCACGTGTTTTGAATTGCTGTGGATTTGCACAATCTTATTTCCTTTTGTTCACTACGTTAGTCTAAGGGAAAACTTAAAAAAGAACTGGGTACTTTGTTTTCAAATTGTTTTTCAAATGTATTTTGTACATTTGTAAGTTCTCCACTCCAAAACAATTTATTTCAGACAGGAAGATTGTTCGGGCATTTCAAATCATAACGGGTCAATCGCAAAGAACTTGAGTGTTACGTACGGAGCTGCGTACTAACCACGGGACCATCGACAGTTACTACGCTGCTTTTCGTACGTTACAATTGAATGTTACAAATTGTACCAAACTGCCCACGTACAGAATAATTTAAATTTGAATGCAATTCATTTTTGCCTCCAGTTTTGTATTGTCATTTGTTCACAGTATCGAAAGTTTGCTTCATACGAAAACGGAGAAAGATGAATGCGTTACCTTTCCACGTTAATTCAGCTGTAGATCACATCAACACAGCGGTAGGTGGCACCAAAGACAATGTTTTGATTGGAGCAGCGCGTCTTGGACTGGGAATCCTCCTGTTTTCGCATTTCTGCCACTATGGGAGAGCTATCAGAGATTACGCTTAAATAGTCCAACAAGCGTTTGGATAAGATCCTAGGATCAATAAGGTGGTTTCAATAGAACAGTAAAAGCCTGCCTTTTGAAAAACACGCCATTTTATTTTTATTCCCTATTGAATCAGTTAAAGGGACCAACAGACTAAAGGAACAAAGCTTCAGTAACGCAGATTTCTAACAACGAAGCACACTTTTCTAGCACTGGAAGAGACAAGTGGGGGTCAGGTGTTCTGAATGATATTTTTATTTAGCTTGATTTGCTTACTGCACTGCTCCTCTTTGTGATGGGTGCTGTGTCCCTAATATGTGGTAGCTCTGTCCAGATTGCTTATTTTCATACAGACAGGCTCTGTGAGTCTCAGACACTGGGCAGAGGTCACAGCAGTGGAGCTGTCTGGGCAGGACTGCTATCCAAAGATACAGTGCACCTGGTACTCCCGCTAATTGTTAACAGTTATTCACTTAATAAGTAACACATGGTAACGCATGGAACAGCTCACATACATTTGAGTGGTTCATGGTCCCAAGGATGAGTTTTATTCCTTTAATGAGTGATTCAGTGTCCTGCGAATGGAGGTGAAGAGGGGATCTCAGATTTACAGTACCTCAGGACAAGACTAGAAGTGGACTGCAGGCACCCACCCCACTGTACTCCAGCTGTCAGTCCAGCTGCTAGACCTGCTCTGGACAATCTCACATCTTTTCACAATAATGAAATTCATCTCCATCAGGGCTTGGCTCTTGTGAATTGTGCAGCAGCGGGGAAGAAAAAGTTTATACAATTGTAAAACCACTGTAGCAGCTTAGCTGAAATTTCAAAGACTGCAGCTTCCATTAAATTTTAAAGAAACACAAAGCTAAAATCACGTGCAAGGTGTACGTTATTCTGGGTTTTTTTCTTCACAAGAATTAGAAATAAGCAATTATAGTTTTCATATACCCACTCAACTCTGAGTCACCAATCATTTTTGGGATCTGTGTACATACAGCGTCTGTGATGCTCAGGGAGTGCAGGGAGAACAAGGGTCAGCCAGAACACTCCTCCAGCACGCCCACTGGACAGAGCCTTCCCCAGCCGTGGGCACGGCAGGCCGGGCTTCAAGGGGACTGTTTAACAGCTGACCTGCACTACAGGCCCTTAAAGGCCACTTTTAAATAGACTAACTGGGTGAAAATGAGTTAATCAGTTAGATTATTAGTGATGGCTTAAAACTGCGTATTCTCACATGGGTGTGATCAATTGTCTGTTATATAACGGGCCTCACAGTGTTAGATGGTGGGTGGCTGTTCTGGAGTCTTTTGCTGCCAAGACCTACAAAAGGCTTTGCAATAAAGCCTCCTTTGCCATCCAGTATCACCTTTGTGTTTTCATGTTTTCGTCTGTTCAAATCTCTTGAGTGTATTTTATTTTACTGAAAGCCAAAAGAGCTGTGGCCTCCTAGTGCCCAATCTACACCAGTGGTGCTGTGCCCATTTTCATTAGGGAGTTCAGATCACAGTCACCTGGTGACACTGGCCAGACATGACCCAATCTTGGCCGTTGATACCCAACCTGTGTACTAAGAGAGCTACTCATTGAACTCATTCAGGGGTCTGAAGTGTTGTTTAAATTATAATTGTACTCTCAATCCCACAGCACTGGTGGATGGAAACAGTGACTGTGTGGAGGAGTGAGTGGGGCTCAAGCCATGTAATGAGAAGGCTGTGGGTCCAAATCCCAGTTGAGGTAGGGCTGTTTTACTGCTGATTCTGTTGAGCAAAAAACTTCACTAAGACAACTCTAGTGAAATGTCCAGATTAATTATTAATCATAATAACATAGTGCAACTTTATCCTGATCTTTACCTCAGCCTTCATTATAGACATCAGTATGATACAATGCCTCTGCTCTGCCTGTCTCGCTGACTGAGATTAACAGACGCCAGGCAAAACTTGTTAACTGCTTAACAACATGAGACAGTTCACAAACAAGAGAAGGCAATATGGCCCACCAAGCTTGTTTAATTGTTTGGCAAATAAATAATTAGAGGATTACATCCAGCCATTTGTTGAGAGAAGCCAGCATATCAGATAAAATAGCTGGGCATCTTATTCCTGACTCCCACAGCCTCAAATATATCTGGTTGCTCTTCTCTGGTCTTGTTCCAGAGCATATTAACACACGAAGTGTCTGCAAATGAGAGGGGGCTATCTTGTTTGTTTGGCAGTTTAGTAGCTAAGTGAATCTACAATGTTCCCCAGATTAATAATATTTTTGTTGCTCCTCTTTTAACTATTTCTGAGGCTATTAAATATTTTCTGTGCTACAGTGACCAAAACTCAACACTGTATTCTAGATGAGATCTTGCGAGTACATTGTAGAGTTTATACATAACTTTCTCAGCAATTTTATTGCTTGCCCACTTTGTTTTGACAAAGACATTGAGGAATCTACAGAATTTTCCGGAACCTTCTTTGTATGTAACTTCTGCAGCTCAGAAACACCCATGCAATAAGCACAGCGTTCCTTCTAACAATGTGGATCACTTTACACTTTCTTATCAATGTTGAATTTCACACAATGATCTACCCTATCCTTGATTTTATCTAAGCATTTTTCTAATTCCCTTCCCAATGTTTCAGTGTTTGCCACTGGCCTTATCTTTGTATAATCAGCAAGTTGGATTAGTTTGCTCACTATAACAGGATCAAGATCATTAATAAGGATCACAATGAGCAGTGGACCAAAAATATATCCCTGCAGCACACCCCTGCTTAAACTGGCCTGATTAGTGGTTGTGACTCTTGAGATGATGTGCGTTTTCCTGTTTCTTAACAAATTCTTCTTCTATACGCATATGTTGCAATTGATTTCAACATCTTTTAATTTCAGATTAAAATGTTCTCAAAAAGCAACAATAGTTTTATAATACAGTGACCAGATTTCTATAAAATATTCTAAGTGAGGTTACTATTACTTATGTACCTACAGCATTGTATAATCGTAGCTCAACAACCCTTCATTTAAATTACAATACTTAGTCTTATTAGTCCTGGTATTTGGGTATAAACACTTAATTATTTGGTTCATTCATGCTTTATTTGTCCCGTAGTCTTTCTTTTTTTCTTTAGGGTCAGTGCATATCCCTTGAGAACTTTCTTTATTTTATTTTTTTCCTTTCCTTTCCTTTTCATTGGTTAGTACCTATCTCATTTCATACATAATCCTTTGTGTTTCTACAGATGGCCATTGGTTTCTGCAAAGATTTCCAGTGGCCCAGAAAGCTAAGGTCTTCTTCTGCACACCATGTCCTCATCCTCATTTTGTGCTGATGCACTACATTTTTAATTCTACAGCTTTACTGGCAGGAAAACCATTAGAAAACAACTGATTTAGTTAATCTTTGCAGTTTATTTCCAGGGATTTTGATTTTTTTTTCTATGGAAACTGTGCTGTTTGTTCCATTTGTCCAACAGCTGGAGTTTTACTTGCTGTATGAAAGATATGAGCTACCCCAGCTCTAGGGAGGCAGCATTCTGTTGTGAACTCAGAGTCCCTGATGCAAATCTGGCTTGCAGATCTCCTGTGAACAGTCTCCAGCAACCACCACCTCTCTTTGCTGTGTGGTTTGGTGGGACTGGCAGTGGTAGAAGTTGTTGTGACAGGTGTCTGAATAGTCCTGTCATGAGTTTCCAAGTCTTGCTCGTCTGTTCCCTGGTGAAAAAACCTGAGGTGGTGAAAGCGTGTTTGGTGATGTGAAGTCAGCTGGGGTTGTCATGATTTTCAGAAATATTTCCCTTGACCAGCTCCTGTCCATCAGCTGATCTCTGCTATTGCTCAGACGTGTACTTTCATGATCTTTCCTTGGCTTCTCTCTCTATTCTCCAAACTCCCAGATGGTACTGGATTCTGTGGAAGGTTTTTGTGCCAGCAGCCATATCTCCCTGCAACTCACAACTGGCAGCCCACTGAAGTTAAGTGGGTGTGAGCCTGGTCAGTACCTGGATGGGAGACCTCCTGGGAAAAACTAAGGTTGCTGCTAGAAGATGTGTTAGTGCCAGCAGGGGGTACTCACTCTGTGGTCTATGTGGGTCCTAATGCCCAAGTATAGTGACGGGGACACTATAGGACACTCATCCTTCGGATGAGATGTAAAACCAAGGTCCTGTCTCTCTGTGGTCATTAAAAATCCAGGCTGTTTCTCGAAAAGAGTAGGGGTGTAACCCTGGCGTCCTGGCCAAATTTCCCAGTGCCCTTTACCAATCATGGCCTCCTAATAATCCACATCTATGAATTGCCTTCATTACTCTGCTCTCCTCCCCACTAATAGCTGATGTGTGGTGAGCGTTCTGGCGCACTATGGCTGCCGTCGCATCATTCATGCAGGTGCTGCACATTGGTGGTGGTGGAGGGGAGTCCCCATTACCTGTAAAGCGCTTTGAGCGGAGTATCCAGAAAAGAGCTGTATAAGTGTAAGCAAATCTTAATTATTATTACTTTACTCATCATTTTAAGAAAGTTGATTTCTATGCTTCTGTGGCCTATACCTCAGTGGTACTCAGGAGCCCAAAGGAGAAATTTAAAAGGCTTTCACAAAGCTGAAAGAATTATGTTGCTGAGGTACCTTCATTCCCTTGTGAGTACATTGTGCAGTCTATTGATTTAGACGTGTTATGTTTTACATTTTAAAAAAGGGAGCAGTGGTCAGGGTTCTGCCTTCACAACTGGAATGAAGCACTGTTGTCAGCACTAGTTGAGACACTACTATGGTACCCTTGAGTAAGGTACTTAGCCCCAGCTGTGCCAGTAAAATACACAGCTGTAAGAAAAGGTGCAAATGTTGCTTTAGATAAAATTGTCAGCCACAAAAACAAATATAAATGTAAATCAGTGGCTTTCTAAAAGTAAGCAATGAAAGTCAGAATAAACCTTGGAATAATGCTGTTACAAATAAAGACATGTGAAGCAACAAGTAAGGGTAGAATTCCATGTGTGACACTTATTTGTGCATAAGCAATACGCTCTCAGTGTGTTCTGTACTAATTAACTGCCTGAGCTGCCAGTCCTTTCTGCTGAAATGTAGAAGGAGAACTAATCTGTCCAGGGCTTAATTAACACCTCGGCAAACAAAATTTAAAAAAAAAAAACTTTTCAGCCACACCAGAAACACAATCCACTGTGTGTATCAATTCCTTAGAAATCTGTGTGCTCTTGCAGTTGTCCGTGCCACTGAGTAATCTCTTCATTAACTGTGGATCGGAGACTTGTGAAATTATTAAGAATTTGTGGCAATGTGCATCAACCACACCACAGAGTTATAAACAGCTAAGCATCCTCCAAGGGTTTACACGTATCTTGTTGTTATACATTAATTATTGTTATTATAATCATTTGTATTTGCTAAGTGGAAGGTTGAATGAATTCATTAGATCAGTCTTGGTAGGTAAGAGTCTGGGAGCATGGCAATGTGCCAAGTGGACAGGAGTGTCTGAGTGACCTCCTCCCGTCTGTAACTAACCTAACATTCTCATGAAGCCTGCGAGAGACTCGGCCTGTCAAAACAGGGAGCCAGCAACATCGATCATGCAGATCCCTTGCTCATTCTCAACGTATAGGACATGCACGTGCGTGGCCTCCTCACCAGAACAATGGTTTTAATATGGTGGTGAATCACTGGTCAGACCACAAACCTGGACCATTACGACAGAGGGAATGAGCTCAGAGATCGAGCTCCACTCATTCTCCCTGCAATAATGTCTTCACGGGTTGATGCGATAAGGACCCTGCTCTCCCTGGCCCAAGGTGACAGTGCTGGGGAATGAGGTGGCTGTTCTGGCATTCCCGCACCTGTCTGAAATGAATGCTGCCTCCCTCTGTTCATCTTCGTGTTCACTGTGGACTACCGCTCACAGTACAGTTACTGTTAACTCCCTAAAAAAATAGGTTTCATTTTCTTATTTGTCTTACCTCAGATTAAAATTAATAAATTAATTAATGCACCAATTAATTTAACAGTTTCACCAGTCCTGTAATTCCAGATACTAAGGAAACCTGGGATGTTTTAATTTCTCCAAGTCTTATTACCCATCTGGGTACTGCTGGTTTCTCTGCTATTGCTACAGTGAATTTAAAGGCTTTAGCTTTGATGACAAATACAGCACAAGTGCTCGTTTATGCTGTTTTCATAGTAAGTTTTACATTTGAAAATGCCGCACTCTGACTATAACTTCATTGCAAGCCAAACTATTTTAATGTTGAACTGCTAACTTCCACCAATGGACCTACAAAGTGTATGATGGGTTTATCTGTTTACAGTTAATGGTGTTTTCAGTGTTTGGCACTGTATCTCATGCATGCTCACTGAAGCTGAACCAGACAGATCTCCTTAAATAATGAAAGGATCATTTGTATCCATTGGAGATATTTGCTCTGTCTGACCTATCCAGGTATTGTATTAATACAGCACATAATAACCCTGTCTCTTCGAGCATTATGTCTTCAGTATCTTAGCTCTGACAAGAGGACATACGGTTTTTAAATATAAATCTGGAAATTTAAAGGCCAATTATCAAAATAGCACTGTGGCTCTAAAAAGAATTTATCATGAGTCACGTTCTGAGGTGCAGTGACTCAGACATGAGGAAGAATTACTATATAGCCACTAATAATAGGTAGATGATTAAATTTACAGATGACATCCTTCATGATGAAAAGCAGAGATGAGAGATGAACCAGAAGACACGAGCAGAAACTATTTGGAAGTGTGTTTAAAGCTGAGAATAAGAGGCTCTTCTATACACTTACTATAGGCTGTTTATCTACATGCAGTTTAGTGCATTTTAGTGCATATAATATGTCAACAGCTACAGATAACTTAATAATACTTTAATAGACCACTGACACAGAATATCTCATACAGCATTCCTAACCCTTAGGAAGTGTGTCTGTCTCCTGTAGATTGAATTGGTACCTACCTAGTACCTATTAGTCCTGTCTGAAATACCTTTAACCAAATGCAATGTATTCTCATACAATATTTAAATTGGTACAATGGTAGAAAATGGAACATAACTTCATTATGCCTCTGCAAGTCAAGTAGTGCATAAAAGTAATGCAGTCAAGTGAATACTAAGTTATCTAAATAAAACGTATGGAACAACACGATACAATTTGTCACTTAACAGATGATTAAGTGAAAACAAATCCTATGGCTCACAAATTAACAGGAAGACCATGAAAAATATTATTGTTGTACAAAAGTAACTGTTAATTTATATTATTTTTGGGAAATGGCAAATTAATTAACCATTTTGTAAGGCACCGCAAATAGGACAGTATGTTAATATCTGAAGTCTGGTTGTTGTCTGAAGTCCTGTCCACTGACAAGTGCTCTCACAGGAACAATAACGGCATGGAGGATCCGAAGACCACATGAGACCCTTCCCTGAACATGCCTGGGGGTCAGTTAGCCAGGATGTCGTGGAAAATCCGAACTCAGTTAACCAGCGCAAGTCCAATGACACCATACATCCCATTACATAATGACAAGGACTGCGCAGGGCTTAGACATGCGAAACAAATTGTGAATGGAAAAGCGACGAGGAAAGACGCACTAGTAGGCATCTGTCAACACTAGTCTGGCGTGTGAGAGACCTTGAGCGTAACAGTGGCTTTACACACCTCGGTCGGCTGGGACACTGCTCTTAGCTGAATTCCTGCAAGAAACGTTCATCAACAAATCGACCCCCCTCCTCCCTCCCATGGCAACAGTCGCTGTGGCCAGCGCCTGCTCCACGCGAGCGGGACACTCCGCTCTTGCCATTGCAGTTGCTTTTGTTCCGAAGCGAGATATGACCAGTTTGGCTTCCACGTGTCAAACACGTTTCACACCCACCACCAAGCCCCTCCCATGCAGGCCTGTCTCTCTCTCTCTCTCCAGCTCTCAACTCAGCCCAGTTGCTTAGGTATGTTTTTTTTTAAACCCCAGCATGGTAGATTTTAATTAGTCTTTGTACAGATGGCCCATTAACATTCATTACTTTTGCCTTGAGCAATTAATTACACGTTCAGATCTGGAGAGAGTGAGAAACAGAGGGATGGGCAGGTGAACAAATCGCATTTCGTTTTCAATTCGTCTCGTGTTGGACTTCGGTGTAAGAAATAAGTTGTAAGCTACCAGCTCCCCTCTCTGCTTCTCCTCAATCTGTCCGTCCTTTGTAACCGACTGGAGGCTCAAATACATGAGGTGTTTTCCTGTTTTGTTTCGTGTCCCAGAACAGGTGTTTAGTTAAAGTGAGAGTTTACCTTTATACACTGGGCCACCCTCACCCTCAACCAGTTCTGACTCGGACCAGGGTGTGAAGCTTCCCAGATCACCGAACCTGTAGTTCTAGAAGGATCTTCACAGCTCGCGTCCTTGCTGCTGGATCCGCAGCCGCCATGGGATGGCGTGTAATTGTGGTCTCTGGATAGTTTTCCTTACGGTTCGGGTTAATACTAATGTCACGGTCTGACTGAAAAGGGCTATAAATAATAATGCTGTTGTACTTAGAAGCGCGTTTCAAAGAAGGATTTTGCGTAGAAAACACACTGCGATTTCTGTTAAAAGACGGAGGGCTGATTTTGGGTGTTGACTTTAGCAAATACAAACGTAACACAAATAAGAAACCTTGCTCTGGTTAGAGAATCTATCACTGTGTTGCTGCTTTTTAACGCGACTTGCTTTGCTTTCGATGCTCCTTCATGTGTGAAAAGCATCTCACTTTGTCCGCCAGAGCCTTACTTATGCACGAAGCGCCGCGGCCTTGAGGTGGTGAGAGTAGGACTACCCAGCCGAGCCAGAGTGCGCAGGCACTGGTTATTCTGCAAAGACCGAACATTAATTCTGAATGAACCCCATATTCAATACCTGTAAACATTGAACAATATTCCTACCATCTCGAGAGCAACACAGCTCAGTCACCTTAGACGCTGGTGGTTATCCGCTGTTTGGAACAGACAGGAACGCTTTTTGGATCATAGAAAAAAAAATGACACGACATACTGCAATAAATACCTCATTCACGCTACATAAATAATGCGCTGTCACCACAAC
This sequence comes from Atractosteus spatula, assembly GCF_055471065.1. Classification (NCBI taxonomy): domain Eukaryota; kingdom Metazoa; phylum Chordata; class Actinopteri; order Semionotiformes; family Lepisosteidae; genus Atractosteus; species Atractosteus spatula. The sequence goes on from NC_142706.1 coordinate 50,518,188, forward strand.
CGAAAATGAGATAACGAAATGAGGAAAGTGAAATCACGTGCAGTCGATGTGTTTTGATCGCACAACGTTTAATAATTTGAAAGGGTAAAGGTTGGTAAACATATTAAAATCGTATTGAACACTGAGCGGAAAGTTGCTGGCGTGAAAAATCCTCGCAGTTCAACAGCCCGCTCAAGAACGGTATTCTCCGGGTAACAGGAAGACGACAGCCGCTGCAACAGAAACGAAAACAAATGAGTAAAAATCGGCAAAAAAAAGCAAAACTGCATTCAATAATAATTTTAAGAACACAAGAATGTGATGGGCTTTCATCGGTATTGAAATTAAACAACCCCCTACAGCACAACTATCCCTGAGCTCGCCCTCGACACACACTTCCAACACATAGATATACATTAACTAATAAATGTGAATATGTGTGTTGAATCTAGGGTATCTCAGGATCTTGAAATGAGTTCACACAGAATAAACAAATGAATACATCAATCGTGATTACAATTTTAAGTAGATTAATCAACATAAATATAGCATTTCATATTTGGCGACTGCTTAATACAGTGATAAAAGTAAGTAGGTAATTATGCTATTCTTTTTTTTTAATCCTTCTTTAGGTTCCGGTAGGCTCTACGATTTTTCCAGGAAAGACCGGCAAACGTCCAGGGATACGATTCAGCAAGACAAAGTTATCGGCAGGCTTTATGAGTAAAATTAAGTATTGTGAGTTATATTTCTTTTATGCTATTCGTCGGTTTTATTTTTTGTATTTTTAGCATGCTTGTCTCGGCATAATTTAATATTTCACATAGAATGGTTTATTTCATGCGCGGGTTTAACCAAGTGAAATAGGTACATATAGAATCACAACAAAGTCATGAACTGAAATAGTCTTTGAAGTTAATGTTTTTTATATTACTTTTACACGAAAGAATTTCTGTTTGTATTAACAAAAATGATCTATTTAAATCGGATACACGTTTTTGTTTCCACGAGGTCTGGCCCTTTAAGTTTATTTTTTCTCCTTGATGGGTCGTGTTTCCCCCTCAAATAGGAGCCATTGAAAGGTTAATTTTAAGAACTAAATTTCCAAGAAAGAGGATACGGCGTACAGATTTATGTATGGCTCAAACGGTTTAAAATTTATCATTTTTCGGTAATTCAGTATACCTATAACCTTAAACCATGAGATTGTTTTCATTTCAAATTTGATTAGCAAAATAACATTTTTATCTTCGAACACAACCGATTATAGTAATGGTAGTAATTTCAACTCGTTATTCCAAGAAGATACCATACAAGAGAAATATAAAAAGGAAGAACACTTTTACCGTCATCCGCCTCCAAAACATGACAGATCTTCACCTTCTCACCAACATCTTTTGTAGTTTAAGATTAGAACATTATCAACCTTTAATCAAATTCGAAACTGAAAATGATTTCTATAAATCCTTAAGAATCTCTTAATGAGGTTGAACAACGATGTCCGCGTAACCTGTCATAGAAGCCTTGCCTTCATCGGGCTGTTGAAGCCTTGCTTTCTTTTAGGTAGAGCATCAGACTTTATTTCCTCTGATACCTTCACGCCGTTCGTCTTAAAAAGGCTCACCCTCTCGAAAGACCTCTTACACACCTCTCACAGTACAGACCAAATTTAGTCCGATCTTCAATTAACTAACGATATAGAAAAACAATTTCCTAGTGTTCGCGCACAATTTCTTCCAATAATGCCTGCCTTGGTTTTCTGCACGTCATCTCCACACTTTAAACCACTGAGTAATACGATTTTTCCTATTTTATTTCAAGACTTGAACTTAATCTGTAACAGTGTTTAGGTTCAGTATATTTGTGTTATTAATTGTGTTTCTTTTAGTGCTGAATTGTATTAATTACTTTAATCACTACTCACTATATTGAAAAGTCTCAAACGTATCCCGGGAAGACTCGAAACAACCTGTTGAATATAGTACTGCATAGTAAGCAAGTAAGCAGTATTTCTTTAATGTCTAAAGAAAAGTTTTCTTTAGTAAGTAAACTAAACAAGCTTATTTAATTAATAAATTGTATACTTGATTAGTAAGAGTCTAGTATCTAGCTAATAGGCCACCTGTCTTTATATTTCAGAATATAGATATAGAAGAGGAATGATCCTCTGCAAATTTCCTTATTAACATTATTTCTCTTCATAGATACTACAAGCCTGGTTTATTTTATAATACCGTACATTGACTGCTTCAGTTCAATCACGTTATTTTTGTGCTGGTCACAAACCAGGTAGAACGGACGAAGGAAAGGAAGGAAATAATTATGACCGCCTTAAACAGATGACTGTGCACTTTCAAGATCTTTTGACTTTTAAACACCCAATCAACATCATGTTCACTTTGTTTAATTATTTCCCGCTGTAATGATTTTCTAATGCAGCCGCCAGCGTAGACGGGCTGTTACACATTAACTTCATAACCACAACATTAACACAAACACACAACTTCAAAAGCTTAGAAACCTGTGTGTATTTTGTTTAAAAAACGTTTTATTTAAATCGCCTTTTCCCGAACCTACATTTTATTAGGGATATATCAGACATCCTGAATGTTGAACGTCTCAAGCTGAAGCTTCCAAATCAATCGCCATACTCTTGTGCATTACGGTTGTTACGGAAAAATAAAATAATTTAAATTAAAGGCAAGCCCGTTTCTGCCTCTTGTTTTCTTTGGTCATGGGTTGAAAAACTGCGAGTTATGAAGAGCCCAGCGAGCAACAGACCATGAGACAGCTGAAGCAACACTCGCAGAGATGTTATCACTGAGCCTCATTAGGCCTGCTGGTGGAAATTGCTCAAGTGATACTGACCCGCCAGCGTTATCCACTGAGAAATAGCACGGAGACTTTCTTCTGAACCCCTGGGAGGGTCAAACAATAAACACTTCATAACATGCCGACATGTCCTCTAATGTCCGCACCTGACCATTGCTGTCACACAGCTCTGTGACCCCCAGATAACTCGCTCCGATTTATTGATTACATCACACAAATATCGCAGGCCAAAATGACGTTGCGACTTGGGAAATGACCAAATACGCCCCTTCTTCGTTTACAACACTGAAATGTAGATTTTAAAGGATTTTCCAAGGTTCCACAATAGATATCAAAGATAGCTCAATTAAAGCTACTTTTAATACTCTGCTACTGTCAACCCAAACAATAATAATCATGGTTACGATGGGCGAATCGTACTTAAGCCGATAAGAAAAAAAACGTATTTCCGTATAAAGAATTATTCTACCGTTGATCACAGGGACATTTTCGGAACATACAGTGACACACAAACCACATGACAAAAGTGGTAGTTCCACGACAGGGAAGTACATTTAAAACCCAAACCGCTGTCGGAGTCTGGATCAAGCTACTCAGCCACGCTGTTGAAGACGATTCCTTATTAAGACGGTTATTATTAAGGTTACCTGAGATCGTTGGCTCAATTATTAGATCATAACAAGCACAACGGGCTAGATGGGTCCAACGGCCTCCACCTGTTGTAAATTTTCTTATATAAACAATCAGAATAACAGTTACTAACGAGAGCCTATTCTACTAAGCAAGCATTGTTTTCCATTTTGTGAGATAACCTTGTCCAATGAGAGACTTAAAGTTAAATATTTCAAGAAAATACTTGTGTTGCGCTCATCTTTCTGCTTGCCTTCGAAGTTGACGTTCTTAGTTAAAAAAAACTAAATTGAGCATTATGCTTTATGAACGGTAGTGCGTAATTTTCCACCGGTTTAGCGGTTATTGGGTCCTTGTTATTGGGGTGTGGAGTATTTACGACCCTGAAGAAAAATGATTCCTTAACGAAAGCAGGAAAATATTGTCAGATTCCATCTAGTCCCGTCTCTTTCTAGCTAAAAATTACTCCAGTAAACTGGTCAACAGATATTTCAGAACAGTACAAATTACCTTATCATGTCATCACTAATTGCTAAACCCGCACTGCATTTTAATTTGTTAGTCATCTTCGCTACTATTAAAAAAAATTAAAAGGAAGCCAAAAAGTCGAGAATTTAGGCATTACAATTTGAAGATGTTAGTTCACTAAATGAATGTCCCATATATATTTATTAATACTGTCCTGCAAATAAACATTTAAGTAATGTATGTAATGTTTACGTAACGTGTACTGAAAACTATTACGTTCCAGAAATAACAGTAATATTGTAATACCACCTCGCATCACTGTACCAAAGAGTCTAGGACAGATAATGGACTGTTTCATGACCTTGACCAATCAGCATTACTCGTAAGTTGTTTTTACGGTAACAACCTTCAGTAAATTCACGAGGAAGGACGATAAAACATGTCTCTCTTTAAGAGGCTGTTTTCTTCGTTGTAAAAGGCCTGTGGTATGCAGCTATTGAGCGCGGGTCCAGCACCTTGGCAAGTGGCGTTTAGACTCACGAGTAGTAGTGTTTGTGAGCTTCACATCCTCTCCGCAGTGCTCTGGAGAGGGAGAGAAGGAAATCGTGGAGCGGATTTCGGAAGGGGTGGGGTGTGAGGGAGGAGAATGACGAAAGCGGGACGCTGAAACGCCTTATATTTTAGTGCAAAACAGGAAAGTTGGGATTTACTAAGGTAAGCAATAGCCTTCATAGCAGATTCAAACTTTAACTCACATCATTATCATCGGTCGCTTAAGAGGCGCAAATCCCGTGGAGAATAAAACAAAGGCCAATTGACCAATATTCCGTCTACATGTATCAAAGGGCGGCACGATGGCACACTGGTTAGTATTGCTGCCTCGAAGCGCCGGGTCCTTGGGTTCAGTTCCTGGGGTGCTGTCTACGTGGAGTTTGTACGTCCTCCACGTGTTTGCGTGGGTTTTTGTTCGAGTGCTCCGATTTCCTTTTAAAGTCCAAACACATACGGTGGCTCTCTGGCTAAGGATCTGCGCCTGTGACCGGAAGGTTACCGGTTCAAATCCCGTGGCCGGTAGAGGAATCCTACTCCGTTGGGCCCCTGAGCAAGGCCCTTAACCCCAACTGCTCCAGGGGCGCTGTACAATGGCTGACCCTGCGCTCTGACCCCAAGCTTCTCTCCCTGTCTGTGTGTCTCATGCAAAAAGACGAATTCCTGATGCAAGAAATTGTATGTGGTCAATAAAGTGATCTTATCTTATACTGGTAGGTAGAAGGTTATCTCTGTAAAAATGAGTCTGTGTGTCTACTCTGCTCCGTCCATGCAGCACCCTGCCTCGCTCCTATGTTTCAGGTCCGTCAGCCCTGTTCTGGGTAAGGGGATTCGACAATTAATGGATGTGTGGATATTGAATATAAAAATAAAAAGATGCATGACGTAATCTCTGGTTTAAAAAATCTTAAAGTGTGCCTGTTTGGAAGTCTGTCCCTTAACGAACCAGACTGGGATTCATTCAATATGTAGATGACAGACCTGGAGAGATTTAAGCTCGTCGTTGACACAACAGCGTTGACGCCAAGTGAATGTTCGTGAGGGGATGGTATTGTTCCGTAGTGACGGTTCCTGTTGTACTTCCCAGGGGATTTCCGTTTTACTTCACACGACTGTCACAAATCCCCATTGTAGCTAGACATACACTCTTGTTTTACGCTACCCCTAAGCTGTACTTGTATGTGTGTACTCAGGTGTACCGCGTCCCGTCCAGGGTGCAGTCTTGCCTGGCGCCCAGTGTTTCTGGGATACACTCCGGGTTCCATTCGGGATAAAATGAATGGATGGGAATGCCGCAATACGTCTCGACAGCCCAGAGAGCATGTGGGTCTGAGTCTGCAGGGAATAATCCAGAGAAGTTTTGAGAGAGGTGCAGCACTGCATCCGAGATAGATCACAACGACGGGATCCACTCAAGACGCCTCCTCAGTACAAATGCGTCGAGCCTTCGACTGCATATGTGTACAGCCTTTTCTCTGAAGTCGCTAATTAATTAATGGTAAAACATGAAAGTAAGGATTCAACACCGTTAAAAAGGCGTCAGGAATTGCCAACAAGTAATAATAATTTAACTGAAGAACATCTGGAACATAAATCATCTGTATGCTTAACACGAATTACAGCATTTAACTGAATTAATTAAAGTGTGATGTTATTGCCAACGAAAGGCTACAATTGTTATTTTTATCAAGACAGGCGATTAACCGATTAATTTAGTAATCTCTGTTCTTTTGTGCCCAAAATTAACTAATACGACTCGATTGTTTCTCAACCGTCAATTCTTTAAAAACTACAGTTTAAAAGTAGCTCGTTTGTTTTTCTCGGTGCTTTAAAGGTTTGATGAAAATGCCCTTTCGGTAGATGAACGATTTTCGTTTAGTAGAAGCTGGGAATTGGTGTGTGTACAAAATATTTCGCCATTAAATTGGACTGCATCTACGACATAGACGTGTAAATCCTTTGAGATACATTAACAGCTCGAACCGTTAGACAGCCCTGCCAGCTGGGTGAAATACAGCAAAGCAAAACAGAATTTGTTAAATGCCAACAGCACTAGTAATGGAAATAGTCTAGTCGTATAAAACAACAATAGTAACTTGAAGGAATTAGTCTATTGTATAACGTCCTGTGTCCTTTGTGACGTGACCAGCTTGGACATCTCAGTACTACTGCAGGTTCCCCGATACCAAATTGTCATTTAGATGTCCTACTTCTAATTTATGATTAATCAGGCAGATGCTTATATGCGACATTTGTGCCGATTTACGCAGCTGGGAATTTTACCAGAATATATTAAAATAATCTTATCATATAGTAGGTATCATACTTTATACCTAATTACATTTTATTTTAATATCTATTCATTCAAATTCCTTTATTCAGAAATACAACTTTAATTATTTGTAACGTCTTGGCTTGTGTAGTTAAATCGCATTAGCCAAAGGATAACCTCCAGTAACGCAAAATGTAACTAAATTGCATTATTTATGCAAAACGAGTGCGGACATAACCTTCCTAAATAACCTCGAATGACTAAACTCCATACAAATCCACTCAAATATACGTCGCCTTTTCTTATCCTGTCTAGTTTTCTTCCTCATTTAAATCTTCTAATGTTGGAGACATCTCTTAAAGACGATTGAAATTGGAAATGTACTTCTTTGACTGCAGTAAGATTATTTGTAATAGGCGGTGCCATCAAATCCCGCATTCAATTTCAGATCTGTCACCCTTAAGACAGACCATGTACTTGACAAGTGGCGTTAGTAATTGGGATTTATACGTCATTTCTGCTTTTGAAATACGTAAAACGAAATCGAGCTTTTTCTCCATACCAGGTGCTTAATTTCGATTTTATTCCTTCTCGCGTGAGCCGCCTCGAGCGCTATGAAGTCTCTCTGCAGAGGCTCCAGTCCGTCTTTCTAGGCGATCCATGTCTCCAGGTGCCCCTTCCAACCTTTCGGGCAGGTGTAGTTGTCCAATCAGATTGCCCCCGCCAGGTACCAGCGTGTTGCACTCAAATCCCAGCCGCTCGCGATCCTCAGTAGTCTCAGCCGAATCTGTCGCACTTGGCCACAGCAGCACAGGCAAGACGAATGGATACTCATCTCTCCTGTTGGTGTTTGGGATATTAGCTCTCCGTTGCGCCCTGACTGTACCGTCTTATTCTTTTTGTCTATTTTCGTCTTCCTCCCCCCCTCCCCTTTTTGGATTGCAATAGTTTGGCGTACAGACACCCGACCGTTTTCGGACCTCACTCTGAACTGTGTCACCATGTTTCCGCCTGCAGCGAAGCGCTGTTTCACAATCGAGTCCTTGGTGGCCAAGGAAAGTCCTCTGACCGCCGAGGAACCCATCAGACCCACAGCTCTCAGCTACTCCAACCCAACAGATGCCTTCATGACGGGGTTCCAGGGCCAGGCGGGCAGGTCCCTGTACTCTGGTCCGGAGCTGGTCTTCCCCGAGACGGTGAACCACCCGTCTTTGACTGTTCACCCACACCAGCTCGGGTCTTCGCATCTGCAGCACCCGCACTCGTTCTTCGGAACCCAGCACCGCGATCCCATTAACTTTTACCCTTGGGTTTTACGGAACCGATTTTTCGGACACAGATTTCAAGGTAAATGCTAAATGTGCAGAGCACTTTTCATTTTCGCGTGCAGCACGTTGTGCATGCGACCGCGAATAGGACCGGCAAACTTTAAGGAAGTCGGCAAAATCGTAACGGAGTGAATATTTAGAATAAAACCGCCTTCTCTAAATGCATTGCTATTTGATTTGCAGTCCCATAATTACCAGGCGGCAAGGGAAAGTCGCCTAACCGTCGCTGTCGGGCAGGGGGCTATGTTAATATGGCCTTGAGTGATGGTTTAGTATTGAGTCGGCATTGATAATGACACGTTATGTGACAGTAACAATTATGTTAACTGCAAAAGCGGTACAAATCGTAAATTTCTGTTGTGCGTGATTAAATTGATTTATAAAAGTATAATTAGCATGAAACATAAAACGTTTATCTCTCAGGTGTGTTGATAAACTTTGATACATGGGTTAAACTAATGTATCTAAAAGATCAATATAATTGATTCCTTGAAATTATTAATTGTGTCTAATTATTAATATATAACTAATAAGTTGATTAAATGATTGATATATCCACTTAGTCACGGCCCTGAAATTATATTGACCTAACTAGAAACAATTTACCTTTACCATTAGAAATTAAACATTAGTGAATAATAAGCAATGAATCCGTATTATTTTAGCATTATAAAATCATGTATCTATAACAGCTTGTGTATATAACTACATGGTGTACATAACTGAGTACATGTGGAGAAAATATACATGATACATGATACATACACATGATATGTCAAAATGAAATATTTTGAGTCGGAACACTTTCTAAAATATTTTTAGTTTGGATTTCTGTAATTACACTTCATTAAATAAAATATATTCATTTGTTTATATATGATTACGGTAATATTTATGTATTTCTACTTTATGTACAATCATACTTCGGTGTAAATATGACATATAGAGCATTTGGTTAAAAACATACGAGTTCTAAGTACAAATAAACAAAACAGTGAGCAGATACTTGGTAACTCTTGCTTCAAAAGTTGATAATCCTACAACTAATAATTGCAGCTGTAAAACTAAATAAAACAATATTGCCAACCCTGGATGTAATTCGGCTACCACAGATTTGTAAATTAAACAGTCCGTGTAAGAAAGTTAAACTATGTTAAAGGAGTAAAGGGAAATATACTTCAAATTTCAACAGATAAACGTACTTCAAAACATAGCGACATCGAAGAGTGCTTCTTTTTACCAACTCTTTCACTCGATTCATTTTTATTTAAGGCTCTGTTTGTTCCTCTGGTGTTTGTGCAAGTGCCCGGCTTTTGGAAGCCTGTAAGAGTATTCTTCTCCTGAAGCGCTGCTCCTTCTCATTACAGAGTTCAGAATGCAAATCCTCATCAGGCATTCCTTTCAATGAACTCCACCGAGTGAAGGGAGCGGGGCTGAGGGGGAAAAGCGTGGAGAAAAAGAATAAAAAAGATCATCAAAGGATGCCTTTGTTCTGGGAGGGAAGAGAAAGATTAAGTTATCTTCTCGACAGCAAATTTTCTCGCTTTGCTCCCGGCGACGCCTGCACAGGCAATGGGCTCGTGTACCTCAGATAGCTGAAATTGTTCTGTGTCACTGGCGGTGCTGAGACCAGCCGATTACTGGAAAACGGCGATCAGCAAGCGGGCATCAGCCTCGCCTTCCTCCCGGCACGCTGACGGCCTCCTGCCTGTGAAATTACCCCCTCGCCGTTCACACGATTTTGCTTTGTTTTTGCGCGTGCGATAAGGAGTTCTACACCATTATTTGAATAGCAAAAAGCTCAAGGATCGTGCCACGGTTATAATAAACATCGCAGTGTAGTTTGTTACTCTCCAATGAATTATTTCGACACATCACAGTACTGCAGAAACATTAATAAGCAGCAAAATCATCAACACACGTCTGTGTTAAAACAATAAAGGAGTTATAGATCTGTCGTGCGGGGAATGTGTCCTCAAAACTGCGATGTTTCCGTTTTAATACGAGACTGTGTTGTTGGCGATAGTTTGTTTTTTTTTGGCGGGGTTCGGGGCTAAACCCGTAATTTACAATTACTGTAGGTGTATTGAGTTTTTGGAACTTTTGAAAGTATCTTGTGTTTCAGAGTGTGCACAAACGCAATTAAATAAATTAACACGTTTCTGTAATGCTCTTCATCGTCCTGTTGAATAATAATAGTCTTTAGCCTGCATTGCAATGGGTTTACTATAATTTTTGTGTGACTACAGTCCAGTAAGAGCTGATCTGATAACAACATTTATTTCGCAGTTATGAATGAAAAATAAAACACTAGTTAAAATCTTAATGACATTTCTCGTTAGAAGTAAAAATCGATTGACCTCGCCAAAGACCCATAAACGAACACCAACTATCTAAAATAAATTTAACCTCGAATGTAAGTGTAGGCTTTTAGCAACCTACAAAATAGTTTTCTTTCAGTTGCCTTGATGGAATGTTCTGATGTAATTCAAACACGGAGATGGGCATGAGAGAAATGTTTGCATATTCTGATATTTCAATAATTCATTGCTAAATTAGTTATGATAATATCCGATTTCTAAATGTTCTTTGAATTTAATGCCTTTCAAGAAGAACAATGCTTATTTAGATTGTTAGTGGTTTTCACAATATGTACGCCTGTCTACAGAACTCGGTGGGTTACCCCTGTTTTTTTATTATCTGGGGCTACACGGGCCATTCAGGACAATGAGGCCTTGTCAATTAACCTTTCAGACGGCAGTGTGTCAAAACTGGTTGAACAAATTGTTTTGTTTGCAGGTGAAGAAAGCAGCTGCAGATATAGCCTGCAGTCAGTGCTATTCAGTAGTGTATGGCCTGACTGGGGCTTCTTCACAATTCTTGAGAAAAATCAGTTCAGATTTACCAGATTCTGCCTTCCCCAACAATTCAGCTTTGTCTAAGTAACTCACAATCTTGTATTTTTACTTTAAGTTTAAGTGCTGAAGGGACCAGTTCTCTAATTCGTTAAACAGTCATTAACAAAGAGAACTGATGTCTTTGAACACGACTACCTTATACAAAAGTAAATTGTATTAGAAAATAACCAGATGTAACCGACTTCAAGCGCTTACGGTTAGGCCTGCGGTTCGTTTGCGACCATTCGTACATCCATACACTTAAAGAACCAGGCATATATTATCAACAGTTCAAGATTTTGTTAAAGTTGTGGGAACGTTTTTAAAAATAAACAACGTAAAAGCGCTGGGTTTTACTGAATACTGCATTGGCATGGAATGAGCCTCCGCCCACAGCCAATTTAAAATAGTAGATACTGCTTTATTTTTAATTACAGGGAACCTACTGTACTTGTGGCCGAATTGGTGCGGAACCATACAGGAAATGTTCGGTGTTCGCTGGTTTTATATTTTATTTGGTAAAAAATTGTAATTTCCCTCGGGAGGAATTAAACCAGATGTCAGAATAAATACAACCGCTCGGTTGCAACAGGAGCGTCGCAAAGATTCTAATGTCCCAGCGCAGACACACGGCTGCCCGGATAATTGGCCACAATTTTCTACCCGTGAAGTCAATTTGTAAAGGACATTTTTTCTTTGTCAGTGATGGCTGAGCCTGTCTTCCAGTCCCGTGAGACGATTTTGTAATAAACATCGGCTCTCTTTTGTTTTGTTTTTTCCCTCCACGTTTTGAAGAGTAGTTTTCTCTTGAAGACTCTGATTTAGTAGGTCACCTGGTGTCCCGAAGCAAGATTCCTCTCCTAGCAGTTTAATACAGAATGTAGAGCTCTTGACAAGACATCCGGAAGTAAATGTTTTCCAATTGTCCCTTAATTTTAACATACAGTCTTTTAATAACGTATGTCATAAGTATTTTATACAGTTTGAAGCTAAAAGGCCGAACACGATGAACGACGGCTGTATCTGCATTTTCATACATTCATACAATAGAAGGTAAACGCATGTTTACAAACAGAGATTGCACGAACATGGAAACTATCGTTGACTAAGGGCGGGAAATTTATTTTGAAATCATTGACGGCTCTTGGATATATACAGTTTATATAACAACAGCAGTGGTTCTGTTTTGTTGATGTTATCTTGAGTTCAATTATTCAATATCGGGCTTTAAAGCTGCGTGTTTGGTTTGCTATCCGGGATGCCTTCTGTCTTGTGTAACCAAAGTGGTTATTTTTAATGTTAAAACGTGCCTTCATAATACAAGATTTGAGGTTGGTTCCCTTGTACTTCTGAAAAAAAAACCGGTACAATTTAGTTACAATAAATTGAATACTATAAATAATAATTTCGTTATAATCTGTGAATTAGTTTTTGCTACGTCATTTAATTATAACAACCTTAATTATATATAGCGCCTTTCGCGGTAGAAAGCTGTAAGATATTAAGAGAATGTTGATCGTTTTAGAGAGCACAGAGTGTAGCTGAATAATAATGATGATGATGATGATGATGATGAGTGTCTAGTTAAGACAGAAACAGTTTAATTCCAGCTCTTCTTCGGATGCGTGATTAAATCTGTTCTCAGATCGCTGTCCCATTACAAGACGGGTTAATATGATTTTCCACATGGTCACCGCGGGGGATTCTGTCAGGCCCCGTACTGCAGATCGGAACTGCGAGCACTGCAGCTACGACCTGTCGAATTGTTGGTGCTCTATGCGATTAGTATCCCGTTCCGTTTGGGAGGAAAGCAAAAAAGCACAGTTTCAAGAAAAGCCTTAAGACACACCAGGCAGTTTCTCAGGCAGGCAGTCCTCAGTGATATAACTAATGAAATTACTAAATTCACAAATAAGGACATTTTGAGCAAAGAATGGTAAATTATGATTATACATACAGAAATCTCATGCACTTTAAATACATGACGGATTTAATTAGGGGGCCCACATGGGTTTCGTAGAATGTTTCGACCGAACTACACAAATTGGGGGTTAAGAGTCGAGCTCTCAGAGTTGTCGGCGACTTTAATCTGCTCCGGATGACATCCCGCGATTGACTACAGGGTGAGGAGGAGGACGGCGAACCTCATCCAGAATCCTAACATTTCACTACAGGGTCCATAGCCCGAGTCCTACTGTTTTCTGCCGCTTTCCTTAATCGCAAACAAATGACAGGAATGAAAAATGCGGTTCCGTTTACGGGAGAAATGCAAAATGAAATGAATGAATGCAAAATTCTGCAAAATTAATATAAATCGGATTGTTCGAAAGTTTATTTGGATTTGTATCCCTGTCGCGGTTATTCAAATTCACCGTCTAACGCGCCAAGACCAACACAAAATCAAAAGACTAGGCGGATTTGTGCGTTAAGGTGAGGCATGAGTACGTGAATTAGCAAGGGGCCTCGGCTTGTTTTAGAAAAGTAACTCACCTCAGCCAATCTTCAATTGACGAAGATATTATAATCGTCGTTTTTGGTAATTATTTTTACAACTAGAGAATTTCAAGCTATTATAATACGGCATTAAAGACAGTTGAAAACAAACGAAGATAATTGTGGAATAATAAAATTAATTATTATTGTTGCCTGTTCCGTCTTTATTATACGCGCTATTCCCATTTTTTGGCTTTAATTAGTAAAAAGCTTCTCAGCCGTGCATAAAAAGCCATACACGGATAGGTACCGGCTGTGTAAAGAAGGCTAATTTTCATCAAGGAATGGGACAAGAGGAAAAAGAGCCACAAAGCGGTTAAACACACAGGGGTACACAAGGGTCACTTCCTTTCAATCTGGTAACCCCGGGGAGGTAATAATCCCGGGATAATTAGGAGTCTATCCGTGCGGCGCTGAGACCGTTTCTAGTAGATTAAACTCCAATAGAGCGCCTCGCCTGCGCGCACAAAGTCCGTGGGAGTTTCATGAGACGGTCTCTGACTCGCCCTGTGATTGTGTTCCCAGGAAATGATGTTTCCCAGGACGGGCTGTTGCTGCACGGCCCCTTCGCCAGGAAACCCAAACGGATCCGGACCGCCTTTTCCCCGTCTCAGCTCCTGCGGCTAGAGAGAGCCTTCGAGAAGAACCATTATGTGGTGGGGGCCGAGAGGAAGCAGCTAGCCAACAGCCTCAGCCTCTCCGAAACCCAGGTAATCCTGGTCACTCCGGTCAACAGCCATTAATAACATTGGGACACGTAATAGGTTTATTCCATGCTGAAAAGAGAAGAAAGAAAACACAACGTTTCAGATGTGGAGCCTTCTCCGGGTGTGAAGAACACGAAACGTTGTGTTTTCTTTCTCTTTTCGGCATGGAATAAACCTATTGCTTGTTCCTCTGCAGCCTACGCATGTTAACGCAGCTACCCACCTGAACTACTAATAAAAATGGTCTGTGGTGTTTTTCCCAAAGCACTTGTCGTGATCGCAAAGTTGTGTGTGTTTTCACATAAGAATCTATACGACAACCTATCAAAACATTTAGCTTCAGGTCAGGCTGCAACTAAACTTCGACCCTGTATCAATGACAAATTGCGCGGCTGTGGGGCTGTGTGATTAACGTCCTTTAGGTAAAGACTCCAGGTAGTCACATATCCCCACCAAAGCACATGTTCCTAATTTGCGATAGGTGGGGAGATTGGCATTTTCATAGGTTAAGATGTTTCAAGTAGTTTGTGAATTATTTATAGAGAAACATGGGTAGGTCCATTTCTGTCAGGGTTCTGAAACTGTCCGATCTGCTCGGAGCCATTCGCGCTCTGTTCATCCAGGACGTGCGAATAAAACTCCGAGCCGACCGGCGCAAAATCACCTCGGAACAAATAAATGTCGAGAAAGCGCCCTTTTTCAGGGCTTACCCCATCAGCAAAGACACCAAGGCCCGGGGCAGTCTGCGTGCAAACATAGGCGCTATTCCGGAATCCGTGCGAAGTTCTTCCTCCGCCACCTCACCATCATCGCCAAGGGATCTCCAAGGAAGAACATCGTACACGTAATGATGAAAAAAATATTACCGGCAACTACACATCACATCACAACTACACATAGCACAACTGCCGAGATTGTACACATTTCAAATAATTGAGATAATTCCACTGTGTACATCTCTTCGTCGTCGAAATGATGTATTTAAAAAATAACACAAGGTAGTCGATTTTTTTCAAATGTATATTAAACGAAATCCAATTAGTAAAATAGTTAATAATAAAATAATGTGTTGTTTATTGTATGCATTTGGTTTTCAAGTATCAGACGACTGAATTCTATAATAGTTATATAATATACTAGTCTCTTTTATTGAGTTTTATTGGAATTTAACTGATGAGGAAATCAACCGAGGAAATCATTGTTTTTATATAACTAGAATTAATTTTAAAATGAAACCACTGTACATGAACGATGGGCATAATTATAAGAACCTAAACGTGCGAAACGTCTCAAATTGCTTAATTGATTAAATCATTACACCAACAGCGTACTAGCAGATGGATCTTTTTTCGGCGTAAGTGGGGTCTTATTCCGTAAGCAACCGTCAATGCACTGCTATTGCCATCTACAATCTAACTTTCTCACTGTTTCCTCTGGACACTTTTGTGAACTGGAATTAGTTTTGTACATCAAAACGACCGACATTTCCCTGTGATATGTACGTCATTTCCTCCGTTTAGACACTGAAGTAACGCGTGAGAATTAGAATCGATTAGGGGATACATACTCAAAGAAAAAAGAAAAATACAACCTTTTAACGTTTAAGTGATGAAGAAAATATCTGGAAATACCGACACAAATTCACAAATATTTCTTTAATTTCTGATGAAAGAAAGGTCACTTTTCGACGAGAAGTGCGCTGAAGTTGGCTGGTGCTGAAATTATGTCGACCAATATGTTCAGACATATGTTGTTTGCTTCCTGGTTTCAGCCAACAGGTCAGCAGGATCAAGGTCTGTGAATTCACATCTATACCTGTCCAGAGAGTCTCTAGGGAACGTGGCTCGTTATTACGCTACTTGAGCAAATTTCAGCAGACGTTTTTTTAAAATACCGTTGCTACTCACATATAATCAAGTATAGACTTTAGATATCATTGAAGTACAGTTTTCGTTATGCACAGTTTAGAATCGCAAATCGCGCGAGAAACAAGCTCGCCTCAAAGCGTTTCTTTAAACAGATAAATAGAATTAATGATCGTATTTGTTCATAAGTACCATGAATCCATAGGCCAAATACTGACTTTGTCAATGAGAGAACATGTTGCATTTTCCTGAGGGTCTGATCATTAACAGCATGGCTGGATCATAGAAATAGGGTTATCAGACCACTCTGTTTTTAATACTTGCTGTTAATAATAGAAATATGTTCATTGTTGTTTTATGATTTATCCTCTTCCTGCTGTGCAGATTCTCACAACCTAAATATTAGAGCCCAAATACTGGGCAATATGCTGTGGTGGTGGTCGGTACTGGTGCCTCACAGCCCCTGGGTCCCTGCACTCATGTGGACTTTCTCCAGGCATGCCAGTTTCCTCCCACCCCTCATAAACGCACTTGCTAGGTGAATAGGTGTTTCAGAGTGGCCTGTCTGTATGTGACCCCAACATTGGGCTGAATTCCCATCCAGGGGAGGAGACCAGATTGTATCCTGTGCCTCCAGAATAGGCTCTGGGCAATCAGTGAAGAATCACTGGAGCTATTAAGAGTACTTTGAATGGATGTGACTGAAAGAAGATCTTTCTTTCCTTACAGACAAGGCACAGGGTTCACAAGGAATATAAATATACCCATGACCTGAAGACCTGGAACAATTTAGTGATTCATTTAAGATATTGAGCAATTCAGGGGGTCCAACCATCAGGGTGCACTTTGGTTTTATATGACCAGCTTTTTCCAGATCATTTGGGTGATATTGCCTCTGCAACGCACATGAGGTGAACAGGCTACGATCTGAGCAAGCCGTGGTCAAGACCGTGACTTTGATAAGTAGCCAGCAGATGGCGTGCTGTATTCTGGCTCAGTATAACCACCTTGCGCTGTAAGAGGTGCTGTGTGTCCCAGCTATCAGCTAGAGTTTCTGTCCAAACCAATTATGGGAGAGAACTGTAGTGCTCACCCTCTTATTTAGGGAAGTCAGATAAAAGTAACAAGGGTAATAATACACTTATTGCAGTAGCTTTTAAAGCTGCTTGTGTCCAGGAAAATATTTCCTATCAGTTTTTTAAAGTGTCAGTAAAATATAAATTGTGCAAATCTAGAAGACATGTTAGACTCACACAAAGCACTCAATTACAAGCATAAAGGCTGTATATAATGCAGGATATTTTAAGCAAAGTGATATTGCATACTTGATGAATTATTTAAATGCTATAAGTGCCATCTATGTTCATAATGTTTTCCAACAAAACTGAACAATAATTCTAAAAATGTTACTGCTGGATTGTCTTAAGGAGCTCTGAGAGAGCTCAGACCAACTTTCTGTCTGTTATGGCAGTTTGACAGTTGTGTTAAAAATGGACAATATTTTCATTTCCAGAAAGTTATTGTTCCTTAAAGAAATGGATTCTGTCATCATAAACTGCAGTCTGTTTTTTTATGCCTGTGATTATCACTGGTGCCCCATATGAGCAAATAATATATGACATATATATACTAGATATCCCCTGTATACTTTTGGGGAAATGAAAACTCTATATCTCTTGGGTTTCTGAGTGGACCTGAAGTGTCAGACAGACATTTCATGCACCATTTGCAGTAAGCGATGTCATAAATCCAGTTTGTTCCCCTAGAAGGACTGAGCCAAGACTGAGGATCCCTGGTGCGTGAGTGAGCCCTCTCACCCTCCTGTCCTCCTCTTTCCCCAGGTGAAGGTGTGGTTCCAGAACAGGAGGACCAAGTACAAGCGCCAGAAGCTGGAAGAGGAGGGCCCAGAGTGCCAGCAGAAGAAGAAGGGCACCCATCACATCAACAGGTGGAGAATCGCCACCAAGCAGGCCAGCTCCGAGGACATTGACGTCACGTCCGACGACTAGCCCCTGCTCCCGCTTCCTGCCGGCAGCACTCTATTTATTATGTCATATTATTAGATATAAAGAGATATATTGAAGAACACGAGCAATGGCAGAATCTGTCATTTGCAGAGGTTTTAAGCTCCTTTTGTTTAATGAACTGGAGAGGATTTTCTCCGTATGGGAAAAGATGGACTTGGGAACACAGCAGAGCTCTCTTGGATGAAGCAAGAAGGTGTGGACTGCTAGAATAGTGACAGTAAAGACAGGGGGAGTTTTGTGTGTCTTGTTCTTTTCCGCTTTGCATAGGTAACTGTGCAGCACCTTGTACATTCACAGCCAGTCCGCAGTAAATCCCTGCAAGCTGTTCGGGTCCATCCAGAACTATGCTGAAAACCCACTCAAGAGAAAGACATCCCTTGCTCCTTCTTCTCCACAGCCTTCACCCGTCTGCCCTTGATGTCTGTCTAGAAAGAATCCTCCTGTGTGTGTGTCAAATGTCCAGTGCTTGTCAAGAGAAGTCCCTGGGTGGCGCACAGACAACAGGGTCTTTGCAGTGTTGGCATTTAGATTTTGTCCTTGGAGTTGGGGGGAGTCCATGGTCTTTGCAAGGAAGCTGCCGTTTTGCACAAATGTTTTATAAACCCAAACATCTTGTATAAAATGAATCCCAGTAAACTAGCTGTTAAGAAGAAGGAGGTGTTGAGTGCTCTTCATCGATCGTCAGGCTGTGGCTGCTGTGTGCGATTTACACCTCTCTTACACATAAGGGATTGACAGTAATGCCTTTTTGTGGTTACTCTGACCTAACAGATTGAGAGAGAACTTTATATTCATTTCCCTTTCTTTCTGTGCGGAGCTTGGTGTAGGTTTAGGCACTGCTGTGGGTTTGCAGTGATGTCCCAGTTTGCAGGTTAGGAGCAGCAAAAAAACATGAGCTGCTCAAGCCCATATGGACACACACTCTGACTGGAAGTCAGAACATCAGAAAGGTCTGCAAACCGGAGGGGGTCATTCTGCCCATCTTGCTTGTCTGGTAATTTAGTAGCCAAGTGAATATAAAATGTCCTGCTGTTTCTAAGAGGTGCCCAGGTTTGGACCTCAACCACATAGCTTCCACTGGTGTTCCAGACACGCACTACTCTTTGAGTAAGGAAGGCCAGAGCTCAGACTCATGATGTCTCATTTTACTCACTACTGTATGCAGCAGGAAGTGATGACAGTGAAGGCAATTCTGGTTCTAATCAC
This sequence comes from Atractosteus spatula, assembly GCF_055471065.1. NCBI lineage: Eukaryota > Metazoa > Chordata > Actinopteri > Semionotiformes > Lepisosteidae > Atractosteus > Atractosteus spatula. The sequence goes on from NC_142706.1 coordinate 50,537,441, forward strand.
TAAATACACTTTTTAATATACTTGTGCATGCATAGGAATCTTAGAGCAGTAGTTGCAATGCAGTAGTTGTAATTAATTATGCATATGCAAATTAGCTAGCTATTTCTCCATTTACAACATGACAGGAGATGGAACTTATAACTTTTTATTCCATCTTTATTCACTTCCCAGTAGAAAGCTAAAGTTTGCAGCCAAAGATAACTGTTTCTTCCTTGTTAAGACTCATTGGTGCAACACAGTTAACTATACAGTATGTAATTGCACAGAGACCCATGCCGACAGTGGAATTCGAGTGACTACAGAGATACAAACCCATCACAAGAGTCCACAGCTCCTTCACTGACTTGAGCTGAATTTCCAGTTAGAATTCCCCTAGCCTGGCCCTTGTCTTTCTGCAGAGCAGGAGCTCCAGGGTGACAGTGCCTGGATTCTGCCTTCCCACCTCCCAGCCTCAGTGGGAAACACTACCTGCCCCCGCCAGCCTCAGTGAGTCACAACACCTGCCCCTCTGGGCCTCTGTGGGCCAGGGCACCTACCCCCTCCCATGGGTGCCTCCTCATCAGGACAGAATCTTTCAGTTCACCTGAAACTGCATTTGAACTAGACCATTGTCTTCAGACGTTTTGTTCCATCCATGAAGACAATGACTGCACAGCAGACCAGAGCTGTAGGTTCTTTATAGTGTTTGCGGACAAAAGCCTGGCCTCGCCACCAGGATAGTGAGAGAGACGTTTTTGCTTTCTCCTTTCTTGTTCGTATCCAGTGACTTCATCTGTCTTTCCAAGTCAGTATTGGAAGTGTCAGATATTGAACATAGCTTTCAAATGCAACTGCTGGAATCATTTTCCATGTAGCTCAGGATAGAGGCTATTTTATTTAATTTATAAAGCTTTGGTTAGCAGTTGGGTTAGACTAACACCGTGCCCACTGATTCCAGATGCCCTGGAATTCATATTTTAGCCAGTTGAAGGGTGTAGGGTGGGGATATTTGGTGTAGTTCTTCTAGCCATATAACCTGCCACTGTTTTCAGCACCTTTCCATGAAAGGTCGCAGTTTGGCGTATAAGAGACAGACAACGACTGCTTTCTTATTCTGAACGCAGTTAGAAGCTGCTGCCACTGCGCTCAGCTGCATTTCCAGAGAGCTGCCCACCATGCTTTCTCTGAAATAGCCTGCAGCACAGATTCCAGGCCATGAGATTCCAATACACAGTGAGCGGAGCTCTCTGTCTTTAAAACATCTCATTCCTCTCTATACCTATTGATAATTAATGTCCTTGGCGCTGCGGTGACTCACATTCAAAATGGGGGCAAACTCAGGATTCTTTGGAAAAAAACTAAAGTGGTTTTCTCTAAAAAGGAGAACGTTTGAATGAATATTGAAATGCTCTTAAATTTCAACTTCAGACATAAGTACTAACAATCTCCATCTCCCAGCAATGATATTCACCAATTTACTAATAAACTGCACTTATCTGACAAGGTTTGCTGAATGCTCATTCATCCCAGTAAGTGCTAATTAGCAATTCTAGTCAACTAGCCAGTTTGAGATACAGGTGTGAATGGAGTGGCAGAATTAAGTATTCACGCCCTATATCTTAAACTAGCTGTTTGACTATGAATCTAAACCTCCTATTACAGGTGTTAGTGTCTGAGCTCTGACCTTCTGCAGCTCTAGCAGTGATTTAAGACTTTCCAACACCTCAGTGGTGACCAGTAAGAGAATACCTGGGCAGAGCAATGAACATATGAGACTAAAGGTGACAAAAAAGAGAACATTGAGTTTTCCCGGTTCCCAGCACTGCCAGAGACTGATCCAAGAATCAAAAGACACAGCTTGCATCATTAACGAACTACAACCCCATTGAGCAAGACAGGCTGAATGGCTTTCTCTTGTTTGGAGTTTTTAACCTCTCTTCATGCTGACAGTTACAGCAGAGTGATGTGTGTAAATAGATACACTTCTATCAATTTAAAGTAAAATTAAATTGTATCTCATAGAACGGTTATGAACATTAGTAAACATCCCTGTTTCTGTGATGATTAAAAGGTTCAGACTGATTTATTTTTAACTGAAAAATTCAGTTTGTTCCTCTCTTGTTAAATGTAATGAATACTACTTTTTTTTATCAACATCACATTTGTTCTCAGAAATAAAAGCCCAAACCGTGCTTGCAGTCTTGGGTGCAGGTGTCCTGCCAGGTGAATCTGACCCTGGAGCCCATCAGCTGGCTGGTAGGGTAACATCATGTAGCCTGAGTGGCTTCTCATCTGCAGGCGGAGCAAAACAAGAATCAATTTAATAAAAAAGGCATTTTGTTTTCTTAGAATTTAAGGCAAAGCTTGAAATGTGGGGCCTGATCACGTTTATTATTGTTCATAGGAATTATTAACATCTCTGAGTTGCTTGTTCCATACTTCCACAACCCTCTGTGTAAACGTGCCACCTGTTCTCAGTTTTAAACAAGCTTTCACATAGTTCATGTTTTACTGTTCATTCTGAAAAGTCCTCTGGGTTGACCGTCAGTGCCGGTGAGGATTTTGAATACCGTACTTGGTGCAGGTCCTCTTGTAGTCTTCACTGTTCAAGCCCAAAATGCAGTGCAGGACATTTCCTCACAGTTCACTTTGCACAAACTCTTCTCTGTATGAAGGAATGATTGGGAATGCAGTAGGAACGCCCAGCTCCTTCCATTCAGTTTCCACACAGCCAACATCTCTTCAGACACTCTTCTGTCGTGCTGTCTTTACAGTATTGATTCTAGATCCACATATCTCCAATTGTGGCATACAGGGAGAGGTGTTGGTGTTTCATACAGCAACGTTATAAAACGCTGAGGCATACCCTGTTATGGCAGTGAATTAAAACACCTTCAGCTGCTGTTTGAAGTTGGACTTGAGTTAAAAAGACTCTTACTGTAGACTGGTTGAGCCTGCTGTGACTTACTGTACCTAATGCTGTGGCTCTTGAGACCAACAGTGTGTCTGGACTCCAGCTTCCAGCCTGCACCCTTTACCTCTCACAGCTTGTACACTGGCCCCAAGATGCCAGAATTAAAGATGGGCCGCTTTCTAAAATTAATAATCATAATACTTTATACATTCAAATTTCATCAGTCACGTTTTTAGTTAAAACAAGTATTCTCAAATATGGAATGAGAATTTCAAACAACATTTCTTTTACTGTGGTAACACTTCATGGGTGGCGAAAATCTCTTTATAAGTCCATAGTAAACACATTATAAAGACTTAATTCTGTATTTAATCAGAATTAATATACCAGACAAAATATATTTTGTCCAAAACAGCAAATTATTACTGCTAGAGCTCAGTTGCTACTAAGCCAATAAGGCTAACAGTATAAGATTAGTAATAATTTTTGTAAAATTAAATAAAATATTACTCACAAAAGAGGATGGCACAGTGGTGCTGTGGTTAGCATACCTTCCTTGCAGCGCTGGGTGGAGTTTGTATGTTTTTTCTGTGTTTGTGTGGGTTTCCTCCTTCCAGTTGCTCTGGGAAAACTCACCTGGTGTAAGCATGTGCCTGTTTGTGTCTGCGTGAGCCCTGCATTGGACTGGCCTCCCATCCAGGGTGTACCCTGCCTTGAGCCTGTTGTTTTCCACGATAGGGCCTGGCTCCCCCATGTCCTTGAGTTGGAAGAAGTTGCTAGAAAATGGATGGATTACTTACAAAAAGACACAGCCCGAGACTTATACATTCCATTTTCAGCTGTTTAGATACTGACATTTTTAGTTTAGGATCTGAAACTAGATAAATGTCATGTGGTACTTCAAAGGAGACAAATATCCAGGACAGTCTACTTCATTACAGAAGACAGCCTCTGCCCCCGAAATCCTCCACTTCACTAAACACATCACAAAAGAAGCGGAAGGAAGCTATAGGTAAGAGTTCTGGTGACTCGTATGGTAAATGACCCTAAGTGCTTTATAATAGGCCCGTATTTTGGACTGAGAGCTGTTTGGTAAGGGAAGACGTTGAGTGATACAGCAACATGTTAAAATAAATACCTCGCTGCACAGCAAAAGGTAAATGTGAGCTTCATCATCCACAGAGGGCGAAATCTGGGAGCCAGAGAGATCTCCAACACAATGGGACAGGCAGGTTGTTTTGAGTGCGGAGGATATTCTATACCTGCTGCAGGTGTTAATGTGGGGCTCAGTGATCTGCATTGATTCACATACCTGTCATACCGCAGAGCTGTTCCCTCTGAAGGGCGAGGCAGGGGGGCGGGGTCTCTGCGCATTTCCCACTGAGCTCTCCTGTTCCACAGCGGTTGCCTGGGCAACGGGAACTTTGGGGCCCAATTTGCCAGGTGCTCCAGACAGACCTTGGAGTCTTCTCAATTGGTGAAGCTGAGCTCAAGATTTGAGTTGACTCTCGTGTTAAGACTATGAACACTGTGTAACACAGTATATAACTTCAGTAGAGTAACAACTAATCCTTAGAGGTCTTCAGTTTGAGCATGTAGGGTTTGAATAAAATATAAAGTTAAAAAAAATGTGCATTTCATATAATGAGACACCTCAGGAAGGGTCTTTATATTTTTGCATGGCCATGAAAGTGTTGTTGTTTCTCTTATAGATGTGTCGTGGGTCTACTCGAGTGCTTTTGGAGAGAAATAGTGAGTGTGCTGGATTCAATCACTTACTGAACTGTAACAGAGATGTCAACCTAATACTCCCTATGATTGGCAGGCTTAGTGAGACAGGGGACTTCAGCGCTGGGGCTCTGCTGTCAGGGAGGAAGAGAATGGAGATCTTGTCTCAGGGACCACAGTTTCATACCACACCTGACATCTCGCATCAGTCCAGTAAAGACCAGGCAGAAAACTGGGAGCTCCTGAAACAAAACATTGTTTCCAAGAAAAAAAAAATAGAAAGAGAAGGCAGAGAAAACAATGTGCTCCAACTCTTGGTATGAATAGTGTTTTTATCACTCGTATATGTGAGAAAATCCTTTATTAATAGTGTTGCTACCAAATATAGACTTCAGTTTATTAGTAGAATCTCAGTTATCTCCTTTCTTGCACACCCTCCTATCTAAACCGGTGCGATTCTGCAGCAGCCCACAGTGCTCTCTTTACAGGGCTGAGACTGGGGCCAGGTTTGTGGAGCTCCCAGCAAGCAGGTCTTTGGCTTGTTAATCCAGGGAGGAGGAACCAGGGGCCCCAGGTCTGCCTGATGTTCAGCTCCTGCTCCTTCCGGTACCCTCTCCTTTTCTGTCCTCTGCAGGGGGTGAGGCTTGTTGGCGTGAAGCGTCAAGGCGTGAATCAGGCATGCCTTTCTCTGTGTGACACATCTGTTTGTATTAACCAACACATTCTCTGTTCCCAAAAGTCTGCAGCAAGTCAAGAGAGGATTTTACTCGGTGAAAGGGAGTAGTGGGTGTAAGCAACACATTACCAGGCCAACGTGGGCAACAGGAAGACTGTGAAAATCTACCTTGCACAAGGAGACTACAGATACACACACCTTCCTCTGACATCCAGCCTTTCTGGTTAGATGGCAAGCCAGGAGTTAGAAATGAAAGGGGGACTGGCTTGCAGGCGTCTCAGCTCACAACCCCTGATCATGGCCGTGCTCAGTCGATTCTGATTTCCATTCGGGAAATCCACATTCATGTCAGCAATGCTTGGAATACAGAACTCAGTCAGTTCTTGGAACCAGAACCTTTCCTCTTGCCTCATTCCGCACCTATCGCCCAGGCAGACTTGCCCCCCCAGAGCAGAGCCATGTTCCTCTGCACAAGCTGTACGGTAGCTGCCTCATGCAGTGTAGGTGATGCTATTGTGTGCTGGGTGGCATTCTGACACTTGCAATCTCTTGACAGTTCCAAAAGGAAAGGAGAGCTCCAACATTTCTTAACAAGCTTTTCACATCCTCTCATAATAATTCATACTCAGGACTTAATTGACTAGTGTTGCAGAGTTAATAATTATAGCTGTTGCAGTATTTTTAATGTCTTCAAGAAAGCACCATACGTTTAGAAAAGAAAACTGTGCATTTCTAGCAGAGGCATATTGCTTCCATGGGGCGGAACAAAAAGGAACAGTGAGGCGATGGGTTGTGAGCTAGTGGCTAATCTTCTCCTACATGTTCACTGAGGTGCTCCTTTCCCGTTCTAAAACAATGGAGCCATTTCTCCGGGATGCAGGGCACCGCGCGTGCCAGGAGGCGCTGGGACAGAGGCCTGGGGAGCAGCGGGCAGCCCTGGGAGACGGGGACAGAGCGTGCGACACACAGGCCCCCAGTCAGGTGTCTGCCCACAGGGCCGCCTAACGAGGCCCACGTCTACCAGAACTTGACAACGCTAAATAAACAAATAATCAGCGCTGCCCCCCCCTCTCTGGGAATCCGATCTCACCTGCAGCCGCGGAAGGGAGAGGGGGAGCAGGGAGGGAGAAGTGCCGGGCCCTGGGGGCCTGCTTGCTGCGCCACACACTGCTGCTGTTAATGCGCCTGTCAGCTGCAACACACACCCGCAGCAGCCTGTCTTGGAAAGTGGAGGCGCTATCTGACACAAGTGAGTTTCCTTTTTCACTCCAATTACTGAGAAACCAAGGGGGAAGGAACAAATTAGTCAGGTACCTCAAGGTAGATATTTTTAGCTAGACCAAGCCAGCATCTGAAACTAAGGATGCAGTACCTCTCTGTACTTCAGGGCTGAAACGCCACATCTCCTATTAAATACAGAGTGGAAAAATGGAGTACTGCTGCTCTGAAGAAGGTGAACGCACTATTCCTACAGTGGCTTTAATACTTATCCTGACACATACGGAAACCACTGGCGCCGAGGTCAAAGTTAACATTCATTAAAGTATTTTTAATCACAACCTGAGCCCGTCTCAGTGACGCTGACAGATGGGACTACAGGAAGTTACTCTCCAGGTTAATTCGAGCTAGCTGACTGTAGTTCCAGTATGTCTACTGCCACTCTGATCTGCTCAGGGAAACTGGAAATATACATAATGATGGTTGATGAAATAAAGCCAAGTGCCTTTGAAGCCAAATGAAAATGAAATGTGCTAATTTTGTTGTTTTTGTATAAAATGATATTTTTATCAGGGTTTTTTTTCCAAAAAAGTTTAATTTGGAATCTTTGACATAGTAAGCAAGAAACTAAGGAGGTCTGTAGTATTCAGAAGAGAACCAAATCTTCAGTCAGTAGAAAACAAGATCTGTACTTACTGAAGGGGCTCTGGTAATTATTAGCATTATTATTGGACTGAGGTCTTAAGCTGTGGTTAAACACCACATACCTTTGTAGTTTCTACAGATACTGTGTATTAATAGTGACATATTCACTATTCATACGTTGGTCTCTAACATATGCTGCTCACAAGAGTATGAAACGTGAACAAATTGCCAAGTGGCATACATATCTGCAAATTTGAATTGTAGCACGGAAACAAAAAAATGTTTGTGGATACATTGCAAAATACTGAAGAAAAGCACAAAACGTTATTCACGGTAGAAATTTATTCATTACATTCCTAACCATTAAGACAACAATTGTGAGGTAATAACAGACATTAGTCTTTTCTGAAAAAATGCCCTAGAGAGACAGCAAAGTGGTTTTCACCTTATTAAGTCAGAAATAAAAAACATAAAACAATTCCAGCAGACCTCTGCTCCTAATGGCTCCCAGTTATTTTATGGCTCATTGTGTTAGAAACTATCATCCTTAAAGGAAGGAGCACAGGCTTAAAAATCAGAAGATCAGACTAACATTCTCATTAAAGGCTACCTGACAGATATTTAGTCATTCAGATTTAAACAAAAACACTGAAGGGTTTTCCTGTATTGTTAATTAAATACAAATTTATCTCTAAAGTGTTATGGCTACTTCTTACCCTACGGTTGAGTTCACAAGGTCTGCAGCTGATCCCAGGCCCTCTCGCCCAGCTGGTCCACAAGCACCAGAGCACACACCGGTGTGATTTCATTGACTGAAATGCCCTGCTACAGCTCCTGCACTGCCCAAAAGAGCCAGTGTACAGGGCCAAGCGCTTCATCGCAGAGGTAAGTGGGGTTTTAGTTGTCACAATTTACAACTCTGGAAGACACTTTAGAGAGTAGTGAAATGCTTGTAAGACCTGTATATGCAAATTGCAGTAAGTACAAAACCCCCAAAAAATGGCACTTTCTCCAACATTCAGAGCCGGGCAGGGCAAAGTGCGACTGCTGGTGACACTTTGGGCTCTAAAGAGAAGCTGTCAACAGCAGGAGGGGCTCCCAATGCTTGCAGGGTGTGGGCCAGCAGCAGCGCTGAGCTTGTGTGGATGCCGTCATGGTCCGAGGGACACACTGTTACTGCACACGTCCCCCCTGCCTGCAGCCCCCCCCACAGCAGGACCTGCAGCCACTTGTTGTGCTGGCTGGCTGCCAAACAGCCGCACAAACACAGCAGGCCTCAGACCTCTCACTGCACTGATAAGAGCACAAACACCCACGGATATGCTTCCTCCTCAAAAATCCATCAGCCATGAAACCGGAAATTATTATTCATTATTTCAGCCCCATTATCCCAGCTGATTTTTACTGAAACTATAAGACAGATAACTGAAGTAGTACAGGAGCTGTACGGACTCCTTTCCTTACAGAGCCTAACACCTGGAACCTTCTCAGTTCACCATGGTACATTTTCACAATAGTCGTACAGATATCCCATGACCCCAGCAGGCGCAGACAGGGCGAGAAGCAGCAGGCTGAGGGGAAACGCATCCGAACCACCTGTGTCGCTTCCACAACCAATGTATAGCAGGAGCAACACTGTCCCTGACCACAGAAGCACTTGCGCAGGCCTCTCGCACAAACATGTGTAGAAGGAGTCTCAGCTCCACGTGAGACTGATTAAACCGTCAAAGAGTCCTGCTCTGAAATCTATTATTGCTGCGTCGTTAATGAAATCCCCCCGACGATGACAGAACGGTGTGCTTCTGGGGGCCCTGGGTGCTGGCGGAGGCAATGGTGAACATGTCCACTGGGGACTGAGCCCAGGGGAACACACCATGAGGACGACTCCTCAGCAGAGAGTGTCTGTGCCACAACATTCAGCCCATAAGAAAACAACGTTGTATAAAACAACAGGTGACTATATAAAGTGCACTGGCTGATATTAGCAAGTTTGAAGTAGATATTTTGGGCACCTGTGATGAATGCCTCTGGAAGAGACTAGTAGCATTTAGCCATAAAAACACAGGCCTGTTGTGGCAAAGACTCTACTAGAAGGAGTGAAGACTTACTGTTGTGCTTGGTTTTTTAATACAAATAACATTTTATGTGACACTTTCTGCCAATCCAACTCATCTGAAGTGACAGAATCATGACTGGGCTGTGCAAATCTATTCAGGTTTGCATAGACGTGTGTGTCTAGCTTAGTGTGAGTGAGAGAGAGAAAGCAAAGCTGACAGAAAGGCAGGGAGTGAAGCTGCAGGCCATTCTGGAGAGCTGCCATTTTGACTACGATTCTCAAAGCTGCGTGGACAGTTGGCAGTCCTTGCAAGAGTTTCTATTCAGGCCCTAGAAAACCACCTAACTCCAACCCACGTGGTCTCTTCCTTAACCTGTCTAGGATTTCAGATTCACATGCATTACTGGACACATGATTAAAGATTCGGCACTGACACAGGCTTACTTACAATCTTTTGACAGCGCCACTGTGTGGCCAGGCCAGCGGTGCACAGCTGTGGTCTTCAATGCTAAGGAATGGCCAAAGGCATCTTGAGTCAGTGGTTTCCTGGAGTTCTCTCTTGGAAACAAACACATAAGAGTATTCCTAGACACAGCGCTGTGGCGCAGTGCTCAGAAGCGCACAATGCGCAACGACTTCTTGAACCTTGCTGAAAATGGTGAAGTATGCAGGCGTGCCATTCAGAGCATGGCTACAGAATGGACGTCAGGAGCCTTTGATCCAAAAACCTGAGCTATGCACCTGTAAACCTGATTATATCAGCAAAAAACGATGAAGTGTGTCAGCCCCAAGGGAGCTGCAAGTTTTGGAACACCAACATAAGATGTTCTGACTGCATGGGTGTATTCTCTTCGCGAGAGGCTGTGTATGTGAGAGAGAGAGCAAAGCATACAGAAAGGCAGGGAGTGGTGCTGCAGGCCCGTACGAGGAGTTTTGTGCCTTGTGTGTGTGGACAGAGAATGAGCTGCATTGCGGCTGGCAGTCTGCGAAAGTGTTTCTACTTAGTGATAACCCTGTGTGCGGTAGGGACCCTGAAGTGTCCCCTCCAGGCTAGTTTCGGCGCTGTTCCCTCATGGTGCACGATTCCCCAGAGCGTCCCCCGCCAGCCCGACCCCAGCCAGCTGCCCTTCCTCACAGACCCTTGTTGTAGGTCACCACCTCGCAGTCGGTCGCCATGGCAATCTCTGGCTCCAGCTTGGACACCTCGACCTGAGGGGGAAGAGAGAGGATTGGTGAGCACAGGTGATGCGTCAAAATCCCGCCAGAGAGCCCAGAGAGACGCCGCAGATATGCCTGCAGTTGGCTCTGTCTGGACGTCTTCTCTGCATTGAGACTTGGCTTCCCTGATTTCCCTGCAAGCCCAAAGTACATTAAATCATTAATTGTTCACACCAGATGCACAGTGAGTCAGACACTGACAGCCAGAGATGAAAACATATTAATAGCTGACAGAATGTGAAATCATAGGGCTCATTTTTACTGAGCTTGCCTTCAGCTGATCACTTAAACAAATCCGACTGGCCTTCTGAAGCACACATTTTACATTAAAAGAGAATTCCTAGCTTGAGGTCTGAGGACTGGACAGGTGGGGGTGAAATGGTTGTGCAGGTGTCACCACAACATTATCCACTAGTCTCTCACCCTGGATAGCTGCTTAACAACGGCCTCCCTTCCGGCAATGAGGTGTAGAAATATCACAAGCCTTTATAAAAGAAAAACTGCTTATGCGCAAGAAAGAGTCTTCTAAAAGAGTCTAATCTAAATAAATACACCATCAAGAGAGGGAAAGAAGACAATCAGGAAGCAGGCTTTAGCACTGCTTTAGTACTTTAGGATGGTCCCCAATTTTGATAATGTACTGGCGGTGGCACAAGAACACAATGCACGTGGTAAATTACATGACTATACTTCCTGTCCACAGACAACACCTCAACAGGGAGAGTAGACACCTTATTACAGGTGGCCATCCAGATCAATGGGAAAGAAAGCAGAGGATTCATGAACATGTTCTGTGTGGCTCTCTAATTCCTGTTCAGGCTAACTGACTATTCCAGCAAAAGTAACTTCTCTAATGATCAGTCAGGTCGGGCAGATTGGCTAAGCCTTTTGTGGTGAAGAAATGCATTGCAGATTTTTTGATTGTGAATTATTATTATTATTTTGGTAACAGTATATGTCAATTCTAATGAACTGGTAAGTCCTCATGTACATGTTTGGTAAAATACATTTTAAAAATGGCACAAGAAGAGCCAGGCATATTTCTAGGCCTAAAGGAATTTTCTTCAGGTAGTCTTGGACCTGACTGAAGTATTCGACATCCTGAAAGGCCCGGACAAATTTCAGACTCAGGCTGAGGCAAGAGACATAAGAGCTGTTATTCTTCTTTTCTAACGGAAGAGAATAAATAAAAATCACTTAAAAAAATAATTAAAAAGTGAGCGTAAAAAATGGAGTACGAAAAACAAAATAAACAATAGAGTTGGTGAGCTGTGCAGCCTGCCTGTTTCTATCCTAATGAAGTGAGGTGCTGGGGGACAGCAGTGGAAGACAGGATGAGGAACAAGTTGTCAGTGCCATCTGCAGCTCCGAACAAGGAATCGGGACATCCTGGATCTCCACGGGACGCCACAGCCCACAGCCCACAGCCCACAGCCCGACGGCCTCCTGGAGTCTCTGAAACACAGGCGATGCCAGGACAGGCCTGGGAGGTCTCCGAGAAAACGTGGAAATACTGCAAGACGAGAGGCTGTCCTTGCTGAGTTGGCACACAAGCACTGCCCCCGAGGTCCCGGGGCAAGAGCAGTGTTGCAGGAGGTGCCCCTGGGCAGCTGAGATGCTCAGGGAACCTCTGTCCATTGCCAGGGCTTGGTGATCTTGGGGTACTCTAAAGAGTGGTGGCACAGGAACCTGTCCCTGGTTTGTTATATCAGTGAAAGGGGATAAAGTGCTGGCTAAGAATCGCCTGATTGACCTGACTCGCGGTAGCTGTTGAGCCTCATTTTGCCCTCAGTTCTCCTTCATTCCCAGTACAGCAAATCGCTTGTGTTGATGGTCTTTGTAACCTACAAGAGAGCCGAGGATTTATTTTCCTGACAAGGCCTGTCCACAGAGAGCTCAGTGTTTACACAAGATGTTATTAAACAGTGGACAGTGAGTCCGAAAGAATAGTTAAAATGGTGTGTCGCTGTTTCACTACCCGTCTCTCTTCACAACAGAGACCCATCAACACCCAGCTCTTCAGGGATGGAGTGCTACAGGTCTTAGAGCTCCCAAAGACTCTGGAAAGACCATCATTTCAACCAGATAAGACACGGACCATAAGCAATCAAAATGTTCAGGAGCAAGGAAGTCCAGAAAATTCAAGAGGGCCCTGAGGAGTGGAGCTGGACGCCAGTCCAGGCTGTGGAGGTCGGTCACAGGAGCACACAGGGAGCGAGCTCACTTATTCATCACTAGCTCTCTATGCAGGGAAGGGGGCTGCAGTTCTCAAGCTCCCGAAGAGCTCAGAGCTTCAGATAATCAGCAGGGCAGTGGCAGTATTAAAAGGAACTAAAAGCACTGCAGGATCAAAAATACAGGGTGCACAAGCAAAGCCAACAAACCATGTTGTACAAACAGTTGCTTAACAGAGAGAAAGATTTTTGAAACTCTCTAACCTCATATGCCAGACCAGAAGTTCAGTAATCTGTCAATACCTTGTCAAAGTGAAATGCCCCTTTCTGAAAGAAAATGCATGGTTTGAGTGGACCCAGATGTGTGTGGGTACTGGGCAGGCACTAAAAACACTTTCCTTCCCAGCCACTGACATTGTACCTATATAAAATCATCGCAACACTGTCTGAAAGCACCCATAATTCCCAGTATGTTCATCAAATCCTGAGAATTTTGAAAAAAAAACATTAGAAAGTCACTTCAAAAAACTGCTTCAGTTTGAACCATCTCCATAATGTACAAAAGCCTGAACCCAGCAGGCCCTGATAAAAAAACAGAAATATTTAAATATAAAAAGCAATCTCTTTATGAAATATGAAATTTCAACCTCTCTCTTGGTCTTCCACACTCCTTTCTTCCTCGTTCTAATCAAATTTGACTTAACATTCCCAGATCTCTTATCTAAAGAGTTGTTTTTTTATTTCTAATTATTACAAAAAATTTGGTCTACTGTTGAGCTTGATTTTTTGGAATACTACTTGTAATATTTTTAAACAGAAGCAGATGGCGTCGAATTTAGCAGTGGAATCTTAACAAGAGTCCAGTGGAGTGTGAATTGGGAGGGGTGGGAGGGTGATCATGCAATACTTTTGGGACTCTTGTCTGGAACCCTCTTAAAAGTGCGAGGGGACTGGAAGTGAAAACAGCACCTCCGAGCTGGTGCATGCTGGGAAACTGTGTGTTGAGTGATTTTGAGTGGCACATATGTTGGTTTTTTTCACCATATGGCTGCCTGAGCTATTTACAGTCATAATTAAATCCTAAACATCTTTAAACCACTCTAAAATGTTCAGTGGCTCTAATCAGCATTTCCAGCAGCACTGTAACGGAATGAAATTCGAAAGAAAAAAGCCCATTTGTTAAAGAAGAAAATGGGAGACAGAAAGTGGTTGTTAAATGTGTGAAGAGCTCAGCATTACTCGAGGCATATCCCCAAACATTAGGGCTTTGTGGCTCTGCTCACTGCTGAGTTTTAGTCATTTTCCACATTTATTAACCAGCAGCTAATTAATACTAAAATATAAAGCAGAAATATAGAAAAAAGTCAGCCAAATACATTTCACACCTTTTTAAATAAATTGTTACTGCTGTAATTGCATGTGCAGTACAACAAAGTAAACAAGCAAACATGCCACTTCCTACCAAGAACAACATTAGAGAGCAAAATCCCTTCGCTCTACACAGAAGACAAGCTGTACTCTACCACACCTGTTCAAAGTATAGACATAGTCACTCTTAAACCACACTGAACAGGTAAATTATCACACAGGATCATCTTCAAACCATAGCAGAACAGGTAAATTATCACACAAGATCACCTTCAAACCATAGCAGAACAGGTAAATTATCACACAAGATCATCTACAAACCATAGCAGAACAGGTAAATTATCACACAAGATCATCTACAAACCATAGCAGAACAGGTAAATTATCACACAAGATCATCCTCAAACCACAGCAGAACAGGTAAATTACCACACAGGATCAACCTCAAACCACAGCATAACAGGTAAATTATCACACAGGATCATCTTCAAACCATAGCAGAACAGGTAAATTATCACACAAGATCATCTACAAACCATAGCAGAACAGGTAAATTACCACACAAGATCATCCTCAAACCACAGCAGAACAGGTAAATTATCACACAGAAGCAGTCTATAACAAAATTAATAAATTCTTGCAACAGTTCAATTGGATTGCTTTTCACATTAAAATCTGCAACACACATGATAAAAGCAAATGCAATCCAAAGTGGCAATGTAACATGGGCCACAGCTTAGCCTGCTGAAGTTAAATTTGAAACCCTTGTGATCTGTACTTCAGAGGAAGTTAAAGTCAGCCTGCATGGAAGGTCAATGACAAATCAATTGATGCCTGACTCCTAATAAAGCTACAGGCCTTGCTTTTCCAATCATGTCTAACAAGACACTGTTCTGTTCTTCCACAGTGAAGCCGAACATGTTGGCACACGACTCGATGCTGTGAACAGCCTCTTAATGTCATGTAACATCTTCAATCAATCTGCAATTGAAATCAGCTGCTTCTCGTTAATTTGACTGTTACCAACTTGAAGACATCTGGGCTATTATCTATCACAATGGCATTTAGTTTGACAGTGTGGAGTCTGTCTCTCCTTAACACAGAAACCTTAAAATTACTAAAAAATACAGATAACAGAATCTCTTGAGTGATTCTCTTTGGTATTCCTCGGGCACTCCCATAAGACAGCTAATCTTCAGCTGACAGTTTGCACTTTTCCAGAGGAAAGATGTGCTCATGGAAGTAAATGGCTGTGGATCTTTCCCGAGGCTTTTGGTGTTAAGCAGTTAAGGCAGTAAGCCCGGCTCTAGATACGATTGTGGCCTGCAGTCTTTCCAAGATGGGACCCACGCAGATGCACAGGGCCACAGGTTAGAGTGAGGACACGGGCAGTGCACTGGAGTGTGGACACCAAAAAGGTAAACTACAAGGCGAGTGTGTG
The DNA here is from genome assembly GCF_055471065.1 of Atractosteus spatula. NCBI lineage: Eukaryota > Metazoa > Chordata > Actinopteri > Semionotiformes > Lepisosteidae > Atractosteus > Atractosteus spatula. The sequence continues at coordinate 50,552,858 of NC_142706.1, forward strand.
CCATACTGCTGTATGGTATGGACCTACCCAGTCTCGAACGACACTTGGTTATGTCTCGTCCTTGCGAACCTCTCAGACTATCACCTGGCTACTCCTGCTGTTCTCCCCAATGTGCCCTCACACTTCAGACACCTGTGCCTGACAGGCAGACCTCTTCTCTTGCTTTCCAAAAAAGGTCTGCAAAGAGCCTGTTAGCAAGAATGGCACAGCCCTTTCATTTAACAACTAAACAACTACCTCAGGGAGCTGAGCGCTAAGGATGCTCAGACCTTTTTTAAGGTCAACATCTCCAAATCAGGTAGATCTTTACAATGCATCGTGGGCATTTTTCCCTGCTTACCTGCGCTTTTGATTTTGCCTGATCTGGGTCAGACTGTCCCAGTCCCAGTCCCAGTCCCAGTGCAGGGGTCACAAGTGGAACCAGGGCCCGGTTACCTTCAGACTGACCATCAGTGAAAATCCCTTCCTAAAGGCTGTGACACAGGGCAGGAATAGCAGAGCATGCCTCCAGCACACAGCTGTTACACAGCAGGGCTCAGGAACGCTTAGTGTCATTGCTGCTGCAGTATGACGACTTTTCCCACTATTATCAGTAAAACAATCACTGCTCAAGTTTGTTACTACTGCCTTCAGTGCGCTTGTGCTTACAACAACTAGTAAGAGTAATGAAGAGTCCCTTCCCTGTTGTGTGAGTTGTAAAGTAGTGTCCCTTCCCTGTTACAGTCTTTTTCCTTCACATTTATTTGCTGTATTCGGGGCTCAATGCAAAGTGGCCAGCCGTATGACCGCCAAGCTAGAGATAGTGCTACACTGTGCTGCGCTGTTTGCCATCTAATTAATAATGCATGAACAGCTTTTTTCTACTTTTTGCATTAGGATTTTTTTTAAAAAAATACTTATTGCATCACTTTAGTTCAATGAATAAAAATACTGTCCTGTCCAAAGCAGTCATCTAAAAACCTCCCATTCAAAAACATTGCACAGTTTAGTGTTTCAGGTTTCCTTGAGTAAAAATAATTGAGTCTATTATACCTTAGACAACTTTCCAATTAGGATGTGCTGTGCCCACAAGCAGGGTTCTCTTGTGCACAAGTCCACTGGGACAGCTCAGTGTGCTTTTAGTTTGACAGTGACAAACAAAGTCTTTTGGTTGTATATCCAAAGAACCAAGAGAAAGAACAGTCAGTTGTGGCTGAGTGCAATCATATTTCTAATGAAGCGCTCGGTTCAGCTGGTACCTTTCCAAGTTCTGCAAAGCAAGGCTGTGCTTGGGCTTGAGCAATAGATGTAACTGCCAAGTACTATTTGCAACACTTGCTTATCTTTAACCATTTAATCTTTGTTTTTAATGTTTGCTATAATAAACAAAGCCTACTCTGCTTTCCATTCCTTTACTAGAAGTGATGGCTGAGAACCTAGGGATTTCCTCAATGCTGATTCCTGGAACAATACACTATTTCCAACTGGCTAAGCAGGATTACTGTGACTGACAGCTTGCAGACCCCTTACAGTTGTGACTTTTTTGTGACTGCTGATCAAAAAGAACTTAAACAAAGGATTCTCATGCTCTCAGTGTAAAATATTAAGGTGCAATCTGTGTTACCATTAACTTGGAAATGTGCAACAGGATTGGGGTGCTAATTCAAAGGGGATCCGTTATAAACTACATGGAGTAGATCTGGTAGCCTGGGAGGACAGCAGGGCTCCTCAGAGATCAGAGCTGAGCCTCCATCTTCATGCTCAGTGCTGTCCTGAGAACATGGTGCTGAACCCCACTGACAGCTCCCCCTCTTCACCATTGGAGAAGCGGATCAAATGCTATTAAACCAAATTGATGAGACTCATTTGGAAATGATACCAGTTCTCAATGCACTGGAATGAAGCGGTAACGGCATTGACTGTTCCCTCTTTCAGTCATCCCTGATCCTGTGACTCAGGTTTACGCATGGATACTGCATCTGACTTTGTTTTCTTTTGTTTGCCATGGACCAGCAGGACACGCAATACAGAGAACGGTAACAGCAAAGAGCAAACATTTCACTAGCTCAGTTTATGAACAAGAAATCATATTAATGATTACTGTACTTTGCAAATTCAAGCACGTGTGAGAAAATGAGCAATTATTTCTGTCTCATGTGCTGTGATTAGACTGCATGCAAGCTGTAGAGATGTCTACACAACAACTGGAGTTATTTACATTGTGGTTGGGGGAGGGCTGTACTATGTACGCGGTATATAAATACATTTAAAAGTGCATTAATTTAAGCTGTTCAAGGAAGCAAGCACAACTCTGAAAAAACACTCAACAGAAGTTGGCTAGGGATCAAAACACAGCACCACAGATGCTGTTAAGTCCACTCCTTCCCTCTCTCATCTCTCTCCCCCTCTTCTCTCCCTCTCCTCCTCTTCTCTCTCCACCCCTACTCGTCTCTCTCCCCCCCTACCCGTCTCTCTCCCCCCCTACCCTCCTTCTCTCTCCCCCCTCCTCCTCTCTCTCCACCCCTACTCGTCTCTCCCCCTCTCTCTTCACCCCTCCTCCTCTCTTTCCACCCCTCCTCCTCCGCTCCCCCCTCTCCTCGTCCTCTCTCACCACCCCTCCTCCTCTCTCTCCCCATCCGCTCTCCCCCTCTCTTCACCCCTCCTCTCCTCTCTACCCCTCCTCTCCTCCTCCGCTTCCCCCTCAACTCCTCCTCTCTCTCCACCCCTCCTCCTCTCTCCCCCTCCGCCCTCCCCCTCTCCTCCTCTCTTCACCCCTCCTCTCCTCCTTTCTACCCCTCCTCTCCTCCTCCGCTCCCTCCTCCTCCCCACCTCCTACCTGTCTCTCTGCCTCTCCACCTCTCTCTCTCTCTTCCTCTTGACCTCCTCCCCTTCAATTCGCTGGAGGGATCCCCAGTCGCTACTATTTCCCATTGCCCTGCACTCAGGTGGCTTTAGTTTTTTAGTTTTGTATGGATTGGTCCCCCGTCTTATTCGAACAGCAGTGTGGGACTTGACGCATTGCCTGTCCCCCACAGTACCGCAGCGCAGAATTGTCAATGCCTGACAAGGCTTGCGAAAGGAAGGGGGAAAACAAGGAGTTCCAACTATTTCAGACCAGCAGAGCCAATCAGATGTATTCATGTCAGGGGAACAGATCTACACAAGACTACTACTGAGACTATAGCAGCACAGCACTACTGCTTCCTTAACCTCTAGCTATTCCTTACCCAACACAGCTTAAGCAAAGCAAGAGCCATTCTCCTTTATGTACCACAATGCCACCTGTGTTTTAGGAAGTTCTGTCTGGGCTCCACGTGGGTCGGTGTCGGGCCCAAGTTGCGCGCCTGTTGTGCAAATCTGTGAAAAAGCAACATTCCTGCTCTCATTACCTGCAGTGTTGCAATGGGGAAGTGCAAATGAATCCTGACTAGGGTGAGAATTGCTCTGCTGTCTTTTGTTTCAGCTGCTCGAGATCCGTCCGCACACCTCTTGCTACCTCCAGTTGTGTCTGTTTGTTTCATGGGAGAGCGTGAGTCTCTGTTTTTTTTTTTTACCTTTCTGCACATTTGAAAGTGTCATATTGAGGGGGCTGGGTAGTTAGTTTGGTAAAAAAGCATTTTTGTTGGGAAAAAAAACAGAGATAGAGGAAAAATACTGCTGGGTAGATAAGCAGAGTCAACACTGTTTACAAGACAAGGGTTCGAGCGGGTGGCAAACGGGCCTGCTGTAAAAAATAATCTCTTCAGAATGTTTTGCAAAAGCAGCCATGTGCCAGAGCAATACTTGCAGCATCAGGCTGAAGGAGGGAAACTTCAAGATAAGGTGAGACAAATCATCCAGTATGAAAAGCTTTTCTGCCATCATTGAAAGCCAAGTGCACAAAACACACCCAAGCACTTGTTTCACCTAAGACTTCCTAACTTTCTATTCTACCCACACTGAAAGACTGAAGGAGCAGAACCTTGTTAGTGTTGAGCAGGTGAGACTATGAGGGACCTGATACAAGTATTCAAAATCCTCAAGGACACTGAAAAAGTCAGCCCACCAGATTTCTTTAGAATGAACAGGGAAACACAAACCAGAGCACAAGAGGAAACAATGTAACAGTGTCAGTGTCTAAAACAGTGTCTAATCAAAAACAGGAGACACTTATTTACGCAAAGAGATTGTGGGAGTATGGAGTATGGAGCAAACTACCCCAGCCAAATTGTTGAAGCCAATACTCAATGTTTTAAAGTACTCTACTGTTTAAAATTATGATATGTCCTGTTCAGATGTCAAACCAGTGGTTCAATCACAGACAAACTGTGAAAATATAGAGGTAATTATCATGAGTTGAAACTGATTCAAACTCAGGACTGGAAAACAGAATTATGCTGTTTTAGTCAACACGCTGTGAATAAAAGCATCGCTGTTCCGGTAACACTATTATGAACTTTCCAGAAATATCCCTGTGTGTTTTTAACACCACAAGGTTGATCTTTTCGTTTCAAACAATGAAGATGTCAAGAACATCTGGCTGAGAAATTCAGAATTCCAGAAGGAATCCGCAGAGCGATCCTGAACTGCTTTTCACTCCACACAGACGGCATGACCAGAGTAACTGGGACATTAGGGAAAGCACATTCAGGGGGTGCTTCCTGAAACAGCAATTTCACCATAAAAGAAGTTACCAAACCACAGTGCACGAGACATGCTCAAAGCAACCTTTTTGGTTTTCTGTAAGGTTTTATCAACCTTTATTACCTATTTTGCGGGCTGTAGAAGCTGTGCAGTTACATTTGTAACTGATTATACAGCAGGGCATTTTACCAAGAGTGTAGTACTTTGCTCAAGGATGCTAAAGTAATGTCCCACCTAGGATTCGAACCCACGACCTGCCAGTGACCAGCCCTATTCACCACAGCTAATGCTATAATATCACGCTGTCATGCCTCATAACTTGCACTAGTGTAGAGTAACAGCAAAATAACTGCCGAGCTCATTCTTGTGTCACGGGCCAGGCAATAATCACAGCTCTCTCAAAGGCACTGCAGAGTGTACCCTCTCCGAATCTGGACCAGTTCACTTCCAGAAGATTCATCCTTATACTGCAAGACTCAGACCGTGACATCTGGACGTCAGGGAATTTAGCAGATACAATGGAGAGGAGGCCTTTTAACTCATCTAGCTAGCTAGCTAGCTAGCTTGGCTGCTAGGAGCTAATTGAACTCATCCAGCTCATTCTTGACTTGCTCAATACTCTTCTGACAGGCGCACCACTAGGCCTGGGTTTGAGCTGAGATGGGGGAAGGACCAAAGAGGGCCCTCCCATAATGTCAGGAGGAGGGGGCAGGCAGAAACGGGGTGAGGGATGAACGCAGGAGGAAATGTAATGTCTGTCTCCTGGAAACTGAATTAAGATTTCTAGTTGTTGTTTTTTTGTTAATATGATTTGTGTTCCATCTGTCAGGAAAGCAGTCTGAGGTGGGAGCCTGAGCACAGACATGAAGAAACAGCAGGGCACAGGAACTGCCACATAGCTCTGGGGGCACTGTTTATTACTGCACCATGCACGACACTGAGGAAATAAATATTTTAAAAAATTTCCCTGAGATCCCACACCTTCCACCCTTCCTAAAAAAAAGTGTGGATTAATGCAGATGAGTCCCCAATAATTACCGTCTTTCACTTTCACAACAGCTTTTACCCGTTTATCATTCATAGTAATTAGCTGCAAGCAGACGACCTGGGTGTTATCTGAAATTATTGATTATTTATGCTGCGAAATCTTATTACAGGGAAGTTGCAGTATTGTTGCTGTGAAAACAGATTTCACCCAACAGATAGCTGCTCCCAAGAGCCTCATACTATCCAACCCGGAGGAACCCACGATATAAGAGGTTAAGTGTCCCTGAAATCCACAGAATTGCTGCAATGAGACGGGGTGAACTGTCCGCAGATGGCTCTAGAATACCTTAGCCTTCCTTTACTGTGACTCACCATTCTCAGGAAGACAGACCCCTCAGCCAGCACCTCACAGGGCTAACTGATGCCCCAGGGGACTGCAGTGAGCTAAGAGGATTCAACCCTCAGGCTCTCTGGCAGAGTCAACCCTGACAACTTCTGTCAGCTCAGCGCTGTACACAACCCGCCGGAACAAGTCAAGTCTCTGCGAACATTCATGGAACGGCTTGGTGAGATCGTAGGATAAGTACGGAAGAGTCACAAACAAGTGAAGGCCATGCAACACATCGAAAAAAAACGTTTGGTCTGTAGTAGCTGAGTGATCCCCGAGTGTTTTTTGAAACACTAACCACATTGAAGGGTAAGTTAGTGACTCATCAAACAATGAAGAGGCTAAACATGCTCTGTTTCATTTGTAAAGGGCTTGAGCCGCACAGACAACAATACAACAGCTGTAGTGTATGTAGTGCCTATGTCAACGACATTCACCCCACCTCAGTAAGCCTTTTCAAAGACAGACATCCCATGGAAAGGGGGTGAAAACACTGAAACTGGCTGAGTCTTGTGTTCTGTTGGCAGGGGAACCACAGAGAAGAGCCCTTTTGGTGGCAAAGCTCGGCTCGGCTGGTATCTCAACACCGGCCTACGGGAGCAAGAGAATACTCACAACTGGAAGAAGGAGGCAGGGCTGGAAATCAGACAACATGTTCAGAGAGGGACTCACAGAGATTTTCTACTTCAGGTTGAGCACAAGACATACAGTAACAAAAATCACGATGAAAGGATGGAGACAGTCGCTGTCAAACACCAGCAGGCATGGTTTCCAAGTCCTACGGCCGGCGGAAATCCTACCTGGGATATCTGCGGGAAGAGGCTGATGGCCAGGGGCAGCGCGAGGCCAAAGGAGGCGAGGCACACCAGGCTGTGGACAGGCAGGACCAGCCTCTGGTGGGCCCGGAGCAGAGGGAGCCTGGAAGGACACAGGAACACAGCTGTGACCACGCACGTCCGTCGGCCTCTCTCACACAGCCCGCTGCTTCCTCCTTTCTATCACAAATCGTTGGGCTCGGGACCACATGTTTAGCCAGCGAGAGTTTATTTTCCGGGTCCTGTAACTCTGTGCGGGCCTGGGCCACGCAGCACGACGGGGGGGCCTGCGGCGTGTTTCTGAGCCCGCTCGCTCCTCAGCAGCTAGGCCAGCGAAACGCACGTAGAGGCCCTTCCTTTGTCTCTCACTCGCCTCTCATGGCGCTCATGGAAGTGTAATTCTGCCTGCATTCATTCTTCTGGTTCGCTTCGTTTTTAATTCTGCCCTCCCTTGCTCTCCCCCACTCTCTCTATAAATATAAATGATTCCTCTCCGCATCGCGCTCTAATTGCTGTCCTGCCCTCGCCCGGTGCTCTCGGGCCGAGCAGCAGCCCAGTCTGAGCTAATCCCCAGCGCTTGTGTGGGTGTGAGCGCACAGCGGGATGCTCACCAAATCCTGCTCGCCTGCCACTAATGCTGCAGCCTAATTAAGGGGAGTTGTGGCTTGATAAAGAAGCTAATTAACACTTAGGGGTGTAATATCTTAATTGGGGGAAAAAATCATGAGGAGAAAAAAAAGTTATGTACAAAAGTGAATTAATCCACAAGAAAAAAAACATCTTTATTTCTCACTCTGTGTAGGTGTGTGTGTTCTGGCATTTCATCGGAGTTTTAATCTTTATGATCAGCAGACGTGAATATAGTGCGAGTGGTGACCCAAACTCTTTCATGAGACAGAGGGGACAGAGGTCCTCCCAGGTCTCAGGTGCCTGCTGCCTCACAGCTGAGGCTGCCCGCAGGTGTGACAGCATGACTCTGCTCACAACTGTGCAGCACTGAAGATACATTTTCATAGCATTGCATGTTCACCATAAGTGTAATGCCAGAAAATTGCTATGAGGGCATACTGTGTATCCTCATATTTCTGTCCAGAAATAATAGGTCATTTCCATTGGAAAACTCTTTACACCAGCTCGTTTTACCCAAAGTCTGAGGTGGCAGGAGTATGGATAGCAGAAGTTGCACGTACTGGTTCAAACAAGATGCTATTGCACTAGTGAACCTTGTGATTTTTGTAGGAGAGAAAATGCATCCTCCCTGCAGCAACACTTTAACAGCCATGCCAGCAAAAGCCAGGCAGAGGTTGCTCAGGCTGAGCACTGTCCTCCAAAACCCAATGGCAACACGCCCTAATCAGGGACTGTGGGCGCCAGCAGAAACAGAGCTCACTCCACAGCCCTGCGAGGCGGCCTTGTGGTGGTGTACAGAGAGTTCAAAACCAGAGCAGGAAGAAAAGGGGAGAAACTCCATGAACTCTGGAAACAGGGAATGTCTTGGTGAGCTAAGATGGGCTCCGTGTTTTTCTGGATGGAAGTCAGAGATACGTCAGGAACCACAGCATCTGTAACCCCCAGAACACAAAGAAAGGCAACTTAATGACAAGTACGTGACTGCAAGCGTGGTGTTTGTCCAGTACTGTCATCTTGCTGCTGCCAATGCCAACTACTTGCTGGCTTCTACCGTACACTAATGTTTTAGGCAAGAAACAGGAAAATGCAACAGCTCCTACCATTAAAAAAAGCAATAGCCACCAAGATGTTAAGAAAATTCTTTCCTAATATAAAAATCATTCTACGTAAAAAGGAAACCAGATATATCTGGTAGCTCAGATTCCTGATCTAGTTCTGCTTCTAAGGGTAGTGGATGTTTTTAACAGACCTTCCCCGAGCCTCGCTGACAGCGTGACACTCCTCTCCTCATCGCTGTCATTAGCCCTGCCTGCTTGTCAGCACTCTAATCCATCTCAGAGGGCAAACACGTCAGCCACGCTCCATTGAGAGCCACTGAGAGTGAACGGGCTAGGGAGTCCACAGTCACCCTGCCGGCTGCCTTGCGGTTTTCAGTTTCATGTAGGAAAAAAAAACGACAACAAAGACACCTTCAAAAAGGTACGTGTTTCACAGTGCTCCCCACCCACATCAGAAACCTGCAGGTCGGGTGGAAGAGGAGAGTCCCCTGTGCTTCCCTGGGCCGTGTGTATGGGGGCCATTTAGGCAAAGTGCTGTGAGTGTCGTGGGACAGAGTGTGCTCTGGTGAAGAGCTCATGATCACGGGCGTCCCAGGCCTCGTTCCAACGCGAGCACGAACCACAGCTGCCATCTAGAACCCGCGGGCCCGTGAGGAGGCTGGAATCCGCCAGTACTCATCTCCGTGGGCTGGAACGTGAAGGGCTTGAGGAGACGGGACACGTACTTCTCCAGGAAGGCCATGACGAGGGGAGGCAGGACGAGGATGGGCATGGGCAGCACCACGCGGGTCAGGGCGGTCTCCAGCAGGGCCTGCGGACGGCAGGAGGCCATGAGGGATGCAGCAGACACACTAACGCTCTCGCTGCTGAGCCTGTTCCTGTCCAGTGTCTTTTTTAAATGAACAGGAATGACTCTTCCAGCATGATCCTTTCAGTGCAAAACAACATCCTGCCCACACCCTTGTTCTCTTCCTAAACCCAGTATTAACTCTAATCCCAGCCAAAATACCAGCTTTACCCCTAATCCTACCCCACGACTAACCCTCACCTCAACCACAGCGCTTTATCCAAATCCGACCTGAACTCCAGCTGTAGTCCCAAACCCTACAGTAAAACTAACCTCAAAACCAGGCTTGCAATTAACTCTAAACCAACACTAACTTTAGTCCTAGCCCATTCATCAGTGCTGTCCAGTCCAGTTTCTAGTGGGTAGGTAAGTTTGCAGTTTGCAGCTCTTAGTGACCTAAATCAACTGATTATTTTGTTTATTTGTACCAATTGATGGATTTCTCTCAGCTTTTAGATGCTGTTGTTTGAAAAAATTGTGGAAAGTGTGCAGATACTAGCTCTATCTTCAGATGTAACTCCATGCTAACCTTAATACCAACAACTAATGACAATTCAAACCATAAAACTAACAATAACCTCACCTCAAGACCAGACATGAACATTAGTCCCAAAACTTACCCAATTCATCAACCTAAACCTAGTTATATTAATATTTCTACCCTTAAACCCAATGCTAGCTCCAAAATTACACTTAAAGCAGTCCTTAACCAGAACTTTAATGCCAACCCAAACTACCCACAATAACCCAACCCGGACCCAATACGAGCTCTAACTCTAATCACAACCCCAGCCCCAGTCCTCACTAGGGACCGTTTTCACTTGTATCTACATACACATTTTGCAGCAATTTTGGAAGAGCCCACGATGTTTCCACTGGAGTCCCTCACATCGATCCCTTCTGCCAGCTCGGTGTGCCTCATGAGCACAACGTTGCAGATGTTGGCGCTGGCTGTAGACGGGCAGGAGAAAAGCTGGTTAGTGCTGAGAGAGACCTCCAGGACATCTTCTGATCGCTTTACAGTACCTCTTTGTGTGATCTGTGATGGACAGGTGTCCAATCAGGGTGTAATTGAATGAAGAGAGCCCTGTGATGGACTGGAGTCCCATCAGGGTGTAATTGTTGAAGCAATTACATCAATTACACCCTGTTGAGATAGCAGGTCAAACTGTACAAACATGAGAAAACAGTGACTTTTCAGGAAAACTGGAGAAATCTAAGAAATCAGGAATGGATTTTAGAGCTGCCATATGCAGCACATCAGCATAACTCTATCACTCTATCCTGTTTACCAATTTGATCAATAAAAAGAAATTAAACGTATCACAATAATTTCACCTAAATTAAAACATTCTGGTATTATACAAGCTTAAAGCACCACCAACATTTTAATCTCCTCAATTAATATGATAATAAACCTCTTTGGAAATAAAGTAAAAAATAGCAGCACCACTCTACCTTGATGCCAAAACCACAGAAGAGTAATTACCCAGTGAGTCTCTGGTAACCTCGACTGAACATTATGCCAATTATGAGACAAATTGCATGGGAAAGCAGAAAAGCAAGTGCTGTTGATTTAATTAGGAGTTGGGCAAACAATTTAATTACTGCCATTGAGCTGGGGTTATAGTCCTGGGAAAAAAACGAATGCCACTGGGGGCGGAGAGGTGTGAGAGGAAGGGAAAGGGAGAGTGTGGGCAGGCAGGCAGGTGGAGACAGTACCGAGGCCCTCGGCTCCAATGTTATCTTCACAGCAGGCAGCTCAGTGAGATTCATGCTCAGGAAAAGGTAGTACCACATGAACCCGACCACACAGGCACTGCGACTGCTTTCCAGTACTAATGACATAGTAAGGACTGGGCCATTCTGGATGGGACAGGTCATTTCTACCCTCTGTCCGATGTTTTGGTAGGGTAGCACATTTAGTAAAAATAAAAATCCATCCCGAGATCTTCACTGCCAGCTGTCTTAGACAATCCTGTGACAGTCTCGGTGAAGCAGAGCACAAGGAAGAACACACCCTAAACAAGACGCCATTCCATCGCACGGCTCACAGATACACACACATACAGGGGGCAAATTAGAGACACCAATTAACCTGTACAGCGAGCAAGTTTTGGACTGTAAGAGGAAGCTACAACACATGAAGAATGGGGGAACTTGCAAACTCCACACAGAAAACGTTCCAGCCCAGAATCGAACCCGGGACCCCAAAGCTGCGAGGCAGCAGTGCTAACAGCACTCCCCTGTCTATGTACTATCCTTAGCAGAATTTCTACAATAACCTGCAGCTGACAGCTCATGTAGTTGGAGTGTCTTTCTCCCCTGTTTATGTGTTGTCCCCCCTCTTGCAGATCAGGGGTCTTCCACAGGTGCACGTTCCAGGCCACTCTGTGGCAGGATTTTGTTATAACCAGCTCCTTAATTATGTAATTGAGCTGCTAAAGAATTTATACTAACAGCCTTTGAAATGTGTTCCACACATCCTTAAAACTGTTGCTGCTACAAACCTGGCAAGGAACAGCTTAGGTGTGAAGAAGAACTAATTAAAATTACATTTCTTGTTTGATATTTTCTTTCAATGCACCAGCAGTTTTTTTCTTTTTTTTTTTTAGGAAAACACAGAGGGAAGCAAACCGATTTGGAAAGGCATCTCAGATGTGTGCCTACACCCACAGCACCGAGAGAGAGAATTAAGAGTTACTAAGAGACATCTGAGCTCTATCCCTAGTAGCAATTACCAGCCTCCGGAGAATGACTAACAGGCAGCGAAAGTAGAACAAATACTACCCCCAGCCCTGGTGTTTGAAGTGATTATTGCATCAGTGCCAGGAGCGCGGCCCAGGCTAGGTCAGGGCCAGGTGGCCTTGCTGAGAGATTCCCAAGAACCTTGAGCCACTGGGTGCCCCATTGCTCCACAATATCCAGATATTCCGAATCTATGTGGTATGACCTGTTTGCATGTCCTTGCTTTGCCAGTAGCTGTCACAGCATGCTGGAAAACTGTAGCTCAGTAACTTCATGGCCTCTGGTCTCTGTAGCACACCAAGCTGATGGCCAGGGCCTGCTGGACAATGCTGCAGCCGAAGAGCTGTGTCCGCCTTCATTGATCCAGTTACTGTCGCACTGATGAAATGGAATATTCCCTATGTCTCTCCATGTCCTGGACACAGGTGGAGCTACTGCATGCATGTGCATCTTTGCACACATAAACCGTTCAGAACTGTCAAAAGAATCAACTGCTACTTAATGTTATTTGTATTTTCTAATACATAAATGTAAGAAAGAATAAGACTGTCTAAAGACTACTTGTGTTTTCATTAAGAAATAACGCTAAATAAGAGTGCACATGTTGCCAGTAATATTGTTTGTTGCTCTTTTGGTTTATTCCATGCAAATTACGAAAAAATTGGTTTTAACTTCACAGGTTCTGATTTTGTACATCATACACCACAGTCACCGTTATTCACATCATGCTGAAAGGTGAGACTAAGAGAGATGCAAGACCATTAAATAAATAAAGTAGCTAAGTATCTATAAGAACAGGGAACATATTCATTACAATGGCTCCTGATGTTTGAAAAGTAAAGCAAGTACATACCCACAGCTGGGAAGGGCACAAATCTCTGGATCAGAACCCGGGTTGCTGGGCTAAACTTGCTGGCTCTCTGGACCAGCATATTGAGTCCAACCTACACAGACACATACACCGAATCATGTAAGGACAAGGAAAGGACAATCTGAACACCAGCTAGAGTGCATATTAACAGACCGTCTTCTCATGTGGATGAACACCTCTGAGCTCAGTTTGCAGCTTTAGATTTTAAATTATTAAGAAAGATACTGAATGACAAAGATAGGCACCTAATATAAACCTTATGTGAATACATAATTGTCAAGAATGGGAACAACGTTTATCAATTTTAATATTGTGTCTGAGTCTGTCACTCTGCATTTACCCCTGTCTGTCTCTCCTGTGTCTGTAGACTAAAGTTAGTTACCCCCATCTGTCCCTCTTGTGTCTGGTAGTCTGCTGACACCCCTGTCCCTCCCTCCCATCTCTGTTAATCTGCTGTTACCCCTGTCTGTCCCTCTTGTGTCTGTCAGTCTGCAGTTACTCTTGTGTCTGTCAGCCTGCTGTTACCCCTGTCTGTCTCTTCTGTGTCTGTCAGTCTGCAGTTACTCCTGTCTGTCTCTTCTGTGTCTGTCCCTCTTGTGTCTGTCAGTCTGCAGTTACCCCTGTCTGTCCCTCTTGTGTCTGTCAGTCTGCTGATACCCCTGTCCCTTCCCCCTGTCTCTGTTAGTCTGCTGTTACCCCTGTCTGTCACTTCTGTATCTGTCAGTCTGCAGTTACTCGTGTCTGTCAGTCTGCAGTTACCCATCTGCCCTGTCAGTCTGCAGTTACCCCTGTCTGTCCCTCTTGTGTCTGCCAGTCTGCAGTTGCCCCAGTATGACCTTCCTTTGTGTGTTAATCTGCAGTTACCACTATCTGTCCTTCTTGTCTGTTTTTCTCAGACCCATACAGAGGGCCTCCTCACCCAAGCACAGAGCACATGAAGGCAGTCAGGCACAGCAGAGCAACGTTTGTTGTTATGACAACTTGGGCCACAAAAGAAGAAGCCTAATTTACACTAAATTAAGAGATTCGCTTTGGAGGCATCTCTGCAGTCAAAATATTTTACCCAGAGAAGGTAACAATAAACACATTTCCCGTTGCTATTTTCTGACTGAAAGTGCTGTAAATTCTGTATTTGCTCAATTTTCAAATACCTGAATCACAAAGCCTGTACTGCCAGAGACATTCGCTGTAAACAAAATAAGCTGAATACTGGTAAAACAGTAGCTTTTGGAACAGTGAAATCTGAAGAAAATATCTGGTTAAATGTTTACATTTCTTAGTGTTTAAATAAACATTCTACATAGATATTCTACATAACCATGAATATCTATGGCATTAATGTTAAAAAAGTTTTTTTCCTTCTACAAATTCACTTCCTCACTACACTCCGCAAAGTTAAGGCTTTTACCGCTCAGGTTCTACTTTAATCTTGCGTAGTGCAGCCAAAATGTTTATTTGTTTTACACGCTTCACTTACAAACTACAGCACTTGGGGAGAAGCTAAAGTGAAACGAGCTTGACTGAGAAGGTAGATTTCATATCAAAACTTTGTCCATTTTACCATAAAAAAATGTTCCTGTTTTATTTTGGCAAGGAATATAATTTCCTCACCTTTGAAATTCCCATGCCTTTAGTGCTTAATGGCTACAAATCTGTAAGGATGCAAAATAAGCCCATTTTCTCTCTGTTTTATATCACCCCCTGTATGTGTGAATCCATCATGCAGTTCAGTATAATCCAGCACTGTGCTGAGACAGAAAAGCACAGAGTTGTTTCCAGATCGCTCAACAGCTCTGCACTTGCCCTGGGTCTTGAGCTGATCTGTGGGTAATCGTGTCCTAATTAAAGAGCGCTAATCTTTAACCCCTGTGCACATGATCTGGCTCAGCCTTCCTGTGCTGAACCTGCTGGCTTCCCAGCTCTTCCCTCATTATCTCTCCCTGGGCTGGGCACAGGCCTGGGCTGGGCTCAGCATTAATTAGCTCCCTCATCTCGGGGCCGGCCGCTGCTCTTGGGCCTCTGCTCTCTAACAGGCCCTCACTGGGGGAAGCTAACTGGCTCGAAATGAGCGCTGTGATCAGTCAGCCGGGTGCAGAGGTTAGAGGAGATTCCCCTGGGAGCTGCAGGCTGTTTGCTCTGTCCCTCAGGGCCCAGGGGTGACAGGGACACCTCCCCCACGGACTGCACCTCACTCTGCCACCTCCTGTGGGACTCACTGCTGCCGTCTCTTAACTGTTGCGTTTCTTATACACTCATGTTCTAACTTTGGCTTTCCTCAAGCAATTTTTATTTTCAATGCCTCGGCCAGCTTCTCCTGCCCAGGGTGGTGCGTTTCTTCCCCCCCCAGTGTCGTCCCAGGCCTGCAGGGGAGGCTGTGCAGAGCCCCGGGCAGTCTGGAGCAGCAGCTGTAGAACGGAAAAGTGTCCGGCTTGACTCACCGCGATGGAGACCGCGCTGGTCACCGCCCCCACGTAGCCCTGGAGGAACCTGGACACTGGCGTGGGCTGCAGAGGACCAGAAACGCAAAGAATTGAGAAGGGCATTTGGTCTGGTGATGAGGGGTGAGGACCAATAGTTTCTAACCTCAAGCAATAAATGGGTTTGCAACAGCATATCCAAGCCAGAAAGAAATCCTGATAAGAAGGGGTCCTGCTTATTGTCTCAGATGTGAAGAAAATTACTCCACATGGAAATTCAATTCTAATGCTACACAAGAGAAAATAAAACCTGGAGTGCTATCCTCAACCTCTCTATTGTCAGGGACTATAAATCCAGTTACTGGAGCTGTTTTTGATATTCTGAGAAAAGCCTGTTATTGAGCACTGCTGCAGATGTTAGCTCAACCCATCACGGCTGGAGCTCTGCCCTGGCTGGCTCAGAACAGAGCTACCTGATCGCTCTGCGGCACAAGACCTTCTACACAGGACGCTGCTGAGATCAGACAGCCCATTTCAAACTTCCTAGAAGAGTCTGTGAAGTCCTTTCCCAATCACTGCTCTTATCTCCTGGAGCTGCTTCTGCCCTCCAGTCATATTTTCAGATCAAAATGATTTTTGCTCCAGCTGATCATCTTCAGTCAGCTGTGGCCAAAAGTGATGAAACACTTGACACATTTACATATTTAAAACCACATCCCACTGTCCCACATTTATTAACTATATACTGCACCATATGAATTCTACTGTAGTTACTCTCTACCATACTTGCTACTATACTGTACTTGCTCTCTGCACTCTAAACACCTGTAAGTGATCGTACTGCATTTATTACAGTGCTCACTAAATTATGTATAAACTGTATTACTGCAATTATTAATATTGTTATTGACAAGGTGGCAGAGTGGTTAGCAGTGCTGCCCCTGGCTTCACGTCTGGACCAGGGGACTTTGTATGCTTTTCCTGTGTTTGTGTGGGTTTCCTCTGGGTGCTCCTGTTTCCTCAAACAATCTAAAAGCATACTGGTAAGTTGATTGGCTTCCGGGAATAAAGGCCTGGTGTGTGTGCATGTCTGTTTGTGTCTGCGTGTGCCCTATGACCAGACTGGTGTCCCATCCAGAGGGTATCCTGCCTTGCGCCTGTTACTTGCTGGGATAGGCAATAATAATAATAATAGACAGTGGCGCTTCCAAAATGATGTTAACAGAACTGTAGGTTTTTTGTATGTGCTTTTATATATTTTGTAAAAAACAATCAGTTAAATGAACACTTTATTATCATGCTTGGCATCTTGTTCGTAGATCAGAGATGCTTATACATAAGGAACACTGTCCACATTAATCTGTGTGGCACAGGCACAACCTGACATCAGGCCGGGACTGAAGGACATGAGGCTTCACCCTAGAGGACTGAAGCGGTCAGATTTCACTGTACCTTGGTGGCGTTCCTGTTGGCGAAGTTCACACAGGCGTTGTGACTCTGGTTCAGCCACTGTGGAGAAAGGGAGTGTTAGCGCAGGTCCCACCCTGGCATCCCCACCTCTTCCTCAGAGCCGCTTTGGACACCGCTGGAGCACAGTCACTTGCTCCTAGTCACTACACAGCCTTCCGCTGTGACGAGGTGCAAAAACCAGACTGAGAACTGTGGTTTTCCACAGACACAAATATCCCACTCATGTGGGCGAGGATGGAAAACCCGGGAACCCACCTGCCAGAAAACCGTGGATGCCAGTGTCTGGTTGGGCAAAAGAAGGCCGACCACCTAAAAGAATCACGGGAAAGATCAGTAAAGGAGGAAAAAATGTCTTCCCTGTAGAGGACACTCAGTGGGGCTGGACTGAAGGAGGTGGACTGCGCCTTTCACTGCAGTGTCTCAAACAGGTCAGACGCTCCTTATCGTTTCTAAACACACCAACTTTTCACACTATACAGTGAACAAAAAAATAATTTAATTTAAAAGCATGTTCAACTTTAAGCTAATGAGATAGCTCATTTTTTTTCATTTCTGGAATCAAGTAAAAATGAATACTGGAATACTGAAAAAATGCTTACTATTGGTGTTCCAAATGGCACATAACCTGCAGACACAAAGACAAAAGAGTCGTCAACACCTGACAGCCGCCTTCTTTGGCTTTAACAGCACAGTGTAAAAGGAGAACTACAAGGCACTAAATCTGCAGTGGAGAGCTAGAAAGCATTTTATATAGTTTTTTTGGATAGTCATTTTAAGGCCCACTAAACATTTCCTTCTCTCTCTCTAACATAGCTCGAAAACATGGAACCCGCTGCTTTGAAACTGAAAAAAAACCATTTTAACCTTTCAAAGAATCTGATATCTATTGCTGGACGTGTGAAAATCCTGGTTTGGAAATTAAATCGTGCTGCTCAGATTTGCACACTCTAGGGTAAACAGGATTTTTAAGATTCATTTTACTTGTAAAACACTTAAGAAATAATAATCTGACATTGCCTTCAAATCCCATTAAATAATTGAATTTTGTATGCTTTGCTGGGAATAATAGGCTGACATGTCACAGTAACACTTTTCCACCCCCAGTGCAGCCACCCACCTGTGGGGCTGATGATGATTTTACTGAAGTCATCAACCTCCTAAAGAGTTCATTAGAGAACAAACCTGACAGGTGACCCTAACTAGTGCTGTACCTGACATCCGAAAGGGCATGAAAATCTTCTCCTCTGTATCGGGGTGCACGATTGCCTGCAATTACAGCTGGTATCAGAGAGATAATGAACTCAAATGCAGACCAAGGCATAGTTAAAATGACAAGTACTCACGAGAAAAGAAAATTCACACCAATTTGGAACATCTTACAATCTGCATTTGCCAAAAGGCAAACTAGCTCCTGGCACTAATGACAAGTTGAACAATATTATTAGTGCTATACAAATGGGCACTTCGAGCCATTAACATCTGACATGTCAGATATATTAAAAGAAACCTTTCCTCCACATGACTTTTGCATTTTGTAATACCAATAATACTTCTATGTATTCGTATAACATTTTTGATTGTCTCAGTGTACCAGAACACTCTCTCCAGGTGTACAGTGTTAGCCCAACTTCATAAAACTGTAGTTCCCAGGGAAGTTTGGAAAGTCCTTGGCTTAGCTTTCATGCTAGGTCTTGCATTGTCTATTGTAATCCTTTGCTGGTCTTCCCAGATCCCCAGCAGCAAAACTACAGGCTTTGTCGTCTTATTCAAAGACCCAGGAAACCATCAAGAGCCCATTCTGAATGATTTTACTAAATAGCGTGATGAGAATTCTCGTTGATGTTAAATGTTTTGTGAACAAAAGAAATATCATTGATTCAAAAAATGATCTTCGCTAAATAAATCATCGATAAACCCTAACGCACAA
The DNA here is from genome assembly GCF_055471065.1 of Atractosteus spatula. Classification (NCBI taxonomy): domain Eukaryota; kingdom Metazoa; phylum Chordata; class Actinopteri; order Semionotiformes; family Lepisosteidae; genus Atractosteus; species Atractosteus spatula. The sequence continues at coordinate 50,571,618 of NC_142706.1, forward strand.
ACCCCTCTACTGACCATGGTTTTGAATATGTCAAACTCAGAACAGAGGTTTGTGGGAAATTACCCAGCTATGTTGTTGAAGTCGGTACCCTGGCATCTTCCCTTGGATCGATTACCTACTGTAGTAACAGCCAACCAGGCTCAATGGGCCAAGTGGCCTCCTCTCATTTGTAAACCTGTTATGTTCTTATCATAAATAATTTAAGTACAGAGACCTCACCAACATGTATTTAGTAAGCATCTGTAAACTACACTGAAAGGACACCTCCTCTACAGTGCTGATCCAGCTCCTTCAGACCCTGTGCTTTAGGCCTGACAACGGCCTTCGTGAGTTCACAAGTGTCCGAGCAGATTGAGATCTGGAGATCTCAGAACACACTGACGTTTGTGTGCAGTAAAGTTGGGTAAATGTGCTGAGGTGCACTCTGGCCAGCGTCGCCATCTCACCTGCTTGATCTTCTGGGCTTCCCAGAGCTGAGGAGACACACACAAGAGGGAGAGAGTGGCGAGCACAGAGAGGAACCGATCAGTCAGACTGAAAAGAGCATAAAGACAAAACCGCACCCCACCACATCACCAACACCAGCACCATCCCCTCGAGCCCAGCTCTGTCCCCAACGCCCCTTCGCCAGCTTCCCTCAGCAACAGCTCCAAAATAAGAGCCAGGTCTAAAAGGGATCGCTAAAACCTGGTTTAAACTGGAATTACTAATTGTTAAACACTTTGTATAAAATGTATAGAGCATGACACTGAACATATAAAAATAAAGCAATACAGCCACTTTAATCAGGCTAAAAAATGTAACAATTATACTTTTTATGTTACTTTTTCTGAAAATCCGGCTGTATGTTTCTCTGAGTCATTTGGTTCATCGGAATACTGCAATGGAAGTTTCTGACAGTGACACAACTGATTCTAATACATTAAAAATGGTTTACTAACACTGGCACTACGCTTAAAAACACAGGTAGAAAGGTAAACCAACTGTTAAATAAAACACTTCTAAACACTGCTTTTCTGGAGCCAAGTCCCATGAACAGCTGGCTTCCCTTTACAGTCAAGGGGCCTGCTGGACTCTCAGCAGCGTGGGGGGTCACAGTGTCACTGTTCTGGTTGTATCGTGAGCCCTGTCTCCATGGTGACAGAATAAACAGTGAAGCACAAACCAGAAGGCACAAGAGGAGAGCACAGGAAAGCGCATTTAGAATGAAGAACAGTTGGTGCTTCTTTAAGCGAAGGGCTGTAGGTGACACGACTGGATGAGATCCTGGGATTGATTTAACTACTAACCACCAAACAGACCAGATAGGACAAATGGGCCCCTATGTTGGGCAGCATTTCTTGTGGTATTGAAGTTCGTATGACAGATCACTTCCACACTGGCTGCCCCTTTCTCACCTTTCAGAGCACTGACCTCTAACCTGTCAGACACCCGTGGCACACCCCAGTAAACTAGTGCGTAACAGGAACTGCTTTTCAGTAACTCCAAACTTAGCTGCTATAAAAACACACTAGATGCCTTTCTCAAACAAATATGCACAAGCAAGATTTCTGTTGCACCCATATTGCAGACTAAAGGGAAACAAAATTAGCACTCCTCACCAAAAACTGAGGAACCTCTTAGTTTAGACTCAACAGCAGAACCACGGTCATGCATTTCTGAATGGCTGGATAACAGCAGGCTCTGTACCTAAGGACAAGCCTGGACATGAACGCTCCCTCATTACTCCCTGACAGCTTGGATACAGCCAGGGACAGAGACCTTTGTTTGTTTGGGTTTTTATCTTGTAACTGGTGTATTGTATGTCTTCTTAGAAATAGTCACATGGTTACAGCAGATGCAGAAAAAATATTTTTTTAGAACAGCTCTGCTGTGCAAACGAATAAGCTGAAGAGAAGCTAAGAAGAAATTTAAAATTAGATCTCCTGATGACATTATACTCCACAGCTTCTTGTCACAAAACAACTAAGCAAACAACCCCATTTCAGGTGGTGAGCTGGAGAGGGCTCCAATAGACTCTGCACAGCGGGAAACTTACCTGCGCATCAGAGACCCCAGGGGGCAGCATTCCACATCTGAAATCATCCAGGAGCTTAACGCACTCCTTCAGACGGCTCTGCAACGAGAAACACACCCCCAGTAAGGCTTTGGAACTACACATAGACTCGTGCTGGGCAGCAAACAGAGAACAATCAATCGATCAATCAAGGTTTGTTTATCAATGCACGAACAGTACAGCATACAGCGGTGTTGTCAGCAATGAAATGCTTTGTCTGCGAGCTTGTTAAGAGGGATAGAAAAGTAGAAGGACAGGATTCGATTTTTATAGGGATTAGATTAACATTAGGATACAATAAATTACACAACTGCAATTTACAATACACAAGGAAGAAGTTATTTAGCACTCTTTGAATGTGTCCTGAGAGTACAAGTGACAGGAGGGCGCCGGTGCACCTGTCAGTTCAAGGACATTGCCTATTCGCCAGCAGCCATTTGGGTAACTGCAGCCGTCTGCTGTGGTTGGCTGTTAAGCAGTCTTACTGCCTGAGGGAAGAAGCTGTTACAAAACCTGGTGGTCTTGGTCTGTATACTTCAGTATCGCTTCCCGGATGGTAGTAGAGAGAACAAGTTGTCATTAGGGTGACTGGCATCCTTGAGGATAGACCTGGCCTTCTTGAGTAGATATCCTCGATGTTCGGGAGTGTCCACAGCACACTGTCCACAGCAAACAGAGCACACCCAAAACACAGCACACAGAGAAAACATTGTCCACAGCACACAGAAGACACTCAAAACAAAAGGATACACAGTCCACAACACACAGAGGACACACTGCCCACAGCACACTGAAGACACCCAAAACACAGAAGACACGCTGTCCACAGCACACAGTGGACACCATACACACTGTCCACAGTACAGAACCCAACTTTAATTAGCTCTCAGCAGGAGAGCACAGCCCCAGAGAGAGCAGAGCACATTCTCATTCCCTCATCCAACACCTTAAAAGACAGACTGTTAACACCCCTTAGGAGGTCTCTCTCCCTCTCTAACCACAGGCTGAGCTGGAGACGTTGTGTCCTGTTGGCACGGCAAGGGACAGACATGTATCCTCCCCAGGTCTGTGTCCTCATTTCAGACAAGACTCTTTACCTGTCCGTTTTCACACTTACAGGGCAGGTCTGCAACTTGACACAGAGTTGTAAATGAAAAAAATAATAGTCTAACAGGACAGTTAACGAAAGCAGCTTTTAAACTCTACAAACACTCTGTAGACATAGAGAAGGTTCTAAATCACAGCCTGACTGCCCCAGTTACTGGAGCCACTGCTGCATCTACCTTCTCCGAGAGGAAATCAACAGACACAAAAGGCTGGTAACAAAAATCTAAAAACAGCAGAGTGAAGTCCTTAAAATCACCTAGAGCATCTTAAAAAACAGTCTTTTTATTCAAGACATGCTTAGTACGATAACTGTTAGTTGTATCAATTTGTATTTTATTTGCTATTCATTTAGAATACGTGTTGATCCAGTACATTCTATGTACTTTTTTTCATTTAGTCTATGAAAACACCACACCATACATAACCTATACTGTAAACATACCCAGTCCAAAAAAATCTTTAGATTTCTGTCCACGTCACAAACAGAGGGAAATCGATACTGTGAAACGCTCTCGCTGATGTGTCAATGACCTTACTGAATCCAGAGTGCACTTATGTGTTATGTGTACCAGTGTGCCAGTTTGAGCAGGTTTTTCATGCTAAAGAGCTTGACAAGACTGCAGGAGGTATGCAGTCTCCTCCTGCAGAGGTACAGAGACAGCATCTCCTGGCACACCTGACACACCTATCAATGAGCAGCTAACATTAAAATATGTGGCTGAATATTTACATTCACTGTAGTTGCTAATAACTTGGATTTTGGTCCTTTCACGACATGTTTTTTATTCTACTGACAAACATGGGTTTTACTGTCTTAAGAAAAGGAGGCCGGAGACCCAGAAATGTCATGAAGCTTTTTTAGAAAGCAGTTACTGCTCAGTTTGTTTAGCCACATCCTTCAAGCCCAGACAGGGAGAGCTGAGAACACATCAGATGCTTAATTTTAGACCAGTCCAGTGAGCCTAGAAGCCTGCTTGGAGATCTGAGATACAATTCAAAAACACCTCTGGATTACCTGGCCATCATGTAGTGATTCCCTCGAAGAGCTGTGCAGCGAAACACAGACTTTTACATCCTGAAATCTACTTCAAGTGAACATGCCCCTGTACCGAAATCACTGAATTGAACTCAAAGTATCTTTTTGTTCTAATACATTCAAGCAAATGCATTGGATTTCACAGAAATAACATGTATATTGTACTTGTCAATCACATCAGTCTGACGGCCATAAATACAAGGTCTCTGACTGTAAAGCAAATGGATCAGTTCTGACTTTGCTGTCCCAGGACTTTTGGAGAGCACGGCGCTTCTATTCTGCCCTGTGCATGCACTCCGAGTGCTGGAGGGTGCAGGCAGGTTTCTTATGTGCCACACAGCAGGTTAAACAGGCCTGAGTGGCTGTGAATGCAGGCTGTGGTGCTCGCGGTCGAAGGCTCATTAGCGAGAGTACCAGGCTCTCTCTCTCATCCCCACACCTGTCAGCAGGCCAGCAGGGGCTGGGCACTTCCCTATCACAGCTTCATCACAGAGCGTCACCTTGTTTCAGGAGCCCCTCCATTAATTACAGTCACTGCAGATCATGCTAAAGCCCTCATTAAAGAGGGTGATAGCACATTTTCCAAATCACAGCCACAGCTTCGACTCCGGGAGCACAGCTGCTTTCCCATCTCCCCATCAAAACACCCAGCTGCTGTCTGCGGTCAACGAGGCGCCAGTCCTCACGCCATCCTACTCTGATCAAGAAGGCCGCCCCACAGCACACGAAACTCCACATCTCTTAGCATTAAATACCTGACCGGGAAGAGATCATGAAATCCAGGAACTGAAAGTACAAGTTTGTTACCAGCGTGGCCTTTAGTTCAAGTAGGTAGCTGCGTCAGCATGTGTAGGCTGCAAAGGAACGAGTAAAGGTTTATCCTATGCAGCCAGAATAGCTGCCAGAATCCTGACCAGGTCTAGTGCAAGTGATCACATTACTCCTATCCTGGAGTCCTTGCACTGGCTTCCGGTCAAATTCCGTGTAGACTTTAAAATCCTCATGCTCACTTATAAGGCTCTGCATGGCTTGGCACCTCAGTACCTGTCTGAACTATTATCGCCCTACTCCCCACCTCGCAACCTCCGCTCTTCTAATTCTGCTCTCCTTACTGTCCCCCAAGCCCGTCTACATTGTTTGGGTGACAGGGCCCTTTCCTGTTATGCCCCCAAGCTCTGGAACTCTCTCCCCAAGGATATCAGAGTCACCTTCTCTAAACTCCTTCAAATCCAGACTCAAAACCCTCTTCTTCAGAAAAGCCTTTACTTAACTGGTTCCATTCTTCACCCCTCTGCTTTTCTTAGTACCACCATCCATGTCTCCTCTGTATATTGTAATTGTGTTTTATCTTGTGTATTCTTTTTATTTATTGTTGTTGTCATCCTGTAAAGCGCTTTGAGAAGCCACCTTTAAAGGCACTATATAAAATAAAGTTTATTATTATTATGCTCAAAAGACAAGAAGAGGAACAACGTTTTGGCTGCGGAGCCTTCTTCAGGTCTTGTTCTGAAGAAGGCTCCACAGCCAAACCATTGTGCTTCCTTTCTCTTTTCATTGATTTTTTTCCTGTATTAAAGGAAATTGTTGAAAAGAGACTTTGACTGGCTCTGAGCATTGTTACAGGGAAGTCCATGAAGCCTGGTATTATTTCCAGGCTCCTGGCTCTTACTGCGCCTGTTGTCAATTCTTTACATCCCCGATCCCAGCTTGCACCCCAGCGACTGGGGAATACTTCCACACCGCCGCGCTCCGGCGCGCTAAGCCACATCCTCCCGTTCACACAGCAAACACCTCCGGTGCAAACACCTCCTCAGCAGGTATTTTAAACCTGAGCTGCAATCAACTGCAATTCCTCCTCGTGAAGAAGCAGCAGGGTGGAGAAGACGTTAGGCTGTGGGTTCAAATCCACTGCCCGTGCATGCTTGAACACGGCTCTTTACTCAGATAGCTCCAGCACAGCGCCCAGCTGTACACATGTAAGCTACTTTGAACAACCAAATAAACTATTCACTTATAAGAATAATATGATGTGGTGACACTGCCTTCGCTGTGTCTCAAAGTCAGAATCATGGAATTATATATTTCTTATAGAAAATGGATTCTATAGGGGAACTGCAATGCTATTACTCATCAGCATTGGTGAGTACATTTCAAACTACAATAAAAGTCAAATGTACATAGTAACTTGTTAAACCTGCAATTTACATAGAAAATAGACAATTTCTAGGTATGAGCAGTGCCATGTTCTGCTATTCAGAATGGGGCAACAAAATTTCCAGTGATGTGAAGCGCCCTTATTACATCACAAAGAAGTAGGCTTGTGAATACTTCTCTTCTAATCCAACAGAAATATTGCTTTCGATTTTTGAGATGATTTTGCCAGCAGATACTACTTACTTGTTAACGCTGCATGCAGATCATGTTGAAACATTTCTGCGGTGAAATGTCTGCTGCATCACCTGTACTTGTTCACTCGTACATTATATTAGTCACGTAATATAATCACAGCCCTGTCTTTCTCACACCTGAAGAAGGCTCCACGGCTGAAACGTTGTGTTTTCTTTCTTCTCTTTTCAGCATGGAATAAACCTATTACTTGTTCCTTTGCAGCCTACGCATGCTGACGCAGCTCCCCACCTGATATAGTATAATGGGCCGCTTCATGTAGCAATTTGTGGGAGCTCGAATGCAAGTTTGCAACAACATGACAACTTACAGCACTTTCACAAAGCTCGCGATTTCATGCCTAATTCGAAAGTTGTAACAGTTTTCTATAACATCAATAAATTAACTTTGTAACTTTTTTACTGAGATTTAATAACTTGTCTGAGAAACTGGGACTGCAGTTGCCCTTTAATGTCCTACCAGATAGGGGTATGCTTTTCTTTGCCCAGTTGGCATTGTTGGAACATAGCTCTCCAGAGGAAGAGCACATTACTTGTGCAATCAGCAGCCGTGCTCTTTCAGGGACATCAGACAACAAGGGGTGCCACAGTGGCGTCAGTCTCACTCTGGGCAGTTTGACGGGACCGTACCTCTGACACCAAGAGAGTCCGAGGATCAACGATGTCCAGATAGTGTCTCAGTCTGCCGTAGAAGGAGCTCTGCAACGAAAGCACAATCCTGTCAGAGCCCTGCACCGCGCACAGCGCCCTCCGGATAGAAATGGAGAAGCTGTCTCCCTTGCTCACCCTCCCCTGAGCAGCAAAGGAAGTCTCGCCAGGTTCAGATCTGGAAACAAGCTCAATCAGCAATGACTGGGATAAATGCTTCAAAAACAGCGCCTTCCAAGAATGTAAACACATTTTTAATCAAGTCAAATTCAACATTTTTATATGTGAAATAAGTTCAAATTGAACATAAACTTCAAAGAAGAGAGTTCTCATACTCTTCTCCAGATCTGAGCCTTCATACAAATGTACCCCTAATCTTCTGAAACCTCCTTGGTATTCACGAGTCGTTGCTTGAAATTCACTACCTCACTGAGAGCTCTTACAGAGACAGGTGTATTTATTCTGACACCATCTGAACCACTATTATTGCACACAGAGGCCACTCAACTGACTGTGTGACATGTTACAGTACTTTGGTGCATGCAGACCAATTAAGTTTTACCACAGCAATCAATTTTCCAGGGAAAATACTTTCACGATCAACACATTTTGACTTATTTTTGTGCGCAATAATTGTGTGGCTCATTAAGGTAACTTTAAGTAATTGAACTAAGGGTTTGAATAGTTATGCAATCACGACTTTTCCATTTTTCTTTCACATGATCAATTTATTTCTTTTGTTTTGGCTTTGTTTTTTAATGTGGGGAGTAGGCTATGTGTTAAACAGATATTGCTACTTAAAGTGTTGTGACTGCAAACTTTAAAGCAACTAACATTAAAATGTTCAAAGAATCTGCACTGTATATTTATATAAATTAATGTTTAAACACCAAACAGGTATCCATTACAATCCTAGCATCATATTTGACTTATACATTAGTTAAGGAGATTCTACAATGCATATTAATACACAAAAGGATGTTCTGGCACCTCTGCACCAACACCTTTATTGTTTACTGATGCCTTTGACAAATATAACTGTCTATCATTTATATACATAACTGCTGCAACAGCAGCAAAACCACAATCGGTAGAAATCACTCATTGTATTGTACCAATAACACCTATCCAAATACAAACAGCAGCACAAACCAAAGACAAAGATATGGATGACAGACGTTATTTTGCTAAAATCACTATGAATTGGACATTAATAATTGAGTGCTGAGGGTTAACTGTCATTCTGTTTTCTCTTCGTGTATGTTTTTTTTTACTTTAATTAACACTTTGTAAAACATTTTTTTCCATTTTCTCTTTAATTGAATTTTAATTCTCTGCCTGATGCCTGTGACCTGCCAGATGTTTTAAACTGTCTAACTTTTTATCCAAACTTCATCCACAACAAGGACAGCAGCTGTTAGCAGAGGCAGATGTGACAGAGGGGTCACCATCGTTGTGCTCAGCCAGGTGGTAACACTTTATTAACATCATCTGACAGATGTTTCCAGACCACTTATCAGTAATAAAACTCAAATTAAAACACTTAAGGAAAAAGTTGTTTTTTTTACTTCAATTAAACATATTTTTTCAGCAGATGAGCCCCTATAAAATCTTCATCATTATGTTGAACATAAGGGACAATTTAGAATGAAAGAGTTGAGATGTTTATTTCTAATTACATCCAAATCTTTCTCGTTTTCTACAGAAATGAAATAAAAATATAATTTGGGTGTATTTTAGTTAAAAGAACTAAATGTATTTCTCTCTTTAGAAAACTTTTTTTTTTTGCAAAGGAACTAATTAAAATTCAAAAAGAGAGAGAAAGAAATCCAAGGAATTCTGCTCAAAATAAACAACATGTAGAAAATTAGATTTAGGTGAGCATTATGGACAGAAATCTAGAGGTAGTGCCTTCGCTTTTTTCTACTATCATTTGCAGGGGTCTGGAATATTCCATATCTCTGGCCATGTTGTTGAAGTCACTTTTACAATCTTCTTTATGAAACAGCTTGATGAACATTTCAAATATGTGGACTAATCACATCAGATCTCCTAAGATAAGCAGCACTGGGCCTGGCTTGAGATGGTGAGGTGGGAGAACTTTAATGTTGCAGCTGTAAGTGGTGTTCATGGATCAACAGGGGGCACTCTTGTCTCTGGACAGAATTTCCAAACTAATGCTCCAGTATGGACACTGGGGATACAGGACCTAGCCTATCATTCTTTGGATGAGACATGAAGCCAAAGACTACTTGGTCATTAAAGATCCCATGGTAACTTTCACAACAGTAAGAATGCTAAATTCCACTTTGGACTTGAACACTCTGGCTGGATAAAGTCCATTCTTAATTCAAGTGGTGAAGCAGTTTCTCCCTTTGCCATCCAATTTGCTGTTCAGTGGTGCTCTTGTCACAGCTGAGAAGGATGACAGAAATAGTTTTGGAACCATTTCAGATTAAAATTGTTATTGACAAAAATACAAGGAATTCTTATTATTAGTGGTAGTAGTGAATAAGGAACCAAATGAGCAGGGAGGACAGAATGTCTTTTTATAAAAACTTTTTAATGTATTTATTGCATTTCTGCAGTACACAAATTCTAAATATTAAGGGGTGATAGCTGTGATACCTCCGTAGTTGGAAGCTGGGAAGGTTCATGGAGAAGCTGGGATACAGGCACGGAATCAAGGAGCGAGCTTGCCACTGACTATAGAGTGCATCCAAAGCTGATGATCGCAGCTGTATAGACACACACTACTGCAGGGCTAACTTTCAATACTGCAGGTGTACTCTGCTCTCCTGCCCCCCGATAGCTGGTGTGTGGTGAGCGTACTATGTGCATTCCGGCTGCCGTTGCATCATTCAGGTGGATGCTGCACATTGGTGGTAGTGGGGGAGAGCCCCCATTACCTGTAAAGAGCTATGAGTGGAATGTCCAGAAAAGTGCTTTATAAGTATAAGGATTATTATTAAGGATTATTTCTACTCAGTCCAAGAGCTTTTATGAGAGTGGACCCTTCATTCAGCTGTGGGGGCGAGGGAGACGTGGGTGGGAGGGGGTTGCAGAACTGAAGGATAGAGATGGGGTTGAGTTACCAGAGGACGGGGTCACCACCTTCAGAGAAGTGCATTTTAATGAGGAGATCAATGGACTGGTTGCATTTGGAATCACCAGATCCATTTAAAACATTGACTGAAAAGTCAGAGATTGTCTCACAAGACCTTCATGGTTACTAGGAACAGTGAGCACTAAGAATCTGAGAAAGATAAAACATCTGAGAAGAGTTACAAAAAGCTCAGATATACACTCTTATGACTAACATAGCGTACGTAGCAGCCTTGGTCAATTTCCTTGTTGGGACAGTGATAAAAAGAAGGCAGTTAATTGACTGGGTGAGGGTATTACCACTGCAACAGAAGCAAACCTAGGCTTTGGTTTGGGGGTTTCATGTGCTAAGCCCCCTGCCATGTTATCATCTAAGGGGGATCTTTCAGAGAGGGGAAAGTAATTGGTGGTTTTATTTTGTATTTTGTTCTGAATTCTATCATCTTACCACGTCAGACACCTCCGTCCCACTGCGAACCGGAGGAATGGGTTCACTCCCACACATCTTGACCTTCATGGAGGCCATGCAGCCTGAGGAGCAAGATGGGAGTGGGCTACTGAGGTGTCAGAAGCTAGTGGAGCTCATGCCAGGAGCACAGCAGAAGTATGTGTCATTCAGCTAAGAGCATACTGACATAAAAAGGTCTGCAAACAGGAGGAGCCCCACCTAGCCTGTTTGGTAGTTAATAGCTATTTGATACAAGGATCTCATGAAGCCATTTCTTAACACAAACCAGGGTACTGGCTTCAATAATATGGCTGGGCTTTTTGTTCCAGACTCCTAGTGCTCTGTGAAGACCTTGTCAGACACTCTGAGCAAAACCTCCAGGTTCTGCTTAGTGACTGGAAGGGTTAAAACAAGTGTTAGCAAGAAACTGTTCTGCTACAATACGTGATCTGCAAAAATACTCCTCTTATCTTTGCTTCGACTTTCAGAACATGAAAGATTATTTCACCTGTCATCTCTAAAGGCTGGGTTTGATAAGCTTAAAGTGAGATTATTCCATAAGAACCTTGCTGCCATGTTTCTTGACTACAATAATGATGGAACAGTGGTCAGTGTCAGATGGCTCTGTGGGATTTCTGCTCAGAGACCAGTTCAGAGAGGAAGTACGAGCAATATCTTCTGTAGCCTTGTTTCATCATTCTCTGTAATGAGGAAACAAACACATGACTTACTGTCTAATCGGCTAGTCACGAAATTAGTGTCGGTGTGAAGGTTAGACCAGGGAAAAAGATGATATTTTCAAAAGGGGTAAAAGGAGAAGTGGAATTACTCTCCTGTCAGTTATGAGGGAGAAGCATGTTAGCTGTCTCATCTGGTTTATGGGTTAGAAGAAAGAAGCACAGCCAGGTTCTCATGTCATTTAAGACTTTCAGGGGAGAAAAGCTGACGGATCCAGTCAGGGTGGGCAGGTTTTGACATAAGCACTGGTCCAGCCTCAGCCCTGGCATCGAATGAAGAATACAAATATCTTGGGTCTTCACTAATACAAAAACCCTGATGCACCAGCAACATTCACTGTTATAAAATGCTATAGTAAAGCCATGTGGCCATCGGGTTTCTGTAATACGTTAATCATTAAGTCTCTGTGATGACACCAGCTGATTTTGAAAGCTGATGGTTATACAATGTTCAACCACAGGCAGTCTGAATGTCCAGAAAAAGTAACACTACTGACCAGCTGCAGTCAGATGGCCATAATATGCTATGTGTTAATACATGATCATATAATGATCATATAATATTGCACTGCATTTTCTCTTGGTGAATACCCATAAAGGTTGGATTTAACTGGCTAAATAATGTTTACAACAGCAGTCTGACAATGATCCTGAAATATAATATAATATAATAGTTCTGATGCTGGTACTTTGTTATTTAGAGCCACATTTGAAAATGGTAACCTCCTTTGTCATCGATGATGCCAAGTCATTTCTGAAAAGTGGCAGCATCCATTTCCAGAAGAAATGGCAGTCAGGAGGTCATCTTGATTTTTGCAGGAATGTCCTGTCATTACATTTTAATTGTATTGTCATAAAAATGATACCTACCAAACCTGGCATTAACTGCCCAAACAGTTTTTGAACAGGAAAATCTGGAGGTATAGCCACTGCCAGAGTACAAAATTACCACAGCAACTTGCGAGGTGCAAATCAGAAGTTGTGTATTGATGAAAGTTTCCTAATTTCAAGTCAATCGGTTCAGCAGCTGCTAAGACAGAGACCACACAAACATTCAAAACAAAATGATGGTCAGGCATCCATTTGTTTTTTCTCATAATGTGGATGGACACTAGAGTGATAGCAACAAAGTTTAGCATCAATTGGCCAAACATTTTGGAACAGATTTCAGTACAGGCTTACAATAAGGTAACTGTCACTAGATTCAGGTCTACAAAGTCTGGTGGTAATGAGTTATTGAGCAGGAATAGATTTTGTTATAGGCCCAATTTCTCTAATGTGGAAAGTTACCAGTCCAGCACAATTCAAAAAGGGTAAACACAATTCAAGGACTGGGTAAACACCTGCCAGACGACAAGTGCAAAGTGTTGCATGTGTAGTTTTTGTCACCATGTTATAAAAGAGATATTGTTGCTCTTACATCAGTCTAGAGAAGAGCAACCAGATCATTTCTGGGGTTTCAGGGAGTGTCCTTCACTGACGGGCTGAAGGAACCGAACCAGTCAGCCCAGCATACTTCTTCCAAATGAACAGTCAATCACAAACTAAGGGGCACAAGTGGAAAATAAGTGGAAGCACACTTAAACCCAAGAACGTGGAACTGAAGTTCTTTTTTTACTATAGGGGGCATGTGGGTCTGGAATAAGCTACCCAGCCAGGCTGATGAAGCTCATTCCCTGGATTATTTCAAGAAAAAGCTGGATGAGGTCCTGGGATCAGTATGTTCTGATGAAAGCTATTACAGCAACCTGAGAGGTCCACACCTCCAACAGCACTGGGTGTTGAAAATTAGACAGAAACTAAAATGAGACTGTTTGTAAAACAGAAGGGCCATGAATCCCAACCAGTTTGTTTAATTGTTAGCAGCTAACCGGTGAATCCTGCCAAGTCTCAATTCAGTTGGTGCAGCGCTTCACAAGAAGATCTTAAAACCTATCGCGAGAAGGAGAGCAGTCACCCAGAACCACAGTACTGGTCACATTTGCAGTATACTAGTCCTTATGTGCTCCACCTGGAATAATTTTGAAATGTGAGAAGAAGAAAAATGACACCCACTGCAGGATTTTAGGTAAACCTAATACTTAAATGGAACAAGGAATAGGTTTATTCCATGCTGAAAAAAAGCCTACGCATGCTGACGCAGCTACCCACCTGAACTAATACTTAAATGACCATCACAGTGACACACCTTCTGGAACCGTTAAATTCGCTTCCCTGTCCAGAGCACCAGTGCCTTTCACACCCAATCAAACTGAAGAAAAAAACACTCTTAGCCGCCGGAGATTCATTAATGGTCTAATTAACTGTTTTTAAAGAGCGCCCGCCGCTGCCCGAACATCTGGATCGCTCTGTCAAACTCGCTCGAGCCGCAGAGGCCCGAGCGACAAAGGGGCGCTGTGGCACGAGCAGGTTCAGCCAATCGCAGCCCTCCCTTGCGGGCCGGGGCACGGCCGTGGGCATTACTGGCACGCCCACCGTCCAATGAGGAAGACCAGAAAATGTGTCGAAACAAACGTCGAAACCAAATTAGGTTCATTAATTGCACATCGAAGCAATTTTTCTCACAGACGTAAAGTAGCTTGGCCTATATTCCGTGCTGATTTTTTAAAAGCACTGCCATTCGGCTGCTAGCTGCATCTAACCCAAGGAGCTGCGCGCATTTAGCACTTCATTTATAAAATTCAAACTGAGAAATGCATGATGGAATAAAGGTTTTACCTGGTCATACCGGGGTCTCCCCAGCTGAAATGGGGGACAGGTTGCGTTATCCGCCATGACACGGAGAAAAACGTTATTTACTCATGAAGTGAGTGAATATTTTTCAAAGGTGCCAAGAGCTCCTTCGACTCCGCTGCAGAAACTGGAACTCGGGGGGTCGTAAATCAGAGTGTGTTATGGGAGGTGTAGTTTGTTATCTCGGCATAACTCAAATCTGGGGAGTAACTGCTGACCAGCAGAACGACTACAGTTCCCGGTAGAGAGACCCCGCGATCAACCATGCGTTTAAGAGCACTGTGGGAAATGTAGTTCAACCTCTTTTGGACTTTGCATATTACGCCTCACTCTTCCTACCAGTGTTACTGTGTAAATAACCAGTAATCAGCAGACTGTTCACAGTGATTTAATGTGTGTAGCATATCTTTTGCGGGTTTTGCATAGTAACTGTTTTGGTTATTTTAGCGGTTTTTCACACGGTTTTTTGGTCATGGTGTTCTAGAACGTGTTTGGTGTTTTCCCGTTCCTCAAGGTAAGGCAATGCACACACAGTACTTCAGTCAGCTGGGCTTTTGCCAAGATGCACCACAAGGAGAAGGCTGGCAAGGTGCTGTTTAACTGGATTAATACACCCATTAAGAAACATATCGTGTGAAGGAGAGCAGTAACGTGAAAAAAGAACAGATTCCGACTGGAGAAAGGGAGTAGAACTGAACTGGAACTTACTAGCACAGGTTAAACTGATTTTAGAAAGACTCAGAGAGATAGATAAACATATTGCAATGAGGATTAAAATAAATAAAGGTTGTTTTTCAGTACTATAACACCAATGAAAAGTAAAGGCTGAAGTAAATTATCCCAGACTTAGATGATGACAGGGAGACAACTGAAGTATTAAATTCATATTTCACTCAGCTGTTGTATCAAGGAAGAAACAGACAACTTGCCTCAGGCTGAGGGAGGAAAGATTCGATATTGAACGGTATCAGTATAGAAGAAGCAGAGGTCTTATAGGTACTAGAAGCACTTAAGATAAACATCTCCCGACAACTTAAAGAGACAACAAATGGCATTCTGGCCATTGACAGAGCTCCTCTAACCATCAGGTCAGTCTGGAGAATCTAGAGAAAGGACTTGTACCGTCCCAAAGGAAGTCAGGGTGGGAAGTTGTCTGAGCAATTTGTTCCATATTCCCACCAACCTTTGTTTAAAGGAATGTCCCCTCTTCTTACTTATAAGTTTGTTTCCTTGTAGTTTTTTTTCACTGTTATAATGATATATATATACCAATGTGCTATATAAATCTATAAGCAGTACATTTAAGTTTTTTAGAAAGCTTTTTATAAAGTTCCCCAGAAAAGATTAATTCTCAGTTCTCAAGTGTAAAGCATTCCAGAAAAAAACAGAGGGCTCTGAAGAATTTTGCATGTGATATCCAAGTCGGATTAGCAAACAGTAAAAGATGGAAAGGTAATTCAGATTGATTTAGCTAAAATTCAAGTGCTGGGTAAATACTTGGCAGATGATGTCTAATTTAGAGAAGAGCGTTGTGTTACATGCAGGCAGCAAAAACATAAACTATAAATACAAAATGGGAAATGCTGAACTTGAAGAGGCTACTTATGAGAAAGCGTTTATGTTGACACATCATTTACATCTTCAAGACAATGTGAGGAAGCAATTAAATAGGCAAACAGAATGGAAGGCTGCATAGTTAAAAGGGAAGAATTTGAAGGATTTTGAAGGTTTGAAACTGAATACGCTAGTAGGTTCTCATTTAGAATTGGGGGTGCAACTGGCCGAGAACCAAGCAAGTTAACCAATGAGTCTGCTCTAATTTGCAAACGTCTTTGTGTTTCTTTTGTAACCATTAGGTGAGTAGCCATCCATCCAGTTTCTAAGCTCTTCTTGCAGTTCATGGTCACAGGGGAGACGCAACCTATTCAAGCAACAGGCACAGCAAGGCAGGATACATCTCGGAGGAGAATCCAGTCCATTGCAGGACAGACACACAGACACAAACACAGAGACACACTCTCCCCAGGGTCTATTTTCCCAGAAGCTAATAAACCTACCAGTGTATTTTTGGCCTATGGGAGGAAACCCACACAAACAAGGGGAGAACATACACACTCCATGCAGATAGCCATCCAGCTGCAGACAATTCTGAGTTTGAAAGTTCCGATCCAAAACCTCTATTGTTAATTTCGGCTGGAAGATTCTTCTCCAAATTTCCCCAATATGCTGTATCACTGATTTTTTTTTGTGTGTTTATATGGAATGTTTCTTCTGCACTGTTTACCCAAGCCCTGAAGTGTCTGATACTGTTGCTTTGCTATGTTGTTGGGTTTTTAGAGATAATTAACAGTGCATTGGCCTGGAACAGCTTTAACAGCTGATGGTTAATCCCTGGTAAATCAGTAATTTCTGTACCTACAAAGTGTGAAGAAAGCCTCGGCCAAGGCCTGGGGCTCTGGCTCGGGGTGCTCTCACCTCCCAGCAGGCTGTACTATTGCCGTTCCAGGATTTCGGGATGGGTGGAGCAGAGAGCAAGAGAAATCCCTCCAACCACTGTCCACGGTGCTGCTTTCAGATTAAAGAGTACAAACTCAACTTGCAGCCATGCTCCCCCTTGTCAGTTCCACACACATCTTTCAGACATGTCCTCAGCTCTCTTCCACCCAAGGCTTGACGGTTCTGTAGGCTGTGGCCTCACTGGAGAGCACTGAACCAGGCTGGGGAAACTCCCCTCTTGGTGAATTCCTCATGAGCCTGGTCATCTGTTACCACTGCAGTCTGGAAGACACTCATGCGTGACTGAAATATGTAACAGCTGTAGCTTGGTGTATTTTTAGCAGGTTTATGAAGCAGGCTGTAGCTACAGAGCTTCCTTTATACAGGACTGATCACTAATTGGACTGAAATGCTTGCAAACACCTGCTGAATCCAACTGTAATAAGCAGGTATCACATATGGGCTTATTAAGCAGGTATCACATAAGAAACATTTACTTTTATACTTAATTAGTATGTTTTCAGCTGGTACATTATGGCAGCTGAAGAATGTTTTATGAAGTTTAAATTTCACTTCTAAATAAGGAAACTATTATAATAAAAATAGTAATAATAATAACAACAGCAGCAACAACAATAATAATGATTATCATCATCATCCTAGCAATGTATAGTGATATGATACAGTATATGATAATGTATGGTCATCCTAAAAGCTCTACACCTAAAGTGCTTTATAAAAGCACCACATACTGTGGGATTCACTTTCTCACTCCTTCACCTGATCCTTTGTGCTTTGGGGCTGCTGGTGCAGACTGGGGTGTGTGTGTCGCCCAGCCCTCTCTCATGACTTATATACAAATACATTTCACAGCCCTGATATTCTGTAGCCTGAGCTCAAAGACAGGTCTGGCCATGTGCTTGCAACAGGTTTGGAGAGATAGATGACAGCCCCGTGTTAGAAAGTTTACAGCTGTGTGCAGCAAACATACAGATTCCATCATCTGATCCAGACTGAGGCCTCATTTTCAACCTGATCTCTGCGAGTTTCTAATGCAGACGTTCTTATTTTTTAGAAGATAACAGAGCCCTCTAGTGGCAGTAGCATAGTACTGTACTGATTCCTTCTGGAAAATTATTGCATCTTTGCTAAATGTTCTGGGATATAAACTGGGTTTAGATGTCTTTTGATTTACCATGAAACCCCGGCTGACATAACCAGAGCAGACAAAGCTTCTCAGTAATCAATATATAGTACTTGCATGTACTGTATATTAATTTACTGTACACATACTGTACCTTACATGAGGCATTTCTTGCTTGTGATCAATATGCGTTTAAACTGCTAAGAACATTCAAAAGTTTGCAAATAGGAGTTGTCCATTCTACGCATCTTACTCATTAAGATAATGAATTAGTGTCTCCCCCCCATAAACCCAAAGAATTAATGTAGAAAGGGAGAGTTAGGTTCTTTGTCCCAAACATGTAGGTACATGAACTACATGTGTACAGATTTCCACTATTTTTAATTTGAGAAATAACCTATTATAAGGATTAATCATTAAACCTTAGATTAACTTTCTGGAAATCTATACTTAGTTTTAAAAGAAACAATCACTCTATTTATGCACAACTTAATGTTTCCTTTCATTAGCTGTTTTGGCATCATTTTGATTAATTGATCATGCATGACAATCCTTTCCTCAGTGATGTTGCTTTGTAAGCACTGAATCACCTCATTTTGCTGACCTGGGCTGACTGGTCCAGACTAGTGAAAATCAAGAAATTAACCAACATGCCTCAGTTTCCAAGAGAATGTTGTCCTCCTGCAATGGGAATGTTGGTTATCATCTCAAGTGGACTCTCCAGCAGTGGAACCGAGTCCTCTGTGGCAGTTAATCAAGGACTTGTATTAACCAACCTGATGGACATCTGTGTGTATGGTGCAGACAGGCAGATTTCCACACTAACTCTTGTACAACAGACCAATCAATGGAAAGGTCCAAGTGAGATGGTTTGGGTTATTGTTCTTGTAATTTTGTTACAGTTATAATTACAACTATATTTCCTTTAAGGCTCAGTATATACTGTAATGTAGGTGCGTCACCATGCGTAGGCTGCAAAAGAACAAGTAAAGGTTTATTTCATGCTGAAAAGAGAAGAAAAGAAACTATTTCGGCCGTTGAGCCTTCTTCAGGTGATTAGCTGTTTTGACACCCAAAGAAGGCTCCATAGCCGAAATGTTGTTTATTTCCTTTTTTCAGCATGGAATAAACCTTTACTTGTTCCTTTGCTTGCTTGAAGAAGTCTAACAAGTTATGACCTTCCATTTCTAAAACCATGTGGGCAAGCTCTTTAATAACTGACTTTATTTTGCAGGTCTTCTAATTTCTCTCTCCATTTTTTCCTGTAACTTTAGCAGTAACAGCAGACTGGTTTATTGTGTCCTGGTTTGGGTTTGTTCCCCCTTTTCCACTCAATGGTATTTACAGCTTCCAGCCTTAGTCAGGCCTGAGACGCCCCAGCTGGGAGTCAGATCTATATGCCTTGTATCCTTAGTTCATAGTCTCTGCAGAACCTCTGTCATTTAATACTGAAAGTACCCACTAAGGTTGCTTTCTGTGCAGGTGAGAGCCACTTAGCCTCAGAATCTTTAAAAGGGACATTTTCAGTTGAAGTCAGATTTCATAGCCTGAGAACAACAGCTGACTAGCACTGTTTTCACTGGCCTGTACTCTTTTGATAGACATGTATCACACCATTGTGAATGAGGCCCAATGTTGTCAGATCTCAGTTAAGCAAAGGTGGTCCCGATCAGCACTGGAATGGGTGAATTCCAAGGAAGGCAGTCTCGAAAGAGCAGTAGGTAGTGCTCTTTACTCTGAAAGGGAGTGTAAAGCCAAAGCTACAGAATGGCAGCTGGGAGGTGCCATCGTCCTGGTGAAGCGTTAAACCAGCAAATCCGAAACGGGGAGGCACCACCACCACCCCAAGGTGCTCCTAGGGGAGGCATGGGGCCATGAAAAAAATCATTTTAATGTCAAATCAAAGTGAAAACGTTTGTGGTTTGAATCATCTCTTTTATTAGCAAAATTCATCAAAACTGATGAGGATTCTTTGTAAGTACTGGTCATTGATCTCAAGTGTGACTCGGGCGCAAAGGATCAATTTGAAACCACGACGCAGGAAGAGTTTGGGGTAAAATTCCTTCCTGTTCACAGAAAAGGGTGAAGAAGAAGCACTGCGTTCCACTCCCATTTACTCTACCGCATCCGTGACAAAGCAGCCTGATTGTCTGGAGGTTGAAAGGGAATTCTGTTGTGTTCTTCCAGCCTTCAAACCCACAACTTCTGAGCATGCGAGAATAAAACAGCACCATCCGGCTCAATAAATTCAACTGATTCAAGTCACTTTTAGGTGCTTAAATTCTTCAGACGTAAATGACTGTAAAAAGTAATTCTGTTAACTGCAGTTGTTTAAGTTCAGTTTGAATTTGAAGTGGTTTTGCACTTACTACCAATTCATTATACCGTTTAATAGATAAACTCTATGCTGACATTTTTTGGCCATTTGGAATAGTCATTTTCAAAATTCATGCACATACTTCAAAACATTTGTGTGCCAGATATGAGAATAAAATAATTACAAGTTAGTTATTAACAATGATACAAATCTGTAACCAAACAAAATAAAATATTAGAAAATATGTAATAAATCAGGAAGTATGTTGTTTGCAGTTTAAATCTTAATTGCACTATGCAAGATCCTACTCAGCCAAAAAATACGTTATCTTTTTGAAATGCTTGCCTAGCTGCGGGTTTCCTTAGGCAGATAAATACAGATGACAAAAGGGATACTTTGTATAGCAAAAACACACAGTAAAGGAGGACCAGGAGAGAAAATAGAACACACAAAGAGAATGGGCACCACCCTCTTTTTCTTCCAAAATTGTGCCATCTGAGAGGACCTTGTTCTGATCAGTCCTAGAGACCAGATTTTGGCAATCTCAACATTACTATAGACAACATGCAATCTTATTTTAGGAAATTCTGATTTCTTGTATTGTGGAATCCTCAGACTAATAACGTTCTCTCCTAGTTGGCGATCCGTTTTAGGATAGGGAGCTTGATTTCCATTCACCACCCAACATCACACCCTCACACCTCATTCACAACCCAACAGCATTTGTGTCCCTAAATAAGAAAACCCAGAGAGTTTTTGTGAGTTTTTATTTGCAAAGTGCTTAACATCAATTTTTATTAACACAACAGTAAGATAACAGCAATTATACACGAACAAGAAGCAAACTTTCTATTATTAAATATATAAAAGAGTATAACAGAAACATCATTAATAGAACTGTAAACTTTTTTTTCTTATTTCAAAAGTGGCACTATGTGTATTTTACTGGAAACTCTGCTGAGTCTTCGTCTCTTGCTTGAACCCACAAAAACATACTGTGGCCCTCTGCTGGAGGAAGCGAAATTTTGCAACTTCATTTCCTCGAAGCCCAGCCATCAGCCATCCTCAATAACTACCCCTGCCAACCAGGAAATGCAGTCTTGCAGCTATGTACCATGTGTTAGCCAATCCCCTGCAGGAATGTGGGAATACAACCGATTACGCTCATCAAGAGGCTCGGTCTATTCTCACATCAGAGCAGATGTGAATCCAGGACACAGACAGCAATGTAATGAGCGACTGCTGTCAAGTAAACCGCAAGGTAGTTATTGGGGAGGGAGGGGGCATGTGAGACGATAATATAGACGCACTCTATGTCACTGGGCATGAAGAGATCGTTAGCTCCTGCATTAGCTGGAGGAAAGTCACTTTGATTAAGAGGCATAACTCCCATCACATAGTGTTTGATGACATTTAAATACATCTGTCAATAAAAGACACCATGCAGCTCAGTGTGCCCTGGGACAGTCAAGGGAGCATCCCCTCGGGGATGTGTCTCCCGAAAAGGGGAACATTAAAAGGCAGGATTAACAGTTTGACTCCCAGCTGTCTATTGCTATTTGTTTGAGCAGTGCTGGATTCGAGGACAGCGCAGTGCGTAGTATGACACAATGACTTTCACAGCATGTTTGTGAGCAAGCTACAAACCGCAGAATGGCACCTACTGTAATATGGGGGCATGTGTTTGCTCAGTTTAATTAGCAAGCTGTTGTCATTATGGGAGGAAGCTTGACTTGACATGAGAATCAGCGATCGCTCTGTACACCAAACGCTGAGAAGTCACAGGCCGGTTGGTATAACCTGAGGATGTGATCTTTCACAGGGAAGGAAGAGACCTCAATGATCCACTCTCCAGCTCCTTGGTTTTTACAGTTCCCTGAGCAGACCTCAGATTAAGTGGAATGCACATTGGAACCAGTCAAGCAATACAGGAAACAGTCCAATACAAGACTCAGTTTAAGTATACAAGCCATCTTTGAAACATCCTGGAAAGACTGATATTTTTCAGGCATTCCATATATATTTTGTACACCTTTTACATATTTACACCATGGCTTACATGTTGTTGTTCGTTTTTCTCATTCACTTTGAAAATGGAAGACTAAGCGCAACATTCTGAAAATAAAGTGTTGGAAGAAAGGAAAAAATAAAATAAGGCAGCATTTGGCATTGTCAAACGGTGTTAAAACACTTCCCTTCCATTTGAAATACTTAGCAGCAGCATAGCTATGTGAACTTTTGCCGAAGCGAGGAGGATCTGGTCAGGCAAAGAGCAACAGTAAGATTTGGATACAATACATTCCGAGAAGAATTACTGGAGAAGAAGAGAAGGTGGTTTTGGACCAAGTAAATGACTCAACACTTGACCTGCGGGGGTAGGTAAAGATGAACTGTCCCTCTGTCTTGGCTATGTTGCTAAATATTTAAGTAGTGCAACATGTCACAGTGCCAAGTGCCTGTTCTAAGACTGCGAAACCTGTTTTTTTTCCCCAATACTGTCAAAAAGCAAAGGAATTCTTGTCAGAAGTCACAGGCAATTCACCGGCTTCCCAGAACTCCAAATGCTCTAGAAGCTCAGATGAAACTGACTTAATACCTGTGTTTAGGTGTTTACACATTGGTTGATTTCATGTACCGATTTGACATGTAGCTCGTTATCGGAGGAAACCAGGTACAGCCCCATGCCAAGTATGGACACAGGCTCACAGAGGACACGGGAGGAGAGCCAGCATCCCTAACAGACACTCTTCACAACACTCTCTCAGGGCTGGGACTGGAGATTCTTACATAAGTGCTAACCTGTTTCAGTTTGGAAATGAAGTGCAAATCCAAGAGCCTGCCCACCCCCGGGAACATCGAAGGAGCAAGCATGCAAAGTCAGAGCACCAGCAGGCTTTCGGGTGTTGCTGCTGCCTTGCTTTGGAGAAGTCTGTGTTGGCATGTCGGTGTAGTGCTGAGCTGGGGAGGGAGACGCAGTGGGGAAGAATCGATCTCTGGATGCCCCCATCTATTTGCCCGCAGGTTTGACCTGCAGGAGAGTGGGCGTCTGCTCCATGATGCGCACCAGCAGGGAGTCAATGTAATCCTCCAGGTCGTGCACCTGCCCTGCCATCTTCTTGAGCTCCGCCCCCTTCTTCTCGAGCTCCGCCTCCTTCTCCAGCACCAGGGTGATGAGCTCGTCGTGGGTCAAGTGGTAATAACGGGCGGCGCCATCTGAGGGCAGCGACTGTGGAGAGCACAGGCGACAGAGGAGAAAACCATTGAAGGCTCAGGTCACTCAGTTTGGTTTTAATTGCAGTTCCTCCATATATTTGGTCTGGTTTTACAAAATACAGCTTACAACAGTGGATTCAAACCAAATAAAAGAGCAGGATAGAGAAGCAACGGTGCTGCTAAAAAAAAAAGTCAACGGTATCTTAGAAAAAGTGAGCCCAGTCACAATCCTGCAAAATATAGTCTAATTAAAACGGTGACTTATTCACCTCCATACATCCTCTCTGCCTATAAAGCTTTAATCTATATAATGCGCACCAGGAAACACAACTCTAAACCTGAGAAAAGGAAAACACTACAAAGTTACAGTGCATCCACAAGTTCTGACTTAAAAACAAGTGCCAAAACCTGGCAGGTTTTGAACTAAAAGGATCTTTATTAGGCAGCTACTGGTGGAGAAAAAAGGAAAAAAGCAGGTTTATATGATTTTCGCACGACTCAAGTGTTAAGGAATCAGCTGCAAATTGAGAAGGCTAGAACTGTTCTTTATAATCTGCTGCCCTGATGTGTGCAACTTGTCTGTGAACTGAGAGGGGAACACACTGCCACGTCCTGCACTGCTGCCCAACCCGCTAGAGTGACACAATCTGCACAATCTGATTAACACACAAGGGAGTTGTCTGCCTGAATGATAACTTTTTGCAAACTGGTCAGAGGCCTGGTGCTGCAGACAGGACTCCTGGCTTGAAAGTATCAAATGACCAACAGCAAGACATAGAACATCTCAGGACAGGGTTGCAATATTTTCATTTTGTTTCCAGTAAAGAGTCCCTAATAAAGAAAACGGTTTCCCCTCAAATTGT
Organism: Atractosteus spatula; assembly: GCF_055471065.1. NCBI lineage: Eukaryota > Metazoa > Chordata > Actinopteri > Semionotiformes > Lepisosteidae > Atractosteus > Atractosteus spatula. Next base: position 50,595,926 of record NC_142706.1, read on the forward strand.
ACTGTGTACTACTTCAAACACATACAAGAAACAAATATAATTGATTAATCCTGTTCTGTCTGCAGAAGAGCCAGTCTGAGATTGAGACTCCTTTTTCAGTCACCTGCATGAATTAGCTGCTGTAGAAGTGTCAGTAGCAGCCATCTGTGAAGTGCTGATGCAATACCTGGATATCTCAAGTGAGCAGGAAAAAAAATCCACCCGATTCCTTCTGCAGTCTTAGTACCTCTACAGCTCACGAACTGTGACGAGTTAGCGGGTATCGAGACGATGCAGAGACACTGCGGGGCGGCTGGGAATAAGCAGGTCACCAGTTTGTAATTAATGAGCTCCAGTCTGTGCTCACAGGAGAAGCTCTGCACCCCAGTTCACATGTCTACAGGCTACTTCCTCCCTACTGTCCATGATGTAATGAGATTCTCGCAGCACTCAGCTCCAAACTGAGGCCATCTGTAAAGACGTGCCATGCCCACTGAAGGGAAGCTCTTCAACCTTTAACCGCAATGTGACTAAAAATGAATTTTCCCTGGAAGATATTTGGACAACCTAAACATCAACTACCATCCCACCCACCCCCAATTCATCCTTACAACTAAGGTGGCATCCTGACATCTTTACATTAAGAAATCACTCAGCCATTACATATGTACTAACACACACTGTAATTATAAGCAACACCCACAATTTCAGTATGATTAATGGGCACTTGCTTTTGCTCATGCATGCAACTACACAATTGTCCCAGTTATTTTAAACCAAAAGCAGAGAAGCTACATATACCACTAGAAAGTTGACATGAATTGCAGTCTACATGTAGCACCACTGTGTAATTCCAAATTATTTACACTAAAAACATAGGCTGTTGTAAGCTCTGTGAGTTGCTTTAAAATGCAAATGTCAGCCCAAAGAAGCACGCACAAAAATTAAGAAAAGGCAACTGCATTTCCCCTGCACACCCTGAGAGCAGACGATGTCAATGCAGTTTATAGCAAGCAGCTCTCCAAGGCTAATTTACACAGCCAGAGGGCATCCAAACTCAAACTCAGAAGGAGAGCTGCTGTGCTCCAAGCAGGGGAGGCTCAAGACCACTGGGTTACCCTCCTGGAACCCGGCTTGTCGACAGAACTCGCCAGCCTACCTTGATCCTCTCAGCTTCAGGCTCGCTGTGGGGGGTGGTCCGCCCTGGGGCGATGGTGGACTTGAGCTTCTCCAGCCCGCTGGCCAGCACCGAGCGGCCCTCTGCCTTCTTCTCCTCGTGGTGGGCGGAGGTGCTGAGGGGCTTCACTGGGTGGGGGCTGCAGTGGAGGAGGGTGGGGGAGACAGCGCAGTTACCCCGGACATACAGACTGGCACCTGCATGGGCCGGATACCACACGCGCTCCCAAGCGTGAAGATTGGTCTTCAGCTCTAAATGCAGGTAGTAATTGGACCAGGAAACCAGGAATTAACCTGATCACATAATCGATTAACTGAATCAGCAAGGTAAAGCTTATTAAAGAGTACAATCTTCTTGAAAACATACTGATGTAGTGAAACAGAGACCTTTTGTAATGTGGTTTACTGAACTATTTCTTTGCGTCATCACGAGCATGGCTTCACTGGAAAGACCTGTAAAACATCTCGAGCACTGCACTGTGATCTCTCTGCTGTCCTTTGATACCGCTCGTGTGACTGTCAGAAAAAGTCTCGCTCACTTATTACATTAAATCTGACATCAAATGCTGAATGTATTCACTTTAGAGCTTTAGAGTATGATGCTGAAGTAGAAAATATCAGACACAATGCACAATGAGCTATTAACGATTAACAGAAAAATTAGCTAGAAAAGCTAGAAAAGAGAAAATAAAATTTTGTTAAGACTATTTAAAAAAAAATGTCTGTTTACAATTTGTGCAGCCTTGCTTAAGCTCTTTTGTCTCGAAGAGAGGACTCTCTACCTCTGGGACAGAGAGGGAGGTCTGAAGTAAAAGCACATCAACTTCGCCCACTGGTCTCTGCCTGGTCCGATTGGGCTCTCCACATGTAAAGTTATCTGGTTTGGGAGCCTGGGTCTTTTTTCTTCTCTGTCCATATATGGCAGCTCTAGTTATTGAAGGTGGGCCAGGGCTTTATGGAGAAGACACTCCACAAATGGGCAGGGGCTGTCGACACCCCCTGATAATCCCAAGTACCCTAAGGCACAGGAGCTAAAGAGGCCATTTACAGAGAAAGCACAGTATATTTGGAAAAAAGTTTTTTATAGTTCAAAAAGGAATACAGTTCTAGCCATTTGTCTGCACTGCCAATACTCCTGGACTCCCCTGAAGGTCACTGGGTACATGCCTTTCTAACCAAACCCCAGGACATGTAAGTTTGATAAAATCAAACATATCATTGTTTAATGGTGCTTATTAATGACAATGGATTTTCTGGAAATGTCCCTAGAACAGGTGACCCTGCAGAACTGACCCCCAGGCATTCAGCCCAGAAACCAACAGGCCTGTTGTGAGCCCTGCTGGAACATGTTCCCTTTGCACTGCAAACCTAAAACCAAGAAGGCGGCGATTTTTGCCACAGGCTGGCTGTTCAGGAACCACTTTAAAAAAACCAATTAAGCATCACTGTTAAATATGCCACAATACCTCAAGAGCCACTGTATTGGAAATTTGTTTCCCTGTCAGGCAACAGAAGAGTATCAAGATGTCACTTTGACTTACTGAACTGTAAGCTCAATGGAATGGCAGAGTCCTAATGACAGGGACAGATTTAAAATTATACACAGAAAAATGTTTACACCTCCTAAATGGCCTCTTCTTGTTTGTAACCTCTCGCGACAGGCCCTGATGGGGGGCTGAGCTCCAGAGGGTTTGCAACACGGCCCTGTTTTCCTCCGGCTGTTAACGGATCAGGAAATCTGGAGAGAACTGGCCGGGCAGGATCACTTCGGGATCACACACGTTCGTCAGATGTGCGGAGTGGACATGTCATGTGGAGAGCACGCAGCAGGCCACTATTACTCCAGGGTGTCTTGGGTTCTTTCAACTTGTCACCCTTCCTCTTCTCACCGATTTCAAAACGAGCTCACCGTCACTTATTTGCAAGGAACATGATGGTAAGAAGTGGAGCCATAGGCTGTCCTCACTGTCCTCAAACTTGTTTTTCCTTTATCTTCTCCAACATCCAGGATAACCTGTGCTGTCGTGGTGAATGCTTGACATCACTTCGCCATTAGTGACACAATAAGGGCATCAGAATGGTTATGAAAGAGGGGCAGCTATTCAACCCATATAGGCAGTTAGAAGCTAATTGATTCTTGAAAGATGTCAGGGTGTTGGCCACGACACTATGACAGGGTATCTTCTTCTAGACTCCCTCCAGCAATCATGTTCAGAGGTTTGTGTTCTTTTTATCTGGACCAATTTCACAGAAATCCTCAGAAGCAAGGAATACTGCACTGCTGTCCTGTGAAACAAGCACTTGCAAAAAACTCACAGCGTGAATGTGAGATCACAGGTGTGAGGCCACATGGGTCACTGCAGTACAGAAGGCCAAGGATGGATGGGCTGACCGAACCCCCAGGACTGCTGGATCGCTCAAGGATTCCTGGTCACGTGAGAATGATGCATCTAGACTCAACACAGTGATGGCTAGATTCCACACAGGTACCTCCACTGATCACACAGGATTCCTAAGAAGGCTTTTGTACTGCAAAATGTATTTTTGACGCTCACACTTCCAATGCTTGTATGTCATGTCCTCACAGAAGGTATGCTTAGAAAACCATGATGTTTGCAGTTTCCTTCTCATCCAGGCCAAACAAAGCCTGGGGTCTTATTTCAGAGCAGGCTGACTGGGGATCTCGTCCTCCCTGACTGGCCCCCTTGGGCCAGGCTGTCAGCCACCCTCTCAACGCCAACAAGGTGTTGACAGGTACAGCCTGGAGGAAAGGCCCAGCTGCACCCTGGGCCCCACAGCCCGGCAGGAACCTCTCTGGAAAAATAATTATTCTGTCAGCAAGCTCTCGCCTACTAATTGGGCTGTGCTTTGCCTCCCCCGGTCACTCAGGCACAAAGCAAGGGTACCAGTGAGGTGTCTTCTAGGAAAGCTGCTTGTTTGCACTGGAACACAGCAGAGTGCCCACTGAGAAATTAACCAGCCTCATGTCCACGGAGAAATCGAGGACAGCCAGCAGCCCAGGGGAAACAGACTCGAAGAGAGAAAGGAATGAAGCTGCAAGCAGAAGATTAAACTGCTCACAAACGAGGAGAAAAAAAAAGAGAACAAGCTTTATTTCCTAAATTGCTATTCCTTAAGGCCTGTTACGATTCCAAACTGGCCATAGGATCTCAGAGTGACAAATGTGAATGGAAAAGGACCAATCGCATGCTGTAAATGCAATTACAGGACCCGTGTGCTCTTCCACACCTCTCACACTGCACAGCATTACTCTACAATATAGGAAACAACAGTGCATGACAAAACAACCTGAGAATCTAATCCTGGGCAAGGTGAAATGTCATGTTCACAAACCTCTTTTATGCACATCACGCCTCTTTAACTGTTAACTTCATGTTCATTCCATTTTCCCAGGCAACTGTTCTTGTAAACACAAAAGTCCTGATGTTTCAATGCAGACGTGCCTTGAAAAGCACATCTCAGTTTTGCAGTTAGGGATTGGGCCTACTACTTCCCACCTGTTCAACAGAATTCCTCACCTGCTGCCCTTTACTGCTGTTCGCGTCCGAATCAGCACACATTGGGGGTCAAACCCTCAGATCTCTATACGATCTGGTCCTCATGCTGATGGTTTTATGACAATTTTGTGGATTAAAAAAAAATCACTTGAATCACTTATGTTTCACTAGATACTTTAAGAAATAAATAAATCTGACTTTCAGCACACATTAAACCAGAAGGAACAAACCCTGTGTCAGGAGGAATTCCAGAGAGACTCAATTAAAATATCTTCACCGCTTCTCTAGAATCTTAAAACCCGTACGTGTTCCACAAGACCTGCGCCTAGATGCACAAGGGAGAGACTATCTTCACCATGGTGAACTTCCTATCATATGTATTCTATATTCTATATCACATTTACAAAAGGCCTGTGCACCGATGGGAGATATGAAATCCCATTTCAATGAATTTAGCAGCTGTACACACCTTTAACTGTGCACCCCACAGCCCCATTACCCTGTGCAACTTGGCTAGCGCAGCCCAATAACAATAACGCATTACCCTGTGTAACTGGGCCAGAACTTCCCCAGTAACGCATTACCCTGTGGAACCGGGCCAGCGCCACCCAATAACCCCTTACCCTGTGTAACTGCGCCAGAGCTTCCCTGATAACCCATTACCCTATGGAAGTGGGCCAGCGCTCTCCCGTAACCCATTACCTTGTGGAACTGGGCCGGTGTTACCCATTATCCTCTAACATTTCCTGGCACAAAGCTTTGGTAGATAAATCATTTAGTATGAAAAATAAAAAAAAGCTCTTAAGTCAAAGTGAGATTATGGAATGAACTGATGGCTACAAACATTTCTCCTTTAGTCATTAAATCTGCATAAAAAGCCCCGTCTCACTTATTGAGCTTTACTTCCGTTAAGGAGCTCTTTTCCATTATGTTGTGAACACTTTGTCGCTGCAACCTTGTGTCACCACCAGAGGACGTTTCTTAAAGAGCCACAAAGCTTAACTGCACAGCCTCACTACTCACCTTCAGCCTTCTCTCTTTGTTCAGCTCATGGAGAGCAACAGGACTTCGACTAGCATACTGTCAAAAACACTGCAGAATGAGCTTTGCACATCCTTACTTACATACCTGATACTTTCGCCTGAGGGAAAAATGCCACCTTTCCATACATAACATTTAGAAACCTGGAAGTTCATAGAAGATTCAAAGACCAATGAAGAAATTTGAGTGTCTGGGGGACTGTTTAAGTTAACTCAGTATTATCATAGTTAAAAAAGGCATCTTATAAACAATATCTAAAAATGTGGACACTTAGGAGCTACAGGGGCATCTATTATGGGAAGGAGGCCTATTTAATTCTACAGCCTTGGAATCTCAAATGTTCAAAATTATACTCCTTCCTATATGTATTCGATACCCTGGCTTTTTTCTAGAAGTGGCTAGATCAGATTCACGATTAATTAACTACTAACTCTACCAAATATGTTAAATGGGCCTCCTCTCATTTGTAACCATTGTGTTCTTATGTGACCTTGCAAGGTAGTCATCCCTCTCTCCCTAGATCATCCCAGCCCACCGCCTCAACTGTAAAGAGACGCACAGACATTATACAAGTATGCTAACGGAGAAGGAATGTAACATCCAGCACTTGCCTTTCAGCACCTGAGGCACTGGGATGGAAGGACTCTAAACAGAGGAGGGATGAGCGGCCACTTCTACCCGGTTCCGTTCGGTCTCACCTGCTCCTGGGATTCGGCAGGAAGCCTTCAGCCGGCTGTGTCTCCTCTGGCAAAACCGCGAACGCTGAAGCAATCGGTGGTGGAGGGCAGAAGGAGGAGGGGGCGGCGGCCTGGGCGGTCCCTGTTGCTGGCCTCAAAGTCGAAGAGCACAGGACGGGGGAGGGGAGGTGGGTTAACTCGGAGTTAGCTGCAGCCACTAAGGAAGGGGTGGAGGAAGCCAGGGGGGTGCCATCATGCAGAAAGTGCCTGGACTGGTCTTCAGGAAAGTTAATGCTGCCCGGTACTTCCTCTTTCTTCCGACAGGGCTGTGCAGATAAGGCAAGGGGGTCTGCTGCCGCAAAGGACCGGGAAAAGGGGTTGTTTTTTCCAAACATGGTGTCCTGAAAAGGATTTTCATCAGAGAGTCTCGTCTTAAGAGGTCTGCAAATGTCCTCTGGCTTCAGATCTATCACTAGGTCCTGGGACATGCCGGAGGAAAAATCCCCGGGAGATGTCAGCTGGGTGCCGTGAGTCCTGCTTTGCTCCCCAAATGGTTGGTGCTCAGAACAATTTAATGTCGTGGAAAGACAGTCATTGTCCTTAGACTCTAGAGGCTGTTTCCCTTCATTCCTTTTTGTATTCTCAGGAGCAGTTACATGGTAAGAGCTTGACAATGCAGTAGCAGCTGTGAAGCTCTCGGATTGTGTGGGTTGGCTCTTCAATCTGCTGACATCACTAAATTTCTCAGAGAGACTGACACCTTCCTTCTCCTGGAAAGGAGAGGGCTCTTCCAAGTTTTCAGCTGACCAGATCATCAAATCAGAAGTGTTAAGTTCATCCTTCACTTTGAAACCACCTTCGTTAGTCAACCAGCTTTTATCCAGTTTACTCTGGAGGGCCACGGAAGAGTCCTCTTTGACCTGTGAACCAGGGGAGCTAGGCTGCAATTTCCATGATTCTATGGTCTGCTCTTCGTTAATGATTTCAAAAGGTGAAGATAGGTCTAGCACACCTGCACTTACCCCTTTGTCTTGAATGCTCATCATGTTGTCCAACCCCTCCGGAGGAAACTGGAATTGACTAGTTCCATAGTGGTCCGAAGCAATCTTTTCACTTGAGCTGAGAACAGTACTCATTTTCAGCAGACACTCCACAGACTGCACTTCATTTGCTCTGTTGTCCTTCATCTTCAGCGCATCTTCAACTTCCACACGCTCAGCTACTTTAATTATGGAACGGTCCTCCGATTTGTCTGGGAAATGCTTATCATGAAGCCTAGGAGGTTTACACGGGGGCACAATAGTTTCCTGCTTGACTGCCGTTAACACTGCAGGCTTTTCACTTGTACTTGCACTGTTAGAAGACTGGGAAACACGATCTGAAGTAGTTTCATCCACTACTTCTGATGGGAGGCCTCTACGGTGAGTGTCCGGGGCATCTCTCAGCACTCCGAAAGATTCCCCCAGCTTCACTGCAGTAGGAAGGTCCAGAACCTCTGGCGTGCTGGATTCTTCACGAACCAGCTCATCACGATCACAGACTGCTCTGCTTCTTTGTACACAACCACCCATCAAAGGGCCATCAGCTGCCTTGCCAGCAGATACACTCGATTCCACCTGCATAACGGGTAAGCCTTTGTTATATTTTTCGTCATCTCCTCTCATAGCATTGGCAGTATCTGAAGGTAAAGCTAAGTCTTTTTGTTTCAAAAGTGGGCTCATGCACTTTAGGTTTGTGGTAGACTGAGTTGACAGTACTAATGTTTCTTCCAAATTCTGCTCTGTAGCAGGAGAGAACACTTCAAATGACTTGGAAGAGGCACTCGACTGTCCAGCTGCAGGTCCACTGCCATGGCTGACACGTGAGCTTTCAGGAAGTCCAGCTGTGAAAGTATTTATTAGTGCAGGGGGAGCATCATTCATAATGACACTTCTAGATGATGCTACAGGCAAAACCACCTGGTTCACTTCATCCGCTTCTTCCTCAGGCAAAGCAGCCAATGATTTAACATCAACATCTACCGCTGCTGGAAGTACAGACACCGCCATCTCTGTTTCTGGGTAGGAACTGGTTGTACCATCTGACCTGATGTAATCTTCAGCAGGAGATGCCTCAAGATGCTCAATGGCAAGAGAATGCACTGCCGTTGTGACTATTTTAGCAGGGGGGTCCACATCCTTCAAGACATCCTGAAACAGTGCATCATAAACAACTTTGTTGGTTGAACTCACAGGCTCAACAGACAAGCTCTGACAGGCATCTCTATCGATGTCAGCAAACAAATCAAATGATTTTTGTTTGCTTATGTCCAGCTCATGCATAATGGTTTTAGGAGACTGAAAATCACAGGTAACCACATCTTCTATCTCGCCACTGCGGTTAGGTTCAAGATCAGTAGTGAATACTTCAAGTGTGGAGCCCACCAGCACAGTATCTGTAGACTGCAGACTCACACATGGTGCACTAGTTCCAACTGCAGGATAGTCAACTGCCTCAATTTCACAAATGTCCAGGGGTGGATCAGAAGTCTTAGTGGCAGAGGTCTTTGACACTTGCCCCAAGAATTCAGGAGATGAGTGCACTGAGCTATCAGCAATGGCCTGTGGCACAGATGGGGAAATCCCACTGAATGGACTGATTGAGTTGTTAGAACAGATTTCAGGTTTGACCATCACACTCTCTTGATTAGAATCTGGCTTACTGTCTAAGTTCCATCTGCCAAAAACAGCTGGGCTTTTAGTCCCACTATCTGTTTCGCTTCCTGCGCTATCAGTGGCTTCCTGGGTAAAGGCCAGTGAGGTACTTACATTCCTGTCTAGTTCACACTCAGACAACTCAGAACCACCTTCTTGATCAGATAAGCTTCTTGTTCCACTATCCACTTCACTTCCTGAGGTTCCGACAGTTCCTTCAGGGCTCAAGGCAAAAGACTCCTTGGCTTTGCCTAGTTCAAAGCTTACTTCATGGCTTTGTGGGTGAGACTGATGACTAATCCGGCCCAAGTGTGCATCTGGGCCTTGTGTACCTTCTAGACCTTGTGACTTTTTCATGAATGTTACTGAACACGTGCTCACAAACTTTGGTGTCAAACTCAGCCCCAGAGGCTTAGCATTGCCTTCAGGGGTTTGCACCTTCATCTCCGCTTCTTCCTCCATTTCCTTCAAAGGGGAAGCTGCAGCTTCCTTTGGTTCGAGTGCTGGTTCCTGCAGCGGAGTTGGCTCGCCTTTGCCCTGATCTCCTTGCCTGCGGAGCTGCATGGAAGGAGCGTCTGCCTGAGACAGAACTCTGGCTTCTTTCTTGACTGCAAATTCCTGTGCCCGGTCCAGCCAGCTCGCTCCGTCACCGTCTTGAACTACAGCCCGCACAGACTTACGCGGAGGCACTGGTGGCAGATCTCCACATTGGACAGAAAATGATGAGCTCTTCTCAGGCGTAGGTGACGAATACCCTTTTAGAGATGAGTGGAACGTTGATTCTTTTGGCAATGTTGGCAAGCTCATATCTTTTTGCCCAGATCTCAGTCTGCTGGCAGCAAAAATGTCAAATGACTCATCCCATTCCCCTGTACTCTCGGACATGGAGCGGGGAGGAAACAGCTTGGTTCTCCTAGTATCCCCTGACATACCCGACCCTGAAAGAGATGCAGGTACCGAGCTTTGCCTGGAAATCAAACCACTGGTTTGCTTCTCGTTGTTGGCAGACGCACTCTTCCAAGCACCATCTTGGGCAGAACCAGGATCAGCGGGCCAGGAGGAGGGAGCTGAAGAGGCCCAGAGGGGAGAACTGGAGAAATAGGGAGCAGGTGTGGCAGATTTTAGTGCCTGGTCAGCTAAGAGCTCTTCAAAGAAGGGGTTACACTGGAGACTAATGAAAAAGGGGTTGGATGGAGACATGGGCGTGGTGGCCAGTGAGGGAGTGAATGGGTTAACATGGGGTGTGCTGCCCAGCAAGGAGGGATCAACAGCGGAAGCAGGAGAAGGAGCAAAGAGGTGATCAGGGGACCAAGATGAAAGGTGAAAGGGTGCGTCTGAGCTGGTTTCTACCTTAGGAGACACTTCCAGGCTGTGGAGGGAAGGCACAAACAGTCCTCTTGGTTAGTGCTGTGCCTAGGTGAGCCCACCAGCTTAGTTAAAGAGAAGGCATTGTCCAGCAGAGAAGAATGTACCACAAGTATGAGGTATCCATGTTACACCAGTATAAAGGGGAGAGGCCAGACCTGTTTTCCCATCTGTCTGGCAGATTACTGTACATATGCACGTGGTTTAACAGGACTTCATCAGTGAGCAAGCCAAGTAAATAAGATGAATTGCCAAGATTTGGACCACTTCTGTGTATTTTAGGGGGAAGAAAACTCTAAAAATATAGGGATGTTCTCTGCTGAGCAAGGTGCCCCTCCAACAGAAGAAAAGATACCAGTTTGTTTCCGGGCAACAGGCACTGTTGTGCCAGCCTCTGTTCTCCATTTTCAGACTTGCCAGGTGAGGTCTACAATTATACTGACTGAAATATGAGGCACTGTTCTCAAGGGTCTGCCTTACAGATCGCGACAACAGCAGACACTGATGTTTTTACTGAATCTCATCTAATCTTCCTAAACAAAAAAGCATATGGATGTGTTATACCTGAAGAACGTGGAACACACTTGTGAAGACTGCAGTCACTCATCGGTCTAATTCCAACTTATTTGACACACTGAACAAAATCCCAGAATTACGCTAAGGACTGAAAACCCCGGAAACAAACTTTACCATTCTCACTTTCATTGTCATTAAGGTGCCTGGAGCTCCTTGACTGGTCTTCTGAACGAAATGGAGAAGAACAGTTCATGTCACTTATTTTACATGTTGTTGCTGTTGTAAGTAGTTCACGCAATGAGGGACTCTCTCAACACTTCACCTTGAAGTGCTACTTAAATATCCAAAAAGAGAGAGACTGATCAGGCACCTCAAACATGATTAATAGGAAGTGTCAAGGGGAAGAATATCAGTGTGACTCAGTGGCTTCTTCAGTGGACCGCACACTATAGTACAGCACTTGTGCTCCTCCTTGAACTTCCTGGGGAATACCTAGATGTAGCTAATTAGTGGAGCAAATAGAAATGTAAGTGCAGAATGCAGAAAGCAGGAATCTGGATAATAAGTAATTGTAATAACTAGCAAACAAGGGAGCAGAATGGCCTCTTCTCATGTGCAACCCTTCTTGTGTTCAATGGCACAGAGCCCCACTGTATTCAAATGAAACCCATACCCCTCCAAAATAATAAACAGGGAATTTATTAAGTGGAAAAATTCAGTCTCCTCCAAGCCCTTCCTCACCTATAGCTGAAACATCAGTCTTTAGAATGTCTGTGCTTGTGTCTGCTCCTCACTGTGCTTGGTATTATGCTGTATGCACATCAGCAGATCAAGCCTGCCCTTTTTAATGTGGCAAGATCCTGCAGGAACCAGCCCATTCCACAAACAGCAGATTTCCTGATGCCTATAGGAGAGTAGCAGTGATATTAATCACAGCAGTGTGAGAGCTTTCAAACACTGCTGCACAGAGCATCTTAGGAACTACTGCTGAACTGGAGGAGACGTTGCATTAGGAAAAGACCGAGCCTGCAAACTGAATGACGCCAACACCACAAGCCAAGGATCCACAGCAAGACACACCCTGATTTCTTCTGTACACTTTCTCAGGCAGGATGTAGCAAAGCTCTATTATTAAATATTTGTGTCAAATTTATTAATGCACAATTAAAATGATACAAAGGAGTATCAGTATTAAACTAAATTAAATTGTACAGTATTTTCTAATTTTCCCATCAAATAAAGGTATTGTAAATAGTTACGCAGAAAATTTGAGAACAGTGAGGCATTTTTTAATACGTTCAAAGAACTTTTTTTACCTGCTAGAAGTCTAGATTTGTTTTTTTCTGACAGAGAAACCATGTGAGTGCTTTCATACTGCTTCATCCCACACTGGCTCCCAGCTTCTGGGTGTCCTGGCTGCAGGAGCTACCCCCACTTTCATGTGCAAGCTAACAGAGAGAAACCTTCCTTATTTCTGAAGAGGATTAATCGTTCATTTGATTTAAAATCATTTTCACCAACATCGTTCTTAAACACCAGATCCTTTGTATGTATAATATAAAAAGCTCTTAATCTTGCGGAAGGTGCCATAAAATGTCTTAACTATTCAATCGGAATTTCAAATAAAGATGCTTCATAAACTATAATTATCAGATTTCTGCAGATTAAGTCTGTTTCCATACTTGTTTCTGCTTAATAAGCTTTTTACATTTGAGGCAAATCGTCAGTTTAGGTATTAATCAAGAAAGTGTCACAATAAAAAAAACAATAAAAGCTATTTCAGGTTTATTATTGAAATGTCTTCACTGTGCCGCTGTCAGGCCATATAAGGATTTCTACAATTGCCATCTTGCAAACACCTGCTCTGTCCAGTAGGAGCCGAAGTGGGAGTCTGTGGTCTGCTGAGATCCCCTCAGGACAATCGGCCCTGCACTGGAGATCAGTCTGCCGTGTGTTTTCACTTGGGCAGGTTTAACAGAGAATTTACATGCGCAGCAAGCTGATGTTCAGGTCACAGTGGAAGAATTTATCAATGCTTATAGGCCCTTTGTGCTTAGTAACCCTGCTTATATTACACAGGCACTGCAGGGTCTTCAGCGTTTATGATGTAAGAGTCTGCTGGCAGGTGGTCTTACAGAACCTATCCGAACTATTTCACTTGGCTCCTTAATACCACAATGGAAGGCTGTGCCTGCAGAGCCGAGTTAACCTGGCCAGTACCACACCAGATGGAACTTATGACTAGATAAACAATGCCAAGATGCAATATGACAAATGGGACTGAGGACAGGGCACTCCTTTCCTCCCGTGTTCTGCTACCTGCCTGAGAAAGCTGAGCTGTGAATCCTAGGACACCCATTTCAGACTAGAAACCATCCATCTGCTCCACCTGACTGTGTGAGTGTGTGTTATAAAGAGACTGCATCACACACTTTGGCTGAGATCTTCAATTGGTCTCATTTACTTTTTCAGACTCAACACCCCTGAAAAAAGAGCCCAGTGCATGCAAACTGAAAACAAAGAACGGTATACCACTCGTTCAGCAGGGGACTCTACATACCTGGAACAGGAAGAATACAAAGACATCTTTAGTCACACAGTAAATCAGTTTCACACTCACATGAAATCCCTTCAACCCTATAGTTCACCTCTTCCATCATTACTGTATGCTTAGATAAGGAAGGTATTACCTTTAAGTGTTTTAAAACCAATTAACATCTGATTCCATTGAGATCAATGCGAGATTTCTGTACTATATTAAGCATACCAGCTGGTCACCAGGAATCCTCATAACCTGTTGCCGTTTCCGATGCTGTTAAAGTTGTTCTCTTGTGGACGACTGTTTGTACACTGACACTACTGATCAGTCCTGCAGTTTATTTTGCACTTAGGAGATTTAATCAGAGATATACTGTAGTCTCGACATTCACAAATGGTCAGTGCAGAGAACGGTCATTAACAGCCAAATTCACATATGATGTAAGTCCACCCCTTTACCGTCTCCTAATGTACTACAGTATATAGTACCTATGGTTCAAAGACATAAGTAACCCTCCCTTATATGATCATTAAAGTACTAATGCACGGGCTTTATGTTAATTAAAATTAAATTATTAAATAACAAATTAAAATAATATTTTAATTAAGTCAAATAACAGTAATCACATACTGTATATATAGCAATCAGCTAACCAGGAGCACCAGACGGAACTGGGAATGTCAAGACCAGACAGATGGTGAAATAGAGTGTTTCTCATCATAAACTCCAGGAAATGTTTACCATGGCCTTCATAATAGTGCATACTATTAGACCAGAGCTGTTGCATCGCCTACAAGGTTTAAAAACATTAGGTCTTTGTGCAGGAGAGTATGTACTGTCTCATACTGTCAGGTTGTAGCCCAGTCACAAGCAACACACAGCTGACAACGACATCAGGAAAGGTCCACATACAGATGCACTGAAGGAGCTGGGTTTTTAAATACAGTTTGGATATGTAAACCTCCTGTGTAACACCAAGATCACTCTGAATGAGCACCTGTACCAGTTCAGTCAGCCAGGAGCTAGACAAGTCATTCTGATTTATGAGGCCTGTTGTCCAAATTAATTAAGCGATGAGAATGACGAGCACCAATATTCCAAAAACATTCAAAGTTATGCAAGCACAGGCTGCTTTCAAGAAAAAGAAAAAAGAAGAATGCAGTGCAGATCTAAGCAATCTTATTTACATGTTGACAACATCCCCTCCACCTTGCTGAGGTGAAATGTTACTGGTGGAAACAGGGAGACACGTCCAGGTTTTCACCAAGATAAAATATGATGAAGTTTCATGTTCTGCATGTAGATTTTTTTTTTCATTTAGGGGGAAAATCAGAAGTTAAATTAAGGTTGCTGTGATCAGTACTTAAAGAGACTTTAAGTGTACTTAAAGATGCAAATTCTACATTAGATATTCCTTTATAATTCATGTCACTGGCTGCATTGTTACATCACCACGTAATCAATACCCATAATGTGTGATATTGTACAGGACGACTCTACGAAGAGACTAAACACAATCTCTGCCTCTTCTTACGTTGTGTGGCCAATAATCCCATTTTGTCATTTATTTAGTCTTTGTTAAAAGTCTAAATTATATTATTTGCAATCTTTTATCAGCAGAATCTCCACACAGAAGAATTTGAAGTGGTAAAATATCTTCCCCTCCCACAGTTGCCAACCAGGGCCAGACAGTCAAACACTTCTCAAGAGAACGATACCATAATGCCAGCAGTGCTCCCTAGTGCAGATTCAGATTTTATGAGTGGACCACACTTGTCCAAGCACCAGGCATGGGCATACAGAACAAAACTAGACAAATTCGTCCAGCTCCACAAGAGGAAAGGGACAAGATCGGACAACATGGCATCTGCCACGTGGAGGATCTCATAGATGTACAGCTGAGACTATGACAATAGAGACCTCCGAATTTTGACCTCCGAATGAAATTTTAAGCAGCATGATGAATTTACCTGTCATGCCAGTATGCCTGCTATTAAAGTTTTCTTCTGACACTCAGTATAAAAATACAACACTGGCTGTTGCCTAACTGAAGTAGGCTGCCCACAGGATGAAGTGTGATCTTTTGTCCTGCATTAATTTGTCATTAAACATTGATTTCTAAACACCTTCCAGCATGAAGTATGTTTCCAAGTGTCAGCGACATCACTCTTCAGCTTTCAGACTTTCAGCTACCATAACTGCACATCTGAAAAGGACAGGTCCTTTGCTTTCTTAAATGCCCATCCATTTTAATAACAGTGTGACACCGCTACAGATGACATTTTATTAAGTGTGCTTTGGGCCCTGGTTCATTTTTTAATTGCTGGGTTACTGTTACTGGACGATCCTCATGTTGCCTGCCAGCAGCCTGCCCTATCCCTTTACACCTACATGTTCTTTCCACCCATATGAGCCAGAAGGGTCTGAAAGGCCTCCTCTCATTTGTAGACTCTCTGTTTCTACTTCTCCTGCTACTCTCACTGACACAACAACCTCTTTCCAACCTCACTGCACACGGGTACTCGGCTCCTTATTGAATAACCTGCGGAGACACACCTGACAAAGTCATATTATTAAAAGTGTGTTTACAATGCATTTGATTTCTCTCCCTGTGACCTGCGTTAAGTCACCCTGTGCAAAGCTGTCAGCCAAAAGCCAAGATGAATAATCTAACCTGCATTATACCTCCCAGCCCTGGTACTGTATGTAGCTACACCAAGAAAGACAGGTTAGGGAAAGTTTCTCGAAGAGCTATGGAAGAAAACAACACCATACAGTATTTCCTTACCTTATTTATTGCCTGGATGCAGGAATGGGGTTTATTGAACTTTAAGAGTGTGGTGGAGCAGACTGCTGGGTGGCACTATCTGAGATGCCACATCTGGGCATCCTAGCCTGCTGAGCAGGTCCAGCTCATCAGGGCTACAGCCTCAAGGTTTACATACGGAGCACTAACTGCACTATAAGCCTCCTGTGGCATACAGAATTCCCCCTGCCAGGAGCCGGAGCCCTGAAGCCAGCACTCACCTCGGTTTGTTCTGTCCATCCTTGGAGCCGAACCAGCCCTTGTGTTTTTCCTCTGCAGGCGGCTGGACAGGGCCGCTGCTCTGCTCCGCGGTCCTTGGGCCCTCGCCGCCCTTTCCTGCGGAGTCGCTCCTACCGTGAGAGAACAGGTTCAGCTTGTGCTTCTTCCCCTCGCCGGCGGGATCCGCCGCCGCTGCCACGGAGACCATCGGCGTGGCAACCTGGACCGGCCTGCCTTCCGGCCGGGCAGAGGCTGCCCCACCCCTCTCGGCGTGCTCAGGTGCAGACGGCACTCCCAACTTCTCCTCAGCCTCCTTCCCGGGCTTGTCCAGAGACCACCTGCGGGTGTCAGGGGGTGCCTTCTCTTCGCTCTTCCTGGCCAGGTTCTGCAGCGAGCGGGAGAGGGGCGCCGACTTTGGCATCAGCCCCAGTGAGGCCGGCAGGGCTGACGAGGGGGCCACGCCGGCTGTCGGCTCGTTGTACACGTGGCTGCCATTGATGCACAGCGAGGACTTGGACAGCGCCCCACTCTGGGCTTTCAGGGTCTCCACAGAGCGCGGCTGGGGCAGCGTGGCCACAATCTGGCTGGCCTCGTCGCTGAACGCCCGCTTGTGGGTCTGCAGTCTGGGCGAGGGCTGGACCGTGTGGACTGGGGAAACAAGAGGAGGAGGCGACATTAAGAGAACTGAAGAAGTCAAGCGTCCAGACACCTTAATGAATACAAAAATCAACTCGTTTGTTGTAGCTGCATTTCTTGACGGTATATAAAATCGTACACATGGGACTTCTTTCTTCAACCGCTGAAATCAAATAATACCACTGTTTTTAAGTTCCCCTAGTGTTTATTTATAGCCTTTGAACCCAGTCTTGACGTTTTTCACTCCTCTGGGCCCTGACATCCTCATTCCTCCAAACCAAAGGTGCACAAGTCCCTCCTGGGTGTCCACCTCTGCTCTTCACAAATTAACTGAGCCAGTTTAACACTTCTAAGAGGGCTTCTCCTGCTGAACAATTGGAAAACCTGCTGGATTCTGTCCCTCAAGAACTTCCTTGAGATTCTGCACAGGAGCTCCAGGTTGCACAACACAGGAATTCTTAAAATCCCATGGCTGGAATGTTGAAAGCATTCTGGATCCCAATGCAGTGAATTGCCCTTCTCTAAGTCCAGCCATGAGAACCCTGACAAAAGCCACGTACTTGTTCACCAAAACACAAAGCAGAAACATTCAGCAGCATACTGAAAGCACCATATTGGTGCCTTTAAAGAACTTTTTTCACTGATATTTAGTGGACTGATGATGTTCTCCATGATGTTCTCCTGCACACAATTTGTTGATTTTGAACGTTTCGTCAAATGTTTCTGGGTAGATTCTAATTTGTGTGTGTAGACAAAGTTTTTGTATTTGTAGTTTAAACTTTATACCGTCATGCCACTGTTATTTTGTTTAAAGCAAGGGCTATCATATTTTAACATTTTGTTACTATAATGAACCTTCTT
This sequence comes from Atractosteus spatula, assembly GCF_055471065.1. Classification (NCBI taxonomy): domain Eukaryota; kingdom Metazoa; phylum Chordata; class Actinopteri; order Semionotiformes; family Lepisosteidae; genus Atractosteus; species Atractosteus spatula. The sequence goes on from NC_142706.1 coordinate 50,613,952, forward strand.
AACTCACGCCTGCCCAGATAAGGAAGCTAAACATCCTAAGATCTGCTTAAATCTTTCACCTCTCTACCTCTTATTCTCAAATGAGGTGCCTGGAAACTCCACACGAACATAAACCCTGACCTCCTTCACAGCGTGGCTTAAGTGCCACTCAATGTTGCGGCATATCGCCGGTCTATACAAAGTTGTACTCAATCAGGTTCTTCTTTAAATCAAATTGTTTGTTACCACTAAAAAACGGTGTCAAAGTAACGCCTCTGTATCTTGATGGCTGGGGACGCTCACCTTAGGCCTCTCCTAGCTCTGCCCTCAGGAGAGAAGAAAAGCCCTTTACAGCCCCACCAGCAGTGCAGAGTGCAGCACCCTCCCTCCCCCAGAACCACAGCCGGCCCAATCGAAACCACTATCAACTAGAAGCAGAGCCCCGCACTCACCCGGGCTGTCCACCGTCAGGCTGCTGCTGTTGCTGGGCGAGTTGGACAGGTCGGACACGACCACGCTGATGCCCGCCGTGGGGCTCAGGCTGCCCCCCGGAGAAGACGACACGCTGCTCTCCGAGCCCAGGGAGGTGTTGGAGCGCGTGTCCGACGACTTGCGCAGCTTGTTCTTCTGGAAGAAGTTCTTCATGCGGTTCTTCTTCCCCTCCTTTGGTCCTCCTTCCTCGTCATCCTCTTCCTCTGCGCCCCCCTCGCTGGCCGTCCGGCTGCCCCCCCGCCCAGAGAGGGCCCCGAAGCCGCTGGGCACGATGGCGGAGGCCGACTCCACCTCCCCGCGCTTTTTCCCCTTCATCTTGTCCTTGAGTTTCCCAAAAGTGGAGCGAGACTTGTCCTTCATGGACAGGTCGTACATGCTGGCCGTCAGGTTGTTGCGAGTGAACTGCACGGTGATCTGGACCTCACCACGCTCCTTCTCCTTCTTCCCTGACTTGGAGTGCAGCTTGTACCACCTGGAGAGACGGGGAGGGGAACAGAGGCGAAGTCAGCACCTCAGCAGGAAGGACATACATCCCAGGTGCAGCCTGCAGATCCTGGGCAAGCCCGTGAACTACCAAGACTATGCAAGTTTGCAGATGTGCTGTGAAGCAGAAAAATGACAGAGAGGAGACCGACAAACATGACACAAACCCAGACCAATTGGGAAATGCTAGAAATCAAAAGTTGCCGAACCAAGCAACCTGAGTTTTGGTTCAAGAACTCTTTTCCACATCTTACTCAATGGAAAAGGGATGCTTAGGTGACAAAATGTGTATACCCAATTCTTTTAACACAAATAACGCTAACAGAAAATCTTTGGAATGCTCTTTATTAATAGACCCCACTGATAGCTGATATTACCCCTACTCTTGCAAACAGTGCCACACTAATTTACCAAGCAGTCAGGAACTTAGATCAACGTCTCATCCAAAGAACGGCACCCCCCATATTGCAGCACTGGTAAGGAAATTCTGGGTCACAGGGTAAAGAGCCACTACTCGTCAACCAACACCCTTTGCGGCAGCAGTTCGGTTTTCCTTGGAGGCCTTCAATTCCAGGACTGACCAGGTCTGGCTTTTGAGGTGCATCCAGATCAGGCTAACGGGAATGGGACAGCTGCAAAGTGGCAAATCTGCTCCTGATCCTTGATCGGCAATGATGGGATCAGAGCTCAAGCTCCTTACTAATTGGACCATTCGGCCCTTATTTATCAAAGTGGAACAGTAAACAATGCTCTTAAGGCTCCACCCTACAGAGAAAGAAGTCCCCCCTCCTAATGCTTCAGAGCAGATGGAAAACTCCCTCTAGTCAGAATAAAGTTTTCACCTGCACAGTAACAGAATCCTTTAAAAGCATAATTGATCTTACATTACGATGGTGCAAGATTAACTGAATGAGTAAAGTGCTTAGCACCATCTGCTAAGCCTTCCCACCCAGCCCACAAGAAAGTCAAAGTGATGAAGACAAGCACCCACATCAATGACATTTATTCCATGTCATCTGGGCAGGAGGCTGACAGACAGGTATGACCACATTTTTATTTCTAATTTTACCTTCAAATAGATGCTAAATACAGTTAACAAGAACCACAAAACCACAAATCAGCACCAGTTATGTGTAATGAAAAAGCTCTGCAGGCCTCATCTTACTGAACAAGAGGCTGCAGCTCAACCAAGCTAACCATACGTGTAGCACAAGAAACACTAACCCTAATTCACACAAGCAAGACCCTTGGATACTTTCCTCACAAGGATGACGTCCTTTCTAGGAGCTGAAACAATGGTGTTTCAGTCTGACCAGAGAGACAAAACGCCTGCTCACCATCCCAGTCCACATTAAAACATACCTACCTAGATATACAATTACACTCCATTACAAATTATACACTTGTAAAGCTTTTCTCAAATTCACAGCCAGGGTTGTAATCCAATACAGCAAGGCAAATACCACCTTTGTTCCACAGGAAAGTGGAAAGATACCAGATTTACAGTAATCCGTGTCACTAATTAAACCACATCCTTTTACACTTTTGACTCAGAAACAGCACATAATTTAACTAATTTAAAATATTCACATATCATCTATGCAGGCAGAGTGAAGTTCAACACCATGACCTGAATGGAGGACAGAGAAAAAAGGGGAACAAGCTCACCTGTGAATGTCGAGGTGTGAAAGTGTACTGAGAAACTGTTTTTTGGCAAACCCAGGCTCAAACACACACATTCAGCGTGCTACAGCACGCTGGAGAGTACAGCTCCAGGCACGAAAAGCTACAAAGTGATTTAATTAAAACTTCGCACCTTAAAGTCTGTCTACTTTCCAAGCATTTGTGATACATCCAGTCTTACTGCGAGGGCATGCAATGATTTATTGACCCTTCTGCAGTACAACACCTCCCATAATGCCAACCCTACTTTTGAATTTTGCTCCAGCTCATGTTTCTTTTAAAAACAACTCTCGTTTTATCTTTTTACTTACTCCCATGCCACAGTCTTACTGGTTCACATCATGGCCACTTTAAACCACATTTGAACCCGGGACTCTTCCTGGAACTCTTCTCCTCCCTGGTTACTGTGAGCAGAGAGGCCGAACCGGGTCAGGCTCAAGGCTGAGGAACCATTCAGGCTTTGAGGCCACGAGATCTCTTCACACCCATCCCGAAGTACCAATTTTCCGTTTTGTTGCCCAAGACGTGGTAGGTCTCCATGGGAAGCACCTCCTGTTTTTACAGCACCAGCTGACCTTTACTGCCAGCATGTCAGGTGTGATTCAAGGAATAAGCTACCCCATCATATGGCCAGTGCCAAAGCCATCTTCTCTCAAGAAGTTCAAGTTCACGTTTATGTGTCATTCCAGCCATATACAAGTATACAACGGAAAGAAATATCATTCCTCCTCGTCCACGGTGTAAAAACAGACAGGACACTGACATGGACATTGTAGACAGGATACACATAGTGCAAAGTGCAGATAGTGCAAATTACAAGGTAAATACATAATACAATATACTGTACACAACACACTGGGGGGATTTAAACCCTGTTTCTGGAATTGGGGCTGGTGCAAGTAGATTCCGGGGTGTTGAGGCAAATAGGGCAAATAGGTTATGGAAGGGGTGGGAGGGGTCATCTACTATAGTGGAGTCCCAGCATTTGAAAGAAAGGGCTTGTTGAGATTTTTGATCCATTAGCTACTAGCAACCAGATGGTCGTGACCTGGGGTGTGAAATGCCCTGTCTAGGGGTGCTAGAGGCAAACACGATCAAAAACACACTTGTGGGGATGAAGCACAACCTCATGAGGTCCAGCTCTTGTTCTTATAAAAGCTTCTCTCTCCTTGGAAACAAAAGAAGGAAGGGGGCAGTGGGAGTAACTGTTCCCAAAAAGGCTTGTGCTTGTACCCTATGGCCACTCTCAGGTGGAGATGCTGATGGGCACCTCTGGTCTTGTCAGAAGGATGTCCCTGCCACACCACGCTGTACACAGGGATGCGGGTTTCCTGTTACCTTCAGCAGAAATTGCAGCACTCTTATCTGTGGATGTGTGATCTTTTTTATTGTGAAGTGACTTGAGATGTTGTGAAAGATGCCAAAAGGTCATGGTTATTTTTCAAAGTGAAGAGGAATGTTGCTTTACTGCAACTTAGAGGAAGCTAGCATAAAGTCTGTTCTTGACAGTGCAGCAAGTAAACCTGTCGAACTGTTCCACATACTGGTGTTTCTAAATGAGGAAACCCAAGAGCACAGAGGTTTGGAAATTAAATAATTTAAATAATTACCTTAAATAATTAAGATTTCTACTTTATAACACAAAGAAAATGCACATACAAGTAAAGAACACCTGTTCCTTAATATATTTTAATGAAAAGCAAATGTTTCAGTTAAAAAACTATGACAGTTTGATTTAACAGTCTGGAATTAAGTCATCAAATGTAATTCCAGCACAGCCTGATAAAGTTGATGCCCACTGACTGGACAAGTAGCCGGACACGACCAGAGATTTACCAGTCTCACACTTACACATGAGCGCATGGCACTGTTAACTCAGTTGAAGTACAAATGAAAAGTTTTCATGATCAGGGGATGTGACATTGACTAAAAAATGTGATAATTAGAAACTTTAAAACAATGTATTTTCTTAAAAAAGGAGATGAGAAGCTGAGAGAAAGGGAGGATCAGTCCTGTCCTACTTTCACTTCCTGTAAACATGCCCCCCCAGAGCCCATAGCCAACCACACCCCCCCAGAGCCCATAGCCAATCACTCCCCCCAGAGCCCATAGCGAACCACGGCCCCCCAGAGCCCACAGCCAACCACTCCCCCCAGAGCCCATGGCGAACCACGCCCCCCCCAGAGCCCACAGCGAACCACGCCCCCCCAGAGCCCATAGCCAAACAAACCTCTGCACCTCCACACAGAGTGAGGCGCCACTCCACAGGCACACCACATCTTGCAGCAGGGCTGGCCTTTTTCTCCACTTTCTCTCCTTTCGTCTTTTGCTCTGCTTCCTTCAGTCATTTCCCTTGTTTCCTTTCCCCTATTTCTGTCCTCATGCGATGTGTTCCGTGTATTTTCTCCTTTGTATTTAGATTGCTGTGGCTGGCTGAGGGATTCCTACAGAACTGATGTGAGCCATCATCTGCTCCGCCATTTAATGCAGTGGAAGGCAGTGCAGTGTTGTGGAAGAGGCCCAGATCAGATACACAGGATGCCCCGAGCACAGGCAGAGTAGTAGACTTCAGATAGGCTCCAGGGTACCCTCACAGTAAGAACAGATTAAAAGCCTCAATCAATGTGTCCCAATCCCATCTCTCTGCTGCGTGTACTGCCCACAATGCACCGACACAGCCGACCTTTGGACCTTTCAGCATCAAAACCACAGCTTCGCTCACAAAGTGCACTAACAGGAAGGACCAACATCAGGCACGTGAAGTCCACATGTTCCATTCTGTTAACAAACACCATGATGTAGCTCACAAGGGAAACAGGACCAAGATCAAGCTAATGAAACTCTGGAGGATGTTTGCTACATCGCAGACTATAAGGAGAACCTTCACACATTCGCTCCAGAGTCCGTGGGTAATTAAAATGATCTCTGGACAGAAAGCACTATGTGGGCTAACGCACGATTGCTCTCAGATCAATCAGCTTCCCAATAACATGTCATACTGCAGCAATGATAGAGCACCTATAAAAGGCAGATACAGTGAGCTATAAGCCAGCAAGCATTTATACTGCACTATATACTACAGATCAGAAATTTTATTATCACAGACCTCTCAATTTCCTTCATTACTGTAAAGCTTTTTAAATGGTTATGTCATACTCCGATTCAGAGCACAGCTAAGCCAGCTAATTAGTAAATGCTAAGTTCACATGGAAATACAGCATATTGTAAGTCAATCTTGTTTTTTTATATCATGCCTGCAACTTTCTTTAAAAGCCTCACAATACAGGTTTCTTAATACAGCACGGTGTGCATTTAATTACACCATGAATGCCCTCTGAAGACCGAGAACAGAAAAGCCTTCACACAGATGCAGGGCAGAACCGGACCCCTCAGGAGGTAGGCTGGAAACAGAGGCTTCTCAGCACTCGCCCAACATCCTTCTGATATATATGTCTAGGATGAAAAGGCACCAGATTAAGCAGAGGTTTTCACTAAGGATGTCCTACTTGTGAGTCTCCTGTGCAGCTGAGAGTCTGATCAGTAAGGGCCAGGCTGTGCTGCTGGAGGCCCAGTCTGGTTCAGGCCATCCTGCTGTGACACGAGATGGTGGAGGTCTGGCCCGAACACCCCCTGCCAGCTTCTTTCCACTCACGCCAGCCTCACCGGGCACTTTAAAGAGATGTGAAAAGATGGCATTATGAACAGAGCCTTGAGTCGTGCAGGGCTGTGGCAGGGGGCCTGAGTGGGAGAGTGTCCGTGTGTTGGCAGGATGCACAGCCCTTTCACTTCCTCCTGCTGAGCTCGCCGATACAGAGAGCACCGGCACGCGGGCAGTGGCCACCAGCCTGCAGCACGCATCTGCAGGAAACAGAAAGACAAGCGCAACCTTTCAAAGGCAGCGCTGAAGCGAGCACATGGGAGCTCAGATTAGCCAGTTGAGGCTCATCAATCAAGCACAGCTGCAGTGTAACACACAGCAGCGCGCTGTACTCTTCACATCCGCCTGAGACCGACGTGAAGAGTTAATTATAGTACGTCGCAGCAGATCATGAAGACAGAATGCCGGTCCCCGCCAGCTCGTTTTCATCTCTGAACCACATGTTCACCTGTTTTCCAGGCTGCCTGTTCGTGGCTCTATTAACCTAAAGGACTGAGGCTCTCCGGACAGCTGCAGAGCCCTCCAGCACATGCATGGCTTTGGAAATTTACTGGAAACCAAGATCATTACAATTCCTGCTGCAGTAAAAGGACTCGGATCAGACCGAAGGTGGCGAGAGAAAGCAGACAGGCCAGCATTTGCCATTTTCTCCACCATTAGATACTGAACACCAGTCAGTGAAGCTGAATCATCTCCAGTGCTCGCATATTAGATGAGCACTGTAAAAAATGTTAAAGCCATCTGAGGACGCTGGGAGAATAAAGGTGCTGAGCTGTTAACTGAGCCCAAGTTTCATTTGTAGATAAAGAATTTTCAATACAACGGTCAGAAGTCACATCCTTGGGACTCAAGCACTAAAGCTCACATCCTCTCCTAGATTCAACGTTTTTATAAAGCTCAGTACTTGGGAAAACTCAGCCTGAAGTCCAAAACCTCTTCTAAAACTTTAAAAAGGAGCTCTGGGAAACAGAAATTTCGGCCACCAGCACCACATCCTTTTTTGAAGTAAAAGGACATGTCTCTGAGGTAAACAGGCCCAGCTTTTCTGGGCACATCCCTGATCAGTGAGAAATGGTTACTCAATCATTTAGCATAACCGTTTTTTAGAGGAGTTAAAATGGTGCCGAGTCAGGTGATCTAGAGCTTCAAAATGGAGAGCACCGGCAGAAATCTGTCTACTAGCACACGCAGGAAAGAATGCAAGCAGCTCATCTGGCTGTAAAAAAATGGAAAGAGATTTCACATTAGGATCCGTTCTTCCTTCATTCTTAATTCAATTTAAAAAAAATTGCTTTGTGCAGCTTTCATAAATTGTCAAATGATCATACAGTTGGACCACCCAGAAGACATAGGGAAACAATAAGAGCTCTTTCACTAAAGTGATAAGTTTCACCAATTAAATTGTGCTGGGTTATAGAAATGTCAGCCAACTCAAATGAACTCTCAGACCATATCGTACAGTGGCAAAGCCACCTTGCAGACTGCACTTGACTTCCATAGTCCCCCAACACAAACAGGTCAGTTGAAGGGGGTGGGTGGTACAGTATACACACTATTGTGCTCCGTTTAGAGTTCAATTTCCCTGCTTCTCGCAACGGCCTTCTCAAGCATTAACAAGCAAGGTCTCCCAAAAGTGCACATGCCGACTCAGATACAAGAATGTAATGGCTAAATATGAGGCTGCTGGGAAACAGATTCATGATGCATGATGGGATTTAGTCAGAGTTTGGAGATGAGTGTACAGGACAGTAGAGAACCGCACTCAAAGTCAGGGAAAGTGCACAGAGCAGGTGACCCCAGACAGGACACATGCTACTTCACGGTCACGTTTAACATTAAATAAATGTCTTTTTTTACCACACCTCTAGATTTTTCACGGCTATTGTCACTCACAGTACTGTAGAGAGCAGAGCGCAGATCAGAGGTGCTGCTGGAAGGCCGCAGTTTGTGGCTGCCCTGACGTGGGGGAGAAGAAGAACTCCTCTCTGCCGATGAGGTAATGCAGTCAGCTCCTGATACGGAAGACAGCTATGTAATACTACACGAACAACTGCCACTGATGCAACACTGGGTACAGAACTCTGCTGTCGATCTTACTTTGTCACCATTGCCCTCTCAGGCCCGCCTGTACTGCCGGCCGCCTACGTCCTGCTAATCGAGGTCACAGAAGCACTGTGAAGATTTCCCCCTTACTGTAGGTGATGAGATGTGGGCACATTTTCCACTAGTCACAATGCAGTACTTTGAAGGTTTTATTACAAAGGATTATATGACTGTCTTACAAATCCAAACAATAAAAAAAACACACTGAATGTGGAGTCCTAAGGCTGTTTAAAGAGATTGAAAACAACTGAAAATTGAAAACAACTGACTTCCATTCATCCCATAATTTGCTAATTTCAATCTAATGATAAAAAAATAAACAGTGTTATTGCAAGCACTCACTCATTCAGTCGACAAGAGGACAAGTGCAATTCTGAGTTTAATTGAGACAATGCTTTCTTATCATCCTGAACTGGTTACCTTTGCTATATGCAAAAATAACTATTTGCTGCACCTTTGGCCTATTTTTAACAGTGCAACAATTCTCAGCCCTTTTCATGAAGTGCTTGCAATTTCTCCTAAGTAAATCTAAGCACTTTTAATTAGTTGTGAGTAATTAGTTTTTGTCACTGAATGGGTCATATTACATGTAGGATAATAAGCAGCTTTACTGTGAATATACAGTAATTCAGATCCTTGTCTTTGATTTTAAGTTGTAATTAACCACAGCAGTGTTACCTCCTGATCTTGTCAGGTCTCTAAAGCTCAGCAATGTTGCGTCTGATCAGTACTGCCATGGAAGAACTGAGGAAAATAAACTTACTGCTGGTAGTGGTGTTGGTGGACCAGTAGGAACCAGTGCTCCAGTACTGTGATCAGGGAAACAGCCATCTTTCAGGTGTGACATTACACTAAGGCCACACACTTGAGTCAATATTAATTTCATGCCACTGTCTGGAAGTGCAGGAATGTGATCCTGATGAAATTCCATTTTCGGATGGCCCAGTCTGGCTTGCCTCAAGTTCGCCCCTAATTCAATAGGTGAAGCAATATTCACTCCTACTGCTCTGAAATGCAGGGGAACCTCCTGTTGCAGAATAGCTGATGTGTGGTACCCTCAAGTGATCGCTTCTGTTACCGCTATGTACTGTAAATGCACGGAAATAAAGTGTGAGCTTGTACCAGGAAGTACTTAAATGTATTGATTTTGCATCTTCTGAGTCTACTATTTGCTCCTGTATGACTGTAGAACTTAAAATTATATATTTATTCATCCCACATTTGAGGGGAAATCCGAAATGATTGCTTACATTTCATGTAAAGATAGATACTTTGTTGATGGTCCCTTACCATGAGCTGTCATATCTGCAGTTTTACTGAGTCACTCTGTAGCTTGCTACACAATCCTGTGATAACTAATTTTTAAGTAAACATTAAAGCAGAAACATGAAGAAGTCATAATTATAGAAATGGTGTAATGAACGTAACTGCTAAAGCAAAAGAGATTTACTTCATTGGGTATTAAGTAAATGTCATCACAAATCACTTATGTATTCCCCAAAACATGAAAGCATTCACTTTTGTCTTTTAGTTAAACTAAAGACATAAAAAACTTTGGGAACTCAGCAATTAATCTTTATTGAAAAGATCAAACACCTAACGGTTGTTTTAAACACAAAAAGCTGAGCTGGCCATCAAAAACGGCTCGCAAGGATATACCCTGAGCTTCAGAAGAGGTTTTAACTAACAACTAAGATTAGCGCTATGTTGGTCCCACATTAATGAGACGGCAAGTTCAGGGTTTTACTGCTTCACCCTGGTTAAAAGACGAACTTGTGTCCTGGAGGCTCTGGAGATGGGTTTCTTGGAGTTGTGGTGCTGGATAAGTGTTAGAGACACAGCACTTAATGGACACTAAATGAAACATTATAACTTAACAAAAAAATGAATGGCAACTTTGTCAAACTTGATAACCTGAAAATAAATCTGCCAATATAATCAAGATGCATTTATCGTTATGTCGATACTCAAATACCAAGTAATCCGGTTATCATTGCACTGCTGCAAATTATATAAGCACAGCCAGCAATCTCACAACACCTTGCTGATACAAAGAAAATAATTGAATTCTAAGATTTGGAGAAGGAATTGAATAAAAGGAGCAACTCCTAGGCAGCTCAAACACTAAAGGCACTTATTCTGAAAGCAGACTGTGTCCTGTGGTCTGCGCCATGGTCACCTGCCATGTGTGCCCGGGACCGCCCAGTGGGCTGGGTGGGTCCGAGTGGGCCTCTCCTCACCCACTCAAGGAGGGTGAGACGCTGATCACTCCTCCCAGGCTGGTACGAGCTCTGTAGCAGCAGGCCAAGCTGGTTGACAAGGGCCGATTCCAAAATCTGGAGGAGGTGGCGTAGAAAGAAAATATTTGCTGGTGCTAAAAAATGTGTAGGAACGATGGAAATAAAACAAAAAATTCCTAAATTCCTAGGCTGTACTTGTTTTCCACAGCTTTCTGGAACGGCTCCAAACCCTGCAGCAGAGCCTGTGGCCAAACTGTAGGCGAGCCCCAGTACAGTATTCCACAGCTCTGCAGCGCAATCTCCTGAGGCCACCAGAGTGGGGCCGTGCCTTCCCATTGTCCGGCTGCACAAACCGGAAACATTCCCACAAACAACAGGGAACATCTGTTCAGATGCCAAGATAAACTCCTGGTGCTCAATCTGTTCCGAACTAGTTCCGAGGCGCAGGAGAGCTATTAAAGCCATATGTCTCCTGTTCTAATTCGATCACTCCTCCGGCTCATTCAGTGTTTCAGTGCTGCAAGCAGGACATGGTGTGCGACTCCCCTCGGCGCTGTGCCTCATCCCACACAGCTGCCCAGCACGGTTTCTGGAAAAGCGCAAACCTCGTGCTCTCTGTTTGCATTTTCATGAGAAAATACCTATGAGATTTCCAGGAAACCGAGCTCTACTGGTGCCTCACTGGGGTCAAAAGGTCAAAAGTGACATTACAGTGGATTTCCTGTATTCGGGTCTCAGCCTCCAACTGAAGCAGAGAGGCAATGTGGAGCAAGAACTGCTGGTGCTCCAGGCTGGCACTGAGGTAGTCCCCTCCCCTCTGGTGTCTCTGTCCACCTTCAGTGCCTAATTGAAGCCAATGGCTGTCATGGGACAAACGACTGTTTGAGCTTTTCATTTTTATGCAGGGTCTACAGGCCTCTTTTGTAAATATCTCAAGGAACCATTCTGCAGATTTTTAATTAAATTCCTTAAACCAGTGTCTCGTTCATAAAAATTGGCATTTTCAATCGCACACCTCATTTCTTCAAGGGTACTGCAGCTGCTCAAGGGAAAAACAGCTTCTACCCTGCACAGGCACGCTCTTCACAAGAAGTCCCCCTGACAACATGTACAGGCAAGCCAACAGGAATCTCAGCACACACTGCAGGAGCACGCAGCATTCCTCTGCTCTGTCGGAGCCCTCACCCCAACAGGAAACAGACGGGATTCCACCCAGACCTTGCACATGCACATTCGCAGGAGTCAGTTCGTCTCGAGGCTGAACATCTTGAAAACCTCGACCAAGGTCACACCAAATCACACGGCGAACTTCCCCCGCGCTGGCGTCCTGTGCCGGAACAGAGCGTGCGGGTCACCCTGGTGTCGCACCGCAGCCCTGGGGCCTGGAGCAAAGCCTGCATGTTGCTCTGTCACTGCCTCTTACTTTCACCAGGCAACAGGAGCAAAGCCTTTCATTCCTAGTGAATTTCATCCCAGTGGTGGGATGCTGCAAACCAATGTGTCAGCTGTGTTGATTCCACAGGAGAGCTTCTCTAGGCTGGCACACAGTCATGCCAGATACCTGGCACCCAGTAAGCACACATTTGGAAACTACAGGGAAGTGCGTTTAAAATTTTCATCAGGAAGCACTTCTTTATGCAAAGAGTTGTGGGAGTAGGCAACAAGCTACTCAGCCACGACAGGCCACGTCGGGGGCAGGAGCTGCCCGCTCTCTCTCCCTCCCCCACCTCTGTCAGATAGTACTGCGAAATGACAGAGCCAACCGAGCCAAAAAGTCCCAAATTCCACAACTGGATGCGACTATTTCTTGGGTGCAAGAGGCTGCCATGTCTGGTCACGGCTCCGCCCTCAGATATGGTCAGAAACGCTCAGCAGCCAGTCAGGCAGAACATCAAAGGCACTAACATGGCCCCATCCTGATAAAGAACTTTTTATCGCTCCCAGTGTGGGACAGTGTTTGAGGAGGCATGTCGAGGGTGCACGCTGTGCAGATCCATCTCCTAAACAAACAGAGACAGTGTCTGAACGGGAAGTGCGCAGAGACTTCAACGCTGACACAAGAGAGTAACGTGGGCTTTTCAACAACAGCATGTGTGTGGGACGGGGGAGACCAACATCTAAGAAGCAGTCCAGTACCACAGATTGCAAAATATTACAGTAGACCAAGAATAATTACGTTCAGACTAAAAATGACTGCAGCAAGAGAATCAACTCTAAAATGAGCGAACTGAGAGAAAATCCCTATCAGCTAGCAATAGCAATGAGTCAACGGCCAAGATACAGGGATCATCTATATCAGGGACAGAGCCTGCTGGGTAATTCTGCCTCACTGTTGAACTACTAAAAGAGGTGCGAGTTCTACTGCAGAAATGATCATGATAGTACAGTCTTTTCAATTTCTGTTTTCACTTAGATTATTACCTACGCCAGTCAAGACACTTAATACAGAGCAGGTTGCACAGGGGCTGGGATAAAACTGAACACAATAAAAGAAACCGCTACATCTTAATCATATGCCTATCTACCTGGGGGAGGCTTCACACTAAACTCTGTCCAGACAGCACTGCACAGAGCCTACAGAAAAACATTACCCACCAAGTGTGCGTTTGTGGTTTTCTGCAATGCCAGAAAACAGATTTTGTCTGTGTCTGACGGAGGAAAACACAAGAGATCTTACAAGTTCATTGTTCTGGAGTTAGGACCATTTTACATCTTAAACTACGCTGCTGTCAAACCAGCATCTAAATTAAGGGATCGCTTTAACTCGGTCATGACCCCCAAACGCTGACAGTGAAACAATGCCCCAGACGATTCCGCATGATTAAAAATGACTCCACTGTAAAGTGGCAGGTTTGATTACGTAGTGGCAATAGGATTCCTGTATGCAGACAGAGAGAAAATGCCAAAGCAAATAAAAAGCCAGCCTACTAAAGAACAGAACAGCATACAATATTGGGAGAGGTTTGAGCACTGAGCTGCTTCAGTGTGAGCTACAAAGAAAGAAGAGCTTAATTCCATGCAGAAAATTAGAACATCTCAACCGTTGAGCCTTTTGATGAAGGCCCAACAGTCAAAACGTTGATTTTTTCCTTCTTTCTACTTTTGAAAGTGGAATTAACCTCTACCTGTTAACATTAACATTAATTGGGGAAAGCTGTCACATACTGTAGACTGTACCACTCAACTACTGTAAAGGCAGGAGATCCGCACTAACAGATGGAGTCTTGGCTGCCATACAGCCATTTCTACAGTCAAAACAAACGGCATTGGCAGAGAAGTGATCTGGCACAGCACCAGGCATAAAAGGGAGCAGCGTGTGGTGCACTGTCCTTGTGCAGGACACAAGGTCTGACATACACAGGAAAAAACATTAACACTAACTGTCCAGAAGCAAATCATTCAGTGCTTGTGCTTGCTATCTGAATATATCGGAGAACTGTGTGCAGGACGAAACTTGTCAGTGTTATCTTTTATAAACTGCTGCAGTTGTCCTTCAGAAGAAAGGAAAATATGTATCATGGAGTGGTGACTCTGTATTTGTTTTGAAATGACTTATCCCTGCAAGAAATCAGCGCAGAATTCAGACAGCTATTTTTTAAATGAGGTGTGAAATTGCTGCACTCAACAGTGTTATCCTTCTGAGAACATTCATTCTGAGCCTGTGTGCAGTCTGGGATGTGGAGGATGCCAAATCAGGATTCGGCCTTCTCTGGCACGATTTCCAACACGGTGCTGGAGGAGCAGGACGTTCATCTGTGCCCCAGTGCCCTCCTGTCTTCTCTCCTATGACTCAGCTGCCCACATCGGTTCTGCCAGCCCTGCCAGGAGGCACCTGCTGCCCTGAAGGGCAGAGAGAGATCTGGCTCACAAGAATGTTTTCCATGTGTCAGACAGTGGGACACCAAACCGCACACTGAGTAGGCAGAAGGATTAAAACAGAGGCAGAAAACGGGAGGGAGTAATGTGTTGTCATTTCTTCCAAAAACAGTTACATTTTACCACAACACCTGCATGGCCCAATGCCGCCTGACTGAATATCAGACGTCTGCATGAGCATCTGTGGCAGACCCTGCATGACATACGAGGTCAAGTCACACAAAACACTGCTACAGTTGTGGCTGTTCCATTTAGTGCTCGGTGTCATGCACACCACGTTGCAAAGTCTGATAGTTTTAATACTGCACAGCTCTGTGCACAAGACTTAATTTACACTGAGGGCAACAGGAAGGTGTGAATTCTCCCCCCCGCCCCGATCTTGCATACGTAGCTGAAGTAACTAAAGGACAACTGTCTGGAGAGGATCCAGCTACTGCTCCCAGTAAGCTCTACCAAGGCAAAAGGCATCAGTATGTTGGGGAAAACCTCTGCCCCCCAGAGCTCCATTTATTTCTCCAAGGATCACTTGGAGAAAGAGGATTTTACCACAGGCTCTCACTGCATGCCCTTGAGCAGCGATCTGAAACACGAGCAGGCTGGCCTGCATGGGGAAGAAAAGACAGGAGGCAGAGTCACTGATGCTGCAAATAATTCCAAAAAAACTGGGTCAATCCATAATGATGCGTTGCCAATTTCCGTGCCCACCCACATACAACAGCCAAGAGAGACATTTCACTGGAATCTCTCCTGGAGGTGCAGCACTCGAGAAATAGACTTCACAGCAAAACAACACCCAGCCAGCCTTGAGTTTCGCAATCACACCCATTTTTACAACAGGAAACTTTAGCAATGAGGCCTTGATACTGACCGAACGTACTGAAACCAGTTCACTCCTCCATGTGCCTCTGACATCTCCCTCACATACCTCACTAGGTCAGCACACAGTCACTGTATCTCCAGAAGCACACAAGGTTAGTGCTAGTGAGTGATATCGCAGGTGCTGCAACTGAAACACCTGCAGAGCTCACAGGATGGGGGCTAGAAGCCAGCAGAGGCAGCCGACATGTTCAGCATTGAGATCAATTGTGCTGCCTAATTCAACTTCAGGCGGGACAGTACAGCATGATGTTGTTCTAATCAATACACGGCCTACAGGTGGTGCCGTTTCGTGTTCTACTGGACACTCTCACCCCTTGCTCACTGCTGGCTACACCTCCCACAGACAGACCTGGAGCTGGGGTTCACATTCCTATTCTGGAGGGAGAACCAAGTAGCTTCCAGATGTATTTAAAACTCTTCTATTCACTGGTGCCTATTAATAGCATAACTAGACCAAAAGTCCCATAACTCTGGTATTTGCAAAATAAGGCCACTATAATGTCAGTCTCTTTGAAAACACCAATCTCAAGTTCTAAGACTCAGAGGGCTCAGTGTGTCTCCGCAGCACACTCCCCTGGCCATCCTCACCACACACTGATTGGCACTCATGAATTATTCAGAGTGCTGGGTCAATGGTACCGGCATGCTATTCTCAGAAAACAGGCTCGCCTGCAGGCTGACTAAGGGTCAGGGAGATAAACTTGGCATCAAGCTAAAAGAACAAAACAGCATCACCAACAGAAATGATGCTTTATTAATGGCTGATCCCAAAGTCTTTATGTTAATCAGTATGCTTATCGTACCTGCATTCCAGCAATCAATGTAACTCTCTCCAAAAGAAAGAGAGCTCAAGTAACAAAGCCAAAGCACATGGAAACAGAACGTGCAACCAACATTTTCACCTTTTCTCAGGAATATGGCAATTAACAACTAAGAGCATCTTTGACTCAAATGCCCTGCAAAATCATGAACACAAGTAAATAGTTCCACTCTTGCTGAGGCAGAACCTGTTTTAAGGTTTGTCTCAACCTTTCAAAAGGATCTGCAAGAGCAGCACAGACTCAGGCCGGAGCTCCTGGAGGCCAGAGAATCAAAGGCAGAGCTCAGCACAGCACGGCGGCTGTGGCTCTCACACCACCTCAACACCAGGCACAGCGTTTGACTCAACACTCGTCTCCTCCGACTCTTATACACATGAGGACTGGAACACAGGACAGGGGGATTGGTACGCCTTCTACGACGTTTACTCATTTATTATTAAAACTGCATTGCTTGCAGGAAAAAGGTTTTTAATGCATCTAAAAATGCAGATGCTTGGTGATCTTGAGTGACTGCCCTCTCCTCAGATGCCCCTGAAAACCGCTCCCACAGCAGGGCCGCTGTGTCACACACTGCCCCAGCAGCGAGCTGCCCCTGCCCTGGGCTGCTTCTGCACAAAATGCAATTGAAACCGGCTGTCCAGGGGAAGTTTAAATAAAGAATTTGTGCAGGGAGTCTTACAAGGCAAAAACACCTTTAAACACAGATCCCTGGCTGCTGTGAGCAGCAGCATTTGGTGATCCAAAATCCACTCCAGCTTTCTTATTATCCCAAGTCATGGCTCTGCCTGTTTGATGCTGCACTCAGGATGCCTTCAAGAGGGCCGGCTTCACTGCCGTGCCCTCAACCGTACACACAGAGTCAAGGTTTGAGCACTCTCATCATTCTTCTAGCTCACTGCTCATTTTCAGAGCTAAAGACAGTGCACAAGCCCCCAGGACGTTCTGAAGCATTACTGTGGTTCCCCAACACTTTCTAATCTGAGGCACTACTATCTGAACAGAGGTTTTGCAAGCCACACCGAAACAGAGGCAGACAGATCTAGAAATTGGGCTATCAACGCTGACAGAACCATTCTGAGCTGTCTCTCTCCAGTGATCTCAGATTCTGTTCTTAACCTAAATGATATCTGTGCTGCTCTTTGCCTTTCAGCAACGTATTTGGTTTCTGAGCCTGATTTAGGTCATGAAGTAAAGCAAAATATCGAATGCAGAAGTGTGTGACTTGTCGAAACATCAGAGCCACTTGCGTGTCATTGAACACAGTCTGGGAAGGATCTATGTTGCCTCACACCTGAAAAGCTTAATGGCCATTCAGGTAACCAGCACTTCTCAGATACAACCCTGTGACTCCTAAAAATTATCATGTGGAAATCAGCCCAGGATACTCCTAGTAAAAATAAAACCAAAATAATCACAATGCAAAACAGAATAAAACCACTGAAGTACAGTAAAATCAGAAAACTCAAAAAGCTACTGGCACAGCTTTGAGTTACGGGTTCATTCCAGAGAACATGTTAAAAACAAAGACATTTATGCACTGATGAAATGTGAACAGAAAATGAGAATCTGCTGCAAAACCACTTTTTAAGACAGTTTAGAAAGTACTTCGATCAAACTTGACTTCGCATGGGAAGTACGGTCTAAACATATTTCACCACTTGGAATGGCAGACACTGACAGTGAACAAGACCAGCTATTGTCTGGAAGCTCTTTACTTATACCTCATGAAGAAAAACTGCCCAGGTCAACAACCACTTCAGCAACCAGGTGGCACAGACAGGCACCATTCTGATTCATTTCAAAGAGAGCTTGTTAATTCAAAATGACCACTGCTGGTCAAGGACAAGTCCTGGTATATGTTCTGGCTGTGGTTAAGACTTACCAACCCCAAACAGTGGCTGAGGCTTCCTTACAGATACAGCCCTAACAGCAGCCCCTGTTCACTCGTCACAAACCAAGACCACAGCTGCCTCAGCGTTTCTGAGAACATTTCGACAGGCAGACTCTCAGAAGAGGACTGCAAGGTGATATCATGCGCAGACAAACAAACAGGCTGAAAGAAAACTAGATATGGCCGAGTCCCTTCTTTCTCCCGCCCAGACGTCGTCGTGGTCGCTTGTTAAATGCAGATCCAGCAGGGGAAAACACAGAGCATCCGTCTACCATTGTGCTGTACTGCCCTTGAGCTGCCTTGACACAGCAGGGAACCCAACAGATCCACCCAAATCATTCCAGAGCCATATAAACAAGGCAGTGATCACCAGTTTTCAGTAGGTTATAATATTATGCTTGGAATAAGTACAGATTAGGTATCTAAATCTAATTCACTGGCCAAAATCTGTATGGATACACCACCAAGCACTAAAAAAAGGTATTAATCTTTTTTGTGTGAAAAGAGTCAATACAGGGTATAGATAAGAGAGAAGATAGAAGGATTAAAATCCAAGGACTCGATAAAAACAGTGGTAAGACTGCAATTTCTTAAAAGAATAAGGAAAAACCACTCAAATTAAAGAGACTCTTAAGACCGGCCCTTCAGGACTCGAGTCACGTTTCCTGTCACTGATAGGGCCTGGCGCCCTCACTGCCAAGAGGAGCTTTTCGAAGGCCCACACTGCTGACCACAGCAGCAAGCCAGCTGCAGGTGCTGGTTATCGCCATGGGAACAGAAGGCCTCCCGTGGATTAGCACAGGTACTCCTGGCCGATGTCCCTCCATCTCTCTACTCACGGTGTGGACCAGTCTGCACTCAGGGAAAAAAACAGCTTTCACAACTCAGCAATACAGACTGTCTGACAGTCCCATTACTTAAGTGATAAATTCACTTATCAGCTGAAAGCTTACAGGATGCTGCCCATACAATATCCACACAATACTCCATATATCCCACACAGGTCTGTCCCACAACAGAAATCTATTCACAAAACTATCCACACACAAAGGCACAGAATCAAAGGAGAATAATGTTAGCTTGAACAGAATCTGAAAAGCACTCTGAATTGAGATTGAGGCCTTATGTCCAAAATACTAACAAAGTGCCCTGCAAAATATATTCAAGATGATGCGGCTTAAAAAACTGCAGAGTAGTACAGAACCAATTAGGTAATTTCATAACAGCCTGCTGTGGATAGCAGCTGAGGTCTTCTGGGAAGAACCGCTGGTGCTCACCATCTGTCTGGAGAACACAGGCCTCTCTGTCAGACACTCTCATCTGCAACTCTCCAACCACATGACCTAGACCAGAACTCGGGGGATCATCCTGCAGAGGCAGACGACTTCCCACGATTCAATAATTAGACTTTATTCTCATACCAAGTACCAGCCTCTGGGGAGAACACACAAAGCTGGGCACAGGAACAGCAGAGAGAAGAGCTGTGAGCTTCAGACTCCTCTCTCTCGAGACAGACTCAAGGACAAAAACTGTCTGGTGGGGAGAAAAAAAGACACCAGAAAGAACACTCCATTCTGAAAATAGAGGGTTCCTTTTTCATCGCACAGTGGGGAAGCTCTCGATTCCTGGATATGATTCAGGACTAAGGCTTGTTCTGTGTGGAGCCTGCACGTTCTAACCATGTCCTTACGGATTGCCTTTGGGTTCTCGTTTCCTCTCATATCCCCAGACAGCTGGCTGGGTTAACTGGTATCTGTAAACAATGTCCATGTGCGTCACAGGATGGCCTAGTGCCCTGCCTAGGGTCCAGTCCCTCCTCATGTGCTTCTGGGACAGGCTGTGGGATGCCATGAGCCTTATCAGGAATAAGCAGCTTTTTGATGAGGATGTGTGATGGATGGATTACTTGCAGAGCAGGTATCCTTGTGCGGACTTCTAAAGAATACAGACATTCCCTGGAGGTTCTCTCCCAGTGACCACACTGACCTTGAGCTCCCGGCACTTCGGACAAAGTTCACAAAGACTTTGTCTAAATCCATCACAAAAAACAATCATGCATTATCATTGTCAATCTAGGGGGTGAAAAAATCTAAAATGGATCTATTTTACCTTTAAAAATAAAGTCACCAGCAGTTGCTGGTCCCTCTGCAGTGTAAAAAGAGAAAGTCTGGCAAAGTCCTCCCACACATCTGCCAGAACAGAATGGACACTACAGGAAAGGGTGCTCACTCCCCTCTCAAGGCAATGTGATGGACAACAACTCCACACCTTGATCCGGGGTGCCCAACCTTGGCATTACAGGGTATAAAATATCCCAGTATGGTCAGCGCTGAATTGCTCCTTAGTTAACTCAAGTGCAGCCTGATTATTCCACTAAAAATTATAATCCCTTTGATAGTTAAGGTTTAGTTGGATCCAATCATACAATGGCATGAAATTCAGATTTTTAAGTTAAACAGGCCTGGGTCCAGGAAGCTCTTAAACCGCATAGCCACTGACTTTGCAACTGCGGGACTTCACCTGGTTTGCGAAGTTAAAAGAACTGGTTTCAAACTAAGAAAAATGTGGGTTCTCATAAGAAATTATTTTTGCCCTCTCCTTATGTCCTGTGAGCTGAATAAACACAGACATGCATTAAGACAGCTTGTGTGCAGAACCAGAATAAGTGTCTTATTTGAAGCTATCTAAGCCATACATCACTAAGAGTCTTGTGAAATGTAATTACAGAAAGAAACTACACTAAGTCTAGCTGAATAGATTAGCAGAAAACTTCCTCAATCAGTAAGTTACTATACACAGTACAGCACATTTTGCAGATTAGTGTATTTATCAAGGCAACATGCTTCCTTCAAAGTTATCAGGCAAAGAACATTCCTTACTTGTCTTGATCTTGCACTCTAAATTTGTCGTCTATATCAATGTGTTTCTTCTAGCTCTGTCTTCTGGGTATTCTCTTACTCTGGGTGGTATTTGTTGTTACACATTTTTAGAGCTGCAATGTTCAAACTGTCAAGCGTACTCCTTGGATCAGTCAAAAGCAAAATTTATTCTCAAAAGCTTTCGACTGCTTAACTACTTACAGGAAACACTGTCTTATTCACTGACATTTACAGGGGCAGCCCATTGGCAGATATTCAGGCTCTGTCACAATCCCAGCTGTTAATATTTACTTTCTTAACGTATTGAAAACAAATACAAAAAAAACTTTCAGAAATGAAAGCTAATGAACTACAATCACTTGTAAATGAGGTATAAATTCCCCTGAAAATCAACACTGAACATTTTTTTTCATTTTCAATATTTAAATGAATCTGAATTAACTAGGTTAGTTTAATAATGTAATAAATTAACTTTTAATCTAATGCAACAGCAGTGTTCCACCCAACTGGGATCAAACCCACAAGCCTCGAGTCCTGACCTCTCCACCCGGCTGTCACCATATCTGCGAATCAGAGATGTGTAATCAGACTACAGAGCCACAATCTTTTCTGAAGACAACAAAAATCGAAAAACACCATACTTCAATTTTCACTTACATTGATTTCAAAACTGTCTTCATACTGCCACTACATTATGATTCCTACAGTACCTAACACTTGTGCATGACAAGCAAAATATAAAACACACAAGCCCCTGGCCACTACAGCATGGACACAGGACACTGCGTGGACACCTGCTCTCAGGCATGGAGAGGCCCTGTTTCACTGAGAGACACACACGCACTTCAAAGGCAAACCTAAAGGACAGCAGGGCCGCCCTGCGAATCTTTCCAATGCCAGAGGGCGAAAACTGGCAGCATTACAGTGAAGAGAGTACAGTACGCTGGTTACACAACACAACTGCCCGATAACCAAGAACTGTATGCCAAGGAAACCTACACCAAGTGACTAATTTAATGTTTTAATGTTTCTTTATTAGCCCTATACAATTTCTTGCATTAGGAATTCGTCTTTTCACATACCCCAGCTTTTCTCCATGGAGACACAGACACACAGACAGGGAGAGAAGGGTCTGCCATTGTACGGCGCCCCTGGAGCAGTTGGGGTTAAGGGCCTTGCTCAGGGGCCCAACGGAGTAGGATTCCTCTGCCGGCCGCGGGATTTGAACCGGCAACCCTCCAGTCACAGGCGCAAATCCTTAGCCACAGAGCCACCGCTCCGCCCTAACTACACAATCTGTGTAGACTACGCAATCTGGCGACATGAGAGCAATGCTCAACCGAGTCAAACATGCCAGATCAATATCAAGAGCAATGGTAACTGCTACTGAGGCCTGACTGGTCCAGTTCCACCCTGTCCTTGTGATGATCTGAATCTTAAACAGCTCCCTCCTTCCCCTTACACTCTGCTGCCCTGCACGGTGTCCAGTCTTTAGCACACGGCACAACAGATGTGCCCTCAGGATCTATCAGTATGCATGGCTCACAGCTCCCATTGCTAAAGCATCAAGGGCATCAATAAGGCGTCTGCCACTCACACACTATCAGTCACACGCAGCATGGACTGCGCACTGCATCAGGCACTGCAATTACTTGTCACTTCTCTGAAACTTAATGACATGACAGCCTAGAGGTTTATACCCACAACATCAAACTGCGGAAGCTTGTTGTTCACACACCCTTCTACTGCAGCTTGCTTTTGAAATCATTGTGTTGATTTTTTTTACCGTGGAGTAACTCAGTGCACCCTGATTGGCAACCACACTCCAGACTGATCAATATGCACTAGGCTGTGTCAATGGTTCTCACAATAAGCTGGGTTTCAGCAACACGGAGATGCAGGCTTGCCGTGTGACCAGACCCCTGATCTGTCGTCTGCTCATTCCATTTCACAGAGGCATAGTTCATGACAGACCAGGAAATTGTCTTTGAGCACAATCACAGTATGTCATTAGGCCAGATCCAGTAATAACTAAGAACTGTAAGCCAAGAGTGTTGCAGAGCCAGCACATTTTGTTACCCATGGATATACAGCTAAAAGCAAATTAAAGAAATTTAAGATCTAAGTAAACCCACACTCTGAAGACTTTCAGACTTGGGAGCCAAATTTTCCCAGGTGATCCAGACACTGAAACCGACCATTAGCTTAACAGTTTATTCTCCTTACTTGAATGCCGAAGCTGAGCTGAAACAGTGATCTGTAATCACTGTCTGTCACTGCCGTTTTAAAACTTAAAATAAAGACATGATAGAATCCCACTGCCCCTGAGGTACCAGGTGCTGCTTTACGCAAAGAATCCCCTCAACCTTTCAACCTTCTGAAAAAGCATCTGTGTCAGGAAGAATAGATACACAACACCACATACAATCTGTATGGATGTGTTTGTCTGCTTCTAATGTGAGCTTGGCGTTTCCCTCATGTCTCTACTACAAGGGTCAACACACTACGTGGGGAATGAACAAAGAACTAGCAGCATTTGTATTAAAGCAGTCAAGAACACTTAGTGGCTCAAAAGCAAAATGATTCCTTTCACTAGAATCAAGGGAAACTAACAAAGAGATCGACAATAGCCAAGTTGTGCTCCTCGACAGTACAAAACAAGGCTCTCCTAGGAATGATTCTAATGCTTGCCCAGACACTGACAAAAGAGCAGCATAAAAAATGCATAGTCAAAGCTTGAGTGAAGAGCTGTGTCAGCGCACGCTGGCTGCAAAGAAACACGTCAAGGTTAATTCCATACCGAAACCTTTCAGTGTTTTAAATGGCCTGTCTCTGCTCTAATTTACCCCCTCCAGGCTCAAGCACCGTACTTCTCCAGTCCAGAATTGGGGATGCCCCTCGGTACAGCCTAAGCAACTCTGTAGTCCACAGAGTCCCACAGGCCTGTCAGCCAGCCCAGTCCATCACTGGTAAGAACACCCCCTGAAGCGCTCACTCTCTCCCCTTTCACTCCGCGGAAAAGAGGCTGACTGAAACCCTTTCCTCACAGCCGGTCTTATAAACCATTAGCCCAGAGCAGTGGTTAATTCCACGCAGAGTCTATTCCCTCACATGGAATTCCACAGTCTCCTGATGTTAAAGACTCCTCAGACCTGCTGTGCCTCATTCTGTGGCTTTCCTCAATTTACAGGCAGCCATCTTGGCTCAAGGCCTTTTTCAGCCACTCTTGGGCTCAGCTTTTTTAAGATTAAAAGAGAACTGCAGTTATTTTTAAATCTCAGTAAAAAAAATGAATTGACAGTATAGAAACTTAAATTTGAAATAATCACAAAATTGTGAGCTTTGTGAAAGTACTTAAAGTTCCCCCATTGTTGTAAACAATTGGTCTTGCCATGGACGAGACAGAGAGATCACACAAATTGTGACACGAAGTGGCCCTTCCTGCTCACTAATCACTGTAATGTCTAATGTAATGTGATGTACAAGTACAGATTGTGCAGCAGACATTTCACAGCATAAATGTTCCAATGTGATCTGCATGTAGTGTTAACAAGTAGTATCTGTCGGTAAAACTGTCTCAAAATCCAAAGCAATATTTCTACTGAATTAAAAGAGATGTGTTTACAAGATTGCTTCTTTACAATGTAATAAAATCACAACACATCACCAGAAGTTTTGTTTCCTTGTTTTGAATCGCAGAATATGGAACTGCGCATACCTGGAAATGGCTATTGTGTGATGTAAACAGGAGGTTTACAAGTTACTGTGCACATTTTACTTTCATTGTGGTTTGAAATGCACTCATCGATGCCAATTCTTTCTAACTCTGAAATATAAAAATAGTTTTGCAGTTCCCCTTTAAGATGGGGTCTTTGTCACAGGGCCTCTGCAGGAAGACAAATCTTTAGATCAGCACAATCAGGTCTCCTAAAGAGCATACTAGGAAGACTCCCATTTGAGTCTGGTCCAGCTTTAGGTAGTAACATTAAAAACAAACTGCCATTCTAAGCACTGTAGCTTTACACTATCTGAAAATCAAAAATAAAGATTTTTTTAACATGATTTACTTCAGCATGAGCAGTGGGCTTTCCTGGTATGTCCCTGTTGTGTTATTTTACAGAACGTTTTTACCTTAAATAGTCATGAAGGCTTCTGACAGGCTGCGCCTTGCATCATTTAATTATCCTCTTCCTGGAATTTTTAAAAGCCTCTACAGAAAACCTGTTTTGCTCCAGTTGCTCCAGTAACATATTTGCAGAAATATTTGAGTTTTTAATTGCATCATTTTGTGGCATCGCCATGTCCTTATAATCTTCACTCATCTTCATGCCCAGCAGCTCCTGATCGGTTTAACCTTGACTGCTCTATCTAGGCTCTTTAACTCCAGAGCATTTACTGAAAACCACAACACAGACGAACGCCAAACAGGAAAACAAAAACACTTTGCTACAACACAAAAGAAAAATGAAATTCAACCCAATTTTTGGCACTGTGATGATCAATCTCCCCTCTCACCAGCTGTGAAAAGCCATGTTGTGTGGCTATCTTCACAGTACAGTTACAGGTATAGAGCTAACCACCTTAACTCCCATAAGAATATCATCCCTTTCTCCATCACTGACTCATCCTATGTGACTTGAGAACCTCCTGTCTCTCCCTGGGACACAAGGACTGGCTCAGCATTGGCTCTAAGAGGGAACTGAGAACTCTTTCGGACATCATTAGCTTTATAAACGCAGCCTTGTAAAGTCGGGATATTTACAAGAACAAACAAAAATCAAAATTGAAAACGCGAGAACAAGCCCTGTGCTGCCATGTGGTAGAGCAAGTCTAACATCTGCAGGAGGCAGACAGGTCTCGTCTGGTCGACCGAGTCGCTTCACCACTGAGAGAAGCTGCCAGACCAGGCTGCATTGGAACTGAAGGATACTTCTCAGAGACAAGTCTCCTTGAGCTATTGCTCCTCAATTTATATTGCTTCAGCTAATGGAATAACTCAAGGACTGAACAAAAAAACGCAGAGGGCAGCAAAAGGCTTCTCTTCAGAGCACTGAAAGCACTTAGCGGAAAGCCTGTGACATTTTGCCTAGCACCACGATAAATATCGCTCCCAAGACACTTTCCCTTTCTCCGCCTCTGCAGGCCAGTCGGATGAGCTCTGGGACTTTCTACAACCTGTTCCAGCAGTCAGTCTGCAACCTCACGCTACCCCAAGACTTCATGAGGAGTTCTGATCTCTAACTCAGCAACTCCTATGATGAATGGAGCTCCTTTACATCACTTTATTAACGCTTTACAATTTCTTGCATTAGGAATTATCTTTTTGCTTACCCCAGCTTGCTCTCCATGAGACACGCAGACACACAGATAGGGAGAGAGCCTAGGGTCAGAGCGCACGGTCTGCCATTTATACGGCGCCCCTGGAGCAGTTGGGGTTAAGGGCCTTGCTCAGGAGCCCAATGGAGTAGGATTCCTCTGCCGGCTGCGGGATTTGAACCGGCAACCTTCCAGTCACAGGCGCAGGTCCTTAGCCACAGAGCCACCGCTCCGCCCCAACACAGGTTCTGGAGCAGGAAAAGCCCCATTTCCCACCAGTGATCGGCTCAAGGGTTTGAGCACACCTCCTGCCCACCAGTTCCCAGCGTTGGCTACGCTAACTCTCCTCCACCACTGCCCAGCTCCACTGCCAGTGCCATGCTGAAGGACAGTCCCACCATACGAAATGAGCACACTCACACAACTCAGGTGTATCTTCTGAGTTCAATCTGAGCAATACTGCTGCTCAAGCTGAAGACTGTTGTTTTAAACAAAGTACCGATATCTCAATACACACAGCTCTATACATTGAAGGAGTCTAGAACAACCTGCCTGCCCATATTGCTGAAGCTGATACCCCACCTTCTGGCAAGAAACAGCTAAATGAGTTCACTGGATCAATTATCTACTAAATAACACCCGGGGGTGATTCACAATTGCCTTTGTCTTTTATTCTATCTTTCTATGTGCTTATCTGACTATCCAACTGAAAGGCTTTCTCAACAAAGATGCAGAAACTGAGTTACATAATATGTAGCAGTACAAGGAAGAGGACAGCAGTTTCACTATTCACAGACAATAACCATTTAACTCAAGAGCTGGCATCATAAACTGAAAACTGTTCCCATTACTGACAAATCTTGCTTATGACACAGTTTCTTCAGCCCAGTGTTCTGGATATATTCTACACTGGGCTTGTAAAGTCTGACCTCCTTGACATTCCTGCTTTATTTAAGTAGTATTATTTTAAACCTGGCAAAGTAATTTCAACCTGATCTGCTATGTAGTGGGGCTGCTGGTGCAGAATGTCTCTCACCCAGGTAAGTACTATACTTCTATTATGGATGAAGTGGATCCGTTCCTGTATGTAAAGAGCTCTGCAATCCTTTGGGCTAAAACAAACACTGCAAAAATGCAAGGAATTAGCTCATTAGGTCAAGCATGGTAAGTGTGTCTACATTAACACAAGAAAGGCATGCACACACTAACAAGGTGATATCCAAATAGCATCAAAATAGCCTCTGAAAACACAGCTACTTGCAGGGTACAGTACAAGGACAAGTTTGCAACAGAAAAGATAAGAAAAAAGAGGAAGGTTGTTTGCATAAACTTATGACGCATCATATGAGTGTCTTTCAGGCATTTTTCCCTAGGGGGTAAAGGGGCAGAGGCTGGACTGTTTTTTTCTCTCTTTGAACATGCGTCACTGGTCTATACATGACAGGACAACAGCTATTAAGGCATCATTAACTGGGCAAAACATGACACACCCCTACCAATTCCTGTGGTAGATATCTGCAGGGCACATCACACACTAATACAAATTCCTCGCATTTACATACACCTTGTCATCCCACAGAATACCAAAGCACTTCATATTTACAAAGGCAACGATGCATCTCCCACAGCAATTATACAAAATCATTTTAAACACCATTGCTTTTTTAAATTTTATAAAGAGGCGCACGCTGTTTTTAACATTGATTTAGAAAGATATTCCACGTGGATTTTGAAAACATGTTTGGCATAACGAACATGCAAAAGTTCTTGGAACAAGAAACAGTAGTAATGGACACACACTGAGCATATGATGTGGTATATTTACATTTTCTGAAGGATTTTGAGTTGAGTTTGAAGTTCCTCATAAAAGATTAATAGATTAGATACAACATTGCAGTCAATAGGCACTCAAGATAAATAATGTGTCTGGACTGAGAACTAGTTAATGGACAGAAAACAGGAAATATAGAGAAGATGCTCTGATTATGAGCACTGTTAATAGTGGAGTACCACAGGGATCTGTGCTGGGACTACTGCTCTTACTCATCTACATCAATGATCTAGATTCTGGTATCATCAGCAAAATAGTCAAGTTTGCAGATGATACCAAAATAACAGGATCAATAAACATGAAACACAACAAAGGAAATTTACAGACAAAATTCAAGACTGTGTAAGACACTTGGCAGATGATGTGGACATTTTGAGAAGGGCAACGTTACTTACAGGAAACAAAAAACTCAAAATAAAAGATGGTAATACCAAAACTCAATTAATTACACATGAAAAAGTTGTTCATTTTGATACTACATTTTCATCTTGACACTGTGAAGAAGCAATTAAAAGGTATCCACAATGTTTGGTTTTCTAATTAAAAATCTTTGTTTTTAAATCAAGGGATGCTATGCTAAAATTACAGAACCATTTATTAAGACCTCACTTAGAATATGCAGCAAAAAACTAAATTGAATACAACTTTACAGTGGTTTTACTGCTCTGTAATCAATCCAGAGCAAAGCAACCAGATACTTTCAGGGCCTTAATGGATTGTCCTATCCTGACAAACTGAAGGAACAGAGTGTCTTTAGCCTTCGACGGAGAAGACTATGAGGTGATCTGATACAAGTATTCAAAATCCTCAAAGACACTGACAAAGGCAATACAATAAAATGGCTTCATAATAAACAGGAAAACAAAAACCTAAGGACACAAGTGCAAACTAAGGAGAAATGTACAGGATGTATAACACAGAAAAAGGAGGTACTGCTCAACACAATGGGTTGTGGGAGTCTGGAATAACCTACCTACCCACCCATGATGCTGAACCAGTAGACTGATCTCTTTCATGTACTGGTTGGAAGACATCCTCAAATAGCTACTGGCAATCAAATCAGCTAGATGGGCTGAAGGGCCTCTTATTGTTTGTAATGCGTGTTCTTATGTTAGTGATAAAGCAGTAGTTTTCAAATTTCTTTGTGCAGATTTAATGAAGAGCCATGTCTGTCACAAACACCCTCTTAGCGGTGTAAGCTTGATGCCAAATCTTAGCCCTAATTCAAGCTTTGAATTAATGTCATCCCTTCTCCTTACACAATTGCACTTATCCAGCCGATGAATCATGGCTTACTGGACGTAGTAAAAGATCTTTACAGGAAAAGAGTGATCTGCCTGCTTTTATCACAAGAACGGGATGCTATCACTTAGAAAGCCTGCCCAAGGACTGCATCCTACATCTCAGCAGGGCCGTACAAAATTGCAAAGGAGCAACAGCCTCAGCCTCTGCACACAGCTCGAACTGACAACTGGCTAGAAACACAAGAACCATTACAAACAAGCCTGTTCAGCCCATCTATCCTGTTTGGTAGTTAGTAGCTAATAGATCCAAGGATCTCATCCAGCCTTATCTTGAAAGGAAGCATATCTGTATTCCCTATGGGGACTTTAGAGTATAGGGTATCAGCTTCAACAACATGGCAGGGTAGCTTGTTCCACCCTCCCATAAACCTTTGTGTGAAGAACCAGTTTTGACCCAGGACACTGACAAAGACTTTCCAGTCAGTCTGTGACAGAGATGGTGAGGAAAAAAACCCACAGGTATGAGAGAGCACACGCCAAGCCTGGAGCTGTTCCTTTCCTCGTACTACCTATAGCAGCAGGACACCAACCCTGAAAAGTAGGACTACTATAGTAGCTCCAAAGTGAAACTGCAGCAAACCAATTTTACCCCTTTAACCCCCTAAAACGGAAGATTCTGACGGACAGAGATCTTGTAACAAACTAAAGTAATGTGTTGGACTCAGTTCTAGTGAGACAGAGGACTGGCTTCCGTCTTTGGACCGTTCAGTGAATTCTTGTCCCTTAGGCACTTCACTTCCCAAGCACGTCTGTTATTCTGCTGCTAGATCTCCCCTTTGCCTGGGCTTCCAACACAAGTCATCTTACTGCTGAACTGGGTACAATGCATCATACTTGGCACCCGAGTGCAGAGCCCAGCTTTCTGACACTTTCAAAATGAACTGCCAATGAGCTACAGATGTACAAGCTCTTAATAAAATTAAATTAAATCCTCCACAGCTATGCGATTTAATAAATAGGCTTATTTCTCCCACTCGCCAGTCAGCCCCACTAGGGACCAGCAGTCCACAGCCTTGGGAAGACAGTCCTGAGATTTCTTATAGTCGGCCTTCAATGAACAAGGAGCAGAGAGCTGGGAAGCACGTTAACTCTAATTAAGCAACCGATCGATCAAATTAGAGGCACTCTGAGCTCAGCTGGAATGAGAATGAGAAGGCGGGGCAGCCCCTGACACTAGACTCTCCCCCAGGACGCGGTAGACTGCTCCTTCCTCTTTTCCCTGACTCATCCCTTTGCAGCCGCAAGGTCACCGGCTCAGCCTCTGTCCTGCTCCCGGCCTGAGGCTGAGCCAGCAGCTCTCCTCTCGGCTCAGGCTCCCGATGGCGACACCCTCTGGCTGATGGGCCGTGCCAACGTCAACGCAGTCTGCGTACGTGACACATGGGCATCGGCACCAGGTGATCCATACGCTACGAAGCTGGTGTTCCTAAACCATTAAAAAACGAGCTCCCCTGTGAGAAAAGGGTGGAAACGAATTTGCGAGCACATCAATGATATCAACATGGTTTAACTGGGTGGCACCAAAGGCTTTAAAATACACGAGGAAGAGCCACTGTACAGACAATTTCCAGAGTCAGGCACTGTTTGAGTTTATTCCAACAGGTCCATACAGGTTTCTTTCTCTAGCCACAAACAATGGAGCTTCTCCTTGCTGTCAGTCTGGGGGGGTGCCAGTAACCTCAAAGTTGCCCTCATGTTAGAGGGGCCCAGCACCCTACTGCTCGATGGACGACACCAGCGGTCCTGCAAGCTGTGCCACTGTACAGTCACCACCAGGAGGGCGGATGTTTATGACACGAGACCACTGGCAATCCCTGAACCCTAACTGACTGGCAGCTCAGGACTGGGCTGCAGAGATCTGAGCTCTGTGACACCAACTACAGCAACTGTTTTTGCAATTTCAGTCCCAAAATAAAGTAGGGGGATTTGATATCCCCTTTCATGATAGTTTGTGGATATCTCCAGAGTTTAAAAGCTCTAAAATAGCCAGAACCTTCAGACTGTTCAGTGCTGGGCTGAGCAGAGTGTGCCAGAGCTCTGTCTGAGGAAAGACATTGAGCTGCTGGCAATCAACGAAGTATTGCTGGGATGCAGCTCTCCTAAGGAGACCTGAAGGACCCTTTCTGTAGCCTGCTCCACAGTTTCGTCAACCAACTAGACTATTAATGAGGATGAAAATACCTAAAAAAAATACTGCAGTAAGGGCCCCATTAAGTGTTTGTTGTTTCCTTGATTCAAAATAAGCCAGAAGAGTAGCTGCCTACGTAACAGGGTTGCTGTGCATCTTACACAGTACTCGCTCATTACGGGGTCCACAGCAGTGAGCTTTACACCCGGATTGTAGTCTTGCAGCAGAGTAATAATTGCAGGCCTCTTTTCCTTCAGATGAAACACAGATTGGTAACAGTGGCTGGGTGCCCGAACGCACCGACACCCTTGCAGCCCCATTGACCCTCATACAGAGGCCCGACCTCTGTTTGGAGAAGTCATCAGGTTCTGCGCAGACACCGGCATCGCTCATCTTTGGGGGGAAATTCGTTATTTACAACGACAAAAAAAGGACATGACCCAATACGAAACTTTTTTTTTTAATATCGGAGTTCACGTTTTGAAGTCATAACGTAACTTTATTTTAAAAATAAGAGAGCACACAGTGCAAACCGTTAGGCCAGCCTGAAAGTGAACTCACATTCGCATTATTGGTTGGTGTTAACGTGTAGTAAAGACTGTATTAAATTAAAACTGAACCACCTCAGAGGGTGACATCAATTCTGCAACACTGAAGAGAGGTTCCATTATGAGTTTGTGCTTTTTCAACAGAAAACAATGACGAAATTTGCCGAAAAAAGATACATCTCGGTTTCAACTTCAAAACTCACAACTGCCTGTTGTATCAGCTAATTGTCCAGTCAAGGAGCGAAAACATTGCTGGAAACACATAGTACTGTGCGGTATTTGCGAAAGAAGATTAATTTTAACGCCAATTTCTTTGAACACCGGATTGCCCGGGCGGCCAGCCTCGCGGGGATAAACTACACTAAAAACATGCGAAATTTTACACGTCTAGAGAGACATGTGAGAGGATTTAACAGTTCAAATATGCCCTGTAGCCACTCAAGTAAAAAAAACAGCTAACGAGAACAAAAGTGAAAAGCAAACCTACTCGTTTCTCAGACTCGTCCCGTCTTGAAACACTTTGTCGAGGGGAATGGTGGCTTGTCCCAGGAACACATCCAGCCCGATCAAAGCTCGGTGCATCACAGTGAGGACCAGGTCACCGCTCCCCGGGGGGTAGGCGCTCAGTCCCCCCACCTCCAGCACCCCGGGCAGCAGTTCGAAGGAGCATTCCTCTTTCCACTCCGGAGCAGTCGTCTTCTCGACCACCGAGGTGGAAAACTTCTCCTTCCCCACCTGAATAATAGTGTACACGTCGCTGGTGCCGTGCTTGCCTTTCGCCCTCAAGCCCCTGGCCCGCAGGACAGTCACCTGGACGTGTGTGGGCACCCATCTCTGCTCATCCGGCACGATATGCAACGAAGACATCACGGACTCATGCGCTGCACAGGCAGATGCGACTACAAGGAAAGGCGTGCGGGGTCAAAAACAAAACAACACCCCAAAAAACGGTAGCCGCCTCGTCCTCCCTTCGAGCTTTGGAATCTAGCCTGCAGAATAGCTGCGCATTCTGGGTCTGCCTCCTCCCAAAGTTTGCTTTCTCTGCGGTGGTGGCGGCGTGCGTCCCAGCCCCGCAGTGCCTGAACGCTTGCCGCGGCTTGTCCTCGCTGGTGCCGACGCGCTGCCTGCCCGGACTCAGCTCTCTGCACCGCCGCTCCGCAAACCGCTGACTGGCTGGGCAGCCCAGAGCAATCGCGACGTCACTGCTCGGCTGTTCACTCTCGCTGCAGGACTAGGAAGTCCTCCCCACCCCAAACAGCACTCCTGCTCTCACTAGCTGGCTTGGAAACTTGGTGCAGGTTTCTCATAAGATTTTTTTTTATTCTTCTTCGCTTCTCTTTACAGGCTTTGGGCGCGCTGTAATAAGAGCATTCGCCCGGGCCTTTCGGAACTGCAGCGTCTTCTCGACCTACCCAGCAAGGAAGAAGGAACTGCACTTACCGCACCGGTATTAGGAAAGGCTGTTCCGAGCTGACAACATTGCAGATGCAGAAATTTGATTTCAACCGTTGCGGAATGAAGCCGTGTTGCAATTAACGCCAAAACTTCTTCAAGTAAACATTTCAGTGGTCCTGATAAGTGAGACGTGTGTTGCAATCATGATTTTGAAAAATAAAACGATTTTTTTCTGCCTTTTACCGTATTTATCATTGAGTGCACACAGCCCTGAAAACAAACCGGGTGTGCAGAAATGAGTGTCAATTGTACCATGTCACAAACGTTCATCAGCGTGTTCTTGACAAAAATATTAATTGAAAGGCGGGGTGGGGCTCTGATTTACTGGCCACAATCCAGAAAATATTCTGGAATATTCTTTTGCTGGGTTTGTACAAGAAACCGTCCCTGGCTGTACCTTCAATAATAGTCTTGCGCAGCTACATAGGGCGAGTTTCCCCCCAACAAATACAGCATCACACTGACCTCGTGCTTAGCAGTACCCGCCTAACTGGGAATTGTGGTCTAATCAAAAGCCGAAAACAAATGAGCAAACTCTTCACTTAAACCAGAGTACAATTGTTACTATACACTGCGCATTCATCACAATTCATAGGTTGTTTAAACTGTCTGTGAAGGGTGTGCGCGCTCGTGTTTGGGATTATGCAGTGTAGCTTCTCTTTAGTCCAAAATGAACAGAAGTGTCTGTTGTCTTGATTTAACTTCTGCGCAGAGCTTTTTTTTTTGCCTTTGCTTCAAAACGAAAAAAAGCTTGTATTGGATTTCTTATCTGGAAAATTAAGACCACAACAAGATCCCAATGAGCATTTACTAGAATCTGTGATCTTCTGTGGAATGTGGAGGCATCAGACCCGTGAGACTTTGGTAAAACGCTTCAGTCTCTATTAAACACCTGTGAAAAAGTGTGGCTTCATATAGCCATGAGATAAATTCTACTAGTATTTTTTATTAAAAAGACAGATGTGTAAACAGGATATATAGTATGAAAAATGTTACAGTGAGGAAAGTACCTTTTTAATTTTTGTAATGGCTGATTTTTAAAGCATTGATCCTACATGAGGCATCTCTTTTCATTTTCCTCATTTCCAACAAGCCCTTCACTTCCCATAAATCACCCTGTAAAATGTATCTAAAGGTTACAGGAATCTCAATCTCACCCCCCCAAAAAAAACAACAAAAGCCACTTAGTGATACAATTGCACAGTTCAGTAAAACAGCCCCTGAAGAACACAGATTAGCTCCCTCAAAAGTTAAAGCATTCTACCATGATCATGAAACTCTTATCTTACTCAACACACATACACAAAACTAATAACATCACAGCCTGTTACTTTATGCCATTCTCAGGAGGGGAATTTTATAGATCAGCCCACACCATGATGCATAAATACAGAGACACGCAGGAAGAAAAGTATTCAAGTACAAAACATGAGATGGCTCTCAAATATAGAATTTATTTTTAAATGCGCAGTGTTTTTTTCATTTTGATACACGTTTCTGACAACAATACCAACAGAATGTTTGCGTGGTCATTATCTCTTCATCTGTACCAGATTTGGTGCTTTAAAAATGACTTCCACAAAAGCAGGAGCAACGTACTTCAGAAATAATCCTGATAATAGTTGCCCTGCGAAAATCTCTTAAAATAAAACACGTCTATGGCTAGAGGCAAAGAGTTATGAATGTAGGACAATAAGAGCCTGATGACTTGCAAAATGCAGCAAATCAAGTTAAAACTAGAGCAGACGTTTGTTTTTAACAGTGGCTGGCCTGATTCCAAAATTCATTTCATCATCATTTTAAAATAAAAATTTGCACAGCCCAGGAAAATTGCATAATAACTAGAAAACAACACCCATATTGAGAAAAGTGTAGTTTCTGTGTCCTTTGTGATTGCTTGCTTTAATATGTACCTATTATTCACACACACTCTTTGCATGTTTCTTTTGCAGGCCTAAAGAAAACAACACCTTTTTCCCAACGTGTGAAATTCCTGAATCAAACCTACTCGTCTCCTGTGACCTCCATGGCATTTTCTCTCTCCCTCTGGGGGTGTGGCCAAAGGCTCCCGCACTTTTAAATAGTCTCTTAGTATCACGCTTTCTCACTGTTCCTTTCCAAGCAGAGAAAGAAAGGGATATTATGTTAACTTTTAAGGTTTAATTATTGCACAAAAGCAAGCAATATCAACCCATTAAGATAACATGTACAAACCTAATCCAACACAAAAATGTTTGTCTTAGAAATCACGTGACACCTTTCTTAGATCATAATGCACTGCTGCAAAGCAGTTGCTCTGTGTTTTGATTTGATTAAAATTTGATCAATGTTTAATCTTTTAATCAATGTTTAATCTTTTAAAATGTTATGTAAATAACATTTTCAGAGTTTTTTTCTCCTTACTTTTTGATATGGAGACCAACATTTGTTATTAAACACTCAGTATTTATTATTTCTTTCTCAGATACTCTCACCCAATGCAGTGCATAATTGTACTTGTATTTGAATGGTACAGGAATACTTCCTCAATCGTTTGTAATACAGAATTGTGTCACAGAATCCTTACTCTGTTAATTAGACTGCGAAATTAGGAAGTTAAACTCTTACAACAATGTCAATTAGCAGAGATCATTATGTTATGCTGCCCTGGATTTAAAAATACAGTCTCCCATTTCCGTATGCACACCTTTTGGCATCAGGCTTGATTAAGTAATCGAGAAGTCGGAATGAGACATTTTAAAAGATGTAAAATGGGACAAGATATACAAGAAATCAGTGGAAAATTTATCAAGGGTTTAAACACATTCTTCTTGAAGCACAGGGGAAATGAATCCCAAAAAGTGAATAAATCGAAAGCTAAAAACAGTATGACAGATGAATTTTTGATCTTGGCTTTAGAATGTGTGTTTTTCTCACTACAGCCATTGCTAGATCTCAGATATGACCTCTGGCTGATGTTTAGGCACCCAATAAGCTTTGCATAGTGGAACAATGCTTTCCTTCAATACAGGCTATTGAGAAACATGTCAGACGTGTGGTTTTGGAGTGAAGATGAGAAGGAGTCAGGAGAGTCATCAACCTGAATGATCTTCATTCCAAGATTGTTTTGGAGCATTCTGGTCATGCTGTCTCAGCACTCGCTGCAAGTTAAACACCATGATTTATGCAGTGATACATTTTATAGTGAAATTCTTAAAAATGAATATGATGTAGGAATCAATAAAGGTATTGTTGAAATATTGACAGTAACATTAACCACGTCTTCAGTGTTACTCTACTGTAAGACCAGAACACCTAAATATTATTATTATTATTATTATTATTATTATTATTGCAGTGGAAAATATCCCCTGTTCTCCAGTTCAGTTCAGTCTGATTTTGCACAGTAAAGTCTTTCTGATCATATCTATTCATGGGATACAATAGGCTCTCTCTTTTCTGTTCTTCACGTGCAGATGACAAACACTTGCTGTGTGTTGTGGTAAAGAGGGACCCAAAAGATCAATAAAGTTCCTTACAAAACTGTATCAGCAGAGAATAGAGTCAGAGGTCATGACAGGAGCCTGAAGTTTTTATCTGTGGTTCTTAAGAGAAGCAGAGTCTCCACCAATCTGAAATTGTGTCAAAATATAGTTTTATTGACAGATGTTGTCCAGTGATATAAACAAAGGACAGAGAATGGCAGTTCTGTCATGGTTTTCGATCGACCAGTATGAAGCCAGCAGTGCTGGGAATAAGTCTGTGAACCCCAAAGACCAATATGGAAATGTTGTAGATTTAGTGTGATCTGAACAGAAGAACCTCATCCAAAACGTCTAGCATGGTGGCAGGGGAGTGAAGATTTGGGGATGGATGATTTCCTGCCTCAGGACCTGGATGGGATGGCTTGCCTGCATTGAAACAACCATGAATCCAGAGTTGGATCAACACATTCTGGAGGAGAATGTCAGGGCATCCATCTGAACCGAATCTGACGATGTGTCAAAAATGGATATTGCAGCAAGACAATGATCCTAAACATATCAGCAGATCTACAATAGAGTGGCTGCAGAAGAAGACATTCAGCATTTTACCAGGGCTTGGACAAAGCAGCATTTCCTTTCTAAACTGTGGTAATTGAAGATATCGGTCTCACTCACTCATCATTGTTGATTGACTCTTACTGAGTCAACCACTAATTCAAACAGCAGGTTCATCTCTGACTGGTTCTGGACTGAAAAAAGCAGAGAGTTGTGGTGGGAGTGGTTAGAGGCTGAATGTGCAGTTTTTCATTATGTCTGACACACCTATATTTTAAGCTTGTAACTTTCTCAGCCTCCTTATATCTTTCATTTTTAAGTTTCTGACTTTAATACCAGAGTTTTTTTGCTAAAATTGCTAATATCATAAATACTTAGGGGCTGCATAAAGTCTATAAAAGACAAGCACAGCCGTAAGGTAAACACTAGAGCTCTTTGTTTTACAGTGCAAGAGAAATAGAACAATAATCACAATGAAACAATGGCCTAAGCTCCACTTTGCATTCTAACTAATCTTCTTCCTCTTCCTTTTCTATAACAGCCAGGCAGCTGAGCTGCTTACAGGCTCCGGAATTTTTTCTTCCAAAATCCCTCGAAAAAAGTCTCTCTTCCAAATGCTAGTTCTCTCCAAAGCTCCTTCACAGTCTCTTTCCTAGACTGTGCCAAAAAAACAAAAACTCACCTATCCCAAGCTCACCAGTTAGTCAGACACATCCTTCTCCCCCTGATGTAGCATAGCCCAGAGGCTCTAAAGTTTTCCCCCAGACATTAGATGTTCACCAACAAACTCTAAAATGCCACCTCCTGGTTTTAACCGACCAATTGTCTTCCTCACTCTGTTTAGGTGACTGAGGATGGCAGGTCATTCCTCAATGCCTTCTGGGAAACATGGGTTAGGATTATAACCTATATTTTGTCTAAACCAGCTGTCCTCCAGCAATATTTACACTTTGAATGTTGGATTAAGTACCCAGTCTGGAGCTATGGTTAAGGAGGTGAATTCATCACCACTGTCAGTGATGAGTTGCTGTTCACCTTTGTGAATACTGTTGTTGATATGCCAAGGTGTTTAGCCTAATTTCTGCAGTATAAATGGTCCCACCCCATGACCCCAAGTCTGAAACACATTACCAGTGGAAGGAGTGTGACTATCGTGTGCAACTGAAAGAGACTGCCATTGCAGACAGACACTCTTGCACATTTCAGAACCATAATATGTCAGCAGTGATGTCTCTTTAATTTTCCTTTTGTGCATGTCATGTCCTTTTAAAAAAAAATAATCCTTCTGATTTTTGGGTGAGACTGAAAGACTCATATCGAGAGATAAATTCTGCTTGCTTAAACATGCATAGTGTTTACACCCTTTTAATTAAAGATTCGCCCACCCTTAACAGAGAAGAGAAAAGGCAGATCACCATCTGCAAAGGGCTCACCAGGGATTAAAAAAAGGAAGACAATACATATGTCATCTTAAAATAATTAATTCAGAGACTTCATCTGAACTGTTACATTTTTAAATTTGTGTTGGGGATGTACAACAGATGATGAAAAGCTCATGTGCTCCTTCCAACACTCCGCAAGCAAAAACAAATATACAACTAAAAGGACTTTTGCAATCATGTACATGAAGAGGCACTTTCTCTTGCAGTAACAGTTCTTCTTAGTTAAATGAACAGTTATACATGAGAGAAAGCCATTCAGCCAATCTAGCCCATCTGGTAGCAGCTAAATGATAGACCCAGTGGTTTCTTGAAATAAGCCAGAGTATGGCCTTCAGAATAGCTGGGTAGCTTGTTCCACACTCCCACAACCCTTTGGATAAAGAAATGCCTCCTGTTTTCAGTTTTAAAACAACTTCCACAGAGTTTCCACCTGTGTCCCCTGGTTTGTGTTTCACTGTTCTTTTTGAAGACGTCCGCTAGGTTGACTCTATCAATGTGATTGAGGATTTTAAATTTGGTCTTCTACTGTATGTTCCAAACTAAAAAGCTTCAGTTTCTTCAGCTTGTGAGTATAGGATATTCCCTTATGGGGTATGTGCTGTGTTTATTCAAAAAAGAAAGACCTTAATTCTGTAAAGATGCCATGATACTTACACACATTAACTTGTTATTTGGTTACAGCTCATACTAGTCAAAATTACAATTTCTTCAATTCCTAAGGGTTTCTAAACAACCAGTATTGCATCAATGTTGTTTTAAATGTTCTATCCTTCTTTCTCTTGTTGTATTCTGAAATTTCATTCATAGTTTTAAAAAGAGAAACTGAATGGAACCCCAAAACCTTGAACTGAATACTCACAGTAATCACCTTCTTCTTCTAACCTGGCAGTGAGACCGCACTTTCACCTGCTTTTTCCAACAATCCATTCATTTCTTGAATTTTTCACAGAAGAAACAGAGAGCCACGTGAACAGGATCTCAGAATGGCAGTCCCTCTCTTCAGAGTGTACTAGGGCTGTCAGGATGCAGATGTACCTTCAGATCTAAACATTTAGACCTCTGGGGTGTGAGACTGGGATAACCTGCAAAGACCCACCAAGACCAGCTGTGGACCAGGAAAATCAGGGATGATGTCTGGAGAGCTGAGCACTGAGAATGTAAAGGAGGGAATGGCAGGACATCCAACAGAACAGGAGAGGCTCAACAAGACCAGATGGGAAATCTTTGAGGAAGACAGGAAACTACAGATCATCATTCCTCCTAAACCAAAGAAATGAATAACAAAAACATTAACAAGTCCCATTCTCTCTCAAATTGACACTGCCTTTCTGCATGGAGAAAGCTGACAGACAGTACATCTACTTGCAAACTTCAAACCGGCTGCATGAAAAGACTTTGCCACGTGTGGGTTTTAGGGAGAATGAACTCTTTTGATAGACCCTCAGAGACCAGCATGACCATGGCAGGCTCATGTCATAGTGCAGGCTCTGTTACCTGAGCATCAGACTTTACTTCAGTTCCTGAAAATACTGCACTCTAGAGGCACTGCAGTTAACTCTCTAGTTCTTTACAATCTCAACCAAACCCCCCAAGAAAGAAACCACAAACAAGTCACGAGAACTCACACCTGAAGAAGGCTTTACAGACGAAACATTGTTTCTTCTTTCTACTATCAAGAGTGGAATTAACCTCTACTCTTCTTGTGCAGTGAATGCACCCTGACACAGCTCCCCACTCTGTCCACCACAAATCATAGTTAGAGGTGTAGCCATATTGATGGCAAATAAGCATTAGGCAGAGGGAACCACTCTACTTGAGGCTTAAAAATTATAGACCTACCTGACTATGAAATTACCAAATGAGCCAGATGGGCTCCAAATGAATCCAAGACAGATCCCTCTTACTTGCAAGCTTTTCCTATATTCTCAGGAACTGAGTCGTTTACATCTTCATCTTCACTGACGAATGAGAGCAGCAGAGAAAAAGGCTGAAGATACTCTACTCTTGTGTGCAAACTATCTGAAGCCTATGAAAGGCACTGAATCAAGAAGAAATGAGGCAGTAAATGCATTCAATGCAGGAGAATTAAAGAAATCCCAGTACATGTCTGAACTGCATGATACAACAGCACATTCATTTTTGAGTAAATTTTAATGCTACTTAAAATAGCGTTCTTCCAGCATGTTGCATCCACTTGTGTTATACTCACAAAAACAGCGTAGAGGTTGTGGTGCTGGCTCCCTAATCTGATCTCTGAAGAGAGGAAAGTGGGAAAGAAAAGTGGAACTCTGCCCTTCCCTTCCCTGTTGCATCTCCGCGGCGCCAGTGAGAGAAAGAGAGCACAGATGTGCCATGTCCTGCTGATCAAAGACCTGAAAGACCAGAAGGGAGAGACGGGATGAGCAGGGCCCGAGGGACATCATCAGCAGATAATGGTTATTAATCACAAGTCGCAGGCGAGAGGCCAGTTTGGTGCCTAACACTCAAAAGAACACACTGAAGCCGCCAGGTCTGTCTTTGCTCTGGTGTGTCCAAGATGCCTCAACTGAGCTGCAGATATGATGCCACAGGTTTGTGTCTTGAAGCACCAGCAGCAGCAATGCCTTCAGCCTGTGTCATGTCCAACTGGGCAGTCGGAGGATCTCAGAATATCAGATTCCTGGTTGGTCTGCCCACCCCTGGGGCAGGCTGCCCCTGACGGAGGAGAAGCAGACACACTGGCTCTGCTGGTGGATTTGTGTGACTTTGGATCAGTATATGGTCTTCAGTTCTACACAGCAAAGGCAGCTAAATTCTCTGCGGGAAAGCAGAGGAAGAGTCTTTTGCAACATCAGATTTCATTCTTTCAAACAACATGTTCCAGGGGAGCCTCAAGTTACATCAGTGAGATTCTGTGGTCTAGAGGTTTAACTTTTTATTATCCAGGCATAATGTGGGTGAGGGTATGAAACAGCAGAATAAGGAGAATAAAAACTTTGTCAAACTTTAAAAAAAGAACAGGTTAAAGGAAAGGCATATACTGAACTGAAAAGACAAGTGAAAAAGGATATTCGAAAGGCCAAGAGAGAGATAGAAAGGAAAACTACATTTAAGACTGAAATAAATAATAAACGTTTTCTTCGGTATCACAATAACAAAGCAACAATGAAGTATGATGATAGCTATCCCAGAGATAACCCGAGAAACTGGATAATGTAAATAACAATAATGATACATAATCCATCCATACATTTTTTAATTGTTTTTTCCTATACAGGGTCATGGGGAGTCAGTGATCCCCTATCCAAGCAAGTGATGAGCGCAAGGCAGGTACTTCCTGGATGGCACACCAGTCCAGAGCAGGGCACACACAAACACACACACTCATACTAGGCCCAGTTTTCCCAGAAGCCAATGAACCTACCAGTATGTCTTTAGACTGTGGAAGGAAACCCATGTGAGCAGGGAGAGAACATATAAACTCCATGCAGATAGTACCCCAGCAATTAAACCCAGGGACTCGGAGCTATATGGCAACAATACTAACTACTGTGCCATTATGTCGCACTAATGATACATAATATTTAATAAAAGAATAACTATTTCACATGTGTTTAGAAAGTGATGACTGATCACCTGCCTCAGGCTAAGAAAAGTCAAAGTTCTGCATTAAAGATTAATATTATGGAAGAGACAGAAGTGTTACACTCCTAGAAGACACTCCTAGAAGCTAACAGTACTAGCTTCTTCTAGAAGCACTTAAAATAAATCTCTAGAGCCTGATGGTATTCTTCCAATTGTAAGTCATGAAACAAGAGATGTTATTCATAAGATATCAAAATGCTTCCTGCAGACTCTCAAGACTGGGTGACCAGGGACTGGGAAAAAGAGACTATTCATACAAAGAATGGCAAACGCCGAGCAAGCAATTACAGATCAATATGTTTTATTTCTGTTACAAGAAAGTTTATGAAATAATGAGAATAAATTATTGCTGTAGGAGAAGCAGATGAAATTCAAAGTGCAAGCTCCTGGCGGACTAGGTCTAATGTCGATTTACTGTAAGTCTTAAGTGCAGAGTATTATAGGCAGAGAGTAGAAACATAAACTATAAATACAAATGGGGAAACACTAAACATGAAGAGGCAGTTTATAAGAAAGCTCATTTATATCTTCCAGAAAAGGAGGGGAAACAAGACACCAGAATGTTAGGGTATATTGTTGAAAGCATAGAATTGAAATCAAGGGACGCTACATTAAAATTGTACAATGCACAGGTAAGACCTAATTTTATTAACAAATATTCTGTACCATTTGGTAAAGCTGGTAAACACTTTACAAAAACGATATTTCTGATTTTACTTTCGGAACCAGTCAAGAAAAGATCAATCAGATACATTCGGGGGCTTAAAGAAATCTCCTACACTGACAGGCTGAAGGACGTTTTTTAATCTTGAACAATGAAAAGTGAGAGAGGACCTCATTCAAATATATACAATTTTGAATTATTTAAAATGATATCCTTGGATCAATAAGCTGTGATAAGCCCTATGACCGACCTAGATGGGCTAAAAAGCCATCCTTTGTAACCACTCTTATGCTGTTGTTTTCTTATGCAGGACTTTCCATTCCTGAGCCTCCAGGCTCTGGTGTCTTCTCTCTCATTCCCTCTGAGCTCTCCAGCAGCTCTCCAGCAGCTCTCAAATACACTAATACTCTAGCACACTGTTACTTATACTCCTAAATGAACCCAGCTAGAATGACAACTGGAAGACACAGGG
Organism: Atractosteus spatula; assembly: GCF_055471065.1. NCBI lineage: Eukaryota > Metazoa > Chordata > Actinopteri > Semionotiformes > Lepisosteidae > Atractosteus > Atractosteus spatula. Next base: position 50,657,739 of record NC_142706.1, read on the forward strand.
TATCCAACAGGATCCCACTTGCTTTTATGGCACCAGTCTGTACTTTGGGTGTACATAAACCATCAAATGCTTAAGATACTGAAAGACAATCATTTTAGGGCATATCTGCCTGAGATCTCCCAAACGAAATACTCTAATAACAAGATGCTAGCCCTGGATCTTCACAAATCAGTTCATCAGTTCATATTAAGACTATTCAGCTCAAACAGATGACAGCCTCACCTGTATGATGTAAGACTGAAAGACTTGTGAAAACAAGTTGGAGTTTGGGCTGGGAGATACCCTGAGTGGCATGCTGGGATGAACAACATGGCGTGGCACAAGAGCATCACAGCAGACACATACTGTACATAGCCTGTGCAAATGCAGTCTTCAGAATGTGTTCTCCTGTCACAGCTGAATTCATTGCTATCCTGGCTCCTAGGGGCTGATGTCAGCTTCTGTGACCAGCTCAGTGAACACAAGCCATGATGCATCAACACAGTTTAAAACATGTCTCAAGGAATGTACAGCAATGCATTTTCTGTGATCTTGCACTATTTTTTTACCAATACCTATAGATCATTTTTGTATTTATATTGTGTAATATCTCCTATAATTAGAATATTTGTATCTATGTAAGTTTTGTTCTGTTTTAATTTAGAAAAACTCACTTTTTCATTGCAGACACTTATGGCAATGCTAGTAAGTGTCTGCAACCTCAGGCAGCTGCTCTGGAAAGATGGGAGAGACAGGGCAGGTGTGTCAGCTGATTGTCTATTTATCTATCTGAGTAGAGGTTGTATGAACTTCCAATTGAGCTGTCATCATTAGGATAAAAACTTAGTGTACACTCTATAGCATTTTTCATTGCAGAAGATTCCTATATATTTACTCTAGTAATACATATACATATATTATGTATGTATACATTATATATATAATTATGTTTACATATATACATAATACTATAGCAATACTATAGAATTGAGTATAGTTATACTATAAGATTTACTATAGGAAGCCCTACCTGGATGACACATGACACCTATTCTGTGTCAGGAGCCCCACTGCACTGCACACCAGGGGGAGAAAGGAGAATTTGTGTCAGTGATTGGATGGAGAGGAGAAAGTAGGGAGGCCAGATTGTGCGAATATCATGATGAATTTAGCAAGCACTCATGGGTAAACATTCTCATTCTTGTGAAACTGCCAGAGCCCCTTTAATGACCATAGAGTCAGAACGTAAAACAATGAAGATGTCTAACAACACTATATATCAGGGCATTGGTTGGGAAATTGTGGCCCAGAGGGAAGAGTGCCACCTACTGGTCCAAGAACACCAAGGAGCCAAGTGACTGGACATGGGCTCATGACCTGGGGATGCAGCCCCTCTTAGAAGAGCATCAAGATGTAAAGCAAACCTGTCCATTTAACAGCAGCTGTAAACAGCAGTTGATACCTGTCTGGTCATATCAAAAACATTTCAGCACATTCAATAAGACTGTCCTCAGACTCCTGGACTATGTGCTGGGTTGGAATATGCTGAAATCCGACACCTTTGACTTTGTGAAGAATTACTTTTACAAAATGACTTTTTATAGCTTGCAGCTCCATCTGCTGTAGATGTGAAGAATGACACTCATGTCTCCAGAAGTGTTTACTATTCACATGACCCATTGGAAACAGGCCATCAGGAGTGCTGTCAGCAGAAACTAACCTCTTGAATAACAGAACAGGAAATTTCTACACGATCTGAAGGTTTAAAGTTTGTTATTTATTTGTCATATATACTATTTCCCTGTAGTTTTCTTATAAGCATTGTATGAAGTAAATATCTGGACTTTCCTTAATGTGTACTCAAACTTAATGATACATAAAAACTATCATTTCTACATGATAAATATAGCAGTGCAACAGCAAAGCTCACAATGAAAATGCAGATGAATTGTACACTGTGTCTCCTGAGGGCCGACGGGCAGTTATTTTTTTCCAGTCCTGCCCCTTCCAGCCAATCAGGGAGAAGAAAAAGAGGAGATGTAGAAGGCGAGTCTGCTGACCCCATTCCTGGAGAGCAACTTTCTAAAGGCTTTATTGGCATCTAAATCATCATCTTCTAAAAACCTGGAGCATCTAAATAATATGGTCAATCAAATCCATAAACTGAGTCAATTAATTTACGACGAGCTGGGATAAATCGAAACTCTAAGACCTTGCAGCTCCCCAGGACTAGATACCCATGTAAGATGAATTACAAGTGGAGCAGACGTGCCTGATCTTGGGGGGGGGGCACTCTGTGTACTCTGGAGACTAGAATAGCCTGCTTCTAAGATTTCCATTTCCTGGCTCACAAGGCCATGGCCAACAGAAACAGAGAGGCCTGTGCATGAGCCAGCTCAAGTGCAAATTGCGTACTTAGGAGACTAAACTGCCTAATGAGATACGTAATCCAGGTTCACATCTCCACTGCTTTTAATGAAATTCCCGGCTCCTGTCGATGTCCTGCACTCTCTCTCTGGAGAATGCTCATGGGTTTGTTTACACAGTCTGACACAGCTGTGCACAGGGCCGCCATGCCACTCAGACCAGCACCCCCCCCCCACCCCCCCAGAGCTGGTGCATGCACACACAGAGACACTCAGAGTTTGACTGCTGCCTACATGAGCACAGAGGCCACTGTAACATGACCCAGGCACCCCAGCACATATGAGGCCAGTGCAACACATCAAGCTAGCAGAGGGAGGTTACAAAGAAGCTGATCTTCTCACAGTGCTCCACTGGCTGCTGCCCTTACAGACCCAGGGATCCTTGCATATCTGCATTCCCTATACAGATGGTCCCTGCTGTCAGTTTTAAATACTCTCGCCTGTAGTTTCATGAGTCCAAGTATGATAAAAAGTCAATGCTGGAGGGCTGTGTGAGGCCAGAGTGGAGGTGTTCAAGGTAATAGAGATACAAGGCGAAAGTCAGTGTCAAAGGCTGAATGAGTTCAGTGCGGATGAATGCACATGGATTATGAATATGAGAGAAAGCCTTGTCTGTGGGTGCTGCAGTTGTAAAGGGAGCTATATAAGCCTAGACTGGCTCATCAGCAGATGTGTATGAAAGATTCTCACCAGAAAGTAGATAACAGTGTTGGTAGGACAGTTCATGCTCATGAGCCCATGGCCTATGTACCCACACACAATATAAAAATAATGCCTGCAAGAGGGCTGGAGCTGTGGCTGGTTGTAGTACTGGAGCTAGCTTTCAATAAAGTAGTAGTAGTTCTGACATGAACTCCTCCAGCCTCTAGCCTGATGTAGGTTTAGTGCTGAAGAATGGCCAATGACCATGATCCATGCACCAGTTCTTGTTTTCTTTTGATCCCTGTGCGGTGTAATAAAGAACATTTCAAATGTCCAAAAAGCTGAATTTGTTAGCAATTATGTCACCATGTTAATCCTACTGCAGACCTGAGCCGTGAAAAGTGGTTTGGAGGTAAGAATTGTGCTTCTTTTCCTCACTGGATACTGTAAACAGCACCATTTTAAAAGCTTGTTAACGCCCCTCCTAATGAACCAAGCTTGACTTCGGTCACAGCCTTTGCGTCTTGACCATTGACTGTATCCCTGGGCGTCCTAATCTGGCTCCATTAATGCCCCTGCGGTAGCGAATGAAAGAATGAACTCTCCAGGACCGAGCTAAGTTTCCTCATTAGGACATGTTTAAAATTCATTAACGCTCCCCTGTAAATGGGCGCTTTATTCTTCCTGTATCTGGCCATCAGTTTTAAAGTTATTAAAACTATAAAGAGCTGATCGGTGCTGAGATAAAAGTAATAAACGGTGTTTGACTCACAGGCATTTTGAATGAACGCACGGAGAGACATGCCTTATCCTCTTCATCAGAGAGGACTCTGCAGGCTAGGGAAAAGGTTGCTTACCCCTTTTCATGGGCACGCCCTTGTCTTTCTTCATCTCGGGCTGCACGGAACATTTGTTCTGCCTCCCCGGGCAAAGATAACCCTTCCAGATAAGCTACAAGCCCTGGATAGAGAGAGCTCTCCTTCACCTGCTTTAACAGCTCCGAGTTGTCCAATGGGGTGTGTATTCACGGAGACCAGGGCTGAGACCTCCCTCGGCTGTTCGAGGTAAATGAATGATGGAGAAGGTCAGACTGTGCGCAGTGTGATTGGAGCAATGGAATGTGTAATGAATAAGGTGAAAAGAACAAGTAAACATGAGCTGCTTTTTTTTTCGAGCAGGATCATAAAGTGGGGTTTCTGAAGGCAACGTTATTCATGATGAACCACGATACTTAGGTTTAAATGGCGTTTGTATATTTTAAGACCCCTCAGTGTTGGGTTTTCCAGGATGTAGAGAGGTGGAAAGAAAAGCTTATCAAGGGACTACTGGAATTTATTCCACAAAGGGAGTCCAGACAGCTTCCCCCTAGTGTCCGACAAGCAAGTCATGGAATTTTGCAAGGGAATAAACAAACGCAGTCTTTTTTATTTCTACAGATCTAAGGACCATGTGAGATTGCTGAAGATGTACTAATGAAAGAAAAACCTATCAGCAGGTCCAAAAAGGTGTGTGCAGCTCCTGTCCCCAGTTACTTTCCCCTCTGAGCCTAACCCTGGACCTTAACAAGCTGCACTTTGACTTGTGGATACAAGGTAAGGTGATCAGTCTGTACGCTACAGCTGCAGTAATGCCTGTTTTACATCAGATTAACAACACCCAACAAGAACACGCATTGAGGAATGTGTACTGAGGAGTCAGGTGTAACAAACGTTGGCTTAACTCACCGCGCTGGCCGCAGGACGAGGAAGTTAGGAGCCCCTGTAGAGAGAGGAGTGAACCAGAGGGCAGCCCCACAGGGGGAGAGGGGCTGGATGGGGGCAGCAGACAGAGGAGCACAGGAAACAGACAGGAGCTCACTGGGTGTTTCCAGCTCTACAGGAAATGGTGTCAATGACGATCAAGAGTTACAGGAGCAGAGGTGAAGGAGACTGAGCTGGCTGTGACCACTCCCAAACTTTCATAAAAAACTTCATTTTGTGGGGTTTGGCTGATGCTGAAGTATTTGTGGAGCTGGAGTGACCTCAGAAGTGGATCACTGACCGCTCCGGCGGGAGCTGTTCATGGGTATCAGTTATTGAAAAGGCTGGTGGGGTCAGAGGTCAGCCGCCCTGGGAACTGGGAAGGTTCGGGTCAGTGTGGATGGAAGTGGCACTGAGCAGTGATGCCAGTGGAGAGTAGTGAGTCTGTAATGGTGGTGTCCCTTGTGCAAGAGTTTGCCCTTTGTTTTCCCATGGCTCATCTTGCTGAAATGACAACCATTTGCTTTCATTTTTTCCCACAGATTCCCAAAGGCTGTATCCACAGACCACTCTATAGTTTGCCATGATTTCGTTGTGCTTTACTACATATTACTCCTTGACAATTAATTTTTTTTCCATGACATACCACAGTGCACATTTTGTAAAGAATCCCGACACACAGCCTGTGCTTGTGTGCTACACATTGCTGTATGTTGCCCATATTTTAGCTTTCTCATTACACTGATATATCATAAACAATGACTTTTTACAGTGCTGGATAGAGAACATTCTGCTGGCCTACTACCAAAGCCAGTGTGGACTAATTTAATTTAACCACTTTTTAGATCCAATCTGAGGAACCTTACCATTCATTCCAGATGCATCTGTGGTGTCACAATATTGTTTCGTGTTTCACAATGATTATGATTTGTTAAAAAATCCTATAGCTTAGGGCTCCACAAGTGGAGAGATGGCCTCCATATTGTGAATTGTTATTAGGTGTCATAATAATAACAATTGTTATTGCCCATAATAAGCAGTATGTTAGAACATAGATAACCATGAGCCAAAGGTCAATGACTGGTGTGGCCTTTTGGTCATAAATTAGCTTCAAGCATTCAAACTGAAATGATGGACCAAACACCCACTTCATGTTTGGAACCTTGTTGTTATGTCACCTGCTATGATGTTGCTCTTTGAGTAACAGCTCCTGTGTTGAAAATGAGTTGTGAGGAAGAGAAACACAGTGTGCTTAAAGCCAAACAATTCAAGTAGAAGGCTGACTATAGTGCTCTTGCCCCAGTATTTAAATTCAGCCTGACCTCGGCCTCAGTTGACATGTAATTTCCCATTGTCTGGTGACTGACGGCTGTTATCCTTTTAAATACTAGAGCGGTTTATTCAGGAATATCTCTGAAGCTCCAGGCCACTCATCTGCGCCCGCTGGCTCTTGATTGATAAAGCTGAAAGAGCCTCATTGACAGCCACTTGTTGAAGACAGCTGGCTGGAGCGCGTGTGTTTTTCATTGAGAGCTTCTTTCAGTATTGGTTTACAGCGCTCAGGGACACTGGCTCCTCTACGTGGTTTAACATGGTTTATATTTTAATTATCTGCTAAACTGTAATCGGAAGCCATTTGTGGGAATGAGCTACATCTGATCTCCCAGGATGTCAGTCAAGCAGCGAAAAGATAAAGAAAGATTTGGCACTTTAGCTGAACATGTTTCTGTGTTTGCATCTCAGAAAGTTCATTTATAGTTAAAACAATGTGACTTTAAATTGGCTGGGTACCAGCCAAACCACAATTATGAGATCTGTACAACTATGATGATTTGCAGTGTCAGGGGGGTTACTTTACATGTGCAATCCTACATGATAATAATTCCTAAAAATAATTGTCAAAACGGAAGACACTTGCAAATAACATTACAAGAAAACAAACACAGAATACCTTTCGAAGGAACCAAAAAACACTTGAATATAGTAATGCCAAACTGATCCTGACTATTTAAGTGTTTAGATTGTTATATCATTTTTCTTCTGAAGACACTGTTGGGAAGCAGTTAAAAGGGCAAACAGTTGCAATAGGAAACTCTATTGAGTACAATTTCAGTTATTGTATTACAAGAACAACATTGGTGCTCCCAAGAACAACTTTAGCTCCCATGCCTAAAGAATGTCCAACTCATGGATACAGTGAAGTGCAGCACAGAACTGGAAACTTAAGGGTGAGACCTTTAATACTGAGAGCAGCAAGCTCTTCTTTATACAAAATAATGTGTTTTTCTGGACTAAACTACACACCCACATTTTAAGCTGCTAGCCTGTGATCTCTAAAAAACAGCTGTTTGAGATCCTGGGATTAAATAGGCACTAGAGAGCAAAGGACCTGAAAGAGCCAAATGGTCTTATCTCATCTACCACCCATTCATACAGTATGTTCCACCTTCTTATGTTCTTAAGAAATTAATGCCAAGATGGACTGTATATAATGCAGTGATCACACATGCAGGAATAGTATGCACTAGTGCAGCCTGAATCTTTTCAGAATTTTCTTTTAACCTATCAAAGGGGTTTATATAGTGGATCTTTCACCTGTTCTGTCATTTTTATCAAGTGCAGCTGCTGCCCTGTGGTTCAATACAGAGCAATACAAGCAGTGTTTTTTCAGCTCATTGTTTGTTCAAATTATTGGCACAACCTCGAAGATGAAAAGGAGACAATGCCTTGTTTCTCTTGTAATGTGTCCGTTTTGTGTGCTGCAAATTCAATAAGAACTCTGAAGAACTCTGGGGTCAGTCAGTTACCTTTACTGACCCCTGAGTCTATTTCTGCCACAACCCATCTACGTAATAATATCCAGTGCTGACTGTCAGTTCCTGCCTCTGCCTTAGTGCTCCTTTCCCCTTGCTCCTTTCTTTCCATTTTGAGTTATTCCAGAAGTGCATTAATTTATGGAACAAGTCAATGTTAATTTCATGCTGAAAAGCGATGGAAAAATGAAGAAAATATTTCAGCTCCTTGTCTTGCCACACGTCCAGAAGTCTTACAGCTTCTTTTTCCCCTGCTCCTGACAATGCTTTTCCTGTTTCTGCTTTGGTTAGAAACTGTTGGCTTGTCTCTTGTTGCTGACCGAGACATTTGTAACTTTTTCCTCAGGCACTTCATCTCAAATACAAATCTTCTTTCCTCCTCTTTTCTTAATTTCCCTGCTTCACAGCCGTATGTTGCTACAGACCGTACAAGCGCCTTCATCAGTCAGTATTTTGTCTGCAAAGGCACATCTTTGTTTTGTCGTATTGCTGCTTGGTAAGCACTGCTGATACCAATTCCAGTGTTAACTTCCCTATCATGATGTCCCAGTGAACCCCAGGTGTGTGTTTTCTCTCACTAGAACCCCAGTGAACCCCAGGTGTGTGTTTTCTCTCACTAGAACCCCAGTGAACCACAGGTGTGTGTCTTCTCTCACTAGAACCCCAGTGAACCCCAGGTGTGTGTTTTCTCTCAACTGAACCCCAGTGAACCCCAGGTGTGTGTTTTCTCTCACTAGAACCCCAGTGAACCCCAGGTGTGTGTTTTCTCTCACTAGAACCCCAGTGAACCCCAGGTGTGTGTTTTCTCTCAACTGAACCCCAGATGAGTTTTTCTCACCTGAACCCCAGCATTGTAACATTTATGTTCACCTTCTTTGAGACACCATTTAGATTTCTAACTTTAGATTTTTCAAAAACTTAATCTTGGCTTGTATTCTTTAGCCAGTTTTACAAAACTGTTCAGGAATTGCTATATGACATATTCTAATCTTGTTACGAGGGAAAGGATATCAGCATATCTCAGATTGTTTTCTATTAAATTCACTTCTGAAGCCATCCAAAGGACCTTATATACTGTACTTGAACAAAAATCTCTGCTCGATCTCTACTATTCTAGACCAAAGAGATTTAGCTCCTTTGAACTGCCTATATACAGTATGACAGTCCTCTGAGACTTGGAATCAACCTTGTTATTCTTCTTCCAACTCTTTCTAAAGTTATATTATATTCTTGTTGTGATGTGATGATAGAAAATTAACAGTTTTCTAAAGGAACCCCCTGACTTAGAACCCATACTTTTTGCTTAAGCATTCTGTTTGGTTTTTGTGTTGATTCCCCTCCTTGTTTTGATAAGGATATCAAGACAAGACATCTACATTAACACCCAGCCCCCTGTCGTGTATAACTTCCTGCAGCCACAGAATCACCCATGTAATGTGTGCAGTGTAGTGCAGATGTACTACCAGTGTGGATCACTTTGCACTAGCAAATAGACAAACTAGATGGAACAGATTCATAAGTTTAAAAAAAAATAAACGTCATTTGATATGTTGTGCCCAATCCATGATTTTGCTTAAGTCTTTTTACTATTCCTTTGTGCTGTTTCTGTGTTTGGTACCTCCTCCTCCAGTTTGTGTATCATCTGTAAATTGAACTGGTTTTGCTCATTATACCTGAGTCTAAATCAATTATATAAATCAGGAAGAGCAACCGGCCTAAAATAAGTACCTAATGCCCACCCCTGCTGACAAGGGTCCAGTTTGAGTTTGTGCTCCTGAAGAAGATGCACTATTTCCTGTGTAAGCAATTATCCATTTTACCATTTCATTTAAGAATTAGCATCTCATGAGGGACCTTATCCAACGCTTTCTGGAAAATGTTGGAAAACTAAATAAATCATGTCATAAGCTTTAGTGTTATCAGCTGTCCTTGTGTTTGTTTTCCAAACTCAATCAATTAAACTAGATCTTCCCTTTCTAAATCCACATTGATTTTCTCTTATAATAGCATCATACTATAAGGGAACAAGTACAGTATAATTCCAGGCTGCGAGAGAAAAATCACAGCATTTCTACTGTTGAGCTTCACCAGTTGCAAAGTGACCTGATTCCAGAGCTGAACTGTCATGTTTTTTTTCTTTCTACTTGTCTATTAACTTTCTGCTGTTTTCTGTTGGCATTTACCTGTTTCTTTCCAGCCATGTAATGCAGCTGCCTACTTAAACTGTTTTGTAAATATTCCTCTAGTTTAGCCCTAAGTTTAGTTTCATTAACTTTACAGGCAACATGAATTAAGACTAAATGGTCTACAGCTTCCTGGTTTAGGTTGGTCCAAAAATTTGTGAGCCGGTCTTACATTTCCTCCAGTTTCGGATATGTTCTAGTTCTAAAAGGATGGAAAGCGGAGAAACGCTTAAACATTTCTGTGAACTCTAAATCAATTTAGTCCAACGAGTCAGTGTTCATTCTATGACACACATCTGGAATGGGAGGGGAAAGCAGAGTGAGCTCAGTCACTGCCAGTGGTTAGGCTGGGGTACACTTGAAGGAGGTATGGCTAAGCTCCCAGTCTTGGGTTTAAGGTCTCCAAGCTTGATGATAGACACTCTGATGGTCACTGCAGTGGTATTATAGCAGGACGTCAACACATCTATCTACATCGCCATCTTCTGGCCTCAAATGGAAAAGCACTGAGCTTCAAAGACTTTTATTGATATGAACAATGAATACGTTCAAGTACAGTAGGTATCTGTGTCAGCATCCGTAGGCTGCAAACGAACAAGTAAAGCTTTATTCCATGCTGAAAAGAAAAGAGACACAACATTTCAGCTGTGGAGCCTTCTTCAGGTGTCAGAAGGCCCCACAGCCAAAATATTATGACCAGTGAGTTACAGTGTTATCAATGTAATAACTCCGGTGACCAAGAAGTGCAAAAAGTGATTGGGAAAACATTTACAGAGATTTACAATAAGAAATTATATACTTATATACGTTACATTTACACTCACTTTCTCTTGAAACAGTCCAAACACTCTGATTGCCCCTGTGACCCCTAGGGTCTTTCAATACTTAGGACTTCATACTTTAAAGTTCGTAGAGCTTCAATCTTACAATCTTCACATGCTACAATTGGGCAGAATGCCACTGGGTTTAGCAGCAGGTAGTGTGGATCCACACCATATTGTGTGGATGGGGTTGGCAATTTTCCTGGGACTCATCTACCACTATGTTAAAAGATGGTATAGCCAAGGTCAGGCTCAGCAAAGCACAGTGCAGCTAGTGTTAAACTTTGGCACCGCTAGACACTGAACACAATGGGCAGTCCTTGGGCTTTGAGAGCATAGCAGTTCTTTGTTTCAGTAAGCAGGTGCTATAAAGCTGCTGTGTAATTTGTAATGGTATCTGTCCTATCTGAGTATGACACTCAGGTATGGTGACAGCCTTGCCTCTTCCCTTCTTCAAAGGCAGAGGCTGTGTGTTTCTAGAGGCATTTTGCTCTTCACCCCAGATGAGCTCTCCAGACACTGGAGCACAGCCCCCCCCCTCAAGCACCTGTGGATGAGACCCCCAGCAACGAGGGGGCTCTGAAGTCTGAAGCAGTGACATGTGAGTGATTAGAAGTTCAGGCTTTCGTGTGGAGGAAGATGAACCTGCTGTCACTGTAGGGCTGGCACACAAACCCCTGGGCCCACAACTCATGGGGCAATCAGTGACCTTCACGTCCAGTGATTTGTTTTGACAACACTTTGCTTTGATTGAAAAAGAAAAAGCTAGAAAGAGTGTTTGCTGATCCCACGTTTTAGGCCGCTCAGCTTTACAATAGGACAACGGAGAGGGCAAAAGGGGGCTTGTGATGGGAGGGGTCAGCATCCTCTTTAATTTACTCTGTTCCATTGAGGCCTAGCAGTCCTGGGTCTAGCCCTGAGGAGCAGGCTGCTGGCCTTTGATCTCCCTGGGGAGAAGTGTGATCCATGTAAAGCCTCATACCTCTCTGTGTGTTTTTGGTTGCTAGGGTGGGGGTTAATTCCTTTAGCAACACAGGTCAATCAGGTTAGTTTGGGTTTTTCACACAGTCGGGTTTCTAAATCCCTTTTATTGACCCTCCTGGTGATGAGACAAAAGGCTCTCTGCCCAAAGGGAATAGTTCCTGGTAGCTGAGGTTAGAGGATAAAGATTAGGGTTGCCAGCTATAGTGGGTGACATTCCTGGAGTTTTCGTCACTGAATGTGCCAAATCTGTTTTTTCTGTGCTCATTGAGAAGGTAACAATGCCTAACTGTGTCATTTTCCGGTGCTTTTTTTTGTCTCACTCAGTCTTAGAATATCTTTGCAGCGATTTACTGCAGCAATAATCACAAAAACCTATGCCCTGCACTCAAATACCCACACACCTGTAATGGGAGATTCAGCATGGGAACCATTAATATGACCCGAACCATTAAACATATCACTATCTGGGGGCAATTACTTTAATTAAAACAGGCCAGATGTTTTACCCTACTCCACCTTCTCCTAGTTTTGTGTATATTTAATGATGTCTTCAATCCTAACCTGTGCTAAAGGTAATTTAGCTTTACTACTTTTCTTAAGACATGCACAGTAATCAGATTAAAACCAATAAATAAACCATTTATTATTGAAAACAGGAATAATCAGTTTGGCTGTCAAAGTGTTGGGATTGACAAAACAAATTTAGGAACAACCGTACATTTTTCACTCTGGTCCAAAAAACAAGAATGTTGGCGAAATGCTTGTGTCCTGTGTGTGGTCTGAGATTCGTATATAACTCATACTGCTGCTGCTATATTATATTACTATCGCCTCTTTATCTGCACATGTACACTGCATTTACGAGAACTACATTCTCCAGCCACACAGGCTATCGTAAGAGGAGACCTGTTTTGGGCCTGGTCAGCACTGGGATGGGAGATCTTTGAGAAAAATCAAACTGCTGCTGTAAGTGGTGTTGGTGGACCAGTAGGTGGCGTTCTTCTCTTATTATGACTAGGGTCAATGTGCTATAGAAGGTGCCATCCTTCAAAGGGGATGTAAAACTGTGCCCCTGACTACTTAAAGAATAAAATATCCCATCTGCAACGTTTGGAAGATTCCGTATATATTAAACCTAGTACCCTGGATAAATTCCACTTTGAGACTGTACAATCTGGCCTAAAATTGTCAATTAATTAAATGATTGTGATCAAGTTAAACAAAAAGGACTAAAATCTACTGTATGTGAAATGTTTTGAGATCCTTTGGTTTAAACAGATCTGTATTAAATGCAAAGAACTATAATTGTATAGTATTAATTTATTGTCATAGTATTATTTGAACTGTACTTTCATGTAAAGTATATGTGAATAGATAGGCAAAAATGTTTTGAGTGATCAAAGATATAACAGCAGAAAAAGGAGAACACAGACAGAATTATGTTCCAAATCAGGTACAAATGATTTTTTTCACTTGGAAGGAAAGGACATTGATAGCATTCAGCACTTACGACAAAGTGAATACTTGAGGTTTGACTGGGGAGCAGTATCATCCTGTCAGCTGATGCTAGACTAAAAAAGTCTAAACAAATTGTGGTTGCGTAGTCACTTCAAAAAAACAGGATGTGAAAAGACTTCTTTACTTTTTAGCATGGAATGAAGCTCAAAATGTTAACAAGTTTATTTTAAGAATCAGCAGTTTCCACAATGTTTATTTATTCTCTAGTCTTTGTTTCTATCTCTGTTTGGGAATGACCTAGTTTTGCTGAAACTGCTGCAAAGTGCTGACTAGCACCATGATCCAGTATCACACAACCTGTTTTAATGCTCTACTTACAAACATATTGAGGTTCTGAAGCCTCTATAAAGGTGTGTTAGTGTCGTTCTCCTCCTGTATTTCATTCTGTGTCTTGACTTGAACCAAGGATCTACATTTTACTTAGAATAGATTTGTGATATGTGTGTTACAACCACCGGTCCTCTGAGTATTTCTCAGAAACGAGCTAATCGGTTTCAGTGGATTAACAACAAGCGCCGCCGATAGTGATAGTTAACTATCATCCACTGTGGTTCCTCATCAACTCCTATCCAGTACACGTCACACTTAAACCCTCAGCATGCACTGCTCAGTGCTCAGTATTAGTTTCTTGTCCAGAGCTTTTACTTTGCGTTTCCTACTGCCTTCACTGATCATCGCTTTTGGACTTAAACTTCACTGCTCGTTCCTTGACCAGGACTTGCAATTGGATTGGATGCCTTACGATTTGGATTGGATTTCTTTGAAGACTCCTTGGGATTCTGACCTCGTTTCTCGTTCCTGGACCTCAAGCCTGTCTTACGATTCAGCTTTGGATACTCAACCTTGTGAAACGGATATACTGTACCCCTGCGTATAACAGGGATCTCAGCCACCCGGGCTGTTGGAGGTCTCCTTTAGCTCAGCCGGCAGGTTCCCTGTTGCCTGACGCCGGAGACCCAGGTTCACACCCAGGCAGTGAGGGACAAACTGGCAGAAAAACAGCACGGAAACCCCAAGAACCCTTACACTTGCTTTAGACTATTGTCTTGACCCTCTCTCGGACACTCTCTATTACTCCACACAGGATCCTAAGATTTTTGGCCTTGGCTGCCTTAACAATGTGCTCCAACAATTTACTTATATCTCTGCTAGATATTTCTACTATTACTACACTTTTGACTGCTTTTAATACAACATGGGTTAAGTGAGAAGATGACAAACTTGTCATTTAGGGTCTTTAATTCACACTGATCAAAATTGTCAAAACATGGTCACATTTTAGGATGAAATAAACCATGAGTATCCAATATTAGGTGTTGTAGTAGTTAATCTGCTGTATTTACCAAGCAAATCTAATTAACTCACTGCCAGGTGTTCATCATCATTGACAGAATGTATTCTATGTAGGCTAAATAGACTTTGCAATATGAATAATTAATTAAATAATTGGCTGTAATTTCGGTAGAGGATAAGAATAGCATAAGAAGGGTTACAAACAGGAGGAAATTCTGCCTATTCAGTCTGCTAGGTAGTCAGTAGCTCATTGATCTGAAAACCTCATCCAGCTGTTTCTCTGGAAAGTCACTTTCCCACTGAATCTGTCCTGATGACACTTAGCAATGCTCCTGTTGCCTGTGGATCTATGTTATACTCAACTTTATACTGCTAATTAGTACTTTTTGTTTCAACAACACTGGCAATTTTCCGATAGATTATACCATATGTTTGAATTGAGTCTCCTTAGTCACCCATTTCTTTAAAAAAAAAGACTAATATCGCCGAAAAAAACGTTAAAAAAACAGCTGGGACCAAGGCTGCAGCGCCGCCGGCCGTAGAGATGGCTGTCCAGAACGGCTGTTATTTTCACGGCTGCGGCTTTAATCACGCTCTAACGCAAGTGCGGCTGGTACGGAGCCCGGCTCATGGACATGAGAAACCCGCGCTAGTAGCCCGTCTGCTTGCACCCCCTCACGATGACACCCCTGCTAGGTCCTTTGTGTTGTCACATGTCGCCGCAGCGGAGGGAAACAAAGCTGTAAGAGGCAGAGAGAAAGACGCGAACACGAGCTGATGAATCTGGGAGAGGCTCAGCTCAATGGGGCCTTTCGGGTGCAGCTCATAATGAACAGAAGCCTTTTGAGGAACTATTCAAGAGCTACCGCTCATTAGGGACACAAAAACTGCCGTCCTTGCATTGACGAGCTCATTTGAAGCCCCAAATTGATCTCATTTATACACCGAAAGGGAGACATTTAGAACGTGCTTTTCTGATCCCAGCGGTTCTTAGTGTGAGAACGCGAAGGCTTTCTTTGCGGCGTCTGGAGCTCCTCTCCCTCAGTGTCAAGGAAAGGTCATTCAGCAAGCGTGGGGATTACCAGCGCTGTTTGCCTTCGATCTTCCTTCGATGTGTTTGACCTTCCAGCAGCGCCCCCGGACTGCGCCGGGAGAGTCTGTCTAATCGCGCTCCTACTTCAAGGGCAAAGGCCTCCCAGATTAACAAGAGGGGCAAGGCCGAGGTCACCCCGCTCTGAAGCGGGACCGCGGCGACCCCGGTGTGCGACGCTGGCACTGCGGAAGAGCGCAGCCCCACAGGCTGTGCGGTGTGCGAGGGAGGGGACACCGGGGACAGAAATCCTGTTCGGGGGATTTGGCTTCAGTGTAAAATTCACTCCATCTCATCTTGACCAACAGTTGTAAGATTCCTCAGCTAAAATTCGGAAAATGCAAAAAAAAAAGAACAGTGTTATTCATCCTCATCAATCCATCTAAAAACATTTTTTGAATTCCAATTCTAAAAGGTTCAGTTCGTTTTAATGACAGAAAACATCAAAGACTATATTTTACTCACGTGTATCAAGTACTGCATTTTTTTAGATAAACTCTCCTGAAGTAAAAGGTGTGTATTTATATTTATTTATATCATTTTTCACAACACCCCTATGACAAACACCTGTTTTATAAGTGGGTTCATGTTGTGTTAAAATGTTTTAGTGTAGCTACTCTGTCCACTTTAGCCATGCGCACGCAGGGCGGGCTGGGAACAGCGCCTGAGGGGCGGGACTTGGGGGGAACCGGACTGTATATAAGAGGGCGGGGGCTGTGACGTGGCCTCTTCCCTTCCATGTCTGTTGGTGTGGAGCTGTTACCCCTTTTCCTGTGTGTGTACCTTTCCCCGGTTCTGGTTAATTAATGTGGTGTTCAACTCCTACGCCTGCTCCATTCCCTGCTGAACCCCGCAGATGTTACATTAGGTATTATGTCGACCCGCAAAGCAAATTTTCCATCTGGGACACTAAAGAAGTACACAAGTTATGAAAATGTCCAGGCAAATACAGATCCTGTTTCTCTGTGTCTGACCTGATGATGTCCATACTGGAAATCCAGGGTTTTCATTCAGCCTTAGCAGTGAATCTCCTGGTGAATTGGTATGACTGACTGGTATGGTATGTTCTACAGTTCTAAATACACAATACATGAAAGCCAAGTATTTGTCCAGGGTAAGAAACAACAAAAAGCAACAGACCCTGAAGTACAAGCTCAGTGACCACAATCATGCCATAGACACTGGGCGACACAGGCAGACCTGGCTGTCCGGAGAAGACAGGCTGTGCTCCCACTGCCAGCAGGGAGAAATAGAGACAGAGGTGCACTTCCTACTGCACTGTGACAAATATTCTGGGATTAGAGAAACATTCTTTCCCAAATGAACAAATCTAATCAGAATCCCCAGACCTGGCGGAATCAGAACAGCCACCAAACCTACTGATAGAGGGAGGAGGCAACTCAGTTGAACTGGTTGCCGAGTATGTGATCTCCTGGCACAGCTATACAGTATGTTGCATGTTGCATGTAAACGGCTTATGATGTGTTTGTATTGTAAATGTCTGTGGATGTTGTGTTACTTGTATATGATTTGGCAACACTATAACTCATCTGGCATGCCAATAAGCTGTTTGGATTGAAATCGGTATCGGGATGCCCGCCCGCCCCCATCGCTCCCCCAGTTTCCAGAAGGAATCTCGTCCTCGGGATCAGCGTGAGATGGCACTTTGCTTGTGAGACACCTGAAACGCCCCAGCCGGCCCAGGTATCACTGTTTACCATTAACTTGTTGTGTGCAGGATGGACCCCCGCAGAGGTGCTATTACAGCCCCTCTCTGCAGCGCGCGGTCGGCAGCGGCAGCGGCGGTTTTCACATTCCCTGGAGCCCGCGCGAACCTGCAGGACTGCCTGCTTAATTGTGCTCCTCATGCAAATTCCTATTTCTGCTCCAGATTTGTCACCGCTCTGTGAGGCAGAGAACACAAAGCAGAGTTCCACGGGTTTTAAAGCAGAACACCAGAAACAGAGATAACTGTTTAAAAAATGTCTGTGCTTCAGCACAAAAACACTCCACTCAGGTTGTTCAGCTTAGTAGAGACCATTGCTTCGCCTCGTGGTTCTTGAGATGGGCTATTTGAGGCAAAACCTTCTCTTTTTTGCAAGGTTACAGTCCACGTTTACTGTGGTTGGCAACTGATTCTCACTTCATCTGTGAAGACAAATTAACATATCCCAGAGCAGCCACCAGCTACATTTTCCAGCACCACTGCCTCTCGGTTACCGGCCTTGTCAGGGCTCAGAAATTCTTCATCCTGGACATCAGCAGCACGACTAACTAGTGTCACTTTGCTCCGCGCTTTCCAAGGTGTTCTTGTCTCAGCTCTCATTTGATGCCTCGGAGATTAAGAGGCTGTGTTTTGTACAGCTCATCCACACCTCTGAATGGATCTGAACAAATTTCATGCTTCATCTGGGAAATAAAAACCTGTCGGTCAACAAATAAGGCAATAAGAATTAAATGCATTTTTTCTCCATTTGGAAAAATGTTCCAATCTGACTTTATCGCAAAATATAATCAAGGAAAACACTGCACTCCACTCTTTAAACAGACAAAATCCATTTAGATACTAAAGTTTAATTGTCCTCATTTGTAGAAACAAGCAGGTGTCTTTGTCACTGCCGGACGGTCTGCAGGCCAGGAGTCTCAGGGCACAATTCTGTGACAGCACACACAGTGCCTTCACTTAATAATTGGGGGTGGGGTACAAATTTAGCAATAAAAATGCTGAATTTTCTTATTATTTCAAAGTGTGTTAAAAACACCATTTTTAATAATAATACTAATTACATTTATATAATGCTTTTTATTGCAAAGAATCACAAATCCTTTCATACAATATATGGAAGGGGACCTGCTACTGTATATCCCCCACTGAAGAGCACTCCAACAAGGGCAATGCACAACAGCCCCACCTGGGAGACACACAGCAGCCCCACTGCACAGCAGAGCAGGTGGAGAGGTGGGAAATTGATTCATCAGTTGAATTAAACGGGAATTTTAGGGATACCTGACTGCATAAGCCCAGGGTGGACTTTAGCCAGGGCACCAGAGTTAACACCCTCACTGCTCTTACAAACAATGTAATAGGATCTTTATGCCAAATTAACCAGAAGCTCATATTTAATGTCTCATCTGAAGGGTGGGATGAGGGATCTCCCACAACATCACCATAATGGGGCGTTGTTTAGAAAATTCTACAGGTCCACCGATATCACTTAGAGCAGCAGGAAGTCAGACTAAAATAACTTTGGGTCTTAGCCAAACATCCAAATCCAGGAAACACTTTGAGAACAAGCTGTGTGGAAAATTACTGCTCTTCCCATTTCTGATATTTTGTAGTTCACCTCTCCATAATCCAATTCTGTCTCTGGGGCTTATTTGATTTAATCGGGTGACATTTCAATAATGTAAAAAAATGCAGATAGTTGCCTCGTTCTGTGGTAATCTGATGGTACTGAATACTGCATGGTTATTTTCTTTGTTGGAAAAAAAATCAATTCTTCTGCTGTGTTTTGACAGTCAAGATGTGCTTTGAAAATAGGAGAGAAATCTAATTTTTCTTTTGTCTTTCAACAAGCAGAGGCTCAAAAAATACAGACTATTGCTGATAAATGCGAGTTGAGTAGTGGCTTGTTGTGGCAGATGGAAATTTGTTCACTGACTGACAGACAACTGACTGACAACGTCTTGTCTACTGAGAAACTAGGTCTCGGCAAACTGGGTTCCACATCAGAAAGAACACATGAACACTGCTGGGACAGTACGGTGAAGAGCATCTTGTGGCACAATTGGTTGGATTGAACTAATAACTACTGTACTGTAAATCTGGTCATAAGAAATAAAAAGTTGTTTTCTCTTCTCGATTTGCAGAACTTGTGGCTTATGAAGCTGTCCTCTTCACGCCAATACTTCAGGAACGGATTTTGGTGTCCGTAGGCCCTAGGCACTTTCACTCCGAAATGCACAAAAAGAGGAGTAAACGCCAGTTGAATTATGTCAATTGACATGATGCACTTTAAACTATTCTAATGCTAAACCACGTGATTGATGGAGCAAGTCTAGCGACCATCACTCAACACTTCTAGTTTCTAGGACAAACGCTAGATAGCGTGTGATTACTGATTTGGAGCACCTAGAGTCGATCGCAAGCACGTTGTTTCAGCTCGTTCTTCGGTACTCACTAGTGTTTCCCTCCTTTGTAGGCCCTAGGCACTGTGCCTACAGTGCTTAATGGGAAATCTGGCACTGCCATGCTTATTTGAACCCTGACACTGTTCAAGGCCCAGCATCGCCTTCTGTTGTACATCTCGCAGTTTCCAGTTTATCACTTCCAGCGTCACGGTCGCTGTTACAATAGCAGGTAGTGATTAAGTGATGGCAGTCTGGCAGGCTTTTCACAAAAGTGTTAAGAGTTCCTTTGCTTGTGCAGAAAAGGAACCTATGTTTTCTCCTTTATTGTGATGTTACAGAAAATATATTGCTGCACTGGAACCTCTCCAGAGAAGACCGACTACATACATTCCTAGGTTTAGGGAAATATGCTACACTGACAGGCTAAAAGTACTGTAACGCAAACAACCGACATTACAGGTTGTGCGGGTTGAGGGGAGATCTCCCTTTAGCTCAACTGGCTGGGTCCCTGTGGAGTGATGCCAGAGGCCCAGGTTCAAGTCCCCAGAGGTGGGGGGCTGACCTGAGGTGGTAGCGGTGAGGGTGTATTCCCACATGAACGCAAAAGTGCTACAGTGTGTACTCCCTTTAGTTATGGACAGAAACGACTATGAGGGAACCTTTAACAAGTATTCAAAATCCTCAATGGCCCTGACTAAGTCAACCTAGCGGACTTCTTCAGAATGAACAGTGAAACATGAACCAGAGAGCGCAAGTGTAAACTACAAGAAAATGCACTTTAAACTGAGAATGGGGGACACTTCTTAACACAAAGGATTGTGGGAGTCTGGAACAAGCTGCCCCGCTGCCCTGTTAAACACGATACCCTGGCTTCTTTCAAGAAATGGCTGGATGAGATCCCTTGGTTAATGAATGGAAATATTCTATGCTTTGTTTTAAGAAAAGGAGAAACAATTATTGTTTTTTATTGAAAAAGGACAGATTTTTTTCTAGTGACTTTTAATTACATTTAGATTTTAAATTAACTTATTTATCAATGGTCCATCATTTATCGTTTTTTTTTCTCTGTAGAAATATATTTTATTTCTGCCTTTTTTAACTTTGCTACATACTTTCCTCTTATCGATAAAGTAATAAACAAACTGATAAATACAAGATTAGGTATAGAAAAACAGCAGCAAAGGTGACCGGTTTTGTCTAACATCACCTAAGTTAGAATTTGAAATCTGACGTATTTCTCCCCCAAAACACTATTCTTTTGGTTTAGTTATTTATAAAGATAATGGTCTCCCAGATCAATTCAGTACACTGGCAGACTAGGTTGATTGGTTTTTTAAAATCACTTAGCAGGAGCTGAAAATCAACCCCTCCAGGCCCTGTTTTAATTAGATTATATTGAGGTTTTTTAAATCATTCCACAAAATGAGGTTAAGTGGTACATGTACGTTTTGTCGTCTGGATTATAATTTCCATTAAAAATCCTCTTTGTCTTCTCCCTTCATTACTTGCATTTTTTTCCATAACATTTCTTTTGGACTCCTGGATCTCTGTATCTTCTTTATTTGTATTTTAGTTCGATTTTTGATTAATAAAATGAAATAATTAAGAATGCACTTTTGCGGCGACGGACGCTCAATTAACAAGTAACGATTTAAGGCGGGAGCTTTATAATGTGTTTAGTGTAGAAGAAGTTAAGTTTTTAGGCAATATGCTTAAATATCTTAGGCAATATGGTATGTTTTTTTGTACAATTAAAATGCCACTTGTGCATAGTAATGTATTATTAAAAATCAAGTCAATAGTTGGAAAACAAAATATGCTGGACCTGACGATAATATACATTTTAGTTAGAGTAACAGTTGTTAGAGGGCCGTGGGCATTCATTTTACATTTCACCTCTTCATTCGCTCGACCGGGAATGTCAAACAGAGTCACTGCCAAAGGCAAACGGCTGCGTGAATTCATCGGCAGGATTTGGGCTGGTTATTTGTCAACAAGGGCGACCTGCGAGTACGTTAATCTCTGGCTAGCTGACGTTTGTGGTGTTCTGGGCTGATTGCTGCCTCTCGTCAGATTGATTCCTGTTCAAACAGGC
The DNA here is from genome assembly GCF_055471065.1 of Atractosteus spatula. Classification (NCBI taxonomy): domain Eukaryota; kingdom Metazoa; phylum Chordata; class Actinopteri; order Semionotiformes; family Lepisosteidae; genus Atractosteus; species Atractosteus spatula. Next base: position 50,679,453 of record NC_142706.1, read on the forward strand.
AGCCTCGGGCACGGCAGCCCCTGCATGCCGAGCGAGTCATTTGCCCGCGCCCTTCGGAGTACGAGGTAATCCGGGGATAGAGTCGAAAGCGGCGTCGCAGGCTGAGCGGGATCTCCAGGCGCCCTGGCTCTCTCACCTCCCTGTCTCCGCAGCGCGCTGCATTAATTCAGCAATTATTTCATATTGACCGACTATTAGAGCTACACTGTTGAGCAAATAGAATTGTTTCCCGGGGATTAGGTTAGGGTTATTGCTTTAAATTAAGCCGCACTGTTTCACAGAAAGAAGAGTCAAGAGAGAATGAGACTGAATCGGCAATTGTTTATTCCAAGGATCTCACTTCATGCTTGTGTGTTCAAATTCACTTGGCTATATGTGTACTGTACTTACATTGCACTGCACCACTGTTTTGTTGAATAAAATGAAAATACGCCATGCGTTTTCTGGTCTTCAATCCAACTGCTCTGTACTGTTCAATCCCTTTAATGAACAGTATATTTTGGTTGCTTTCTTCTTCACGTTAATGGTTAATTAGTACCTGAAACTCTTTGGTATCGAAGGTGATGGAAACAATTCTATTAAGTCAAGAACCGCGTGAAGATTTAATCCAAGTAGGGGCCGCGCCGGACTGATCAGAGGGCACGACAGTTTGGACGCAAGAAACATACGAACACTGTTCTTATTTTAGTCTGGTCCCGACCTGGCCAGCTGATCTGAATCTTCTAACACCTGCATCTGACTGATTGGATCGAGTTGTGTTTAGTCCTGGATAGTTAATGAGCAGCTACACATCCATCAAGTGAATAATACATTAATTGCTGTCCTGGGCTAAAATGTAAAACTTTTTTTTTTCCTTTCTGAAGATAAAACATGAAGAGGAGTCGGCCAGTCAACGCATTGCTGTAGCCCAGAGCACCACAATGTGATTAAGAACACAGGACACAGGGAGCCTAGAAAATACATTTAACTTGTTAAAAAAGAGTTATTTCTTGGAATAGATTAATGATAAACTGTCCATTATTTTTCCCTAAAAGCGACCGATAACGTGCGCTGTAATTTCTGCCCGGAGCCCCAAATGTAGTTTCTATGCAAAGCGGCTGGCAATTATCACGAGCTTGTTTAGGGATAATGACTTTTCAAGGAAGCCTTTGATTGAAACGTAACTGGATTGCCCCACAGCCAGGCGTCCAGAGGGGAAAAAAAAACAAAACAGAAAAATACAATATAATACAGAATGATATATATATTTTTTATTAAGTCGGGCAGTGCTTGCAGCAAACTTAAATTAACATATTCAGGGTAAATATGCAGACTATTTACGATAATAAGGACGGATTATTCAATTCAATGAATGTTAAATAGGGGAGAAAATGGTAGGTGTCTTATCTTCTGCGGGCTCCTATTTATTTTAATCGCTAACCACTGGAACTCTGCGTTTCGTTTTGTTCTTTCACTTTGCTTTCTTTATTAAGAAATGGCGGCGCCTGATTTCTGGAGTTTGCCTCACCGGCCGCGTGGTTTAAGAGCGGTTCTTCTGCAGCGCAGAACTAGCGGAATCAAAGGGGAAATGCCCCCAGGCCGGAGCAGGATAAGCTGCTTTCATTATGCACAGCCAGTGATAGGAGCTCAGAGTGCTTTACTATGCATTCATAAATAAAAAATAATAATTTATCTAGATTAAATATAAATCACCTTCATGTTTGCAGAACCTTACTTATTTATTTCTTCATCCGAGTTTGATTCTTCTCTAGAGCCCACGTTGGTCCCAGAACTGAGTGGGAGTTAGTGTTGCTATTTGATCACACTGATCACTTTTCGGGAAGATGATATTTACACAAAAAGATCTCTTAATGTCTGTGGATTAGCAGAGTCAGAGAGAAGCAGCAAACTAATAGCAGTGCTGTGCGGTTACTAAATTCAAACCTCTTTTATGGTATCCGACAGCTGTAACTCCTGCTGTTGTTTGTAATCATAGCAGCATTCCAGACCCACTGTAGCCACGATGAGAATTCCTTCATCCCATTTGTGGGGTCATCAAAAATGATGAATTGTGTCAGAGCACTTGAATGAGATCTGTACCAAACCAGTTTAGATGGGCCAGGCAGCCTCTTGTGTGGAACTGGTCTTATGTTCATGGAAATATATAACAGATTGACAGTGTGTATCTTTTACTCTTTCCCCTTCACTGCCTTTGTCAATCAGGGTCCTGGTAACAGGACAGGGTGAGGGCTGAGCGACACCGGCCGTAACACACAGCTGGTTGCATGCAGTTGTTTTAAAGCTGTACAAATAGTTCAAGGTGGGGAGCTACATCAGGAACAAGTATAGGTTCATTCCACGCTGAAAAATAGAAGAAGCACAATGTTTCGCTAAGTAACCTTCTCAGTGGGAATCTGATGTTCCTACACACAGGTGTGGTATAGAAGCTGGCCGTATGCCTTCTTTAAAGAACTAGCTGAAGGCCTTTGATCAATCAGCTGTCAGCAGCTGAACAAGTTCAATGGACTGAGCAACCTGCTCTCGTAGGCCAGCTTTCTGACCTTGTTCTACAGCACGCCATATTCAAGTGAGGAACAGGTAGAGGCTGAGTCCATGCTGCTACATAAAAAGAACCAATGTTTCGGCTGTGAGCCTTCTTCAGACCAGCGCTCTTCCTAATTTATAAAGGCATTTGGGATCCTAAAACCCTTTGGCATCTCAAGGCGTTTGCGGATGGCAAAATTAGGAAGGGTGATAAAGTACAGACAAAGGAAATGTACTGAGCAAACACCTGCCAGATGAAATACATTGCAGAATTGTACTCTATATATATCTGTAGGAAGCCAACAAAAACAGAAGGGTATATATAAAGTAGCATTACAGCAAATAGAGTAACGTTAAGGTTGCATAACGCGCTGGGTAGACCTCAAGAGTTGAAAGAAGAACAGTCAAAAATTGCATGTCTAAAAGAAATGTGACACAGAGACAGGTGAGCCATACTCCTCCCATGGGTAAAACTCTGCTGAACATTTTAATGCAAATATGGGTTTGTTACACAAGCCAAGACCCAGAACAAAAGGCGAGCTCCCTCTCTAGAGCTGAACTTGTTACAGGTGTTGTTTAAGGTGGGGCAGCTGAGAGGTTCACCAGCAGGATAAACCAAGCAAAAACAAACGTGTATGAGCATCGAGGTCAGTACATGGACATTTTGGTTTTGAAAACATAAAAAAACAACTTTTACACTAACCATATTTTGTGAAAAGTGAGTTTCTGTCCACACCTATGTTTTCACAAAAGGCAGCCCAAAATGGACAAGACTGTTCTGCTAATGTTCACTGGCACACAGAAATGAACAGAACATTGTGTCTGCACTGGCCTGGCTTCCTCAGGTGTAAGGAATTGCAAGACCCTGCCATTCACTTTCAAGCATCTGACGCCCTCTGCAGGATGAAACTGAAACATCACTTTGTTTTTTTGTATCTGTATTATTTTTAGAGGCCATGTCCTGCAGTTATTGTTATTATTTGATTAATATCAAATATTCCTCCACCCAAAATCTCAATTTGAAATTTCACATGAAAGCACATAGGGTAGTCGAGGCCTAATTGTTTCATTCATAAGTTTTGCCAGATTTCAAACAACTACAAAAATATTTTGCTCTAAAGCAGGGATGCTAAACATAGCTTACAGTCTCCACCCTCGTTACCTGCAATCTGGAGAGACTGGATCTCTCTCTTGTCTGGAGAGAAGTGAATCGATCACAAGCTTTGGCCATGTGTTGAAAATTTTAAAAGGTCTTCTTCTGAAACTGTTATGCTGATTCATATAATTTGCAAACACAATATAACCTTGACAAAAAGCTACATTAAATAAACACGATCAAATCAAATCCATATACTGTAGTATCTGTTTTTGATACAATTGTGTACATTCATAAATCCTCTTCTAGGTTAATGCTTTAAATGTACAGTACAAAGTGAAATTGGAAGACAAGGAGAAGGAGAAAATAAAAAGGGGAAAGGCAATGAACACAAAATGTATACAAATTCATCCAAAGATTGAGTTTGAAGAACTGCTTGTTCCAATTCAGTGTCACCAGGGAGTCAAAGTCTATCCCAGCAAGCAACAGGTACAAGGCAGGGTCCTCCCTGTGCTGGAAACCAGTCTATCACAGGGAATACACACACACACAGAAGCCAAAGTGATTCATAAGAAGCCCCAAGTCCTTGAACTCTTCCATTGTGCAAATCCAGCCCCAGCATCCACTTGCTCTGACTCATAAAGGACAATCACCCTTTTTAAGAACTGTTGTAATATACAGTGGTGTGAAAAAGTGTTTGCCCCCTTCCTGATTTCTTATTTTTTTGCATGTTTGTCACACTGAAATGTTTCAGATCATCAAACAAATTGAAATATTAGACAAAGATAACACAAGTAAACACAAAATGCAGTTTTTAAATGAAGGTTTTTATTATTAAGGGGAAAAAAAAATCCAAACCTACATGGCCCTGTGTGAAAAAGTGATTGCCCCCTAAACCTAATAACTGGTTGGGCCACCCTTAGCAGCAACAACTGCAATCAATCGTTTGCGATAACTGGCAATGAGTCTTTTACAGCGCTGTGGAGGAATTTTGGCCCACTCATCTTTGCAGAATTGTTGTAATTCAGCCACATTGGAGGGTTTTCGAGCCTTAACCGCTTTTTTAAGGTCATGCCACAACATCTCAATCGGATTCAGGTCAGGACTTTGACTAGGCCACTCCAAAGTCTTCATTATGTTTTTCTTAAGCCATTCAGAGGTGGACTTGCTGGTGTGTTTTGGATCATTGTCCTGCTGCAGAACCCAAGTGCGCTTCAGCTTGAGGTCACGAACAGATGGCCGGACATTCTCCTTCAGGATTTTTTGGTAGACAGCAGAATTCATGGTTCCATTTACCACAGCAAGTCTTCCAGGTCCTGAAGCAGCAAAACAGCCCCAGACCATCACACTACCACCACCATATTTTACTGTTGGTATGATGTTCCTTTTCTGAAATGCTGTGTTACTTTTACGCCAGATGTAATGGGACACACCTTCCAAAAAGTTCAACTTTTGTCTCGTCAGTCCACAGAGTATTTTCCCAAAAGTCTTGGGGATCATCAAGATGTTTTCTGGCAAAACTGAGACAAGCCTTTATGTTCTTTTTGCTCAGCAGTGGTTTTCGTCTTGGAACTCTGCCATGCAGGCCATTTTTGCCTAGTCTCTTTCTTATGGTGGAGTCATGAACACTGACCTTAACTGAGGCAAGTGAAGCCTGCAGTTCTTTGGATGTTGTTGTGGGGTTTTTTCTGACCTCTTGGATGAGTCGTCACTGCGCTCTTGGGGTAATTTTGGTCGGCCGGCCACTCCTGGGAAGGTTCACCACTGTTCCATGTTTTCGCCATTTGTGGATAATGGCTCTCACTGTGGTTCGCTGGAGTCCCAAAGCTTTAGAAATGGCTTTATAACCTTTTTGCAGACTGATAAATCTCAATTACCCTGTTTCTCATTTGTTCCTGAATTTCTTTGGATCGCAGCATGATGTCTAGCTTTTGAGGATCTTTTGGTCTACTTCACTTTGTCAGGCAGGTCCTATTTAAGTGATTTCTTGATTGAGAACAGGTGTGGCAGTAATCAGGCCTGGGTGTGGCTAGAGAAATTGAACTCAGCTTTCCAAAGATGTGATAAACCACAGTTGATTTATGTTTTAACAGGGGGGGCAATCACTTTTTCACACAGGGCCAGGTTTGGATTTTTTTCCCCTTAATAATAAAAACCTTCATTTAAAAACTGCATTTTGTGTTTACTTGTGTTTTCTTTGTCTAATATTTCAATTTGTTTGATGATCTGAAACATTTCAGTGTGACAAACATGCAAAAAAATAAGAAATCAGGAAGGGGGCAAACACTTTTTCACACCACTGTAGTTGAGGTTGCATGACTCTGCGTGGGTGTGTACTTATTGTACGATGTTTATTGTGGAATAAAGTTCAACTTGTTAGGAAAAAAATCCTTGAACTGTGGGACAAAGCCCACACAAACACAAGGGGAACATACGAACTCCACACAGAGAGTAGCTCAGGTCCTGGACTGAACCACGGGCCTCAGTGCTGCAAGGCAGTAATGCAAACCACTACCATGCCACCTCATAAAGTCACTTTTCTGTTTAAAATATGTTATTATTTTGCAAGGATTTTTAAACCTGATCATGCATTTTAGGGTATTAATGGACACATTAAAAAAATTGTAATCCAGTAAAAATAGAATTAAACAATTAAAAAAATAGACATGGGACACTTCTTCATGAAGTAAGAAACAGCTCAGCAGAGTGCTCTGCAGAGAGGAAAATGCATTTTTCTCCCCCTTTAACTCCATAGCTGTGCCATGGCTATATCTTTATGCACATACTTGTAAGAATGCATAATAATAATAATATAATTAATAAAAATATTCTGGAATTATCTGTATACATTCCAACATATTATGAAAACATTCTAGTTTTTTTATTTGTTAGTGTTATTAGTTATTTGGCAATGCAAAACATTAACAGAGTATTACATGCTTAAATAAGATGTGTTGTAAATGTCCAGGTAAGATGTTTAATCATGTGTAGATTAAAACATAAGAATGTAAAAATAATAAGTGAAACAAGGCCATTCAGTTCATTTATCTAATTAAGTTCTAAGGGTTTGTTAATCTGATTGTCTCCATCCAGATATTTCTTGAAGGATCCCAGAGATGTTTCAGCAACGTTTGAGAAAAAAAAAAACACCTACATTGGGTTTATTTCTTATTTTTTATATATAACTAGTTTAATCCTGTGCTATAATATTTCAAAACCACCATTCTGCAATCTGAAGATGTGATTGAGATTCATTAACAGTTCATTAACAGTTTTAACAGTTTTTGTATGTGTACAGAATATGTGGTCTCACGGCTCCCCCTCGTGGACATATATTATATGTATTATATAAATTCTAGGATTAATTTAATTCTTCTTGAGAAGAATACTTGTCTAATCCTGCGGTAATTGTTACAGTGTAGCAGAAAGTGCATCTCTGTCTCTGCTTCTCCCTGCTGGCAGTGGGATCATAGCCTGTCCTCTCTGGATTGACGGTGTCTGTCATTAAGCTTCTACAATATGTCAAGCCTCTGGTCACTGAGCCTGTCCTCTCTGGATAGCCGAGTCTGCCTGTGTCCAGTTTCTATGACCATGTTGTGGTCACTGAGTCTGTCCTCTATGGACAGGTTGTGGTCACCATTTTATTTATATGTCCACTCTGCCCTTTTGTATTGATTGGTTCCTTACATTGTCTAGTTTAGAAGAAGCAAATGATAACATAAACACTTAACCTAATGTATAATGAGCCTCTACAAGCTTTTCCCATTTTGTAATTAAGCTTTTTGTATTTGCTACTGATATACGATATTCCACAGTTATCTACTTTAAATGTCATCTGCCAGGTTTGCCCACTGTTTAATTGTCAGTATCACCAAAATTAATGATACCATACTGTATTATAGAGTGGGCTCTTCTCTGGGGTCAAATATTGGCTCAATGGGGTTTTGTGGTAGTAGAAATTCTGATCAAACTGAGGTGTAGCATTGTTTCATCGCTCTTCTTTATACATTATTTAGCAACTAATACCAGCGTAATTCAGGGCTGCACGCATTGTTTGGTGTTATACGTTCGGTTAGGTGTTTATGTAAGCACATCATTTACATCTTGTAAAAAAAATTGTGCAAGCAATAGAAAACACATAATATTGCGGTTAGGTAGGAAAAAAGTGTTGATTCCAGTTAGAAGCTCCGAATAATATTGTGGCACACGAAAACGTATCACTCATGGTTGAAGCTTGATCTGCAGGTTTCCACAGCTGAACAGCAGGGGGAGGCATTTCAATGTGAACCTCGTCACAGTGACGCTGAGTAATCTTTGTCTTTTACAGAAACCTGTGAGGTCCCATTTTTGGGATGGCCAGCCCAGCCACACAAAGAAATAAGAACTCAGAGACTGTTGTCATCTGAAACAGTTTTTACATATCTTTTCTATTTTTGCCTACAGATTTGTGGGATCCTGGAACAAGCTTCCCTGCCGTGTTGTTGAGGCCGATATCCTTACTTCCCTCAAGAAGGAGTTGGATGAGATCCTGGAATCAATTAGCTGGATGAGCCACATGGTCTTCCTTCATTAGTAAGCTTTTATTTTGTTCTTATGAATCACACATGAAGCAGTAAACACAATCACCTGTCCTGTCACATATGGCTTTATTAGAGCTTTACAAAATTGTCCTTAGAGAAACAAAGTTTTTGAGGAGTTGAGACCAGGAGTTCCCCAACATGGCCTTGGAGGACCCCTGTGTCTTTTGTTTTTCTTCCAGCTGAGCTCTTAATCACAGGCTAATTTCTTAAATTTGCTTTTGGCTCTTCACAAGTTGAGTGGGATTTGTAATGGGTATGACCCCTCTGCCAATCCTGGAGTTTAAGAATTGCCCTCGCTCAGGTGTGTTGGTTACACTGTAGCCAACTGGACTTCTTCTCAACCAAATTCAATAGCAGGACAGCACCCTGATCACAAACGGTGCCAATTAGGTCTCAGAAAGTCAAGTACTCTGGACCTCAGTTTAACCTCCCATCAGGAGGGTGACACCTTCTAAAGCATAGTGTCCCCACTCATCATACTTTTTTGGAAAGATTAGTCCAGAAGGAAGTGCACCACCTACTGGTCCACCATCACTCCTTACAGCACCAACCTAGTTTCCCTTAGAGGTCTACCATCCAAGTATTGACCAGTATTGACTGGCCCTGCTCAGTTTCCGAGACCTCACAAAATCAAGATACAACTTGATACAACAACAATAAAATATATTATATTTATATATAATATAAAATTTTATATATATAAATAAAATATTATTAAAATAATCTACAACAAGAGAGTCTGATTTTTGTCCACTGCTGTAAAGAATAATTACATATTTATTGTTACGATTATAGAATAAAAATGTGCTTTTCTGGTGGAGCCAGATGTCCATCTTCAGAGAAGTGAGCACCATTGTTCTCCTTGTGGGAGATGGTGCTGCAGGTTACTGTGGAATATGGAATCATAGCTCCATGGTACTGTTTAAAATGTTCTTATCTCAATTTAATTGTTTTTTTAGACATGCTATGGGTCCTGAAATCTCTCCCCTCCTCCAGCCCTGCAGTGAATTTCCCCAGTTTGCCTTAAGTGTTTAAGAGCCTGTGGTGCAACAGCAATCAGCCCAAATCTTCTTTATCTGTCCCTCCTGCAGATCAGTTCACCCACCGCTGTCATTAAGGGTAACCAAACAGTGCAACTGTACGCTCCAGGCAGGGAGAGCCAACGGACCATGTTGAGGACTCAATCAGTGTGATCTTTTTATGTCTGCAAAGCATAGTGGTTGCATTTTGGACAGAACAAGAAAAGGTATAACAGGAAAAGAAAACAGTCATGCTGTACATTGAAACATTATGCAATACTTTTATTGCTTTTTATAGACAATTTATTTACTGTCCTGTAAGCACTAATATAAAATAAATTACAAAATGCAGCAGACTTGGTATTGCTTCCACTTATGTACATGAAGGACATTGTTGTGATCAACACAGTGCTCACACCCTTCCGCTTTCACGTACCAACACGGAAAGATAAATGTTTAGGAACCTGTCCCCATTTAGTCTGCATTGATCTGGTTCAGCGTCTTCTGGGAGGCAGAGCAGGCCCAGTTTCATCAGGTGATTAGTTCACAGAGGTGGCCCTACAAGGCAACTTTACTTATTCACGATTCTCCAAAAGCACTTTAGGCATGTCCCTCCACACTGCAGAGCAGCCTCTCAGCACTGCGCAGCGTACTAGGGCTGGGGGTGTCAGGCACCACACCTCCCATTGGTTCTAGTCCAGGCCTTCAGAACAGCCACTGATCATTTATAGGATTAAGTGAATTGCCAATTAATTAAATGGGCATACAGCTGGCAGGGCCAAAATACTGTAGGGAACGGCGTTAGTAGGGTCAGTTTGTGAAGCATCCCTCTTGCCCACTGTGGTGAGGGATGCTGGTGTGTGTGTGGAGAAATTAAGGGGCTGAAAATGTGCATCTCTCTTACAGCTTCATATAGTGCTTCCAAGAAGAAAATACACATGAGCATGATCAAACATGATTTGAAAATCTGAGGCTTGTTTATGTCCTAGTCTAAAGTGAAAATTGAAAACCTGAGGTACTTTATTACACAAAAGGTTGTGGGAGTATAGAACAAGTTGACATCCACATTGTTGAAATATTACTATCTATGGTATATAAGCATTACTGTTAATTACACTGGCTTCCTTCAAGGAATGGCTGGCTGAGATCCCAAGATCAATTGCCAATGATAAAAAACTAACAAACCTGGTGGTCTGAGTGGTCCCCTCGTGTTATTGACCTTCCTTATTTTCTTACTTTTTTATAATGACACTGGGCTGAAACATTGATTGTTCTTCTCACCTGGCGGCACTGTGTTACTTCACAGGAAGCTCTTGAGGACAGAAGTATCTGTTCTCATCCCAGCACATGCTGATTTGCCTGCAAAACTATCAATTCAAAATAAAACAGAATTGAGCACACTCCTCGTAATATAAAAGCTCCCAGTGGTGCCTGTCCAGACACTTCCATATACTAACATGTTTTTGTGTGGGTCTGCCATCACAGACGCTTGCCATCCTTCGGTCTGTAAGATGAGGCCACTGAGGGATGAGCAGAATTGCTGCATCTTGGCAGTTCCAGTAAAGACTTAGCCCCCATGGCTGTGAGGATCACCCTGTTTGTATTTGCGCAGAAGGATCTGGCATCAGGGCCTGTTTTGCCAGGTGACAGCTACTGTGGCAGCTCAGTCCCCCAGTCCCACCCCAGGGTGCAGCCCAGCTGCTAGTTACTCGAGTTTTCAGGCGGCCCTGTCACACCACTTCAATTATTTCGTCTTCCTCCTCTCCCATTTCTCCTTTTCCTTGCGCGTTATCCTGCTCCTCTGGCAAACTTTCCCTTTTTGAGGAGAAGGCTGACAGAGACTCAGCACCCTGGCCCACTCCGGCTGTCTTCTGGTCATGACTCTGCTTCCTCCACTTAATCCTCCTGTTCTGAAACCAGACCTTCACCTAAAACCAGAACCCGGGAGGTTGGTGAGCCGATCTTCGTGAGTGCGATAACGGATTTAGATTAGATGATAACTAAATGCCAATGGTGCAGTCTTGGGCAACTATAATGCTACATCAGTAGTTTGAAGTAATGTATCGGAATGTGTATTTCAAGGGAAAAATAATTATTTCATTTGGCATTCTCTGCTTTGTTGTATTGTTTCAGTCACATCATTCCACTACACTTTAAAATCTTTTCATTTATACTCTCTCAATCCAATCAAACCTTCAAACTGCAGCAGTAGCTTGTTGAAAGTAGAATGTTGCTTACAGATGGGCTAGATGAGCCAAAAGACCCCCCTTTTATTTATAACCCTTCTTATGTTCTCAAACCATCCAAGTAAAACTTGTTTTTAACAAAGTACATTGAATACAGTTGAAAACAGGTATTTTAAAAACACCCGAAGAAAGCTCTACAGCCGAAACGTTGTGTTTCTTTTCTTCTCTTTCCAGCATGGAATAAACCATTACCTGCTCCTTTGCAGCCTAAGCATGCTGCCACAGCTACCTACTTAAACTATTTTAGAAATAGAACTGAGATAACACCTTTCAGTCCTCCTCAACCAGTTTGCAAACGTATTACAATGCAAGGCATATGTCATTGTAATGTAAAAGCTTTCATCATCTTTGCCCCTGTTTTCCAAAGATGCAACAGTCTGGGTGTCAGGATTCCTCCAAGACCATTAAGAAGGTGTTAAGAACACACTGCTGCTAACAACGCCCACTGTGGTGTGGTATGCACACTCACCCTAGTCTGTTTGACCAGCTAAAGCTTTCCGACACCTCAGAGGGGCTGACAGACAAACACGAGGGCCTACTACCAGAAGAGAGGTCTGCGCAGGTGGATGAGGTGCAATGGGCCACACTGTAAGATTCTGGTTGAAGGCGTGAAGGAGCTGCTGTGATTATCTGATTTCTTTTACTAACTAGGCTCTCCCCCCCATAGGGTAGTGCTAATGTAGGAATCAATGCACAATTCTGTTTAGAAGCACCAGATTTAGAGAGCTGTATTTGTGGACATTTATGTACTAACACACCAATCCCATGGGCCAAATGCCGAATGCTGGCACTGGGAGGATGCGGATAGTGGCACTATCTGGGAAAGGATGCCCATCAGCACTCTCATGGTGGGACTTTCGAGTCTACAGAGTGTCCACTTTAAACATACTGTACTGAGACGGGATGTACTAAGAAGTTTGAGTGGGTGTCTGCGTGCTAATTGTTAAGGAAAAAGTGGAGGTTAATTCAACTTTTGCAAGTTGAATGAAGAAAAATGCAATATTTTGGCAGTGGAGCCACCCTCAGGTGATGACATACCTGACTCCATAGACAAAATACTGTTTCTGTTCTTCTTTCTACTGCTCTGTGTTGGACTCTCTCCTTGTCATGATGTATTAAGCTCAGTGAAGATTAAATGAAGAGCTCTAGTTGATGTACAAGAGTGCTTAATAACACCTAGGATCAGCAGCAGGCCAAAGTCGCATACTAGAATGGAAGAGCTGAGCAGAATCGGCCTGCCTCAGGCCGGCGGCTCTCACCTGTGTCTCGGACAGGTTCAGCGCCAGGGCCAGGTGCACGCGCTCCGTGCCCACCATGTACTGCTGCCTCAGGAACTCCAACTCCAGGCGTTCCAGCTGCTCGGGGGTGAACACAGTCCTCACACGCTTCATCCTGGCCGCACCCCTGCGCCACAGGGCTGCCAGCTTATCCGGGGCGCCCCCTGCTGGAACAGGGCAAAACCCATCTGAGCTACACACACACACACACAGCACCATGGTCCTGGAGAGCTACAGTGTCACCCAAAACACATTTGAGCTACACGCAATGCACCCAGGTCCTGGACAGTCACAGACCTATCTGGTTTTCATTGCAACATAGCTCTCAGTTACAGAGGGAACTGAGCCCATTGTTGAAGAATCTGAAGCATTAAAAGATTTGTGGGTTCAAATCTTTCAGCAACAGTTATTCTCTCCTGCCTGGCTGGGGCATCACACTGGGCTTCTTATTTCAGCTGTTTAATGAGTACAAATAGTGTAGTTCATTTAGTACAAAATATGAGTCGAATTCATTAATATTCAGGTAACAGTATTAAATGCTCAAGCTGAACAAGTCTTATTCCAGTTTGACGCACATGGCGCTGTTAAAAAAAAACACCTGTCAGAAGTTGGAGTTGAGCGGGAGAGCTGACTGGTTTCAATCTCGCTTCTAGCGGTGCGAGACATTTACAACAGCACCGGCACTTGAAAGCACGGATGCAACGTTATGAAGCATTCCAGAAAAAAGGAAGACAGGTTTCTGGACTCGTTTCTGAAAAGCTGTACCTTAAAATCCAACTGCTCCTATAACATTAAGAAAAATAATTCCCTGTAATGTTCCAGTAAAAAAAAACCCACTTAACTGCATACAACTACAAGTCGCTATAGATAAAAGTGTCGGACAAATTAATAAATAAAAGGATATTCAAGGGAAAAAAGCAATGCAAGTAAAGCTCTTACTTCTCTGTCTGTGTAGGGCGTCGGAGTACTCGGACTTTTCCTGGTAGGAATGCTGGGACGAGTGTTCGCACCTACTGTGCAGTAGTCCAGCCGGAACGGGGACGTATCCCACGGTGTAGGGGTATAACACGGTGGCAGGCCAGCTCCCGGGCCAGAGGGGGCTGCGCTCCACTCGGACCCCACCGAGACCGCTCTCGGCCTCCACTCTGCTCAGAATAGAGTCAATGCTGAAGGGAAGCTTGACTGGTATCGGGGACGGATCTCTCATCTCCGCCGTCTTGAAGGTCTTATTCGATGCATTATTTAAAATAAACTCCGTTTTCTCGTGGTTAGGCAACATTTTCGGGGATAAGTTTTTTTCGGTCTCAAAAATGAAGAAAATAAACGAAATCTATTTCTTTGAAAACAAAAGGCACATCTGTGTTTCCCAGTGACCAATGGCGAACTGTCGTTGCTGGCTTTTTGGATGTGAGCCGTAGGGTTTTTATACGCCTGAGATACTTTCACATGCACAGCACCAGGGGACCAGACTCCCGGGGAAATGACTGGGTAGTCTCAGCCCCCACCCTTCCACCACACCCACACCACCAGCAGTATTCTGACTTGAAAAGATGCTGCCACTGCATTATAAAGTGAGAGCAAAACCTTTTTCCCTTTCGACTTGTTTTGCGTCCACACTCCGATTATATCATTTGAAGATGTATTACAGCCTTTGTGTAAAGAAGTGTCTCCTGGTCTCGGTTTGAAATGTATTTCTACTTAGTTTCCACTTGTGTTCCCTGGGTCGGGTTTCACCTGATATTACTGATGATGATATTGTAGTTATTATTAGTTATGGTAGTTTTACTTCTGCTACAAATATATTACTAGGGGTAAAGCGAAGGTAATTCGGCTAAAGGCAGAGCAGGCATAATACTTTCAATACTAACGCCATCCCTAATATTGCTTTTCTCTTACATGTACTGTTGCTTTCAATGATGTGTTGTAAAATGAGTTGTGTTTTCTAATAGCTTCAAGGTGTACTTACAAATCTTTAATCACTACCTTTTATCAGCATCAGTATTTCTTTTTTAACGGTACAGGATGAGCAATGAACCACAGAGCTTTCCTGATAAACAGGAAATGGGGACTACAATGTAAACAGGCAGCCTGTTTTTGATGTCAAGTCATGAATACCTGTTTCGTTATTTAAATTTGTTATTTATTAATATAGCATAATTAATATTTATTCATAATGTATTATTCTACGTATCTAATATCGGATTAAACGTTTGTATTAATTAACCTTTTAAATCAATGGAAGATCGATAAATAGATAATGTCTTTAGAATTACATTAATCAATTACTCGACCAATTACTGAGTGAATGTTGTGTCCACGCATCACAACAGCTCATCCCCGAGTTGTTCAGCACTGACTGCCAGCTATAGACAGCATGTTGTTCCCTGTACTGACCTTGGGCCTTTAAATAGATGGTATCAGCGTTTAAGTAGCTGATCCACTCCTGTACAAACAATAAAACGCTCAATTGGATAGTAGTGGTCTCTTCTTGTATAGTAATGAAAACAAATTAATAAAACGTCGAGTCGTCCTGCAGAGCGTACATTTTAATGTATTTTAAACAAGCCCAATTCTGAACAAGCTCGTTTTGCCTTTATTAGAGGATGAAAACACAAGGTGGGTGCGATCGCTGTAGATATGATATTTTATTTTTAAAAAGTCAAGACCTGGGGCATATTCCCGTTTTATTTTGTTCTTTGCATTTGTTGTTTGTTTTTTAACAAAGCGGGTACATGTTCAGCAATCAGTGGTGGTCTTCCCGGTCACTTTCCCCTCTAGAAGGACCCACATCTCTCATAAGCAGTGTTGAGGTGTCACGGCCGCGCGAGCCGCACTGGGCCCGCATTAACCGATAAACTAATGGACCGTTTTGTTTCTCATTATCACTGTGTGTTCAGCTAATCTATTACTCTTAGAAACCTGGAAATTTTCACCCCGTCATAACGAGATGGGAAAAGTAGCACTTTCTTGCTTTTGTGCCACCCCAGTGAGAGAGGGGGAAGCGCTATCACCTGCGGGTCCTGAAGAGTCCTCGCCTCTTCCTCCACGCCGGGAGAGCGGATATCAGTGGACCCAAGTAGCGCCCCCCCGCCCCCCCCCATGTTTTGGGAAATTAAAACAGAAATCTGCGTATGACCGCTAAAAGCTATTTGTTTAGCTTACAATCGATCTCAAACCGTTAAACTGTGAAAAACACCCGTCGCATTTAATGAGAGAATAGCTAATATCGATCACTATATAGTCTTGAGTTTCATGTAGTTTATGGTCAACATTAAAGTAATATGTTTTTCATATTTTAATCATCCGAAAGATGTATTTTTATATGCAGTATATACTGTATATAGACTGAAACTCTGACACCCAGAGCTCCCTATCTCTAGGCGCTTCTTCACTCATGTTCTTTAAAATAAAAAAAATATATTAAGCGAAAGTCCTACACTTGAAAATGCAAAGCGACGTGAAATAGTGTTCTTTCCGTTTCTTTGAAAAAAAGAGGCGAGTTAACGTCAAACTGGTAAAAGGGGTTTGTTCTGTATATTCTGCTAAATATGAAGAAAGTAATTAGCCGATAAAACACCTTTCTTACAGCTTTGAGTTGGTAGAAACCGGCTATCAGGCAACCGGTTTGATGAGATGCAGACTCTGTGATTCCTAAAAGTGACTGCGAAGGACGACCTGCTGGAATTCTTAGGGTAAAAGGAACAAGCCTATTTCCTGAAAGCCACATTAAAAGTTGTCAGTTGAGTTTTCCATTTCCATTAAAAGGTAGTTACAATGTATTGGTATTGCGGTTTAGTTCATGCGCTTTGTCCCGGCGTTAGATGTCATTGTACTGCCCATCTTGGACCTTTTGCAAAAAGACAAAAGATCGAAAGAGACATCAAACGATTCTAATGGATGTTAATGACTATTAGATAAATTGGTCCACAAGCCCTGGCCCACAAATAAAATGCAAAGGCAGTTTTTACAATAGCCTACCCTAAAAACCTTCCAGAACTCGAGTGAACTACATTAGTGCTGTTCTTTTTTTGAAAGGCCGTTCCTCAGCAGTTACCACATGCAGGCTTTTTAAGGCGTTAAGCTCCATGAGAATTTTCACACCTAGCTTTTCTAAGAGCACAATAGGTCAAAATTTCCATTTGATTCGGACATTGAATCGCGTTCTCTAGGTGCTGAAAATGTGCGGCGGAAATCTCTTTTCTCACTCTGTTACAAACTCAGGTCCTGCCAGCAATCGCGCAAGACCACCTTACTGCCGTCAGACGCCACTTTGAGACTGATGGAGGAAACTGGGAGTTTGTTGATATCCCCGTATAGAGCCACAACTGTTTTTTTGATGTATTAATCATACAGGTAAATCCCCCTCACCAAGCTACAAGGTACCTAGTGATACCAATTAAGGAGAATTAGCAAACACTGCAGAAGATGTAAATTAAACTAAAAATAAAGTTTTAGAAGAATTTCACAACTGGTAGTAAATACATAAATTACAAACACAAAATGGGACATACTTGGAGAAAAGAGACTACTTATCAAAAAGTATACTGTAGGTGTCCATATTGTCACATCATTTGTCGTCTAGATAAGGTGGGAAAGCAAACAAAAAGTTAAGATAAAATTGTATAATGCATTTGTGAGACCTAATTTATAGAAAATATATTGTTGCAATGGAAACAGTCCATAGATTATATTTTCAGGGTCTTAAGGTCTTAAGGGAATGTCCTACACTGACAGGATAAAGAAGCTGAATCCCTTTACTCCTGAACAGAGAAGAGTAATAGAGACTTGATACAAGTATTCATTATCCTCAAAGGCACTGTCAAGGTCACCTTTTACAATATACTTTAGAATGGACAGTGAAACATGGACTATAGGGCACAAATGCAAACTATGCTGAAGTGTATTTAAAACTGAGAACAGAGAGCAATTATTTATAACGAATTGTGGGAGTATGGAACAAGCTACCCATCCATATTGTTAAATCTGATAATCAGATTTATTTCAAGAAACCGCTGGATGAGTTCCTTGGATCAAGATGTTCCTGAATCCCCAAAGGGCACCTTTTCTTGTGGTCTTACAGCAAACAAATATTTAACACCTGATTTCCATTGACAAAATAACATAAAATTAACCACTTTTATTTAGGATTTGCCAGGAAAAGGTAGTGTGAGTGAGATGTAGCTAGATGGCAACCAAAAAAAGTTGTAACCTTAAGAATGTTTAAAATGATAATATAAACAAAGTATAAAGTAATACACATTTTATTAATGTTTGTTTTGTGAATTACCAAACAATAATAACTCTACCATGTCATTATGTAAAACATCCGATAATATCTGCTAGATGCAATAATAATAATAATGTGCTTTTTCAAGGAGCTCAATGATGATCATATATTATGCATACCACATATTAGACTGCAGTTAGGCTAAGATTTTCTGAAATAAGATTGTGAAAAATTATTCTGGCTGATGTTCTAGAAAATGTTTCAGTTAAATGAGGCCCATTTTTTAGAAAAAGAGTTATATGGAAAGTAATGGTATTGATTTAAATAAGCTTTCTCCTCGTGGCTGAAGAATTTGGTGGAGACAGTAGAGAAGATTACCGAAACTGGATGTGGTCCTGGAATCTTTCCCCAGTTAAATATCAGTAAAGCTCAGGACTTTTCTTTTGGGAAATGAAAATAATCCTCCTTGCTCATCCACTGATAAAGAACAAGCATGCCTCTCCACGTTAATGAATAAGATCAAAGAACTGCATTCTTTAAAAACATCTAACAAATGAGGATTTAATGTAGCCACAACAGGATTTAGATGGAGCATTAATATAGTGGGGAGAGCTAAGTTACCGCTGGCTTGTATTTAATTATCCTTTTTCAGTTAAAGCATTGTCCTCTGCTAATTGGGACACTATTGGACAAACAGGACCTCTCCCCTGTTCCCAGGCTCCTCAGCCTGAGGGCACACGCATCTCGCAACAATGGGATTACAGCGTGCCGGGGAAATCCGTCCTGATCACTTCAGGAGTCGTTCCGGGTTTTAACCATCCTCTGTGGCAGAGACAAGCGCGCATTAACACAGCATCTGTACGGCCTTGATTACCTGACCGAGGATAACCGCACGCAGGAGAGATCCCACTGCACCAGTTCCAGCGTCTCTGTCGCCGGGACCATTCGTGTTCGGCTTTCCCTTTCCCTAGGCGTCTGGCTTGGCTGGGTACTTGTCTCTACAGCACTTGTGGTTAGAATGGAAACAAGTCTACATTGCTCTGGAGAGCAGGTCAGCAATGTGCAGAAAAAGGCTTTTAGCAAAATGTAAGAGTTGAAATGAAAAGTCCAAATAAAACTTGAATTTCATTTTGTATCGTTTTCTAATGAAATGTTCTGCTGGAGAGTTGAGTTGCATCTTGTACATACTGTAAGTATACACTTAAGCACATACTGTAAAGCTCACGAGCTGCTAACAGTCTACCACTTGAGCACATGAGCAGCAATGTGGTTTAATGTAGTGCTAACTAAATGTGAATTACATAAAATGCCTAGATTGGGCACAGTTCTCAGTGTTTACATTTCTAGTTAAATGCTTTTGAGTCTTCTTTAAGCCATTAGTTAACTAAACATCTGAGTGGCTGCTCTACTTATGATGTTGTGATTCCAGGAGAAGCTCTTAACTGGTAGCATCTGCCTTGGTAACACATTCATCTGGCATAGCTGAACTCATATGCGTAATTTACAACTGAGAGCGTCCTGCTCTTCTTTACACAAAGAGCTGTAGGGGTGTGGAGCACGCTGCTTAATAATGTTGTTGGAGTTGAAACCCTGGCTTCTTGCAAGAAAGAACTAGATGAGATTAATGGATGAATTATCTATCAACTATCAAATCAGAAAGATGGTCCTCCTCTCATTTGAAACCTTGTTTACAGTATGTCCTTATATTACACAACTTCTTTTCTTTTTTCTACTTTTTTTGGTAACTGGACACGACATCAATCCTGTGTACCCAGAACCCTCAAGGTTGCTCAAAGCCGGGTAGGTATCCTGGAGAGATTTCACTGTGACTCATGAGTCAGTTTTTATCTCTGCAGGACAAATGCCTCCCCTTTATGTTTTGTTATTGTTGGCATGTTCTGTAGGTTTGAAGTAGCTAATTGTTTAAAATTCGCAAACAACCTTTTGAGCAGGTGTTTTGACACAGGCTTGAACGTGCAGTCCTGCCACTATGATGTAATTGATTTGCAGTAGTGTGTGAAAACGTGCTGCTGTCCTTCTCTCTGTCTGTGAATGTCTATGTAGTGTGGCAGTAATTCTCTACCATTTTCTCCAGTCCATGACTGTCAGTAGGATGCAGCCGATGAAACGTCTCCAAATCAGGAGGTCAGCCCTGACTAGTAACTGTTGGGACTCCAGTTTTGCAGCAGTAATTAGTTTGATTGATGTCATTATCTCTTGATCATCTTGCCTCGCCTCATCCACCCTACAGAATACAATCCTGATGAAAAAGACATGAAGGTTTAATATAACTCTCTGTGTGCAACGTGGGGAGATCAGAGATGACAGCTGCCTGCAGTCTGCCTGCTTGATGTCTCAATCATCGCAGTGGAGATGCACTGTTGACCATTTAACCAGATTACATGCTGGACTAGGGCCACTAGGATGATCTAGAGTGACCTCCATGACCTCTGGCTACAGATATCCCTGCTAATCTGGGTGTGCGAACTAACTTTGCCGTCAGCAGTCTGGCCTTGGGGCAGCCAGAACAGCAGTAATCTCCTCAGGATCATATGCTCAACAAGCACAGTAGACTGAGTTAGCCACCTCTAGCCTGGGCTATTAACTCACAGACTCACAGTTGGCTGTCGGAGCAGTCAGCACTATGAACAAGATCTTTCTGTCTAGCTTATCTATCTGTCCATCTGTCTGCCCTACCTTACAGTCCCTTTTGGTCGATTACATTTTCTTCCTGGTTTATGTGTCCCTGGGTCAGTGTCTGCTGAACACGTACAGAACTCTGAGAGTCATCTCTATGTGTTTTGCCTTGAAACTACTGTACACACTGTTACGCTCTGTGCTTTGAAAATCTCATTGTTCTTTGTTTTTTTGAAAATCCTCCACTTAATGTCACATATCCTTAATCAACCCGTACCTCTTAAACTGAATAACACAAAAAGATCAAGAATATCTCATCCATTTCAGGTGGATGAAGACTGCATAAAACTCTATACTCTATCGATGAATTGAAAAAGCTTTCCAAAATATGACACAAACATTAAGCAAATGTAAAGAATATTTTCATGGCGCAAGAGATGGTTTAAAATAAAAATCACTCGTTAAAATGAAATAGTCTCAATGCAGAGTTCTATTGTCAGGAGGACAACATTTTCAAATTCACCACCATATTCAGTCAGGAAGTGTTCTTAAAACAAACGCAAAAACACTGAATACATCCTAAAGGCGGAGGTCGCGTATTTAAATAAAAAGGAAGCCCCTTTCCATTTCTGTTTAAATAGGTAAATTTCTCGTTTTGATGTTGCTTTACAAAAGTTTACCAGAGAATGATCTTACATGTGGAAAAGGCTCGCTGTTTTTATTACCTCGTTCAGCGTTGATCTATGGAAGCCACACTGCAAAATTACACTGCATAAACGGCATCCACACCTAAATCGGATTAGCAGAGATGGAATGCTTAGGAACACTAACAAACATTTTGTAACTGTTTCATTGTTTGAATTGAAGTTTGAAATGGCGTACTTGCCAACAATATAAGCACCTATAATAGGATTACTGTAAAAAGCGAGCGCTGCTATTCATCTTTACGATGTCTCTGAACTTTCTGTCTCTGAAATTTCACATTAGAATCAGATCTGGCACGTGAAGGCAAATCTTATCTCATTTTTTTCAAAAATTAAACTGCTTTCCTCCGGAAAGATACGGAGTTCAACGGGGATGGCACCCGAGCCACCCATGACAGTATCAGCACGAGTTTTAAAAGAGAAATACAGAAGAACTCGGTCAGGTTCTCGGTTTCGAGAACATTTAGCATGCAGCCTATAAGACCTACAAGACCTATAATCATAGCCTGAAAACACACCCCTAAAAGTCTGGTAGCCTGCAGGCCTCTTGGTTTTAATTTATTGTATCAAACTTACTTTCATATCTTGAATGTAGGTATTACAGGTGTCTTTAAAACGAACACTGAAAGGATAGTTCAGTCTTGAAAATGCATGTCCCATTTTCATACGGTGTTCCTTTCCAGTGAAACAAGCAAGTGTTCCCAATCTGATCGGCGCCTTTTGCTGTTTCTTGGTCTTTGATTGAATTGGATATAAATAAGCCTGTTATGTGAGATAATCCAACTTTTACACGTTTATTCCTAAAGAGCAGATATCTGAAGGCAGAATTCACGGTTTATTCTCTTTGAGGTCCAAGCGCTGCAGTTTTGCCTTGGTTTTACAAATACAGTTTATGTCTTGGCCTATGAATTCCCACCAACATAAAAGCAGTTAGTGAACCGAACGAGACTTTATTAATGATTTGCTTTCATTGAACGTTTCGTATAGCTGTGCTTTTGTGAAGCAGAACATTATATTTCTGTAAGAAATTATTTCCACGCGGCGTACTTCATTAATTTGTCGATATTAACAATATGAGTAAACAAAACAATGTTGTGGTTTAAGTGGGGTTTGTGTATTTTAATCATTAACTTCATCTGAAAAACGAAGTTTATTTAATTTTATTTTTTAGACAAATTTCTTGTAAATTTAGGTACTGCTCGTTTTTAAATAAAATATATCACTCCTCTTCACTTTTATTTATCCTTTAATATAATATTCCAGGCGAAAAGGATACAATTCTATGAACAATGGGATTCATAATGAATTAAAAAAACAGGTTTTCAAAGTTCCTAATAGTGGGATCATTTTTTTGGTAAAAATTAAACATACATTCGTTTACTAAAACAAATACGGCACCTTAAATTTCTCATATATAATTATATTAAGACCAACTTAATGTACTAATTGGCGCTTGTCGGACCCACTGATCTGTGTGAAACTCAGGTGTACAATGGCATCGATAAAGAGAAAATTAAATTTACAGACTGAAACTTATATAGGAATCGTGTTTTTTTTCTATGAAAAATGTATTTATACAAAAATTGTCATCTTGTCCATCGTGCAATTATTTATTGTCGTTCTTTCAGAAGTTGTTTAATTTCCAAAACTTTGAAATACTTTCGCCGCTTTTACAGTGTATTAATGTACATTGTATTCGATTTAAGATCACGTTCTCAAATCTAGAGGTTCAATGGGCCAAACTGAAGCTCATTGCTCTTGTCAGACAGACATATCCTCAAGGGCGAGAACATAGAGAACGCCTTTACACGAAGAGTTAGGGGCATGTGATGCAGATTACCAAAGCGCTCGCTTCTTAGGGAGTCTGACCGAAAAGGTAAAAAAAACACATAGACGATAAACCTACTTCGAAACAAAAATTGCTCATGGATCAAGCTCTGAAAAGATCACAAAAACAATGGGCAATAAACCAAATTATGTATCGTTTAAAACTGTCCCAGTTTCACTGCTGAAGTTAATGACTGCTTCTGTAGTTGATTGAGCTGAATTATTTTGAGCTGCATCGTGAAAACTAGATTGAATTTAACACAACCATTTCCGCACATACTCGCTCTTATTAAGGACACAATTTCAGGGCTGATTTTTTTTAAATCGCTTTTTTATTATTAGTCCTCCTTTAATACAAGGTAATAAATAGTACTGGATAAGGAGCTGTGTCAGGGTGCGTTCGCTACATAGTAACAACTAACAGTTAATTCCACACTGGAAAATAAAAAAGGCGACTCAACGCTTTGGTTGTTGAGCCTCCTTCGGGTGCAAATCATATATACATGTATCATAAATAATAACATTGCGCTGCAAAAAGCCAACGTGTAATATACATATTTTACATATTTGTACAAATCTTAAAATATTGAGGCTATACAATATGTATTATACAATTGGCTATATACAGTCGGGTGGCGGTGGAGCTCAGGAAGGGACAGTTCAAGCTGGAAGCCCCTCAGCTTTGGGGCGAGGAGACCTCGAGTTCGTCTAAGGACTCCTCGGAGCCGTCAGTTTCCTCCTGCTTGCCCTCGCTGCCCTGCTGAGAGTCCGCGCTGTCTTCCGGCGACGCGAGACCAAGTTTCGCCAGTTTCGCTTGTTGTTGCTCCAGAGTCTGTTTCCTCCACTTGATCCTGCGGTTCTGGAACCAAACTTTAACCTAGATACGAAGGAAGAAACGAAATAAGGGTTATTATCATGACTCCCTGAATTCTCACACGAAATAAATACGTCTTGTTCATTTTCTTTTAACTCAAATGGTTGCAATGACTGACCACTCCATCCAAGAGCTAATTATTTTAAAAAAGCTTAGAAGTAGTTTGAAAACGAACTTCTCGAAACATGGCTAGAGGTGTGCTAGTCCGTTGCCGATTAATTGCCGAACAGTGGAGTAATCAACACGTGTATTGATGTAATCGAACGTATAAGCCTACCTGTGCCTCGGTGAGTTGCAAAGAAGACGCCAGGACGAATCTTTCCGAGCCGACCATGTACTGCTGTCGCGCAAACTCCTTCTCCAGCCGGGAGAGCTGCAAGTTGGTGAAGATGGTGCGCATTCGCTTTGACTTCCCCGGCTTGTGTTTGAAAGAAGGCACGCTGTTCTTTGAAAGATGGGTGTCTGCTGCCAAAATAAATGAAAAATATTAAGTACCATACCAAAGAGTGTCGGTCTTGTCTTTATTTAGAGGTTTTCCTCGCAGCGGAATGCCAACATACGACGACGGAAATTCGCAAAAGCCAAAAGGAGAAGTTGAAATGTACCTTGAGTGTAAAAACCTCCGCGGCAGGGCTCCTGGTAAGAGAGGTGCGGGTAGTAGCAAACAGGGTATCCCGAGTGAGACTGCAGAAAGTTCGGCGTGTAGAGGTGCGGGGCCACCTGTGGGCACAGCGGTGGCTGGAGCGACAGCGGAGGGACAGCAGGCTGACAGTTTCCTCCACAGTGAGGAGGGCTTGCCCGCTCACACGCTGCGGACGGCTGCTTAGACGTGCCCAGCAAAGCGTCGATGGTGAAAGATTTCCCGTTGGAAGGTTTTGGGACAGGGTTGTTGTTGCTTGCGTATTCTGGGTAGACAGGCGCCCAAGACTGCAAGTGATACCCGTACATTCCAAGAGGCATAGCTGGGACCTGCATCGTTCCAAACCCCGGAGAGCTAGTCGGAGAAACCGTGCGGATCCACAGGTAGATGTTCCTCGGTCTGTCCCAAACAGGCATGGGTGCCTCCTTTTATACCCACCTCACAACCCTTACGTGTCAAAAGACCCCCGCTGCGCTTTTGTCTTCTTAAGTAGCAGATGAGAAAAAATGACCGGCCCGACAAGGGATTCAATTAATTGATTGACTACTGACATGCTGCGACTGTCAATATCCTAATGTCCTTGTCCAGGACAAGACTTTAGAGGAAACTTAAACAGAGAAAGGGTGCTTGAAATTAAGGGGAGGGGGTGCGGTTTGTACAAATTCTTGAAAGGATCCCAACTCCAGAAGCAATAATTACCGCTGAGAAAGCCTTGATGTTACCTAATCATCTTACTTCTTGTCTTAAGTCTCAAAGCGAGCCGACAGATGTTGTACAAGCAGCGGAACAAATAGCTTCACCATTGGAGAGTAAAACGGACATAAAGAAATCGCATTATTTTAAATCGCTGACTGAGATGAACACTGTGTCTGCGCCTTCTTGTTATTTATTAATATCTCCATCCCTGAACCACAACATGTTCAGTATAATGAATATGCTATAGAGTATAAAGATCCTTTATTCAGATACACGTGTGTACGGTGAGTGTATTGTTATAAATGTACTCAATAACTTTTTTTCACGTAACTGAACAGTATCTGATTGTTAGAACAATTTCTTGTGTTTGACCTATATAGACACACTCCTGGGTTTATTGACACAGTGGAAGAAAACCAATTCTCTTATTGCATTTTAACACATCAGAGTCACAAACACAACATTCATTAGAGGCCTATAGTTTATTAATCATCCAGGTGGATGTTCCCCATTGGCGGTGGCGGAGGGGAGTCCCCATTACCTGGAAAGCGCTTTGAGTGGAGTGTCCAGAAAAGAGCTGAGTAAGTGTATGCAATTATTATTATTAATCAGGCGCTTCGCCGCTTTTGTAGCGGTACCTTCGGAGGCAACACGTGTAATTTGTTTGCTGGATAAAAAAAGGGTGGCTTTGATTGGATTCAGATGATTATTGCTGTTAAATTCGTTTTTGCTAACGAGCTGTGAAAAGTCGCACCTCTAGCTGTGTAAGAAGCTGAACCTGAAATAAAAAGACACCATATTACACTGTATTTTTATTGTATTTTATTGGGCAGGAAGTTCCAATTTCGTTTTCAAGGGTTTTTATGCAAGCGAAACAAATTAAACGATTAAACCGCTGCAGTTTTGTTTTACTTCTCTTCCCGAGAAGTTTGTTTGGGCTGAGTTGAGATGCGATGGCCGCCAGCACAGGGAACTCAGCACGCCTGCCTCTTGCTCCTCCTCTCGTTGATGACTTTGGAAGTGGTACCTCACTGGAAGTGTCTCTTTTTGCAGCTGTAGTGGTTCCCGAAAATTGGAGGGCAGCAAAAAAAAAAAAACTCACCCGAGCGTCAGATCTAGCGAATTTTACACAATGACAAAGTGGTACTGCTCGACTAACTACCGTCCTTGCCCAGGAACGTTTTTCGTTTTAAAGAGAGCTTTCCATGTGACAGCTTCCTCAGCCCTTAACTGGTAGAAAGGTCCTGGGGATGTAATGGCTCTAAAGGATGGAGAACAAGGGCTGGGACTCCAATTTCGTTACACAATTTTTAAAAAATCAACACGTTTACACGTTTCACGTTCCACACATCTGAATACAATAAAAAAGCGTGTTACCAATTTTCAGTGAGGAATTTACCTTTATATTGTTCATTGACAAGGCTCTTGACTCGAAATATGTGCTTGATTCATTTAATTTCAAAATAATTTTTGGAGAGCATAACGCATTCGTCAGTTCTGTACAAATAGATCCATGTCATCGATAAAGCGTCATATGATGCTACACAACACTCTAGTCTTCTCTCCTATGAAGACTGAATAATACGTTTTATTTTTTTTTACTAAACTGTACATTAGGAGGTATTTTCTAAATGAAAGATCAGTCAATAAACCCTTCTGATGTGTTCTATCAGCAAGATGCTTTTTTAAAATTGAAGCCACCTCAAGGCTTCCTTTCTTGTAGTAATGTTGAACATTTATTTGCATGCTGAAAATGACAAAAAAGAACTACAGCGTTTCGGCTGTTAAACTTCTTCAGGTGTGAGGAGACATCAGGTGCTTGACAGCTCAAGAGTCGAAACGCTGTGATTAGTCTTGTTACGTATGAGCGAGGAATTAACCTTTAATTAATTTAATAACAACAACAATAATAAAATAATAATAACAATAATAATAATTTTGTTGTTGTTGTTGTTGCTGCTGGTCCGAGTATTAAAAGATGTAGAAAATCTGGACACCGGAGATGAATAAATGATGGGAAATTAGTAATGTAAAGTAGAATTACCCTTTATTAGTTGTTAATTAGAGACTTGAAACGAGATAAGATGAAAAGGTGTGCGGCATCTTTAAAGGCTTTGCTGTGCTTGCTTACAGTGCTTTAACAGAAATCGTCCTTTCTTTAAACCAGAGATTATAGCCAGCTCTGCAAACTTTGTCCAACTCATTTCCATCATTGGGAAGTAGTGAAAAAACGACATCCCAGAGCTTTAAGTGACTGTTAAAACACGTTCAAACAGTTGCGGGAACAACGATTCTCTTTGACTTCTGAACTTTCTAATTATTCTCCCTACCTGACACCACGACGCTTAAAGCACTGGGCAAACACAGCGGGTCCAGGACGCGTATACAAAAGAGCGAGCTTCTGTGTGCGTCATGGACGGCCCACCCCTTCCCCCTGTTCTTTGTGGACGGCGGATTTCTCACAAGTGGAAACAGAACCAAACCGCACAGTTTGAGCCCCTGTTTACTCCATTTACCACCCTCTCCTCCCCCCGTCGCGTTAATTCCCGAACATCTGCGAAGCTCTGACTCGCACGCTCCCTCGCCCTGCCCAGGTCCCGAAGCCGGCAGCAGCTCAATTTATTGGTCAAACAAGAAGGACAAGTTAAAATAAGGTGCCAGCCAAGTACACCGAGGATAACAAATTGGTCTGGAAAAATAAACTGCCTTAAATAAACAAATCTGTGTAAAGGCCACTTGCCGCATACAAAATAGAAACTTATGGCAGGTGTTAAATTCACAAAATCTTCGTCTCCTTTAATAAAACCTAAATAATTAGGATTCAAATTGATGAAGCAACTAATAACACGATACATCCATTAAATCCATTAAAAGGAGCAGCGCAGCGCTGCAGAGGAGGTCTGCTGTAATGACTTTGAACTCAGTCTTTGAACCAAAAAAAACATAAAGAAAGAGAATTCGAAATAAAAGCGAATTGTAAAAAACGAATAAAAAAGCAATGACACGATTCCGAATGTCGCATATTATATGAAATATAAAAACTTTTTTTTGCAATACTGACAATTTACTGAGAGCAGTATTCAGTGTTCTAAAAATCAAGTTGCAAAAATGTGATTTTAATCTGACTTAAAAATAGTAACAGAGGGATACGTTTTAAAAAATGTGACGGGATAATTTCACGGGCCACAGCCCTGTGCAGTTTGAACTTCTAAATCAATCTTGAATCGTACTGGTAGCCAATGGAGGGGGAAATACTAATTTCTCGACTTTTAGGAAATAACATGCAGTAGGTTATAATTAGTCCAGAACTGGTGACAGAGGACTGGCAAGTTTCGTTTAACGTTACCAATATTTTAACAAAATATCGTTTCTTTTTATACTTCATTGTAGTTATGTTGAGATATCCCCTTTTTCACACAACTAAAAATAAACACAAAATTGGGGGGTATGGAAAATCAAATTAACACCTTAATTAGTTTTAATTATCCGCTGGAATTTTGTAACTATCACATTACGAAGAGAGAGAGACTATTTTAACCATGCAACTATTTTAACTTTCCTATTTTAACCATGCTTTTTTTTACCAGTTTTTCCCTGATTTTGTGGGTATTTTTTCCATGATATATATTTAATTCATTGAGACTTTACATATTTGAAGACGTTGTCCGGGTTTAACCATTTTCTAGTGATTTGTTTCATGGCTGCAATTCTGTATTAAGTATTTCCCCGTCTCTGACGGCAGTTCAGGTGGTGTTTGTCCCAGCAACGAAAATCCTCATTTTCTCATTTGCGTCTTAATTTAATCTTTTATATTTCAGTAGTATTTCCAATTAGTTTATATACATCAGATATGAAGTGAGTTACGTTTCTGCTACCTTGTCTTTGTAATATACATTTTATTAGAAGGTCTATTTGGGTTTAATGAGAATTGTCTTTAAGATGAGGTATAATATGGAAATGAGATTGAGGTAGATCAGATTTTCCGAGCAAGAGTTCAAATGTTAAAACCTGGCAATATAAACAAACCCTCGATGACCGTTGCTTGAAAACTCGGTTTGTTTTACTGCGTTTAAAATCAGGGTCACATGCTATTGCTCTAAAAAATATTAAACTCTTCTTTAGTTTTTTAAAATATATATTCCTCTCCATATGCTTAATGTAATAGTAATCCACCGGTTATTTATTTTAGGTCATGAGTTATATCAGATGTTTTAAGTGCAAAGGTGTTTGTTTCTACATGAAATCTAATATACGTCTAGGCTACTGAAAATAAATCGGATCTCGTGGGAATTACCTGACGTTTTGAGCTACACCTACATCTCTAATGTTGCGAAGTTCAAAACGCATACAGTTGTAGCAAAGTTATGGTGTGTGTTGACGGCGGAAAATATTGAAAACCAAGCGAAACAAAACGCACTTTTTAATGGCCGTGTGCGATGCGCTCAGACATGATTGAATCCATTACCAACAATTTCTAATAAGAACAACCTATTAACAGCTCTATTACTATAGAGCCTTTTTCCTTTTGAACACACACGGGTAACATGGCATGCTAAAAACATTCTAAAGCTACGTTTGAAAATGAAATATACGCGATTAAACGGCTGCAGAATAAAGGCCACCCCTTAAATTATTTTGTTTCTTTGGACGTATTCTGTTTTGCCCTGCTAAACTGGTTTCATTGCTGCAGGGACTATTTATCGCCATCATCAACACTCTTAATAGATTTTTACCACGCAATTGAAGACAAAACCATTACTTTCATTTACACTTTAAACTCTAATGAGTTTACATATAATATCACATCGCAGAACGCTCGGCGCCTCGGGCAGAGGCGCGGGTGGAATGTCCTGTCATTACCCCTGTAAGGATGCAAATGAGGCTGTAATGTTGGAAATGTGAGGAAAGTAGAGGCTTTAGTTCTTCGAGACATTGACAATGATCAGAGCCATCCGAGACTGAAGGGATGTGAATTCACTGTCTGGCTCCAATACACAAAAACGCCTGCAACTGGAGGAGCAGGCCAATGTCGTCTTCACAGACCATTTTTTAATCATTCCAAAATAGGTCTGCTGGATACCGAAAAGAGTTTGGAGTTTTACTTTGCTTGTATGCTTTAACCTAAAATCCCCACAGAGGTAGTATAATATAATCACAACAATGTACTTTGAACAACAGCAATAGTGATAATGATACATTTTCCACCTTGAAATGAAGAGGCCAAAATGAAAAATGCCACCCAGATTTATCACAGCCAAGTGAATTCACCTGTAGCAGAGCTGGGTTAGCTGGTTCTGACACACAGTTAACAGTGACCCTGGTCAAGACCAAAGGCACTGCTCCGTTCCCACTCTCCCTACAAGCAAGATCCATCTCACGGTCTCATTCCAGAGGTTATGGATTGTATTATTCAAAGTTACCTGTTTTGTACCCATCTATACATCTGGGCATTTTCATGGTGTGGTCAGAGTGAGGAATATTTCTCAAGGGTACCACAGCAACACCCCACTTGGGATGGGAACCCACAACTTTCCAGTGACTCATGTTCCGAACATAGTGTTCATGTTAATGAACATAACAGTGGGCATCACATCTCGTTTCTGACCTGCTGGTTAACTATGTGCACAGCGTCGGTTAAAATACCAGAAACACAATCCTAGTTTCATTTTGTTTTGTCATTTTAATCCCCACTTTCACCTCTCTTTTAGGTTTGACCACACAATAACAGTAAAAACAGTAAAAAGTTCTTGCTTACTGACCGCTTATTGTGGCTCATGGCTCCTTTTACTATTGTTGCACAGTTTTCTAGAGCCATACAACAACAGAAGGAGAAGGTTCATTCCCCCAAAACAGATAACACAAGAGCACACTTTTCCACTTTGTGCACTCAGGGGATTGTAGCATTGTGTAGGTTTAAACCAAGAAAGGTTTTTGAAATATTCATGTTGTCCTTATGAATTCAGATCTCACTGAATTTTGTCACAAAATGATTAAAACTCAATTAAAAGATAAAAAGAGAGATGCAAAAGAACTCTACATGCACCTAGACAGGGCTCTGGGTGGGACTTCAGCTTTCCACTTTTATTTAAATGCACCTTGTTTTGGTTTCTTCATTGTTTCACCAGTGACTCATGTTGATTATTCTTCAACTGACTCTATTGAGTGACCGCTGCCTCGAGGGTCTTGCCAGATCACCTAGGCTGGTCCCACAGCTGTGTGAAAAGAGAGGGTGCTTAGCACTGTGGAGTGCTGTGGGTTCTGAGCCCCCGTGGTACAGTCCTGTTGTGCCCTTGAGCACAACTTCACTCTTGCTGCTCCAGCAGTTATCCTGCTGTGTAAATGGGGCTCCGGGTCATTGTTAATGCAAATTTTTGCTCAATTGGCTTAGCTACCTAATGAAATAACAAGAAAAAACATGTTCAGGACAAGTTCAGACGTTGCTCAGAGTTTAACCAAAAAGACAAGTACATCACTTATTTTGTGTTGCTTGGTCTGGCTTCTTGTGGATTTCAGAATAAGATTCAAACTAGTGTTGCTCCCCTTTAAGGGCTTGAACAGCTCATTACAACAGAACTCGTATTCCCCTACACTTTGTGAGCACACCTCAGCAATCTCCTAAGTCATTGTGCTTTGGACTGTGAGAGGAAACCTACACAAACCTGAGGAAAACATGCAAACTCCACACAGATAGCACTTCAGGAATTGATCCCAGTGCTTCAGAACTGTGAGGCATCAGTGTAAGCCAATGCAACACAATACCACCCACTGACTATTTTAATTCTCTTTAATTTCCTGTTTTGATATGCATTTAACTTCTCTTTCTGCTTGATTGTTGTATTGCAAAGCATATTGGGATGATGCAACATACAGTAACCTCCATATGTTTAAATCACTGTATCTCTATATTAATGCACACTGAAGAACTTTGGTTTAAAGATGGAAAGATGAATATGAGGAAAAAGTACAGAATATCAGTGTAGAACCAATGGTTCTAAATAGAACTATTTAGAATATTCAGCTCCACAGCCAAAACATTGTTTCAGCATGGAATTAACCTTTACCTGTTCATGTGCAGTTTACACATGCACACACAGCTGCCTACTGTACTTAAACATCTTCAATCAATTTCTGTTGCGACCCAATATGCCTTCCACTAAATCCTTCTCTTTGTCATATGTTCTCCTTCTCTCTGGGCTCCTTGCTCCCTTCTCTCACTAAACTGGCATTCTGTCTCTACATAGCGGTCTGCTCAATGACAAGACTTTCTTACCACCTCCAATTGCTCTACAGATGTCATCGTAATAAAATCATTCCTAAAGGATTTTATCTGAAATTCAACACCTTTTCCTTTACTAAGCAAGACTCAGAGACTTCCTCACCACCTGAAGAATGCTCCACTGCTGAAATGTTGTGTTTCTATTTTTTTACCTATCAGCATAGAAAAACCATTATATGTTTGCATCCTTTTCTCTTAACCTTCCAGAATATCTGTCTTGGGTAAACAAAACCTTAATTCTTTGTCCTTATCGCTTAATGATTGGGGAGATTCTTTTACCCCAAAGTGATTCACTAGCCATTCATGAACTATTTTTTCAAAAGACCTCCATTGATGGTAATGGTGCAGTTTTCTCCTGCAATCATTTCCATGGAACATTAGGATTCCCTGTCCATGTCAGAGGTGTGAATTGTAATGAGCTGTGCTCTGGATAGCATTGAAGAGCATGTGAATGAGCTCAGATGGAGGACAATTGGAATATGGATGGAACCCAATGAAAGTCAACAGGCCTCTTTGAGTGTCTGACTATGAAAAGACCTCTCTGGCTGCAATATGTGAGAACTATGCCGAAGGACTTTCATTGAGAGAGTGGAAAGCACTTTGGATAAAATTTTAATTGGTTAGAAAATATCAGCTCCTTTAGAAAACAGTTCCATTGAGCAAAAACTAAAGTGTTTTGGAAAAGTAAAGTTAAATGCCACTCAGAAATGGAAAATAAAAAACACAATGTGTTGGGTGTTAAGCCCTCTTCAGGCATGAGGCCCTTTCTCTCTGCTTGAAAAAAATTCAATAATTAATAAGTGAGCATTAGTTTAGGAAGAGGTTAGAGCAAAAAGTTACTTCACCAAGCACAAATTAATTCAGCTAAAGAGGCTCCATAGCCTTTTCTTCTGCTTTTTGGAGCGGAATTA
The DNA here is from genome assembly GCF_055471065.1 of Atractosteus spatula. NCBI lineage: Eukaryota > Metazoa > Chordata > Actinopteri > Semionotiformes > Lepisosteidae > Atractosteus > Atractosteus spatula. The sequence goes on from NC_142706.1 coordinate 50,712,986, forward strand.
AATTCCACTATTTCCATTATTTAAGAAGGCTTTCCAAATGTTGCTCCACAGCACTGATGCACAACTGAGGTACTGGAGCCCAAGAGTTCATTTCAGCCCTTTTAAATCACTGGCATCATAAGAGCTAGGCACTGTGATTCAGATTGCATTGGTTCAATTACACCGATATTTACCTAGGTCTGTAATTTTTAAAGCCCAGATTGGAAAAGAATCAGAAAATGATCCCTGTGCCATTCTGGGAGTGGTGCACCCTGCACGTTCTATAATTCAGAACACTAAAGGAGTTGTAATTCAGGCAGACATTAATACCAGCCAAAGATCTTAATTCTTACACAAAGTTTATGCAAATTGCAGGGCTACGCTATAAAAAAAATTAAAGTGAAGCATTTCAGCAGTAAAAAGCCTTTTGACTTCTGTGCTGTGCCTTTGTGGGGCTTTGCATTTTTAAACCATATCTGTACTGTGCAGTTGGATGATCATCCTGAAGCATACACCCATACTATCAACAGGCTAACCAGCACACTGGAGTTATTTATTATTAACAACTAGGTGCTAGCCATTGGATGTTTCATCTTGGGTGGTATTGGAGAAATGCGTCCATGACCTTTGATAAATTACTTTTCTGTCCACGATTACAAAACGATAGTGAAACACTGTTTTCTGGTTGACAACTTGCACTATCATGGGACTTGATTGTGCCCCAACAAAGAAGCTAAACAAAGTTGCAGGACTCAAAATATTGCTGTTAGAGCAGTGAGTTTTACCACAGGCAGAGGAATATTAATAAATATATATATTTGCAAACATGGACATCAAAGTTCTCATGGTTATGTCTCAACAAAGCAGAGATACAATCCCAGGAAAATCTAACATATCCTGACCACTGAGAATATCTTACATTGTAGATCTAGACAGGAGTCAGGAGACTTTCACATAACTGCTGTATTCCATTGGTGTCTGATTCTGAGGAACTGAAGCAATAGTTTTCATTGAATGTACTTATATGCTGATGATTTTGTCTGTATGTGCTGTTTGACATGCTTGTTTGATTTGACCTCTGTGCTGCTTTCCGGTAGGCTCTGACCTGAAGAGAGCAATAGAAAAATAAATGCCACTCAGCTTACTTTGCATATACACTGTTATTACTGCTGTGCCAACATATGTGCAAATTACAGTATATTTCATTACACACTGCATTCCAGAAGGACAGAGGCTCCCCCAGCCCCGCTGCTGCTATAATTAACTGAGGATGAGGAGAAGGTCAGGGATGAGTGTGGGTCAGAGTGGGCCTGAGAGACGGTGTGCAAGACTATGAGAGTCTTCGCTCGTGTACTGTAAGGGATTTTTGTAAAATAATGACTGTTGCAGCATGGTGCTATGGCGTTGATGTGGAAAGGTCTTTACCATGTAAATCGGGGCTTTTTCCCCCAGAGATCCTGCCCAGGAAAGGACAGTACTTAAACAGCGATTTGAGAGAGTTAGTGTATGGCTCATTCTGTGTTAGGCACTCCCCATTAAAACAAACCATATACATTTGACCTCAGATGCCCCAAGCCCAGAAACTTTATTTTCACATAGCTCAAACTCTGGATCACATTTAAGTATTTCCTTATTATGATACAATCTTGGATATAACATGATAATCTATTGCTTGTCTGATTATTTTAAGAACTACATCTATTTTCAAAATATCCTGCAATGAAAACACAGAATTCTTAAAGCTGCACAATGAGATTGCCCTGTCAGGTTTTATTCTTAAATGTACTCCTGCATTACCAAGCATTCAGCTGTACAGCACATGAACTCGGTCTTGAGACTTCCAAGGCTCTTGTAGTAGTGCTTATAGACTATGAACACCTGTGTGCAGGCGGCCTGGTTACAGGAGGGAGGGGAATGTCTGTAATAAGAAACAATTGTGCTATTAACTGGAAAAAAACCACTGACAGGCAATGAAAGATACATCTAATGAACGCACTCACACTTTCCACTACAGCTCGTTGTGTCAGAGCAAAGGAAATGGCTGGAAAGGGCAGCAGATCAGTCACTGTGACTTGTCTCTGCTGTGCAGTATGACACCATTTACTATCATTTACTAATAATCAATTACAATGGTGATAGAATATCTCCCATTTTAAGCCTGCGCACTGCTCGCCATGATATTGCTAAACTCAGATGTTCAGTGCCCAGTCTGTACTGATTTGCCATGACTTGGAGGTAGCACAGGGGTTATTATTTAAATACTGTAGGTCAACCACATATACAGGATTGGGCTCTGTTATAACTATATTTACCTGCTTTAGGTCAGATCAGTTCTAGTTTAGTAACTTCTATGATCCCCCATGTTCTACATGAAGAATGCAAACTAATGCAGTTAGAGTTCAATGCAGATGTAACAAAATGAGGAATACCTTTATCCATATCTTACAAGTGATATGGACAAGTGGGATCAGTGGAAAAATGAAGTGGTAATGTGCGGTTATATGAGTTTATGGTGATTATGGGAAAAGTAAAGTTACAGGTTCTGGTAATCTATGTGGATTCCTGCAGGAGTGGTGTGTAAGGACTATGTATGGTTTGATGACTTACATGTTATATTTATTTTAAAACGCAATGCTTATTTGTTCTGCTTTTATTTGTGTTCTAAGTCTCTGTGTAAAACATAGCTGCTTGCATGTAAAACAGATTTCTGAGAAGTCAAACAATAAAGTATTATTGTATTGTATTAAATATCACAGTCCACTGTTTGCAAGAGTAAGGGTGTTAACCCTGGTGTCCTGGCTAAATTCCGCTCCTTCCGGTGAAGGAATACCTCTCTTTTCTGCCTGATGGGCTGTGCAGTGGGGTTACTGTGTGGCACCCAAGAGGGTGATAAAGCTGGCCCTGTCCTACAGTTGTGTGCAAACGTTTGTGCTACTCTGGTTAAATTGCATGTTTCACTGAATCTCTAAGTGAAAAGTAGTTAACAAAACCTCTGCAGGACACAAGCTTATACATGACATAGTTATGTACATCTTTAATGCAAAATTACTATTTACTTGCTGAAATTAACAGATTGCAAAAAACAGTGAATGTGGCTTGTGCCAAAGTTTGGGCACCCTTCCAGTTGATTTATTAATACTTTTTTAGGCTTCAAAACTTGATTGACTCGTTAGCCCCAGAATGTTGTGCATGCTCACAACAACCATGGGCTCCCTTAAGTATCTGACTCACGACTAAAAAAATAAAGATAATTGACTCTTACCAAGCAAAGGAAGGCTATAAAAAGATATCTAAATATATCTTGGAATTTACACTGTCAGAAACATCATTAAGAAACGGAAGTTAAGGGGAACTGTTGAGATCCAGGCAAGATCTGGGAGACCCAGGAAAACCTCTGATAGAACTGCTTGTAGACTGGTCAGGAATGCAAAGAAGAACCCCCATATCGCAGCAAAGGACCTGCAGAAAGGTTTAGCTGACAACACAGTAGTGGTCCACAGCCTGTTGCTCAAAAATGATCTGCATTATAGAGTCATCAGAAGGAAACCTTTCCTGCGACTTCATCACAAAAGGCCACGTCTGTAGTGTGCAGAACAATACTTAGATAAGCCAGAAACATTTTGGAACAAAGTGCTGTGGACTGATGAAACAAAAAATGAACTCTTTGACCACAAGTACAAAAGATACATTTGGAGGCAAACAGGTTCAGCATTTGAAGAACACCTCGCGAACTGTTAGGCATGGGTGTGGATCTATTCTGTTTTGTGGCTGTGTGGCAGCCATTGGCACAGGAAATATTGTGCAGGTGGAAGGAAGAATTGATTCAATCAAATATTTACAAAAATCCTAGACGATAATGTCCCAGAACCAGTAAAGAAATTGCAGCTGAAAATAGTTTAGATATTTCAGCAAGACAATGATCCAAAATTTACCTCAAAATCAACCATGAAGTACAAACAGGAGGGAAAGATTATGGTTTTGGAATGGCTGTCACAGTCCCCAGTCTTTAATATTATTGAAAATCTGTGGGGAAATCTCCAATATGCAGTGTGTGCAAGAAGACCTAAGAATATTTCTGAGGTAGAAGAGTTCTGCAGGGGAGAGTGCAGAAACAAATCCTAAATAAAGAGTAGAGACTCTTTACAAGAAACATTTAGAAGCTGTGATTTCTGCCAAAGGATGTGTTACAAAGTACTGACTGGCAGGGTCCCAAATTTTTGCACATGCCACATTCACTTTTTATTTTTTCCAATCTGTTAAATTCAGTAAATAAACAGTAATTGTGCATTAAAATGTGCAGAAATATGTCATGTTTAAGTCTGTACCCTGCAGAGGTTGTGTTAGCATCTTTTCATTTAGATAGTCTATGAAACTCTCAGTTTGACCAGGATTGCCTGAGGTTTTGCATAAAATTTATATGTGAAAAACATTGGTTTCCTTTGGAATGAAAAGTGCTATATAATAGTTACGAATTATACAATTATTTAGCATGATCATTTTTATATAGTACCTTTCAATGTAGTTTTTTCAAAGAACCATAAAGTTGATCATAAAGGTGATCTTAGAAATATACTAACCCTAACCGTCAACAAACTGGGCAGCTCAAGGAGCCCATAAGAACCGTGGGCAAGAAGCTGGACAAAACAAGAGAGAAATGCGGGCAATACTCGATCAAAGGGCGCTGTCCTCTTAGCTTCTTAAATAAACATCTCACTGAGAGTGCAGCATGGAGAATTTCCAGACATTTTCACAGGAGTCTGGTCTTAGCATCTGCCATCCATTTACACATCTCATTAAAGTGGCTGCCCAGCCCTTTTCCTTTATACGCGCAGAGAGGAACAATGAACCGCATGACAGGTTGAAAAGGACTCTCGTTGTTTAAAGAAGTTTATTACTCAGACCACACAGACTGACCCACATAGTCATTCACTCTTCTGACGTTGGAGAGCCACCTAGTGGCCGTGCTGTGAATTCAATCATTTACTGATCTTCGCCGACAGAGGTCAGCAGGGAGTCTGGTCGTTCGGTTAGAGCCCCCAGGCAGTTTCTTTCTCGCCGGTTTAGGGGCTCTACATCAATGCTGGTAATATTGGACAAGACAAAAAAAAAAAGAAAGGTGAGCGAAATACAAAAATCGAGACAGAAAGCACAGTCTACGAGAAGTTCTGGAAGAAAGACGTTGAATACCTGACTTTTAAACACCTGCTCACACGTTGCCCGCCTCGTGTGGTTGAATTTCCAGGTGTCCCTAAGCATGTCTGGGTTTATTTTAAGATGAATATATAACCTGCGTTCTGGCTCCTTAACGTGCTTGAAGCTGTACGCCTTTAGTTGAGTGTCCAGAAAAGCGCTTTGTAATTGTAAGAAATTATTTATTATTATTAAGTGCGTATTTAATTTGAAGACACAATTAATTTCTATCAACTGTGTAGATTACGTCTTGATGCACAGCGGTTAATACTGCTGCCTCGCAGCGCTGGGAACCTGGGTTGGAGTCCGGACCTTGTTTTCTCCCACAGCCCCAAAACATACTTGGTAGGTTAACTGGCTTCCGGGAGAATTGCCCCTGGTGCGAATGAAACAATGCGTTTGTGTGTGTCCTGCGACGGACTGGCCTCCCATTCAGAGTGCATCCTCTTTTACATCCATTGGTTTCTGGGACATACTCCGGCTCCCCTGCGACACTGGGTTAAGAACAAGCGGTTAGAAAACTGGTGGTCGGATTCAGTCTGTCGTTTCGAATCAGATGCTCCTGAACACGGACTCTCAAAGTTCAGCTGAAAAGCCAAAAAAAAAATGTTTCCCACTGGGTAGAGCTGCTTAAAAGTTACAGTATGTTAAATATGTATGGTGGGGGAAAAGCAGCCCACTTTTCTGACTGCAGCCGTTTATTTTATCCCTGAATGTCTAGGAAAGGGGTCGAGTTTTAAAAAAGATCATCAGAACCAGCTTTCCTACGCAATCCTGCAGACTTTATGGATTGACAGGCTATCCAGTGCGCCTGTACTTCTGCAGTCCATGTACAGTCTCAACAGCACTCTTAGAGGTGAAACACTTTGCCGCAATTACACACGGAGGGACAAAAAATTAGTGCGCTCTCTTTACCACGCTGACAATAAAGATATGACATGGAATAACTACTACGGACAAAATTAATGTAACCCACAAAAGACAGCGCCAACGTTCAACACGAACTGCTAATGTTTCTCAGAATCTTAAACTTTGAGCGAAGTTTTTTTAAAAAAACACACAATCTGTCACCCAAGTGGAAACTGGGTCGCGGCGAGACAATCAGCCGCAGTTTCAGCACAGGCAGCCCGTTTGTGCGCAAGGCGGCCGCGCGGACTCGCGGCCTTATTGGCTCGGGAGCGGAGTCAGGGGTGAGAGGGTAAATTCAAGATGGCCGCCCCCAGCGGTGACATGTTTTCGTTCTGCTCAGAGCCCGGTAAAGTCAGCGGCTTGGTCGAGGTCCGATTCATTGATAAAGTCAAGGTGGGTGTTTTAAGGAAACGTCATTCAGGGCATTTTGTTTACCGTTGTGAATTTAAGTACAGTATTTTTAATGTTTTGTTTAATGCTGCTGCCATGCTGGCGGGCACAGTATGTGGTATATAGGGTTGTCACGAGTCATGCTATTTAGGTTATTAGGCAAATTGAGAAAAGTAACTGTATTAATCTATTACTTTTGTATAATTTCGAAGTGGAGTCGGCTTTGAATCCTTAACATGGCCTAGTTTCAAAATACTGCAGGACTAGGATGATCTAGGACATAACGGTGTACTGTAGTATAATCATGTAACGAGACTGAGAAACGGTATTTTGTATTTGTGACGTCTATTATATTAGATTCATACGCTTTTTAAATTGTTCACAGATTACTAACTTCAGAAACTTACATGCGGTTTATTAAAAAACCGTTTCCCAATGAACAGGAGCGTTAGGTCTAGTATTATTTCTTCCACATCAGTCTTGAGCTGATGTGGAAGAAATACTAGCAAGCAACTATGCTATTACGGGCGTCTGTTCTTGAAGACGAGCATGAAATAGCAGGCATTTTTTAATGAGGATTTTGCACTGAATTTTCACTGATATTCCACTGATATTATGTGAATATTTCAGTTGCCCATTGATTGTAAAATTTACACATTCATAAAAAAGGGAGTCAAAGAATTATAATATAATTCAGATGTACCTCATGGAACCTTATGGAAAAATATAAGATTAGTGGGACGTCAAGAAATTGTGATAATATAAATGAATATAGCATAGGCCTAAGCATGTGATTAATGAAAATAGTATATTTTATGAAGATTATGCAAGCTGCACATTGTGATTTTTAAATAAATGTGAAATAACCAGTGCAGTTGTAAGCTGTGACTGTGATGTCCTGCGATGGCTCTGTGAATGAACTGGTTGTCATGTGATGCATGAGGAAATCTGTTATTGCCTGGATTGTGGGTAGTTGTTTTGGAATGTCCACAGCAAATGAAGACCAGCAGCAGATTCATGCTGTATTGCCTCTCATACCATCGAATATTGAAATGCAGTACCGCTGCCCAGCAGTTTGACCTAGACCTGGTTTTACAAGCTACTGGCTCTTGTGTTCATTGTTCTGGTGAGACATGAAAGCTATGTATTTATAGGATTCATTATTTAAAAATAATAAACGTTTCAAAAATGTTTTCAGCCTCTGTCTCGGCTTTGTCATTGGGACCTTGTGCCAGTGAGGAGGGGGGTTAAGGCATCCCTTTGAATTGTGTGCCACCAGAGTGCTCAGCTGAGAGGTATTATCTGACTGACTTACTAAGCTGCAGGGGTCAGTGTTGACTAGTAGTTGGACTAGGAAATGATTTAAGCCCATGCAACCCCAGCAGTGCCTGACTGGCTGTGTGCTGTTGATTGCGGTATTGAGGTCAGACATTCCCCCGGGCCGCGGATATAACTTCCACGCTGGGCCAGGATGTCGGTTCAGGCGGGTGGGTGAGCAGTCATGAGTCCGTTTTGCTTCACAGCGCTCAGGTCATGTCTTCAGAGAAGCTGCCCAGGGACTGTTGTCAGGGCATTTAATCCTTAATTGGACTAACAGGCTTATTGCTTGATCGGCACGTTTTCAATTTGTTTTTCTCCTCAGTGTGGTGATCTAAAGATGCCTATAATTTATTAAATAAAGACTCCAGTGTGTGTCGAGAGTGAAAACGAATGGAGGAGCTCAAAGTAATCCTTCTGTTATTACACTGTGCGACTGAGAGCTCTGGTGTGCCCAGAAATGGGTCGTAGGATCTTCTGTAGTCTTGTTTTCTGCAATAGTGGCCACTATTTCTGCTGTTTAGCTTGCCAGACAAACAGGAGGAGTTTCCTGGCAGTGCAGGTGAACAACAAGAGCACATCAATCTGGTCACATCATGTTGCAGCAAAGCTCTAATGGCTTCTTTAGTGCTGAGCTGAACGGCTTGTTAACATCTTGTTTGATGAAGCAGGTTGGAGCTGAGTCAAATCCTACAGAAGTGTCACCTGAATTGTTATTCACTTGTAGGGAAGAGGATTGTTTGCCAAGAAAGCCATCTGCAAAGGAGAAAATATATTTATTGAGCGCCCCCTGGTGTCCGCGCAGTTCCTGTGGAATGCCTTGTATAAATACAGAGGTGAGGTGAGAATTGTTGATTCCAGTACCTTTATCATTATTATTATTATTACAGGTTTGTAGCCTAGTCTAGTTAACTCTAAAATCAATGTGCTTATTCAACACTAAAGTATTTTTTCTATACCTATGCCATTATGTTGTTTTAGTAACAGTAACAGGAAATTACCAAGTACCCGTCTTCAACCAGAATGGTTTTTCCCTTTAAGTCATACTGCGAGGGATGTTACACAGTACTGCCCAAATGCATTGACAAATGAAGTCTCTTTTGTTGGGTGATTCATCATTAGAACTGGTAGTTTTGATGCTTGCAGCCTCCTAATGGCAGACATGATCAGCCTGACAACCTGTGGTATGGAAATGAGGCAGTTTGCCTTTCCAATCGGTTCTGTGTTCAGAGGAATCACGGGACAGAGAGAAACTCCGAAACTCCCTCTTTGTTCCTTCGTCTCTTCATGTGTCCCACTGATAGGATGTTCCTCAGCTGTGGTGTTTCACTGCAACCCGTTTTTACAACCGAGTTTTGTCTAGCTCTCACTGTCTAGATGCAGTCCGGAAGGAGTCATGTCCTGGCTCTTATGAAGTGCTGTATGCACTATCTGAGATCTGAGTTTCTCAGTTCTGCATTGCAGAGGGAAGCTCTTAGGACTGTATTAAAGAAGAAAAGGACACTGAACTACAGACATGGTTGAAAAAAGACATGATTTGTTCATGGAGAAATGGGGGGTATTGTAAAAGGGGCAAAGTGTTTTATCAGTACTTTCTGAGGGGAAGCTTTTTTCACTCAAGTGAAAAAAAGCTCTCACTTGAGTACAAACCAAATTTCTAATAGCACGTGATCAACAAAGCACCCTGAAACTCTTGGGGCATTTGCTGATCTGTCCAGACATTCAGACCCTGTGACTCCGTCTCCCAGTGCATCCTCCCATCAGTATTGTTCACTTCACTGGTGCTGATTTCACTTCCCTCTGTATTGCAGACAGCACTGTCTCTCCTAGTGTCCCAAGGACATCTGTGTTGCTCTCCTGATAAGGCTTGACAACTAAAAAGTTTTTTTTCTTCTTTTTTTTCCAATTTGAAATGAAATCCTGTTAAAGTACTATTCTGTGTTTCTTGAATAAATTAATAACTTCTGTTGCAGTACAACACAAATATTATCATTAATGCTATTGATTGTGGTGGTAAAACTAAATAAGCCTATGTTGTTTGTATACCTTTTAATGCAAATTGTAATAAAAAAACTAGATGCAGAGCAGGATGTGGAATGACAAATGTTTGAAGAAGATGGAAGGGTATTTGAATCTGTGGAACTAAAATTGGATAGAGATGGAATTGAATCTGTTCTGAAAGAGCTGAAGTGGTGTGGGAATTGCGCCCTTCCTTCTCTATAGACGGTGTCCCAGAGACCATTCAAAACCTGGTAGAGAATCAAGAATATTCTTCTATTAGAAACTAAAAGGGAATCAATTTATGTGAGAGATAAGAATAATTTCTTTATACAAAGAGTTGTGGCTGTCGAATGAACGTTCCAACCAGGTGGTTGATACCCATACTCTGGGATCCTCCAGAGTGAGTGTTTTAATGAAATTTTAGGTTTGTTTAATCTCTAAAATGGCACAAGTTTGTGTGCCATTCCAAAGTCCATGAATAAAGCAATAAGGCAATAAAAACATGTACTTCTTTATTTTATATGTTGACAGTGCTGAGCCTGAGGTAGAGGTGGTGGCTGTTTATGAATTGTCTCCAGTTTGGTGACGCACTTTGGGACCCGTTCTTATTACTTGGTGGAGAAGTGTTTATGATGCACCTTTTGTAACGTTAACTAATTCTTCAAGATGGCGGATGCTGTTTCTGTTTCTCTTTGAGCTCGGCCGGCGTGTCTGTGCTGCTCACTGTGTTCTGTCTGTGTTTCTGCCCTGCGGCCCCAGCCTGCGAGTACTGCCTGCGGTCTCTGGAGACGGCGGAGGAGAATGCCCGGAGGCTCAGCGGCAATGCCAGTCTCCTGCTGCCGCACCCCGAGCAGTGCAGCATCCGGCCTGAGCTCCACCAGGCTTGCCCACGCTGCCAGGTACTGTTCTGCCTGCTCCCTGCCCATCTCCTCCTCCTCCTCTGCTTGCAGCCTCTCTCAACCACCGCCATGCGTTTGGACTATAAGAGAAAACCCACGGGAACACAGGGAGAACATACAAACTCCACACAGAAGTACCCCAGCTCAAGAATTGAACTCGGGACCCCAGTGCTGTGAGGCAATAATGCTAATCACTGCGCAGCAGCTCTGCCCAATAGAAGGAACATCTTCGTTGTTTTTTTTTCTTAATCTGTGGTTGCATTATTTCTTCTAGCCATTATCGGAAAGCTGGTTGTTTCTGATGAGGGTCCTGGCAGCCAGGAGCCCTTCCAGGAAGCTCAGTGTGCAAAACAGGACCAGTCAGTCTGGTGCAGGACATGTACACAAGCACATGGGGTCAATTTAGAGATGCCAAACACCCAGACAACACCAAGAACTTTACATAACACATCTTTAGTAAGAGGGAGGACACCAGAGTGTCCTAAAAAAACACAGAGGGCTATCTAGTGCAAAAGTACTCCCTAATCACACCTGTCATTTCCTCCTACTTTAATTTTTCTTTCTTTTGCTCAGAAGAGAACAGAATAGTTGATATCTGTGCTAACAAAACAGATAGCAGAATGAGGGTAAATTGATGCTGTACTGCAGCAACAGCCTGGGCGATGGACTGTACCCTTTCCTGCGCTGACTCGGTGTCTCCCCCTGCAGGTCATGTACTGCAGCACTGAGTGCCTGCGGGCAGCTCTGGAGCAATACCACCAGGTGCTGTGTCTGGGCCAGTCCCGGGACGACCTGGAGCACCCACTCAACAAACTGCAGGAGGCCTGGCGGTGAGTGTGGGGAAGAGGGGGCACAGCTGGGCCCTCCAGGAAAAGAAGAAATGTGGGAGGGAAAGACTTGGGTGTGGAGCCTGAAATTTCACAAGGAGAACATTTCACCTGAAAACATTTATTATAACTGTACCGTGTGTGCGCAGTCTCCGGAACGCAGAATTACCGTCACCCGTGTTGTAGTGCAGTCCAAATCTGTAATTAATCTCTTTGCAGGCTCTCAGTTATTTAACCTCCTTTAGTTTTAAAAAACGTTTTCTGCGTAAGGTCTCAATAACATGAGAGAAAACAACAGCTTTTTCTTTCCGTTTTCAGCATGGAAGTAACCTTTACTTTTTCCTTTGCAACCAACACATGCTGACACAGCTCTCCAGTCAAACTGTGGGAGAAAATATACCTATTATGGTGATAGCAGTTCAAAGGGAATACCGTGCTGTTTTTTTATTGGCGTTTCTAATTTGTTCAAGTGTCCTTTCAGTAGAAGCTGTAAAAAGGCATTGCAGGTGCGGTCTCAGTTGATTCCAGAAAGGTGTGTGATGAGCAGGTGTGCCCAGATTCAAGGTGGGCTCATCTAAGACTCCTGTGAAGTCCATCTAGGGGGAACGTCTTTTGTTAGTCTTCAGCACAGCCATGCAGAAGAGCTTAAAGAAAGTGCCAGGCGTGTTCTCTGGCCAGTGAGGGCACTTCCTCGGCGTGTCCTGCTGGCTGTAACCCTTGTATTTGGCTAACTGTGACAATAGCGCTGTCCGGGCTGAGTCAGTCATTGGTGATCTCTATAAGCCGTATTGCAAAGTTCACAGACGCTATGGTGGAGGGTCTTGGACAGAACCTCTCGGTGTTTATTTCTTTAGAACATTAGTGGGGGGGGGGGGGTTGACATTTTTCCCTTATAGTTCAACCTTGGTGTAACAAATAAAAAAAGGAAAGGTTCAAAATCTATCAACGAGGATGGGCATGATAACACTTCTGCAGACTTTGCTACTTTGGTAACTGGCATTAAACCTAATGGAACAGATGGACTATAGTGCTGGTGTTAATATTGTTTGCTCAGCTAGACTTCCTGCACAATGCACCTTAAAGAAGTGCTTGTTAAAGAGGTGATTGCTGGCACACCAAAAAGGAGGAAAAGTCCAGCAATTTCCGCACATGCTAAAAAAAAACTTCCCTTTTGTGCCATCTTCCGGCACTTTTACAGTGAAATGTGATTTTCTGCCACACTGCGCACAGCAGGCTGCAGACCTGGCTTACTAACAGACGCCTTTGTCTGTCTGACTGTCTCTCTCATTGTTTCCCAGGAGCATGCATTACCCACCAGAGACCGCCAGCATTATGTTAATGGCTCGGATGGTAGCAATAGTAAAACAGGTACAGTACCAGTTATTTTATTTCCATAAATTCCACTCTGATTTTTCCCTTTGCCTTTTTCTTAATCCTAGAAAGCAACCAAAAGTACCATAATGAAAATTCCAGGATTGACAAATCGCACTAAAGTAAAACCTTTTAATTCTTTCTATACTTTTGATAATGTGTTGCTAGAGAAATACTAAGATGAATTAAAAGTGTGGCCATGACTTCCTTTATTTGAGTTTAGCTCTTATTTTCTATCCTGGACAGTTATAATGATTTCCATCTGTCAGTATCAAGACCATTGAATGGCTTTGAACTTTATACTGAGCATCAAAAGAAAAATCTCTCTTATAGCTGCAGTAAATCACAATGTTATTATTGCCAATCTTTTTCTTGCAGCTGTACTGCTAATTTATAGAACTAATTTATAGAACTGACATGACCATTGGTAAATGTATTAAGATGGTTTATATTTATTGATGGGGTTCCTCAGCGGGGGCCTGCTGTGAAAGTCATAGGTTAGTAGCATGCGTGGCCAATGTTGGACACAGTACCAGATGCAAGCTCCAGGCTTGAGGGATTCTTCTCTGCTCCTCCCAGAGAGCTAAGGCAAGCATGTGCCTGCCCAGGTTCAGCCGATGACATGAAAACACTGTTCTTCTTTATAAAGCAAAGCGTCTTGGTTTCCATCATGATTTTCACCAGGGTTTAATCACCTCTTCACCCATGCCCAGTCAAGTCTAGTCACTGAAGGAGCAACTCAGTGCATCGATCTGTCATGAGTAATGAAAATGCCAAAACATTTAATCAATGCCCAAAATCCACATAATTTCTTAAAAATCATACCTGCATAAATTATAATGTTTCTTTTGGTTGTCAGCATAAATGCAAGGTTAAAATGGTTTGATGTGTTTATACAAATGAAATTCCTGTCCTCCTGTCTATGAATGTCTGTCTAAATAAGATTTTTGGCATGAAATGCAGAGTGAAGAATATCCTGTCATTCTGTATTGGTAGCAAAGCAGTAGCATTGTGCAGGGCTAAGACACTGTTGGTGTTTTTGAATAGTAAAGGTTGCTGCAGTTTTTTAAATCCAAATGATATCCCCCTGATAGCCTCTGAGAGGAGAATGAGTTATTAAAGGAGTTATTTTCATGTTGAGTTGTGTTCAGGCAGTGTCTGTGTTTGGCTTGCAGGCTCGGGATAAAGGCCACTGGCTGAGTATCTTCTCTCAGCTCTGCAGCAGGACAGCCAGCGAGCAGGAGGAGCAGATTGCTCACAAGCTCCTGGGGGAAAAGTTCCAGGTGAGAGCTTGCAGATAGGAATTGGTTTCAGTCTGCAAATACTCCTATATGTGCTGTGTGTGCAACTGGGGTGGCCAAATAAAAATGGCAAAGAAAATGTTCTACAAACCTGACATTGAGCAGGGAAAAACAAAATAAAATAGACTGCAACAGTATTAAGCCATCTGTAATGAAGATGTTTAGTACTGTATTGGCAAGCCTTATTCTAATAAGTTTTAATTTGAACCATTAAACATATAATTGTGATTTCATACATGTGATAACATTATATAAATAAGAACAACAACATAAAGTATATTGGCCCCCCACAGAGGTCAGAGGCCAAATACAAAAATAATTGATCTTATTGTAATCTTAAAACATTGCACGAGTCTTTCCTAATAAGAATGTTTATTTTGACACTGTTAATAATGATCATTTGTATGTATTTAATGTTTTACAAAGTACCCAGTGTTATTGTTATTACAGCAAAGGCCTCTGCCAATACTGAATTACTTACAAATGGGGCAGGATAAGCAAAATAAGTATTTTAACTTGCTGATATAATATTCTGAATAACTAGCCATTTCAACACTAAATTATTTCAGTTGAAAAACGACTAAGACCAATTTAAACGGTTGTGGTGTCCCCTATTCCTGTGGCTAGCATGTGATATGCTAATGACATCGTGCTAGCATCATGCCAGCACGGTGAAATGCCTGGGCTTCATGTCTGTCACCTTGCAATCTACACACAGTATCAGCTCGTAAGATTATAGCATTTACAGTTAGCATGCTCTTTGGCAACCAATGGTAAATGTGTACACAGTAAATCTCGTGTGACAAAATTCATTTCCTTCTGAGTTTTTGTCTTGTGTTAATTTACTCAAACAAAAATGCAAAACAATTTAGTCTTTGACATCTTCATTTAGGATTATTTTCATGTGCATTTCATCAAAGAACTAAACAGTGTTCATTTCATTCAGCCTGTCACTGTTGGAAATTCCCTTAAACCTCAGAATGTATTTATTTAATGACCACAGTGTCAGGACCTCAGTTTTATGTCTCATCTAAAGGAAGGTGCCTTTTTACAGTATAGTGTCCCAGTCACTATACTGGGGCATTAGGACCCACACAGACCACAGGGTGAGCACCCCCTACTGGCCCAACTAATACCTTTTCTGGCAGCAACCATAGTTTTTCCCAGGAGGTCTCCCATCCAGGTACTGACCAGGCTCACACCTGCTTAGCATCAGTGGGTTGCCATCTAATCGTGTTTGCCTCGAGCATTTGGCCAAGACAGGCAGTTAACACTACTGTAATGCACCCCAGACAAAGCAAAACTAAACCTACTGCGGCTGCTGTTTTTTTTTAAGCTTAATTTCTTCCTGGCATTATAAACAGCTGTCACAATTTTTACCTTAATGCTATGGTGTATAAGTGTTGTGTGAATTTAGGGGCACTTTTGATGTGTGGAAAATGTCTTCTTAATTAACACCTGTGTTAAGCACCAAGTGAAGGGCACCCTAGAGTGTCCAGCAATGTTGATAATGAGAGAGCTGGAACTCCAGCACCTTGGACAGCTCCTCTAGGCTAAGTGTCCCTGCCAGCCTTCCACAGCAGCTGGCACATCTGCACAGCAAGAGAGGCTAGTACATGTTCTTGCTATAGAAAGGTAGTTTTATTTTTTGAGAACTGGAGAATTCCTGTGATTGGTGTGAGTAATATAGTTAAACAGAGAAAACAGAAAAAGGAATATGTGGGCTCGCTGTGTTTGTTGGCATAATGATATGCAAACCACACCTGATCTTGTAATGTGGATTAAAGCTATAATAGAAATTTTCAGAGTTAAATTTTTACCATTATCATTTCCATTACCATGTTAATATTTTCACTGCTGTGTGCGCTCTCGAATCAAGGAAGTGCTCATGATCAGATACATTTTATATAGTGATAGGGATTAATGGAAAAGGGTGATATTCCACAGATAGTTATATGTTTAACATTGGCTCTTGTTACCTCTTACTGAAGAAATAGTACCCCAAGTACTGCACAAAGGAAGACGTTCTTGAGAAACAATTCCGGGTACAGGTTTTATCCCAAAATTCCACTTGATTTTTATTCAGCAGTCAGAACTGTACCTGTTGCTTTGACTTTTGAATGACCTCAGGGTTTAATTACTGGAAGCATAACATCCTGAAAGCAGTGGGGTTCAGGTGAAGGCAATCAAGCAATCTTATATAGGAAAGAGAATAGAAAAGGCACAGGCCACTCTCTAATTGAAGTTGGGATAATTGAGGAAGAAATGGATGTTCTGAGGATGTATATAGAAAAGCATGTTGTCTGATTATGATTGTTTAAATAAGGATCTAGACTGTAAAATGTCAAACGGTTCAGGAAAACAGGCCCATGCATTTGGAATGCAAACCACAGCCATGTCTAAGGTAGCAGGCAGTGCCAACACCCACATAATTAAAACGCACCAATTGACCTGCAAAGGTGTGCCCAGTACACACTGGGAATGAACAGTGTTGTATCTAATGCCGTCTCTTCCTTTCTCTCAGGGCCAGCTGGAATCTTTGCGGAACCTTTTTACTGCAGCTTTGTATGACGATCACCTCAGCAGGGTGAGTCACGCACTTTCCTTAGAGCTGTGCTGTCAGTTGAGAAATCTCCTGGCCAGCCACCTCCTTTATCATTGCATTTGCAAGAATGCTTTAGATGTGAAAGACGCAGCATTTGGCAGATGTTTTTTTTTTATTAGGAGTCAATCACACTATATCCATTTTATAAGTGCTTCATCCAATACAGGGTTGTGGGGAAACTTGAGTCTATCCCATCAAGCAACTCACCCGAATACGGAGAGAACATACAAACTCCACACAGTTAGCACCCTTGGTCTTGAATTGAAGTCGGGGGTCGTGCTGAGAGGCAGCAATGCTAACCACTGCACCACAGTGTTGCCCCATCAATCACACTAGTTAGTAGAGGTGCACGGTAGAACTGGTATACCGGTAAGCTGCGGTTCTTTAGTCACTCGGTACATACCGTGGTACGTTTTAGACTGTACCGGTACGATCAGTAATTTCCGGCAATTTCCGTCAGCGGTTTTATTTTTTCAATTTTAACAGAGATTTTCTACTGTTAACATTCATAAATTCAAATTTGATTCAAAGAACAAAATGACTGTGATAAAAATGTCATCAACTTTAAAAGGGTGAGTAAAAAAAAGTCACACTAAAGGTATTTCCTGCATATCATTGGCTAGTAAGTTTAGAAATATGACATGAATTCGGAAATCACACGGAAATAATCATAGCTGATTGGTTCAGAAAGACCTTGACTTTCCCCAGTGACCCATTGAACATGCGCTGTTTTTTCTAGTTTTTCTGATTCTACTGTAACTAGTCAGGAAGGAAGTCTAGTCTTGATCATGTTTGTAATTCCATTACTACCATTACACATGCTTAGTTTTTTTTCTTTTTGGATTTTGTTTAAGGAGTTTAAGTCAATATAGAATATCTTGTCTCAGCAATGTTTTAAGCAAGTATTGAGGATTCTTTGAAGTTTAGATAAAATAGCCAAAGGCAATCCAAAATGCTAAACATGTTTCATAAGGTTGTAAACATCAACTTCACTCATTGTAAAGAAAAAATGCCAGAACTTACAAGCACCTGTCATATGTTGAATTTTACATTATCTTGCTAAGCAAAATTAACCTCCAATACCTTGTAAAAAAATATTTAATCATTTAATGATTGACAAAAATCTGCATGTTAAATTGTTTTGTTACACTGTCTAGTGTTATTTCTATTTCTTTGGTTCCAAAAAAACAACAAAACAACAATTTTCATTACTTTTTCTTGTATACAACTCAAAATGCTTTTCTAATCATGAAATCAGACTATGAGAGAGTCTCCATTTATAAACATGCAAAAAGGTTCACGGTATACCACGGTACATGCATGTGTACCACGGTATTCCATGGTACGTTTTCCAGAGGAGGTACCCTACCCTACTAGTTACTTAAAAATAGAACATTTTCATGTTCAGATGAGAAAGGGCCATGTTGGGGTTTTAATATTGACCTGAACTGGAGGATCAGAGGGGGTGCACACAGGATGCTCTCCTCCTTTCTGTTCATTCAGATGTCCTTCTCTTGCAGTGGTTCAGCCCTGAAGGTTTCCGCTCTCTCTTCGCCTTGGTGGGGACTAATGGCCAGGGTATTGGGACCAGGTGAGGGCTGTGTAATCTCTGGTCTTTTCCAGTTGTGCTTGTCTGTGTTGCATGCAATTACGCACAAACAGTATGGGAAATGTAGTGAAATAGATGTCACTTTTGGCTGATACGTATTCTTAATTAAGACCCTTTGGGAAGTATTTACCACAAACAAAAATGCAGTTGAACTAATTAGTTTGATCTGCACTGAATGTTAAATGAGGCAGAGTTGCTAATGTCAGCCCAGTGTTGAGCTCTGTAAGTTTTAACATGTCATCTCAATGAAAGTAGTCCAAGGATCACATAGTACCGCGATATGGAGGGCCAGTCAAAGTAAATGCGATGGGGAGAGAGGGATTGGAAACCCGTATAGTTATCTGAGCCCACTGAAGCCTTCAGGCAGGCTCTGAGCACTCCCTTCTTTACCCATTGTAGAACTCATGCATGATGTCACAAGCTGGTTTGTAAAGCTGGGTATTAGTTATTAATAGAGAGGCTGTTCTAATTAACGGGCTCATGATCATTGCAATAAATCAGGTGGTGCATGTGTGGCTAGTTGGTTCCTGGCGTGTGATGAGCTGTGCAGGACAATGTGTAATTCCTGCCGTTTCCCAGTTCTCTCAGTCAGTGGGTCCATGGCTGTGATGCACTGGAGCTGCCTGTCCAGCCAAGGGAGCAGCTGGATGCCTATATTGACCAGCTCTACAAGGACATTGAGACAGGTTAGGCACTGTATGCACATGACACTATAGTGAACTTTCTGTATAATTGAAAATGAGTTGTGCTTAAACTGAAGAGATGGATATACTGTATAGCAGACGTCATCTTGGTAGGATAAATTCTTAATAATATTATCAAGCATTCTAACTTTATTACTCTGATGAGCTGAGTTCCTATCCGAACAATAGTCTTGCTGATGTACACAAAAAACAAAGATTGAATAAATCTGCAGTGTAATACTGTTGCAATGAGGTTCTTGATAATTTATTGATGTTCCTTTAGCCTACTGTTCTACTGCTGTCAGCTCTGGTAGAAAATTGGGTAGCTCCAGGGCTGGGTTTGAGAGATAACAGTGATGGGAAATGGGGACTCGGAGGCTCAGCAAAACTTGCCATCTCAGCACACAGAGACAGATGAAGAGAGAAAAGAATATTGATTGATCCAAAAGGCAATTTATTGCTGAAATGTGGATGTACCTGTTCATCTATACTTTTTTAAATCAAAAGCTAACAGACTAATAACCAGGACAATGTTACACTTGTCTTTTGACAGAAACCGGTGATTTCCTGAACTGCGAGGGCTCTGGACTCTTCCTCCTGCAGAGCTCCTGTAAGTGGGGGTCCATGGATTGGGGAATGGTCTATGGTTTGTTTTGACTCCTTTTTTGACAGCCTAATTAGCATGTGGCCAGGGCTAGCTTTTACATTTTTCATTTGTTATGTAGGAGACATGGAAATCAGAATGCAAAATGTTAATCAAAGGAAAATGCATCTTTCTCAAAGCAAAGGTTCTGCTTTTAAGGCTGAAATGGGAAAGGGCATTTCATGTCTGTTTCCAATGTGAGGGCATGGAAAACACCATGAGTAATTATGTAATCTTTCTTACACATGAAATATCAGTGCATTGTCCCAGTCAACAAACCTCTGCTTTCAGGAAACAAAAGGGTTTAAACGGGGAAGAACCCAGCTGTCAAGTGTTGTGGTTATAAGGACTAACAGCTGGCTTCTCTTGGGCAGAGATCAGAGTTGACTGTCTGTCATGTGCTACCAGCACCTGACTGAATACGAAGCTGGTTTCTGGATTGAGCTACCTTGGATGATGATGCTCTGCCATGTTCCTTCTTCATCTATTGCTGTTTGTATTGTCTAGGCAACCACAGCTGCTTTCCTAATGCTGAGGCCTCCTTCCCTGACAACAACTTCCTGCTTCACCTGACAGCACTCTCTGACATCACTGCTGGGGAGGTAAGGAGCTCTGCCCCAAGGTTGCCCTCCTGGAGGCGAGTCAGGTTCTCATAGACAAGGGATTCTGTGACTTTTGAAATCAAAAGGTCTATACAGTGTGCATAATCTGGCCTCTTCATGTTTGTATGTGAGATGGTTGCTGGGGCGAAGGGGGTGGACGCCCAGGGTGTGGTGCTGGCCAGCCCCCACAATCCCCACATGTTTAAATATTTTAATAAAGCCACACACAAAACTCTTATTTTAACTCAAGATGACATCTAAAGTTAGTGGAAGAGCACATTCTTTATTCAGAACTGGAGGCATGTCCTGCATTAACTACGTCATAGGCCATCAGTTGCAAGCTAAAAGTTATTCTGGCATAGCTAAACTAGCTTGGAAAAAAGTTAGCTGGTGGAAAAATGGCAAGCACAAGCAGAGATAGGGACAAATTTAGAATATACTACAGTGAGTGCAAGACAAGGAAGCAGAAGAGGCAGGATGCAAATGTGGCACCTAAAGGGTGGAAACCTTTGGAAACGTTTGTTGTAAAAACCAGGAGTGAAGAAGTTAGCAATATGTTTTGGATCAGCTGCCGATTTCCAACGTGTAAAAATGCAGAGTTGAAAATCATGTGATAGATGCCCTAAGTTCCTATGTGGATTCCTTGTCCTTTCTAGGAAATCTGCATCAGCTATTTAGACTGCTGTCAGAGAGAGAGGAGCCGCCACAGTCGTCACAAGATTCTGAGGTATGGAGACTCTACTGTCGTGCTTCCCTGCTCTCACCACAAGGGGGGCAGCAGCTCTCTGCCTTCAGTCTTGCAGCCCAGCTCTCTGTCCAGTGAGCTGAGAATCCAGATCATGGAGAATCAGGACCTTGGTTTTGTCTCATCTGAAGGACAGCACCTTTTTGCAGTATAGTGTCTTATGGGCAATGTGGTGGCTCTGTGGCTAAGGATCTGTGCCTGTGGCTGGAAGGTTGCCGGTTCGTATCCTGCAGCCAGCAGAAGAATTCTGCTCTGTTTGGCCCCTGAGCAAGGCCTTTAACCCCAACCGCTCCAGGGGTGCCGTATAAATGGCTGACCCTGCACTCTGACCCCATGCTTCTCTCCCTGTCTGTGTGTCTCAGGGAGAGTAAGTTGGGGTATGCGAAAAGACATATTCCTAATACAAGAATTGTATATGGCCAATAAAATGATATTATCTTATCACTACAATGGGGCATTAGGATCCACAGGGGGTGAGGCCCCCTTACATTCAGCAGAGCTCTGTGTCCGGCACATGTGCTGTATGTTTTACCTAGTCTCTCCAACAGCAGCTGTTGCAACTGGACTGGGGACAGGGACGCATGTTTACACGTCATTGGAAGAAAGAAACGCGAGGCGGTTCAGTCACAAGCAGACTCCACGCTTGAGCTGGGTCCCTTCTGGCAATGAGCCCCTTACCTGGACCACCAGCCCATCAAGCCTCACAAACTTGGCTGGGACCACCCTACGCTGTAAACTGCCACCCATCTGTCCTCCTTGTCTTTCCAGGGAGAACTACCTGTTTGTCTGCTCCTGTCCCAAGTGTCACTCCCAAGCTGATGACCCTGATGTGACCTCGGAGGAGGAGGAGGAGGAGGGGGATGGGGAGACTGAAGGGGATGACCTGGAGGATGAGATGACCGATGTCTGATGTGTGCGAGGCTGATGCTACAATACTGTTGGCCAGCACTGCCCTCCCAGCACGTGGTGGTGATGGATCCTCTGCACAGATCACGCAGCGGCCACTGTGTCGGTCTCTTTCCTGACTGTACTCTTCAGACTTCGCACACAATAAGATCTCTTCCTGGCTACATCCACACAGACCGCAAACACATGGGTTCAGTCTGCTGGTCATGTTTCACTTGTTATTCTTTCACTTCTTTCTCCCATTTGTATGATTCTAAATAAAATGGCAGGAAGTATAGTGTGCAGATGAGTTATTGTTCTGCTCATTAATGTGTTTGCTGGCTGCTGCAAGGTAGAGATGGCAGAGATGAGAGCAAAATCAGTACTATTCTCATCTTATTGGGGGAGGGGGGAGTCCCCCAGTCTGGCCTGCACCCTCAAGGTTCAACCAAGAAGCTTCCTTTCCTAAGGTACACAAGCTGTTTTTACACTGTTCTGTACTACACTGGCTGATAATGCATGGTCTTGGAAAGGATCACAGATAACAGGGATGAAAGGGATGAGCGATGTGCCAGGCTCATGTGGTTCCAGTAACAAAGCTCTGGCTTAGCCAGTGATCTTGAGGAAAACGTCAGTGATTAAGGACAGAGCAGATAAAGAGAAATTTATCTTGGCTTGTTAAAACAAGATTAAATCATATAAAAATTTGTTGATGCAAATTTATTTTCGACCTTATTCCTGCCTATTTAGCAGGTATGAGAAATTGGAATTATGGAGCTTCCATTAGTTTAGTCTGACTTTCTTCAATTCTGCCTCACATGTTGCCTTTTCCATTCCAGAATCTAGATCAGTTGAGTCCACTTGTGTGAGAGATGCACACACTAGCACAGATTACTGTGTGGCTCCAGCACTACATTATGCTGTCGGCATGGAATACAAGCTAGGTCATGTGGAGCATAACTGGAACTCTGTAAAGAACTTTTTTTTAAAAAAAGTACTGCAGTACTGTTAAACACCCCCTGCCTTTTCTTGTTACAAACGTAGGTGTATTTTACATTTGAGCAGTTGTGAATATACATTCAGTACTCCATGATGTGATCAGCAGCGTTCATAGCTGGACCCAGCCCTTGACAAGGACATGATGCTGTTGTTGCAACAGCTGTTTGATGTGCGGTCCACCTGTTGATTGCCCTTGCCTTGCGTTTCCTATGGGCCCAGTGCTGTGCTGCACCTGGTGAATAGATGCTGTGGAGCCTGAGGGACAGCAGAGGACCTAGAGCTCACAGAGCTTCCCCTACCCTGGATTGTGGAAACAAGTTGAAGGATTTTAGGCTTTGACCTATATGCCTTCACAGAACATCTTCCAATCATCTTGGAAGGAAAGGATTTGGAATCAAACAAATCTAAAACTGAAGTGTTCTGAAATGGTTCTAGCGTCTAATCATTTTGTAGGAGTTGTGTCTTTTAAATACATTTTAATTATACTTTATTTTGTGCTTTCTTGAATATTCAGATGTTTTGTTGATCAAACTAATAGCACTGTATGCTGTCTTGCATAATAAGTACTCTAGTAACAATAGCTGGATCCCAGGATCACAACCATTTTGTTCTTGAACTACACCAGGCTATCAGCTTCAACAGTATGGCTAGTTAGCTTGTACCAGACTCCCACAACTCTATGGAATATGTTTTACAATTCCTCCTAAAGAAGATGAAAGGATTTCCTATTAAGCCCACTAATCTTGACTGCTTTTCTTTGAATCATTTACAGAGCAGCTATAACTTTTTCTACCTTTCATAGTTGTCAAAGCTATTGTTTCTTTGTAATATCATTTGTAATATCATGCATTTGCCACAGACAATGTGAATGTGTGAAAAAGTTTCAAGGAACACACAAAACTTCTCTCAGTCTTGAACTGAGCTAATAAGGAAATCCTGACTATATCAGCTGCTCCTATAGGCAATGCATCACAGCCAATTAGAAACATGTCATGGTTCTGCACAGCAGGAAAGATTTATACGTCCTAAAGTAGTCTTCTGTTTGAAACAGAATGCACAAATTTCTCATTTGCATAACTCCTGCTGTCTTGGTCTTCTTGTGAGGTAGTCCCAAGATGTGACTCCAAGCCCTCCACTCCTGTCTGATTTTCTTTTTCTGTCTTTTTCTTGCATTGTCTTTCAGATGACTGGTTTTCAGTACAGAACATTGGGTAGTATCGACATGCCATGTATTGCAATACATTCCGTTTAAGCTTACAGGAAAGATTAGAAGTTTAAAAAATCGTATGTCGCAGCCTTTAGTCCTTTATTGTACATCTCGCGTGCTTTTTTATGCGGGAGTTCTTCAGGAGTGATGTGCTCACAAGAACAAAAAAGTTCACACGACAAAAAAAAGAAGGGAGTGTTACAAAAATCTAGTGCCAATAGTGGGTGTAAGAGAAGTGATTTGTGAGCTGGATCGGGAGCACAGCTTGTAGCTGGTGCTGTGTCAAGCAGGGATAGGAGATCACCTGGGGCTGAGAGAAACGGGAACAGCTCAAGTCTTCAGAAAGGGGTTTGTGAAAAACAGGCTTGCAATGGCACCCATGATTAGGCAGAGGTGTTTCTATACAAAAATGGTTTTGAGCTGAATGATTGGTTTATTTCAGAAAACGATCTTTTGATCTGAATGATACAAGCAGCAAGCCAAGATTTTTGTCAATAATTAACTTTTCAGCGATAATTAAGCGATCTTTCCCAGATTTCTTTTTATTTATTCGCACTTTTCGCTCTTGTTTTTGAATAATTAGTACAGATAGTTCACTGCGCGGCGGGAACCAAAGGAGCATGTACTGCTGGGGAGAAGGGACGAGTGGGCAGCTTGGTCTGGACCTACAAGAGGATGACAGTCTGGTTCTGCTGCCCGCAGAAGTTCACCCGCTACTCCGACATGTTTCCCTGGTTGCGTGTGGAGAGCAGCACACATTATTTCTCAATGAAGAAGGCACCGTTTTATCGTGTGGAAGTAATCATAGGGGACAACTGGGCAGACAAAGCAGCTTAGGCACGAAAACACCAGGTAAGACGAAATTTCACAGAATATCTTAATGGTTCGTAGTCAACAAGTTAATGAAACTTTTGCGAAGTTCAAACCAATCAATAGGGCGAGTACAACTTCAGCACTATGTTACATACTGTATGCGGGTACAAAAATAGGTAAGGAAATCTCAATATTAAATGTCTCTGGTTTTCCTTAAGATTGTTTTTCAGGGCAAAAACAAATCGCGACACTATTATAAGCATAACTGAGACAAAAAGTTAATTAAATTAAAGGCTTTTCACGTGTTAATCGCTTGGGTTTTTAATTTTATTTGTAAATCAACACAAAGCGATTCAGTAAACCAGACCGGGGTACAGCCCTTTGAAGAGTAAAATCATCTCTCTTAGTTTCGTTTCTTACTCTGTAATTTTAAGTTTCGTTTTCCACTCCGTCGCTTCTGACAATGACTAGTAACGCGATGCTAGCTACATTAAGCGACGCTGGCTTGGCAGCACCTTTCTAAATAAAAGTACCCTAAACCCTGCCTCATAAAAAATAACCCTGGACCAGTTAAAGTCACATTTATAGCACAACAACAATTTGTACATCCTCAAAACTAGGTGGAATGTGATAAATAGACCCACGGGTAATAGGAAATAGCCGTTCTTCATTACTTTTTTGCTTTTCTGACACCCGGAGAAGGCTTTACAGCTGAAACGTTGTCTTTTCCTTTCAGAACGGCATAAACCTTTACCTGTTCCTCTGAAACCTGTGCATGCTGACGCAGCTACCTACTTGAACTTCTTCAATAATTACCAGTCCATATTGTCTTTATGAGCCCCAGTCCAGGGTCTGACAGGAGTGGTGTCGGTGGCCTGCGGTCAGGAGCACAGCCTGGCGCTCTGCCAGTCGGGAGAGGTGTACTCCTGGGGCAGAGGGAGCGAGGGACAGCTGGGAACTGTCGCTTTTAAGAAAGGGGTTCTGAAGCCTAGGTAAGCAGGTGTACCCGTTATCAGGTTAGCAAAAGTATATATAAATGGAAGTGTATTTCGAAAATACCTGTACAGTTTTATTGAAACAGTAAATTTTATTGTTCCTGATAAAAGTTCTTGCTCTTGTTTTTGTTCCAGGATTATTAAAATAAAAAAACTAAGCTATCTAATGGCACTTAACTGTACATGACAAGTGTAAATCATACTTTTGTTTTTATCAACAGAATAATTCAAAGTTTGGGGCAAATTCAAATCTTTCAAGTTGCTTGTGGAAACCATCATACTTTGGCTCTTTCAAGAGGTAAGTTGCCTACAATTCTTTGTGCACTTGATTGTGTTCTCCTAATTCAAAATCATAGTGTCTTTAAAAAGAGTAAGAATATGTAATGAATATCTGTAAATTACAGGAATAAGTTATTTTGTGAATAAGTACTGATAAATAAGTACTGTCTACAAAAAGACAGATCATAACTAAATATAAACATTTTCCAATATAAATAAGTAGGAAAATAAAATATAAAACAATTTTCCAGAGAAGTCTATTTATCATTTGAAGGGAAGATTTTAGATGCAATTTCACAAGGCTGAGGATATGGCTAAGCTCTTAATTAGGGTATTTAAAGGTGCAATCACAATGGTAAATGATCTCAGTTTTTAATGCTAATTCTAACCCTATTCCAAGTTTTGTTTCAGAAGAACATTTAAGGAACATTTTTCAAATGATTGTAATCTTTCCTAAAGTAGAAACATTATTGCAATAGATACATTTAAACAGAGCAGCACAGTGGTTTAGTGGTTAGGAGTGCGATTCCTGAGGTGCTATCTGTATGGAGTATGTATGTTCTCCCTAGGTTTACACGGTCCTCCCACAGTCAAAAGACACACTGGTAGGTTAATTGGTTTCTGACTGGGAAAATTGTAGGCTAATATTTTGTCTGATTGAACAACTTTTTCAGAAGTGGAAAATGATTAGTGGACGTTTTCGACACGGATTCCACAAGTGCCGAGGATATACCTGAACTATGGTTTGGGCTAGCTTTCCAACGAAAGTTCTACATTTGTTAACTGTATGGTCATGTTTTAGGACATAACTGAAATACAGCATGAGTGATATTTCACTCTAGTATTCAATATCTTTCTGACCTGAATCCACTAGGCCTCTCTTCTAACATTATCTTACTCTTGCATTTCCTTTTGCGTCTGCGTTATGTCCTCCGAGTATGCTGCAGTGAAAGTGTTTTTTTTGCCTGTAGGTGGGGCAGTTTTCTCCTGGGGGCAGAACTCCCTTGGCCAGCTGGGTCTTGGAAAGGGGACTCCCTCTCAGCCCGTTCCCACTCAGGTCCTCTCACTGTCAGGAGTGCCAGTGTTCCAGATCGCTGCAGGGGGGGCTCACAGCTTCGCTCTCTCCCTCTCGGGGGCTGTGTACTGCTGGGGGGCCAACAATGCTGGACAGCTGGGGATCAACAGAGTTGATGAAAAAGGTACTGAAACACGAAGATGGACATCTGTCTGCTTTCTTTAAAAAAAAATGCTGCATTGTAGGACGGTGCTATTGTTGTTGTGGTGGTATTTAACATTTAGGTTTTTACATTATAGTTAAACTTTAACTTCCTTTCGCTTCTGTAAAATATCTGTCCATAAAGAAATATGCATTTCCTTTCATGCCATTTTTCACATTTTACACTTTGCTTGGCAGCAGCTGTTACATTTATCTTGAATGGGATGAAAAGAAACCCATGAATTCAAGCAACGTGCAGAACTTCTGAGGTGTCATTTTTGAGTTAGCTTATTTTAATAAAATCACGTCCAATATTACAGTCTGGTGAAATAGTATTGTAGGTATGAAATGTAAGTGAGAAAATGTTATGAGCATACTCTTCTGCTCTTTTTGCAAATGGAAAAGTACATTCTTTTTAAAAAAAATTCCAGTTAGTCTCATAAATGTAGATATATAAAATAAATCAATGTAAATAGGGGAAAAATAAAAGGATATCATTACACAAAATTCTGCGTAGTGCGATGCACTTGTATGTATACAGTGTAACTATGTAGATGAGAGCAGTGTGCAGACAGTCTGAAGCGTCACATCAGGAAGCTTTGGATTCTGGGATTACTATTCCATAGCTGAAGCTGACATCACCATCTGAAAAACCCACCGTAAAAACAGACTGGAGGTGTGTGAACCAAACATTTCAGGGTCAGGTGGTAGTGGAATTTTAATGAGCTCTGCTTTTATTGTCATGCCCTTTCCTTCTTTTGAGTGCCTTGGTTTGCATTGTGTCCAATAAAGGAAGTCTGCATGTCAAAATATTTTATTGATTACATCCGCAGTTACTAGAACACTAAAATATTGCTGACTGAGACGTTTACATTGGAAGCTTGTATTTTTCATTTGGTAGGCAGGTTTTCTCCATGCCCTGCGGTTGCCCTCAAACTAATTGGGGTTTCCTATATATCCTGTGGTGATGCCCACACTGCCGTGCTTGCTAAGGTAGGAGGAGACCTCCACGTTTTTCTCTATAGCACACCTGTATCAAACAAAGCTGAATTATTTTTAAACCTGGTTTGAAAAGAGTGAATTCAATATTTGTATTTGTAACAATTTGTATTAGGAGTGGCATTCTCTGGTTTAATTTAAAAAGGTAGTGTTAATTTTTGCAACAGTTTTATATAAAAAAGAATGACAGACCTCCTTGAGTTTGAGTAGCTTTATACAGCTTCATAGTAAAAGGCTAGAAAATCAAACTGCAAAAAACTAATAACTGAAATGAAGCATTTTTGTCAAGCGCTGGGGAACGACATTGATAATTGGTCTCGAAGATTGGAGCAGAAAACAGCAGTTTTAAGGCAGAGTGCACAGAATTTAGAGAGAATGGGAATTGGACATGAGAAACTCACCAGTGTCCTCTGAACCTACTGAAGATCTGGTTATAGAAAAGGTAGAGTTATGTGAGCCTAGAGCTGGCCAGCTAGATAGCTCTGTAGCAGAAGAGAGTTGCTCACTTGATAGGAGAGAACTATTTTGACTATGGTTGAGCTAGAAATACAAAAATCCAAGAGTTTATGATTTAATCCTGTTATTTATGTGGTAGTATTATGATAACTGCTTCAGAAATAAAATACTTTATATGCTTTTTCACTATCTGTTAAGAATGCTGTACTAACAAAAGTATTATGTATAATATGATCCAATTAGATTCTTAACACTGGAATAAAGGCTTCCCATTCAGTTATTTAATAAGGTGTTGTTCACCTAACCATTAGGGGTATGGTTACATACTGTATTTAACAGTTTTCCCACCTCCTGTTCCAGGATGGTGGTGTTTATACCTTTGGAGATGGACGTCATGGCCAGTTGGGGCACAACTCTACAACTAATGAGCTCAAACCAAGGAGGGTGGAGCAGATCACTGAACAGGCATCTCAAGTAGCATGTGGCAGGTCAGCTTTTTTAAACATAGGAGATAATTTCCTTGGGTATTAACAAAGCAAAGTATTTAAAAAATGTAGATGTGATATACATTTTGTAACGGTGTGATTTAGAACATGTACTGTAACTACAGTTAGCTTTGGATAATCTTAGTTGAGCAGACCTTTGTTAGTGGACTTAAAGGATCACCTTGGCTCTTTTCAGCATGCATACTTCCCTCATGTGTTTCAATATCTGCAGCTCTGAAACCAGCATGATTACACCAACTATGCTAGGAGCTGTTTACAGTATGTACATCTGTCTTTATAGAGAAAAAATGTATTATGCTCTTTTGCTTTCACTTTACGCTGTCAATATTTGTTTTCTAGCCATCACACCCTTGTTTATCTGTCATCCCCTGGGCTCCTCCTGGCCTTTGGCAGCGGAAGTAAGGGACAGTTAGGAAACAACAGCACAGCCAGTCACCTGCAGCCCACCCCAGTACAGCAGCCCTGGAGCTCTAAGCTGACAGGTTCTGCACAAGAAGGTATGCCCAGAGAATGAACAGAAAATTGATGACATGGTTTCAATTCACTGGTTTTCCCAAAGAGTGTGGAGCTCTCCCTGTGACGATCGCACTTGGGTGGGTGCCATTTCCAGCTGCGGTAACACTACGGCTGGTGGGCCATCGGCAAATCAGTCCTGCAATCTGCCCATTCCCGTGACAACAGGATCAGGCGGGCTCACAATGCCACCAGCTTGTAATCAAACAGCACTTGCCTCATTACCGAGAGGGTACTTATTCCCACTTTGCAGACATTGCAGTGCTTGGTTTTGTTTCTGTGACCTGGTTCTGTGCCTCTCGAGCTTGGCTTGATTCTCCCAGTTGACCTTCTACTGTGACTCCTGGATTCCCCTTTTGGCTTTGTTTGTGTCTCCTGTGCTTTGTCATATTATTCCCCCTCTTCAACCACCGTCTTTTTTACCTAGCCAGGTCCTCTGGATCTCCCTGTGTTGTGTCAGTGACTCTCCGTGTATGACCCGGACTGTCTTGCTCTCTCCTTGCCTGTGTTGACTTCCCGTTTTGGATTTTTCCCTCTGTGATGTTGCTTGTTCCCCTCAGCTGCACACCTGCATATCTGCAATCGGCGTGTGGCTGCATGGCTGCGCAGTTGCTTCTCCGCCTGCCGGCTCTGTGTGTTTGCCACCCTGCCTGCCTGCTTGTTCCTGCAGCCTTGCCGTCTCACACTGCCTTTTCCTGCATAAGGATCCCTCCTTCTCATCCCTCCACCGCCTCCCTCAGGTGCGTTCAGTGGTCCATTATGCTGCCTTCATGCCCTCCATCAGGTACAACACAAGTCTCCTATCTTACTGTCACTTCTAGCATTTAAGATGAAAAGACCTTGAGGTATTGGTTGTTACTCAAAGCTATTCAAAGCCTTGTTGGAATTGTATAGGTAAAACATGTTTTGCTACCTACGACGGTTGAAGAAGACAAAGATATCTCCCCAGATCCTCACTAACGTTTACAGATGCACCACAGAAAGCGTACTGACAGGTTGCATCAAGTGTGGTATAGCAACTGCAGTATTGCTGACCGCAAAGCCCTACAGCGGGTAGTGAGAACTGCCCAGCCCATCACTGGGGTTGCTCTCCCATCCATCCAGGACATTTATGACAGACGGTGCTTGAGGAAAGCTCTAAGCATCATCAAAGACCCCACACACCCCAGCTACAGACTGTATGACCCTCTACCATCTGGAAAACGGTACCGGAGCAAACTATTAACCTCCCAACCTCTCTCACATATGATCTGAACCCTTACGGTGCCTTCTCTCTTTATCAAAACTCAAACACACATTGAAATCTACCTCTACCTGTGGCATGTCAAGACGTTTACTCTCCATAATTTTGTATCCTTTATTTCATTCTGTTGACATATGAATTTGCACAATTGTTGTTGTTTTGCACATTGCCCGTTGTCTCTCTCTTTCTATTCTCGCACTATTGTATTGTTGTTTGCACTACTTACCTTCTGAGAGCTAGCTAAATAGCATTTGTTATACAATATACCTGTGTATGAGTATAATGACAATAAACAGGAACTTGAACTTTATTCTATTATCCTATTTCAGGTCATTTGAATCCAAAGGAAATAGCAGTATTCACAGGGAAAAATACAAATTTCATTCAGGTTCAACCTTCTAAGGTAAACTACCCAAACACTACCTGAGCATTCACCCTTCTCTGTTTTCTGTTTTCTGTTTTCTATCCATTCAGACATTCTCTATCCAACACATGCGTTACCTTGAATAACTTTTAGGATTGATCTTGGATGAGGATCTTAATAAAAAGCCCTCTGTAAATTTATAAATACAGTGTCCTCAGAAAGTATTGGAACAGCAAAATTAAAATAGTTATTTTTGCTTTTACATCAAGCGAATTATATTTGTGACAAAGAGATTAATATAACTGATAACTAAAATAAAATATATGTATTAATTCTGGGTGACTCCAAGCATACATTTGATCAGTAAAAGTAAATCAAACAGACTTTGTATTCAAAGCCATGATTTCAAGTGACATTAAGGGTTCGGTCAGTCACTTTAAAAATTGTCAGTAAGTAAAGTGTCAAATTCAGTATTTGTTTTGTTCCAGGTTCAAAATTATTTGCTTTTGTTAAAAATGTTTTGGTTTTCATTTTGGCTTTCTATTATGGACTGCAAACACTGACGTTGAAGCATGACAGGTTGATGGCACGTTCACAGCTACTGTATAACAGCCTAATTATCCAACGACAGATACCTGATTTAGAGACACCTGTCAGTCAGTTTTCCCAATCTTTTACTCCTTTAGAATAAAGTGGTCCAACACACACTGACCCTAAAAGGTAGAACTGAACTGACATTTATTAAAAATAAAATACATTTGTAAATATTGGTCATGTTTGTTACGGGAAATTATTATTAGAGTTCATAGTGAAAATCCCTGGTTAGTTGTCACTGTCCCAATACTTTGTAAGTGCACTGTACTGTATCATGTGTTCTGTTTGTTCCATTAGAGTCTTTAATGTTTTGAGAGAAGTCTAAGCAATTAGTTAAACAATAACTGCCTTTTCAACATGCATGCTATCTGTCCTCTGCTCTTATTGGTCTATAATTCCCCGTTCCAATATGTCATCCTTTTTATGAATAGACACTACATTAGTCATTTTCCAGTCAGTGAATATTGCCACTGTCTTGAGTGACTGTTGGAAGAGGTTTCCTAACAGCTTATAATAACATCTCTTGTTTTCAGTATGATTGGTAGAATTCCATCAGACCTTCAATATTTATTCCTTTTAAGTGCCTCTAGGACCTGTAATAATCCTGTCTCTATACTAACGCTAATTATATTGATACTTTAGATAATCGGACTTCCTCACCCTAAGGCATGCTGAAATGATTATACGGCGTATGAGATTGTGGGATCAATTAATTACTAACCCGATGGGCTAAATGGGCAAATGGGCCTGATTGGCTTCTGGTTTATAACCTATTTCTCTCTCCTTCTTTTTGTGTTAATTTCACATTTTGTAACTGCTGCTTAAGCTGTTGGATATCCCAACATGCACCTGGGACATAACTGTTTTTGTTTGATAAGATGTGAATTGTTTCATTAGTGTCCAGTGACAAAAGGAGAACTCCTGAAAATTGATCAAGAGCGAATTAAAAAATGGCTGACAGTGGAATTTGGAAGCAAACAATGGAAGGAAGCTAAAAGGTATTATTTTAATACCCTTTCATAGGCATCATCCTATAACATAGGTTTTCTCTGTTTCCTCTGAGTGGCATTGCACACCAATACAATAATCTCATAATCTCATAATTTGATATGTCCTAATAAAACCTTCACTGTTCCTGGAGACACCAAATCTTACCTCATGTCCAGCACAAAACTCCACTATTTCTCATTTCCTTTTTTATTACATAAACACTCTAAAGAAGATAAATCTTCATCCTATGACCTCACAAAAAAGAGTAAAAGATGACTCATCAACTCATATTACTATACTTTTTTTCCACTGCCCAGAAGTCCAGGTTTTGAGCTCATTGAGAGTCTGCCATTGAATGCATACACACTGTCATATACAAGGGGTGGATAAAATAATGCAAACACAATGCAGTATATGAGTAATAAGGAGTTGGGCTGCCCCTGTTGGAATACAAGTTTTGAACTGTTTCCAGTAGGATATTGGACCATTCAAGAAGGAAATTCTCCAGTTCTTTGAGTCCATAACTTCCCATCAAGGTTCAGTAAAGTTTGATCTGGTGATTGGGGAGGCCATGCAAGGTGTTTGACTACATTCTGGTGTACATGAAATCACTCTTGAATCCATATAGCTGTGTATGTGGGTGTTATCTTAGAATGTGGGAACATCTTGAAACAGTTTGCATCATAGGGAGCAGCTGGTCGCCTCAAATGACTTTGTATTCCTTGGCCGTAACTCCACCACGCAGAGAAATAATCGGGCCCAGTGAGATGGCTGCCCAGACCAAACAGATCCGCCACCATGTTTAACAGCTGGGAACAGGCCGTGTGGGTTGAAGGCTTCCTTGTGAGAAAATAAATGGATGAGAGGGAAAAGAAATAGTGTTTCATCTATCCATAAACCTGTCCTTTTAACATATGTCATTCTGTACTTGTCAAGTAGCGAATCTACACAGTTATCACTTCTCACTTCTTTTTAAATTTCCCTAAAACAGAGCCTTCACCAAGGTTCCTGACACATGTTCCTTTTTAAAATAAATGTCAAAACAAAAGACAAAAAACTCCCAGTTTTGACCATGCTGTATTCTATACTTTTTTCCCCATGTACTGTAGTTAGCACCTGATCATCTGTTGACTGTGACCACTATTCCAGAGTAACTGAGGCAGAATCCCAGTAAAAATATTGACTGTTAGTAATAAGATTTCTGTAGAATTTCTGGGGTGTCACCTTAATTTTTTTTTAATTAGTTCACAGTTTCAGTACAAGATTTCTAAATATCTCTGAAACCAAAACAATTTGGCTCACTGTTTTAAAAATTAAATGGTGTAAACTATTGTGTTCATTCACAGTGAGATTGCAGAAATATGTTCGTCTGCTTCCTGTCTGATTGCAAGTTTTTTAAAGAAATGGTAAGCTGTTGTGATATTTTTTAACTTTTGAAATCTTGTATGGCAATTTTACATTTGCCTTTCATGTCTGTTTATACTGCTTTTTTATCTTACTTGTTAGATATGTTTTTAGGTTGATTTGTATGAATGCTTTAGAGGTAAAGATCTGTAAATTCACTTTCAGTACAGAAATTCACTACCTGACAGAGGACCTTATAGTGATGTGTGTTTATTTGAAATCATGGTAACCAGTATTGCACTCAGAAGCCACTCAACTAATTGTGGGACTTGTCAAAGTAATTGTGTGCATTTGAACTTATTTACTGTAGGTTTGCCATAGCAAAGAGGGTGAATAATTGGAAATCCACATATTTTAGTTTTAATTTTTTCTTTGTAGTTTTTGCCAACATTTAACTTCTGTCACACATAAGTGTTGACTTTAGGTTTGAACTATTGATTAAAATGTTCATTTAAAACAATGTGTATATATAATTTGTAATTTAACAAAATGGGACGTCATTGGAAGGGTATGAATGCTGTTTTATGGCACTACAAGAGGCTTGTTCTATTTAATGCAAAATGGAAAGAATATCCAATGTTTATGTAACAGTATAATAATGAGGCAAATAGAAGTAGTGCTGTTTACTTTGATTTGTCTGTTGTCTAATGTATAGTATTGTCTAGAGATACCTTGTGTTCAAAAACCATATGCATGAATAAACTAGTTTCCAACCACTCCACATGTTCTTCTCTCAGGGATGATTCGCCCTCAGAAAAAAGAATGCATTTCTTTGGTGTTGATATTGAATCTGCTAGAGGAACATTTCGACAGCTTCAGAAAAAGCATTGGATAATTAATCAGGTGATGTAAACCACGAATGCTGCTATCTACTCTTCCGGTTGCCTGTATTCTTGGGTCTCCTAAAGCTATAGAAGTGAGTGAACTCCAGGTACCTGACAAATAAGGTTGAGGTTCTTTTCACTGATGCTCGAGTCTAAATGATCATATGTTAAAGTCATTTCAAGTGTTTATTTTGAGAGACAGATATCAAAACCTTGTTAAAGATTGGTACAGGGACTGATGTATAGCTGTCTTTTGCCATCAATAGCAAATATTGGTTCATTTATTGTGTTTTTGCTGAGTAGAATTGGTTCAGAATATATAATATTATAACTCCTGGTTCTACTTTGGATTATCTATTGTATAGATTACCACATCCTTCATGGATAAACTTATTCCAAGCCTCCAGTCTCCTTCTCCTAATGTGGAGGCATTGGAGATCTTTTTGATTCTACCAGAGGTCTCGGTGTTTCATGAGGAAAAGCACATCCGTGACTTGATTCTCCCCCTGTCAAGTGCCATGGCTAATCTGAATGACACATCGATAAAGATCCTGAGTAAGACTTATTTTTATTTGAAGAATTTTGAAAGCCTTTACTTGCTAGTAAAATCAATATTTCCCAAGTATCAGAGATTATATTAGACGCTACCAGTTTATTGCATTTTTGCGATCTGTCATTCTTTCAATCATGTGTCTTAAAATGTGTGTTGGCTAGTAATAATAACTTCTATCATAAGGTATGGACTTGTAATACTGGTAGATGCAAATGTCATGTATTTGCTTAAAAACACACATCCAAAGCTGAATAAATCAGGAATATTAAATCTCCAAAATGGCTTTTATGTAGTGCACAGTAGGAGTAGGATTTAGAGATCAGTTACATGGTTAGAACTACAGAAATAACACATTTTATTTATGAGCAGTGTGCTTTGACAGAGTGCACTATGAACAAAGAAGGGCTTTTGCACACACTTTTATATTATCACCATGAGTGCAGGGTGTCGGCGTATGAACAATTCAAAATCAAAGAAAATGAAAATGGAACAGAGAATCCTTGAGGTCAATGTCTGTCACTTGATATTGACATCCTGGTTCTGGGTCGTTCTAACTTTTACAGTCTCTCCCACTGTGAAGGCTGACAGCTGTCCTGTTCCTCTGGACTCTAGTGGAGATCAAGCTGTAGTACTGTATAAATACAGTTGGCATGGGCACAGCTCTGGCCCCTTCACCCTGCTGTGGTGCTGATGGCCTATCAGATTCACTGTCATACATGAAACCAGGCAGTAGTGTATGGTATCTAGGACTAGACTGTAGTTATGGTAAATGTACCCAGAAAATGATCAG
Source organism: Atractosteus spatula (assembly GCF_055471065.1). NCBI lineage: Eukaryota > Metazoa > Chordata > Actinopteri > Semionotiformes > Lepisosteidae > Atractosteus > Atractosteus spatula. Next base: position 50,749,687 of record NC_142706.1, read on the forward strand.
ACAGTGCAGTGTGCTAAAATGAAATGACTTTATTGTTGTATTATCTGTATTAGTGGGATGTACTGACTTCATTAATTCCCCAATTCTTAAATAATAAACAACTAAGTATGGCATTTGTATATAAAATATCTTTTTAGGATATTTAAGAAGCAGTAGCTAGTCTTGATATTGTAATGCATTGTATTCTTTTAAGACAATGGAGATCTTTAAATACATACTTTTTAATGCAAATATAATCAATATTCTGAGAAATAGTTCTGAAGAAAGTAATTACTAGTGCTTAGATAATAAGCTAATTTTAAAATGCTGTAAACCTCAATTTTAAAACTGGCAGAGTTTTAAGACTATAAGGAGCAACATTAAAAATCAACCTTAACTGTACTTTGGTAAAAACTAGGTAGTTTTTTTTAATCTATTGATAAAGTAATTGATATGGATATTTACTGATAATAGAAAGGTAGATGATACTTTCTAGTGTTCAACTATTGTTATATGTGATTCGATTAAGATGTTTCAGCTTAGAGTACAAGTAGAATCGTCAGAAAAATACAGTTCTTTATAACTCTCAATGTTTTAGCTGCTGACTTGAGGTTTTTATCCAATGAATACAGGAAATAGCATTTCCTTTCTTGTTTCTGTCTATATCCTCCTCTTGAATTAGTATTTAATACACAAACATTTCAGAGTTTTGGAGTTCACACTTTAACAAATGTCTTGCACACAGGAAACTGGTGGTCGACACTGCAGGCAACCCACTTGAACAAGATCCTCCAAATGTTCAAATACACTCTTTCCTGTATGTTAAAGTCAGCCATGCGCACACATGAGGATCACCAACTGTTGAAGAAGGTGCTCCAAAACATGAAACAGCTGTTCAAAGTGCGTAAAGACTCTAGAAAGTTTCTTTTTTTACAATTCCAGTGTAAATATTTTGAAAATAATTACTAAAGACACTTTTGTATTGCATAAGTAACATGCCTATCAAACTGTATTTTGCAGGCAAATAAAGGGGCCCAATTCCGTCTGCCAGTGAGCGCTTTTTATATTGATGAAGTGGTGCCATTTGTCCCAGTTGTGGTTGACATGGTGAACTGGCGGTTCTATGCAAAACTGGATGTAAGCTTTTCTTGTATGTAGCACATGCTATATTCATTAGCAAGATAATATTCTGACGAGATGTTTATTGCTCTACTGCTGTTAATCCACTATGTGATTACTCCTTCTTTGCCTTTATACTAATTGGCCATGAACCTCACATTAACTTGAATAATTGATCCCTCTGTTTATACTGACATTTCTGTAGCTTTATAAAAAGTTGACCAAGTCTTTATGTGAATCTTAGATACTGTTGTCTGAGGGTCATTGGCATGGGCGATACAAGTGAGCGTGATGTTGATTCCATGCTTGGACAGGCTGTGGGTCAATCTTTGTACTTTTCTTGTTCGTCAGGAAGCTATGGAGTCAGTTCTGGGTTTATAGTTCATAGTTTTGCTGTAGTTTAAATATACCACATTTTGTTTCACATTGCTTGTCTGATGTCTTCTCTTTAAAGTTCACTTTTACCGATATCCTTTTCAAAACAGGATTCATTTTTTATTCTTAGGCAAGTCTCAAAAAAAGCTACAGAGTTCATTCATTCCAAAGGGCAATCTAGTTACCTCTATATCTACATTAAAAGTGCTGGAATCAATATCCACAGTTTAAACTCAACCTCTGGGGCTTTTCTAAATATTGGATCTTTATGATTCTGAATTCACTGCTAGAATGCTGGACATTATAGTAAGGGGCATGAAAAAATCAGATGCCAATGTCTCCAACACGCATTGTCTGTGTTTTTAACAACCCACAGTATATTTTTGCTAAACATGTTATTTTTCCTGTTAAAACAATCTTTGGTACATTTGCATTTCCTATCTCTCCTGTTCTCATTGGAAAAGTGTGCTTTAGATTTCTTTCCAGCTTGATCTGATAATGTTTTAATTTTGTTACAGTGTGTTTCCAAGAGTTGCACCATAGCATTTCATAGCATGTTTAACAATACCCTTCCATTATTGTTTTTGTAGATGGATGACATCAGTCCTGTTATATTTTGCCGGTTCCCCTTTGCACTGACTTTACTCGCCAAGGTTCAGATGCTGCATGTTGATACCCGCCTGAAAAGTGTAAGACTCCAGTTGAAGTTGTTCTGTATGTTCTCATCACAATGAAAGTTGAATCTGAAAAACTATGATGTCCCGTTTCACCTCAGTGTTTGGAACTGTGTTAGACTTGTATAGTCCTCAGTAAAACTGGTCCTGCCAAAGATGAAAAAGGGCCAGAGGAACAAGTGGATATGAACAGACACAACCTATTCAACATCCTTACAGTGGCTGATGACTGTGTGAAAATGTAGTTTAATTTAGTGGGGAAAGGCTTCTTCAGCAAGAGTACACACTTTTGAGTTAAAGCTCATATCTTTTTGTATGTGTTCTACTGTAATAAATATTGCCTTTTTACATTTTATTACCTTGTAGCTTGGGAATATCGACTACTCCAATACAGCAGTCGTTACGACACTAATACAGAGGGCTCCATTGCTTCCTCCTTTGCCTGTGTTCAGGCTCCAGGTGAGACGCACACAGCTGACCGCTGATGCCTTTACAAAACTCCACATGGCAGAGGATGCGACCTTCAGGAAGCAGCTAATGGTGAGATGATCTACGCTTTCCTTCTGAAGCTGCTTGTGTGTTGGTAAAGATTCCGTGATGTTTGATATTTATATATGTCTTTGAAAGCTGACTAACAAAAGGCTAATTGACTGTTTAAGCCTTATTTTTTCTAAAACCCAAAATATGAGTTTTGATTATAATAATACATTATAAGCCAAGTTGCTTGTTTTGTTTCAGAAAGACAGACCACCCTAACCGATGTGTACAATGATGGGTCATACTACCAAACATAACTTGCTTTTCACTTTTAATACTGTATAACTCTGTCTGTTGGTGAGTTTGTAGTTGTTTGATAAGAAGAGTGTGTTTTGTTTAAAAGAAATGTAGGAGCTTTATTATTAATGTGATTAATCACCTGCTATGATACGAGTTAGATAGTTTGTGGTAAAACTGTAATATCTGTTAATAATCATCGATAAACAATATTCGAATGAGTTATTAATGATGTTATGACCAGTTAAAAATTGTTACATAACCCGAATCTTATTTGAAGCCTCTAAAATGTTACCTACTTTCCTGAAATTGCCAGCGTACACATACTGTATAATCACACACACTGTGAAAGTATTCCAAAAAGAAAACCCAAGTTTTCTTTCCGCCAGTGTAAGTAAATTATGTCTTTAAAGGTGAAGTTCCAAGAAAAGCAGTGCCAGGATCAAAGAGGAATACAAAGAGAATTCTTCTGCCGAGTCATCAGTGAAATAATTGAACCTGAATCTGGCATGTTTTGGCACAATGAGTCATCGACAGTAATTTGGTTTCCTACCAAGGTGAGGCACAAGCTCAAGATTATCGAGAAGCTCTGATGTATTGTTCCATGCTATATGAACTAGCAATTCCTTATCTGCCTTTCAATCCAGGGACCACACATAAATGATATAAATGATCTGCATTCAAACAGATGAAAAAAGAACCTTAACTGTATTACGTTAGTTTGTTTTGAGAGTAGCTCAACCCATTTAATTAGGCAGGAAAACAGGATTAACACCAAAAAACAACTAGGACACACACACACACATCCGTCCTGCTGAGCATGACATTTTACAGTTTCTCCTGTAATAGTGACCCAACAGTGTCTGACCTGTCATTTTCTGTAGCATATACAAGTCAGTGAAGTACAATGAATCCTAAATTTATAAAGTACTTGTTGTATTATATATTTTCTTTTATATACATGCACACTATGATGGGATCTCATTCAAGAATTCAAAGTTCTCAAAAGCACTTACAGAATTACCCCAATGAGAATCAATAGTAATACATGATTAAAATTACTTAGTCTGTCAGCATGACATAAGACAAATTAAATCAGTATTATTCACAAATATTTTTTCACAAAATTTTCTAGTCGAAAAGCAAACTCCTCATATTCTCCACTAGGATTTGAGGTCATGAATGAATGTGGTCAACAATACTGTATTTAAGTATTGTTGTGGTGTGAGTTGCCTGTTTCCTGACACTTTGCTTGATACATATTCTTGTTGTGACTTCTTCAATATTGCATTCTAAAATAGATGTTATAAAATATCTGCAGACTAGGATTCCCAGGGAACCCAGAGTGTTTGCTGGCATGCAGTTCAAAGCCTACAGTCTGGGCAGTACCAGTTTGAGCCTGAGATATTATTAGCCAACCATGACAAAGTTTGCCTTTGTGACATCACTCCTCCAATTGGTGTTGAATCTCCTGTAAGGCACAATGGATCTCTCAGCGTTCCAGATTGAGACAGAAAGTTTGTGAGAGGAGAACATTTTCTGTGTTTGGTCACTCTCTACTGGAGAAAGGGGTGACAGTTGCAAGTCAAGCTCAAATTTGCAGGGTATGAAATGAAAGTTAATAAATAATTAGATTTTTAACAGTGCCCATGCATTTAAGAATATACATTTCAGACTTGGACAATGTTTCTGGGATAAAGGTTATTTACTGGTATTTTAGGCATCAGTGGAGAAGAAGAAATACTATCTGTTCGGGATTCTCTGTGGACTTGCTGTGTACAACTACAACACTGTGCACCTCCCATTCCCTCTGGCTTTGTTCAAGAAGCTGGTTGATGTGAAGCCAACTCTGGAGGACCTGAAGGAGCTGGAGCCCAGGGTGGGAAAGTGAGTGAAACTAGGAAACAGTGAAAGAGAATAATCTGAAGTACTCTATTAAGTATCACAAGAGGAACAGGCTTAGGATACACCAGACTTGTGGCAAGTCAGTAACGTCTTATTTGCACCACATATCGTGGTCTCAGACGTCTGTTAAATAATAATGATTAGTTTAATTAAAATATAAACAGATCTGATTTTCATGAAAAAAATTGTGATGATGCCATGTCTTCTAGTTTGATCTCAGTTTCCTTTAATAAAACTATGAATAAAATAGTTTTATTAAAACATATCTGACCTTTTGGCATATATCTTTTGTCATGTGAGGTCCTTTTAAGCTTTTTCGCTTAAAACCACTAGATTTTAGAATAAGGCAAGTTGCTTTTCAGTTAACATTTGAGCTTCTGTGTGTTTTGCTTCATCACTCTCTCATGAACTGTCCCAGTGCTGGTATAACTCACATTTTAGTATTACAGTATAGCAACTGATATGTATATGCTGCTACATGCTTATTTACACTAGTTGTCCCGATATGTGCATTTATTTTCAGCAGAATACTAATGTATGTGGTGCACAGTAGTCACATATACAACATAGAAATAATTATTTTTAATAATAATTTAAGTAGGGTCATATACCCAGAGAACAATGAAAATATTTGGGAAAAAATGGGACCTAGCACATTTAGCATGTTTAATAATAATTATTAAACAATACAAAAGTGTTACACTGTATACCTTACTGCCAAATTCAAGGTCAGATAACACCATTACTTTGTGTGTTTACTGTACTTGCAGGAGTTTACAAGATCTGTTGGACTACAGTGGCGATGATATTGAAGAAAGTCTGGCGTTGAGCTTTTCTGTATGTACTGAATCATACCTTTATCTAAAACATCTGCTCATTTAATGCATATACTGTAATTCTGAACAGTGGCTGATGAAAAGCCAGTTGCCAGCTTCAGATTTCTTCTCTGACTGCATTTTTAAAATATTTGTTAGGTGTGCTGGGATAACAAAGACGTGGACCTGATTCCTGATGGAAAGAGCAAACCGGTGAATAAATCCAACAGGTATGTTCAAAATCAAGGCTTTTACTGAGGTTACAATCTCTATAGTATGTGCAACAGGTCTGAGCTGAACACCTGAAGAAGGCTTCACAACCAAAACATTTTTTTCTTTGTTCTTTCTACTTTGAACTCTACTTGCACCTTGCAAGCTGGCACAATTCACCATTCATACATCCTTAGTATAGTCTGGGTGCCTAAGTCTGTAATGGATTTTTTATGATTCCATTTTCTGTTTAGAAACCAGGAGCACCTCATGTAGGGAACCCTTACATAAACAACTTCCAGCCTGCCAATTCATCACATTGCTCTTCAAACAGTTAAATATTGTCAGTTTTATAAAGTAGTTATTTCGCAGGCTGTGGTGTGTGTCTTAGATTTAATTGAAGATAGATTTTTATTAAATACACATTATTCATCTTAAGTTCAAATTCATTTAGTTTTTTTTATTTTAAAAGAAATAAACTAAAGACATATATGCTAGAGTAACAGATCAACAGAGACACTCCCATTCTCTAACACTGAACTATTTACAAGGTAAAATTCATCATATGTGTCGTGACTTTCATACTGTTCTTGTTTGTGTGAATCACCTGACAGAAGTTCTTGTGTGTTTTGGTGGGTGCTAAAAAAAATCTCCCTGACGTTCTGGGACACTTGAGGTTTTAGTTGCACTTTATTTCTCTATTATCTGGGGATACCTGTTTGACCCTGGTGTGTCTGTTTTCATCCTGTTTGGCTCTGAAATTGGGAATGTCAGATTGTTTACAACAGGATCGCTTAGAACAGGATGGATGAAAATGATGGCAAGGTGGGAAATCTGCTGCTGTATGCTTCGGCAGCTTTACTTCATCCAGTGTACTCCTGCCAACCCAATCGTATAAACTGGAGATGATAAATCTGTATGCAAAAAATAAATAATGAAATGTCTACAAGTCTCTTTAGATAGAAGCATCAGCCAAATTAATTAAAAGCATCCTAAAGGTCAAGGAACCCCTTTCAAGGTTAAGGGGAATTTTACGAGGACAAGCAGTCTATAAATGACAGCAATATGAATATTAATTGATACTTGCAGTTTCACCACACTAAAAAGGTTGAAGAAGGTGGTAGAGCGGGTTCAGTTAAATGGGAATGACTGAGCCGGGGGTCTTCTTCTATTACTCCCCTATAGGGAGCAGTTAGTGAGAGCCAGTACCTAAATACTGGCCCGAGAGTCCGCGTGACAGAACCTTGAGGGAGAAGACCTCAGGGAAGGTCATGAGGGGACCATGAGAGAGAGGACATGTGCGCGTTATACAAGAATCAGTGAAAGAGTCAAGATGACCCTGAGGGATGATGCACAACGAGGGGTTGTGTAATAGCGTCACTCTTGGAGGAGAGGAGGTGCAAGAGAGGAAACTAATTCAAAGTTTCATTAGAGAGAGTGAGGACGTTAGCCACTGGGTCATGTCTCGTTCTGTACTCGGAAGGGGTGGCCATTACCCAGTGTTTGATAGTTTTTTTTCCTGTTTTCACAGGAAAGAATTTGTCAGTGCCTATGTGGACTATGTGTTCAACAAGGCTGTGAACGGTCTTTTTGATGAATTCAGAAGAGGGTTTTGCAAAGTCTGTGATGCGGAGTTGCTCAGCTTCTTCCAGCCACAGGAGCTAATGGAAGCCATGACTGGGACTACGGACTATGACTGGAATAAATTCAAACGGGTGAGAATCACCAATTTGTCTCCAATACTATATTGAATAAGACTATATATTATTAATTTTCTGTTTCATAAAACTGTTATACCGGGCCTGTGGGTGGAAAGAAAAGGGGCACGGTGCAGTAATTGTCCTCAGAGAGGTAAAGATTACAGAGTTTATTAAGTGATTGGGTGATAACAATGCAGTAATGGGAAGCAGAAGGAGAACGGCAGGCAGCTGAGATGCGCTGGGGAAGCAGAAGGAGAACGGCAGGAGGCTGAGATGCGCTGGGGAAGCAGAAGGAGAACGGCAGGCAGCTGAGATGCGCAGGGGAAGCAGTCAGATCTGGGCGGGAGACAGGAGGGGGTGATAGAAAGTTAGCAAGTGGTAACATCACAAAGAGGAACCGGAAGGCTGTGGGAAAAACTGTAAAGTAACTCCTGGAAAACCTGAAACAAAGAACAAGCAAACACTCTTGTTAGTCGACTCAATGTCAGAGCCCTGATGAATGGTTTAAATAGTGTGCGAGGTTCTTAACGAGGTTGATCAGTCCGGCCTGATCTCGTTAGAGATGGCCCTGATGAGCTCATTGCACATGTGGAATGGGCCGTGGTAAATGAGGGTGCTGATGCAGGAGCTCGTCAGGGCATCACAAAAACAAAAAGGAAAAATAAAAAATGTGCCGTAATGCGAAGCGGCACTGCGCCGTCGTGCAGAGCGACAGCCAGGCTGGACTTGCCCTACCTAACAGGGTCCAGCCTGGAAAAAGCACCTGCGTGGGAGCGGGGACCAGACTGGACTTGCCCTATTTAGCTGGGCCCGGTCTGGGGAGCAGGGAGCGCAACGTCCCCCCAAAAACTTAAAACTTGTGGAAAAGGGTAAGCCTGTCCCGATATAGACACAGGACGGGACAGGCTGAAAGAAAATAAAAAGAAGAAAAACAGCCTCATGCTCGGGTACACTCCCTTCCGAGGCTGCCGGTGTACAGATCCTGCCCTTCCAGGGGTCGCCCTGCTCGTCCTCTTCGGGTGTGCCTTTAAAGAGCACCCGCAGCTGCAGCTCGTCCCTGTTTAGCGAGTGCAGCTGTGGCTCCAAAGGCGAGGCGTCGCCTTCTGCCTCCACACTGAACACGCCCCTCGCGTGTAGGGCCACACTACTAGTTTCATGAATTTATCAATCAGTGGTATAAAGCTTAAGTTTAATCATTTTTGTTGGAACAAGCACATTTGTTTTCCAAATGAGAAAACATTTTGTGCCCATACAAAATCTGTTTATATTATTATTATAGCTACAGAATTTTATTACCGCCTCTAGAGAAATGTGTTTTTACTGAAAAAGGCCACCAAAAAGGCATTCTTACCATATAAGGTAAAAAAAAAACTTTTTTGTGTTCCACATTATGCACACAACCAACATTATAATCTTGAAGGCAGTTTATGCACCGTTTATGCTTGATGTGAATAGAACTCCTGTACAATCCTGGGAAGAATCTGTTCATTCTATATTGCATTACTACCTGTGTGCTGGACAAAAAACAGAAATTCGGCCAAAGATTCATTCTTCCTTTCTGATATGCATGTTTTGTGTTACAAAGTATGAACTGCATAACCAGTGTAGTTAGTGTATCATAGTGCAAGTTAGTACTGATCTCACCGGTGCATGCAAACAGCATTTGAATCACAGCATTTTTGAGCTCTGTCAAATAGGAGCTACAGTACTGTTTGTTGCTGTTACTGGAGTCAAAACTTTGGAAAGATTAAGTTTCTTATTGGTGGCTGTTTTCCTATACAATATTCTGCTACAAAGAAATAGCAATTTAATCTACTGCATCTAATACACATTTTATTTATTATTTCCTTACAAGAATGCACTTTATAAAGGAAGTTACCATGCTGATCATCCTACAGTTATCATCTTCTGGAAAGTGTTTCTTGATCTGACCCTGGATCAGAAAAAAAACTTCCTCAGTGAGTATGCCATGTCTTCTGTCCATAAGCATTTTCTCCTGTAGGTGCTCTAGCAAACTGGGTAAGGGCATTAATCTTGGCCAACATTAATCATGTCTACCATTTCAGTTTCTTCTGCTGACATTATTATAGGTCTTTCCCTGTCTATAGGAAATCCCTTAGTCAACCCCTGTCTTTGTCTTTATCCCATAAAAAAAATGTATTTATATGCACACATATTCTTAATTTCATGATAGAGTGACAAATTCTAATCAATATCTGCATTTAATGATCTATAGCATACTCCTTACTCTATGTATTTGGAATGTTTTTTAACAAGTCTGACCCATATACTGTACATTCCAATACTCTTTCCTCCTGATTTGCTTCCTGAACCTGAACTTGTTTTGATATATAACGATTTACCTCCCCATATTCTGTTTTTCTTATCTCTCCAAAACTCCAAAAAACTGCATCCATTAATATTCCGTTCACACCCACTATTTTCAGTTAGCTATGTTTCTATGATTCCAGTTTGATCATAATTGGCTGCTAATGTGGTATGTTCTGTGTCATGTGGTTTAGTTTTAGTGCTGCATAGAATTTAGGCATAAGCATTTCTTTTTCCCTTTGGTTCTATGGTCTTTGCTCCCAATGCAAATTCGTTTTGGAATTTCTTTTCTGTGATTTCCCCCCTTCCATTCTCTTTTAAATCTTTCCGGATTTCTTTGTGAATCTTTGAGCCAAGACACCTGCTGTCCATTTCATTTAGATTTGTCACGTTTTTTCAAATTAACCTGTGTGATTGTTTACCTGTGAATTCCTTATAAAATCATTTAGTCCCGTTCTTCAGTTTGTTGATAAGTGGTATGAATCTTTGTAACATTGTTTCTGATGGAAAAAGGTGTTTTGCTAAAGTTATTTTTGTCTGCTTGGACAAAAGCAAACAACTGGTTCTTTACCTGCCCAAATTAGGAGTCTACAGACCCTACAGACAATATTGGACAATATCAGTCACTTCGGCATAAGGGAAACAGCAAACTTTTGCCATCTCATGTCCTCTGGTACAAATCTAAGTTACAGTGTTCTGGAGAATGGTCTCCAGCAATCACCATTTTTCTTTATTGGGAATAATCAGGCTTCTTTTCTTCTTTTCTTGAAGAGATTACAGAAACCTTAATAAAAAAATGTTTACCAGGACATTTAAATACATTCAAGAAAAACTGCATGTCTTTGTACATTGTATTTCAATTAGGCTATCATTTTTAATATTTGCATTTTTAAACCATTAAAAACTTACAAAAAACTCAATGAATGTCTTTCTTAACATTACCCATGAAAGATTTGGAAGACAGCTGGATAATTGATTTACAGTGTTACATTTTGGCATATATGTATGTTAGATTTGAACAATAATATATATTCAGGGCAAGAGTCAGTATCATCAATTGCTTTGTACGCTTGCTTTCTTGGAACCTAGTTAAAAGCAGTTTTTGAGGAGTTTTTGAGTTTTTTTTCTTTTGCAGTGTTTCTGACAGGCAGCGATCGCATACCTGTGTTAGGAATTGAGAATGTAAAAGTGACAATCATTCCTTTGCCTTCATCTACGGAAGACCACTATCCTGAAGCCAATGTGTGCTTCCTGCACCTGCTTCTTCCTGATTACACCACAGAGAAGAGGCTGAGGGAAAGGCTTCTGCAAGCTTTCTCACTCAGCAGGGGATCCTGGAAGGTCTAACTAATCCTTCACTATAGCATCTCCATGTCCTCTCATGATGATAAGCATTTCAACATTTAAACCTAGCTTTTTTTCTGTAGATGTTCTCTCATGTACTTCAGCAGGATTTTCACCAAATTATTACATTTTGCACCTTTTCAATAAACCAAACCTATTGCTTATGATGCTTATAGCAATGTTATGTTTAGTTAGACAGCCCACTTTTCTGCTGAAGAGCATTTAATGGCCAGTGTAGACCCTGAGCTGCCATTTCATATACACAAAAAATATTTGGACATGTGAAATTAATAGAATACTTGTAGCTTAATAGGTAAGATGTTGTAGTAAATAATTTTCTCTTGTTGGTGGGTGCCTTCTGTGTTTGCTGGGATTGCTATGTGGGCTCTTAACAGATTTTGGAAGAATGCAATTTTCACATTTTCATCTTTGCAGGAATGTTACTTGCATTTTGTTCTACTAACTTCCAATACTGTAAACATATATACAACTTTCCTGGCAAAATATGTTCAAACGATGATCAATAGATCAAGCTGGGATCTTAATAAAAGTGTTTTTCCATTACAGTTTTTGTTGTTGTATATTAAAACTAATTTGCGGAAGCAACATTGCTAGATTCACTGGGTATTTTCACATGAAAGTGCAAGTTATAACCATGACAAGAAAGAGGGTCTGATTCCTTTCATTGTAAAAGAAAGTCTTGCCTTTAATCTGATCATTTATGGAGAGAAATAGTGAGGAAATACACCGCTAAAGAAAACATATCCGGTGCTGCTCTTGGAGTTCAACAGGTTTTATAGGTAACTGGCAAAACCAGTATTGTCACCAACCTAAAGACAATCTTGATACACTGGCAGTGTAAGTGTAATTTCAGGATTTAAGTTGTCTGGCAAAGCAGAATCCCTTGGAGCTCCTAGCTATTGCTGTTGGTTCCTTCTCAGTGAAGTCTGCACAGTCTATCAACTCTGCTCTTTTACTTGGTTGCACTTATTTCTGCTGATCTTCCTTATCCGTTCCATGCCAAACTCCTTACGCTGACCCTTTTTATGTAAAAAAATCATTAGTCACAAACATCCAGGCACTGGAGTACAATTCACTCTGTCAGCCAATCAGTTTTCATTTCACTGAAGTTTTCATTTCAGTGAAGCTAGACAGACTGACTCTTTCACCTATTTACAAAACACCATCTACTCGCTCCATTCTTAACTACATCAGCTGATCCTGTTTGGCTAGGGACACGTCTTCATTATCCACATGCTCCTCAGACATAGCACTAGCCAGTTGTTTTTTCTCTCAAACTGTATGGCTGTCTGCAGATGGTAGAGTCTAGAGTACTAAGTACTAACTCCACCTGTGCTATCTAGAGTCTCTCTCAGCTGTGAGGAGAAGATACACTGCTGTCTTGCCAGGTGCTGCCCTGTTCCTCCAGGAACCAACCCTGGCTCAGTTAGCTCATCTTTTTCCTTAACAATCCACTTCAATGCCATTGAGCTGGGCAAATGTACTGCTATGGTGCTCACCTATTCAGCATGTGCCATGTTCCCTCAGTATAGCCTAAACTGCATTTGTTCAAATCCTCTCTCTCAATCTCTCACGTCTCTCACGTCTCCACAGGCATATAGGCTAGCTCAACTCATTACCATGGACAACTCCATATGATGCTCTCACATCCTTCTAAGCTCGGAAGCTAGACAGACTGAAACCCTTTTCCTCCTGGCTGTTCTTATAACTCTTCTCATTTGTCCAGTGGAGTGACCACTTCTACTTGGAGCCTATCCTAACCGCTTCCTCCACATGTAATCTTACTCCCTTTGGATACTACTTAAGCCCATATGTGTCTTGTTTTTAGCTCTTTTTACTTATTAACAGATGGAACACTTTTATTGCAGTTTTGTTAAATTTAAGTCATTTAGAGAACAGTTGACCACAGTCACAAGGGAAACACCTATAAATTCTGCTAGCTAGGCTAAAGACTAACACCTCCAGACCAGCAATTCCATCTATTTTCCTGGCCAATGTTCGCTCACTGGACAATAAAATTGACTTACTCCGGCTAAGATGCACTACAAAGCGAGAAATGAGGGACTATTGCATTTTCATTCTTACGGAAACGTGGCTTCATGAAAACATCCCCGACTCGGCTATTGAGCTGGACGGACTGTTTACCTTCCGGGCGGACAGAAATGTTTCAACCGGGAAGACCATCGAAGGCAGCTTGTGCGTCTACATTAAAGGTTGGTGCACAAATGCTACGTCCATTTCTAGTCATTAAATTTTTAATAATTAAATGCCGACCTCACTATCTGCTGAGGGAGTTTAATGTTATTATTTTCGCTGTGTACATCCCCCCCCCCCTTCCCAAGCGCTGACATCAGAGATGCACTCTGCGAACTGTACAGTGCTATTTGCCTGCAACAAAATGCACACCTAGATGGTCTTTTCATTGTCTCTGGTGATTTCAACCAGGCAAACCTCAGGACAGGTTTACCAAAATTCTGTCCCAGTAAACCAGGAGGAACACCCACTGTGTCTCCAGAGCTGACGTGTACAAAGTCTTTAAAAAGACTAATCCACGCAAGGCTCCTGGCCCTGATGCTATCCCTGGTTGTGTCCTGAAGGGCTGCGCAGATCAACTAGCAGACATCTTAACAGACATATTTAATATTTCCCCCTCTTGCTTAAATTCCCTAAATGCCCCAATTGCCTAAATGACTACCGCCCAGTTGCACTCATATCCATCGTCATGAAATGCTTCAAGCGGCTGATCAAAGTTCACATCACCTCCTTACTGCCTGACACCTTGGACCCACTGCAATTTGCATTCCGACAAAAAAGATCAACTGAGGACGCCATCGCCACTGCTCTACACACTACCCTCTCACATCTAGACAACAAAGAAACATATGTGAGAATGCTGTTTGTTGATTACAGCTCAGCATTCAACACCATCGTACCCTCAAAGCTTATCACCAAGCTCCGGGACCTAGGACTAAGCTCCCCTCTCTGCAATTGGATCCTGGACTTTCTGACGGGCCGACCGCAATGGGTGAGAGGAGGCACAAATACATCCTCTACCCTGACTCTGAACATATGCGCCTCCCAAGGCACTCCAGAGGGTGGTGAAACTAGCACAAAACACTGCCGGCTGCGTGCTACTGAACATCGAGGATTAGATGCTCTGTTAGATGCATGTACTCTGTTAGATGCCTCAAGAAGGCCTATCCTCAGGGACCCCAGTCACCCTAACCACAACTTGTTCTCTATACTACCATCCGGGAAGCGATATCGAAGTAAACAGACCAAGACCACCAGGTTTCGTAACAGCTTCTTCCCCCAGGCAGTAAGACCGCTAAACAGCCAACTACAGAAGACGCCAGCAATTACCTCCTTGAACTGATAGGGTGCACCGGCACCCTCCTGTCACTTGCACTCAGGACATATATGAAGAGTGCTAAATACCTCCTATCCTTGTGTTACTTTTGCCCAATCTGTAAATTGTATTGTAAATTGCAATTGTGTAATTTATTGTATCCTATTTTTTTTCTTTTTGTTAATCTAATCCCTATAAATTCCTGTCCTACTCTTCTATCCCTCTTAACGAGCTCGCAGACAACACACTTCATTGCCAACAACACCACTATATGCTGTACTGTTCGTGCAGTGATAAATAAATAAACCTTGAAAAAACCTTGAACTTTGAACCCTAGCTGGGCCTTCAACTGAGCAATTTCCCAATTCGTCTATGAAGCCCTCCAGTCATCAGATTTGGACATCTTCCCCAAACCAAATTGTATGAGTGAGAAACAATCGAAGCCATTGAAAAAAACTGTTCCAAATTTAATAGATTCGATAATGTTTTGTTCCCACATTTGATCCCTGTCTCAGGTTTGCAATGAAATTACCAAATGGTGCCCGCACCATCCAGAACCAGAACAACACTCATTCTAAATCTGTCTTTGGCCCCAAAACCTGGCTCTGAGCATTAGAATTATCTAAGTAGTGTGTGAATGCTAACTCTAACCCCAGCTAGGGCTTCAACCAAGCAGTGTTGCAAACCGGTCTATGAAGCTCTCCAGTCATCGGATTTTGACATGTTCCCCGAACCAAATTGTAGGAGTGGAAAACAATCGAAGCCATTTGGGAAAGCTGTTCCAAATGTAATAGATTTGATAATGTTTTGTCCCACATTTGAGCTGACCGACTCAATATTGTGATACAATTACCGAACAGTGCTTGCGCCATCCAGGTAGCCAAAAGTGTCTGAAAAAATTTTTTCAAATAGAACCAAAAAAACACTCATTCTAAACCTGTCTTGGGCCCCAAAATCCGGCTCTGAGCATTAGATTTGTCTAAGTAGTGTGTGAATGCTAACCTTAACCCTAGCTAGAGCAGTTACACAATCGGTCTATGAAGCCCTCCAGTCTTTGGATTTTGATGTTGTTCCCCAAACCAATTTGAACTAGTGAGAAACAATCGAAGCCATTGAGAAAAGCTGTCCTAAGTTGAATAGATTCGATAATGTTTGTTCCCACTTTTGATCTGACTGACTCGCGATACAATTGTCGAACAGTGCTCATGCCATCCTGGGGTGTCAAGTGAGTATTCCACGATGTATATCTGAGCCTCTCTGGACATCGGATTTTGACATGTTCCCCAAACATAAAGGTATGAGTGGGAATCAATCAAGACTGCTGATGAAAGCTCTTGATATTAAATGAGACTCAATAAAACTTGGTGACAGATTTTGATCCCACCGACTCAGTTTTGGGAAACAGCTACCACGCGGTGAAACGCATCCCCCAGGACCCTCAGAGTTTCTGAAAAAAAATTTTCAGATAGGACTACCAAACCACCCTTTCTAAACGTGACTTGGGCCACAAAATCAAGCACTGAGCTTCAAAAGTGTCTAAATAGTGTGTGAATGCTAACCCTAACCCTACCTGGGGTGTCAAGTGAGCATTTCCGCAATCAATATCTGAGCCTCTTTGGACTTTGGATTTTGACATGTTCCCCAAACATAGAGGTATGAGTGGGAAACAGTCAAGACTGTTGATGAAAGCTCTTGATATTAAATGAGATTCAATAATGTTTGGTGACAGATTTTGATCCCACCGACTCAGTTTTGGGAAACGCAGTGCACCTCGCCACCCAGGACCCTCAGAGTTGCTGAAAATAAAATGTTCAAACAGGACTACCAAACCACCCTTTCTAAACTTGACTTGGGCCACAAAATCAAGCACTGAGCTAAAAAAGTGTCTAAATAGTTTGTGAATGCTAACCCTAACCCTACCTGGGGAGTCAAGTGAGCATTTCCGCAATCAATATCTGAGCCTCTCTGGACTTCTATGACACATTCTAAACAAATGATAAGACAGCAACACATGCCAATTAATTATATCTAATTTGCAGACTGGACAACAGTTACAGTAGCTATCTAACCACTTTAAAGATAGAATGTCTTATACTCAATAAGTACATAACCAGATTTAAGTCCAAGCGAGCATGCATTTTACTTGGCAAATTCAAGTCAGAACTCGCCTAGAATAAGCAAGAACACTAAAACAATGCTAATTATTAAAGTGAATATGTCCCAATAATTATTTTTCAGTCGTTTCAGTCACTTGAAATTAATGGACAGGACTCACGGTATGTTATAATATGATCAACCGTACTTATAATTCATATTAATCTCATGATAACAAATATTAAATTAACTGTAAAGTAAAATAATAGTTTTGACTTTTGCAGTCCCAGTGTTAAGAGCATAATGAAATTCGATCGGATGCTGGATTTACTGAATGGAGCTCAAGAGTTCTCAAGGGGAAGCTGCGTTCCTAATTTTTTCATTCCTGGCTCCACGCACATGATAGGACACCAGGATGAGACGAGAAAAAAAAAGTCGCAGTCACAGACTTAAAGCAGTTTGAACAGCCAGCCTGTTCCCATCCTTGACTACACTGCCGGTGAACATGTACTGCTGGGGAGAAGGGACGAGTGGGCAGCTTGGTCTGGACCTACAAGAGAATGACAGTCTGGTTCTGCTGCCCACAAAAGTGGTCCCGCTACTCCGACATGTTTCCCTGGTTGCGTGTGGAGAGCAGCACACATTATTTCTCAATGAAGAAGGCAAAGTTTTGTCGAGTGGACGTAATTCAAAGGGACAACTGGGTAGACAGAGCATCCCAGATCAGAAAACTCCAGGTAAGTTTTTTTTTATAGTCTTAACATTAATGATACCGTTTTTAATGTAACTTGATTCTGTAATTTTTGGATCGTGTTTTAAGTATAAGAATAAAATATTGAGGACACTGTGATATGCATAGTAAAAATGTACTAATTAGGAATTAAGTGTGTCTCATTGAAATTAAAGGCTAAATAACAGATATTCTGTGACGATGCAGTTAAAGACAGATGCTTTAAAAGTAAAAAAATAAATAAAGCAACTGTTATTGTATCTCTCCCTTTAAATCACCTTATCTCTAACTTTCGTTTCATCTCACAGTTGTTTTAGTTTCATTTCATCGTTCGGAGCCCTTTCTCTGTGAGCCCCCGTTTTGGGCGGTGAATTTGTAGCATTACCGTAACTGTGTGAGTAATCGGTGAATAATATTGTAATTTGAACCAAGTTGTCAAAATGAAAAAATACTATACAGTGATAACACTGCATTGAAATTTAATTTAATCAAATATTTACTTGGCGACTGTCAAATGTTTGAATAAACTTATTAGAAAACTTAATGACTACATGTATGAAAATAAAAACCCATCTCTTTATCAGCGCGAGTCCAGGGTCTGACAGGAGTGGTGTCGGTGGCCTGCGGTCAGGAGCACAGCCTGGCGCTCTGCCAGTCGGGAGAGATGTACTCCTGGGGCAGAGGGAGCGAGGGACAGCTGGGAACTGGCGCTTTTGAAGCAAAGGTTACAAAACCAAGGCAAGAAAACAGAGAATATATACACACATATATATAGTATATAATACCAACACTGAGTACCCATACATGTATTGTACAATACAGTTGCTTTTATCCACAGGCACATATCTTTTCTGTATAAACATTACTCATTTATAAATGTGTTCTAATAAAAATGGAAATAGGGAACAGGTGTGTGTGTGTAATACTGTTCTGTTTATTTTCAGAAAGATACAAGCATTACTAACCACTCAGATACCAGTAATTCAAGTTGCATGTGGAAATTTTCATTCCTTGGCACTTTCAAGAGGTATGTTTCTTCATTAAATATAACAATACTATATTGCAAGCAGTCTAGAAAATACATATGATACCCTTCTCTCTTAACATCACAGGAAATCAATCTGAAATTAGAGCAAAGGAATGTATACAAGTATTTCAGGGAATGCAACAACAAAAAACATTTCTTTTCAGCAAAGCATGAATAAATGTGTGATTTTAGAAAACGTGCAGTTGAGGGTTGCTTACACATGTTATGTAGTAATCTTAAAATACATTTTAATTAAGTTCCATATTCTTCAAAATACATAATTCTGTCTTATTGAGAATTCATTAAGAATGTTCTGTAGTTAGTTGCCAGCTGTCAGACTGAATAAATCCTTTAAATTAATATTCATGTCTCTAAAAGTCACGTTGACCTCTGTCAGAAGTCCATCACAAAAGTATGAAAGTATTTCATTATGTTCTACGTTAAGGAACTGTGAAGAAAACCCATCCATGTGTATTGTCCTTACATTATTATATTACATTATTGTGATAATTTTTGAATCCGGTAGGTGGGGCAGTTTTCTCCTGGGGGCAGAACTCCCTTGGCCAGCTGGGTCTTGGAAAGGGGACTCCCTCTCAGCCCGTTCCCACTCAGGTCCTCTCACTGTCAGGAGTGCCAGTGTCCCAGATCGCTGCAGGGGGGGCTCACAGCTTCGCTCTCTCCCTCTCGGGGGCTGTGTACTGCTGGGGGGCCAACAATGCTGGACAGCTGGGGATCAACAGAGTTGATGAAAAAGGTACTGAAACAGGAAGATGGAGATCAGCCCCTGTTATTTCTTATAACCTGCTGAAATAAACACCTTCATTCTTTTCACAATTCGATTGTTTAGAACCATATCGTCATTCTTAAATTTGGTCATTCATAAATATCTATTTATATATGTGACTTTTTAACTAAAAGATGCAGCTGACTTGAAATAAAGTTTAATAGGGTCTCAACGTTGGCAAGGATTCGGTGTAGGAAAAAGTCACAAAAAGCCAAATTCGCATAGAATCAAGTCCATCCCTATACTGTCATGTAATGCACTAAAATCTATCCCCCATTTAATTCGCCTCACTGAGTCAGCAGTATATGAGAAGAACTAGGAGACAGAAATAAACTTTATTTCACAATATACATCTCACAATGTGTACACACTCTACCAAACCATACAACCTCTACCACACTATCAAAAAGTTCTTAAAGAGGTGATTGTGTTCTTTTTCAATCTATGTAAGTGGATGCTGGGGCTGGATTTGCACAATAGAAGAGTCCCTCCAAGCCCTACCACTTACTGTTGTCCTTGACCTGTCCTGGCTCTGAAACTGCAGTCGTCCAGTCTTCTGCAGGAGCTCAAAAGAGCAGGTTTTCCCTCCCAAGTCCCAAGCCTACGGTCCTTTCCAGTACTCCCTCGCTGTGAACAAGCCCCATTTGGCGACATCTTTATTACCCTTCTTAGTTACACAGGTGTGCCAGTCACAGAGAGGAGGCTGAGGGAGGAGGGCAGGGCGAGGAGGAATGGCCTACTGCCAGGGGCAGCCTGGGGTGGCATGAAAAGAGAGGGAGTGGAAGGAAAGCTCCCCTTTTATAGAGGTAGGGAGAGCGGAAGTGAACTTGCAAAAAGGAGAACAAGGTCAGGGTTCAGAGGGTACCTGGACAGACCAATGTCGGGACAAAAAGCTACAAAAGCTATATGATAATTAAAGTACTAATGCACTTTATTAAAATAACATTTATCAACTGAAAGAAACAACACTAATCACAAACTTATAGGAATCAGTGGAAATAAACATGAATCCCTCCTTTGTGTCCTCCCTGCGCTTTCTCTCTGCCTCTGTGACAAGCACAGACCACTCTAATGACGTCTGTAAGTCGTCTCCAACCTGTCAGTCCCCATGCAGCAGAACCAGAGTGTTAACTAAACATTGATGCGGATGCTGGGTAGTGGGTACTCGGGCAGGTGGCAGGGAGTTCACATACTAGGTAGATTTGTCTCGAGATCCCAGTCTGTTATGCCGCTAATTCAAAAGTTGTGGTTAAAGACCCTAAGTTCAGTTTCATCCCGTTCTTCTTCTACAAGACGCCATTGGCAAGACCTAACTGCGAACGAGAAAATTCGCAAATGTTAAATTTGCAGATGTTGAGACCCTGCTGTAGTTAAAAATATATGACCGTCTTCAACTAAGTTTAACGTTAATACATTAAAAAATGCTTCTTTCCTTAGGTAGATTTTCTCCATGTGCTGTGACTGCTGTCAAATCTCTTGATGTTTCCTGTGTAAGTTGTGGTGAAGCCCACACAGCTGCTCTGACTAAGGTAGGAATCTTTCATTTGATCTTACTTGCTTTTTATCAATCTCAATATGCAGCATAAAGCTGATTTCCTGTTACAAGCACAGAGCCCTAACCGCTAGTCCACAGTTTCAGTAATGCTAGTGTGTTGCACTTAATTCAGTACATAATCCTACAGATGTAATGTGCTCTGATTGTAAGGAAGACATAACAATGCCAAGAAATGAGCAGTTCATGCACTTCATCTGTTCTGCATATCTTACAGGATGGGAGTGTGTATACTTTTGGAGATGGACGTTTTGGTCAACTGGGTCACAACTCCACTGCTAATGAAATCAAGCCGAGAAAAGTGGAGCATATAAATGACCGGGCCTCTGAAGTAGCATGTGGCAGGTACAACTGAAGTAAAATGGTTTTATTCTTTCAACTTTTCTAAATGGCCACAGAATCGTGTCAGGCTTTTTAATCTAGGAAATGACAGGATGGTTGCTTTTGAAAAAAGAACACAAACAAGCCCATTTCTGACTGTGTTATTGTGCTTTCAGTACACAAATGCTGGTACCATAATATGAAACTCACAATAATATACTGCTTTGTACTTGAAAAGAGCTTTAGCAAGTCTTAATTTGTGTTTTGTAGCCTTAGATTGTTTAATGCCTTAAATATATATGCTGGGCACATTGGAATTATCCCATTTTTCCACAAAAGTTACATAATTTTTAGAGGCTACTATAGATGTGCATTTAAGCCTGAATATGAAGGATTTGAGCCTTGTCTAAGGCACTGATCCTGCAGCTTGTTTTTGTATACTTTATATTACCTACATTATAAAATATGTCAGTATTTTACTATTATAGTAAGCAGCAAATATGTGCATCGTTAAGCTGTGTAAGTAACCTGTCTATAAAGTAATAAAAAATTAAAAGAGATAATATTATTGAAAAATAAATGTAAATGACTTTGCATTAAGTAATTTGCACGTCTACTCAGTTTCACAGTATAAACTAATTTATATTATTTCTTATAGGCTATGTGAGATAATTTATGGTAATGAAGATGTGTTTTTTAATTACCCAATGAATGTGAATCCAGTTTTCACAATTATTGTGCTTCAACCTTTGCTTTTATTCTTTTCAAAATTAAAAATAAGAACTGAATGAAACAAAATGGAAAAAAATGAATGTGGGCTTCAAAGTCATGCAAATGTTCTTTTTGTGGTACCACTAATTTACATTTATAGGACTCTGATAGTACTCTATCATTATCTGAAGGAAAACCAGTTTAGCATTAAACTATTGCACACTGTTATTTGTTTTCCAGATATCACACACTTGTTCACATACTGTCCTCTGGATTGCTGTTGAGCTTCGGCAGTGGCAGTAAGGGGCAGTTAGGGAATGGAGATACAGCCAACCAGCCACAGCCCGTCACAGTGCAGCAGACCTGGAGCTCTCAATTACCAGAAAATGGAGAGAAAGGTGTTTAATTTTTACAATTCTGAAATTTTAAAAATCACAGCTCCTCTGACTGTTTCACTCATCACAACTTTGCACTAGAATGAATGAAAAAGTTATACATTACTTGTGCAAATAATAAGGCGGTGACAGTTACAGTCTGACTTACATACACAGGAGTATTACAGATCTGTATAAGCAATTAGTCAGAAAGCAGTTCTGAAATAGTCTTGATTTTGCCACAGTGAAGTCTTACTGAAACACCACATTTTACAAGCTGTTCAACTTCATAGTTAATTTGGCAAGATAGTCAAAACTGTACACCAGGATTTCTTAAATTTCTTTAATGTACTGTACATAAAAGCATTTTACACATGAGGTGTTTCACTATTTGTGTGATTGTTTCCAGAATCTCTAGATTACCAAACCACCAAACTTTTTGCTGGATGGAATACAAGCTTTATTCATACAGCACCTCCAGAGGTAATGAGTTACTTAGCAATTTGTGTTTCTTTTTTCATATCCCGATAAAGAAAAAAGGCAAAAGTGAAGACCTTCATGCTCAATATTTTAAAAGTAATGTCGCATTGCAACCTTGAAAAATAGAAAGAAGAAGCACACCAAATATCATACTTTACTTCTTAAATACAGTAAAAAGCCAACAGATAAAATCTTCCTCATAAAAATCTTTATATAATACACTGGGGAGCTGTATCAGAGTGAGAGCTGCTAAGGCACAAGTAGATGTTAATTCAATGCTGAAAAATAGAAAAATCATAATAATCTGGCTTCAGAGCCTTTAGCAGGTGTCAACACAGCTCCTTACTTGAATATTATATAATTAAAGTAATATATTTGTGTGGCAACCTTATATGATATCAAGAATCATAAAATAACCCCACTCTCGATCAATCTTATAAAAGGAAATAGTGTTTTTCTACAAAAAAGAAAAAATGTGTTACACACTGTATTTTGGAAATATAACTTTATATCTTATTGTTTAAGGAAGGTTTTGGGTTAATCCTTGTGCAGAAATTCAGTTATTGTAATTACACTTCAAAACACCACTGTGTATGACATGGTATTAAAGATTTGAACTAATATATAAAAAGGTTATGAAAGGTTTTTTCCATGTACTGTACTTTTTTATACTTGTGATAATTTACAAAACCAGGAAAGTCCAATATCCAACACCAAGACAGTGGACACACATGGGTGTACGTTGAAGAGTATTTTCTTCTATACTATAGTACTATATTTTTATTAAACTGTTATTATACCCACAAAAGACAATACATTTCGCCTTCCTGCCTTCAAATTCATACAGTACATTCTTTATGAAGAATGAAGACCTTTGTTATACAGTCCTCCTAGATCCAACCTATCAGGGCCTTTTGGAATTTGACACACTCCATGAAAGCTAACCCTGGCTGGAACAGTACAGTTACAATTATAATTCTTTGAAAATGTAAATTGTAATAATAAATATCTTAAATTATCTGCTTTAATTTTGCAGTGTTCTGAATCTCTAAGGCAAATCAGTAAAATTGATGGGTACGTGCTTCAAAAATGGCTGACAGTGCCAGCTTGCGGTACAGATTGGAAAGAGGCTAAAAGGTTGGTTTTATTTGTATTTTAACTTTCAGTTAGGTACCCTGCAGTGGTTAAAGGCAGATCCATACCATGTCATAGCAGGGTTCCTGTGGTGCCTAGGTGTCTTATTATTAGGCACATTGAATGTAGCTATACCATATGATGCATTATTTTATTGATGCAGATATTTGTAAAAATTCAGTTACAGTATGTAGTAATCCACTCACAATAGTCTTATACTTAGTCTTATACATGATTATACCTACCGTATTTCACTGCTAGTAAAATAATTAGCTTAATTAAAATAGGGGATATAGATATTAATTACTTAAAATATTATATTATGATTGTCTGCTGCAGATCCAAGATCATGATAAAATCATGAAACCAGACTAGTTACCCAAGTCAGTTTTGCTCACATTTCTTCCAGTAGTTCCCAAATTTAGCCTTTTATCATTATTATGCTTTTGTTATTTTTACCTCTAACCAAATCTGACCAAAATGTTTGAAATATACAGTAGATAAAGATCCTGAATCTAGAGAGTACACAGATGCCTTAATTACTAATTGTCACGTTCGTAAACCCCTCCTCTTAAGGACGCTCCAGCCCTTCCTTGTTCTTTACTCATCTCCTGCACCTGCTCCCTGTTCCAGCCCCCCTTTCAGTTCCCCTTAAAAGCCAGACGCCTGCTCTGTTCTGGGCTCTGCATTGGTTCCCATACCAGGCGAGTCCGGGACCTGGAAGCGCCTGGTCCTGTCAAGCTTTTAAGTTCCTGTTCCTGCCGGTTCCGACCCGTTTCCCGTTTTTATTCTGTTTGTCTTGGATGGACCGCCCGGTTTTGGATTTTCGTCTAATCTTGGATTCCCCCTTGGACTTATTTCTGAATTGTTTGCCTCGGCCACACCTTCCCCGAACACCAGCGCACCGTGGACACGCCCCCTGTTTTCATTCCCAACTCCTGCATGCTTTTTCCCCGTGTTTTCCTCGCTCTACCCCGGATCGTGTCGTCTGCATAGGGTCCGGAAAGAACGCTTTCGTTACACTAATTTAATGACCATATAAAGTGAGGCGTTCAGACAGAAAAATAAAAATGGTAACATTCAAGCCTTATTTGTGCTAAACTGGTTAGAATATTATTTTAATTACTGAAATTAAAATTGAAATTAATGGTGCATAACACCTTTATTATTTATTACATTGATTTTATTCTAGCAATTATTAGTAAGATCACCTACCTCTTCTTTTTTATGTATTATCCCAGGTCTCTGTTGAGCAGGTACACATGTGATATATACTGTATAATGTGTGATATTTCATATGTTTGATATGAAAATCTGATTTGTAATTTTATCAACTTCTTTTGTTTACTTAGTGAGATTACCTTAGTCTTTTCATCAAGCTCGTGTCTTGTTGCAAGTTTTTTAAGAAACAGGTAAGGTTCCTTTATGTTTAAATCTCTGCATTTTTATGATTCTACTAGTACCAAATAATAACATATTAAAGCTATAGCATTGATAATTTTCCCAATATATCAAATCCTTTCCTGTCTGCCAGGGTACATTTAAGTGTAAAAGGACAGTTGATTGTATACTTACTGTAGGGTCTAGATGGGAGTAAGGGTTAGAATCAGAACTTGAAGAGTTGAAGTCAATACTTAAATAGAAGGAAGTTATGGGCTATACCACTGCACAGAAGAGAACAGAGACTTGTGCATACAGTCCTCTTAGATCCCCATCTATCAGAGCCTTTCAGATTTTGACATGCTCCATAAACGTTATCCCTGACTGGTAATGTCACAAGTGCACGACAGATCCCATAAGACATTGTTGTACAGTAAGCCAGTAATATAAGTGACATGAGCCAAACCATCCCAATCCTGGAGACATTGGGGGAATTCAGGCTACATCTAGTATGTAGCATAACCCAGGGTGAAAGTGTCCACTGTAGGATCTAATCAGCACTCCAAACTAAGGCCTTTGCTGGTGTTTTTCTTTTCAGCTCTTGATAAATTGGTATGACAAGTGTAAACATGTTTCGAGGTGATACAGTGTAGACTGACATCAAGGAACAGTTTATGATTTACACAAATGTTATAAACACCCACTTTTATAACATTAAGGAATAATGCCCCAGTATGCCTATATATTATATTTGTTTCCCAATAAAATTGACTTTGTTGTTTCTTTGATTGCCCATCCTAAAAGAGTAGCATGAAAATACTGCTGAATACTTACACGTTCGGAATATTGTTCTCCTATTGTGACTTTCATGTTTGGAACTTTTACCCTCAGCACTGACTCTCCTCCACCAAATGTCTCAGACTCTTACATTGTTGATTTACAAGCTGTGAGAAGTACATTAAGGCAACTTGATAAAAAAACTTGGATCAGTAAGCAGGTATGTTGAGTCTGTTCAACTTAAAATATTGTATGATAATTTTAAGTGCAGTTTTTTTACATTATTTTACTGTAAATGTAAGTACACAATATTTTCTATGGAGACTTCCTGTATCTTTTCCATAATTTGCAACAAAAGGGAAGGTATAACTATTATAATTAGGGATAGGGTTCTGGATGGGTAACCTACGTGTGTTATGGATCTGAAGCAGTTAACATTACTACTTCAGAGTTCTTGGGTTCTGCATTCATGTCCTGGCTGGGATCCCTTCTGTGCAGTTTGTGTTTTCTTTGGGTACTCTCTTCTCCTCCCTCCTCCCAAAACCATGGTTGATTGGCCATCTCTGGAGTGGATTACCTTCCTCGATAATCTACCCTGTCTGGAGTAACTATGCACCTACTGTAGTTGGGCTAATCTACAAATGAAACAGAAGAGAAATCAATTGTATCCCAGGATGGTAAAGGTATGAATTGACAATGGATTGCAGGTCTGCTGATAACCAGGATATTTTTGAGGTCTAAAAGGTATTTTCCATTACATATTCTTGTTCTTACCTTTTTTTATCCTGTATAATTTAGGTAATATTCTGATTTTACCTCTAGATTGCTTCAGGCCTCAGAGAAAAATTGATACCGAATCTTCTGTCTGCATCTGGATTAATGAAGCTATTGGATATTTTTTTGATACTTCCTGAATGTGAGGCATTCCATGCAGATGAAAACATCATTCACCTTGTCTTTCCATTGGCAACAGCCATTCTTAATCTAAAGGATTCATCTATGGAAACCCTGAGTAAGAAAAGACCTTGGAAAGAAAATAATAATGCTGAAAATTCTCATTGTAAAAACATCTAGGCTGACCTGTTTTTCCAATTTATATTTTTTGTATCTTTTCTTTAAAAATAGTAGATATCTAAATCTAGGTATTTTTATTCTTAATATGCTTGATTACATCTATTTCCATTTCTAAATAATGCTTTCTGTATATTTCTGTTGTTGGATGTGCCAACATTATGTCACCCACAATTTGATTTACAGTAGCTTTATTTCTAGATAGTAGCAGTGCTTATCACTATTAGCCAGATTTATTTAAAAAAACAACAGTTATAGGCAGTCTAAAAGACATTTCCAATGAAGTCCTAAAACGTCTTCCATTCTTCTTCTAGAAAAATGGTGGTCTTCTCTGGAGCCAAAATTCCGGAAAAAGCACATCCACATGTTCAAGCGTGCTGTGGCTTTCATCTTGAAATCAGGGTTGTTTGAGGTTTTTAAACCCAACA
This sequence comes from Atractosteus spatula, assembly GCF_055471065.1. Classification (NCBI taxonomy): domain Eukaryota; kingdom Metazoa; phylum Chordata; class Actinopteri; order Semionotiformes; family Lepisosteidae; genus Atractosteus; species Atractosteus spatula. The sequence continues at coordinate 50,777,143 of NC_142706.1, forward strand.
TGAGAGATCTTCTCTGTATTTTAAAACATTTATACAAAGTGAGTAACCTATTACACATTTCTTTTGGTTACATGGACTATGAAACCTGGTTAATAAAGTATCGTTCCAAGCGCTTTCTCGGATATTTCAGTAGCAGACATGGCCTGCTGTGATTTTGGACCCCAAATTCCCATTTTTATTGGTCACCCTTAAAAAATGTTCTCAAACAGAAAAGACAACCTAGTCATTTTGAATGAATTTGAAATGAATATATGAATATCCTACTGCCTCCCAAGGCCAAAATTTGCCTCTCCAGTTCTGTAATGATAATATAATATATTATTATTATTATTATTATTATTATTATTATTATTATTAATTACTGATGCTGGATTTCTATGTATGTCTCTAGATTACAATTGGGTTATGATTGATTGATATTACAATGAGTAATACATGGCAATATGAAATATTTACATTGAATAAATAAAGTGTGCCTTAAACAGATATTGATATTGGTAAAGAAATACATTTTTGAAATATTCCATTTGTATGTACGCATGTTTGGATATCCCCAAACTAAAGAGTAAATCAGGAAAAAGAATCATATTTGAGCTTTTGTTGGTTATCATGTCCTGATAGTATTAATAATACTTTCTAACTCTTGAAATTTGCAGGCTAATAAAAAGGCCACACACAGTGTCCCCTTGAGTGAATTCTATATAGATGAAATCGCCTTATATTTGCTTTTGGATTGGGATCTGTTAAACTGGCGTTTGTTTGCAAAACTAGAGGTAAGTGAATCATAAACTTTGAGGCTGCTGCTTAAAAAGGATTTAATCTGGAATAAAATGATTTAAAGTGCTAGAATAGTGTTATTAAGTTGTATGTTTGTAAACTATAAACCTTTCATTGGACTGTTGCCAGTATAAACATTTTCTGTTGTTTCACACTTTTCACATGACCTGTTCTATTAGGGAATGATTTGTTTTTCTATTCCTATCTTTGTGACATAGACAAAAAAATGTGTTTTGTTTTGCTAAAAACTGCTTATTTAAAAACATAATCCTTTTCATTCTTTAAACATAACATTGGCCTTCTGTTAAAGCCTTTCATCTCCAATTTGTTGTTACTGGAATTATACATTCTTCTAACTTATTGTTACTGTGTGGAGTGGTATTTAAAAAGCTAACTAATGAATGAAAAACTCAGTTCAATCACGACCCAGAATGGCTCAACCAGTAAAGATTGAGGTTTGTAATCTAGGTATCCCCTGTTCTGGTATGGACAAGAACTCACACAGGACTAGCACAGCACTGGGGTACTTGAAGGCCTGAGTTCTTTACCCAAAATAAGGAGTATGGAACAAGTCACCTAGCCATGTTACTGAAGCTGATACCCTGGCGTCTTGCAAGAAATGGCCGGATCTGATCCTTGGATCAATTAACTACTAACTACTAAATGGGTTACATGGGTCAAATGAACTCCTTACTGTGCATGTATATTTTCTCATCTTCTTATGTTCAGTCTCAATGAATGATCAAGTATGGGGTATTGAGTTTACAGTTGGGAGGATTGAAGTTTTAACAATTGGAATCATTGATTGCTTAATGAAATGGCTCTCTGAGAAAACCACTCCAACAGCTTGCAGAGACAAGTGGATGACTTACGAAGGTGCTGTGCACTTGACATGCCACAAACTCCAGAGTGCCTCACAGCAGAGCTAGCACAGGCTGGTTATGGGATTTATCTCTCGTTCAGCCAGTGGAGATCTCATGTGCACTATTATTAGCTGTAAACATTTTAATGTAAATTTGATTTTAAATGCTGTATACATTTGTAGTAATATACAATTTATATGAATTGTGTTCTGTAACGAGTCATTTTTATTTTCATTATCTAGATCAAAGTAACATCATTATTTTCTTTTTTTGTTTCAGGACACAGATGAGACACCTGTTATTTTCTGCCGCTTTCCTTTTGTTCTGAATCTGCAGGTTAAGACTAATCTGTTTTATGTTGATGCATACCTAGTAAAGGTGAGATTTTCAGTTGTTGCTCTTGTATTTCTTTTATAAAAAGTACAGGAGGATTTCAAATTAAAGAAAATAAATGGTATATTGACTGGGTATTTGTCTTCTTGAAATAAAGCCCTTTAATGTCTTTAACAAGCAAACCATAGTTTTGTTTTTCTTTGTTTTTCTTGGCCTGCCATGTGCGGTTTCAGCAATTACACAGATGGGAAACCGTCGAGGCCATGTTAAAGTATGAAATGACACGGGGAGCCTCTGAAATTCCCCCCAAGCCAATCTTCCAGCTCCGGGTGACACGCCCAAATCTGGTCCGGGACACCTTCAGGCAGCTGAACCTTGCAAACGATGAAGACTTAAGGAAGGAACTTTCGGTGAGACGACAGAGTTTTGAGTATATTATACTGTATATAAAGAGCATCAAAAGAAACCTCACTGTGTGCATGAATGTTTTTTATCAGTTTTATAGGGATTTGATAGCTGTTTGGCTTTTGGTAGGTTTTTGGCATCATTTTGATTAATTAACCATTGTGACACACTCAAGTGACTTTGACTTTTATGCACTGTAAGTGCTATACACTTACACATTAGTGAAGTACTTTTTTGGGCACTGGTGATGAGCTGTATCAGTGTGAGCTGGAATGAAAAGCCTGGTGAAAATCAAGAAATTCACAGAAATTAACCAATATGTCTTGCTTATGAGTAGAACGATGTTTTGTTCATCAGCATATTGGAGGCTAGTATCAACATCTGGTAAAATGTTGCTGCCAAACACTGGCAATGATAGGCCATTGTCAATATTCTTGGCAGGGTTCTTGGTACAAAATTCATGTTAGCGGCTAACTATTAGTGCAGTATTACTGTATGTGAGTTTATGGTATTTGTGTAAACAGGGACATTCAGAACAAAATTATTCTAAAAGTATTTATTTACATATATTTAAATATAGGCCTTCAGCTCACAAGTGCTTTGGGAGAATTCTTATAGTACATAAACCATCATATGATGATTTCAAATACAACCCAATGATTCTAGCCTTCAACTATTTAAGTGTGTTACAATCTATATTTACGCACAACGTCTGACAAAAATATTGGCACCATATGAATATTATATCATACATTAAGGTTTACAAGAGAATCGCTTTTAATCACTTTTTGGAACAAAAATGGAAAATGCACACTGTCTAGAATTGTGAAAATCTCAAAATGGCAAGACATGAAAATTGGCATTCATCAGTGTCCCCAACCAACCTGGAATAGCTCTAGATGTTGAACAAGTTTACAGAAAACAGCGGGTGGAAATTGCACCATCCCAGTGTGTAATGATGACAGAGACATAGCCAAAAAGACTTGCATCTGTAATTGCCACTTAAGATGCTTCCACCAAATATTAGCTCAGGGTAGGGGAGCATACTTCTGCAATCGTCATTTTAGTTTTGGATATTTCTTTACTTTTTTTTTATTTGACATTAATAACTTCTACCTGTTTCGCTTTTCTGGTTTGCTTGGCAGACATGTGGTTTCTTTACCTTATAAGCACGTTTATTTTAGAAAGTGGTAGCTACAATTTCCTGGAACATAATTTAAGACCAAATGTTTGCTTTGCTCCTTGTTCCATGAACCTATTTCTTTGGAGATGCAAAAACAAGTTCATACCATGTTTCATTCCTAACAAAGTTATTATGTTTGCTTATCATGCAGGTAGAGTTTGTTGGAGACTTGAAACAAACAGCTGTCAATAAAAAGGATTTCTTTCTTCACATTTTTGACCAACTCATTGCACCAGATTCTGGAATGTTCTGGTACAATGAATCAAACTCATTAATGTGGTTTCCATCTAATGTAAGTTATTGAGATGTAAGAGATATTACTTGTGTTTAATATAAAAAAGTAGCCTACAAGGTACATGTTACTTATGATCCTGGTCAAAGTGGACATAGTGGTTTTCACTTGTACTGTAATTCCTTCAGTTACAACAGAGTTCACCTTCAACATACAATATTGTACAAATACCATGATATACTGTAAGACATGTTTATTTAGTTTAAAGTAGTTTGTTATTTATTTAGCTTAAATGGTATGTAATACTTTAATACATTGTAATATTTTAATGTTAATCATCATATTAGTTTATAAGGAACAAGTCATAGGTTATTCCATGCTGAAAAGAGAAGAAAGGTTAATTATGTTTCGGCCGTGGAGCCTTCTTCGGGTGTCATGAATATAAATATTAGTTTATATTCATTCAGCAAACTTTTCACTCTGTTGCTGAAGAAATCATGAACCTGGAGCTTGATGCAGCTTCCATGATTCTAATCCTGTTTTACTTTCCTGTCCTCATAGCCCACACTGGCCCAGAAGAGATACTTCCTGTTTGGGATTCTCTGTGGCCTAGCAATGTACAATAACAATATCGTACATCTTCCCTTCCCTATGGCCTTCTTCAAGAAGCTGGTAGGTGTAAAGCCAACACTGGACGATCTGGAAGAGCTGGATTCTGTGTTAGGGAGGTGAGTAAGAATTGAACACAGAAAAGAAATGCAGTGCTTGTTCTGGTCAGCCACTACCTGTCCTTTTAAGTTATTAAAATTGTTACTAAAAAAAATATTTAATTTGACATGAACTTTTGGTTTTGAGTGAAAATCACTTTGACATTAAGTCTAAGACATTTTTTTGTGTTTGTGTGCTAAGGAGCTTGAAGTGCATCTTGGAATACGATGAAGAAGACTTTGAAGTCCTTGATCTGACCTTCACAGTATGTATCCATATCACTTAAACCCAATTTAAGAAGTTTTTTTGTTGCTAGCTGATTGTTTTTAGAAAGTGTGTCACATGCAAACTAAAGTCTATTCTATTCAAATCCAGCATAGGTCTATAAGGAATTGCAAGATACTTACAGTAGCTTATAGACACTGATGGGTATGATGGGCTTTCTCTTTTTCCGCTCTCAAATCTATATCCTAGTACCCCTGATGGATTTACTATAATCATTTACTATGGCTTCCATAATTTGAAAGACATACTGTACATTTAGTATGTTTAAATGTATTTTTCTATACTATTATTAGGTCTCCTGGAATAAGAAAGATGTTGACCTTGATCCTCAAGCGAATGAAAAAGCTGTGAATAATGCAAACAAGTAAGAATGTTTTTATGATACAATTCAGAGAAGACTATCAATGTATATTATGCTGTATCAGTTCACTGCATGACCAAGAGAGTAAATTGCATTCTTCAACAATTCTGAGTACAATAGTAGACACTGTTTTGCAGAGTTTTAAATATTCCATTATATACTGAAAGGCATTCAAATTCAGCAAATATTGTTGAGCCCATCACTTATTTGTTGTATTTTCTCAGTTTCTTTAAAAGCAGCAGTGTGGAACAATCCTTAGTCTCTAGACTCATGATCAGAGGCTTGTGAGTTCCTACCTTTAGTTGAATTAATTGATAACATAATGCAATTACATTAACTGTAAGTCTCCATAAATGACGATCTCAGTCAAATAAACAGTGTACTCCTGGCAATAATCATTTGAGATGCACTGATCTACACAGAGGGACAGCACAGTGGCACGGTGGTTAGCATCGCTGTGCTGCAGCACTAGGGTCCTGGGTTCTGTTCCGGACCTAGGGCACTATCTGTGTGGAGTTTGTATGTTCTCCCCGCATTCACTCAGGTTATCTTCAGGTACTCCGTTTTCCTGCCACAGTCCAAAGACATGCTGGTAGCTTAATTGGCTTCTGGGAAAACTGGACCTTGTGTGAGTGTGTGTGTGTCTCTGTCTGTACTGTATGTGCCCAGCGATAGACTGGCATTCAGGCCAGTGTGTACCCTGCCTAGTGCCCATTGCTTGCCGGAATAGGCTCCAACTCCCCTGCAACCCTGAACTGCATGGAACAGTTAGGAAATGGGTGAATGAACTGTGTAGAATGTAGCAAGAATACATACTGTATACTTTTTATGTTTTTTTTATTCCAAAGCTACAAAGCTTAAAGGCATGTGATTCTCCAAAAGGTATACTATTATATTTTCTGACACTTTCAAAAGCCATTTTAAACATAGTACATGGCGGCTGACACACAGGGAATGGGATAGTACAAAACCAAGTTTAAAAGAAAAAACATCCACGCATCTCCTAATCACTTCAGGGCTGTGGGGACGCTAGAGCCTATCCTAGCAAGCAACAGGTACAAGGCTGGGGATGCCAGTCCATCACAGGGCACACACCACTGACACTAATGCCGATTAACCTACTGTACCAGTACTGTGTGAGGAAACCAGAGCACCTGATGGAAACCCGTGCAAATGCAGGGAGAACATACAGACTCCACGCAGACAGAACTCCAGGTCCGGAATTAAACCTAGGGACCTAGCACTATAAAGCAACAATGCCAACCACTGCACCTGTTCATTCTGATCAAATGAAAATCCTCTCTAGGAATGGGACACCCACACTACAGGAATACAATAGAAAATATGTCTAATTTTCTTATATGGTATTTTTGAAGGAAACAGTTTGTCAGTGCCTTTGTGGACTACGTGTTCAACAAATCTGTGGCAAAACTCTTTGAAGAATTCAAGAGAGGTTTTTACAAAGTCTGTAATGTGGACATACTCGAGTTCTTTCAACCACAGGAATTGATGGGGGTTATTGTGGGGAAAGAAGACTATGATTGGGAGAAACTAAAGCAGGTGAGAATTGTGATTCTTTCATTATTTGATGGTGCGTTTGAAAAAGCACTAATCATTTCTCATCTTCTATTACAGACTCTAAGACAACTTTTTCTGTCACGTGTGCTTTTTAGATAATTAGCATCGTAGATTCTATAAAAATTATTAAGATTTCTCAACTGTTTTTTTCTTCATGTAGAATACATTGTATGAAGGAGAGTACCACGCAAATCATGCTAATATCAGATTGTTCTGGGAAGTGTTTGATGAACTGTCAACAGAAGAGAAAAAAAGCTTCCTTTGTAAGTGTTAAACTTGAATTATTTTAGATTTAATATTAACATGCTTTCAGTATTTATTCATTTGTTAATAATTATAATTATAATTATTAGACGTACTTCAGTCTGTATGTCACAAAAATACCATTTACATTTAGCTATTTTCAAGATTTTTGGAGAAACAGTGGACAAGAATCTAATACGATGATGAAAACAAATATTCACCTCCAACAACTTAATCTTTCCTCCTCGCTTAAAGTTTTTGCTTTACATCTTCAATACATACAATACCTATTGTTTACAAAGCAGTCTTTTAACAACTGTATGCTATGCCACTGTACATAGAATGCAGTTAGATACTCTGTAAAAACACATTTCCAGAGAATTGTGTGCTGCTACTATCACGTGCCTCCATTTACTGTATAGATTGAAAATTTAAGCAAGAGAAAGTTTCTGGATTTTATTAAGTTGCAAAAAATCCCACATCTCAAAGTAGTCATTTTGGATCTTCAGTCGTGGAAAAATTCCAACACATAGACAAAAAATAAAAGTCCAGGATATATATATTTAACTTGCCTTTACTGTGTGGCAAGTTTGAAGAAAAGGAAACAGGTTGTATAGAAACAAAAGAAAAACCCGTCTCTCTATGTATGAGGTAGTTCCCTGTTTTGACTCAATATGAAACACCAATATCTAGACACAATTTATGTATACACACAAATTCCATTCACGCATTAACATATCAAACTATGAACAATCAAAATTCATTCATCTATAACAGGAGCACTAGTTACTAGGAACAGCCTTTGAACTGCTGGCTGCTTCTTTGTCATTGCTGTGATCCAGTGCAATTTACAGTGGGCACTATGACAAAGGTATTTTACAATCCTTCAAACACGTTAAAAACCAAAAGAATAGCACTGATAGCAGGCAACATTATCCATGCCTCTCCCCTTAATTAGCCTCACAGGTAATTCCATTGATTAGAAAATGATTTCAAAAATTCTCTCCTAAAATGTGGAAAAAAACATTCCTAGAACTGTCTCAGTGTTGCCAAAATGGAAGAATATACAGATTATACTATCCACTCTAGTTCAAAGTACCTACTTTACACCTTAAATATTTTACTATTATTTACTGCTAATCCTAATGTCCTTTTATTCCAGTGTTTGTGACAGGATGTGATCGAGTTCCCATCTTAGGGATGAACTGCATTCAAATGAGAATTAGTATCCTGCCACATTTTACTGAAGAGCACTTTCCAGAGTCTCTCACCTGCCACGGCCTCCTGTTGCTGCCTAAATACTCCACCAAAGAGAGGCTTAGAATGAAGCTTATTGGAGCCATAAATCACAATAGGGGGTTCTGGAAAGAATAAAGATCCCTAACTGTTCCTATGTGAAAAGGGAACTCAGATGTATGGAGCTAACTATATATATTTAACAAATAATGATTAGATTGTTTAATTAGAACTAACCTTTTCTGTTCCAATGCTTTCCCTTTCTTAGTAGCTAATCTAGTTCAGTTTTATGCTTTAGAAAAAATATACCATAACATTTTAAATATAATTATAGTACAAATACTAGTAATCTCAAAATGCACAACCTAAATTCTATGTAAGTTTGTTCATTGTTAGTTCTGACATTGTCAAAAGAATAAAATCACCATGTGTTCAAAAATAGCATTTACTTGTGTGTACTTATGAATTGATGTAATATGAAGATAACTGCCAATGACCTGAGTGATGAAGATATACACTTTTAATCAATCTCTTTGACAGGTGCCACACCCCCTTTTTAACCATGGGTACTGTTATGTGTCTGGAAGTCCCTTCTAGTTGTGATGCCTGTAAGGTCTTTCCTTGCTGTCCCTGTTTGTAGTTTATTTTTGAAAAAAGAGAGTGTCGTTTGTAGTGAGTGCAAGTGGTCATACCCAAAGAGGCATCGGATGTTTCCTGTAATTTCTCACTACCACTCCACTTCAGTGATGGTCATCCACACCTGTTGCCAGTCATCATTAAGTCTGGAAGTTAAACTAGCTTCTCTCCACAGTCACTCCTCCATCCCAAAGCTTGTGTCTACCTCAGTTTTTGTCTAGCTCCTCTTGTTCTTGCTGACTTAGGTTTTGACCCTTGCTTGCTCCAGACTTCGGCTGTTGTGTTTTTCTCTTGGATTTAACCCTGGCATTGTTTTGGCTATGTTTTTACCTAGTGTTTGTGTTAGAGTTTTGCAGACTCTGAACCCAGCTTAGCTACACTACTGCCTTATCCTGCCACAGGATCCTACTGTACTCAACCATCACACTACACAGGCGAAGACATTCAAGTTCCTTTTATGCAGAACAGCTACAGAAGATAAGTCTGAACATTGAAAATTTCTATTGCATACAAACCAATTTGGCAGCCAGGTGACACACATAAAAAAAAACTTTTGGTAAAGTGGCACAAGTGGAACAATAAATTCAATAGTTGGGTAAGAGCCTCAGAGGTGATAGATATCCTGTGAGTTGAGAATGACCTGGCTGGTAATTATTCATCATAAAAAGAATGTTCGCAAAGAAAACATATTTGTGCTTTGATTAATCTGGAGGGGAGCTGAAAAGTGGGCCTAGTAGAACTGCACTACCCGTGCATGTTAAAAATGTTCAATCGAGATGAGCAGTCTCTGCTCCTCGATGGAAAAAACGATATAATATGGACCTGCAACATTTTCAGAGGTTATTGCAGCAACATCAAACCATTTTTAGCTTAAATAAAGCACTCTGTGGACAAAGCTAATCTAACTGACATAGGATTTAAATACAATTCCATGAGCAGGCCTGTAGTGGTCGTGGAGGATTCATACCTGGTAATGTATGCTTGCCTGGTGAGGGGCCTGGCTTTCGTAATTGCTGTAAGAAGCACAAAATCACCCCTCCCTGTTGCAAGTCTGTTCTCAAGTCAGCTGAGTGTTTACTCTTGAAAATCCATTTCTTAGGCATCTCCGAAGAGTTGTAATTTTGAGTTTTGTGGGAGCTACACCCAAAACCCCTTCAATTTTAAACACAACTTTTTTTGTTTTACTTTGTACACAATGAACAAATCCTAACCTGACTCTGTCCCTGAATTTTTTTACCTGCTGGAAACAGCCAGTAAGTGCTTGAAAGATAAACCTCTTACAGTGGACTGTGAAGAGTTTGATATGAAGTATCAAACTTTGTTTGCCCTCAACCTCAGTCCTGACCAGAAGTGCACCAGACGTTATTCACTAATTAAAACAGGCAATCTGACAGCTGAAATACGTTTCACACATTACCCATCCACAGTTAACATAATTTGATCATGTAAGCCCTGTTTCACACCTGAAAATATGAGGATCCAAGTCCTTTATGTCTTCAACCAAAACTGCAAAAGAATCCAAAAGAGCAACTGGAAGATATTTTGATGTGAGACTCTTATGGTAGAGAGAGCTTTCTTGAGATGGTTTCCAGTCACACATGACCAAAGAGGAAGTGGAACGTTTTTCTGAGTTAAGTAGCAAATACAAATCCCATGACCTCCTGGTGAGCGCTTGCTGTTTACCTGACAGAGGATCTGATTTTTTTGACTTTCTGGATTTCCACCCGACTCATTTTTGTTCCCCATGAACATTACTGATATCTTAAACAGAAATGCTATTCTATACTCTATTACAGGAGACAGGTGCAAGGTATTTTCTGTTACCCGCGGTTAATGTAGGACAGTATGTCTTTTTTTCTACATCAGAGATGTAAAGGGTTACTTTTCAGACACATTTGAAAATATGAATGTGCAGTCACGTGTATACTTCAATTCAAAACATGTCACAAATCTTAATTAGTTCATGCATCAATTGCATAAAACAATTAATCTAATTTTTACTGTCATTATGATAAATAAGTGTTAGCATAATGCATGAAAATAAATTCTTCACATCTTCTCGATAGAATCTCCACTTCCGAGTCGCTCAAGCTGTTTCTGGGGTACAGAATAATTTTTTTCACCCTACTCCAACCCTATTTTTGTAGAAGCCCCGTTAATCAGTGGCATGGCGGTACTCAATAATGTTCCACTGAAGCTGCCGAAACAAGTTCATCATGTCCCCGCAGAGAATAGCTTTCCGGTGGTGGTTGGATGAGGGCAGTTTTTTTTTTTATCAATAACTGTAATAGAGACAGGTCTCTCTGAAGACATGCCAGTTTTCAACTAGAGTCATGGGGTGAAATCAATGGTTTTTTTATATCTAAATTTTCACGAGCCACGGGTAAATCTAGTGGGGAAAAATGGTTATCAATCAGTAGTCATTGGTTGTGTTTGCACTTGTAAATTCATTAGCAAGCCTCTGTAAGGTTTCCTGCATGTTTCCTAATAGTCTTCTAAAACGAAACTTTGTTTTAAGGGGGTACATCTGACTGGCCAGTCTAGTAATCTGTAGTTTAACTCTAGGGTTTTTAAACACTTCGCTCTGCTTTTTCCACCCTGACAAAGCACATTTTGTACAATATTCGTATACTGTAGACATCCTCGGTGAAAGGGAATATCCAAATAAATAGTGACTGTCCAAATTGCATTTTTGTATGGAATATATTTTTTGAAATCTCAAACCAATTTTAAAAACTCACAATAACATGAACTTGAACTGGGAAAAGGTGATTGCACTTTCTGCTTATTACTAAGGCCCTCCCCCCCGATTATAAAATAGTTTCACAATTCTGACACCGAGTTGTGAGAGACAATGTAACAGACTGTCAAAATACTGAACTACAGGAAATTTCACTGTACCATTTTTTAAATATGACCTTCTGAACATGGCGTGTGAGAAGACAGTGGCAAACGGCGATTGCACTTTCTGCTTATTTGCTATGGCCCTCCCTCCTGATTATAAAAACGTCTCACAATTCTGACACTGTGGTGTGACACACAATGTCACCTCATACCACCACCAATCCTAACCTTGTGGTTACTATACCCGCTGACCTTTCCCTTTCACAGGATAAGCGATATTCACAGCATGGAATAAACCTTTACTTGTTCCTTTGCAGCCTACGCATGCTGACGCAGCTACCCACCCGATATATAACATTCCTATAATCACAACTACAGTATGAATGTCCACTGTGAGCATTTTTTCCATGATTATTTATTCTGGCATTGAAGTATATTTTATGTCATACCAAAGTGTCATAATCACTGAAAAAATACATTTTTTTCATTCAGAAAGTAAGACAATGACAAATCACTATGAATTGGAATTAGCCTGTCCTGATCTAGATTTTCTATATACTTTAACATGCCATGTTCAGAATATCACAACTCAGAAATGCAACAGTGAAGTGTTGTAATTACAAATGTACATCAAATCAAATCAAATCAAAGTTTATTTATCAACTGCACAACAATACGGCGTGCAGCAGTGGTTGCTGGCAATGAAATGTCTTTTTCTGCGAGCTCACAAAAATCACAAGAATACAAAAATCACAAAATTCACAAAAACACAAAAATCACAAAATGGAGGTTACATTTTTTTAAATCGAATAAAACTCAATATGAGTAGAGCTGTTATGTGTCCATGGTGTATGCAATATATACATGTAGTGCAGTTATGCTGAATACAGTGAAAACTGTGTGTCCATGTAGCCATTACAGGTGATTTGCTGAAGGAGCTGCGGGTTGACTATTTAGCAGTCTTATTGCCTGGAGGTAGAAGCTGTTCCGTAGTCTGTTGGACTTGGACCGAATGCTTTGGTACCGTTTACCGGACGGTAGGAGGGAAAACAGTTTGTGACTGGGATGACTGGGGTCCTTGAGAATGGACCTGGCCTTCTTCAGACATCCAGCCGAGTAGATATCCTGGATGCTTGGTAGCTCACAGCTGGTGATGCGCTGCGCTGACCTCACCACCCTCTGCAGTACTTTGCGATCCCGGGCGGAGCAGTTCCCATACCAGGCAGTGATGCAACCAGTCAGGATGCTCTCAATAGTGCTCTCAATACTCATACATGATGAGTGATTTTGTCTCTCTTATCTTAATGTCGTATTATTCAGATGTTTTGGTAATGAGGAAGGAGGGACAAAGCAAATCAGCAGAAGGTGCGCTATTTTGTTGACTATAAATCCTCACATGCCATGTTCAGAGGGTCAAAGTTAAAAAACGGAACAGTAAATTTTCGTGTACTGCATGGTTTTCATAGTCTGTTACATTGGGGCTCACACCACAGTGTCAGAATTTTGAGACGTTTTTGTCATCAGGAGGGAGGGCCATAGCAAAACAGCAAAAAGTGCAATCGCCGTCTGCGAGACTGAAAGATGTGCAGTTATTCTTGTACAAATGCATTACAAAACATTTTGCAATAAAAGTATTGAATAAATAAAAAAATTATTCAAAACTACTTTGAAAAACTACTATAAGGTCTTCAGTGCCAGATATACAGTAGATAATTAAAAAGATGACAATGTCAGTGCGGTTTTTAGCTGCTGCTACACCGAATGCTCTTCATTTAATTTCGGAAAGAAACATGATGATCAGTTTTATTAAGGTTTATTACATCTAAAATGTAGTGAAACGTAAAGAGTGACATTTTACTTGCATTGCAACCATATTGTAATGGTTATAAATTAAAGTCATATAGTTGTAAGTGGTGAATGCACATCGCACTCCAAAGTACGTACTGTACTGTCCAACGCTACTTCATTGAGATGTTTTTAACACCTTTTAACTATGTAAGTTAACAGATTCACGTTTCACGTTATTACTGTGTGCGTAATCGTGATCTGGACCCCCCCCTTCAAAAAAAAGCAACTGTAGGTAGAGCCCTGATTGTACTACTGTATGTAATAAACTGTCACTATCATTATGTCTTTGGTGTTTTTTATGTATTTTTATGTATTTATGTATTTATTTTATCGTCGTCATTTTCAGGTCAGGGGTTAAGTATCGTTTCTCCTATATCTCTGCTTTAACAAGTACTGTAAATGCAATTATGTTGCAATGCTGGTATGAACTCTGAGGCGTGTCTAAAAGTAAAATCATTTTATTTATATCACGTATCATGTCTTTGACAGCGCTAGAGAACTCGTGTTATTTGTAGCCTGACAAAAATCAAGCGGTGGTGTTTATATTAGTAAACAGCCGATTTTATTTACAAACTGGGTTTGGTTATAAATTTCCACAAAAGTCTGGGACTCCAGTGTGGATATCGAAGGCTTCAGAAGCAGTGATGTTTTGCTGGGGATCTGCGTCGTGCCAGGAGCTGGGTTTAACAGGGAGGGTAGGCACTGACAATGCTGAGAGGAACGATTCCAGTCCTGTTTTTCTACGAAATCGAGTTGTTGAAATTGGATGTGGAAATGGTGTTTTTGGATTTATTAAAGAAAGTGGAAATATCTCTGTTTTTCTGGATGGAGATGGAGAAGGTCATCAACAGAAACGAAAATCGAGTAAGTATAATTTAATACGTAAGTAATGGTAATTTGCAATACGGTCATACAGTATTTTCACGTACATATATACGAAAAACTGGTATATTTTCATTTACATAATTTTCAGAGTTTGTAGTTTAGTCTGGACAATATACCACACCAACACAAAAATACTTACGATTACTTATTTTCTCCGGTACATGTACTACGGATTAACCAACATGTAACATATACTGTAACAATATATAACAACAGAGTAGCTTCTAGCTCATAACGTAAGAAATCAAGTACAAAAAGCCAGTTTTAGTTTTCTTTCTGCGTAGAATTCTAGCAAAGTTTTGCTTTCGTTTCTACAGCAAATGTACTGTAAATCGAGATAACAGACACGTGTGCACCTATAGTACAGTAAATAAAGATGACGAAATATTGAGTTTAACAGATGTCTTCTTTTATTCAAGGCGATTTAAACGTTGCATTAAAAATAGCAAATTTGAAGGGAGGTTTTTAAACACACTTACTGTATGACAAGATCAATAGTGAGGTAATACTTCTTACCTCAACAGGTTAATTGTACTGTACCTCCAGCGACCACCAGTGCACCCTCAGACAAGTACAAGACCGGTATCCTACATAATAGCATTTTTCAAACCTCTAACGACTACAATCAGTTATGACTCGATAAACGGAACACAAGAAAAAATGTTATCCACAAGGGACACCCACACAACCACACGGTCCCCAGTAACTCAAAACAAAAATTCCCCCCCAAAATCAATATGTTCCTTTATACTGCCCCTGCCCTGCTCCCCACAAGAGATTCCAGGGAGCAGGGGGGAGAAGGCAGTGCCCAAGCCTTCCTCTCCGAGTTCTCTTCATCTACTGTATGTCCAAGTTCTTCAATCATTGTTCTTCTTCAATCTCACATTCAATCATTGTTAGTGCTAGGAGGGCTTGTTGAAGGCCTTGATCAAAGGGTGAAAGCAGACAGTGAGAGAAATAAAACACACCAAACCCTAACAAATCAACTTGCCATTATACTCATACTTGGAGTAAACATACTGTAATGCCCCAAGCTTCTGCCCTACACCTACTTTTCTCACTCCATAACACATACTGTTACACACAAATGAATAGCACCTACTGTATACTGAACTGTGTAAGAACTGAAAATATAAAAAAAATATATATTGTGTGATGAAAGTGTAAATATTTATGACATATTTTTGATGATAATAATGCACTTGTAAGCTGAGGACCAGTTTGAGGCCCACGTGTCTTCCGGACTATCGTGATGTTTAGCCTCAAACTTCATCGAAGCAGATGAAGATGAAGGTTAAAGATCCTTTGGAGAGGCTCTAGATCTTGATGGCTGAAGACTGTCAGGAGTTAAAGTGTCTGTTTTAGGTTTAAAATTTGGATTTGTGATTTTTTCATTGCTTTGCTTTCGTCTTAACAATATTTGTTTCAAGTTCTGTAAGTTGTGAAGTTTCTAATGTTGTCTTTTAACATTTATTTATTTGTTTGTTCCATTATTGCCTCAATGCCTGTGCCAGCATGCGTTCTTCCTAGATGATTTCACCTCATCCCATGACATTTTAATAACATCGACACAGTCCTTGATGTTTTATCATTTCCAAAATTCCTTTACATTTTCAACAGCACCAGAGTCTAAAGCCTGTAACATTACATGATTTGCATGTCTTTATAACTCCTTGGTCCATAGGTTACAGACTTGTTAGGTGTTAGGTGGCAAAAACATTGCCTTGACAGTAGGTTACCTAAATTGCAATGTTTCTTGGTTGTTATTGGGGACACTATCTAAAATTATTTTGAACTCAACTTTCTTGCCCATTCAATCTCTTTGGCCTTATACACAAACCTGTTGTTCAACCAGTCATTTATCAACAACATTGTAGTCCCTGCCTGCTGACTAGGTTGCCAAGCAACCAGCAGTTATTAATTTGTGCATTTTAATTTGTGCAGGTTATCAGCACAGTACAGTGACAAAAGCTTAAGTTTAAAAAAGCGGGGTAAGCTTCTTCTTAAATGCTTTGAACCCAGAGGCAGCCTTCTGGTCCTTTAAAAAGTACATCCTGTAGCCTAATTTCTTAGAAATAATCACATTTCATCCACATTGACGCTTGTCGACGAAGGTTTATACAGTACTTAATATAATCCAGAAATTCCAAGGTTAAATTGTGCAGAATCTTCACCTTTCTTGAAAATCACTTGCAGTCTCGTGTTGTGTCGGCAACCAGGTTTTTGTATAAGCTACGGGCTTTCTCCCACACAGCAACACTATCCACACATAAGCCTTTCTAATTCGCTCCTTCACATTTCCAAACATTTAGCAATTTTTCTTTTTTTTCAATGATTTTCCCTAGGTACAGTACATGACATAACTTAGTATTTAAAGAAGCAGAAATTCTTAGATCTTTTCTTCCCCCTTTGGGATTGTACTGTACACTCATATCACTACACAACTTACTGTATCTTGGATATTTGCTTTTCCTACTAATCCTGTAACCTTATGAGGTTTTTTTTCTCTACACTACAATTTTCAGGTGCCTAGCTTTGATACAATAATTATTTTCAAGGATATTACCCTAATGATATGGTTAAAGTGAAGGATATTAACCTAGTATGTAGAAGGTCAGAAAAGGTCATCATAAATTCATTGAAGCTTTTGCATTAACAACTGTCAGGAGACTGAGATAAAGAATGATGTTTGCTAGTGCAGGTGAGATGATGACAGGAATTTTAGAAAGATTACTCAAGGATTGTAGAGCGCACATTACCATGGATTTAGGTAGACTTGTTCCCAGATTTGTTCCAATTGATTGTTTCATGTATGATCAAATCTATGTTGGGCAAGCCTGCATTAGAGAAGGGTTTACTATGTAAAGAATAACAAAGGTTAATGCAGTTTATGAATGAGTCATGTGCTTTGTATGTGCAGGGCAAGTGGAACTGCCGAAGCAGAAGGAAAAAAGGCAAATTGTCTCTGTGAGCTGCGGAATGACCCATGTTGTACTAGTTTCAGATTCAGGAGGCATTTTTGAGGCGTATTGTCACAAACCCTCTAAAGTGATATATGCAAAGTAAGTTTTTTTTTCTTTTTACTAGAGAAAGGAGGGTTTGGGCTAGTCATTCAAAATCTAGAAACATTTACTACTTTAATTTGTACATTAAAAAATAAAGATATGCAAAAATTGAAAAGGAATATTATGCAGTGGAGTTATTAGTCACAAAAACTAAATTAATGGATTTTACCAAATTTATTAATGTACTAAGAGTAGGTTATCCATTCTTGGTTAAAGCAACACGTGTAAATAATTATTCCTGTACAACAAGTCCTATACTTACACATGCATTATATGAAAAAAGGAAAGATTAAAGACAAAAATCTTTATAATAAGTAGGAGGCAGATCATGCCCAAAATCCCAAGCTGAGTCTCTTGCAGTAACTAGCAGTTTCAGTAAGAGGGAGTTTTGCCATTACATCACTGCAGCATGTGTGTTTTGTCATTCAATTCAATTTATTTTTATATAGCGCCTTTCACAACAAGGTTGCCCCAAGGCGCTTAACAATGCAATTGATGATACATTTTGTCAATACAGAACAAAAGACCAGAAGACATCATATAGGATTTTTTTTGTCATTTTGTCATTTTTTTTTGTCATTAACATCATATAGGATTTTTTAAAGGAATGCATATTTTTACCCTCTAATGTACCTGTTGTACTCCAATGTGTACTATACAAAGCATCTGTTTATTTCAAGGAAAGGACACCTGTATTTTTCAATAATTTGATTTGTTTACCTCAGGCCACTAAAGAATATATACAACACACAACAGATAATCCAGATTGCATGTGGAAACCACCATTCACTGGCACTTTCTAGAGGTAATGTCACCTAAAAAAACTATTTCAGCTTCCATTGGTTTTAGAACGTTTAACTTATGAATGCAGAATATACAGTAGAATCATTAATTTAATAATGATATTGAATTTCTTACACTGAACATGGCTGGCAGGAGGAGAAGTGTTTTCCTGGGAAACCAAACAGACCAGACAATACAAAGATAAAGTACCCTCTGTCCAGCGCCTCAAGTCCCTGTTGGGCATCCCCATTGCTCAGATCGCTGCAGGGGGAGACCACAGCTTCGCTCTCTCACTCTCCGGGACCGTGTTCGGCTGGGGGAGGAACAGCGCGGGACAGCTGGGCCTGGGGGATACGCAAGGTGACAGCATTTTACTCCAATTTAGACAAAAAAAAAATTCTCTGTGTTTAGCAGTATAGTTCCAGTGTGTCAAACATATTTCACTGAGCTGTGCTGGGGCAGAAACAGCGCAGGATAGCTGGGCCTGGGGGAATACGCAAGGTGACAGCATTTTACTCCAATTTAGACAAAATATTTTCTGTATTTAGCAGTATAGTTCCAGTGTGTCAAACATATTTCACTGAGGTGTGCTATGAGAAATGAGATATGTTTTGTTGTAGTAAGGAATAGTTTTTTGGACATTATAATGCACATGCAAAGAAGAGCATATCTGTCACTATGTACAGTATGCTCTTGTTTGTTACTGCCTCCTTAATATACATAGAGATGCTGCTCAGTTCCCGTCTTAACTGCATCCCGAAGGGGCTACAAACATGCAGTAACAGTTCTTTACACTGTGAAAGTAGCCTTTTCTAAATCTCTACCATATACTGTAAAACAAGTTTGGTGTTTCCTAGTCTCCTAGTCTCCTACACCATTTGTTCTCCACAGCAGTTTTAACATATCCTTTTTTAATTTAAGGTACAACAGAAATGAGCATAAAATGTTTCCACTTTTGTCTCATGTATTTTTTAATATTTTTATTTTAATTAATCGTCACTAAATCAAACAATTAAGTATATCATGTAATATATTTTATAACATACCTTCTGCTTTTCTGCATAACACATTGGCTGAATTATTCACAATGTTCTAAGGCAGCAATATCACTCACTGTCACAGTCAGATTCAGGGCAATACTACAGTATGTGCAAAGAACATTGCAGGGTGAAGAAAAGATGTCCAATTAAACAGCACACTAGACTTTTAACAAAGGGAAAAAGGGAAGCATAATATCCAATGTTAAAAATAACCATATTAATTAATAACACTTCTTAATATTAAAATCATTTGGCACTTTATTTATTATATTCATATTCATTTTGGAATTCACTTGTATAACGTAATTCCCTAGAAACTGTGTTATCACGTATAGTTCCTCATATGCAAGTGAACATTGATTGAATGTTAGACATATTGTTCTCCCACCCTCTTCATGAGAATATCAAACATTAGATAGTAAAAAACCTCACCTGTATTTAAAATGTATCCTTCCATAATTTTTAAAACAAAACAGACAGACGTATTCCAACACCCGTGACGGCACTGGAATTGAAGAAGACGGTGTTCATTTCTTGTGGGGAAGAACATACTGCAGTCCTGACTAAGGTTGGTGTTGTTATTTACTGAACTTCATGCAGATTAGTTAGATATTACACTTCACATGGTGTAAAGCTGCACGTGGGGATCTAACAAAGCCTTTAATATGATTCAGTTTTTTAAAAATAAAAAAGGAACTCCTAGTGAAACCAGGTTTTCACTAAATTACAATATACTGTATGGTAGGAGATGCAGATGTTTATCATCATAATGCCACCTTGGACTTATTATCCTCTTGGAAACAAAGCCAAGATGGAAATCTTGTGGCATTTATCTTGCTGCAAAATGATTTGTTCACTTGAAAACTGCTTTAATTTTCCAGGATGGCCTAGTGTTCACATTTGGATCGGGAAGCTATGGGCAGCTCGGACACAACTCGCTCAGGAATGAACTGAGGCCCCGGCTGGTGGCTGAGCTGTGGGGGAAGAAGGTGTCTCAGATAGCCTGTGGCAGGTAGTGTGACATGGCCATCTCTGATTTGATCTTATGGGGGAAAAGGCCAGTTATTTTTATTATACAATACATTTAAAGCTTTTTGTGTTGTTTTGGAAACATACTGTACACATACATTGTCCTTCCTTTTAGGAACCACACGATGGCTTATGTTTCCTCTTGTCAGAAGGTCTACTCTTTTGGGTGTGGAGCACAAGGACAGTTAGGAATGGGCTTCATAGAAAAGCAACTAATTCCGCTTCCAGCCACAACAGCAGCCGCAGGTATTCCTAATCTGCAAAGCATGCGTTCTAAACTGGATTGTCATTCGTACTGTACGCATAGTATCACATGGATCATTTCATGGGGCAGATTCACATGTATGGTCATAACAAAATGCCCTGTTTCATTATCCTGTGGTTTAAAAACTAGTGCATTGAAATGATCAAAATAAGATCTAATCAAGAGACAAGGGGAGGCATGAACATAAAAAATATCAACATGCTTTTTGGGACACCTTCTGTACAGCATTCAAGATCTGTGTGATGATCTACTGTATATACTGTATGTATAACTTTATACACCAGTTATCACATACTATGATTTGTTTCATCAGTAGGCAGTACCCTGCAGGATATGTTTCCCAATCAAACAGTTTGTGCTTGCTCACGAGATACGAGATTTGGTTTTGCTCTGTTTAATTGTTGTTTTATTTTTCATAGAAAATGGGACTGAGCTTGAGGTGGATAGAATTTTTGCTGGAGGAAACCAATCCTTTGTGTTATGCTCTTCACCAAAGGCAAGAAAAAATATGACTACATTTAACATTAGGAAGAAAGTTTTAAAAGTTTTTTTTCTTTCAGTTCAATGTATTTCTATATAGCCCCTTTCACAACAAGGTTGCCCCAAGGCTCTTAACAAAGCAAGTGATCATACATGTTGTGAATACAGAACAGAACAGAACAGACCAGAAGACAACGGAGGAGAGGAACAAAAAACTCCTTAGTAAGGAGAGACAAAAATCTCTAGGGGTCCAAGGTCAACTGGCTGCCCGACCTCTTTGGGCATGTTTAGCATTATACAATTAAAAAAAAATAACCAAATATATTAGGTATTTTTAATTTATTAGTCACTTTTGTACTTTTAGGTTTCAGTGAGAGCACCTTTAGGGAGTTTTATGTAAAGAAAAATTGAGATCCCTAAAATAACAGACAACAGGCTCACTTAAACAAGGTTCCAATTATTAGCTAGAATTTGGTCTTTAGGTTTGATTCCAAGAAGGTCCGATTGCCTGGCATGCTTCTTCTACTCTGTCACCTCTTCCTTCTCCCTGAAGATCCTCCTACCTTTTCTCTCTGTCTGTTTCTGCCTGCCTGTCTCTTATCCTGTGTTCCATCCCTTGTTTCTACTGGTTTCTATGAATCCCCAGAAGTGCAGATGTTGACTTTTATGACAATTGTAATATCCATAAGAATATTCATCTATTTAAATGATTCTGTACATTTTTACAGTTTTGGGGGTTAGTTTATCATCTTAATTTACACTGCCTAAAAAATAAATATTCAAGTGGAAATAGTTTTTCTTTTGTTGTACAATGTGAAAGAAAATAATTCTAAACTTCTCTTAACATACGAGCGCAGTTTGCTGTTGTAACAGTTCTCATTTCTTTTCAAAGGCATCAGGAAACACTCCTGTGAGCCAGAACATTTCTACATTAAATAATACAGAGGTAGAGGAGTTGATTTCTAAATCCCGCTCAAAGAAAATAAAGTAAGTTTCCATTTTTTTCTTGAGACATTCTATGAATAATTAAAAGTTAGTTTAAACGGGTCTAGTAATAAAAGTCTGGGAGGAAGACTCTTCAAATTTTATACTAATCACATTACCACTTCACTATAGATTTGATTCAGGCTTTCCTCCCCTGTGACTGATAACACAGTAGCCTCATGCTGTAAGGCATGGTGATTGTTCATCATGGCTTCATGAAGTAGGACAGGGTTTGAGTCTCAACCTGAATTTCTGAAAGCCCGGTTTCTCTCCTTGTTCATAGAAGTGCATTCTAGGGAAGATCAACTAAGATGTATTACTTTACCTTTAACATACAAGTAAAAACTATGAGGGGATGTGATCCAAGTATTTAACATGCTTGAAGGCATTGATAACATAAGCCCAGTGGATGTTTTCAGAGTCAAAAGTGAAACAAGAACCAGAGGACACAAATGGAAACATTTGCGTTTACAAATTAGAACAGGAAGAACTTCTTTGTGCAAAGGGCTGTGGGAAAATTGAGCCATATTGTTGAAGCCAATGCACTGGCTTCTCTCAAGAAATGGCTGGATGTGATTCTTGGATCAACTAGAAACCAGACTATCAAATGGGCTAAGTGGGCCAAATACCTTTGTAACTTAGAATTTGTCATTAGAACTGTTCTTATGTACTTAGAATTTCTGCACAGCGCATCTCCATCCATCCCACCATTCCTCCAATATTGCAGCAGCCCCTTGCTACAGTACATCTTATTAGAGGGGTCTGGACAGCATGTTCACTTAGCCAGTTGTTCTCCCTTCAGTGTAGTGGGTTAAAGCCAAATTACTTTCTAAACATAACAGGTAATATAGTGATTGTCTGGAATACCTATTTATTGTAAGATAAGATCACTTTATGGGCCATATACAATTTCTTGTATTAGGAATTTGTCTTTTTGTCTACCCCAACTTGCTCTCCATGAGACACACAGACAGGGAGAGAAGCTTGGGGTCAGAGGGCAGGGTCAGCCATTTATACAGCGCCCTGGAGCAGCTGGGGTTAAGGGCCTTGCTCAGGGGCCCAACGGAGTAGGATTCCTCTGCCGGCCGCGGGATACAAACCGGCAACCTTCCAGCCACAGGCGCAGATCCTTAGCCACAGAGACACCACACCGCTCCATTGTAGACATTTCCTTTCAGAATAGATTATAAGTTCTAGGTGAAACAGTGATAAAATGCAGACTTTTATTAAAGTGTGACCCAGATCTTGAGGAAACTAGTGAAATTAGCCTTTTCCATTACTGTAGAACATCCTGATTGTTCTTTTTTTCTTTTTTACATTAAAATGTAGCTGGCCTATAAAAGTTTATTCAGGATGACTTTTTCTTAAATGTGTGATATGGAAGAAGCCTGATTTTATGCTGCCATCTGGTATCATAGAATTGATGGTTTAGTTGATATTTTATGTTTTCTTTCTTTATACAGTAAAATTAACTTTGTTTTCGGATCTTCCTCGTGTCTTAATGGAAGCTTTCTTAAACAGAGGTAAGAGACAACTTGCAATGTACGATGTCTCATTGGAGACTTTTCTTTTTCCATCATTTATTGGAATTGGAATAATTAGAAACCTATGACTTTTCAAAACATTTTCTGCATTTTTCCATAGTCTTTAATATTCACTTTACATGTGCATTTTATTCTGCTCTCTGCTTTACAATGTTTGTTTCATGGTCTTATAAAATATTATCATATTTTGTGTTATAGGTAAGTGAACAAAACACTTTTTGCTACAACTTTTTTCAGGATGATGCTGTTTCATCTTGTACAATTTCACTACTAATTGCTTTCCTTGTACCGTTGTTTCTGTAAAAAACTTTATGGTTGATTTCTTTTTGTCAACAGGAAAGATGAACATTATAGAATCAGCCACAACAGCCCCAAGACAGGAATTGATTTTCGGCAAACCTTTCATGTTTTCCAGAAATTAAAGAACAGTGAAATATTGACTCAGGTATTTTGTGGATTGGTTTCTGCAGCATTTTTTTAAATGTCTGTATGAGGCAGACTTATTGTATTACATAATGTAAAAGTATGATCAGTCATAGTTTATATGCTAGTGATGATTGTTAAGTCTTTAAAATGTCAGAAACTTAATTTATTTGGAAATGGTTTATGTTTCTGGTTGGTTTATTATATTTTATTAACTGACATCAAGCAATCCTACTGCCCTAAAGAAGAAACTGTATATTTACAGATTTACATTTACATGTCTTTACAGAAACTGTAAAGAGATTAATTGTGATTTTGTCACAATTTTTCAAATATCACGTTTTTCAAATGAAGATTGTCAATTTATAAGAGCTACAAGTATAAAACTACTACAATTGGCAATAAGTTAAGCATTTCTAAAGTGCTACATATAGCACAGTTATCCTAGTCCTCAAGTTCTACATCTTGGGCATTAGTAACATCATAGATGTAAATACAAGTTACAATGGCATTATCTTGACTGCTGTAGCCTGATGGCACAGTGGTTAGCATTGGTGCTTCACAGAACTGGGTTATTGGGTTCGGTTCTGGACCTGGAGAGCTATCTATGTGGAGTTTGTATGTTCTCCTTGTGCTTATGTGGGATTTCTCTGGGTGCTCTGGTTTCTTCCCGCAGTCCAAAGGCATACTGGTAGATTAGTTGACTCTTGGGAAGATTGTCCCTGGTGTGAGTATGTGGCCCAGGGTGTGTCCTGCCTTGCTTCTGTCCTGAGGTTTGTTTTTAATGGGGAAAAAAGTGATGCAGGCAATGTGTGAATTACAAGAACTAACTAGATGATACTTTTGGAAATATGCCGTAGTATATACAAATATTCTGTTTTAAGGCAATAGCGTGTTATTATGATCATCATCAGATGCCATAGAAGAATGGAGAAAGGAATATCTTTGATAGTACAGATATGATTAACAACTTATTTTCTATGGCAGGTTGTCGCTGTGGTCTGTGAAAAGCTGCTGCCATCCCTCACTGAAGCTCCTGCTGGTGTGGAGGCCTTTAGAGTCTATCTTATAGTGCCAGAACTCCTCAGACATCTCGATACAGAGCAGAACATCAGTAAAGTCGCAGATAGTCTTGCTGTTGCTGTTCTTCGCCTAAACTCTGACAGTCTGGATGTGCTTGGTAATTATAATCTTCGGCTATTTGTCATGTGGATTTTATTCCTCTGGGAAACAAGCAGAATTTGATTATTACCTTGGGTATTTTGTAGCAGCCGGCAGTGGGCTGTTTTTGGAATTTCAGTGAATGGTTTTGAGTGTTCACGTCTCTTCTAAGATGGCTGATTACAGAAACTTTCTTTGTGGCATACGTAAAGCTGATCTATAAAATCTGGGGTATTTATATTTCATATTGAAGGATTTAAGATGGACTGGTGTCCCACCCAGGGTGTATCCCGCCTTGTGCCTGTTGCTTGCTGAGATAGGCCTCTGCTCCCCCGAAACCCCCTATTGAATGAAGCAGTTAGAAAATGGATGGATCGTACACAAAACGATCCATCCATTTGGATATATATTTATATATATATATATTGGATATATATTTAATCCATATTAAATATATTAAGAATACAAATACTGTATATAATAGGCTGCAATTCTGTTTATAAACAGCACTGTGTGATCTAACAGTTGGGCCTTCTCCTAATTAAACACCACACAGTAAAAAGAAAAGTTGTGGATTATGTGCTTATCACTGCCAGTATATCATTGTAATTACAAATGAATGTACAACCTACAATATCAGTATTTCTCTTTTTTAGAGTCCTTATGGACAGACCTACCAAGAGAATCCCTCAAATGCCTTGTGAGGTTGTATAAACACCAAACTGAGGAATGTCTGAAACAAAATTATTACCGACTTCATCAAGTAAAAGACAGACTTTACAACCTTCTGCAAATGTTGCAAATATTGTACAAGGTATCTAAATAATATGTGCAATTATTTAATTAGATCATGGTCATTACTGAAGTAATGTTATAGTTTTAGAATTTATATTCTAAGGAGATTTTTGTGACTAAGAATCTAGAGCTTTTTTCTTAAAAACTGAATTTGTATCAATAGTTCAGATTCCAACTAATTAAAATGGAACATTTATGTATTGTATTTTATGTCCTTGTCCCAGTACATAGATTTTATTGTTGTTTTTTTAGCAGAAATGTACAATAAACATGGAACACACTTGCTTAAAGAGGATCTCATAGCTAACATACAGTAGTTAACTCTCTGATTTTAGAAATATGGAAAACAATGCTTTCACTTGTTTCACCTTAGCTGTTGGCAGACATTTCTCAATTTACGTGAATCTCTTTTCTCTGAATCACAGTAAACTCTTAGTTTAAATGACTAATAGGGTGGATTTTGTCCATTAAATTTTAAGTCTGTTAAACCAAAGGTTTACTGTACTGACAAAGTGCCAGTGGTAAAACTTGTGAAGTTGTTAACATTAACAATATTCACCAAACTTCTGTCTGACAGTCAAACAAAAAGGCTAAAAAATCCATTGCAGCAAAGATGTTCTACCTCAACGAAATGTTCCTATTTCTGCCCCCATATGAAAGTCTGCATAAATGGGAGTTTTATCCTTCTGTTGAGGTAAGTAATGCCTTTTTGAAATAAATAAAAACATATACAGATAAACAATGAACTGTTTTTGTCAACATAACTACTTTTAACTAAAAAGTAAAGTGATTACAATTTATATTCCTAATCTGGCACAAAAGTTTCTGAAAAATTTCATAGGGCTTCAGTTTGTTAATAGTTACAATAATGATGGGATGCTCAGGTTTCCTCACACAGCCAGTCCAAGACAAGCTGGTTAATTGGTTTCTGGGAAAATTGCCCCTGACGTGAGTGTGTGTATGTATTTGTGTCTGGTTGTGCCTTGCAATGGATTGGCATCCCATCCAGGGTGTATCCTGACTTGTGCCCACTGCTTGCCAGGATATACTACAGCTCCCTGAATTGGACGAAGGGATTAGAAAATGGATGGATTGATGAGTAAATTATTGCTGATGCTAATACTGATTCTTATCTGGAAAAAAAGCTTGCAGCTTTGTTGCAATTATTACCTCTGTCATGAAGCAAATATTGAATACCTTGATTTTCTATGTGTGACGCAGAGCTGTTTCTGTTATCAGACGCAGAGCTGGGTGAAAAGGGCCTTTATGTGTTATAGAATGATCAAAATTGTTTGGCTGGGATTTTGACTAAAGACCTAAAAGAGGACAAAATGTATTTTGTGTGTCTCTGGCTTCTCCCTTCACTTCCTTAAAATTAATGTCCAGTGCTACTTAGTTTTAAAATGTTACTTACCTCTGGATAAAGGCACAGAGGCACTACAAAATGATGCATAAGGTACATTACACTTTTCTCTATACAGTATATCGCTCTGAATTATTCAAGTAAACCCACTATGCAATTGCTGTTTGTTGTAAAATAGTTTTAAATTTTAAAATCTTGTACTAGCAATGGTATTACTATTACTGTGTTTTCTACAGCAATTTTGTTACAGTTTTGGCAAAATAACCTGCTCATTATAATTGAATTGCAGGATATAACGAGGATAGAGCAGCTAACAGATCTGTTCTGCAAGTTTCCTTTTGTCCTAAGTTTGCCTGTCAAGGTGAACCTGTTTTATACCAACTCACATTTAAAAAAGGTAAGATATTTACAGAAAGACATAAACTTTAATTTGTAAAGGTCTTATAACATTTTACAACATACTTTTAAGATATGTGCCAACTATTTGACACAAAAGACAAAAAAATAAATGACATATCTGTCCTGTTCTACAATATAAGATTTCAAGCAGGTATTATCAAATAGTTTACAAGCAGAAAATATTTACAAGCAGAAATTCATCATTTTAATATTTTGGTATAAACTAAAGCGTTAATAACGGGAAAGACTGAATAATTTAAATATATGCAATCTGGTGGTAATTCTCTCCTGTCTAACTTGAGATAGACACGCTATAAAGGGTATTCAAAAAGTTCAACACATTTGTTAAAATATGCTTTTGTAGTATCTCATTGTTCAGTTATTTTTGATTCTTTGTAAATATATTTATTACATTATTCTGATATAGGCATGTTACAAACATTATTAAAAATATTCAAAATCAAATTATTGGAATATTTGGTGACTTTTTTGCTGCATATTTAATTAATTTTATAATTTGTTTAGTAAAATTGAATGCAGTATGAAATGGAAAAATTGATAGCAAAATTAACATGTAAAAAAAGAAACCGATGGTCATCATAAGAATGCTAAAATGCAGTAAAGTCAAAACAGTCTTAGTTCAATTAGGTTTGTTAAAATTGATAGGAAAATAAGTTTGTTAAAAATGATGAAAATGTGCGGAATACATTCAAAAACATTATTACATTGTGTTTTGGGGATTTGGGATTATGGGTTTGGTATGGTTAATAAGCATGTTGCTTTTAAAGACCTCACCTTATTTCTAGCCTTTCTACCTGTAATGTATTGTGTATTCAAAATATTTAAATGTAATTTCAGTTATCATATGGGGTGATTTTCCCAAATGGAGTACATGCACTGAACCTTGCAGTCAGACGCTGTAATCTGATTGAAGATGCCTTCAATATCCTGAGCAACGTAGCAGTCGAAGACTTGAGAAAATTGCTTACGGTAAGAAATGCGGGATTATATTGATGGGTTTACTGTGTAATTTTATTACTGCTGCTGTTGTAGGTAACTAAGTTTTTGTAACATTGTACTAAAACTGGATTCATTTTCTGTAAATGTAATAATGTTTTTAAAAGGAAATCAAGGAAATGCCTTTTGCTGCACAGATTAGTATGCAATTTCAATAAACCAGGTTTAAACTGTTATCTCATATATCAATATATCATTGTTTTTGACCAATAGTGTATGAACACTCATTTTTAATGTGAATATTTCATAGGTGGAGTTTGTTGGAGAGATAGACCGCCCAGGAGTCCTAAGAAAGGATTTCTTCCTCTACTTTTTTGATAAAGTGATAGAGCCTGAGTCTAACATGTTCTGGTACAATGAATTGTCAACATTACTGTGGTTTCCCTCCAAGGTAAGCTAGTCAGGTTCTGCAGCTGACTGAAAAACTGAAATCCCTCGAGCAATTCAACCTTCTAGGTTGCTTTTTTGCATCAAAAAGTACATGCTGTTTTGTGTTTCAAACTACAGTAATTAATTGTCGTCTAAATGGTGTGAGAACTAATACATTTAACTGTAGGCTTTCCTTACACATGGTCATGGTGGTCAAGTCGTGGTGAATTTCTATATTTTTTAAACAAATTAAACTCATGTTTGCAGCATGTGATTAATGTTCTTGTTCAGCATATGTTTGTACTTTACAGTTACTGTTGCAAACCATATAGCCCTCCACTCATCTGATTTGAAAATGTTTTCTGACACCACAAAATATGAGCCTAAAACAATTGAAACTATTGTAAAATTTCCTGCTTCAACTATGTATCTTTTTGGGCAAAATTGTAAAATTACCTGCTTCAACTACAGTATGTATCTTTTTGGGCAATCTTGCAATCAGTTTAAAATCGCTGTTAAAATGGTATTTAAGTAACCATGCGTTTCAGGCCATCTTAGGGTTAATTTGACAAGAACCATCCAAGTTTGACTCCATTTATAATAATGGTTCCACTTGAAATAACAAAATTGAGAACGTTTCCGCAAAAGAATGAGTTTTCTTAACAATTTTAATTTCACTCAGTTTTCAAATACAATTCTTGAACTGTGCAATAGAAATGTTAGCAGCCGTTTATCTGAAAAGAAAAATTAAAAAATAAACAATAGGAAACATTTTTCTTAAATATTGTATTCTTTAGTCCTAAAACATTTTCATGTTCTTAGATTTGAATAATATATTTGAAGTACGATGTTTGTCTGAACTCATCAATAGACCTCTACAGTACATGGCACAGTTTTCAGTTCTAGCAGATTTCTGTAACTCTTCTAGACCTCAGTGGAGAAGAAGAAATACTATCTGTTCGGGATTCTGTGTGGACTTGCGATGAACAACTACAACACGGTGCACCTCCCATTCCCTCTGGCTTTGTTCAAGAAGCTGGTTGATGTGAAGCCAACTCTGGAGGACCTGAAGGAGCTGGAGCCCGGGGTGGGAAAGTAAGTAATGATGAGATAAGGGCTCTATTTTGCAAACAAGTTAAATAACTTGAATTGAACTGTGGTGACCCATAATGTAAAGTATTCTTAAAATAACGATTTTACCTTTACTACACTTTTACCCACCAACCTACCACTCCTTTCTTATTTCTAAATAACAGTAGCTAGATTCCTACATCTGGCACCAAGCAGTGCTTCTTAAGGTCTTATTACAACTTTGATTTTAACATTTATTTTACTCATCCACAAACATCAGTGTCTTTTTCTGCAACTTTTTGTTTCTTGATTTGCATAATCAAAAGTTAATCCCAAACTTAAAGGACTCCAGATTTTTCAGGGTGCTGCTTCAAATAATTCATGCGTAAATGACGTTGTAACTCCTTTACCCCAGTCCTTAGGTGCCGAATTGATGCAGTTTGTATAATAGTTTGTCCTGTGGACTTCTTAAACTAAATGTGTTGTATTTTTTTTTCGACAAAACAGTGAATACGGAACTATTGATCTCAAATAATTTGGGACCAGAGCCTAGTGTGTCACTCTCTGTTGACTTCTTTTCAGTTAACATTAATAATGTTCAACATTAGGCCTCCTTTAGCTCAGAGAGCTACTGTAGATGTGTTGAACAGTCTCTGCCTGTTTGTAACGTTTCTTATGTTTTTATGCACAAGTATGTATATTAACAGTAGATGTATATGGCTACTGACAATCCATTTCACTCAATAATATCACAGACAATACAGGAATACATTAAAATTGTCATCAGGATCTTATACTGTATATAATGTGTCAATCAACATAGTTTTCCTTGTTAAAAAATGATAGTGAAATCAAAAAATGACTGCAGTAAAACAATCCTGCTGCAGTAGCTTAGATAAAGTGTAAAGTGAGAAATAAGGAAAGGTTAAAGTTGTATACAGTAGGTAAAAGGTAAAAAGTTGACAAAGAGCATATACAGTAAATGTTGCTTCTAGTTCATGAAAATGAAAACCTGTCCACACAACCAAACACAGCAACCCCAGAAGTGGTACCCACTGACAAGTTGGAAAATAATTATTCAGCTTGATTAAAAAAATCATCCAAACACGGTTCACTGATTGTCACAGAAGCCGGGGGCTAGCCGTGGAGAGAGACCAGCGAGACAGGCGGACCCTATGCATAGCAGCAGGAACAGAGCAAACACAGGGGTTCGATCTGGGCTGAAGGTATCGGGCGGAGTCGAAACGAGACTTTAGCCCTCAGGTAGCAGACGTGGTGCGACCTGGTGAGGCGAACCTCTCGACAACTGATCCCAATGCCGAGCGAGGAGGATAGGGATGCCTGGAAATATAAAGCCCCAGACAACAAGACACACCGGAAGAACAAGTAAAGCACAGGGAAACTAGGAACAGGACAGAGCAGGAGCGACCTCTAGATGTAGAGGGCATGACAGTCTTTGCAGTTATCCAGTATGTATTTATATTTATTATCAAAGCCAAGTCAAGAATCTTAGAGTTAGTGATCCACATCCAAACTGCACACTTATTTTAAGGGTGACATCAAAGAGACATATTTATTTTCTTCTTCCTGTCCTGTGTTGTCTAATGTGGGACGTTTTCTTATTATTTTGTCCTTAGGAGTCTACAAGACGTTCTGGATTACAGTAATGATGACATAGAAGAAAACCTGTGCCTGTCATTCAATGTATGTACAGTATGTCGTTCCTCAGATATACAGTAGTTTGTCTTTTTATATTTAACTTAACCGTTCACCTAAATATAGCCAGGTATTATATGAGCTTGATGCTCAACTGCATGGGATTTGTTTATCTGCATACTCTGTATAAAGCCGTGCAGAGCACAGTCCTGCCCGTCTTGTTTTCTCTCCTCCATGATGTCAACAGACCAACAGGAAACTGAAAGATATTAGAGACCTAATCAAATTCTTAATGAATGAAGAATGTTGGATATCTTTTTTCTTTACATTTAGTACCTCATTTGAAGGGTGAAGAGTTGTATTTGAATTATAAACCACCAAAGTAATTCAGTTTCTTATTACGAAATATATGGCTTTGTTATTCTGTGTTTTACTTTGATAACATTTGGACATTTTATACCACATTAATATGTAGAAAAATATAACATACAGTTTCCAAGTTGTTCTAGTGTATCTGCATAAAAAGTATAATCAATTTCAAGCACATTTTATCGTAAGACAGAATTATGATGTGAGAGTTCAGGAGAGTTCCCATGTCTCCACTACTGCGAATATAAAACATGAGTTGTGATGCAGTCCACTCCCTGACTACAATTACATTTGTGCCAATTAAAAATAGATTTTTGTTATGTTTATAAGTAAAAGACAAGATCTAACATACTTTTCAAGTTCAAGTTCAAGTTTATTGTCATTATACTCATATACAGGTATATGGTATAACTAAATGCTATTTAGCTAGCTCTCAGACGATACGTAGTACAAAAAAAACAAAAATACAAATGTATAATAAAATAAAGACAGAGACAAATGTGCAAAACAACAAAAAGGTAACAGGTAATGTGCAAAAACAACATCAGATGTGCAAAAACATGCATCAACAGAATGAAATAAAAGGATAGAAATTATGGGGAGTGAGCTTTTTGACATGTAAGGTAGAGGTAGATTTTAATGTGTGAGTTTTGGTAAGAAAGAAGGCACTGTGAGGTTCAAATCATAGGTGAGAGGTGAGGTGAGAGTGAGAGAGGCTGGGAGTTTAATGGTTTGATAGTGCGGGGGTAAACCAGCAGCTTAAAATCAATAGGTTTCATTGCCACTTTTCTATAGTGCCTATCCAATAAAATGGCTATAACTGTTGTGAAAAAAGTTAGAAGGATAAAAAAAGGAGCAGAGAAATTTAGCGATCATTGCAATCTGAGGGAAACATAACCTCTCACAAGAAATTGCTTATTGAATGCTAAAATAAAGAAGGAAGATTAAAAGAATAAATTTTAAAAATACACCTTGGATTTCTGTGGAACCCCAGTAAGTGATTTAGAGTAACTGTTTGCCACTTCACTGTGTTGCAGAAAGGTTGGTCATTCTGGGTCATTCTGTTCTGGTACGAAAAGTGAGAAAAGAGTAAAACATGTATTCCACAAACAAACCACAACAAAACACTTGTTTCACTATTTGTTCTAAATACACAGGTGTCTTGGGATGGCATGGTTGTAAATTTGCATCCTGATGGAGAAGACATACCTGTGACTAATACCAACAAGTATGTATTTAATGTAATGTAGAGGATGTCTGTATATAAATTAAATTATATATAAATTAAAAAATTAATAGGTCTTTATTTAGTAATATTTAAAAAAGGAATGAAGATGGTACAATGCGCCATTCCTAAAAACAAAAGTAACAATCTGTGTAACGTGCATCACTAACCTTTCTACTGAAGCTTAAATATTTACTAGATTGTATTTATTATAACTAATAATTAAATTATAGTTATAGTTATAATAAATACAATATAGTAAATATAACCAATATTGCTTTGTAGTAAAATATTTCTAATCTAATAGCTTCTGATAAACTTCATTGTAACAGTAGTGTTCTGTAATCCACAGTCACCAATGTGGCAGCATCTGCAATAACGTGACCATTAATACAGTGTCTCATTCATCACCATTAAAATTCTGATGTACAGTAGATAAGTAAATCAGAACTTTTCAGTTGAAACAAATGTTTTCTAAAATATTCTATTCTAGTCAAAACAGTATGTAGGGCAAATATATATATTGTTGTTGTAATATAGCAATAATATACTATTTTTATTGTCTTTTGATTATTGTTTTTAATAAATAATTTATGATTTGTATCTTATTTTATTGTTGTTCATACAAAGAAATCCAAAGATCTTATTTAAAAGTAAAAAACCTGATACCTTTTTTTATATCGAATGGGGTGTTATAGAATGGAGTAGAATTAATGCAGTCAAAGAACTTTTCGTTTTTACATTGGTTGATTGTAAAAACAGATCACTGTTCAGAAAGATGATCCATCTCTTTCTTTTTTTCAGGGAACAATTTGTCAGTGCCTATGTGGACTATGTGTTCAACAAATCTGTAAAGAATCTTTTTGAAGAGTTCAAGAGGGGTTTTTACCAAGTCTGTAAAATGGACATGGTGAAGATCTTTCAGCCACAGGAACTGATGGAGACAGTGGTGGGGAAGGAAGACTATGACTGGGAGACGTTGAAGCAGGTAAAAATTGTAATTATCACTTCCTCACTTCATAAAGATGTCAAGAAACACTTTTACATGTATTTGTTTGCCAGGTGCTTTTAACCAAAGTGACTTATGTGTGACATGGGCCTAAGGAGTTTCAGTGCTGCTTGCAAGTTAGGGAAGTTGTATCATAAGGGCAGTTAAGTATCAAGTAGTCAGGAAGGGTTAATTTGACACAGCCTTCTGGTGTTAGGTACAGTATATCCTAAAAAAAAGTTTTCATGTTCTTCTGGAAAATGGGTAGTGCGTCTCCAGTTCTGACAGGTACAGTATGTTGTTCCACCACTGGTAGGACAGCTCAGAGAATAGCCTGGGACTTTCAGCCCTACTTTGTCTGAGGTTCCCAATCACAGTACCCTAGTGGAGACATGGTGGGATGGCATGGTGTTGTAGTGGCTCAGTGGTTTGCAGTATAGCCTTACAGCACTGGAGTCCTGGGTTCACTTCTGGACCTGGGATGCTATCTACTGTACGTGGAGTTTGTATTTTCACTCCATGTTAGTGTGGGTTTCCTCCCACAGTCCAAAGACTTACTGGGAGATTAATTGGCTTTTGGAAAAATTGTTCCAAAGTGTGGGTGTGCATGTGTCTGTGTGTGCTCTGTAATGGACTGGTGTCCCATTCAGGTGTATCCTGTCTTGCATCCATTAATTGCCAGGATTGCCTCTGGCTGCATCGTGACCCTAAATTGGATAAAGCATTTAAAGAATGGATGGATGGATTATCTTGATTGGCCACTATTAACATTGATAAGTGCAAGGTACATGCACCTCAGAGAAGCCATCACATTGGTGTTTTCCGACTGCGGCAGCTTCTACTTGAAGGCAGTTATTGTGTTGCTTAATGCTTTATCATTGACATTCTGTTTGGTATTGCAATGTAATCTTCTCTAAAGAACAAAATCAACCTAAGCAAGTTTCCTTAATTAAAATAGAAACTTATACCAATGGTTTGACAGACCCAGATTATCACAAATATTGGACTTTCTATTGTGTATGTTGTATTTCTAGGTATATGGCTGTTTAGGGTTTGTGAAAACAGTGAAAACGTAATAAATTTGGGTCAAAATACAGCTCACATAGTTATTGTCTTGCCTGGACAAATAAAATATCTCTTTATTTCAAATAAAGAGCTGGTTAATATAAAATATTATACATTCTGTACTATGCAAATATTGTAAAAAGTATATACATTTTCTACTTTTCATTTTATCTAGAATTGCGTTTATAGACCAGAATATCATGCAAACCACTTCAATATACTCATGTTTTGGGAAGTGTTCAATGAGCTGTCAACAGAACACAAGAAGGCGTTTCTGTGTAAGTACTGTATTAATGAATGATTTTTCTGGTTCAATACACTTTAATGGGAGATATTTTTCTTTAGCAAAAAAATTATAATTGTTCTTTGGAAATATTTTTGTAATTACTTTTTCTCAACTTTGTGCTTAATGTAAGTAAATATTTTTACTGAAAATTCAAGGGATATCCCTGTTGTTCCATACCAAGAATACCATTTGCCAAATGAAAATTACAAAAACATTATTTAATGGTGTTCAATGAAAGTAGAAACTTAGTGTTAAGCTTTCATCATTTACAATTTACAGTACAGCTGGCAAGAGGCTGAAAGGTTTGATCAAATCAAGGCATTAGCAATGACAGAAACTGACAGAAACAAAGTACAAAGCCATGTGAAACATCATGAAGTTTCATGTAATGGAAACAAAACTTTAAAGTTTTTTCAGCAAGTACTGAATGTGACAAGGCAACTCAAATGTTCAAAACAATTTATAATGCCTTTTTATTTTAGTGTTTCTGACTGGATGTGACCGACCACCGGTTCTGGGCATGGGCTGCATTAAAATGACAATCCAAGTCTTGTACAATTTCACTCAAGATCACTTTCCAGAGGCTTTGACTTGCCACAGTCTGTTAAATCTTCCCAAATACAAGACTAAAGAGAGACTCCGAGTGAAGTTTCTGGAAGCCATCAATCACAATAGGGGCTTCTGGGAAGAATAAAGATCAACTGCTGTACTTTTTGAATGCTTTCCTGTTTATCTCCTGTCAACTAGGACACGCTGTTTAAACATATACTGTAGCATTCCTGATTAATGTCTTATTAATTAATTTTGCGATTAAGGAATAGATCTTTTGTAAAGAAACATATTGAGAATTGAAATGCCATGGCCAGCCTGCATAACTGTGCCATTCCCTTCACTCAGCTCTGAAGTGTGTTGTTGGTGCCCTGGCTAGAATAGTCCAGTTTGTACAACTGATCCTTTCTACTTGTTGAACACTGTGGAACAACACAGTGTCTAATATGTACTGTAACTGGAGAAACATTTTTTTACAACAGCACAGGGACAGGCTGGTTAGCTCTGAAGCTGCATAGCTCTTGGGTCCCAGATGTGATTCCAGATGGTGTGGCTTCTGTGTGAAGTTTGGATGTTTATCCTGTTTTTGTGTGGGAGTCTTCTCTGGGTGTTCTGGTTGCCTCCTACCTTCTGAAGACATGCTGACAACATTAGTTGATGTCTCTAAATTGTCAGTACTTCTGGGATTGCTGCAACCCTTTCCACAGCTAACTAGTTTTCTGATAATAGTTAATGTGTTTACCTATTCAAATTTATATTTTTCTCTTCAGTGTGCTTATGGAAGTTGGCTGGAATTATTACCTCATTTCATATTAAAGAAATATGAGTTTGCACCATATGGTAACTGTAATATATGACAAAAAATAGTAACTGGAAGAACATGTAAACATGTAAGTTTTCACACATGTAAACTAAGGTCACTGCTGAGAGCAGTAATTTTAATTGTAATTGTAATTTTAAGATCTGTTTACCATGCTGGATATTTATTTCTAATTTTAATGTTTTATCATTATTATGCAATCATATTTATCATATTATGTTCTATTATAATGTCATAACCTGTTTTATATCATCTTCAACATCATCATTGTAAATGGGAATGTCAAGAATTAAGAAAAGAGTTTGATTAATTTAATTTCTGTATTAATTAGTTTACAAATAAGAATATGTTGCACCTTTGTTTAATACATTGTGTTAGTTTGTGAACTTGAAGTCACTTAATACCATTAAAAAGGTTTTATTATTTGTTTTATTTTGCCTTTTAGGAACCAGTTGGAATAATACCTCATTATTAAAGGCATTTTCTTGTTCTGACTATACATTCATGTTTTGCTTTCCATGTTCTACCTGGATTAATTTGACAGAACTGAAATGAACATTCCTAACCATAAATTGTAAACTACAGTTTTGAATATTAAACATAAAAGCTGTCTGTAAAAAATCAGACAGTAAAGTAAGTTCTTTGTATTTAACCAGTAAATGCACCAGAAACCAGTAAATAAAGAATATTATTATATTATTAATATATTGTGCTTGCCCTGCATCCTGTCTGTCCCCAAGATTATGAAAGGTAATGAATACAATATTATACACAAACATATAACAACATAAACATGCGTGAAAGAACATCAACTCTGGTAGCGTGGCTCAGGACTTTCACAGATATACAGCTCTGATAGGAGATTAAAGGCCCAGGTAGTGATCCTGACTTTATTGATGACACTGGATGCAGTTGTATACACTGGGTACACTCATGTACACTGGATTCATTGGTACATTGCTTATATTGGAACATTGACATTGAGTCCATCAGGTATGTTCAGTACATTAGGCACATTGAGATTATTAAATACAATGGGTGCATTGTAAACATTGGGTATATTGGGTAGATTGAGTACACTGGGTACAAATGGTACACTGAGTACAATGAGTAGTACACTGCATACATTGTGTATACTGCTTACAGTACATTGGTTATATTGGATACACTGGGTAAAATGAGTACACCAGCTAGATTGGGTACACTGATTAGATTGAGTACGATGAGTATATTGTGTACTTTAAGTAGGTAGCTGCCTCAACATGCGTAGGCTGCAAAGGAACAAGTAAAGGTTTATTCCATGCTGAAAAGAGAAGAAAAACACAACATTTCGTCTGTGGAGCCTTCTTCAGGTGTGCGTTATTGTGTACTTTGGGTACATTGAGTACATTGGTTATGCTGTTTGCATTGAGCACATCAGGTACATGGGTACATAGAGTACACTGGGTACATTAGGTAGATTAAGCACACCAGGTACATGGGTACGTTGAGTACACCAGGTAGATTGAGTACATTGCCTACTTTAAGTACATCAGGTACATTGGGTGTATTTTGTACATTGAATATGTTAGGGTGGGTGGGTAGATGCCTCAGCATGCGTAGTCTGCAAAGGAACAAGTAATAGGTTTATTTCATGCTGAAAAGAGAAGAGAGAAAACACAATTGAATATGTTATGTTTGTATATTGAGTTCATTGTTACAAAACAATAATAAAGCAACAAGGTTCTGCAGTACACCCTGCATTGAGAAACCAAAGCAGGGCAGAAAATGGGATGAAGAACCACAAAATGGGGAAGATATTGAGTACATTGGGTACACTGAGAAAACTGGGTACATGGAATACATAGAGTACTGTACATTGAAAACATTGAGTAAACCAAGTTACTGTGGTGCTTTGTGTACATTGAGTACACTGTATACATTGTGTTCACTAGGTAAATTGGGAATATTAATAACATTGAGTACATTTGGTACTTTGAGTACACCAGGTACACTAGGTCCATTGGTAGATTGAGTAAAATGGGTACGTTGAGTACAACAGAAACATTGTGTACATTGAATACATCGGGTAAATTTAGTATATTGAGTACACTGGGTACATTGTGTACATTGTGGACACAGATAGATAGGGTACATTGGATACATCAGGTACATTGAGTACATTGATTACATTGGTTACGTGGAGAATGTTGGGTAGATGGGGTCAGGGGGTAATTGAGTACATTGAGTACAATGGGAACATTGTGTACTTTAGGAACTTTGAATACCTTGGGCATATTGGGT
Source organism: Atractosteus spatula (assembly GCF_055471065.1). Taxonomy (NCBI): domain Eukaryota; kingdom Metazoa; phylum Chordata; class Actinopteri; order Semionotiformes; family Lepisosteidae; genus Atractosteus; species Atractosteus spatula. The sequence goes on from NC_142706.1 coordinate 50,816,589, forward strand.
ACACTGGTACATTAGCAGCACCAGGTACGTTGGATACATTGACATCACTGAATACTTGGGTAGATTGAGCACACCAGGTACAGAGGGTACATTGAGAACACTTAGTACTGCAGGTAGATTGTATCACGATTGTAGTCCCTCCCCCTTAAGGGCGCTCCGCCTCTTCCTTGTTTTGCCTCATTCCCCGCACCTGTTCCTTATTCCAGCCCCTTTTCAGTTCCCCCTTAAAAGCCAGACGCTGACGCTAATCAGGGCTCTGCATTGGTTTCCGCATCATGTGAGCCCGGGCCCTGGATGCGTCTGGCTCCGTTATGATTTTAACTTTCTGTGCCTGTTCCCGTTCCCCCTGCCAGTCCCGACCCGGTTCTGGTTTTTAATCTCCTGTCTTGGATGGATCGCCTGGCCATGGATTTATGCTTGTTTTTTGATATCTCTTTGGACTCGTCCCTGGATATGTAAAATCCTGGATTTGGCTTAGGGGTTTAGGCATTCATATGAAGGAAAACAGCTTTCACTCGTTGTTTATCAAACTTTATTGCCCCCCTGAAAAAAAAAACTAGCAGAAAAAAAAAAGAAGAAGAAGAAGAAGAAGAACAGACATAAATTCTATCATGAATCATAAAATACAACTGATATTTTAGTATAATTTTTAAAAGGTTCATGGAAAATGGGATATCATAAATACCAAATACTGTGATCAAAACACATTAGCATTCTGCTTTTAGCTCATCAAAAGTAAAAAAAGATAAAGGGACAGTGGTGCTTGTAAGGAAGTCACAAGAATCTCCTTTAAGCCTTCTTTTTATGCACATGGTACAGAGTATTTTATAAATTATGGTGAAACCTTTCAAGAATGCATCTGTAATGTTCCTGCCAAATACAAATTGTAAATTCTAATAAAAATAATTTGTTTTAAGACAAAATTATATTTATTAACAACATGCCAAACTGTATCTGGCTTTAAAGTAGTAAAACCATTTTTTTGTTTATATGCTAGAATCTTTTTGCTTTCTTGATAGACTGCAAAGTTTCAACGATATCACCCAACAGTTGAGACTGTCAGAAGCTTTTGAACTGTATTCTACAATCTTGATAAAGAGAAAAAGCAGTTTCCTGGTATGTGTTGTATTGCAGAAGTTGAGACCTGTTGAAGCCCTTTCCAGAAATGTTGCTGAAAGCATTTTTTATCATGTTTGCTCATCACACATTATTTTAATGCTTCAAAAGTTATTTGAATGTCTTGATTTTATTAACATTTGCGTATACCTTAAAATTCCTGTCATAATTGAACATAATGCAATATTTTTTGGAACTGTACTGTAGTTCAAATCTACATATTAACTGGATTTTTTTTTCTGCAAATCCTCCCTACTTTCTTTTCATTGCTTTGACTCCTTAGTGTTTTTTACAGGCTGTGGTATCCAAAGAACAAAGTACCTTTTTACAGCATAGTCCCCATTTTTAGGACCCACATGGACTACAGGGTGAGCACCCCCTACTGGCCCCACTAACAGCACTTTCAGCAACAACTTTAGTTTTTCCTAAGAAGTCTCCCATCTAGGTACTAACTAGGCTTACACATGCTTAGCTTTAGTGGTTTCTCAGTTTTAAGTTGCAGGGTGATATGGCTGCTAACAGATAGTGGTGGAGGGTTGACCCCATAAAAACAATCAGTTTCTAAGAGGTTTGAGACTCATACTTTTTGGTTTAAGGAACATTTTCAAATCTGACTAGAGGGCTTCAGAGACAGATTACAGGATTGCTCAGTTGAAACCCCAACTAGGGTTGGGCTTAGCATTCCCACAGTACTTAGACATTTCTTACACTTGGTGCTGGATTTTGGGTCCCAAAGGCACTTTAGGCCGAGTGATAATTTGTTCCTAATGTATCTGCATCTTTTTTTTCCCCTGAGACTTTTGGCATTCCTACAGTATGTTGTATATTGATGCATTCAATAATTGTTGTCCAAAACTGAGTCAGATCAGAAGTTGTAAGAAAACCTGTTCGACTGGTTAAACTCTCAATTATTAAATTAGTTACAGTTTTTACAGTTTGAGTGGAGTGTCCAGAAAAGCTCTATGTACTGTATATGTAAGGAATTATTATTAGTAGTAGCTATAGTAGTATATAAGTAATACATTTTATTATGATGATTTATTTTAGATTTTAAAATGTTTCAGATTAAGTCCTCTATCTTCTAAAGTATATTACAAACAGTTTTGTAAAACATTTCAGGTGTTAGATTTTAACGATTATGTACCCGAGAGTGACATCTAGAGGAATTATAGGTAAAATGTCATCCTCTCACAAGTTTCGTTTTCGGAGTGATTAACACTGGGAACAGTTTCCTTTTATTTGTAATGAAATAATTTTCATGAAGTTTCGTTTTCCCTTTCCAGATGTAAACACTGGCGAAAACACTAAATTATCTTTAATTACTGATCTATTTTTTCTCATACAAAGTACTTAACTAAATATACTTAAATATACTAAATATCTTTTTATTAAGTAAAACGATGATAGTAGGAGGGGTATGGACCAGATATTTTTCAGCATTCCCACAGTACTTAGACATTTCTTACACTTGGTGCTGGATTTTGGGTCCCAAAGGCACTTTAGGCCGAGTGATAATTAGTTCCTAATGTATCTGCATCTTTTTTTTCCCCTGAGACTTTTGGCATTCCTACAGTATGTTGTATATTGAAGCTTTAAATAATTGTTGTCCAAAACTGAGTCAGATCAGAAGTTGTAAGAACCTGTTCGACTGGGTTCGACTCTCTTAATTATTAAATTACAGTTTTTACAACTTGAGTGGAGTGTCCAGAAAAGCGCGATTTACTGTAAAAGTAAGGAATTATTATTAGTGGTAGCTGTAGTAGTATATAAGTAATACATTTTATTATGATGATTTATTTTAGATTTTAAAATGTTTCAGATTAAGTCCTCTATCTTCTAAAGTATGTTACAAACGGTTTTGTAAAACATTTCAGGTGTTAGATTTTAACGATTATGTACCCGAGAGTGACATCTAGAGGAATTATAGGTAAAATGTCATCCTCTCACAAGTTTCGTTTTCGGCGTGATTAACACTGGGAACAGTTTCGTTTTCTTTTTCATGAAGTAATTTTCATGAAGTTTCGTTTTCCATTTCCAGATGTAAACACTGGCGAAAACACTAAATTATCTTTATTTGCTGTTCTATTTTTTCTAATACAAAGTACTTAACTAAATATACTACATATCTTTTTATTAAGTAAAACGATGATAGTAGGATACGAATATTAAACACTGAAAAAAATTTGTAGTTAATATTTCAAACAAAAAAGTGTATTTTGTACCTATCGTGTATTTGTTTTTTATTGGGTAATGTTGCTGATTCTCATGTGTGGTTGCTTAAGATAAATGTTTTTTTTTAATTAAAAACCAGTCCATTCATTAGAACATGACATTTCTACATTTCTAGAACAGGTAGGAGGGGTTTGGACCAGATATTATAAGCAAATAGTTAGATCCTACGACAGAGTTCGCATCAGAGCTGTGACAAATGCGGATGGACTCATGGTATATAAAACGAAGAAACCTGACTGTTCCTTCATTATAACTTTTCGGCAGTTTCGGTGCAGACCGTGACAACAGCTTCTCTGAGCAGAAGGATAAGGAGACATTTCTTATCACTGGACATTTTGTGGTTCCCGTAATGTTTTGCTGGGGAGAAACTACCTGTCGGGAATTGGGTTTAGAAGATAGTGTTTTTCAGGTTGATGGCGTTAACGCAGAGGATCTCCATCAAATTGTGCCTCGAAAACCCAAGATAGCTGACATTTCTGTTGGAAACGGAGTAATTGCTTTTATTGAACACAATGGGAATGGCTCTGTGTGGATTAAAGGAGATGGGAGAAATCAAGCTCGGAGAAGAAAAACATGTAAATATTATTGCTGTTATTGTTATTAGTAGTATAAAATATAAAAAACATCTCAAGATTTTATTGGTTGTTTGCCTACAGTAAACAGATATCATTTAGCGTTTTGTACTATATTTTTATTTTGTACAGTAATTTCTATATATTTGGTATATTTTTTATTGTTTTAGATTTTGGCACTGTATTTCTGAAAAAGTCTAGTTTGATTGTACGACGCAATTGAGTAAAAAACTTGAAAGGTTGTTAATATCATTCTAGTCTTTCGTATGCAATTTATATATTCAGTAAAGATTGTTAGACCATAAAGATTATTTAGCTAAGTAGCTGCTGATTAGAGCGTCAGTAAATTCGCTGTCATACAAAGTGCAGTTACGCAGGCTAAGAATGCCGTCTATGGGGATGGAGCGCCCTCTGTAGGAATTTAAATGGAATATTTTAGAAAAACGCTTGAGCATCAAGAAGGAATTCCAACATTGCCTTTTAGCATATTATGATTTGTTGATTTGGATTTTCCATTGTATTTATAATGTATTTGCGTCTTATTGTAGACTTGGTAAGTAATTTTGGAATCAAACTGTTAAACATAAATAACACTATATTTTTGGAACTGTGCAGTGTCCCTTGTTTTGAAGAAGGAAAAAATCCACCTTCTGGACTGCAGGGCATCTCAAATTGTGCTGGTTTCAGAAACAGGCAAAGTTTTCGAGTCAAACTGCAAAGAATCTCATGTGGAAAGCCCCAGGTAACTAATGTACCCTCTTTCAAATCTCCATTAGTTCTCATGTTTTTGTATTTTTTCACTATTTTGCATGGTTGTAAAACTATCTAGGTAGCTATGTGAATGTCTGTGCTTCACATTTTCATGTTAACTGCTGTGGAGCGGGGCTGTTGGTGCTTAATGACTTCACCAAGTGGGGATTCTGCTGTATTTTCAGCTGGGATGAATGAGCCGTGCAAATGCAGTGATCTGATTACCTCTCTGTCACCCTTCATCCTTTCTGTGAAGAAAATATTTCTGTAGTGCCATAAGTGAGAAATATACAGTATGTAATTAGAACTCAAAGAGTTCTTGTTTATTTTAAATCACAAAAAAAAAATGTTAACAATTTGTATTTTGCTAGGCTACTGACAAGCCTAAACGACAGACAGATCATTCAAGTTGCCTGTGGGAACTATCATTCCCTTGTGTTGACAAAAGGTATGGAACAGCCTTGCTAAATTAACATCAAAATTAAAAAATGACTTTTTTTACCAATATGCCATTAAAAGAGTGTATTCAAGGTGAATTCCAATACACCAGGCAAGAGTTACAAACCCAGCCCTTGCTGGGTTATTTTGATTGGACTCTGCCCAATAGAATTCACCCGACAGAAGCCCTCCAATAGGAACTGTGTCTTGTTATTCACACTTAGCAGTAGGCTAAAGTTTAGTTTTGTTCTATGCCATCATGGAGCTTTTAGTGGCTGAGCAAACTCTACTGAAAAGCAACTTTCATAAGAAGCAGAAGCTGCTATTATATGATTTGCATTATGAATTACAATTGGATATGCATCAGATCTAATAATAGCAATAGCAGTAAAAATATGTCTTGGAATGTTTCTTCTCTAGCTAAAATGTTCATAAAAATAAATTAGTTACAATGTATTGCATTAAAATCTAATGCTATAATCTTATGTTTTAAACAGAGGGTGAAGTGTTTTATTGGAGAGACCCTCAGGTAGAACAGTGTGGTTCTCCCAAGCGCCTGGAAACCCTGTTGGGGATCCCCGTTGCTCAGATCGCTGCAGGGGGAGACCACAGCTTCGCTCTCTCGCTCTCCGGGACCGTGTTCGGCTGGGGGAGGAACAGCGCGGGACAGCTGGGCCTGGGGGATACGCAAGGTGACAGCATTTTACTCCAATTTAGACAAACAAAATATTCTCTGTGTTTAGCAGTATAGTTCCAGTGTGTCAAACATATTTCACTGAGCTGTGCTGGGGCAGAAACAGCGCAGGATAGCTGGGCCTGGGGGACCTGGAATACTGAAGTTTAAAAGTTAGCAATATGCAGAAAAATGAAAGTTGTGATTTTTTGGTTTTGATATTTTAAGATTTTTGCCACTTTTTGTAAACTTGAAGATTTTGTGTTCGAATGAACAAGGGACCAGTGGGATTAAATAAAAAATTTCAATCCCACTGCCTTACAAAAGTTCCACTGTTGAATTTCATGGTGTATTTCCACAAAAAAACCTTTAGAAAAACAAAAGTAGCCATTGGTACTGGATTTTTAATTTTAGTTTGGTAGGTGGGCCTAAGGTTTGATTTAATGTTGGTTGATCAAAATCATAAGAACTGTATTTGTAAAGCTTTAGCTTGTCAACATTTTCCATTCTACAGAAGCTTTAGGACATCACAATGATGAAATTCAGTATACTAATTTTATAAACCAATGTAGAGAGCACATGAATATAATTCCACATGAGTTGCTTGAATATCTGTAAAATTCTAAAAGAAAACACAGTAAATAAAAAGAAAAATATAGAAAATACAAAGTTCATACAACAGTGCTGCTGAAACAGTCATTTCAATTAGTGCTTTTTTGTAGATGTACCTCTTTATAATGAAAAAATTATATTGCTGTTAGGAATTAATCCAAAAGTCACCTATTAGCCACCATACACAACAAAATATATCTGAATATTTAAAGTATCTCTGTATTATAACCTACTGTATATATATAACTTGTATGTAGGTTACATAGGTTGATTGGCTCCTGCCTTGCGCCCAGTGCTTTCCAGGGATAGACCTCAGGCCACTGTGACCCTGAATTAGATAAATGGGTATTGAAAGTGACTATTTATAATAAAGTTAATAAAGTTATTTTTTTTCTACAGACAGATATATCCCAACTCCAGTGCGGTCTTTGGCATTCAAAGGGACTGTTTTTATATCTTGTGGAGAGGAGCACACTGCCATTCTGACAAAGGTTTACTGATTTTTTTTAATTGAATTTCAAACTGCAAATGTGACAAGGTGCTAGACATCAGTATCACATGGTTATGGCTCTAACACAATTCAAATGTTACCAGATCTAAACACATCACAACATGTTTCTCATTTCTACTAGGCACAGACCTGAACTGTGACAGTAGGGTTACAGACACAGTATGCTTTTCTTTGCATCACTCATGACATTAGTTTAACCACAGTTCTTAGTTGAGAAACATAGGAAGTGTCCATGTGGTAAATTGTATGAAATGTAAACATTTCTAATGCATAATTGCTTAGAAAATACAATTTTTAATGATTGCAATGAGCCAATGAGTTGTGAGTGTTTTAAAGTTTTGAATTTATGGTTCCTTGTTGTGCCAGGATGGCCTAGTGTTCACATTTGGATCGGGAAGCTATGGGCAGCTCGGACACAACTCGCTCAGGAATGAACTGAGGCCTCGGCTGGTGGCTGAGCTGTGGGGGAAGAAGGTGTCTCAGATAGCCTGTGGCAGGTAGTGTGACACCTAAGGCAATCGCATCGCCCTGAAACTCTTCTTGTTAACATACCTAATGGTCCCCTCACTCTAGCAGGTCCTCATCCACTCTTTATCTTATTTCTCTTAGACCTCAGATTAGTGCTACATTTGGTTGCTTGATATCTCTCACTGCTCTTTAATCATTTACATTTTGCTCAGCATGAACACAGTCTCTAGCTGTGAGGTGAGCTTGCTTACATCTGGTGTTCTACAGGGCTCAGTACTGCTCCCTCTGCTATTTATATTCATTATAAATAAAGTAAATTAGATGTGTATAGTCTTGGCAAAATACTAGCACTACTGTACATGTTATGAATGATCATTTGTCAATGACATTCAAGTCACTTTCCACAGTATAGGTGATACTGAGGAAGCTGTTTCAACACTCTTTGATCGCAAGTCTTAAATCAAAGCTTGAATAACACTTTTTTTTCATCTTCATTGTAATAAGACTAAGTTATTAGGTACCTCCTATCATTTAAATAATACACTCCACTGATGTGACATTGCTGATGCACATCCAACATGAAGCATTTTGGGGTTATAGTCAATCCTGGATTGACTTTTGAACACCAAGAAGATCAGTTTTTTTCATCTTAGAAATATCGCTGCACTGCATCCAATGTTCTCTGTGTCTAAAGTGAACAAACTACCTAATGTGTTTGTTTTCCCAAGAGCTACTCTCCAAACTATTTTTAATTTTTTCTGCAAGAATCCTGAGATCTTGCACCTTTCTGTGAGGTTTAATTTGGATTTCAAAATCCTTTTGCTTGCATTAAAGCCTCTGCATGTTGTGGCTCCTCAGTATCTAGTCGATGTATTATCTGTTTACTCCTCCCTATCCAGCTTTCTCTCAGCTGATACTGGTTTACTTAGTCTCCTCCACTGTCCATCACTTTATGGGTGAGGAGACATTCAGTATTAAAGCCCACAGCTCTGGAACAGTATTCCAAAAGAAATCAGGGAATTGGCCAAACTGAGAGTTTTTATGTGTAGTCTGAAAGCGTACATTTCAAAAGGACGTTTTATGATTATTGTATCTTCTTTGTTTTGTTTTTCTTTATAATTTTTGGGGATGTATGTTTCAGTGCATTGTAATGTGCATGGACATGATTTCTATATTAAGTAAAGTCTATTAGCATTAAAATATTATAAAATGTTAGTAATATTAATACTAGAGTGCTGTGTAGCACTCTAATTGAACTCTTTATAGTTACATATTTAACTCATTGAACTAGTTCAGGTGGGTAGCTGCGTCAGCATGCGTAGGCTACAAAGGAACAAGCGAAACGTTGTGTTTTCTTTCTTCTCTTTTCAGCATGGAATAAACCTATTACTCGTAACTCAATGAACTTTTATTATCTGATGTTTATTTCTTTCTCATACTTCTAGGTACCATACACTTACTTACATTTCCTCCTCTAAAACAATCTATTCATTTGGTTGTGGGGAGCAAAGACAACTAGGAAACTGTGGCTCCAGAAATCAAAAGGTACCTCTCCCTGTTGAACTGTGTCCAGGTGTGTATGAGTCTGTTCTGCTGATTTATTACAGCCTTTATTATTTATGCACATTCCAGGGATATGTCGCAATACTGTACATGATTAAGCCATAGGGGTCATTCTCCAAAATTAGTGCCTATACTGCCACCTGCTGCCACCTGCTTTTGTGTACAAGGCAGTGTTTAATACAAAAAAAAACTAAGAATGAGAAGCTTAACTTCAAGAAACCTTCTACAGCACCGAAAACACTTGCTTGTTGCCTTTTGAAAACAGAAGTTTGTTTTTCACAATATCGTTGATCATGAAGTGGCAGTAATTCAATTTCTGAGATTGTTTGTAGAAGTTATACCTCATTCCTGAGCCCTTCTGTCTCACAATGTCTTCCAGTTTTCATTGAGCTGCTTGAGCACCTACTGTATTTCCAATTCTTTAGTCATTGGAGTGTTGAATTCCCTATAAAGTCAGGAGGGCTGTGACTCAGCTGTACCACGAAGTCGGATCACTTGTTTATACAGAAAGTTTTTGCATAATTGTTATATTATAAACTAAAACCTCATCTATTAAAAGAAATTATATTCATATTGTTATTAAAAAATGTCAGAAAAATAGTGTGCAATAGTGTACATTGTTTTATGTTCACAGTGCCAGATAATTATGTGAGATTAAAGGAAATGTGAGACATCCTCCTGTAGCACAAATCAATTGTTCAATCTAGTGAAATTTACAATATTCTAAATTTACATAATGCCTGGACTTATGACAGTTTAATAAGACCTGAGCTGTTGGTTTAATTTCTTGATTCAACAGATACAGTATGATTGTTAATAATATGTGATTCATCATTAACAATCTTGTGTTTTTACTACTTTAGAAACAAGCAGCAAAATCAGAATAGATCGGATTGTTGCTGGAGGAAACCAGTCTTTTGTTTTGTGCTCTCCAGTTAAGGTAATATGGAGTGAAATAACTTTTTTATTTTCAAGTTTTACTTCAGTATTTCACACTCAGCATAAAACTGAAACTTTTTTGTAAGAATGTTTTTTTTCTTACAAATTTTTTTTCTAATAGAGTACAGAACATTCTGCAAACAGTACATCTTGGAATGACAATAAAAGGATTTTAACAGTAACTGATAGAGTGATTGAAAGATGGATCTCTAGGAGTGACCCTAAATCATGGAGAAACACAAAGAAGTGAGTGTGAATGTTCTATTTGTGCATTCAACTTCCACTTTCATCCATACTTGAAGAACACGAATATACATTAATAATCAATGTTAAAAAATAAATGTCATTTTTTTATGTTTCTCAGAGAAATTACAAGGATATTCTCATCTGCTTCATGTCTTAATGGAAGCTTTCTTGGAGAAAGGTAAAACTATATGTGTATTACTGTCAAAATATTATGTTATTGGTCGGATTTTGAACGGGCTTTCCCGAATGAGAAGTCTTTACCGTTTTCATCATGAGACATAAAGAAGGCAAATGGTATAAATCTCTTCAATTCTGTTACTAATTAGCTCTTAGCTTTTATTATCGCACGATAAAAGAGGGAACTATCATATGATTTATCATTCTGCCTTCTGCACATATGAAGTCCAGGTTAGGAGACATGGACAGCTGTTTCACCCTTAACCTGCCTGCCATGGCATTGCGATATGACAAGAGCTAAGAATGACATAATATTTATAATATTCATTTGTCTGTCTGTCTTAATATTAAAATGCTTTTATCTCCTAATTAGGCATGACAGACATTACAGAACAACAAAGGAATTGTCGGGTCTGGATTTGTCTCTTGCACGTTTGGCTTTTGAAAAGCTGGCAACAAATGACAAAGTGTTAGCCCAGGTAAATTTAATCTGTTTGATAGGATTATGTTTTTCAACTTCAAAGTTGATTGGAATGGTAAATTATCCTTTGAAGAGCTCCGGAGAAGAAAGGTAATTGACTTATATTAGCTCAATTAATAATATAGAACATGCAGTGTGCTTAGCAATGCAAGTCTCTGAGTTCTCCTACTGTGTGGCCAGAGTGACCTCTGCTTGCCTTGTATTAAGCCAAGCAAGCTCCAAGTGAGCACAGTGGATTAAGAAAAACAAGGCCCTAAAATTATAGCTGGTAGTTACAAATAAGTATATGTAAAAGTGATAACAGGAGTGACCTCTTTACATATGGAATTACATTATGGAATCTGGAACAAGTTACTCAGCTGCTGGATTCCTTCAAAATCCTTCAAAAACTGTAGGATGAAACCCTTAGAAGACCTAATGAGCAAGAAAAATAGAATGGCCTCCTGTTATGTCTGATGTTCTTATATTATAGATGTTCTTATTATTACAGAAAGCTACAATTTGGCTAATTCTGCAGTATTTGTCTTTATGTCTTGATAAGACTATTAGAACAGTTACAAAGGAGAGATGGCCATTCTGTCCATTTAACTAATTTGGTAGTTAGTAGCTTATTGATTTGAGGATCTCATTCAGCCTCATTTCTTGTAAGAAGCCAGGGTATCGGCTTCAACAGCATGGCTGCAGCTTCTTCCATTTCCATATCCTCCGATCCTTTGCCTCCTAATCTCAGTTCTAACTGCACTTCCACATAGTTTCCTGTAGTGTTCACTGGTTTGTGTTTCACTTCTGATTCTAGAAGTCAATTTTTCTGACTTTCTCAGTGCCCTTGAGGATTTTCAAAAATGTGATTGTTAATGATCATTACAGTGAACGGCTATCTTTGTAACACAACTTCAAAAGTTTCTGTTCTATTCCAAAGTGTAAGTAATCACAAAAGTTTTACTAATCATTACAATAATTAAACATAATCATTTAACATTTTCTTTCCTTGCAGGTGGAGTCTGTGGTCCTGCACAAGCTTATTCCTTCTTTGTGTTCAAATCCTGATAATGTAGAAATGTTCAGGGTCTACCTGATTTTACCTGAGCTCCTTAGAGTTTTAAAAACAGAACAGAGCCTTCGAGACATCTCAGTGTCCCTTGCTGATAGGATTCTCAGACTGCTGCCCAGCAGTCTTACACTCCTTGGTAAGATTCACGAATCTAACGGTTGAAATGCATTTCTTCTAGGACACTAAGGGATTTTTTTGTGTTTTTAAATGAAGCAGCTTGTTTTTGCTAATTTTGTTTTTTTTTGTCCAAGTGTTGCATGAGTATGTGTGTGTAACACAATATTTGTGGAAATCACTGTGACTGCTGGCAATTGCAACATTTAAAGACCTATCTTTTGTTTAAGGCTTTTAATATACAGTTAAAAAAGTCTCTTCTTCTGCTTCTTCTTCTTCTTCTTCTTAGTCTTCGTCTTCTTCTTTTGCTTGCTCTGGTTGCCTCACTCACTCCAAAAATACTTATAGGTTAATTGGCATCAGGGCAAATTGGTCCTGACGTGAATGTGTGTACCCTGTGATAGATTGGCGTCCCACCCAAGGTGTACTATATCTTGTGACCATTGCTTGCTGGGATAGGCTCTGGCTTCCCTGAATTGGAAGAAGGGGTTAGAAAATGAAGGAATGGAAAATCCTTGTGTGTTTCTCATATGATAATAGATCACTGTTTGTTTGTTTTCAGAGGGTTTATGGTCTACACTTCCTCTTTCCTTCTTTCAAACACTTGTGAAGATCTTCCACACAGTATCTAGTCGTTACTTGTACAAGATAAGAACAGATTATTCCGATGACTGGCCATCACTTCAGAAAACTGTGTGTGTTTTGCAGATATTATATAAGGTATGTATAACCCATAAAACTTTACTGGCATTATGAAAATAATACAGGCCTAAGACCACAGCTTTCCACGTGCATAAAGGAATGTTTCACTGTGAAGATTTTGGCCACCGGTCCAGGACACAACTACAGTATGCAAAGAGAAGCAGCCATAGATTTTTGATTCTCTTAATGTAGTAGATGCTACGTTTACAGTATTTGTAGCTTACCAATTGATATATGTGCATGATGTGCAAAGCAAGTTCAATACCTGTTAAATTAAAATAGTACATTTCTTATGAACCTTATAAACTTTTAAAAAAGCTTTTCACAACATAATTGGGAAAGCTATTTCATACAAGGAAACTATTTCAATGTAACATCCAGTTTTGAGTCACATGCTTTTTTTTTCTAATAAACAGCAAAATTGGAAACATCTTTTTCAAGCATACAAAACAAAAACAGATTTTAAATGTTTACTGCATATTTCCACAGTTCTGAAAAGCCAATCTCTTTAATGTTATGAAGAATTCCATATTCCTGACTAATCTTTAAAGAAAAAGTCTTAGTGGAATTTGCTTTCTTGTTAGTATAAAATATTTTTAAAAGACATAGATGTGCAATTACCCTCATTACTCTCTTCACTGTGGGTAGCATGAGTGGTTAGCAATGCTGCCTCCCAGCACTGCAATGGACTGGACATTTGTCCAGGGTGTACCCTGCCTTGTGGCCAATGCTTGCCGAGATATACTCCTGCTCCCCCATGACCCTAAAATGGATAAAGCTGTAAGAAAGTGGATAAATGGATTGTATAAACTTTGTTGTATTGTAATACTTGTATACAGGTAAACTCCAAAGCTGGCAACAGGATTCAAGACAGTAATTTCAACATAGATGAGATCCGACTCCTCATTCAGTCTGTAAGTATTATTTAATACACAAAACATGAAAGTATAAGAAAATTACAGAGTGTTTTTTGTAGTATTGCACTTTATTTGCATATAAGTTTGGACTTTAATGAGTTCTGTTTATATTTATATTTCTCTATTTAATTTTTTATTCTTGATCTTCATGGTCATTAACCAGAACCAAAATAAATGAATGATAATGATTTGTGCCCTGTGCCCTGCTATGTTTTTGCTTAATGTGTTTGGGCAAAGTTTAAGTCAACTGTTAATTATCAAATACCTTAATGAATATTAAGGTTATCTGCTTCCAGTGAACCCTTGACATTTTATTGCCCTAAATTCTCAAAATAATATTACTGTCATCCCCTTGAATGATTTCAGGTAGAATTTCATTTTTTTTAAAATCACAATAAAAGGGTGCTAGCAGTAAAAATAATCTATTTGCACAAGTTGTTCACAGGGGCTGAGCATTTCTTGACTGTTAAAAACAAATAATTCAGCTCACTTGAGTACCTGCATTTAAAAATATATTTGAGAAAAGGCTGTTTTTTATTGTCTAGTTGTCTGTTAAAAATTAGATACAGTTTTGTGTTCTTCTTCCAAGTAATTGTTATATAAACATTTTCTGTAGTAGGAAACATTCCTTGTGCTTTTCTTTTCCATAGGGAAATAATGCCGTTATGATATTTAACTTACTGTGTCTTTTCAGATAGTAAGAGTTCACCCGGAGAACTGGAAGATGATATTGAAAAACACTACATATCTGGTGTGTTTTTAAATGTTTGCCTTAGTCTTGTACATATGTGAAAAATGTTTTTGTTGAATGTGTTCAAAAACCTCTTTTTTTACTTTTCTTCTTTTCAGAAAAATCTGTTTCGGCTGACAGCATATCCATGCATCTTTGACATGAAAGCTAAACAATTCATGTTCAGTATGAATACCTTTGCAATTCTTAATGTAAGTTTTACCCTCTCTTCATAATTAAAACCTTTTTGTTCAGCCATGCTTTGGAAGTTTAATGACCGCAAAGTACAAGCAAATAAAAATTAAGCAGAATAATGAGACAAAACATTGTAGTATTGAATATGATTTGTTTTTTGGTAAAAAATTAATTGAGACATGCTGTTTTAATTGCTTTCCATGTATAAGATGCATTGTTATACAGTATATTGTTGATTTATTTTTAAATGTTTTTGTTTTTGAATCTGCTTTTTGACCACAGGATAATGCCTGCAGGAGCCCCATTGGAAACTATATATGTGTGAACAGGGAGAACCTCCTGAGTGACACCTTGCAGCAATTAAGAAGCAGTTTATGCAACTATTACTGGCCATTGAAGGTTGTTCCAGTACAAACACAAATACCGAACATTCACATAGAAATCACAAGAATGATATAGAAATATAAAATACCTAAATTGTCTGAATTTTCTTCTGATCAGCAGAAAGTAAATCTGTAAACAAATTCTGTTTCATTTAGTTACTTCAAATATACAGCCTAGGGTCTATGTAAAGATAGCCATTACTAGTGTATACAGTACATACCCAGGTGCCTAAGAACTCTGGCACTGCAGGTCTGGGACTGGGCTATGTACTGTAGCTCAGATTCCTAAGGGATGGAATTGGAATCAATTCTTGGGAGACTCAGTCAAAGTATCCTCAGCTTCTGTACAGCAGTGACCTCTGGAACGTGTAGTGGTCCTGTGACCTTGCATTACATTCAGTATACTATGTAAGGCACTGTTGGGTTCCCACACTATAAAATGGAGAAATGGATCAGTAGTGCTTATTTTAGAGGAATTGTGTGTGTGGGTATTAGTCTTCACTGTGATGGTGTTAGATTCATGGTGCAGAATTAATTAGCACTTGGCAGTTTCATACTGGGAACACATGGAAGAAAAAAATACAATTTTAAACCTCTTTAAGTTGTCATGTCTGAGCACCTGACAGTTATAAATCTAAATCATGTGCCATCAAAAATGTTGACATTGTTGTCATTTAATTATTAGTAGACTTATTAAATTGAGTAGTAAAATAGAACAATGTCTAAAGAGAGCAATTTTTTCATCAGCACTAAATTCAGAAATGGTATTTAAACGCAAAAATAAAAAAAAAACTTCAGTGGTTTATTATTGCAATTAGCAACATAATTTAAAGTTACAAATATGGCACATAGTGCTTAGTATGTACTATAATTACAAAGAGCCTTGAGCTAACCCATGGGTACAATTTAATATATATTTTGTGCTACTGATATTGTTTCACTTTAAGTGTATGTAGGCTTAGACTTTAAAAATCAAGAAAACGATTAAATTGAGGTCTGATTACTATGTGGTTTATTGATGTTTTCAGGTGAAGTTCAAAGAAGAAGATGGTATTGACCATGGGGGCCCATCACAAGAGTTCTTCTCTGTCATTGCAAGAGAGCTGCTTTTGCAGGAACATGGAGTATTTGAGCTCTTTGAAGACTCCAGACTCATGTGGTTCATTCAAGTGGTATGTATTGTACATTGTGCTTTTAGATACTGGCCATCAGGCAATTTTAAAACCCAGAGGGTCTACAGATCCTCTTTTACTTTCTCTTTTCATGCCTGCAGACTACTACTCACATCATACAGTATCAGATGCAACAGTTACTGTGCTAGTTCAATTATCATTTCACTTTACTGATACTATTCCAATACTAGCCATTAGTTCTCTTTTACAGGATCTTTAGACTAGGAAATCGTCTAAAGATGAGTAAGCTCTAGTTAAATCTCAGGCAAATCTTTACTGCTTCTTCTAAAAGTCAAGATGTGATATAAAGAGTGACAGAAATGACATGGTATGGGGGAAAGAAACTGTGATATGGCTTCCATTGATTTCCTCTTCTAATAAGCTGTGTTTGCTCTGACTTACAGGAGACCAGCAGCACTGATATATTCTTTCTGCTGGGGATCATCTGTGGTATGGCCCTGTACAATCAATGTGTGGTCAATTTCCACTTCCCTTTGGCACTGTTCAAGAAGTTGATGGCTGTGAGGCCCACCCTGGAAGACCTGAAAGACCTGTCTCCCATAGAAGCAAGGTAATTGCTACATACATTATCTTCACTTAAAGGCTGGATTTTCTAATAAAAGTCTGCAGAATTCTAGTGTATTGTATGATGTGTATAACATACGTAAAAAATGTATGATAAGCTCAGTGGTTAGCTGCCTCTCAGCGCTGGGGCTCCGGGTTCAGTTCTGGACCTGGGGTGCTATCGTGTCTTTGTGTTTGAGTGGGTTTCCTCAGGGTGCCCTGGTTTCCTCCCACAATATAAAAACATACTTGGAGGTCAATTGGCTTCTGGGAAAATTGGCACTAGGTGTGAATGTATGTGTGTCTATTGCTGTGTTGCTTGCCGGGATAGGCTCTGGCCCTCCTGTGACCCTGAATTGGAAGTGGTTAGAAAGTGCATGGATAGTTGTTTTATATTGTATTATGTGTTGATTATACCCTTTAATCTGACAGTTTTAACTGGGTGAAAGACTGCAAATGAGAGACAGGCATACAGTATATGTTACCAGGATTTCAAAATTCTGCCTTCATTTCAGAAGCTTTTATTTCATATCCAAATGAACCATTGCTACTACATTTATTACATTTATTGTACATTATGTGTTTTGTAAAAACTGAAATATCCATCATATAAGATTTCAGTTCTCCTAACAGTCTAAAATGTTTTAATAAACCTCATACATACACTGACAAAATAAATTGAAGTATACTGAATGTGAAGTATACAATTCTCATGAAGCCAAAGTTTTTAAGTTTATTTATTGTCTGTTTTATTTTATTCTGCTTTTTTAATCAGGAGCCTGCAAGAACTTCTTGACGAAGATGAAGATGCTGTAGAAAACTTAGATTTGGACTTTACGGTAAGTTTATTTTTTTCTTGATGCACCACTGATATTCAGTTTCTTTTTGTTTTAATTAATTGTTTTAAACTCATCTTCTTTTTCCAGGTAAAGGGACATGAGGTGGTGCCACACGGAAGAGAAATTCTAGTCACCGGATTTAACAGGTAAAAACTATTGAATTTAGCCCTAAAATATGTTCATTTGGTCCATATATGCACAAGCTTCTCGATTATGTCCTTATCCTTGTCCTTTTTAGAAATGGCATTTTCTTGAATGCATTAACAAATACTGGTTGTGCACTAACATTTATTTATTTATTTACAGACAGCAATATGTTGATGCATATGTGGACTATGTGTTCAATAAGTCCGTTCAGAAACCATTCCAGGATTTTGTGAGAGGGTTTGCAACAGGCTGCCCCAACGATATGTGGAAAATATTTCTCCCTGATGAGCTCATGGCAGTGTTGAATGGGAATGTCAATTATGAGTGGGACGAGCTCAAAAAAGTAAGTGGTCTCCATTATCAATTCACTAGTAGCATCCTAGACTAGCTGAACATTTTTTAGAAGTTATCTAGTAAATACACTTTAATACACACAAGCAGCCACTGTTTCATAAAAATGTTTCAGTTCTGGTATGTAATTTATAGTGCTTTGTTCTTGTGGCCCACATTTGATGTTCAAGCTCAGTTTTGGATTTTGATTAATAACTATGCAAATGTCAGACTTATCCAGAGAGACTCAGGCACTTCAGACTTGCTTTTCGTACTGTTTCCTCACCTTCTCTGATCTCCACCACTAAAAGCATAAGTTCAGAACTGGTGATGTTGAACATATAGTATTAAAGAAAAATCTGAAATGCTCTTAAGAGAACATTTGTCACTGCATATTTACTAGCATCTAAAATTGAAAATAAATTACCGATACATGAATAATAATTATTGTAGTGTTTTGAACACAGTCGGAAACAAATGTTTTATGTTCAGCTTTACTATCTCAGCTGCTCCTTTTGAATATCTAATGATTATTTCCATAATGGTTTGCTTTCAATGAAGAAAAACAATAGCTTTGTTTCCTTTTGTGCTAATCTACAAGTGTCAGAACTTAGTCAGACTATTCTGTCTGTTTTTTTTTCTTTTAACAGAATGCCAGATATATTGAGTATGAACCTACTGATCAGACAATCATAAACTTCTGGGTAGTTTTTGCTGAACTTACTGAACAACAGAAGAAGAACTTTCTATGTAAGCTATTATTAAGGATGATTAAAAATGACAAATATTTTTCTAAATATTAATGCATTTACCATGTTTTTGTATTTATGCATTATATTAAAGGACAAAATTTCTAAAAATACATGAATTCTATTAAATCAATCGATAAACCTGCCTTAATCGATATACTTTGAACAATTGGTCAACTGGTGCATGTTAAGTGAAACCAAATTTAAATAAATCAGTAAAACTTCAATGTATAAGTAGTATTCAGTGATGACAATATTTATGCTGAAACCAATCAAATAACAATGTTTACAATGTCTCTGTCCTATGTTTTTGTTCAGTGCTTGATTGTAGCATGTGATTCTATTTCCCCTGTCTGAACACACCATTTTTACATTTTACAAAACTGTATCAGAGTGTACTGTACTGTATGTATTTAGAGTAGAAAATAGTGACCAGGTATCACATGCAGGGATGCAGATAACACACACTGGCTCGGTAAAGTTGGCTACAAACTTCACATTGGATTTTAGAATAAATGTGCTCTTCTATACATGGAGAGCTACTCACTTGTTTCAGGGGTGAGGGCCTGGTATGACTTCATACTGGAAACGGTCCTGATGTTAGAGATTTAGTGATTGCTGCAATCTTAACACTATCCACAATGTCTGTGATTTTACTAATGTTGTGACTTTTAAGCAGAAGGGATTTAGAGCTCCTTTTTTGACATAAATTGTAGTGCTATAGCATGTATGAAATCATGTTAATTGTAGAGACATCTTTTGAGTGAATTGCACATGCATTGTTACTGTACATCTTCACAACAATGATGTATCTGGACTTTCTTAAAGTGCTCATGAACCCAGCTCATGTTAAATTTGACAACCATAATTGCTAATGTGTGAAAAGTTTGTCAGCTGAAAAAAATTTGACTGTTGCTCTCTTTTCCTGGTTAAGGTGTTTTAAACTGTTTCTGTTTTTTTTTTCAGCCTTCATGACTGGAAGTGATAGGTTGCCAGTAGGAGGATTGTCCAGCGTGCAGTTTACTATAATGGACAAAAAGATTACTAACCCTGATGAGTACTATCCCGTTGCAAACACCTGCTATGGAATATTGTACCTTCCCAATTACAGCAGTATTGACATTATGAGGAACAAATTCCTGCATGCAATTACATTTTTTGAAGAATTTGGAACATTGTAGAATTTCTTTTTTGCAAAGGCCTTCAGTTTTCTTTTAACTTTTTACTTCAGTTTTTTATTTGATTTTTGTTCTGCTGGAAGAAAGACATGAAAATCCACAGTTCTCAAATTCCTTGGATTAAGTGCCTGATGGCAATGCTGGAAGTTAATACTCTGGACAACACTAAAATGTTTTCTGTACAATTATGCAACCTTTCTAAACCTTTGGTTTTTATAGCCCTTTAAAATCCATCAACTCTGAGTGTTCATGCCAGTCCTCATTCGTTATCTGTATTCTTTGCCAGTTTCATTAATTGCAAATTTCTCAGATTACTAGTGTTTCTTCAATATTGTAAATATTTGTGTCCAACCCCTTTACATTTTAATGAACATTTAAATCAAATGTGTCATCTTTGTTAACTGAAAAGCATTCGTTTCTTTCTTTTTTAATATGCAGTCTTAACTAAGGAAGGCATATACTGTATTTATTGACTTTGCAGTTTATTACAACTCAAATAAGACCAATGTACATTGCAGATAGAACTCGGGCTGTAAATTTTTAATTTGATAAAATATAAATACAAAAAAATACCATCTAGTGTTGTAAGCATATTAAACAAATTGTTTTTGTGCAAATTAAATAATAAATATTAATACATTTTAAAATAACATTAAACATTTTTAAATACCTAACTTTATGTTAGGTATCATGCTGTTTTGGAAGGAAATGGGATGCTGTGCTGTTTAAAATGATCCTTAAAACAGTTTTGTAATAACTGAATGTCACAGATTGAAGAGTGAATGGATGTAAGGGCACCAGATGTCAAGGGCTGTCTGATGTTAAGCTTCATTGATGAGCCAGTGATTCCCCACGGTTGATGCAGTTTCATGCCTTATCCTGTCCTGATCACACGCCCTCTTCGCACATGGCAATTACCACATCATTCAGAGGTGATGGGGCTGCTAAGCAGATTTGACTGTTCCTGTTATCAATGAGATCGGGGCCCTAAGAACTGGGTGCGATTGAACAATGTATCTTTACACCTGGCCATCTGTGTACAGCCATTTCTTGAATGAGCTGTGGGCAGTTGGCTCTGCCCACAGCCAAAGCATCATGGGGGCACTTCTGTCCCCCCAGGAGATGAGTCAAGATGAGTCCTTGATGGGAGGACTCCAGAAAGCCCCAGCCAGAGAGAGAGCAGAGGACTTTTGGAGAAGGAAGGATTATGAAAGAGACTGTACATATGTATGTTGGAGTTTCATATAATGGGTCTGATTGTTGTGTTAAATGTTATAATTGCTAGATAATAAAAAGGAGACTTAAACAGTTCCAGTGTCTGTTGCTGGTCTGCACATACACTGGTGATTCTGGGATATAAACAGAAACTGGGGCAAGGGAAGAATGGTCCTAGCACTCTTTTATTATTGCTAGGTGGCATACAGTAGTTGTGCACACAGTAAAGTATTTCTGGATTTAGAGGTCACCCCAATCGGTGACATGAACTATTCATAAAATTAAAGTTGCTCAAAAACATAGATTTTGTTCTGCTATAGCCTATATTAATAATTCCTTTTCGTATTGTTTCTTCAGACGTGTCAAAACACGGTTTCTGTTTTCGGGAAATAAAGATTCATGTTAATTTGTTTTCACGGTTTATACATTGCATTTTTCTGTCTTACGTATTGTTACAATTGACATTTCTCAACAACCATTTAATATAAAAAAGATTGAACCGGGTACATTCCACTGTAGACTACGTTTAAAAGAAAAGGTGTACTTTACTTTTGAGAAACTGTTGGTCAATTTTTTACTTCATTTTCTATTAATTTGTATACAGACACGAGATCAATTGAGAAAATCTTGCAAATTATATTGAAACGTCGGGAGACGTAGGGTGTCGCCATTTTACACTTTACATAGGGCTAATATATTGTATTCATAATATAGTACTTAGCAAACAGATGAAAAAAATATGTTGGGTAGAAGTGGAAGATAATGCTTGCTAAGCACAAATCTGTCAGACAACTGTAACAAAGTAATACATTATTAAGGATATACTTTAGTTTTAAATCAGGCACAGATGATTGAGTTTTTACAGCCAAACCTCTGGTTCAGTTAAATGTGGAATAGACTACCGTGACTCTCCGTTACCCTAGAAACAGATAAGTCAGGGCACTTGTGACACTGTGGTCATGTGACCCGTGACGACTGGTTTCTATCCGAATCATAACTTCCTTGTTATTGTTATGCTTCGAGTAACAGAACGGAGAGGAATGAGGAGTCTTCACAGGTGAGAAAAGGTTTTACTCGTTAATCCCTTTTTTCCGGGGAGGTTAACATGTATGTAACGGTGGACAACGTAGTTCCTGATTACTCTAAAATGAGGTTCGGCATGTAGCTGCAATGCAAGAGGTTTTGAAACGGATAGAAGTCAGTGAATCGCGTATGTTATCGTCAGATAATATTTAACTTGCTGTGCCACAGCTACAGTATGCACTTCCATTTATAAAAAAATACATAGTCCTGCGGTTTGTATTTCTCGAAATCGCACAGCTTTTCTCATCTTTAGCTCTTCATCACTGAGATATTCGCCAGTGAATGACTAGCTCTCTGGCACAAGACTCAAGACTATTGCCTCGCTTCTGCCTTGCTTGCTGCCATTAGACGGTTATCTTGTTAACTTTTTGCCCTGGATTTGTGTTCAGTGACTCAGCTTGGGAGATTAGTAAAGATAAGTGAGTACGTTGCTCGCTGTAGTATAAGTTTTCGGAAGTGACAGCTACAGTAATAATCTTTTGTGCGTACTTTCATTGTCGTCGTCGTTGTTTTGCTTGGGAATTTAAGCAATCGTAAAAGTAAAGGCAAGGCACACATGGAACATGGTGTACATACACAATCACCCTTTTATATTATTTAAATATTATTGAACTTTGACAACTAAATTCACAGGAACGATAAGATGAACATGCTCTGTAGTTTTGGAAGTTAAAGGGATTTTTTCCTCCATTTATTACATGTCGTTTTCCTAATAATGTTTGGTTGCAAACGAGATGAAACTGCAATAGTGTATTTTTGCTCCGAGGAACCCGTCACGCAATATTCTGATTTTATTTCCGACGTGCTCAAAGACTTCAGATATTACGGTTTAATGTGTTATCTGTGCTACATGCTTACAGACTTAGATCTTGCAAATCTAAATGTATTTTGTATGCTCTGACATCATCTTCATCTCTGTGTTTTTACAGTTTTAGTAATTAGAATGAATGCATCAGCCATGTCATTTATATTTCTGGATCTGCTCTCGGCAGCACTTCAGCATAAACATAAGTTTGATCTTTCCTATTTAAATATGCCTGGAGTTATTTTATTTTGTCTTTTAATATACAGTACTTCGATACTAATAATTTTGATTTTCGTGACCATTTGTTTCTTTTATACATATATATCATTGTGTGCGTAGGTTATTCACCATATCATTACTAATTATTTTACGTGTCACTCTGGCACCGTGTAATGACAATTCCTGGCTGGGGGGGATATGTATTGGGGTATTTGCACAATTCGCACACGAGATAAGCAGCCCCAAGTACAGTGGTATCTGACTAGATAACGACAACCCCAAACTGAGTGGAGTCTAGATGGTTCCATGGCACTTGGAACTGGCCTTTTCCAGATCTGATCTCCGAGCATGTGCAGTATACTCTGTATTTAATAAAGGGGAGTCTGCAAAAGACACCCAAAGTATAGCAGGGAGGCTGGGGAGAAGGAAGGACAGGGGTGGGAATGCCATAGTGGTGCTCACAAAGTTCACCACTGGGAATTCTCATTAACTAAGCAAAACCAAGCCTTGAGGACTGGAGGGAATCTGCTTATATTTAGGGAAAGGACCTGTATTTTTCAGCTATGTGGAAATGTTTCATTTTCCTTTTTAAATCTTGCTATCAAAGTGTCTCACTGTTGCTTGTGCTCGGATACATTTTTTGGTCACCAACAGTTGTCTCCTTTCGGCATTGGTTTGTAGAGTACTTACGGGTATTTCATGTAAAGAATCTGATTTTCCTCTTTAAAGATTCTGCATACTTCTACAGTAGTTATATTACAGTTGGCTTGTGTTTGAATACAGTGTTTTCGAAACTGGAACATGCTGCAGATCTGTATAGCCTGTAGGTTTTAGTTTGTATATCATGGGTTAGTTTGGTTTAATACTTTGTAAACTATCCCCTGTTTAGCTCTTTACAGCCAAATTATTTACTGAACATTAAAGAACTCTGACCTGTGATTCTTTTTTTAACTTTCATAATTTCTGTCTACTCAGAATAGTGTTAGGTCTTACTAATTTGACTTAATACTTAACATTTTCTTCCACAAGTAAATCTACTATATGTGCAAGTCTGATTTTTGTTTGAGAGTGCAGTATTGTGATTTAAAGACTAGACATAAGATTCATTGTACAGTATGACTTCTTATCAGAATATGACTGGGTACTTGCCAGGCCAAGTCTGTTTAGCTTAATGCACAATAGGGTGAAACAAACTGAAACCCATGGAAATAATAAAAAACATCCATTGTATGGATTTCAAATTAATCTGAATATACACTGACAGCACAAAAATGCTAAATTGTTTTATGGTATATTTTAATTAGGGTTGCTGCATTATTAACAGCAAATAATGCAACAAGAGGTCCACTACAGAGCAGATCAAGGGGAGAAGTGAGAACTTCTCTGTTGTACTTTACTAGTTGAATTAGGTGGGACATTCAGGAAGGCTAGATTATCTGACCCCAAAGCTGAATTTGGCCAGGACACCAAGGCTCCTTAATCTCCAGTGAGTTAGTCAGGCCTTTGGTTTAACACCTCGTCAGAAGGTTGGCATCTTCTACAGCACAATCTCTTCTGTTATCCTCCTGGATCCATTGGTGTTTTTGTGGTCCATAACAATGCAGGATGGTTAGTTTCATTTTGGTGAATCAGTTCATTTGGTTCAGTTCAGTTAAGTTGATCAATTGAAAACAATGTTCATTTGATATACTGAATCACTTAAAATAGTTATTCACTGAAATTTGCTTGATTCACTAAATGACAGAACTTCTAAATATTATATTTGAATAACAAATGACTTAAGCAAGGAGTACACATTTCTGAAAGTAAATGGAAATAAGAAGATCTGTGAAATTCATCATCTGGGCAGTTGTTCTTCTTCCAGATGGGAAGCAGTATAGTTTGATAAAATTGTATTTTTTGGAAAATCCTAAAGGAAGTATCAAATAGAGACAGTATAGTTGACAAGACCTTAGCCTATTTGTCATGTACAGTTGGCTTTGCAAGGTAAAAAAAAATAGCCAAAAATAAATAAGTAAAAATAATGCCAAAGTACATTCATTTTATTGAACTGGATTATAACAGTTAATCAAATGAGTGAGGAATCGTGAATCGATTCACTGAAATGATTTGCTCAAGGAAGTCCTTCACAGCTCTAGTCCAGTGGGAAGAGAGCCACGTCCTGGTCCACCATTACCACTTACGTCTTCCTTTTCCTTGGGGGTCTCCCATCCCAGTGATAACTGGGCCCAGCATTGCTCGGCGTCTGAGATATATCACATTATCAAACTAAAACGGTGGCAAAATTAAAACACTTTTTAATGTGGGAGATATTGAAAATAATATAATAATTCTGTAAAATCATAAAAGGACAAGGAATGGTGTTGTGTAAAGAGAGCTGAATGCAAAAATATGTGTCACGTGATAATTAATGTATTGTTTAAAGTGGCAATGATGGACCACTTCTCTTCAATTCTCCTAAATTTTGAGAGTTAATGACATAAAAGCTATAATAAAGCTCATCATACTGTGTCAAGCCAGGAAAATTATAAATCAAGAGTTTAGAATAAATTCCACAGCTTTTAAAAAATCTCATTGATTTTCTGTTCTGCAGTAAAATCAATTTAGGCCAGTCAGTTCCTTAGGAATAGAGACTTAATCCATAAGAAATATATTATTTTGCTCAATATGAGGTGTAATGTGTATTGTATTGCCAGTTTCAGTGAAAGCAATGAAAGCTACAATGTGGGACAGTAATACTGCAAGTATATTGTATTGCATATTAGCTTCAGAGTGGAAAACGAGGTCAAATGTAGGCAGGAGCCTTATGATTTAATTTGTGAGAACCGATGGATCTCAGATGATGATGCATTTCCCTTGAACTCGTTCTAGATAGAACAAATAGGATTTGGGAGGATTGCTCTTGATCAGTGCAAGTTACTCCTTCTGTTATCATTGTCCAAAAACAATGCAAATATAACCCTTCCCGTAAATTGTAATTTGGAGATCCATAGACATATTAGGGTGACAAGGCGATGCAGTGGTTAGCATTGCTGCCTTGCAGCATGGGGGTCTTGGGATCAATTCCTGCAGTTCTGTCTATGTGGAATTTGCATGTTCTCCCTGTGTTTATGTGGGTTTTCTCCATGTGCTCTGGTTTCCTCCCACACTCCAAAAACACACCGGTACAGTAGGTTAATTGGCTTCTGTAAAAAATTGGTCATACAGATGTAATGATTCTCAGGACGATTAAATATCTGTGTTTTTGTTTCTGAAATGTTTCTCTCAGAACATTTTCCCTTTGGATGCAGATTTGTCTCAATACATGCCACTGTGCCGATGTCACATCCAGGGAAAATGCCTTAAGAACATAATAACCCTGGTTACCACAGTGAGGCATTGGATTGGACATTCTGGTCTAGAGGGAAGACTAAACCTACTTGTCCACCAATATCACTTGCAAATGTAATACATTTTTTCTTAGGCTCAGCTCTGCTTAGCTTCTGATCTTTAACAGTATCTGCCGCTAGTGTGACCCTGTGCCTAACCTCTCAGAAAATACTTTTTTTCAGGTTTTTAGATGTTGGGATAATGGTTTTGGGAATGACCAATCTTTGGGCTGAGAGTGTAGCAATTGTTTGAGCCCTAACAAGTGAACAGATCAGCTTACAACAAGCCTACAAGCAAACATCATCATCAAAAATAATTTTATCTTCAAGCAAAAGCTGAATTATTCAAGCTAGTGACCTGGAGGTGACAGTAATCACAACTAGTAGGGAGTCAGTTGAGACACACTGCTTGAAGGTTATATACTGAAAATAAACAGACTCTATCAGTAACTCTGTAACTGCATACCGTACATCAGTAAGTCATGTTTGTCTCCGTTCAGCTGCTTATGTATCTGATATTTTTTCCATTACATTGTAAACTCTTTTTGCCAGGTCATTTTTGCTGTTTGAATGCCAATACTGGGTGTTGCACTTTCAGTATGAAAAGTATTTCAGCACAGTATGAGAGAGAGAAAAAACAAATACTGTTTGAAACACAACAGATTGCTAAAGCAGCAAAGCTTTCAATTGTGAAGTATTAATGTGTGCCCAAAGGAAGAGTTTCTCTTCTGTTTGTAGTAATATATAATATATAATTTATAGTCACCATTGTTTTGTGATATTAATGTCCTGATTTTTTAATTATGTTGTGCAAGTGAATATTAAAGAATAAGCCACAAGCCTGATAAGTACAGTATATGAATAAAATGTCGGATACATGAATGAAAAACAGAGAAGTCTAAATATGCAGCACAATAGCTAGTTGCACTAGATAAGTTCATGTGTTGGCCTATTTATTTGTGGTGCAGAAAAAAAATGTTTTCTGAAAGAAACAAGTTGCTTTGATGGCATCAAAGAACAAAAGTCTTTCTGCCACTGTGGCTAGAGCACTTCAGAATTTAGGTAATTATATATATATATAACTTTAGAGTAAGGGCTTTTTAAACATGTACAGTAGTTGCTTGAATTTTTTATCTTAAAGTAATTTTCTGAATTGTGCTCTTTTGATCAAAGTACATTGCAGTTTTAATTGATTATATTCTTTACAGATTCATTTTAAATAAGTACACAGTCACTGGCTTACTTGCATTATTATTTCAGTCAGCTGAAATTAACTGCTATTACTGAAACTGAAATGAGCATTAACTGCTTTTCTGCAGTGCTTTTTGTTTAGTTGTTGTGTTGTGAGTGGAACTATTGTATTAAAAAATCATGCCTGCTTAATGTCTTGGTAGAACTTTTTAAATCTTTTTATGTCTGTAAGGTTAACAGCAGGTTTCTCAAACGGGTTACAGTTACTGTGTTTTGATTTGTAATACAAAAGCTGTCTGTCAGACGTTTGGTATGTACGGTTTAATATACTGCTACATCAATTTCTTTATATATTTATATATTGTACAGTGCCCTGGATAAGGGTGTCTGCTGAGCAAATATATAAAATGTGGCTGTTACAACACCATTCGCACATCTTGCAAGCAGATGTGTACTGTACTTGAAGACCATACCTACTCAGTCTGGATCAGCCTAGATTTACATCTCATAGACCAAACAGTTATGTGCTTTGTGTCCATCTGAGATCCCATGCTTCCAGTGGCTAGAACAACTCCCTTACCAAGCAGAAGTATATGTGCTGTCCTGTGATGTTTTGGGTAGGATAGCAGAACTACTTTTTTCCCCATCAAGCACCCCTTCAGCATAAGAGATATTACCTCACACATTTCTAGCACAGAGAGCATAAAGCAAAATGGAGCAGCCCTGGCTGTATAAGCTGTTAATGATAATAGTACAGTATGTCTTACACAGTATATTGGCAAGAAACCTGCACAGGATGTGTTAATGCCATGAGTGGTATTATTAATCATACAAAATATTTAAATAATATTTAAGAAATATTTATTTTGAAAGGGCGGTTAACCTTTAGTTTTCAAATTTGCTTGAGCTAGCCATACCATTACTGACCTTATTTTTTAACACAATTTACTCAGACTGTACTTTATAAATCTACAGTTGACTCAAGAATTATTTGCACCCTTCATGAAATTGAGCAAAAATTAAATGTATAAAATAAACAACACATACAGTGAGGCATATTTTGGGCTCAAACAAATGGGGAAGCCGTATACCTTTATTTTAACACAGTAATTTTTCAAACACAAAACATTTTATTGAGTAGTACACGTTTTTCTGCAAAAACATAGGTTTCAAAATTATTGGCTACCCTACAATTAATATTTGGTGAAGCCTCCCCTGGATAACTGAGCCTCTTCCTGTAAAGTGTGTCATGGTTGGAGCACACTTTTGGAGGGATCTTGGACAACTCCTCCATGCAGAACATTTCAAGATCCTTGATAGTCTTAGGTTTGCACTTGTTAACTGTCCTCTTCAATTCCGACCCCAGGTTTTCAATAGGAGTCAAGTCCGGAGCCTGAGATGGCTTTTGCAAAACATTGATTTTGTGTTCCCACAACCATTTCTGTGTTGATTTTGATGCATGTTTGGGGTCATTGTCTTGTTGAAAGGTCCATCTACAACCAAGTCTCAACCCTCTGGCTGAGGAAACCAGGTTTTGGGCTAAAATATCCTGGTACTTAGTGGAATTCATTATGCCATTGATCTTAACAAGAGCCCCTGGACAACTAGCAGCAAAAGAGCCCCAAAGCATCAGTGATCCACCACCATATTTTATTGTGGGTATCAGGTGCTTTTCCTTGTATGCAGTCCTCTTTTGTCACCAAACATGCTGATGACTAGAACACACAATTCCAATTATAGTTCCAATGACACTTGGCAAACTTGAGGTGCTGCAATTTGTGGATGTGCTCAGTAAGCTCTTCTTTCGTGCTACCCTTCCAAAGAGCTTGTTGACATGGAGGTGGCGTCTAACAGTTGATTTTGAAACTTGATAACCCCAAGATTCCACTAAACTGTGCTCCTTGGATTCTTCTTTGCCTCCCTCACCATCTTCCTCACTGTGCTTGGGGGCAATATGCACTTGTGTCCTCTTGGCAAATTTGCACCTGTTCCTGACTTTTGAAACTTCTTGATTATTGCCCTGACTGTGCTTAGTGGTATTTTCAACTGTTTATGTTTTTTTTTTTTATCCGTTACCTAATCTGTGTAGGTCAACAACCATCTGTCTCTTTTCAGCTGAAAGCTCTTTGGTTTTACCCATGGTGTTGGATGACAAAGGGATTTTACACGTGTGCAACCTCATATTTATACCCCAGGCAAACAGGAACTGGTGAAAGGCAGCAATACAGTTCCTGAAGACTGAGACCAACTAAAAAGCATAGAATTTCATAACAGACGCCACTTTGTTTGTTTTTTTTTTAAATATTCTTTTGGGATGCCAATAATTTTGACGCCTATGCATTTGAGAAAAATACTATTAGGAAACAACTTTTTAAAATAAGAATAACTTTTATTAGAATGAAGGTAAGTAGTTTCCCCAAACGTTTGTGCAGAACGTTTGAATCATTATATGTATTGTTAATTTTATACAATCATTTTTGCTCAATTTCATGAAGGGTGCCAATACGTTTTGAGTTGACTGTATTAAGGCTATTGGCAGATAGAAACAGTTTAGTCTATTGTTGATGGTACAATAATACTTGTAAAAAATGTGTTTTGCATCCAAGCGGCTACTGTATGTTTTACACATACAGAGGGACTTAGAAAACGTATAAAAACAGTACAAATAAACATTGCATTAAAATAAATATAACATTTCATATATAAATACATACATAAGTTTACTTCTCCCACAATCACTATAAACCCATATAACCGCACGTTACCCCTTCATTTTTCCACTGATTGCACTAGCCCATACACCAGTACTCCTTATTGTGAACTCATTGATTGAGTAGTATGAATGTGGGATAAAGGAATTCTTCGTTTTGTTAAGTCTGCATTGAGGGACCCTTAAACATCTGTTTGAAGGCATCAGTTGGTGTTCTTCATTCAGAACAGAAGAGATCAGAGGAGATACTAATAGCTATTCTCCACATACTGTACTCTTAAAGTAAGCACTGTGAAAGCTCTGCTCAAATGGCTGCCCCACTATCTTAGAACACATCCCCAAAAGTCTGGACTTTCGCATCTTGGCTTTTGTTGCACAGAAAGACTGTTATACCAGACGATTATTCCATCCCATGACATTTTGTACCAGAGAACTGAAAAACATGATCAGAATCTGAGAACTAGCAACAACAAAGAGAAAGTAAATTCACTGTTGAACTTTATTACAAATAAAGTCTACATGTGCCTTCCAAGAGAGTTCTGCATCTATTTGTGTTCCCAGATATTTTTAGGATCTAACTTGCATAATGTACTCATTATGAATTGGCAGAGATATTTGTCATGCTCAAGACTAAACACATTTTTTTTCAGTTTTTCAAATATTTCAAATATAATGTAAATATCAAGGCAACCTGGTTGCATCATGCATCTAAACTACGTACACTGTTCTGATACGCTGTACAGTAGTTCGCAGTTTCTTTCGAGTTTTTGATTCCAGTCAGGCACGATTTGCCATATTTCTGTGATTGGAATCACCTGTACGGTGCTGAGCTGCTTTAACTTGTTTTCTGTGTCTCTCAGCTTGGCTTGCTCTTTGAGCTGCAGATTGGAGTTGCTCCAAAGGATTGTGGTCACCGGGGAGAGAGAGAGTTTCTAGCTGTATTAGCAGGATTAGAGCCACCCTGTGTTATTGAAACGACTTCCAGGTTTCTTATCATTGCATGGCACCGCTTTTTCTCTTTATCCTCAAAGTGCAGACTTCTAAACTAAGTCGACCTTTAATTTGACTAACCTCTGCACATGTTTCTCTGCGTTTTCAGATCTCTCATTTGTTTCAAGGATAGTGGAGAGAGGCTCCTTGCCTAGTGCATTCCTGAAGCATGATGCTGTGCTGGGGCAACACGGCTACAGGCCAGCTTGGCCTAGGTGACTTGGAAACCACTGTCTACGAGCCACGGAGCTGCAAGGTGTTTAGCAGTAGGGGACTGAAGGAGATTGCCTGCGGAGGACAACATTCAGTTTTCCTGTTGCATGATGGGAGTTTGTATTCCTGTGGCTCTAACAGCTGTGGCCAGCTGGGCCATGAAAAAGGAGGAGGCAGACCTGGTAGGTGACCAGTGTGCTGTTGGCAAACTAAGGTGTTTTTTTTTTAAGTAGCATACATGAGAAAGAACTTCTTACTCACCTGGCTCTTTCAATTAAAGTTCTTATTACTAGCTATCTGAAAAACATCCACATTGTATGCAGCCTTTCTTCTGTGTTTGTGTAAAAAAGTACTTTTTTCTCTTTTTTAATTTACATTTTCTTAGCATTACCACAGAAAAAAAACATGTTCACTCTCCATTTTTTTTTTTACTGGAGTTTCATTAGAAACTGTTTTGGTGCTTCAGACACCATGCACTGTGCATAAAAAGTTCCTTAAAGAAATATTCTAAATAAGGAAGTGCCACTTCAGATATGAAGATGAAGGTGGGAGTAGTCTTTCACTTCTATGTTTAGTATGCTCACTAAATATATTTTTCTTGATTAATTCTGTTTTATCTTGTAAACTGTTTGTTTCCACTTTTGCAGTGCTAAACGTTTACTATTTTACTAAAAAGTTACTTTTACTATTGTACTACAGAAAAAATGTGTTAAGAATATTTTCTTTATTTCCCTGCTATTCTAATAACTTTTGTTCAGCAGAGCCTTTAGCCCCATATGCTCCTTCTTTGTTTAGTTCTTTGTCTCTGTTATGCAGTCTGTAGAACATTTCTTCTTTTTGATTTTACCTCAATGTCTCCATTAAATAATTGAAGCAAACGGATGTAAAAAGGGTTCCTGAGGAAAAGCTCGAACACTGGACTTCAGTGCAATAATGTCATTTGTAGAGCTGGCTTTTGATGTGTTTGCTTATTCTTACAATTCTCCATGTGTTCATTAAGACTGTCTTGTGACAAAGGCATTGTCTGTTGTCTAGTTCGTTCAAAAAAAATAAAATCCAAGTAAAAAAAGAACATGGCCCCCAGAAAAGGGGCCAGTTAAAAATAATTTTCATTTTCTTGCTGCGTTTGTTGCTTTTTAGAAACTTGCGGTGGTGTGAAGTGCACAGGAGGTGCACGCTATAAAGCCACAAGCAGGTTGGCAGTAGAGTTGATCACCGCAAGTGGGTGTAGACTGAAGCTGCCAACACTGCAAAACAGAAACTAACTTCACTCTTGTCACATTGAAGAAAGTTGTGCTGCATCCAATCCATATTTTAATTTTAGACTTGTGTGAAGCACAGGAACTGCAACAGTAGCATCTGATTTGGGCTGCAAACAAATCTGAGTGTCGCCCATATAGCAGTGAAACCCAAGTCCATGATGACGAGTACTCTGACCAAGAGACTACAACTAAATACTTAAACATTACGTGTGACTTCCAACGCTAGATGAGTGTTAAGGGGTGTGGCGATTACAGCCTGGTTAATATCCCAGGAAATAAATTTGAAACCTTTATTGCTTTTTTTAGTCCAGCATAAGCAGACTAGCATAACCTACAGTACAACACTGATTTGGCCATTGAAAAGGCTATCTGACCATATTTTCTATTTAGTGTTTTATTGTTTAGGAAACAGCTTAATTCATCAATGGAACAAGTAATAGGTTTATTCCATGCTGAAAAAAAGAAGAAAGAAAACACAACGTTTCGGCCGTGGGGCACCTTCTTGAGGTGTGAGAGCACCTGAAGAAGGCTCCACGGCCGAAACGTTGCGTTTTCTTTCTTCTTTTTTTCAGCATGGAATAAACCTATTACTTGTTCCTTTGCAGCCTACGCATGCTGACGCAGCTCCCCACCTGAACTACTTTATTCATCAATGTTCTTTTGTTGAGTTTATAAAAATACTGAATCAACAAAGGAAACAGTTTTAATCACTTTATATTAATGTCATCCTTATTGACATTTGGGTATTAACAATGGATGGAGGTACTGTAGCAAGTACTGCTGCTCCCCCAGGTGGCTATTGTTATGTCGCACACAGTGTCCGCTTGTGTTTATGACGCTGTTGCACTTATATTTTGGGGTTACTGCGTTACAGCATTTAGGTGTCTTTGGGGGATTTTGCCTTTCTCTGTCAGTTCCAAGACATGCACTATAAAGAGCGGACGTCTACAAAACCTGTTCATTTCAGTCCCTGGTTTTCTGTGGTGTAACAGCTATGTTGTGAATTTTGTTTAAATTTCTTATTTATGATTTAATGTAATAATAATGTATAAAAAAAGTAATCACAATGGTGTAAATAAATGTAAAGGCATGTAAAATAAAGCCAAGTGCAAATGGGCCTTTAGCTATTGAGCATCCAATATTAAGTGTAAAGCAATAACTTTGAGTGCCATTCTACTGCTTGTACTTTAGCTGGATGTATGTCTTTTGCAGAGCTGGTTGGAGCCCTAGATGCTCAGAAGATTGCAGCGGTGTGCTGTGGGGAAGCTCACTCTCTGGCAGTCAATGAGCAAGGCCAGGTCTTCTCCTGGGGGGCAGGGAGTGAGGGGCAGTTGGGTCTTGGCACTGCTGAGGAAACTGTCAGAGTTCCCAGGTGTGTGGCCATGCTGTCAGGTTATGTAACATGCAGCATATTTTTTTACATAATGCTTAAATTGAAATCTATTGATTTAGGCATCGCCAGTTCAAACCTGGGCCAAATCGTTTTAACCAGAGTTTCTAATGACAGCACACAATTGGATGTGTGCTGATGGGGTTGGACGGCCTGGGTTTTTTCTGTGCTTAGTCCAGCAGTGGAACTGTCGGGCACATGCAAGCTTACTGGAAAGTCACTGAGACGTACTGCTCCTCTCTTTGATGTTAATACAGTGGAGTCTGGTGGGAAGTCCTAACAGACTGGCTCTAACAGAGGGATATATCATATCTTCCCCAGCAGTATAGGGGCTGCATCTTTTCAACTGAGTCTTAAACAGTTGGTTATTGCAAACTAGGTTTTATAAACAAAGAAGCTACAGTATTTCAGTAGGGAGAGTTCAGTTTGTGAGGTTAATTCCACACTGTAAAGTATAAAGGAAGATAAAAGCAAAACTCAAAAATGGAAATTATTTGATCATTCAACATTTAAAACATGGAAGTGTTAAGACTTTTGGAATATGTTACAAAAATCAGACTTGAGTGTCTAATCAAAGACATTGCTATTAAAATACAATTAAAAGCCATTCTGTATAAATATAAGTTAATTCTCAGCTTTAAGATGATATAAATGTTTAATATTGTATTGCAACATGTTTTTGGTTTTGTAAACAGCACTGACTTGTATTCAATCTTAACTTCCCACTTAACCCTTTCAGGTTGATCAAAAAATTGTGTGAACACCGAATTACTCAAGTCATGTGTGGCAGTAAGCACTGCTTAGCCCTTTCTAAAGGTAGGAAAACAAAACATTTCAAATTGATTTTGCTTTGATTACTGAAATTTTGCATTAAAATAATTGTCCTTTTTCAATTAAAAAATTATCAGTTATGATAGTTATCTCTCTATGAGACCAGAGTTTGATTAGTAGTTTTGAAGTGAGCTTGTTGAGTCTCAGCATTTTATATTTCTTGGTTCAAAGAAATGTTGATACCTTAATGCTGGAAAAGATGAATACCTGAAGCATGGAAGAGTTTTTGAGAGTTTCAGTTGAGCTAAAGGGGATATTCTGATGCATGTTTTAAATGTAACTCAGTTTTTACTTACCCCTGTCTTGTTTAGATGGACAGATTTTTGCGTGGGGACAGAACTCAAATGGGCAGCTGGGCTTGGGGAAAGGAGAGCCCAGTAAGCTTTCTCCCCAGCCCCTCAAGTCGCTCTCTGGCATTCCTCTGGCTCAGATCGCTGCAGGGGGAGACCACAGCTTCGCACTCTCGCTCTCGGGGGCTGTATTTGGCTGGGGGAGGAACAGCGCAGGACAGCTGGGGCTCAATGATGAGCAAGGTAAAAATGATTTCTCCATTGATTTTGATGTCCTGTACAGTATGTACGCAGTAAAAAGAGCAGTTTTACTGTATATAACTTCAAAAAACTCAACTGTATAAAAAAACTTCAAAAAGTAGTAAGATCTACAAAGTATTGTGGGCCAAAGTTCATAACAAGCCCTCACAATAATATTCTTTGAATTATTTTGAAATTATTCTGCATATTTATATTCATTTTGCTTTTTCTTCAGAACGTGCAGTTCCTTGCCATATCAAGTCTTTAAGAACACAGAAAGTAGTTTACATCAGCTGTGGAGATGAGCATACAGCAGCCCTGACAAAGGTATATTTCTGTAATTTTCTATTTTGCATCCGAATGGAAGCGATATTAGTCTTATGAATGTTGTATTGAAAGAATTTGAAGAGATCTATCTTATTTTTTTTGCTTAGACCTAGAAACCACCAATAAGCCACTCCCTGTTGACCAATGACCAATACTTTTAGAAAAAAATACAAAATTTCTGTTTAGATGTTAAATTTAAACAAAGGAACAAATAGAGGTTATTTCTGTGCTGAAAACTAATAAAAATCAAGAAAAATATTTTGGCTTTGAAGCGATAAGTACAATATGATTCAAATTTTAATTTTTCAGCATGCAGTCTACCTCTTCTTGTTCCTTTGCAGCAGAATTCTTGTGCTGCTCCCTGTTAATTTAAACAAGTACCACAACAGTAACCACACAAAGAAGTGTGAAATATACATTTTCAAACAGTATTATTCAGACAGTAGTGATGGATGATGATGTGCATTGTGGATGGAAGCTGTTTGTTTTTTTAAAAGCGTTATCTCTCTCTCTTCGTCTTTGGCAGGATGGTGGTCTGTTTACATTTGGAGATGGCTCACAGGGGCAGCTGGGACATGATTCTACAAACAATGAAGTAGTTCCAAGAAGAGTTCTTGAACTGATGGGAAGTGAAGTATCTCAGATTGCCTGTGGCAGGTATACACACTCCTCTTTTTTTTATGAACTTTCATACATCAGACCAGAATTGCTTACTACATAATGACATACATAATTGGGTCATGTACCATATAACTCAAATTACTTGTGTGATTTAGTATTAAAGTTAGTAAATAATCTTACATGTACAGTACACTGCTATTGTTGAGGAAAAAAAACATAAACACACACAAGGCTGTTTTCCAGCCTCCTTTTCTCAGAAAATAATAATAGATTGCACCCTCTTTAGAATGCATATCCTGTCATCTTTTCTTATAGTATAGAAATGTAATTGAGAGGCTGTATAGCTTCCTGCCTGAATATCTGTGCAGTTAGTGATAACCCTTTTATTGAGTCATGCCAGTAAGGCAAAACAAGTTGGAATGTTTGATTCTTTATTTCTTCTAGACAGCACACCCTAGCGTTTGTGCCTTCCTCGGGTGTGGTCTATGCTTTTGGCTGCAACACCAAAGGACAACTGGGAGTTGGCTGCAGGGGGAATGCTAAAAGCCCAATACCTGTAAAGAGCAGCATTTTTTACCACAGAGAAAGCCTTCACTCACCAGGTGATTTTGTGTGATGGTTTTGAGTACGTTTCTCTTTAAACAACCCAAACAGAGTACCCCAGATGTATAGTACTGTATGTCTCCAAGAGATATTCACTTGCTTATTACAGCTGTTATGAGGACAGAATAAAGGAAAATATTAAAAGGGGGAAAATGCTTTTGAATTACATGTTTAGTTTGGTAATTGTAAGCCTTGCAAACATAGATGCCTATGCAAACATGATTACGTTTTTTGTATGTATTACATCTAGTATAGCAAGTAAAGAGGAATGTAAGAATATTGACAGAAAACCATGAAATCCTATAAATTCCTGTCCAGATATCTTAGGCATATGGTAGACAAAGAAGTATCCAGAATTTCCAATCAGTGACCTAATATGATGACAGATGTTGCTGTGCTATAGGAGATCCATTAAAAAAAAAGAAAAATGGTCATTAAAAATTCCATGGCATTGTTCGTAAGAGTAGGATTGTTAACCCCAGTGCTTCACTTTGTCCTTGCAGAATCACACCTCTCTAAATTCCCCCCTTAATTCAGTTGGTGAAGTAATTTCCCACTTCTCCACCTTATCTGTGGGGTTGCTGGCACATAGTGGCAGCTATGTGTCACCTACTCTAAATGGTTGCTACTTTGTCACTAAGAGTCTGGAATGTTATATAGAGAGCAAACACGACCCTTACTCTTGACACTCCATTCCCAGACTAGCTCATCATACAGACAACAGAATTCCCCCTGCATTCCCAATCCTTTCCCATTTGAAAACACCCTGCTGTGCATTTCTGTTGGATACAGTCTTGGAAAGATATTAAAGGTCAAAATAAGGAATGCCACATTCAATGATTACGATAGTGAATCTTTCGGGAAGCTGATGTGGTCTTTACAAAAACGTAATTCTGGATGAAAAATCAGATTTTTTAAAAATTTTGTCCAGTTCCAAAGGCATTTGACTTGCATTCATGATATAGGTCTTGATGTACAAATGGTTACTAGAAACACTATTCTACTCCAGATATTACTGTTATTAGATCTCTCCAAAATGCATTCAACTGCAAATTAAATGAAAGTCCTCTGAGAATTATAAGATACACCAGTGCAGTACAATCTTGTATAAGGTTTTTGTGGACTGAGTTTTTTAAGGACAATTTAGTACTCAGCTACTTTAATAGAAGGAAGTGATCAGATTTTACTTTTCTCTTTTTATCTCGATTGTTTTTTTGATTATCTGGAAATAAAAGTAAGTCTGGGTGAATGTCACACTCTGAGTGCCTTTCATGCATCCTATTCCGTACTACCCTCACTTGGGAACTACGGTCAATCCAGATTTCAGATTGAAGGGAAATGTCTGTGTTTTGATGGCAAATTCGTTTCTGCACAATAAACAGTAGTGTACTGTAAGTGTTGAAATTAATCCTGTTTATAAAACCATTGCAATAAGTGAAGTCAGTTGCAAGTTCATTTTCTTGATTAAAAACTGTTTAATTGCCTGTTATGCACCATTGTATACATCCTGACAGTTAAGATTTTTTTCTAATGTTTTCAGGCAGTGAGAATGCAGACAGGAATTTTCCATGCAGGTTGAGAGAAATCTGCAGCACATTTTGCTTATGTTGCTGGAGCCGCTCATCTAATGGTATAGAATGATTGAATAGGCAGAAAAAGCTTCTTGAATAAATAATAAAAGGCCATCTATAGAGGAAAATTGTTTTTGCCATTTCCATGTGCTAATCACTTGTGTAATTTTTTAAGTTCTTGAAAAAGACTCAGATGTAATGTGGAAGTGAAAGAAGGTGCAGTATACAGTATATTAGTAGTTTAAGGATTTGCATTTCTAGAATGCAAATTTGTTCATACAAATCTGAAAGGATGTTATTATGGCATAAAAAGTTCTTCACTAAGAATCATTAATTAACAGTATAATATTAATGGAAAGGCTGAAATAATAGATGTATTAAAAAATAATCACATTGGGACATACATTAAGGATTTTGTTCAGTGTCCTTAGGTTTTCAGGTTTCAGTAAACAATAGTCTGTCAATAAGTCAGTATCTTAAGGTTAACTGAGTTAGCAGTAGAGTCACTGTAATAGACTATAAAATAGTTCTATTTTTCATTTGTTTTTGTGATGGATAATTTCTTTCTTTTTTCCAACAGAAAAATCAGAAGGTTGCTTCATTAGACAAATTCATTGTGGTGGAGATCATAGCTTTTTGTTGTGCTCCAGTTTTGAGGTAGGGAGGAAAACTGAACTTTTGTATTGTAATTCTCTTAACTTTGCCTGCATGCCTTCCACCTTAGAGGGTTTTCCAGTGCTTCCACCGGGGGGTGCTGTTTCCTGTCTTATTGAGGATGCATAGTGGCCTGATTTAAATGATTCATCTGTTTACTTTTGGTTTATAGGGTCCCACCCATTATATAACATCTGTGTCTACTTACCTCTGGACAGACTTGGGGGTTTGACCAATAAGCAGCCAGTGTTCAGATATTAACATTAAGACCAGCTTCTTAATGCATATAAGCTCATTGAAAGCATGCTTAATTATGGAAGAATTTATGTGAACCAGCTCATAAAATTCACAGGCCTTTAGCCCGAAAGATAAACTTGTATTTTGGCTGGGTTCCACCAGAACTGAACTCCTGAGATGATCATCCTGACAGAGGTGTGTTTGAATATTATTTCCACCTCATAAGTACCATTGAATGAGTCTCATTTATTCAGATTTTCCAGTTAGTTCTTTTCATTACCCGTAGGCTACTATTACACCTTGAAGAAATTAAAATATCATAAAAAGAATGTGTTGAAAGGCTCATGTCAGAAATGTTCTTCTTCTTTATCTTCAGTCCGGTGTGTCCACTGGTTTTAGTATTCTCTTATTTCAAAAAAACAATCGCTTTCAAATCCTCTGTTTTAGTGACAAGTTATAATTTACATAATTGTAAAATCTCACTGTAACTTAATTGTAATTTTCTTTCAGGACGTTTTAGTGTTCTGTAATGTTTTGTGTTTGTGGATGTCTTCCTAATTGTATAACATATCTTCTATCTTAGTACTATGTATTATCTTAGGAAGGAGCATTTAAGTGAGATAAATTTCTCAAGCTTCCACAGTATGGTTGAACCTGCCAGGAAGCAGCTTACACTGGAGAAGTTCTGTAACTTCCTTTCAAGACACAAACACATATTTCCCATTCTAGAATTGTATTTAATAATGGATAGTGTTGTTTTTTTTATTTGCAGTACTCTGCTCAGAAGATTATCACAATGACTAAGAATCACCAAAATTATACATTTCTAATTATTACAGAAGTATTTGTGCCATCATTTTGTTTTCATGGTTTTTTCCTTCTCTCCCTTTACAGTCGCCTGTTGCCCCTGAAGACTTCCGTGTTCTTAATTCCAGAAAAAGTATCTCAGTCATTAACAGTGAAAATTTAAACACTTGGAGAATAAAACTTACAGAGAACAGTGATTCCAGCACTGTTAAGTAAGTATAACAGTATGCTGCTAAGTATATAGCGGTATAAAGCTGTTATTTACTATTGCTAGTTAATGTTGTTAATCCTTAAGTACGTTTTATTAATTTGTACCATAGTGCAATAAACTATTTTGAAGTTTTGAATAAATTGAATTTAATTTCAGTAATCCACTTTACTTTTACTTACATTCCAAGCCATTTCTGACCTAAATTACAAAGAGTGGGGTGAATTAGACTTGCTAAATACTGTATCTTTTGCTAACATTCATACATGAAATAATAATCCTATCAAACATAAGGAAATTACATTTTTGTCAGAGTTTTACCATTTGTGAATGTTAAGTAAAAATGTATTTTCTTTTTCAGTGATATAATCCTTCTCCTTTCTTCCACTGCTTGTTGGAATGCAAGTTTCCTAGACCAAAGGTGAGTGCTGTAGCTAATGGGAAATATGATCTCTTCATGGCATGTTGCTGTTTGTTCTGAATTAGGCAGGAGAGCAAGTGTAGGTAAGGTGAACTCCCCCTGCATAGGAGAGGCAAACCAAGAGCGGTGTTTAAAGATGGGAAGTACAGTATTGTGTTGGTTTTGCTTCTGTTTCTTAATCACTGTACAGCATTAAGAAATTTGGATTGCATACAAATATGCAATGTACAGTGCATTAAAACAGAAGTGTCAACAGGTTTTAGTGTAGTTCATTTTATTCTGTTTTGTTCGACATAATTTTTGCGGGAAAGTGTCAAGCTGTACTGGCAATCTCAGAGGAAATCACGCCACTAGTTTACAGTTCTGCAAAGCAGAACTCAAAAATGGTGAGACTTTTGATATTACATAGTAATGGACTTTCATTTAAAAAGTCTGTAATTTTTTTGTTTTTATACAACATACAGTTGTGAGAAAAAGTTTGTGAACCCTTTGGAATTATATGGATTTCTGCATGAATGGCTCCTAAAATGTGATCTGATCTTCATCCAAGCTATAATAATAAATAAAGACAGTCTTATTTAACAACACACACAACATTTTACATTGCCATATCTTTATTGAACAAATGGTTTAAACAATCAACGTAATTGATGGGAAAAGTATGTGAACCCTTAAATTTAGTAAGAAGTGGAACCTCCTTTATTGGCAATAACCTCAACAAACGCTTTCTGTAGCTGCTGATGAGACCTGCGCAGCGGTTAGGAGGTATTTTGGCCCATTCCTCTATACAAAACTGTTTCAGTTCATGTATATTTTTGGGATGTCTTGCTTGAATGGCTTGCTTCAGATCACACCACAGCATTTCAATGGAACTTGGCCCTTCTAAAATACAGAATGTCTTCTGTTTGAGCCACTCTGTTGTTGATTTACTCCTGTGTTTTGGATCATTGTCATGTTGCATGACCCTACTTTTGAGTTTTAGATCACAGACAGACACCCTGACATTCTGCTGTAGAAATTCCTGATAGAACTTGGAATTCATTGTTCCCTCAATGATTGCAAGCCCTCCAGGCCCTGAGGCGGCAAGACAGCCCCACACCATTATACTCCCTCCACCATGCTTCATAGTTGGGATGAGGTTTTCATGTTGGTACGCAGTGTTTTGTTTTCTCTAAACATAATGCTGTGTACATTTACCAAAAAGTTCAACTTTTGTCTCATCTGTCCACAGAACATTTTTCCAGTAGTGCTGTGGAACATCCAGGTGGTCTTTAGCAAATCTGAGATGGGCAGCAATGATTTTTTTGGAGAGCAGTGGTTTCCTCCATGGTAACTTCCCATGAGCACCACTCTTGTTCAGTGTTTGTCTTATGGTAGACTCATGAACACAGATGTTATCAAGTGCAAGAGATGCCTGCAGATCCTTAGCTGTCACCTTAGGGTTCTTTGTCGCCTATTTGAGGATTGTATGGCGTGCCCTTGCACTGACCTTTCTAGGACACCCACTCCTAGGGAAAGTACGAACGGTGCTGAATTTCTTCCATTTGTAAACTATCTTCCTGACTGTGGACTGATGGAGGCCCAAGTCTTTAGAAATCCTTTTGTAACCCTTTCTAGTCTTATGAGCTTCAACAACTCTTCTTCTGAGGTCCTCTTTTGATCGGGCCATATTACACTTCAACAGAATTCTGTTGTGAAGAGCAGGTAACTGAAATTGTATGATTTTTTTATACAACAGGGCAGGTGAAACCCACACCTGAGTTGATTGGAACACCTGACTCATTGATTGGAATACCTGACTCTAATTACCCACTTTTCAAGATGTCATTAACCTAGAGGTTCACATACTTTTTCCATCAATGACCTTGATTGTTTAAACCATTTGTTTAATAAGGATGACAATGTAAAATGTTGTGTGTTTTGTTTGTTAAATAAGACTCTCTTTTTTATTACT
This sequence comes from Atractosteus spatula, assembly GCF_055471065.1. Lineage (NCBI taxonomy): Eukaryota > Metazoa > Chordata > Actinopteri > Semionotiformes > Lepisosteidae > Atractosteus > Atractosteus spatula. The sequence goes on from NC_142706.1 coordinate 50,859,648, forward strand.
ATGACTTAGATGAAGATCAGATCACATTTTAGGAGCCATTCATGTAGAAATCTATATAATTCTAAAGGGTTCACAAACTTTTTCTCACAACATGATTTGTATACATTTGTGAAGAAGAAATGTGCCAAAATACTTCTTATGTGAGTGTGCAAACTTCATTTCTGAGTCCCAGAACCTGACTCCCCTCCTTTACATTACTCTTTATGAAGGAAATTATACAAAGCTAGGAGCTGATTGGTCCTCTCGTCTTTGGATCGAAACAGCACAAAAACATAAAAAAGGCTACAGATGAGAGGAGACCATTCAGCCCATGTAGTCTGTTTGGTAGTTAATAGTTAATTGATCCAAGGATCTCATATTTGAAATTTGAAGGGTATTATCTTCAGCAATACCAACATAAAAGATTTTCACTGCAGTGTGAGCATTTGCTCCATCTATGTGTAACTCAAGCTGACATTCTAAAACTGTTGTATGTATAGATGAATAAAACAAAAATATCTGTTTTTGTTTTCTGTTGCTGCAGTTTAGTTTTTTTTTAATTCCATTTAAAAATTAGGTAGCACACTTCACTCAGTTTTTTTTTTATAAAAGGAAGAGTAGGATAGTAATACCAAAATGAAATTAATTCAAAACTTTAATAACCAGTGGAATCGTTAAGTTCTTAAGAATTATTACATTAAATGTATTAGCTCATCTTAGCAAGAAAAAATGACTTGCATATTATTACTGTAATTGAATTTTTAAAATATTTTTCCACTATTCCATGCTTCTTTTTCGTACAACTGGTCATACCAGTGACTTTTAATATACTTTTTTAATCATGAAGGATCAGTTTAAACTGAGTTTGAATGTAAGATTTTGATAAATCAACCTTTTTTGAGATTGTGCCAAGCGTACATCTGTCGAGCTTAAGAAGAATGTTGGTGTTTTTCTCAAGACGCTGCGGAATGCAAGGAGAACAGGACATTATATCATAAATCCTATGATCACTCATGTCAGAGAACCCAGTCGTGCAGTTTATGGTTCCCCGATGGCTTTCACTGATTGGCCACTTTCTTATTGATGGTTGAGAATGTATATGGGAGTAATCAAGGAACTGATGTGTGTGGTATCACTGTCAGCTTGTGTTATAAACAGCACACGCGATTGTGTCTTTTCATGACACTTTGTATTTTTTCCGAGAAACTCTTTGTCAATGTCAGTATTGTTGTGAAGCCCCAAGACATTAAAGGAACCAGTTATGAAAATACAGATCTTTCACCTTCATAGACATGACTCATACTAATGCCTCAAAAGTTTGGTTTAATACTTTTGACACTTTTTCTTTTTATGTGACTAGTGATGATGGACACTTTAAAACCAATCCTAAAATTCCTGGGATCGACTTGAGCTCTGTCAGGTTGTTATTTGAAACTCTCATGAAGCCTTCATTTTCCAGGTTATTAGAACAGGTAAAACTGACTTTTTATCTTATTAACATTTTAAGTGTTAAATATTAGCACTATTGACTGGCAGTGACTTTCTTATCTGTGTTACTCTCCAGGTAGACATTTCATTCTTAGGATTAGATAGGTGAGATCATAATTTATAATGAAATGATGAAATTCCAGGGAAATTCTCACAATATGATTTATAACTTGGAAGTGGGCATGTACAAAGAATGGGATGCATTGTCATTAATTTTATTTGAATTCCCACATTCTAATGAACTGTAAATTTAAAACTAATCTAAGAAAGTAGATGTCGTTTGATTTTGCACTCAGCTGTTTGTTACTCATGGTATGCATGTACTGTTTTTCTTTTCATACTGTTACACAAGGAATTGTTCTTGGTATTATTATTACCAGCAAGTAGGCCATGCATTCAAAACTCACCTTGAAACAAATAAAAAGGGAAGTCTTCCTTGTTTAGAATGAACCCACATTTTCATACTGTACTTTAAAGCTAACTATAATAGGCACTGGAACATAATGTCATTGATAATATTGACTGTTGACATCTACCATGTCACATCTAGCCCTCTTGGTAGCTGGCAGCTAATTTATGAAGGATCTCATCCAGGCATTTCTTGAAAGGAGCCAGGGTACTGACTTCTCAAACTTGGCTGGGTAGCTTGTGCCAGACTCCCACAGCTCCTGATTTAGGTTTTAAATGAACTCCCACTTAGTTTCCACTTAGTGTCTTCTGATGTGTGTTTCATGGTTTATTCAAATGCCTAATATCCATTTACTTTGTCAGTGTTTTTAGAGGATTTTGAATATTTGTTTCAGGTCTTCTTGTAATCTTTACTTTTCAAGACGGAAAAGGTTCAAATAGGATACATTAAGGCACTGACTTGCATAGGAGATTATGGTTGTCCATGAGGCACATAATGACAAGAGAGTTGTAATGACGAACTGAATATATGAAGAGCTGCACTGAGGTTCAAATTTGCAGCACCTTGCAAACGTATTCACCCCGTTCCAGTGATGCTCTGTATGTTGTGGAATTACAAATGTCGTATGCACACTAAAATGAATACTTTAAATCAAAACTTGTAAACTTAAATACCTTTGTGGGTGAAATATGTTAAATGGCAGCATAAACTGCAAGTAAAAATCCGAATGTACCTCATTGGAAGGGGGTGAATGCTTTTGCAGGTCACTGGCACTGTATAAAAGAGATGCATGAAGACAATGAAGCAGGCAGACAAGGAGGTGAGAGCTGTATGAAGGAACTCACTATTTAAAGAGGTTTGTGTAGGCACCGAGGTGCAAGGAAGCATCAAGTGAGTTCACAGAGACAAGGGGCAGAAAACGGAGGCACTGATGTGGACCGCTTACAGTTGGATGCGTATAAAGCACTGATGCACGGAAACACAGTTTTCTGAGGGAGTTTGGGTGCACATGGAGCACATGGGTGCCATTGAACACAGAAGCAGGCAGTAAAAGCAAGTTAATCCTGTAGGGAGAACTGCAGTGCAGCTCAGCACACAGAATCATAGTGTGTCTTCTCTTTTGGTTCTCTTGGTTGTTTCTCATTTCAACCTGAAGGGAAAAAGTGTTTTCTTCTGCACATGTACTGTCTAGTGTTTTCTTCTTATTAATGAAATGTCTCCTCATCTTCATTAGGCTACAAAGAGTTTTGAAAGCCTCCTGATTCCTCAGCTTCCCTGTTCTCCTCCAGATGTGGAAGCAATGCGCATCTATCTGATTCTGGCAGAATGTCCAGTGCTGCAAGACTCTAAATATTACATATCTTTGACTGTTCCCCTGGCCATGGCCATACTCCGCCTGGACACAAATCCCAGCAAGGTTCTTGGTATGACCTTATTACCATTGCTGTAACTGTCAGGTGCAAATTGTTCTTAGTCTGTTTAAACTATGAGGATAGTGTTGACTTTTCTAATGAAATGGTATAACTTGAGAGGTGAAGTTAAATACCTTATATAGTCATGAGTTTGTGTCATTGGCATCATTTGGCATGGGATATTTAAATCTTTACCCTTTCTCTCCTCTTTTTAGATAACTGGTGGACCTTGTTGGACTGTGCTGTTTTCTCTCGACTCATTGAGTTGTATAAAAGCACTGTGGTGTTTCTGTTGACTGGAGGTAAAGCCTTGTTGATCCCTGTGTTTCTGGAGAGCTACATCAATGCTGCATTAAAACTTCTGGAGAAGTTACACAAGGTACAATCTCAATTCCCTTGGTTTCCTAGAGAGTTAGTGAGGTGCAACTGTCTTATTTTGTAGATTGTATTGTATTGCATTGTATCTGTATGTGCCTACTTGGAGGCTTTCAAATTGGATTGGTTCCTGTCTTTAAATTTCAGTAAAAAAATTGGGAATTATTTTTTTTCTTCGGAAAACACACTAACACTTCTAGAAAATTCAGTTGTTTTTGTTAAGGAAACACAAAGGATTAGATTTACAAAATACAATTAAAATAGTGTACTCTTCCTTAAGTACATGCATAAGTTTAACTTCTCTGATCTGTTTTATTTTTATGTTCAGTTTGTTTATTGGTTATTTACTGTAGGCTGCACAATTTTTAATTTTTGACTTAAGTTGTTCAAGTTGAACATTGAGTATATCTACAGATCTTATATTTTATCGTGCTTTGATTTTTATACTCATTTCCTATACAAGATCAGTTTTTAAATTTGTATCATACTAAAACAATTATTCAGGTCAAGTATTAATTTGTATGCTGGATTTTAACATTTTTTCTAAACTACAGGCAAGAATTTACGGTGAAACTAAGTCTTTGTTGGATTATGCTAAAGAAAATGTGAATCATTACAATTGAAATGTAGCAGACCAGTTTTGTGATGTATTTATGCTGAGGAATTTTGGTTTTCTGCACTTGATTTTTCTTTTTTAAAATTTTAATTTTTTTTCCTTTGGACATCTACAAAAGTATAGATCTTGGAGTCAGTTTTCCTGTTTCTCTTCATCAAAAATATATGTTTTTTCTTAAATCTTTTGAATTAAATTTCTCAAATGTTAGGCACTACATATATTTCATATTTCAGGTAAATCTTAAAGCCCAGCATGTGGATTACAATCACTTCTATATACCTGATATTACAAGCCTTGTGGATATTCAGGAAGAGTACCTGAAGTGGTTCCTGAGTAAGGCTGAAATTGTAAGTGTAGTATTTTATTTTATGTGGGCTCTAGTCTTGTATGCTGAGCAGAGAAACCTTTTGGCAGCGTTGTGGAATGTAGTATATCTATGGGGTTTTCTGAGGAGGGCGTTAAATCTGCACGTCTAATAGAATTATGTCTTCTCACACAGTGCTCCCTGTTTTCATTCCTGAGGAGAAAGAGAATGAATTTCCCTCTGTAACAGCACTGTTTCTCCTTCTCCCTCTCAAATAAACAGTTTCTGGAATATAAGATATTAGTTTGGCACGCAAATTCGACAGTAGATGCGTCTGCACTGTTTGAAAGACATCACATCCTTCTGCCTGAACTGGCATACCTATGAAGCATTTAATCAGTTATCAAGAACTTCAGGTTCCCAAGTACAGGCTATGATATCAAACTTTGCTGTTATTTACTTCATTAACAAATAAAGTCTTGAGACTGATTTGCACTGAAAACTCTGAATTGCCCAAACTAAAAAATAATTCATATTTGGAACAAATTCCACATTAAATGTGCCCAGTCTTTCTTCAATGTACAGTTCGTTGATCTATCAGTTTCTAGGCTAGTACTGATAACTTATCAGTTGTAAGAAAAAGGATCATTATGTTCATGTGAAAGCAGTATAAAGTGCTAAAAATGTGTTAGATATGTTCATATGTTTAGATATTTATTTGAGATATGTATATGGAGCGCCATAGTGGTGTGGTGGTTAGCATTTTTACATTGTAATGCAGGGAGACTTGATTCAATTCCTGGGGTGTTTGTATGTTCTTCCCATGTTCGTGTAGGTTTCCCCCAAGTGTTTTGATTTCCTCCCACAATCCAAAAACATACTGCACTAGTAGGTTAATTGGAAAATTGGCCCTGGTGTGAGTGTGGGTATCTGAATGTGCCCTGCAGTGGACTGGCGTCCCATCCAGGGAGTAGCCTTGTGCCCGTTGCTGGCTAGGATAGGCTCCGACTCCCCCCACAGCCCTGAATTGGTTAAGGTGGTTAGAAGACGGATGGATGAATTATATATGTAAATTGTTTTTTCTTGAATGTAATATGTCAATGCTTTCTTTCTATTTTTGCAGAAACTTAGATCTCCTCCTCTACAGGTATAAATAATTTGCCTTTTTTATTATTTTATAAGATATTGTACATTTATCTAAATGCCTTAATAATCTTGATTTCATATGTCTGAAAGAATTGTATTTCATTTGCAGACCTCGGTGACTTTGTGTGCCTATCCATTTATATTAAATGCTCAAGCCAAGACAACAATGTTGCAGACGGATGCTGAGTTGCAGATGCAGGTAATGTTTGCAGATTGAGAAACTACTCTATACAGTGCCCTCTGAAAATATTAGGAAAGCAAAGTCAAAATTGTTATTTTTGCTTCACCGTCAGGCAATTTATATTTCCGACCATGAGATAAATACTAATGATAAGTATGACCTAATATAGGACATACATTTAGTCATATTAGAACAAAGGTAATTTGTGTTCAATAGAGAGATTTCAACATTCAGTTTAAGTATATTTCAGTGTGCAAATATCAGTGTCTTTTTGCATAATCCTTTGAGACAGTAGATGCATGAAGTCTGTAATCAATTGAGCTCACCAGACTCTTTATGGAATTATTTTAGATGCTTTGCCAAGTCTTCCCTGCTGTAACTTTGAGTTTTTGCCTGTTCTTGGGGAGCTCTGACTTCATTTTTTTTTCATCATGTAAGAAATACATGCTCAGTTGGATTTAAATCTGGAGATTCACATGGTCAGTCTTTGATTCTTGACTTTTTTTCTGATGAACTCCTTGGTTGCATTGGCTATAGGTTTTGGTTCATTGTAAGCTAGATGATAAAGCTCTGACTAATAGGTATGGAACGATTTTCATCTATGTAATCACATAAAATGCTTTCGGAAACTTCAAATTGATTCTTCTGCTGCAGTTATATCATGAATAAAGACAAATGTGGCAGCTCTACCTGTATATTTGGAGGGGCCTGTATGTATTATACATTATAATTGTATAAATCTGCATTTGAATATTATATAATTAATTATCTATAATTTAATGTTTATTAAAATATAACAGTGATTTAAGATTTATTACTATTAAGTGATTAAATTTTAATATAGAATTAAATATATCGTTTTAAGGTCAATAATAAATGTTTACATAAATCATTATTATTTAGACACTTCAAATCCCAATAAATTTGCTAAAAAAATAAATTTATCTCAGATGTACATTTAATAATTACTCATTATGTTGTATTTGTTGATTTTCTGATTCACTGTTTTTTCTGGAACAAAAAGTTCAGTTTTCTTTCCCATAAATAAAAATGGTTGTGAGCGTGTAAAAAGTCATTGAAAAGAATGCTGCTATATCAATGTTTTAGACATAATGAAAAAATCTTCATTTTATGTCTGCAGAAGACTCCTGGATATAGAAGGTTTGTTTTATCATCTGTGCCCAGTTTAATACAATCCTTCATCTGTATTAAACTTCAGTCCATCGGAGGGTTTTTCAATGGTTGTCAAGCTTGTATAGTTAACAAAAGAATGTGTTATCTCTCCTTTGGAGATTTACAAGTCATACATTTCCCAGGCAGACCTCAAATGATGTATGTGTGCTTGTTACAAATGAGATGTTCTGTACCTCTTTAAGTGAGGCTGTACCATATCAAGGAACACAAATATCAACAAAAGCCTCTACCTTCTCATTCTACAATCACAGCTCTCAGCTGTGGGTTATATTCTCAGTTTGGTGCAGAGGTGGGCTTTTCTTTTTCCTCCTCCAGATGGCCGTGAGTGGAGCCAATTTGCACAACATGTTCATGCTGCTGACACTGGAGCCCCTCTTGGCCCGCAATCCCTTCCTGGTGCTGCATGTAAGGCGGGATAACCTGGTTAGTGACGCCCTACGAGAGCTCAGCATCTACTCCGACATCGACCTCAAGAAGCCACTCAAGGTCAGAGATCTCTTTGAACAGGCCTACACACTGTAAATCACAGACAGGTTTCATGCTTTAATCTCACATTATCAGAAAATTCATTAATCGGTATACCAATGGCTATGAGAATATTTAAGTATAATAATATAGTGCTTTCCTGGACACTCCACTCAAGGCACTTTACAGGTAATGGGCACTCCCCTCTACCAGCATCCACCTGGATGATGTGCCACTATGCTCAACACACATCAGCTATCAGTGGGGAGGAGAATAGAGTGATGAAGCCAATTCATAGATGAGGATTATTAGGAGGCCATGATTAGTTAAGGCTAGGGGGAAATTTGGCCAGGATGCCAGGGTAACACCCCTACTCTTTTTGAGAAACACCCTGGGATTTTTAATGACCCGAAGAATCAGGACTTCAGTTTAAGTCTTATTCAAAGGACAGCACCTTTTTACAGTATAGTATCCCCTTTACTATATTGGGGCATTAAGATCCACACAGACTGCAGGGTGAGCACTGGTCAGACTTCTTCCCGCAGCAGCCTTAGCTTTTCCCAGGAGGTCTCCCATCCAGGTACTGACCAGACTCACACTTGTTTAGCTTCAGTGGGCTACCAGTAGTGAGCTGCAGGGTGATATAACTGCTGGTTTCATACATTTGGTTAATACATAGTATGGAATGCACAAGATGGTATAAAAACCATTCTTCCATGGGTGTGGTACAGATATCATCTCTTGCACCCTTGGACTTTAAGAATAATACACAACCTCAGCACTGTAAGAGGTTCAACCGTTCGTGAGAATTTTTTACTACAGTATATTCGGGGTGCAGTTCTATTTTTGGAGTATATTGTTATACCCTGGTTATTTATTCTCAGATACTTTATTGTCCATTGCTGTGGAAATTTGTCTTTGGCTTCTCCCACAGAAGTACAAAACACATAAGCAAAACATAAATTCACATGAGATCACAGCAACAGTATGTGATAAATAAATGGATAAATAAGTATGTAATGGGGGGACTACATTTACATACCTTCATTGAGTAGTTTTATTACAGAGGGGAACAAGAATGTTTTAATTTTGCTGTGTTCAGTGTACACCTGAGCCAAAGCCTAAGCATTTGATATTTTTATTTGATATTATTTGATATTTTGCTTTTCTTTTCTTTTCGGGGTGGGATTTTCCTTGTTCCTCACACTGACACATTTCAAAACACATTTTTTAACACTAATAATAGCATTCTAAATTAGTAGTCTTCCTTCCGTGTCTAGTTGTCTGTGTTATCTGTTTAGAAACATTTGCATGTTGTGGATTGTGAAAGGTATAGTGTGGAATATTATAGGTTATTGGGTACATGTCATTACAGTTTTCAGATCCCCTCTTTGCTGTTCTTTCACTTTCTACTGTGTTTAGACTTCCCAGATGTAGTTTTCTGGTAATGTCAGCATTTTGAGAACAAGTAGGTGTCTGGTTTGGAAAATAATCTAAGATGCATTATCAGTCAACTCAGTCATTTATACTGGCATAAGCAAATTACACAGGTACTGTACATTATCATACCCATATGAATTCATAAAACTCATTTTTCCTTCCCTTAATTGCTCCTGAAAACCTAACATTTGCACTTACATACTGTACATTGAGTGGTTCACATAATAAACATGATCAATTTGATTTGTTTATACTACAGTGTGGACTCTTCTCCTTTCACTTATTTTCTTCTTTGGAAAGGCAGTGATTGTGTTACTCTGAAAGGCCTGTTCTGTGACAGTAATGTTTTGATTCCAGGTCATTTTTGATGGAGAAGAGGCTGTAGATGCAGGAGGGGTAACAAAAGAGTTCTTCCTTTTGCTCCTGAAAGAACTGCTGGATCCAGTCTATGGAATGTTCACCCATTACGAAGAATCAAACCTTCTTTGGTTCTCAGACAAAGTGAGTAATGCTGTGAAGAAACAAAGTACAATAATAACAGAGCAATGGAGAAGGATACGATACTTGAGCATTCACTGTAGATTCGTAGTACTGTACAGTATATGAAAGAGAGTAGGGGTGGCGAGATGGTACAGTGCTTAGCATTGCTGCCTCGCAGCGCTGGGGCCCCGGGTTCAGTTCCAGACCTGGGGTGCTACAGTATCTGTGTGGAATTTTTATGTTTTCTCCGTGTTCACGTGAGTTTACGCCAAGAGCTCCGGTTTTCTTTCACAATCCAAAGAAATGTTGGTAGTTTAATTTGCTTCTTGGGAAATATGTCCCTGGTATGAGTGAGTGAGTGAGTGACTGCGTGCGTGCGTGCGTGCGTGCGTGCGTGCGTGCGTGCGTGCGTGCGTGCGTGCGTGCGTGCGTGCGTTCCCTGTCACAGACTGGTGTCCCACCAAAGTTGTATCCTGCGTGTCGCACAGTGCTTGCCGGGATAGACTCCGGCTCCCCTGCAACCCTGAAGTGGCTGAAGCTTTTACAAAATGGATCAAACAGTGGAAATAACTGAACCCAATGCAAGTTTGATTTCAGTCTGATATCGGATTTGATTAAAGCAGTATCAGGAATGTTTTTTAAATGCTTCAGCATAATCAGTTTAGTTATCTGTAACAAGTAGGCTACCTGTAAAGCAGTTGAAATTAAACAGGAAGGTCAGTAATGTATAGCAGTTAAATGAGCAGCAAATACATTTTTCCATGTTGATGCTTGTGCCTAACATGTAAACATTTTTTGCATGTAGAGCTTAATTTATTATTTAATATCCTTGTCTCACAGCCATGTCCTTTTGCAGGATAATGACTTTCCATTATCCATTTGCCAGAATTAAATTTAAGTAAATACTGTATGTAGTTATATAACGTTGGTAAAGGTAATGTCCATGACACCGCCAGAGCTACAGTGGCTTAACAGGCCAGAGCTCCTATTTTCTGTAGAAACTGGACATCTTGCTTTTTGACTAGACAGCGTGTGATACCTCCACCCTACTTGATGGCATGCTGGCCCATCATAGGGATAAATCCCCAGCAGTGCTGGACCCCTTTGAAACAGCTGGGTGGACTGGAGTAACTGGAAAAAGACCCCCTCTCTGGGTCTCTGGGTCCCCTCTCTGTTTCCTAATCCATTCTTACATGTAAGGCTTCTAGGAAAAGATGTGGGATGCTGTAATGTATTATAACCACTAAAGTGACTTCAGTTTATTTTTGTTATTTTTTTATTCAAACCATACAGTACAACTCTGAGTGACATTTTCTCACAATATTTTTTTCATTTATTTCAATGTGTGTTGTAAGGACAATATTTCAGGAAAAAAGCAAGTTTTGTAATTTATCATCTTACCATTTTTAGCCTTTAGTGCAAAGTTGTGATTTAATGCTCATGTCTCTTTGCTTTTGGTCAGTGTTTTGTTGAACTCAACTGGTTCCACCTCATTGGGATTACATGTGGCCTGGCGATCTATAATTCCACTGTGGTAGACCTGCACTTCCCCCTGGCCCTCTACAAGAAGCTGCTGGATGTTCCTCCTTCTCTGGAGGACCTGAAGGAGCTGTCCCCCACTGAAGGAAGGTACATCCACCTCCCACACACATACCTGGATGATATGAAAAGATGCTGTATTGTATCTTCAACCCATCAATACTGTTTGTTCATAGATTTACGTAAAAGTAAATGGTCTGAGTAAGACAGAGAGAGATCAGAAAAATAAAGCTTCCAGAGTTCCATTCTTTTTATTTGTCATGTTCATCTAGTCAAGACTAGTATGAAAGCATCCAAATATTTTCCCCCAGTTTGAACAGTACCATGGCTTGTGTGTTCCCTCCAAGTTGTACTGTGCAGTTCACAAACCATTCATTTTGAAGGAATCCTTTCAACGAATCAAACAAATCGATGTCCAAGTCCCATGCTGACTGGTTCATATTATTTGCTTTCGGCTCAGAGAAATTAATGAAGCATCAAGCCTAGCAAGTCAACACATGAAATAATTCGGACCTAATCTCAGAGAACAAAGGTAGGAGAATGGAGTCTTGAGGCAAATTTGATATGGTAAATATTAAGCAAACGGAAATTTCCAAACTCATGTTAAATACACAAAGCCCTAATGCTGATGAGGGGTGTGGATATGAGGGCTGTGTGTGAACATGTTGTTTTGCAGATGGGTATATTCATTAAACTTTAAAAAAATTGGTAAATTACATTAGAGCCTAATAAGTTTTAAATATGCCAAATAATATGCACATATCCAATATGATGGAATAACATATTATATCATTTTTGTTAGTTTTCTGTTATCATTCCACTGTTAAAGATTTACCTGATAGCTTAATTTAGAGTGTTGTGAAGTAGGACTTTTAGTATTATCATGTTACTTTTTTATGATTTTCTGTTATGCCTCCATTTATGGTTTATGAAGGAATGAATCACGTGCAAGAAAGTGGGGCCACCGTAAGGACTTTCAGCTAATGAAACAATGTTGACACAAAAGTGTAATGTTAATGTCAGTTACCACTTTTTTGTGCTTTATATTTTTAAATTAAAATGTTTTCATACTTTTCACTTCATACATTTCTTAAAGTTGTATGCAGTACCCAGCTTTACTTTTAGTGTCACACCAGTGGGATAATGTTAGAATTTGGGTATTAATGTAAATTTTTTCTTGAGTTTTATGAATTGTGTTGCAAAAACTAAATTGTTAATGTAAGCCTCTAAGCAAATACATTGTAATACATTATGTAACAGGAATGTGAAAATTCCCATATCCAGTAATTCAGATTAATTCTGTCTTTAACATATATGCAAAAGGATTAAGGGCAAGGTTGTTATTAGGTATTTGCCTGGTAGAAATGTCACATGTGTTTTATGCACATTTTTTACCAGCTGAGGCACTTTGAATGAAATGCTTCCTTAATCAATTGTGTTAATACTTAACGGGCTAATTGTTTGCAGATGGCCAGGGGAAAGTGGTGCAACCATTTACTGATCTCTAAATTACCTCTCTCAGAAAACAGATTATAGCTTTAGCTCTAAGGTGACTAGGGAGGCAAATCTCAAACACATTCTTGCCCTGCATTTTGTGCTTTTCAGCAACTTGACATAACTCATGTTTGTTATTCATGAGGAGTGTAATTTGAGGTAGCCCCAGTATATAAGGTTCTAATTTCCCAAGGGATTTAAATGATAAAATCCATTGGTTTTTGCTCCCATGGAATTTACCATTGCCTTTGTACCTGAGTTTAACAGCTGTTATGTTGTTGTGAAATTAAGCTTTGCATTGCTGTTTTGTAAAAAAAACACCATTAATTGAAGCAGGACATCTTTGATGCATTTTTGCCTTACATTAGCATATCTTTTTTAGGAGAGCATTGTTTATAATTAATTATAAGACAAATACATTTGTATGGGGATAAGTTGTAAACACATTATTCTTAATTAGTACGGGGCTTTAAAGAAAAATACTTCCAGTATTTGGTATAGTATGATTTTGTGAGGATCAGTACATTCGACCCTCTCCTTAATGTTGTGGAACCGGAACCACTGTTTTTGAGGTCATCTAGAGCAGCAGTGTCCACCAGAGGGCATGCTTTCCAATTCATGATATCGTCTTCTATTAAATATTCTCCTGGAACTCTGCTAAATCCTTTTCATCGTTGGCTATTATTGGTACTGTAGTAAGTGCAGACCAACATAAATAAGCTGGCTGATGACATTTCTACTTGACATGTTGGCGCAATTTCCAGAAGATCTGCATTTCGTTGGCTTTTCAGGCAGGTCCCTTTCATCCAGGCACAGCTGGTAGATGATCTCACAGTTCTGTAACTCAACACTAGAGCTGTTTAAAATAGTCTGCTTCCTTCTGAAACACTCTCCAGGGTTTTAAACTGTCTGATTGTAGGGTTAAAAATGGTTATGATACTCGGAGGTACCGATCCTGTTGGATGGCTGAAGATGAGTTGCCCCGAAGTAAAATAGGAAATGACTTACTGTCTGTCACCAATTAAACCAATGTCACGCACTAATTAATTTTATTATAAGATGTAAGTCTCTTTATGTTTAGGATGATCTATTAAGAACTGAATGTAACATAGCTTTCACATGAGTTCAAATTCATCCTAAGCTTCTGAACACAGATTTGTCTGGCATTTATTTTTATATCATCGTATATTTTCTCTCTTAAAGTTAAGGTATACATTGAGCGGCAATGACCTTTAACACAAAAGCCCTTCATCTCTTTCTTGTTGCAGGGGCTGCTACTCATATTTTACTGTAATATTTTGTGCATACAGTATAACATCGTTCGTGTTTGTCTTTATGCCTGCAGTTAGTGTTGAACATATGTGCAGTCCTATGAAAAGCTAATATAACGCCACTTAGATATCTTTCTATTATTTTGTTGTCAGAGTGCTTTCTAATGCTTCTTATTATTTCTGCCATTTTCTTTCCAGGAGTCTTCAGCAGCTCCTGGATTATCAAGGGGATGATGTGGAGGAGTCCTTCTGTCTGAATTTTGCTGTAAGTCCAAGTGCCATGGGGAGGTGAACTTTATATTTAGCAGCAACTCAGGTGCCTGCTAATAAATGTTGTCAATATTCCAAAAGAATTTAAGGTGAGGAAATGTATTTTTGATAAATTGTGGTATTTAATAAAATGGCTAAGTAGCTCTGTTGAAACAAGGAACTACAGTATGTAGTTCTTGCCAACTATGAGAACGAAGTCTGTTGTCTATTGTATAATGGTCTCATCCATGGAAATGAGAGAGTTAGATAAGCAGCATGGTAATCAGATTTGTCCTTTGGGTTTTGCTGATTAGGCATTGAGATCATTAATTCAAGTTACTACAGGACTGCTAGTTTGGTATCTCTCAAGGTGCAGCTGCAGATGTGAAAGTAACCAGTGAAGAGTAGCCACTACATGAGGATCAACAGATTGTTGGCAGAAGATTTTGTGTTTGAGGGGTCAATCTGCAGAAGGGACTAGGATAATTGTAATTAGGACAAATTAGGCCACAAATTATACACTTGTGGAGTATAGCATGTGGGAATTTATTGCTGACTATATTAGTAAAAAAAATAAATGTGGGTCAAGACAACTATTATTATGTGCTTTTGTCTGTTTTCTGGAAATATTTTAGACATTTTAGAAAATATTTCATAGTTGTGTTGCTCTGTAATGGAAGTCACTTACATTTTGAAATGTCTTCTAGGATTTGGATCAAAGCACTTAAAAGAGTGCAGGATTTCTTTTTATACTAGGATTTATAATAATTATAGTAAAATGTTCTAAATGTTTTGTTACAAGTTGTGTTTAAGAACAAATCATGCATATGATTAGATTAGCATTGTTAGGTTATGCACAAGCAGAGCAAATAAGCTGAATATCACAGGGCTTTGAATATATAAAGCAGTTCCATGAATAATAACTGTGAGGTAGTGTAAGCAAAAGGCCCCTTTTTTTACTTGTAGATGCTATTACCTTTCTGTTTCAAATGAAATTCAGTGTGAAAAAAAAAACCAACAGCCAAGCTGATATGAGAAATGAAATATTTGTTGATTTAAGATAAGATAGGATCACTTTATTGGCCATATACAATTTCTTGTATTAGGAATTTGTCTTTTTTGCATACCCCAGCTTGCTCTCCATGAGAGACACAGACAGGGAGAGAGAAGCTTGGGGTCAGAGCGCAGGGTCAGCCATTTATACGGCGCCCCTGGAGCAGTTGGGGTTAAGGGCCTTGCTCAGGGGCCCAACAGAGTAGGATTCCTTTGCCGACCAGCCACAGCCGTAAGCCTTCCAGCCACAGGTGCAGATCCTTAGCCACAGAGCCATTCACCACCCTAAAATATTTCTCTTTACAGATCACAAGGGAAAACTATGGACTAACTGAAGTCAAGGAGCTTGTCCAAGAAGGAGAAAACATCACAGTGAACAAGGACAACAGGTGAGTATACTCGCACAACTTGTGTGCTATAAAATTTGCCAGGCTCACAAAAATATGCAGGACAGTGTATTTTCCATGGGGGAGATATTCCATGGGAGATTGCAAAATTGTTCTTTTGTATTATTTCCTGGCTTAGTTTAACTGTCTTTCCCATAATACCAGATTTATTACAAATAACTAATCTTTGATTTACCTACGTTTACTGTATTGCACTGTAGGAAATGAACATTCTATTAATATTTATAAAAAAGATTATGTTTTTTTCTAAAATTAAAAAAAACACCTTATACTGATCAAATAAGCCAGCTCATTCTATTTCCATTGCATATAATGAATGTAGGACCATGATGAACCTAGCTCTGTTCAGACTGATAACCTTACAGACCTTATTGCCCACCTGAACAGTCAGGCCTTGGTCAGCTTTGAGCCACTCTTGTGAGCTTTACCTACTAGATAGAGCTAGAACTTATCTAGAGCTACTAGATAAGTCACTACTAGGGCTTCCCTTGGCACAGTATTCTTTACAAAAACCTTATCAGGCACCGTGGTGTAGAAAAAAAAGCAAAACCAGGAAATTATTTTGTCGTTTAACTATTGAACTTTCTTTATAAAAGAAACAAGCCAATTTTGGGGGGGACATTACATCCAACAGAAAATTCATCCCTGCAAAATAAGTAAATAAGAAATAAAATGAAAGTTAATGCTTACATCATGAATATCGACTGCTATGTAATTTATGCCTGAAATATTGTGGATCTCCAAATTCAAATCAATTCAATTAATTTTTATATAGCGCCTTTCACAACAATGTTGCCCCAAGGAGCTTAACAAAGCAAGTGACCATACATGTTGTGAATGCAGAACAGAAAAGACCAGAAGATAACTAATCAAAAATTAGAAAGCAATTTACACCAAATGACATATTCATTTTCATATATAAATATGTACTGCACCAGAAAACAATACAGAATAATGTGAACATAATAAGCAGTTTCTTATACATCACTATTTTAAGGCATGTCCCATAAACACTTCGGGTATGTGCAGGTACTGTCTTGTTAGAAGCCATCACAGTTGTGCTGTTCCCATGTGAATGAACTTTAAATTACATTCACTTTTTTCAACAGTGTTTATTAATTGCTTTATGTGTCTTAGAATATCGCTCACACAAACTTAACTTTTTGTGTTGAGCTGTCCCATTTTTAATTAAATTAAAAATGTTTTAATTTACATTAAGTTGCATATATATTTAACCTATGGTCTCCTGATAAAAATATTTAAATATATTCTATATAAAGGTCATTCTAATAACAAAATAGTCATATTTATTTTAATGAGTTTATCAGTTATCATAATAGTCATATTTATTTTATTTATCTTCTCCATAAAATATATCATTTTTTTCTTTAGATTTTTTTCAGATTGATTTAAACAGATGGGACTGGATGTTCACAAATGCAGAACACCAGAGCAGGCACACAAAATCCTGATTAAAATTTCCCATTCTAGCTTGGCTTGAGATGTAAATCCAGAGGGCCAAGATTTACTAAATTCTGCCAACATTAGTAATGTTTCTTGGCAGCTTCACAAAAATCCATTTTAAATGCAGGTCGTTTGTTTTCATTTTGACAGTGGAATCAAAATTAAGGAATGCTGGCAACAGCCAGAGTATTATGTCTTCAAAATAAACTTTGTGTCACAAAGAATATAAATGTAACATAGCTATATTAGTTTGCTGGGCAGATGCTGGAATTAGTTTAGCTTGCAATCGGTCAGTGACCCAGACATTTCTCACTTTAGTCCTTTATTCTGATTTTCCTTGATGCATATTCGGGGTTTCAGTTATACTAACTTTTCCAAATCTGAAGCTCAGCCTGCACTGTTAATGCAGTGCATGAGTGCATTTCTGCAGTCCAACACAACACGTGAAATCATCAAAGTATTTTAGTCCTTTTACTTTGTTTCACTTGTGAACGAAACCGCTAATACCTACAAAAACATTCACGGAGGTTTCCAACTTTCTTACATGATGTAGTGTTACCAGTTCACACAGTGTCAGACCTACAGAGAATTACTTGGGCTAACCACTGCAGCATTAAGTGGATCTCTTCAAAGGATTACATTCCATTATACAGTAACAGATTATCAGTTGTAATACAGTTTGCGGTACTGTAACTGATGTGAGAAGATTATTTACTTTAGAACAAACGCGCATGTGATAGCACAGAGATGTCTTTGCTTGTCTCCTGCTTGTGAGTAATGGAACAAGCTGGAGATGTTACCCTAATCACACCCTCTCTTAAGTCACATTGCAAAGAAGATGATTTGATTTTCCACTTTTTTGCTGCATTCCAGACTCCAGGTCATTCTCTATGTTGGTTTTCTGTATAAGAACTGTCTCAGTCTTTCTGTGAAAAAAAATTGAAACAGCAGGATGTTTGTAGTCTTTATTAGGACAACTTAGTTTTTTCAAGGCGATGTCCGGGTGACTCATCAATATTGAACCTTTTAACCTTCTTTCTAACTACATACTTATGTGCTGAAACAACCAGTTTGGAAGGTATGATATTGTATTTCAGCTAAAAGAACTGGTAAGAGAGCTTGAAAGTTGTTTTTTTTTAAAAAAGCACTGTAGTTTGTAGTTTGTTACATGAAAAGGGATTCTGTTAAAAACCTTTTCCTCAAGAAACTGCACAAATTGTTTTAATTGTATTCACTAGATTTAAAAAAATCCATAGGTAGACCTACTTTATTAAGTAATTGATTTCAAAATTATATATTTTAACCATGCAAAATTGAGACGCCTCAAAGTGCCTTTTACCCTTGTTAAGGGCAGTCAGAACATGTAAACATACACATACCAGTATTGATGCTGGTAAAAAGGCCATGTTGGTAGACAGTTGTGTGATAATATTTATATGGCATTCATTTTAAGAACTCACATTTTGGAACAAACAGCTTGACCTAAGATGTTCACATTATTGTATGAAGGACCAAATCCCGCAAGAGGGTGTATATCCTGCAGCCAAAATTGTTTTATAACATAATTGTGACTTAAAAAGCATTGTTATAGGAATTTTACAAATATTTTAGGTCTTAACTTTTTGAAGAAGCTTTTCTACATTTCCAAAGTCCTAGCATCTGAATTAGAAAAGTACTGTTTTTTTTTTCATTTTTATGATATGCATGCAATTTGTATGCTGCAGATCCAGGTGACAGTTAGCCAGGTGATCGTGGAGTACAGACATTTTATTATTTTTTAGCCATATTGCTGTGCAATATTTGTAATTAAATTAAAACATCTCCTGATATCAGACTGGCTTTTCAAAATATTTTTACTTTTTTATGCATATATGTACTGTATTGATGCAGGTTGTATATGAGTTTTTAAAAGGGAGGAGGTTATTAGGAATCAGACCAGCATTGAATGACTACAAAATTGGTTGGAAACCACAACCCATTGTCCTTTTAGATGCAGGTGACTGTATTTGTTTTACATTTACTGTTAAAAAAAACTTCAAACATTTTTATTAGTATTAACTTAACAGGTTTTAGTAGCTTTTAACAAATTGTCCTCATATGAATAAAGAGCCATAAAAGCAGGTTTGGAAGAAATGGAAATATTAAGAAAACTAAAATGGAACCATAAAAAGACTAAGTGTCAAACGTGTTCACCTCGTTTTCATTCCTTTCCATTCATTATTTTACTGGTATCACACAATGGCCTGTCTTGTGATAACAGTTCATATTCACTGTTTTAAGTGCAGTGCCTGATGGTTAGAGGCTTGCTGGTGAGAAGTTACTTCTTGTCGTATTGTTTTCAGGGAGGAGTTTGTACAAGCCTACCTGAACTATGTTTTCAATGACTCTGTGAAGGAGCTGTACACTGCTTTCTCCAGCGGTTTCCTGAAGGTCTGTGGAGGGAAGGTCCTGTCACTCTTTCAGCCCTCCGAACTCATGGCCATGGTAGTGGGAAACAATAACTATAACTGGGAGGAGATGGAAAAGGTAAGAGTTGTAAAGTTCATGAAATCATGGAAAAGGCTCCCTGGGTAACCCTTGCAATAGTGTAATTTAAGTTCTTCTGCCTTATCTGTCTAATGTCCCATGTTTTAGCATGAATTAGTATATTTTTGGCCTTGTTTTCTGTATCCATATTTTAACCTTCTGTCTCCTTCTGTTGCATATGATGAGACAAGATTTGCCTTGAAAGTATGTTGAAATAAGCGACCTCTGGACACTGGCATATGCAATCCTATCTTCCTTTTAAATGTGAATGTTATGAACCTCACATAGGCCTGTTCTCAATGTTATCCGACAGCTTTATCACCCTGCAACTCACAAGTGGCAACCCATTGAAATTCAGCAGGTGTGAGCCTCACCAGTACCTTGATGGGAGACCTCCTGGGAAAGCTAAGGTTGCTGCTGGAAGAGGTGTTAGTGGAGCCAATAGGGGGCGCTCACCCTGCGGTCTGTTTGGGTCCTAATGCCCCAGTATAGTGACGGGGACACTGTACTGTATAAGGGGGCCAGACTTCGGATGAGAAGGAAATCCAGAGTTGGGACCTTGCTCTGCGGTCATTAAAAATCCCAGGGTGTTTCTTGAAAAGAGTAGGGGTGTAACCCCAGCGTCCTGGCCAAATTTCCCATTGGCCTTTACCAGTCATGGTCTCCTAATATTTCCCATCTATGAATTGGCTTCATTACTCTGTTCTCCTCCTACTGATAGCTGATGTGTGGTGAGTGTACTGGTCCACTATAGCTGCCGACGCATCATCCAGAACTACGAACTAATTCGTAAGCCCGTAATATAGCAGCTTTCGCAATATTGTAATCCAAACTTTCTTCTAGAGAAAGTGTAGAGCAAACATCTTGAGCTTTGCCCACTAGTCTACACTGCATAAGCAGTGACCAGACCTCCTTAGGCCAGCGAAGTGATGTGGCAATTTGCTCGAATGCACCAAAGTACGAATCACTTCTGATTTCCTGAATAGAGGAACCAAAGCAATCTGCTTACTTACATCGAAGGTGGTCAAGAGTGGATCTTGCAAAGGAGACATGTTAGAGGCCTCAGAGTGGGTCAGCTGCGCAGCAGGAGCATTCCTTCTTGCTTCTAATTAAAGCTGTCGGAGCTTAACCTTTCTCCGCCTCAATCTCCATTTTACGAATTGCAAGGTGCAACTCAAATTCTACCTGGCGTGCCTGGGCTTTTTCCTGCACTTCCATTTGCAAGCGGGCCAGATGAACTTTTAGGCGAATCTCATCTTTCGACCCAGTGGAGACCAGAGAGAACGGTTCAAAGGAAGGTAATGTGGCCTTGACCTCAGCCTCCGCTAAGTCTTCAGCCACCCCCTGCACCTCGTCCTGTTCTTCCACAACCATAGCAGGTTTACCACCAGCCCCAGGAGAACCGGCGTCCTTGCTCGCTAGTGCAAAGACCTCTAATTCCACCAATTTATCAATCGCAGCTCTCTAAATGTCCCTTTTAAGAGCTTGCGTCGATACCTGAACCCCGAAGTGATCTGCAGTTTGGAGCAATTCGTGCTACCTACACCTCTCCAGCTTCTCAAAGTTGGTTTCCACAAACTTTCGTAAATTAAAAGTAGCCATAATTACCTTGCCAAAAAAACACAATCCAAATCTCAGAATCCTAAACCAGTCCTTATTCCACAAAAAAAATACCAAATGATGCTAACCAGTCCCAAAACGCACAAAAGTACAAACACCAAAATTCTGCAACCTTAGCACGGGAATTTGATATCCCGGACGAGCCCCCAAAAATGTTCCGACCCCAAGTGTGTAAGGGTAAAGGGGTGTAACATTTAGGATAGTTTTTGGATGTAGGTGGGTTCTGGTGAGGGACTTAGGAAGCGTGATAAGTGTTAGTGCAAAAGTGATTATTTTAAGGTGAATAAGTGACTGGTACATAATAAGACACAATAACACACAGGAGTAGGGAACTAGAGTGGTGCAAAAGAAAAGAAAACAAACAAAATGGAGCTGGCTAAGAAAGTGAGGGAAGCTGACCTAACTACAAAAGAAAACCCGAAACACACGGTCTTCTGCGTTTTCAAACGCCCTAGCTAACCTTCACTGACTACCCAAAACCATACAAGACAAAACGGCACTCACCTGTACTAAACTAGTGTTACTAATACAGAGACCACCAACTATGTGTGCAGAATGTACCCGACAACCTAAACTAACCCTATACACAAAAGTTCACACAAATACACAAGTGAACTACGAATACAAACGAGAGTAGACACAAGTAACAGGGTACAAAAGAACACAGAGGTTGATACAATACGTTTGGGCAAGGTAAAGGCTAAACAAGGATAAACACACAAACAAACGAAAGTACGAGAAGACGAACACAAAACAACAAAGCCGAAGCTTTACGAAAACACACACGAAAGAAGCGAAGCGAAACGAAAGCTGAGCCGAGCGGGACCAAAGTCAAACAAAAGGCCCCTTCATTCAGATAACCTCCGAGTTATATACTAAATAAACTGAGTTCTGATTGGCCGAGAAGCTAATTGATGATGATGTAATACGGAAAGAATGGTGTAATGATGGACCAATGGGGGAGGGAGAACAATCAAGGTCAGGAAGTGTGGAACATAGCAACAAAAACACAAATGGACCACACACTGGGACGTAACATGGGGCTACACATTGGTGGTACTGGAGGGTAGTCCCTATTACCTGTAAAGAGCTTTGAATTGGAGTGTCCAGAAAAGCGCTATATAAGTCTAACAAATTATTATTATTGTCGTTCTTGTTGTTTTTAAACTGTTCTTCCCTCTGTAGGTTCTACTAATTAGACTAGATTAATTAAAGGAAGGGTACTGTACACATTTTTCAACATACTGTACATAGGATATTTTCAATAGCATTTACCCTCACTCCTTGATACAGGGTGTTTAAGTGGATAGTGAATAGGTTGCCTGGTAGAAGGAACATTAGCTCAGCCTGTTCTGTGGAGGATATAGTCCTCACCAGTCTGTACTCAGAGTTACATCTACCATGATGCTAATCCAACTTATGACCAGTGCATTGGTGAACCCATTTCCCTGTTTCATATGCATTTGGCCTGTAAAAAGTTGATCCCATTTTGGTCTTCAGTTTTGGAAAAACGTATTGCATCTTCCTTAACACCAGCTATCTTTGGCGTTTTGCCCAACAACACTAGTCTAAATAACAATGTGATACCCTAACCTTGGCTACTCTATTGGCAAGATGCCTGATTGTGCTGACTTAGAAACGGACTACCCACTACTCATGCACACTATTAGAAAAATTACATATTATTTAATATTGAAAAAGTGAAATACACTATTAGGCATTACAGGAATATAGGAATACTGCCATGTTAACTGAGATGTGTAGTTTTTAATTCAGTTTGAATTTTAACTGTACATACTCTCTGAGTATTTGGCCAGGGCTTTAAAGAGAGGGAGCGTCAAAAATTTTCAGTGCTGTCGAGGTATCCTCCTCGTGGAAGAATTTTCACCTCGAATGTTTGCCCATCCTATTTACTGTATATATGTTAATCTGACTCTAGGATTACATCCATGCAAGGCTTTGCAGTCAGTGGTGCCATAAATGTATATGCTTCTTGTTTTGTGTCTTTTGTGTCCTGTACTCTTTTGTTCTCTTTTTACTGTGTGTTTTAACAAAGTTTGATAGCTGTATGGTTTTTCTGTTCTGAAATAGAAAAAATATGCACTCTTGCTGTCTGCACTGTTTACCGTCCTGGTGTCATCTGTGCCATGTTGAAGATGTGTTGCATATAAACATCAGACTAGACTTGTGCATTTCCTTTAAGAGAAGAGAGCTCAAAATGTCACTCTAAATCAATAGAATGTGTGTGAGTCACACATCAATAAAGGTAAAAGAGCAGAAATGCTCTGAGCAGAAATGCGTGACTCCTTGAAAATGTTTTAAATCTTTTCCTTTTACTGTATAGTGCTGTAAGAAATGTGCCTGTGTAGTTTGGGATTTGTAATCTTAATGTAATCACAATTTATCATTTATCGTGTAAAACAAAGTGAAATACAACATGCTATGTGATGATTTGCATTGCTGTGTTACAGACTGGTGTACAGTATGTGTCTCACTTCTAATACTATTCTACAGTACACATAATAGCATTGCACAGAACAATGTTTTTCACAATTTATTGAAAACAAGAAGGTCATATTTGTTCACACTTTGTAATTCATCACCTGAGGTATTCACTGTTCTTCAGGTTCCTTAATATACTATAACATGTTTTGACTGTATTTGTATGTAAATCCTGTTTTTAAGTAATAGTATTTTTTATGCTATTTCTAGGTGATTAAGGTTCTCTACTTTGCTAACATAAAATCTTAATATATTCCTTAAAGCACTGAGCTTACAGGAGTTCTTTCTCTGTCGCAGAATGCAGTTTACAAAGGTGAATATTCAGCCACTCACCCCACAGTGAAGATGTTCTGGGAGGTCTTCCATGAATTTCCACTGGAGAAGAAAAAACAATTCCTGTGTAAGTGGATTTGAGTCTGCTGCCACATTTTCATTGTTTTTATTAAATATTTTGCCCTCATAACTGAGTTCTTTACTTATTAGTTCTGAGTTTTATCTTACTGTTCTTACTATATCTAATGGTTATTGTAGAAGGTTGCTTTATACAGCCTCTGCTCTCTGACACACCTTAAGTCAGGTACTATATCAAAGTGTTTAAACTGTAGGTTATCTGTTTAAAGAAATAAGTGATTACAAAGTCATTTTACCACCAAATGGCTCTGCTTACACTTTTTGGAAGATTGCCGAGAGGCTGGGAGCTGTTTCATGAGCAAAGCACATAACGCAGAGGCAGAATGAGTTGTTTTTCATCATAGCAGAGTTTTCATTGACAGCCCAGAGCCCTTCTGTTTTTCACCCATTGATTTCTGGAGACAGGTTTTATGAAATTAACACTTTAACCTAATTCAGAACAAATTCTACACAGAGCAAATGTCAATAAATTATTTCACTTTTGCGTGTTAAAGCTATGTCTTGCTTCCAGACGAACACAATGTACAATTTCTCTTGGCCTTGTGCATGCACAAGTCTGTTGTATGGGTTACTCTGTACTCACATGCAGTGGCCTCAGATGTTCTAGTGTAGTATTAAAGCACATATTGGATATTTTGAAATACTTGGGTTATATTTTTGCTACAATCTATTTTAGCAAAATCAGAGAGAGATTAAAGAACAACTTTAATATATCAAATTTTTTAAAAATTTATTTTTTGAACAGGATTGAAAGCAGCATAAAAAGATATCACAAACAAGATGAGGCCATTTGGTTTTCCTCATTTGGTTGCTAAGCACATACTGATCTAAGAACACACAGCTGTTTCTTTACGGCTCCCAGAAATTCTGAACAAGTCCTGTGTCAAGTACAAGGTTGTATTAAAACTGTGGCTTTGTATTGAAGCTTTCTGCATGTCCTACAGAAATATTGTCTTGTTTTTCTCCTCAGTGTTCCTCACAGGCAGTGATCGCATTCCCATTTATGGCATGGAGAGCCTGCGAGTTGTGATTCAATCAACATCAGCAGAGGACCACTACCTGCCAGTAGCTCACACCTGCTATAACCTGCTGGACATGCCCCGCTACAAGACCAAAGAGATCCTCAGGAAAAGGCTCACCCAGGCCATAGAACAGTATGAGGGATTCAGTTTGGTGTGATATCAACAATGCAAGCAAGTAAAGTCAGGCCCTGTTGGGTACATCTGGACCACTTCTGCACTTTAGTAGTTCTGTGGGACTTTGTGAAAGAGCAGAGACTGTGTGCTCTATGTATTGAGGGTATTTTTATTTGTAGTTTTGACAGTGGTATAGACTGAAAAAAAATGTGTATGTGGAAAGTTCTCATGTGCAAGCAAAGTTAATGGGTTTTTCTTGAAATCTTTGGTATTTAAATTTGGCTTCCAAAACTTTCTCTGATGGTTCACATTTTGTGTAGGGCACTAACATAGTGTTCTTAATGATGTAAGACTCACTCTTTCTGCGATTTCAGCTGGATTTTGTTGCAAGATTGTGTTTGGGTTGGATGCCATCGAGTCTCGTTTGCCCCCTTAATTATTCCTACAAATATTTCAATATTTAGACTGTGCAGCTCATATCCTTTGATTCAGAACTGTATTCTTGGTTTCCTTTGCTTATAGGGAAGAAAAATGTAATCCTTTTTTAAATTATTATTGTAAATAAGAGTTATGTTTCTACAGTTATCAAATAATTTTACTCGCCATGAGGATTGATTCAGAATAATCTCTCTTAAAGAGGCAGTGTGAGCAGATGCATAAGGCACTAAGGAGAGGAGCTCTGCAGGAAAGCAGTGTCAACTCAGGTCTCCAGTTTATCACTAGCTAGATTATTTCTCTACGTCACCGTAGTCTGCTTTTTATCCTATGCTTTCCTCACTGGATTAATTCTGAAGCATCTAATCAGCATTTTCCAGCTATTATTGAAACCAACAGGAGACAAGCGATATAGCTAGTCTGGAATGCCTCTAATATTTGAAAGCCTTAGACCACTTTGAGTTTGGTTGGTCTCAGTAGTACAAATATGTGAGTATTTTGTACATGGGATCATCCGATTTACATTTTCCATTTACAACTGATGTAAAAGTTGAAGTAATAGTTTTTCATATGTTCTTGGTATTAAATGAAATATTCTCATTTACATGCACCAGTGATTAAAGCGTGTAATACCAGGTCTGCAACATAATTTATCTGCTTCCTATTTTAAAAACATTTTCATACACTTCTTAAAATCAATGGTGTAATATGCAATACATTTAACCTCTGAAAATTGTGAAACACTAAGCAGTTAACCTGCTCGAGTATTATCTACAGTAGCTCTTCATTTCCATCCAAGTTTCAAAACATGTGACAACATGTGTGGTGATGCTTCTAAGCTTGCACATGTGATGTCTGCATACTTGAAAGGCTCACAGGTTTACTGATTTTAATCATACAACAGTTATGGCTTATCTAAATGAAAGAGAATTAAGGGGCTTGGGAATGTTACAATGTCACATCGAGGGTATTCAGGGTTTATTCATCCACTATCACTAGAGTACTACCAACTGATAAGAACCAGTGATCTGAGATTAAATGTTTTCCAACATGTTAAATATCCAACACAACTGAGAATGTAGCTTTTTAAATGATGGTAATACTAATATCTATGAATTGGCTTCATTACTCTGCTCTCCTCCCCACTGATAGCTGATGTGTGGTGAGCGTTCTGGCGCACTATGGCTGCCGTCGCATCACGAGGTGGGGCTGCACATTGGTGGTGGTGGAGGGGAGTCCCCATTACCTGTAAAGCACTTTGAGTGGAGTGTCCAGAAAAGTGCTATATAAGTGTAAGCAATTATTATTATTATTATAGCACAACCTTAAAGTTAAGCAGATTAAATACATTTAGAATGTGCAACAGTTCTATTTAACAACTTGTTAAAAAATGTTATAGTTTCAAGAGTGGAACAATGTAGTGCAGCTTTGTAAAAAAAACTTACCTCCTAACTTAACTCCCCATACTCCACTGTATGACTCTATGCATAGGTATCAAAGTGGGATTAAAACTATTAACTTTAAACGGTGAGTATTGCCGCACAGCGCACCTATGAGCATCAAACGCGAGCAAGCATACATACATTAAGATGTATCCTTCCTAATGGTTATGTTGGATATACAGTGTTTGAGATTCTATATATTTATATACTGTACTGAGACAGCACAGGTTTTACATCAATAGTTCCCTGGGTGCATGCATAATGATATTGCCTTTTCATATCCTGAGTTCAAGTTAAGAGATTTTCTAAATGCCACTTGCTCAGTGTTCCATTAGTGAGTCTCCATAGTTAAGAAATGTTCTTTCTCAGCACAATAGATTTAGAAACCAGGTAACTGCTTTTGTGAGGGACAATCCACATGTCCTCGATGGCAGAGGAACAACACATTGTCCCAAAACCATCACCTTTGTTTAAACCATCTGCAGATTCGTTTTCAGTATCCAGTGGCTATAGCATGAGAATCTACAGGACAAAATTACACATGTATCAGCAAAATGAGTTTAGCTCACTGTATGCATGAAGTGATCTGCATTTTTGTAGGCCATTCAAGGGTACTGTGATGACAGCTGAGAAATTACCATCTTCTATGGGCTGGAAGCCTCTAAGGAGGTGACATAGTGGCAGATTGTTTTATTCACCAATGGATTTCATTCTGCGCTTGGCAAACCTTGCAGAAGACAACATATGGAGTCACGGAAAAGATTATGCTGTTACCTTTTTGGTATGGCAATGGTGATAATTTAGGTGGTAGTCTCATTTAACACAAGCATGCCTTTCTTGCTGATTGAAGATGGGAAATTGTAATTTTAAAGCAAATAATACAAGACTACACAGCGGATATCATAACTTCAGGAACACAATATCAACATCTCGCCATGAACAATGTTTTCTCCTGACCTGAGTCCAATAAAACATCTGCTGGACCAACTCATCAAGGATACCAGAAGCCGCCAATCTTTGCCTGCTGGCTGTAGGTGTACTGGAGTGGCAGGACAAGCCATAACAGTCTGTTATTTTGCAGTCTTTTTTCGGTGGTGTGTCCCAGTTCATACTGGAAACATGACTTTGATCTCTGTTTTTATTCACATTTTGTATGATATCTGTGCTTAAAATATTTGATTAAATCCATTACATCTGTTGCATTTCTTTACTGAAGTCATTATTCAACACTGAACAAGGCTTTGACCACATTGATGGTAATTAGTACTTCCAGATTAAAATCACATGCAGTTTATGCGATTTATGTGAGTTTTAAGAATACATAAAAAGCAACGTGTATTAGCTTTGATTTGTTGTTTTCTTTTGTTACTTTTTATATAGGAACAGTATGAATCCGCTTTGATTTGTGCAGAAAATGAATGGATTGCTGTACAAAACATGAAAAAGAAGTGTACTGTACATACAGTATGTTCTTCATCACAAGTGACACATGGAAAATGCTTTCTCCTAAACATTCTTAATGCTTTATCATTTCCAAGTCCAAATTTTTAACATTCCATTAAGATCCTTAATACTTAACAATAGTCTCCATATTGATGTCATGATTGCTGCATTTGTTCAAGCCCTTTCAGGCAATATGAGCTTTATGTCCTCTTCTATGTCACCCTCACAAATTGGCAGTCTATTTAAGCTTTTTAGATTCTCTCTTATTTATAAAGTACCTTGACAAGCTAACCTCACCATATTCAAGTGGTAGATAGTTCTGTTCAGTAAGTACAGACGATAGTACAGAGTATAGTATTGACAGAACTGGAAAGTACAGTGTAATGTTGATTGGACCAATCATATTAGCTTGTGTTAGTATCAGACTTTTGCATTACCATTTGCATCTGGTTCATCTTCATGCGCAAGGCCAAAGAACCAGACAGAAACATGTTTGTCTCCAGTCTGTGACTATTTTGTCTAAGCTGTATTATTTCTGTATCAGAGGCAGATAATTAGGTGTATGTGAATGCTGAGATCGATTTACAGCAATTAAAACCGGCTTTGGTTGTAAAAGATGATAAAAATCCTTGCTAAAAATGCTACATCAATTAATTTCTTGCACAGTATCGCAAATCATTTTGAGACTATTACTATCTGCTACCTAAGTAACAGGCTTGTTTTAATACTATCGAAATATGACCATGTTTATGGCAGTGCATGTGAAAAAGGACTTTCATGGCTGTTCATCAATTTTTAATACACTGTATTTAGTTTATTAATTGGTTTATTATTTTTTTCCCCCCCAAAAAAATTAATTCCAACTTTAGCATTTCACCCGTCTGTTCAAAATGTATTTGGCAAATGTTTAACTTCAGTGGTTTACATAAGATCTGTAGTTCTAGTTTCGAAAGGGAAATTTCTACATGGGTTATCTTCATACTAATCAGCTTTATAAATATTTCTATTGTTCATCCATCCATCCATCTCTAACTCTTCTTGGAATTCAGGTTCATGGTGGGGGGGGGGGGGGGGGGACTAGAGTCTACCTCAGCAAGCAGCGGGCACAAGGCAGGATACACACAGCCACAAACAGACTCACTCCTAGGGCCATTTGTTTTTTCAGAAGCCAATTAACCTGCCAGGATGTGTTCAGGCAGTGGGAGAAAACTGGAGCACCCGAAGGAAACGCATGCAAACACAGGAAAAAAACATGCAAACGCAACACAGTTAGTATCCCAGGGCCCCAGCACTGTGAGGTAGCAATTCTCACCATTGCACCTGGTTCTGTTGTAAAGTGGCAAAAATAATGTGGTACAAAACTGATTTCAAGGGGGGAAAAAAAAGTCTTGATGAAATGGTTGGGTTGTGATAGGAGATATGGGCTTCTAGGCTCTTTACAGCAAAACTATGGGTTTTAATTAGGTTCTATTTGTTTTACATTAAGTTGTCTTTCAGGATAAATCTACATTTAGATTTCTTTATTCATCTACAGTGAATGGGTTTTTAGAAATTCCTGGTTGACAAAGGAAATTAATTCCAATGTCAAATCAAATGTAGAAAAATATTCTAATATGTCTATGTAGTGTTTCTAATGAGCATTAGACATTCTTATTGGAGTAGTCTGTATCAGGATTAGCAGACACTGAGATTCAGTTGACACAAAAATTCTAAGTTAACCTCACACCATCTGAATTAAGCCATGTGAAATGTGCAGTAGTCCTAGTCAATTTTTATGGTATTTCTAACCCTAATGGTAACAATGATCTAAACCTAGAGTCATGCTCTGCTAAAACTAGTTTGAGCAATCATACAAAATATTAAATTAGCTAACACATTCTACAAAAAAGTATTATTTCAACCTATATCTACATTATCTTTTCCACTTAAAAAGCATTGCTCCCTGTTTAAAGTATTTACAAATTAACCCTTGCATTCTTGGTAGGTTTGAAGTAGAGTTACTGTAGGGTTGGGTTAGACTTCCCTTTTAAACTTAAAGTCAAGAGATTACAAGAATGATACCATACAAGTACAAGTGGTGCTGTGGCCTTAATAAATGTTTTTCAGTCTGGGAATAAAGACTCTACATTGATCGGCCAGTAAATAGGGCTACAGCTGTATTTGTCATGACATAAGAAGGTGTGAGGTGAGAGTCATGGCTTCTCTAGGGTGCCAATTATGGTGAACCGCTTGCGGACAGTTTAAGTGATGATTTATTGAGTACAGTATGTAGCTTTTTCAGTGAGAAAAATAAAAGAAAATCTGGGGACTCTCCATTTATTTACAGGCATTGTGGCATAGGGTGACCAGGACTATAGGATAGTAATGACTGCTTATTTTTAGTTTTTGGTTGGAGTCAATAATGTTGTAAAGACAAATAAACATGACTTTTAAAGTTTGTCCCTGAGAAAGAGTGACACAAAGTCTGTAAAAATGTTGGCTTTTATATATATATATTACATATACAAAATACAAATACAATTATGTACTAAAATGTACACATCCCTATTTTTCCATCAGTGTTTACATTCAGAAAAACGAAGTCACACTGTAATAATTCATTTTGGAAAAAAGAAGCCTTGCTTACTTAGAAATGTAAACATAGATCTGGGTCCATATCTACAAAAGAACAAGCTGCTGACCACTTTAACAAAGAAAGCAGTGTACCTGTTGAATGCATAAAGTAAGCAATTAAATGGCATTCTGAAAATGATGTTCTCCAGTTTTTTCTATGTCTAAGCCTTTGTGTTGAATTAAAAAATATGATTCACAGCTGCGTGCAAAGGCCTACAGACTGATAAACAGGCACAAGGAAACAAGATACATTACAGATTATCTGTCTGTTTCAGATCATTTGCACACATTAAGGGCTAAGAAGCATTGTCAAGAACAAATACGGATCATCTAGACACTGAGTCACCTCTTTCTGAGAAAATGCAATTCAGTCAATTCAGAAAATCACTCATTAAGCAGTATGTGAAGAACACAGTCAAAGGAAGACATAATCAACAGTTATTTCTTAATGCAATCACTATAATTAAAGTGTGACAGGAATTGTGAATGAGCACTGAAGTCTTGCTCCTTTTAATTTTGTGCTCTTAATTTTTTAAGATTTCCAAAGA
Organism: Atractosteus spatula; assembly: GCF_055471065.1. NCBI lineage: Eukaryota > Metazoa > Chordata > Actinopteri > Semionotiformes > Lepisosteidae > Atractosteus > Atractosteus spatula. The sequence goes on from NC_142706.1 coordinate 50,891,290, forward strand.
TACAATATTCGTTACTGACAATCTGAAAGGCAGCACTTACTACATTTTGCATGAAAAGAACAGCCTGTCCAAGGTACAGTAATTTGAATTCCATTGCATAATACTTGTGATTAGTATTTGATGTCTTGTTCCCTGTTGTTTTGGTGTGTGTTACTGAAACCATGCTACTCTCTTTGGATTACACATATCTGTGAAATACGTCTGCTTTTAAACCAAAAATAATGTAGTGAACAGATTTTTAAAAATGCTCTTCCATTGTCTCCTCGGCGTAAAGGCTTTATTTTACTTTTGTTTTTTTGAAGACAAAAATTTATAGTAATGCTTTAGTTTAGGAGTAACCTGTTAGTCATGTATTAGCACAAGTTCCCAGTCCATGCCTAAAACATGTTTTCTTAGGGAAATTGGTTGGGTATGAGCTATTATTGACAATGTACAATCAGTACCTAGCTAGGGTGGTCCTTCATGTGTATTCAAGTCACTCATCAAGACTTAACACATGGCCTAAATGGTTACCCTTACAATCAAGTATTCAAAAAGTTACTGTAACTGGAAATACTAAAAATAAGTAGATGTTCTGGTATCATTCAATGTTGTGTTTACGATGCTTGCAAATCATAAGGAATCCAGTGGTTTATGGCATCAATCACAGAACACGAAATGTGAATTTGTAATCATATCAGTCCTTCTGAAGGATCTGTAAGTCCTACTGTATGTGTAACAATGATCAAAATGTTTCTGGATGCATGATGAATATATTGTTTATCTAAGCATAACTATTTAGAGCTCCAGCATAAAATATCCAATAAATCATGTGCTGCAAGTTTGTCAAAACAGGTTCTGTGTTTAACACGCAGACTTGGTATTATATACATACCATAGATTTCAAAAGACTTCTTAAAATATTTCCAATCAAGGTACTTTTATACTTTTCTAAAATCTTCATCACTGGGATTGGAGTTGCCATTAAGGTAAATTGCTTAGTCTTGGCAGTTTAATTATTAATTAATGATTCCCAAAAAACTTTTTTAGAACCTTGTGATTGGACTTTGAAAAAAAGAAATGTTTTCTTGACCATCCAACACTTTTCTACTGATCTCACAATGAACTAAATCTTGACCATAATCAATGAATTTTGAAGTACTCTGCACCATAGTCTGAAAACTATGAACAGGTCTTGCAGAGTGTGAATTTATGTGCAATTTACCTTAAGCAGTAAAATCTATGACTTTTTCTATTTGTAATTAGCCTGAATCATCTTCAAGACTGATTTGGGTTCTCCACAATATTTTACAAAACAAATTCAACTAGAAATATTACATTTATGAAAATAAAACAGCTTTGTAAATCATTTACAAAAACACCACTGTGCCATTCAAACTTCAGAGAACTGAACTGTTCTGAGCTGGGAAAACGTAATCTTTGGTCTAGTACCAAAAAACAGTTTATGATGCTATCACACATTTGTGAGCTAGAAATGTCTTTTCTTTAGAAATGTCTTTTTGGGGAATCTTTTTTTTTCTTAATTTGAATTTAAGAATTATACTTTCTATCCCAGAGAATTCTTTGAACTTATTAATAGCACAAGACTTAAAAACGTTTTCAAAGAGATTCATTGTTCAGTTCAAAAATCCTTCCCAGCTATAGCTTATTGATGAACATGGATGTATCACTTCACAATTCCCCATGACATATCTTTTTAATCCACACATCTTGAGCTTCAAAATTCTGTAGAGATCTGACTGGAGGCTGAAGTCAACGATACTCATGCTCAGGGTTTATTATATTAACTTATATTGTCTGTGTAGTGCTAGTTTCCTGTGGGCATAAGAAGAAACGCAATCCAAAAGTAAGACATCCACACCATGAATTTCCTTCAGCCAGTGTTACTGGCTCTTCTTGTATGGCACTTTAAGCAAGGCAGTTTGCTCCACTGTCAATCATTTACTCCTCTGGCTGGTAATGTAATACTCCATGGAACACAGCCTTTCTTCTGTTTAAATGATCTTTGAAGAATCTCTTTTGCTGATGAGAACCTCCAGGAGCCTCAATTTTGCTTTTACATGCTTATATTCATTATATTCCTCAGCCATAGGTGTGCGATCTTCTTTTTGCACGTTTCTGGAAAAGGCAACAGACATAAAAAGTGATGATTGATGCCCTGATTACACAAACATTAAACATAAATAGATAGCTGTGCTGAAAAGACAGAATAACTAATGAGAGAATTTAGGCCTTATCTTAACTTTCTACAGATTAGAGCAACTTTACAGCGCAGGAGAAACATTCACTGATCCGGCTCTATTCAGTTAATAACATTAGAGAATTGATTGAAACTTAAATTAGTCCTTTTTCTGTGACAATTTTTGAAGCTAGTTTATGCAGACAAACTGACTCAGCTGCATCTGATTGGGTGACTAAAATGAGATTCTGTCACCTTACTGAAAAAGTTATCAATGTGCGCATTTTCTGCATTAATAACTCAAATTTATAACTCATTAAAGGTTAATGAGATAAATTACTTTTCAGATTACAAAGATGGTCGAATTATTTAATTGTTTAATTATTTTATGTAGTAGAAGTCATAAAGACTACAGCTAAAACACAACAATATATTACAAATATCGCAAGTGTCACAATGCAAAATCATTAAAAAATACACTAAAATACAAACAATGAAAATGAAAAATTTGCTGAATATGCTTTTTAAACTAGTGGTTTATAAATCTACCCTACAGTACATCAAGTAAGCATTGGTAATGAAAAGTCTTCTTTGGCTAAAAGATAAATAACATACAGTATTGGACAAATGTTACTAGTTGTTTCGCTGCAAAGTATCACTGCTGCAATTTCAAGTTCTGTTGGAACTTACCTTCCATTTTGCCTGAAAAATTTGTCTTCAAATTCCCTCAGTTTCTTGCGGATTCTCTTCTTATCTTCCCTTGCTTCCTGAAGCTGCTCTACCAGTTCAGGCCTAGTTTTTTTTAAAAAAAATGCTCTTTAGATCGAATCTCACAGAGAAATCTTACTGAAAATCACTGAGCATTTGTGATTCATAGGATATGGGTGATGTAGTTAGGGGTTCATCAACAAGTAATGGAAAATGTTTTAAAAATGTAGAAAGCAAACTTTACATGAGGGTGACGTGAGATAAGGTATAATGTATGATGCTTACAGTACACCAGTGTAAGCAACTATAATCTTACAGTAGAGCACATCAATTAAAAACTGAACATATTTTCATAAACTATTTATTACTTCAGGCTGTGTACACAACACTCCAGTAGGACCTCATAACTCTTAAACATATTCTGTACCCTGTTCGTATTCTCAAACCAGTACTGTAGAACGCAGAGCATTGTAGAATTTATTCTCTTACATGGTAGCAGAGTGAAGGTTGGACAGCCTCATATCCATGTTATTCTTGGATGGTGATATTTCATCAACAGGGGAGATAAAACCATCCACCTCCTCGTCCAGCTGGTCCAAGAAGCTGCGTACGTTGAACTCAGGCTTCATGGTCACAGTGAAGTTAGCTTTTGTGTTGCTCTCATCCTCTGAGCCATCTTCTTCCTCCTGAAAGAAAGAAAACCCGCATTTTAAGCTGGCTAGTCTTCGCGCAAAGAAGGCTGGGAGAGGTGCTCCTGCACACACATTAGTAGAAGCTCCACCACAACCATGGTTAGCTTTCCAAGCGCATTCAGCCAGACAGCCCCAAGAGAGATGAGCTAGAGAGGCAATGCAGACAACAGAACCAAGCTCTTTGTTACCCAAAATTAAAATAGCAAGTTTGGACCTGGAACTAAGAACTGAAACCTATCCAAAAAAAACAGCAAAGTTAATTGACAGGCTGCATTCCTTGATAGGTATATAATAAAAAATCTACTTTAACCGAGAGAGCTCACTAGGATGTTCGAATGGAATAGTAGAAGTACTTGTCTGTCTGTAGTATGTTGATGTGGCTTTCAGAAGGCACATTCCAAGCACCTGATATTTGTTTGACCAAAAATTTGTTTTACCAAAAACAAATAGAACAAATTTGTTCCAACAAAACATGTACTTTTCCTTGGCTTTCTGAGGAGGTAGCCTTTATGGAATGCCATAATTCATACTTTCTATCTATGTATGTACTGTAGTTCACCGGGAGACATACTTATACTTACTATTCACACCTACTGTACAACACTCATTCTGTCTTTGAACATGTGTGAAAACAAGTCAAAGTTTCCCTTTAATGATCCTCGGGTGCCTGTTTTTTTTCCTGAAATATCCATCCATCTTCTACCACTATATCCAATGCAGGGTCATGGGGGAGCCGGAGCTTATCCCAGCAAGCAACGGGCACAAGGCAGGATACACCCTAGATGCGACGCCAGTCCATCACAAGGATACACACAGACACACACACTCACGCCAGGGCTAATTTTACATAAGCCAATTAACCTATGTCTTTGGGAACACAAACACGGAAAGAACATACAGTACAAACTGCATGCAGATTGCACAGAATCAAACCCAGGACCCCAGCACTGCGAGGCACTAATCCTAACCACTGTGCACTCCCCTTTTCTGACATATTCCTTTCATAATACATATTTTGGACTGCTAATGTAAAACAATGTTTCAAGACTTAGCACAATTAACTATTCATAAACCAATAAAATACTGAGATACTTTAGAAATTTCATTCACTTTGTACTTATCAGGCGGCAGATTGTTTTTTAGTTCATTGTTTATACATAACATGACAATAACAGACAGACTGGCAGAGACACCATGATACATTTTTTCATCTCCATTTACTGTAAATGTCTGCTGAATTTTCCAAAGGGATGCTACTATGCAGCACTACAAAGGCCATACTAGGAACATACTAGGACATAAAGTACAAGATTCATAATGAAGAAGGTTATTTCATGCAAGCTCACATCCACTATTTACATTTATTTCCATGTTTTCAAATGAAACACCAACAGCTGACAGGAAATTACATGCTGGGATGATGCCTTTCAACACCTTGGGAAGGGAAGCTCAAAAATCTGTACGTTCAATCGGGACAGTCACAGCACACTAAAAGGGTCTACAATCAAGCGTCTACTGATTTGATACATTTGATAAACACGTGAAAATAAAAATCAACAGCTTGCAATCAGAGGAAATCAGCAAGGTCTGCTACAATCACTGATTAATTTAGCAGCGGCTCTTCACCTTGATGTCCTCGAAGAACAATGCTGGTTCGCCTTCGATAATTGGCTGTAGCAAAGGACCTCTGCGCTTGCTGGAAGGGGAGCCCTGTGATAGGTGTTAACAAGGATGTTACGATCCAGAGCCCTGATATTATGTATAATTACTTCCCTGTTCCAAGAGGAAAGTGGTTGGTTGGAAAAAGATGTGTTGTAGGGGGAGCTAGACTGTGCTGTAGACTTTATTCTTCTACATAACAGCATGCTTCTCCCAAATACTGCATTGGGCTCATCTGTATTCCAAGCGTTTCCTTTAGGACAATTTGAATATGAATGACACATTTCTGTTTTGCACTGAATTTTTGATAACTGAAATCACTCCTTCACGGTCAGTGAATAAATTGTTCCTACAACTACTTTGGAGCACTTTTTAAGAGCTGACACCTCACTGATCCACTGCTGGGGATCTAACATTTGTGCTTCGAGAGATTACAGTTATAGATGTCCCTTTGTAGGCATGATGTAATGAAGGGGCCTGTTATTATAGGTGGTGAATGTTGTGAAAATATAAAAATGAATTAGAAAAAGATTAAGGATTAAAGGAAAATTGACAACAATATTAACATGTAAGAGATATTATGGAACAATAACCTTTATTCAGTGAAGTGTATAGAAATGACAACAGCTAAACTAACAAACTCCTCATTAGGTGTCATCTTGCTGTCTCTATCCAGTTCTTTAGGAAGTACACTATTATGTCCATTAGAATTGGTTGCATCCTGAGTGAAGCCTGAAACTGAAAACACAGAAACTTCTCTGGGCTTGAGTTTACTGCTGTGATGAGAGACGTGGCAGGGCTGTCTAGCAGAAAAGGGGATTTATTGATTCAGTTCTCCTAAAACCTGTGGATTGTTACATTTATTAATTAGTGCATAGTTATAAAGTGAGAGGCAACTATTTTCAATAGGCATTGAAAATGTTGTGCTCTAAACATGAAACCAAACTAAAAAAAAGGTCACTTACAATGACTGGTATGGTTGATGCTCTGCAAAGGATCTGCTTGACCAGACGGTATCTATCATAGAGAGGCTTCATAACTTGTCTCTCACTCTTTGTAACCTTAAATTAAAGGGAAAAAATCTTTTTAGTTCACCACATTTTCCCCTGCTTCATATTCTAAAAGCTCCAACCCAAATCATTCAGTGACCCAGATTTGTAACATCTGACATCACTGTTGTCACTTTCATTTTGAATGTCTGAGCTCTCCAATTTGTTCACAGGCCCATGTAATCACTCAGCGGGCTTTCAGTGACAATCTATTCCCTTTTCATTGAGAGCCATGTCTGACATTTCTGGCAGGTTTCCACTTGTTAAACTGAGCAAGCCTTTAAATAAACACTATATCTCTCTCTAGCATTACAATGCACAACATAGCTGCTTTATTTAAAAAAACAACATAGACACGAGCACCAAAATATAAAATGCTGAATTTCATCTAATAGCCACATTCTAGAGCATATATGCTCCATGTTGTGTAACATACATACACTATGGAACATGCAGAACTTAATTCCATGCTGAAAAATAAAATGAAAACAGAAGTATACCTGGTAAAAAAACAGAAAAGGCTCAACAGAACCAAACTTTTTGTTGTTTCTTCTGTATTCTTTTTATTTTTCCATGTGGGCTTAACCTTTACTTGTTCCTTTGTACAGTAGCTACAGCCAGATGCAGCTCCCCATACTAACCCCTGTACATACAGTGTGTACAGTATTTCTACAATAGCTGGGCCTGTTTATAAAGCTAATAATAACAGGTTGGACAAAACCTAATTAGATTTGCATGAGATATTTTCAAAATAAGTCCATAAAACATGCAGTACAGGAACATCACTAACATGTTCAGTCTGTACATGCAATACATTCCACTAGACAACATTGACTATTGCTGGATTATATGTGTAGCGGTAAGAGTTAATGCCCTGGATTTTTATACTTAGTGTGCTCATAGGGTTTATGACATTAGTAGCTCTCCCTCTGCAATCTAGGTCAACTCTTCAAGTACATGATTTTAATCCATCTCTGAGATGCAATAATTTGATTAAACACTACTGAATGTTTCAACTGCCCCCCCCAGAAACAAACATGTCACAAAAAGACTCACAGCAGTGGCTATACTGTACGTACCGGTCTCCCATGAATGCTCTCATAGTACAGCAAAGCTTTCTGTAGAGCAACCTTCTCTGCACTGATCTGCTCTCGGGTCATGTCCTGTCAAACAAGAGAACATTAAAAGTTGTGAAACATTTGATAAAGCACTAAGACAAAGCATGTGTAAACAATGCCCATAAATTGTCTTTGGATCAGTAGTATAATCAGGCAGCAGTGTGGAATAGTGGTTAGGGTTGTGGGTTGTACTCCTGAGCAAGGTATTTCTCTCATGTAGTATCTGTAGAATGCCCAACTGTAACATAGCTTAATAAAAGAATATGAATGAGTTTTCATTCTCCTGAGAAATGAATATACTGTACCATTATTATTATTATTATTACAACTTCCTTTAAAGCTGCAAGAGTAGCTGCAGTAATGTCTTGAAAAATTAAGAGAAAACCACTTTGTACAGAACATTTTGATTAAAAGCAGCAAATAATTATTGCTTCGGTCATTGCTGGATATTGACTAGCAACACAACTAGAACAATGCAGAACACAATTTCAGAAATGCTTTCAAAATCTTTCGAAAAGTCTTACAATGCTTTTTAAAACATCTAAGAAAAGATTCACAACTCTACAAGAAATATATTCTGATAAAGAAATACACGGAAATGCAGAAGAGCAAGCAAAAACTAGTCTTAAGTTTTACTTTTAATTTACACATTTTAGTAACAAACGTGCCTTCAAGAAATGAAATGAAGTACACTGTAAAAAAGATCAATAATTTTAAACAATGTAATGCCTAACAAAATAAACACTGTATACAAAATGTCTGCTTCTTAAAGATGAATAATTAATAATTTTAGATTGCACAATCTGATTACAGAACCTATCCTATCATGTAAAATATCTTTAAAATCATTTTGTTTCTGCCTTGCACACGTGGTATATTAATGTAAAATTCCTTTGCAAAATCACGCATCTCACATGCTGAGCTAGGAAATTTCAAACTTCATGAGAATGACCACTATACCTTGATATCCTCGGGGCGACTGACCTCTGCCCGCTTCTCCTGCAGTTTCTTCAGCACGGACTCCAGGGTGGCCTCCACAGGGGGCTTGGGTATCTTTTCCACAGTCGGCTCCTTCTCCAGCTGGGAGCCAAAGCTCTTGGGCAGGGTGTTGCTGCGCTGGCGGGTCACAGGGGGCATGTCTTCCTCGGACATCTTCAACTTTAACTCTGCACCAGGTCCAAACAGACATGTTTCATTGCTAACTCCATAGCTGATGACAAAATGACAGCACAACTAAATTGGGTTTAAGCCTACTGGCATGACTGCCTTTGTATTAAAGGATTCTCTAACAAACCAGTGTCTTATTACCTTTTTTTGGCCTCCTGGTCTGTACTGGTCATAAACCATTTTGAGGGCCATAAAGAAAATGCTCCTGCTCAAAAAGCGTTTGGGCAATTAACTCTAAACTTTATACGTATAATTCTAGCATCACTCCCATTTGGTAGTCAGTTGGTTGGGCCCATTAATTCTAAACGTGGTGAGTATCCCACTATTGGTAAGTATCCCAAAGTGCAGTATTCTGTAATTTCCCTCACGGGATCAATAGAGTATCTATCTATCCTAGTGTGTACACCATTAACATCTGTCCATATGCAGGAATGACAAAATGTTGGTCACTCCTGCAAATTGCAATAAAGATGCATGCCTGTCATGTTGTTCTCATTGTTCAAAATGCCCTTGTCTTGGGAACTGCTTCACCAATTCTACTGATTTTTGCACATTTCATTAATAAGCATTAACAAGCTGCTTCTCATTGCATCTCACACGTTGCAGCAATAGTTCTCCCACCCACAGGTGGTCACAGCCATTTCTTTGCATAATTCAAACTAGCATAGACAGAAAGAACCAAGCTGATGGACTTGAAACTTGGCAGATTTCTTCATCACCTGTTTGGGAATGTGCACTGCCCCTATAATTAGCAATAGTTACTGTAGCTGGTCTTCTTTAACGATGGTTTGACTAGCTAACTCTGAATTTGGTGAATATCATTCCAATGGCAATGCAATCACAACACAGCAACATAGAGTTTTTGCATACACTAGGATTCCTGCTGGAGAGGTCATTTGTTTTGTCATCTGTATCAATCCTGTACCTACTCAACAAATTATGTTTCTATCAATTAATTTCAAAAGATCACAGATACCATTCTATGGACCAACAGAATTAACATACGTTCAAGTGTTTGTGGCTTCAGCCCGATCGCTATATTATTCAAATTCAATCTCCTCTTATGAACCACAGCACAGATGGACATGAAACTCCAGGTTTCATCAATACTCAGACCTGCACCTTGTACTTTTTATGCCTACACTAGGTCATCACCTGCAGTACAAAACACAGCCAATAATACAAAAAGTGTTTTAACTCCAAAAAAGAGTAAACGGGGACAAGCTTGTCCACTTATTATTGTTTTAAGGTTGTGCTAGCTGCCCTGAAATCTCTGCAGTCTTGACTTTCCCTCGAAAGTGCCTCAACTTACCTTTTAGCTCTTTCCGTAACTTGGCAAGTTCATTCATCCATCGAAGCACCTCAGGGTTAGCTGCCTTGTCACTGTGAGAGGGCTGAGGGAAAACAAATATGACAGCTCTCATGTTCAAAGGAACAGAAATGCAGCAAATATTAGATGTGTAACTTGGAATGTATTTTAAACAGTTTAGCAGATGTTAACTGTACAGGAATATTTACACCAGATTTTGAAATATTTTCATTCCCTCGCCGATGTAAGATAAGTATTTTAATAAAAAACAAAATTAAGGATTCAGAAAACACATTATCTAAATTTACTGATTTTCACTCAGGATCATTAAGGTGACTGCCTTTATTGATCAGTCACCATCAGTCTCTTAAGGGTTTCCTCAACTTACCCTGTACTTCCTCTCCTCCTCAAACTTCTCTTCATACTTGTGAATCTTCTTCTTTAAGCTGTGGATCTTCTTGGACAACTGAGCGGACGTTAGCTCCTCTCGGTCCTCCTCACAAGAGCCAAGTGAAGAGCTTCGCCGACGGCTGGAATTGGGCAAACAAACAGTAAGGCTACAAATAGCTGTTCCTTAATAAAGACAAGGTACAGTCAGCTGTATGTGCAAGGGGACAAAACAAAATTAATTTATTGGCTTTCTGTGTCACAACTACAAAACAGAGATTGCCTTATTTTTCTGTTTATTTTTCTATCTGTACCTGACTTATCACGTGTGACTCATGATGTGATCAAGTGTCAGGAATTCCAGTCAATACACACATAACAACATCCATTAGAAACAGGAAACTACCAGTGTAGGTTATCCTATAGTACAAAATGTTATTCAGAAACCCTACATTTAAATACATTTAAAGGAGACCTGCAGTCCCAATTTCCCAGACCTGTTATTAAATCTCAGTAACAAAATAAATTCAGTGGCAGTATAGAAAAATTAAAAAAATTTGGAATTAAACATAAAATTGTGAACTTTGTGAAAGTACTGTAAGTCATCATGTTGTCACAAACTCACATTGAGTTCCCACAAATTGTGACATGAAGTGGCCCTTCCTGCTCACTAGTCTCTATAATAATGTAATCTAATGTGATGTGTGAGCGAATAAGTACAGGATGTGTAGCAGACATTTCACTGCAGAAATGTTCCAACGTGATCTGCTTGCAGAGTTAACAAGTACGTTGTTGGCAAAACTGTCTAAAACTCAAGAGCAATATTTCTATTGGATTAGAAGAGAAGTATTCACAAGCCTGCTTGTTTACAATGTAATAAGGCCACTTCACATCACCTGAAGTTTTGTTGCCTCGTTCTGAATCGCACAACATGGTGCTGCGCATACGTGGAAATTAAATTAATTTTGAGATGTAATTTGGAGGTTTTACAAGCTACTGTGGCTCCATTTTATGAAGGTTAAATTTTAGTTTTATCGTGGTTTGAAATGCACTCATCAATGCCGGTTCTTTCTAACCCCAACTTAGCCCTGCAGTTCCCCTTTAACAGCACCAAAGTCTAGAGCCCAGAGTGATGAGGCTCCCAGCCTCACCTCATGAAGGAGTGAGCGTTGGGCGGGGAAGGGGGGACCTCGGTGTCATCCAGGTACTGCTGGCTTTGCCCAAAGGCGTAGAAGCGGGGTGAGACCATGGGGTCGCTGTCTTCCTCCAGCAGCTGCCGGATGAGTCGGCCCCCCGCCTGAGGGGAGAGACGGGCCTCGTCCCCATCCGTGTCATCTGTGTGCCACGCTGAATAGGCCGGGATGGGTTCTAGAAAGCAAAGATTCATGTGTCAAGCACAGTGCAGACAATGCCCTCCAGTTAATAAAACAGCCGACATTACACATTTCTCATGGCAAATGCTTTAACCTAACATGCAAGACCTTGATTTTTCGTTGCTGGCTAAATATTCTTTTTTTTTTAGTAGAAGTGTTTTTTTCATATTCCTCTTCTGCTCAAATTTGCACAAATGCTAGGAAATTATTAAAAATTAGAATTGCTTTAGAATTCGAATACATTTCAGGACATGTCAGTCATTAAATTTGATAGTCATTGACAAATTGATTTTGCGTTACTTAATGGTAGTTCACTGGGCAAACGAATCTCTCTCTAAATTGTTATCGACTCATGTTTTGTGGACTCTAGAACTGGTGTAGCCTTGCATTATGCAAATTGAAATGTTTAGGGTCGTATTCAGAAACAAACACCACACAAGAAAAACTGAAAAAATATTGCTTTCCATGTTCAGTTTAACCAGTGTCGGAATTTCTGGAGAAAGTAAAATTTTAAAATTAAAAGATTATTAATCTAAAAATCGTGCATATATATTGTCCAGACATTGTATGGATATTCATCTAGTGCTATATTTATTTCCTTGTAATCTTTTACATTGAAATTGAACTTTACATTGAAAACACTAACTACTTATTTTTTATTTACAAGATTTCTGTCAGAATAGTTGTATTAGCAAATCAAGGTTAAATAAAACTCTAGGTTAACGTGTTTGAAAGTTTGTTGAGTGCTTTTGTCTGAAGGTGTGAATTTACTAAGATACCTCAATGCTTTGATTCTGATTTGCTGTGTAAAATGGACTCATCCTGTTTGAAGGTTTATAGTCTTAGAAGAAATCAATGTCAGTAGGTTGGAATTGATTGAGCAGATTTATTTATGGATCTAATAAAGTAAACATGCCACCCATTTAAAAGAATTAGAGAATGGAAGCACAACCAGTGAAGGAAAATACAGTGAAAGAAATAAACAACTGCAGTGTTTTGGCTCTTTATGTACTTTTCAGCAGGGAATTAACCGCTGCCTATCCCATTATAGCTTTCATGCTGATGTAGTGTCTCCACAAACAGTGCATAAGGCTCTTTTTTTATTTTCATAAAATGAGCCAAAGATCAGCATTTATAAACGAGAACAGGAGGAACTTCTATTCACAAAAGAAAATGCGTGAATCTAGAACAAGCTATTTAGCAGTGTTGTTGAAGCTGATATCCTGGCTTCTTTTAAGAAATGGTCACACAGGATCCTCAGATCAATGAGCTACTAGCAGCTGAATGGGCTACGTTGGCTGAATGGACTCCTCTCCTGTGCAGGTTTTCATATGTACACATTACAGTCTACAATCAATTAGGATAATATTCCCTAATATACTTTATATTATAACCTTTTAATTATTTTATGGATGATGGGTTTCACAAAAATAATAGGTTTTAACCTTACAAAATATATTTCTATGTGTATACCTTGTTATAACATGTTTAAAAGAAATATAAAACACTCTGCTACAGTAAACACTGCCTTTTACTTGAAATATTTGCATTGACTATAAAACTACAATAGCAATGAATTGAACACTGGATAGTTTGGAGAAAGAGCATGTTACTGAACTTTCCTGGTCTGAAAGTGAAATGTTGCTTACACTGTTGTCTAATACCTTACACAGTGTGCTCAAAATCACATACTATATATAAAGAATAATATAGTGTATATAATATACTATTGTATATTAACTGATTATACAGTAGATGAGTCGCCACAGTTAATATACTGTATAAAAACTGCATGCCTATCTTCACAAAGCTAGAGAAAATAATTTAATTTAAAAAAGACATGCCCTCATCACATTATACCTGAATATTAATTGTATATTTTAAGAATGAATTTGAATGTCATATAAATATACAGTTAAGAAATCTCTAAAAAGAGGGGACTTTTCAAAACCACAAACTGGTATTTCAAATTGTATAATTTACAGAAGAATTCTGGCAAGCATTATGACTAATCAAAATAAGTTACTGTAGTTATTTTAGTTCGTCTATTCTTCACAGACATGGACCTTCAAATAAAGTTTTTTTTTAACAGATTTTACAATAAGATACATTCTATCATCCTGACAGAAAAGATGCCAAGCTTTGACAAACCTAAATCAAGCTTCTATCTACAATTTATTGTTATGGGTAAAAGTATATTAAATCATAAATTTAATGAACTTACTGTACTCTATTTACTATTCTATTTACACTTTAGACAGGTATTTTAAAAATTTAGCTTTGCTTATTTCAAAACTGGATATGATACTTGCACAGTAATAAATGGAAAGACTGATGTACTGTATAGGCAGAAGAAGTAGGAACCACACTTTGATCACTTCTCCACTTAAAGCTCGGGAAATATACCTGATGAGGTTTGTAGGCATGTCTACACATGCCCGAGCAAATAAGGAAGAAAGAGGTGTCGCTGTTTATTACTTCAAGTGCACAGGGGATAAAGGTTGTTATCCTGTAAGGGCATCCCCAGCGTTTATCTCTGAGACACTTACCCTCACAGTAATTCTGTTGCCAAGTGCTTTTGAAATCAATGAAAGGGACAGTAAAAAAAGATGAATCTAACAAGAAAAGAAATGGAAAAAACACACATGAGAAGGACTGAGACAGAAAAAGAATCCATTGTCACAATCCCACAGGATTGGTACTACAGTAACTTGTGTACAACAAGAAAACAATAATAAAACAAATGGATACACAGATATGCATCCTAATAAGTTTGTTTTATTAACGTTAAAGAAACACATAATAACTATAAATAATAAATATATTTAAGATCTAATTTCTCCATGTACCCCCTCCCTCCACCAAGGATTCAAATACTACGTACAACTCTGTTGCCAGACAGGATATAGAAATTAGGACTTGCAGTGACGCAAGATATTAAGAAGCCTCACTCTAACATTCCTGCAGCTCCACAGTATAACTGACACGTCAGCAATATGTATAAATACCAGCTGTTGTGTTTCTCCCCATCATATGTCAAACACACAAAACTTTCCTCATGCAGACCCAAAATCCAGTATTGTGTGTCCTCAGGTCACAGTAAAAACCTTTTGCCACTTAGTCAGATGTGGTCTTGAAGGACAAAGTCTTGAAATTTGAACCTTGAGTTCATTGTTTCTCTAATATCCATAAACAAAGCTCTGTCATTTATTTATTCCTGTTTTTCCCGTTTGAAATAAACAGTTTTATTTTTATGGTTTCCTCAATTAGAATGTTCTCAAAAGTTAGAGTATGCAAAGTGCTTATTTGAATTTTATTTTTCAAAACATGCTATAGGTAGATGAAAGCAGTTAGCTTATGCCACTTTCTAATGGAAAGGACAGAAAAAGAAATTTAAAGTACACTTAAAAATGAACTAATTGTGCTCAGTACCTAAATCGACTGTAATACAAATTAATTTATGTAATAATTATTTATGACATAAAAGTTCTTCCTTTTTTAATTAGAATATTTCATTATTTCTGTTTATACTCTAACCCCTACAAATTTTGATGACCCACAATCACAAAAACATAATAAGAAGTCAACAAACTACAGTGTAATTAGCTGTGGAAATCCCTACAAGGACCGCCAGCTAAATAAAGTGTAAAAATTAAATTCTCATGAGAAGCAAAGTACAGCGAGAAATTAGATTTTGTACAATCTGCAGACTTTTAAGGGCAAATGAAACACATATCATTCGCAAACACTTTTCAGTTCTTGATAAGACAAAGGAAAGCGGTCTTTAGACAATTTCCTTTCATTCTAATTTATGCAATTACTGACTGACTGTGGGTCATATGGCTTTCGAGATGTTTGAGGCAAACAAAGTTCCTCAGCCTCATCTCTGCCACACTCTTCCTGACTGAGGAGATTCTTGTTTGTTTCTTCATGCTTCCCCTGCTGGGACAGGAATTGTCTGGAACAACCCTGATCTCACCCACCACCTGCCAGTGTCCCCTCCTCCCACAGAGCAGACACTAGCCGCATGTCCAGCTACTGCAGCCAAACCACAGCTTACTGGAACTCCATGGATGAACAACAGGCATATGCACATACTGTATAAGGGACTTCTCTTCTCAACAATCACCAGATAATAACTGTTTTTTCTTTGGTGCACAAAAGAAGTTTTTCTCAATCTTTAATGGCAACAACACAATATAAAATTCTAAGTTGTTATATTGCAGTGTGTGATGTTTAACTGAAAAGAAGAGATTTTCACTTATTACATTTGCCTAAAATCCTATACGGTATCATAACTGACTCCTGAATGGGGGAAAAGCAGCTCCACTATATCTTAAATTGAAAATGAATATCAAAATCTTCAGACAACTATAATATAATGCCCCAAAAAATCATCATTCGGAAAAAATGGCATAAGCAAATAATAAAGGAGAAATGCAACTACAAATGTTTTCTGAGTATTCGACAGTAGATTTGTTGTTATCTAGTTGTATAAATAAGAGTTAAAATGGCAGTAGTATTCTAATTAAAGTTATCACTCTGTTTAACAAAGCTATTTTAAGTTCTTCAAATTGTATTGGGAAGATCTGACAATACAGTCAGGCTCCAGCATTATAACTGGATTCGGTACACTGAAAAGACAATATTAAATATTTTTGTTTCCCTGAGGTTCGTGTTACCAAGGTCACAGGGATGGTAAATCACTCTTGTTGTTGTAAATTTAGGAAATATAACTTTCTGTCACAGGAACAAATGAAGAAGTTTCAAAAAGCAAGTACAGTATAAGAGGTACTCGATCAGGTCTGTTTATTTGAGTCAAACTGCTAAAGGCTCTCTTTCAGTTTGTTGTGGGGGCTGGACATCTACTTGAGAGGGAAAAAAAGATCCAAAGAGCAAAAAATCATAAACTCTTTACTGCCCTCTTCCTCCCAAACAAAAAAGCTTGAAAAACATGAGTAGTCAGTAAAACCTTCATGGCTTAAATAGATTAAGTCATTGACAAAAAAAAACGCATTACTAAAGTTTCAAAATAGGCAAAACCTACAATGAGTAACCTAAGTTCTATTGCACTCGTTTTTAACAAAATTCACACTATTTATTTTTGAGAAATTAAAAATTAAAAATTCAAATCAAATTCTAACATTCAGTCTATCTGAGAAATGTAATAATGTTCACCAATTAAATGGCTTCAGACATTAACTGCATAAATCAGCAAGCACAAAATCTAGAGAAGTGTTCATTGAAATGTGTTCAGTTCAGTCTGAACTGTAATCTTGCCACCATAAAACTTACAAAGGACCTGTATTCCTAATCTTTGCTTAACCAAATAATAAATTCACTGGCATCACGTCCCTTGGAAATACATTGTCCATGCTTGTTTTCAATGAGGGTGTTGCGCATGTAATGCACGGTCATTTTTAAGCAAGGTAACTACACATTTTCTCATTTGAGGTATTAGGATTTTCAAACTTGATCAGAATGTTGCACACACAATAAATGGGTTTTACATTTCAAAAACAATTATTGCCTCTTCAAATATGTATCAATCAATTGGTAATTCACATCCTCATTTATACTTAAATCTCTTCCCTAGGTGAAACTTATGTATGTTGTAACCACAACAATGCAAGACATACTGTACTGGTGATCCTACATTCACCCTTAAGTAACCGCCCTTCTCTATTTAGCATGGAATATACAGGAGAAGGAGCCTTTGGAAAATTAGCAATATTTTGTATTTTAACAAGAACAGAATACAGAGGTGAAAATCTTACCTCTAGTTTTAATTTCAAAACAAAAAAATGCACCATTTTAAGATACAGGCTTTGAAGGTACAGTACTTTTCCAGCAGCAATCCATGTGTCAAAAAGAAAGAAATCACTACAATACCTCCCCAGTTGCTATCCTCTGTCAGGGCTGACAAATCCAGCCTGGGAACCTCAGGCACTGAGCTTTCTTCACATGCATCGGCTTCTTGGTGTCTTTGTGTCTTCGCTGTCTCGCAGCCAGTCTGAATCTCCTGGATCTTCATGGCTGAAGTCTGCAGTGATCAACAACAACAGCAGTTGCACTCTCCTTAAGTTCAGGAATACAGCGTCTCCGCCTGCCCCTGCCTTCCACATCCAACGCAGGGTGACCCCTGAATGCTAATTGGTCACCAGGGCTGGCCAAAACATCCGCCCATCTGTCTTCCTGAGGTTTTTTTTTCTCTCCCTGTCTCTGCATATGCGAACAGCCACTATGAGCCCCTTGAGCTGTTTGCTTCAGCCAGCCAGTAGAAAAAAAAGAGAAAGTGCAGAGGATTACTCCGTGTCTGAAGGCTGCGTGTGACTTTTTTTTTTGCAGCAAGGCAGCTTCAAGCGTTCCAGCTTGCTTTCTTCCTTATTGTGAAACCCAGTGCAGCCTCAGGCTTATGCTCAATCTCTCACTATGGCACTGCTAAGTAAAAGCTAAGAATATTGGCAGTGTACGTGAATGCATTCATGCACACTGATCAGGCTTAGTTCAGTTAGAGCCAGCTATGCTGCATGAACACTTTGTGATTTCCTGTGCTTGTAATGTTCCTGGGCGTGGAACTTGGCTATTTATGGAACAGCCCTGGGTACTACAGGAGGAAACTACATAAATGTAACAGGCAAGAGTACCGCTGTTTTCAGCTGGATCTGGAAGAATATGAACTGGAAGGAAGCCAAGGCACTGAAGCATAAAGTACTACATTTCTACTGAAAAGAGGTGTCGCCCTTAGTGTTCCATCTTTTGCCCTGTAATGAGAGGGGACAGCTACTTTTTTGTTGTTGAGCTGTTTTGTTAGCAAAAGCAAACAGAAAATTTCCTCTATCCTAGACATTTTCACTTGCATCAGACTCATCCTATTCTAATTGTTAGTGCATTTTTATAATCTGTGCTGTGTTGGTTTGTTTCTGGCTGTGATAAACATTTTCAGTTTGCAGAAGCATGTTCTCTCATTTTGATGAATAAGAAATAAGCATACTATGAATAAGCATAATAAAATTACACGCTTGATTTTTAAAGGAAAGTATCATCTCTTTGACTTTGATTTTTCATTTTTCTAGTCCACCATTTCTGTCTTGTGCAAATAAACCCATTTATGCACAGATGCTCAAGTCTAAACAACGTCCTTCTTTATTTTCCAAAACAAAGTACAAAATAAAAGCCTGATGAAAAAAGCCTTTTCATTTACCATGCTTTAATATAATTGTGTTTAAATACAGGCTCTAGGGTCTCCAGAGCATAGAAACTTGTTTAGGCAAACACTTGAGAAAAACATTATGCTATATTGAACAGCTGAGGGCTGGGAATGCCTCTAACCCATATACACAATACAATCGCTGGTTTGATAAGGTAAGGTGAACAAAAATAAATGTCTGTTTCTTTTTTTCTGAATTAACAGAGGACATAATTTAAACACAAAATGATTCTAAACAAGACACCCGCAATACAGTGGAACTGATAGCTCTTAAATGAGGATCATATCACCACTAACAACGTACTCCAAACACACCATATTACAACACTACACTAAAACCTCACTGTTGGGGGCAAGCCAAACAAATAGTCTGTTCTAAAAAAACACCACAACCCTGCGAGGCACTCCTTGTAAGACATACATACAAATGTATAACCATTTCACTGCTCAAGGCAAGATATGTCATACAGTAAGTCTCTTAACGACAAAACAGCCGTATGTGGCTGTCACCTTAGACAGTATGCTCTCTGGCATTGTGAACCAGTCAGAGCTAATTAATACCCTTGAGTTCATTACTTTTTGTCTTCAATAACTTTAAAATAGCATATGACACATACTGCACAAATGCAGTCTCAGGCAGAAAAACTATAGACCAATGGGAATTTTTATGTAACTGATTATGAAACCAGTTCCCTTCTGCCATTTGTGTTGTTGTTCATGAGGTCAGAGAAACCCCCTGTTATCTAGGAATGAAACTGTACAACATAAATCTGTGCAGTATGCAACCCAAATGTTTAAGATGGCATAAAACACTTTTGTTTATAGGGACTGAATCTAAACAAGTGTATAAGGAAGAAAACTTGTTGAATTAACAAACAAGTTGTCAATGAATTCTGACTTTGAATTAGAACAACTGCAGTGTAACTCACATGAGAATATTAGCTACTTTTGACCTATTTTCTACACTTCAAGTGTAATATACACTTAACATACACCTAGGTAGGAAAGATTGTAGCTTTTTGAAACTATCAATTGATCAAAAAGACCAAAGACTGGACAGACTGAATTATTGCAATGTAATGTTGTCCGTTACAGGTCAACAAGAGTTGTTCTTCCTTTCAAATTTTTTAATAACTCTGACATCCTCATTGCTTTTGATTTGCTTTTATTGCTGCTAATTCTGAACATTAATCCAAAAGGATTTTGGAAAGGCACTTTATCGCAAACACCAAGCATATTGAATAAACTTATACATCCTGTTATATAAAGTTGGAAAGGCTTCAGTCAGATCCTGCAGAAAACATGATTTTATTGGCTGTATACGCTATGTGGATTGATCTTGAAACACAGAAGACTGCGCACTCTAGCTCCTCAGTATACAGAGTAAAAAGCACATTGTTTGCAGGATAGTAAAGTATTTTTTTTCATTTCTAGCAAATTGTGAAAGTGGAATTGTTTTTTCCACTCATGCATTTTTTTTCCTGAAACTATATACCGCTTGCATTCTAGCATGCCATCTTCTTTGTAAATCAACTTATAAGCACATAAAATAACCATAATGCTTCCCTTCAAAGTCTGTCATCCAGAAAAAAAAACTTTTGTTCCCCACAAAGAAACAACAGAGAAAAAGTAATGGCTTTAACTACAGTATGCAGCACAAACTTCAGGAGCACTTTAATTTTATGTAATAAGAGATCTGCCCGGATTCTGATGCTTATTTTCACAATTAGGATGCTGTCTACATAGACAACATTTACTTGTTAAAGTTAAAGTTATAGCAATCTAAACTAAAACCCAATCACATTTAAAAGGCAATGTGCTATACCTTGTCATAAACGTATACACGATACAGCAAATGTACAGCACATTAAAGAAGCAAGCATTTTTAATGCTTTTGTTTTATATATATACAGTATATACTGTATACTGTACACATTGAGCTCAAATTCTATTCACTACTGTTGAAGTTCAGTATATGCAATCTTTAGGCTTTGTTGAGTGCTATTATAATTATAGCATAATGGTGATTTGCAGCAGCAGACACTGAAAAACATACCATATTACATATAGATGATTCAGCATACTCTGGGGGTGGCCTGTGTAACCTAACACTGGGGATTCACAGGGGGAACAGAATGTTCAGAACAGCTATAGAATAAGGAGTGTATGGAGATAGAATTGCCGGCTTCCCTTCATCCCCTTTCCAGACGGCATGAGTACTGCAGTACTAATGACACTAGACACTGGGATCTGATCCAGAGAAACAACTTCTGTTATGCACATGTTATGTACACACTATTTTGTTTTCTTTACATCTCCGTCTTTACTGACTGAAGCATTCTTGTAATTCCTACAATAAAGCAATGTAGCTCAACAAATGATTTTAAATCACTGCAGTAAACCTTATTTCACCTGCCTGCTATTCTAGACCTAAAATAAATAGTTTTGTAAGATCTTGTTCATCAATTTATATGAGTGTTTATATCTGTCATATTCAAAGCACATCTCACATTCAGTATGTAAAGACTCAAATCAAAAACAATTCTCACTTTGTTTATGATGTAAAACAAAAAATACATAAAATCTTAATGAGATTTAAAAATAGATCAATTTTCATGGAATGGCTAACTGCAACAGTTTAAATTGCTGTTTAAAATACTAAAACACTAACTTCATGCCAGAAACAAATAAATAAATCTCCAAAAATCTGACTTTGAATATTTTGAATATTTGAATATTTCAAACAAAATTAACAGAAATAGGAATTTGTCCTATTTTAACATTAGTGTTCCTGGATGCAGGATCACAATATTATTGAAATCATTAGAGCTTTCTAGGAAACATACTTTTTTAGTACTTACATTTTCTGCATTTGTAATTTTTTGCATGTAAAAATATTTGAGGAAAACCACACACAAAATACAGAACTGTTTTGATTTTTACAAGCATTTTATAATCATTTGATGCTTTTACAAGCACAAAAGCTTTATAAATAGGACAAAATGACTAAAGATTAAATTAAGAATTAAATTGAATTTACTTCTGTTTTTAAAACACACAAAAATAGAAATAACTTTCATAAGAAGAAATGAACTGGAATGGCCGTTGTCATGTAGTTTATTCTTTTAACATGAAATTCCAGACTCAGAAAATTATTGTATTCCTTCCACCTTAAGTGAGAAACCTACTGTCGAAAAATGACAGGGAAAAACGCACCTTGGGTAACGGTAGTGTATCGTCCTCAATTTGATTGCCCTTTCTTAAAAATGAAAAGAAAGCCCAGTTTTAGAATTCCAGTAACTTTTAAACTTCACATTTAATTTCACAAACATCACATTTCACTAACTATCCTTTGCATTATTATTAAAATCATAAATTTTGCTTAAATTAGCAATTTTTGGATTTATCTCAGGTTTAGCTGATCAGATATGCAAAATAAATACCATTCTTCTTAAACAGCAGTTGCAACTCAATACTGCTATGCTTAAAACAGCAATCTCTCCCTAAGAGATTATCAGATTATCATATTCCTGAATAAACTGTTTTCTATGTCTTCATTACACAGTATCTTGGATATACAGTACCTAAATATTAAAAGAAAGCTGCTCTTGCAAAGATCTTAGAATTCAACTCATAAACATTTTAATACTGTGTGTGTTGTGTTTCTGGTGAACATGTTTTCTTTAACAATCATTAACAATAAAATCATAAATGTCCTAGAAAGATAATTTTGACTCATGAAAGCCATTTGTTATTTTAATTAAGAAGACATTGTTATGAGAAATAATCATGAGTGAATGCGTTTCAAATAAAGCAAAGACAAAACTTTTAAAGCTTAAGATACAGTATGCAACACTGGAAGGCTCACCTAATAATTGTTCATTAAATATATGTTTTCACACAAATGTATTAAATTATTTTTGTAATCCTACCTTTTTTCTTCTACAGATTCCATGTTGCTGGTGCTTGGTTTATCTTGCAGTCTAGATGCTCCAAAGCATTCCTGTATTGAGACAAGTACAGTATTTAGCAAAAGGATAGTATTTGAATGGACAATAAAATGTTCAATAACCTTCAGCATTCATAGCCAAAACACCAAAATACAGACAGTGCCTGGTGTTCATCAACACATTTTTCTGCTACATTGAACCAGGTATACAAATATTAATAATTTGAAAAATCAGAATTTCACTTGAAGGTTGGGATGAATAAGATGTGAAAACATCATGTCAATGTGACAACTTTGTATAGGAGGCAGGCCAATTAAACAGAAAAAAATAAATCCACAATACTAAGAATCTAATAATAAAAATATCTAATAAATAAATATCTAATAATCCAAGACGTATTCAAACTCCCAACAAACTTATTTGAACAAATGCCAAATTAAGTGTTTTTCAGAGCTCCTTTCACTTTAAGATAATCAACTTATTAATACCATTTGTACACTACACCTCACATTTAATAAATATGTAAGATCATTAATCTTTACAAGTATAGAAAATTAAATCCACACTGTCATTTTTTTTTGGTACCAGAAAATAAACACATAAAATAACAGGTATTTAACCTTCATTCATTGGCTGCCCCTTGGCATCTTACATTATAGCATGGACAGAAACCAAAAATAAGCAATCAAAATATAAAAGATAAAAATAATTAACAACAACTCATTGTCAGACTTCTGCAAGAAAGGAAAAAACACAGCAACATATTAACCTCATTTAATTTAATTTAATTTAATGTTTTAGATCCTTGTCAGATAAAATCAAATAATAATAATAATAATAATAATAATAGATCTTTAAAAACATTTAAAAATGGTTCAGGGCCTTTAGAAAAACATTACTTGATAACCTTGCCCGAGCACTTTACATTAAATTGTGAAACATTATTTACTCTCTGAAAATTGGTATTTGTGAACCTGACTTCCCAACAAAAAAAAGCACTCTTGATTCCAGGAACAATGTAAATCTGACCTTACTGCTCTGATTCGAGGCAACACGCAAACTTCACCTTAATGCCACAACTCTTTTTTGTTCCTCTGAAACGTAGATATAGGTTGAACTGTGCTTAACCTCCTAATGGCCTGGAAATAGCTGAGCAAGCATTCCACACAAGGTGTTGCATCAGCAACCCCCCTGCCAGCCCACACCAGCTAAATGACTGCCACTGCTGCGCTGACAGACACTGACTGGCTTTTGTAAGAATCCAAGTCTTACATGTGATATTGTACTGAACAACAGCTGTGTTGAACCTATAGTGTGACCTCCACATCTCCACTTAAGGAGCAAATCCATATGTCTAGAGGAACATGGTGAGGATTCAAATTATATAGCAAATACAGCAATAATAAATTAGACAGTTTAACAGAAATAATAACTTTATATACTGAGAAAACTATGTAATGTCAGTTCTTGTTCTTGTTCAATGCTCGATGGTTAGTGTACTAATGGTTTCCAACAAACACGCTCTTAAACAGGTCTCTCCGCACTTTTTTTTTTTCAAATGGGCTGAAATGGACTAAAAGGCATCAACACGTTTTATATTGGGAAAAACAATCACACCTGAGTGGTTTTGCAAATGGGTACAGTGTTACAAAGGCATGTAATTACCCATCAATTAACTTGATCATAAGCTATGTTGCCAGTAGCACTAGTCTGTGACAATTACAATTATGACTCTTAGGAAACAAAAAGACTGCAAGTAGAGAAAAAAACAAAGAAAACAGATTATGTAAGAGAAGAGTTTAAAGCAATAAAATTATTGGCTAATATTTAATTCAAGAGCACAGTAAATCAGAAAATGTGCACACCACAGCAGTTTCATATCAGCCTGTTTTGCTTGGCTTGCAGAATACTGGGATGCTTACAATGGGGCCATCTTGCTTTTTGGTGTGCGCCAAAAGTTTGGAGTTGAACTTGTGCTTCTTCGGTCTCGTGCACTCCTCAATGGGACCACTGTCTCGCTGCTTCGTTTCTGCTTCTTGCAGGGCCTGCTGTCCATCTTCACTGCTGCCCAGCACTGAAGGAATGTTCTCCTTATTGATATCTTCCCTAGAAAATGAAAAGGTGCCCTTTTTCACAAAACAGAATCAAAGAACAGAATTTAAAGCAGATTCGGTACACTTGCAGTATTATCTGTTAGTGAATCAACAGGTCTTTTTAAAATTTGCGAGATTCAAGCAAACCTGTCTTACGCAATCTTTTTGTAAGGTTAGGTAAATTCTGTTGTCTCAGGTCTCAGTGCCTTATAAGCCTCAGCCTTACATTCATTATGAATTATCCAACAAAATGTGACTTTGTAACTTTGAAAACAGACTATAAACTATGTATTCAAAACACTTAGGTGGAGAAATTCCTGTTGTTTCCTAAAGGGAATTAAAGTGCCTAACTGATTTGAATATGGGGCCATGTGTTTTTTTCTGAATGTAAATATTTGTTCTTTAATTTTATTTAAATTTTATTACCATTTTATTACCCTGCTACCATTTAGTCATTTATAGTATGCAAGATAGCCTTCTGTCATGGAAAACAAAAAACCTGTTTGTAAGGAATCAAAAGTCAGACATTGTGCAAACGAATCTTGCTAATCTTGCTATAAACGTTTCCTACCACAGTAACGACGGATTCCATTCACAGTTTTTTATAACTGGCACTGTATGACGTCATGAACAAAAACAGCCGATCTCATGGATTCCAGGATTTCAAAAACATAACTTCCAATCCCGTCTTAGCTTCATTAAAACTACATAATTCAGACATCCGGCGTAACAAAATTTTGTTATCGTATAAGAGCAGATGAATGAAAAGAAATCACCCCATATTATGCCATTTTATATCCACAGATGGTGCCACAGATCCACAGTCCCCGCCAAGATATTCCAGACAGTGTTTAACCATGGCAAATTTGCTTTTTTAGGCAAAATACCATTTTCAGCATGAAGACAGAAATCCTATATTTAATCTCCTTCTGAATTTTTTAATGTGCTTTTAATTATAAAACATTGTGTGCACTGCATGGATTGAAATGAACACAACATTCAAAATAATTTCCTACCAGCACATTGCACCATTTTAATATAACATTCCCTGATTTAAATCACACACCTTTAACTTCTGTATAAAGCCTAACATTGTTTGTCTTTTGAATATGATATATAAAATATAAATAAGGTCTTTTTGTAGCTTCCTCAAGCTCAGCATTCCCCATCTTAAATTAAAAGCTTATGTTTGTGCTACACTCATGTAACACTCTGCACTTGTCAACAGTAAATGCCTTCCCCTGTGTGTTTGCCCAGTCTTGAATGTTGCTTAAATCTTTTTGATTTCCTATTGGGCACTAGCTGAGAACCTGACTGTTGTACTACATATTCCAATATATACAAAAGACCAATTATATCAATTAAAAAGAGCAGTAGTCCTAATACAGAACCCTGTGGTACTCCACTAATTGTTAAACTTCTTCTTCTAACAGAGCATTTACCCCTCATCTGTATAGTATTTTCCATTCATTACCTACTTTTCAAACAAAAGTAATGGGTTACTTTAAAAACCTACCACCTCCAACTTTTTATGACGAACTTTATCAAATGTCTCCTGTGAAAGTTAACATACCATGTAATTTAGATTACACCCTTATCCAAGGAAATGCGCAATACATATATAAAAGAAAATCCCCAGAATCCTTTCTCTGTACAGATGTGTCTTTACTTTAGTTCTAATTATTGTTTCCATAACCTTAAATTGAATAGTTACAAACTGTTAATAGTCATTAACAGTCCATAATGACTTGGTTCAGCTTTGTCATCCTTTTTAAGGATGGGTGTTAAATGAGTAATTTTCCACTCACTGGGTATCACTAGTAAGTGACTGTGTGAACCATTTTGTTAATGGCCTATGAATATCATAGCAATGGAGCTAGCAGGACACACATAATTTCACAAGTAGGTACTTCTTGTTTTTCAGTCTTTATGTACCATAGACCTGCTAAGACTAGCAGTTTTTTCTATTTTCCATCATTCCATTATCACTGATTAGCATGTAACTACCTGTACAGTGCCTTGAATTTGTGCAAGACTGCCTAGGGACACTTATTGATGCCTCTGTAATCTTCGCTGCTGATGATGTATTCGCTACCTTCTTTATCCACCTTTATCTTCCCACTAGCCAGCATGCTTCAGAATGCCACAATTATCCTTAATATAAAATGATCATTTTATCCCAATAATTGTATTGGGAGTAAGGATCTTGAGGTTTGTTGCTAAAGAAAAGTCAGATATACAGTACAGAGTAATTGAATATCAAACATAGCAGCCTATATACATGTACAGTGCAGAGCCTATATACTATACACCTATGGCAAAATACCAAGCACAGATATGAAAGAAACAAGCACGTCTTTATGGTCTTTTGAATATAGAGGAGTCTTGACACAGACAATTATGCAAAATTACCAGTTTTAAGGCTTGTCAACTTGCCTTGGGCAATCAAAACGTTTGCTGTAAAGTTTTCCAGTCTGTCCAACCTACCTGCTGATCAACTGGACAAGGTTTAATATATTTAGTCACTTCACTACATGTTGGAAGTGTACTGTATGTAGTGTATATGTACTGTAGATGTTCTGTAAGAAAAGCCCCTTCTCCTTGTTGATGTATTAGTATGGCATCATTTAACACCGTGTTGTGATGGTATGTGGCTGAGCGGCTGAGAGACCAGAGAAAGAAAAAATACAGGCATTCTCACCAGCCGAAGAGAGTCAGATCTGCTGTGGCTGTTTGACCATTCTCCTAATAAAAAGACTCATTAGACAGGCCTTAATGTCTAATTGCATAGTCATGTAATTAGACTAATTTAAGGGTAACATTTAGAGCAGGGAGAAGGATCATATTTCTTGCAGTTTAAAAGGGAGAAGCACCAGTAGGTTAAGAGGGAAAAACAGGGCTTTCTCTGTAGGTTGAGATTAGAAGGGAGAAGGGCACCACAGCTTTCTCATCAGTTAAAAGCTGGGACTACAGGTGAATTCAATGAGGCCAAAAGCAGGCAAGTTTAACACCAGGGTCGGTCTCCCTCTGTCCTGGTTTCACGGCTTTCCAGATTTATTAAAGGTTTAAGCAAATAAGGTGCAGGTAACATTTAACAAGGGGTTCATGAGTACAGGTACTTCATGCTACCAGGTAAGGGGGATCTGCCACAACTAGTATATGTTTTTATATATTAAAAACACTTTATATACAGTATAGCGTGCTGCAAATAAAATTAAGGGTCTCCAACTCTGGTCCTGAAACCACAATTCATTAACTGTTATAGGTTACCCTAAATTACTTATTTCTAACAACTGGGAACATTTGTGAGGGATCAATTAAGTATATAATTGGCTTAATTAAACAAATTATGGTGGTTGAGACCTGAAAGGCAGTTAGATTTTTATTATAAATGATCTCTAAATGCTTTCAAGTTTTAAAAGCTCTCCTGGAGCTCTCCTGGACTATGGTTGGAGACCACTGCAAAACAGTATTAAAATTAACACTACAACTGCTACATGCCTTGCAATCTCATCTCATCACATCATAACGTGCTCAAAATCCAGTTTTAATAATGTAATTTCTTAAAAGACCAGTTATCTAGCTACAGAATTCACCTTGTTTGGGGAACAACAGTAGTCAATAACACATACATGAACCTCAAAATAAGAAATTAGTCTGCAACAGCCTTACTGTTAGCAGTTTTTCAGGACATTAGAAAATAGAATGTAAATAAACAAAATGAATTATTTTATCCGTGTTGGGTAATTCACTGGATAATTGAGTTAAGCATAATCTGCATTCAGAATTGTATGTTTTGCAACAGAAGTGTACATAAACTAAATGAGAATTTCTTAAAAATGGTTTTGACCTAGTTGTTTTCCTTTTCAACTTGCACAATTACACTGTCCTCAGCTAAATACTGATATTTGCACTTTATCCCAATCTGCTGCTTCCATCAACTACATTCTTTCACATGCATCTTCATACAGGACAGTATTCAAACAAGAAGATCAGTTCTAAATGCAAAACTATGCTTTTTTGCTGTAATGACATAAATCAACAACGCTGCAAAGCAAAACCACATTTCAACATGGGAATCCATGAGAAATCCAGAAAAGTGGTTTGCTACGCAGTTCTGTGTAAACGATTAATTTTAATACTGCTATCTACTATACTGCGTATAATAGGACATTTATAATAATACTTGTATGTATTTTTTTTGTTGTTTAGTTTTGTATGAAGAAAACCATAGAATTGATTAGCATTTGAATGGAGGATAATCAGAAACAAGGCTGTACAATGTAACAGTGAATGCACACCACAGACACTGAAATACAATGGTAAAATTAGAAAATAATTTTGCTTGGAAGTGCAGTTTTTTTCATGTGACTGGGCTCTGCTGTATAGTGCAGGCTAACTATTTAAGGACATATCTGGAGTCAAGGGAGTTCAGCTCTAAGCAGGCTCTTCTTCTCTGAAACACAGAAGAGGCACTCATAGTAAGTGGTCTTACGTGTCTTTGTGTTTCCACACTTCATCCTGTTCCTTCTGATGGCGGCGTCTCTGCCTGGCCGTCACTGCTGTGGAAGTGGAGGACAGCCCTGATTCAGAGTCCTCTGAACTTTGACCTCCACTCCCATGCATATCAAAGAGGTGCTGCTCCACTGCTGACCTGATAGTCTTTTCCAGAAGGCTGAAAACAGAGGGTTATTTTTCAGGAGGCTGCTGTGACTGGTAAATCTGAAACAACAAAGTGTCAACTAAGTCACAGAGCAACACTAAAGGGTTTAGTGTGTGGAAATGTGTTTTTAAAAATCCACTGTTTCATTTTAGAAAACGTGCAAACAGACAGAACAAATTACTTCTGTAATGTTTTTCAACAGACATTATATTAGCTTCAAACATGCTATTATTTAGAATATATCTTGTTAAATAAAAGCATATACTAAACTCTTTCACACCAAATACTGCTTTCACTGTGTGAAATTTAAGATTTTTGCAATTCATAAGACTTTAAAAACAAAATTAGCAGATAGCAGATATTAAGCAAATAGAAAATTAGGGAATTCTCAATTTTATTAATTTGAAATGCAAGTCCGCTTACTCTTCAGAGCCGGGTTTGCTGTTAACAGAGGGCACTTGGGCACTGAAAAGAAAAGCAGAGACAATACTAATTTATTTGACAACTGGAAGCTTAGGCAGCAACTGCAGAAAACATCCCATCACTCAGGGTTTCCTGATGTCCTATACAAAGCCAGCTAACCGAATCCACATGTTGGATTAGATTGAGCTCTCTGTCAGCAGCAATTACTCCTCAGGAAACCGTGTGATGGGATCATCACTGCCTCATTCTTCTGTTCTGAGGCTCTCCAAAACATGTAACGGAGAGTTTCCCATGATTCACAGTGCTAACCTTACACTGCACCCCACTAACACACACAGTTCAAACACAATATAGGAGAATTAGACAAGCAGAATGATTAGACGTAGCTGAGAATTTCAGTTTGGCTCTTCCTCTCAGTATCAATCTGTCTGGGAGCTGTAAGTGGCAGTGCAGCCGTTTCCCTCCTCACTGTGTCTCCACAGGCAATGTAAAGGTGCTGCACAATAAAGCTGTAGGCAGTTTTGCTCTGAGGAGAAAAAAAGCCATTTCTCCACAGAAAGAAGAGAAGGGCAATGTAACTTTACAAATGTTCTCCCCGATCTGATCGCCTCCAAGAGCAGCATACTCCTCTTGAATACTAATTACTGTACATCCAGGCACCCTTGTGTTTTTATTTGCATAAAAAGCAATGATTCCAGTCAGATGCAGCAGACATGCTCCTGTGCTGACTGCTCCGGTATATAAAATGCAGTTCTTTAAAGCAGATTGTCTGCACCACAAGACACATTAGGCTGCATCCCTACCAATGTTTGGCTTCTTAAGCAAAGTAATGGAATGTAGAGTCAAACCTTGCTTTAGACATAAAATCCCAGATCCTGGTTTTACCAGTATTGTACTCAAAACACTCAAATGCTATTTTTTTAAATACTCAGTTCATTTTAACACAGCTTACTATTTTTCCAACAAGGCAGTGGAAACTAGTTGTGACTGTACATTGTTTTCTTCCCACTTTGAAAGTACTTATGTTCAAAGACCTAAAGTGTGACAGATAAACCATTAAATGTATTACACAAATTCAGGTCCGCTTGAATCACCAAAGATAGAGGTCTGAGCTGTGCATTCAAACCCCCTTTCAATTACCCGTTCTTCTGAATTGCTGCAACAATTTAAATTAAACTTGGCCGACTTCAGCTACAACCAAAGCTTTGTAATGTTTCCATCTGAAAAGTTTCTCCACCCACAGAAGGTCATTACATGTTTGGTGAAGCACGGCCTGTAACTCTAGTAACTCTTCTATAATATGTTGGTTTGGTCAATTAACTCCAACTTGGTAGGTATCATCACGATGACACAACAAATACAATACAGCAAAACTGGGTTCCTTCTTCAAACAGGACAGCGGCCTAAAAGCCACTTGTTCTGTTGTCGATACCTATCCTGAACTGCTCTTGAGAAAATAAAACCCTTTCACCAATTAATTCCAAACATAGGAGGTATCATTTAAGCTTAATAAATGTGATGTGTTGAAGTGGGGTTTCAGTTCAAAACCATGGTGACTGCCTGACCATCATTCTCTTCTGAAAATTCACCTCAGAATCACACCTCACAGGTTCTAGCCAACATGCATCCCGTAACACAAATTGGCCAATTAACTAAATTTAGTATGGTAAAATGTCTCTTGCATACAAATCAAGAACGAAACTGCCATTAAAAAAAACAGACAGATTCTAATTTAGAATACTCAGATTATTTATCATTTGTATTATAAGTTAAGTGTTTGTCAGGGTAGTCTCTGGTTCCCCCACGGCCCTGAAGTGGTTAGAAAATGGATGGATAGGTGGGGTGGATAATAATTAAAGTAGGTTTGGCAAAAGGAAAGATCATAAGGTACTTAATGAAACACTAATGACTGAACAACACAAACTCATAATTTCTTTAATTATTAACTTTGCTGATTCTGATAACTCTGAAGAAAAGTTGGGCACCCATGATTTAAGGTGCTGATTTACTGGTGGTATTCTGAAAAATACAGTTTTCCACACTGTACTGCTCCAACTGGATCAGAGTTTTACAGCTCCTGTACAGACACAGAAATCAGTGATGGTCTCTCCTGTGTTCCTGTGCTAACCTGTTTAGCCACTACAAACAGCCTAGATTATGTTTTAATCATTGAATAATGTCATTATTAAACATGCTGACATTGGTGCCCATATTGTAAATCTCAAAGCATTACATTAATATAAAAAATAATGAGATAAACACAACGGTCAATTTTTAGTTTGCTACTCTTTCTCTGAAATGTCCTTCAGTTATTTCAAGGTAAAAAAGTGAAAAAAGTCTGGGGTTCCTGTCACAAATAACACAAGAAAACACTTGCTTATTTCATTGCAACCAAGCTCAATCATCCCTCGACTAAGCAATACCTTACACCTGCATGCAGAACCAGTGAAGGGATCACTGACAAACTCAACGCAAATCTGATCATTCTTGCCTTAATATTGTCTGCTATAGATGACATGGTTATCCAGATACAAGCTCTCAATACCTTCCGAAACTACATAGCAATAACCTCGACTTGAACATAAATAAAACGAAAGAGCTTATAGTGGACTTTCGGAGACACAGGCCACACACTCACAGCCCACTCAGTATTGATGGAACGGAAATGGAAACAGTTACCAGCTTCAGGTTTTTGGGAATTCACATTTCTAAAGATCTAACCTGGACTGTGAACACTGACTCTGTCTTGAAGAAGGCTCAGCAGCGCCTTTATTTCTTGAGCTTCCTCAAGCGATGGGGGATGCCAGTACCTGTGGTGGTGAACTTGTGGTACTTGTGATCACCATGTGCTACGGGAACACCTCTTCTCGAGAAAGAAAGGCACTGCAGAGAATGGTCAATATGGCCCAGAAGGTCATCGGCTGTGGTCTCACCAAGATTAACCAGCTCTATGAGAACTGCTGCCAAGGTAGAATTGGCCATCACAGAGGACAGTCACCACCCCGGGCATGAGCTCTTCACCCCACTGCCCTCAGGCAAGAGATACAAGAGCATACGGACACTTACCACCAAATTCCTCAATACCTTCTATCCACAAGAAGTGCGATTGGCGAACATGCCCCTTGGACCACACCTATACCATCTACCTCATTATGATTTCTTATTTATTTATTGCACATCTCCAGTCATTGTTTACATGTCTGCATTGTTTACATTCAAACTGCTTACTGTTTACTTGAACATTGTCTACTGTTTGTTTGTATATTGTTTTGATGCACTGTCTTTGCCCTTGTTTTAACAATCGAGAGACTTTCTGTAAGTAAGAATTCCATTGTACCAGTACATGTACCGGTTACATATGGCAATAAAGTTCAAGTTCAAGTTCAAGTTAAAATAATTACTGTTTAGATACCAAAGTGTCACAAAACAGGCTCCTGTAATCCCAAGAGTGTACTCTAGTGACAGAGCAGAGTGTGCAGTGAGCAGAACTTTCTGTACCTATTCCACAACTGCAATCTGCATGTTGCAAATGAAGTTACTCAGAGCAAGATCAGCTTGGTACGATCATATCCTGTGCTCTCAGAAGTTATGTGGCAAATTTCCAGACCTCTCTCTTGATGTATCAAGAAGAAACTGCAAACAGGATTATCATTCTTTTACCCTCTGGTAAACAACCCTCAGGACACCTTCCCTAACACTGCTGAGTTTGACGTACAGTACTAAGTGTGAGGTAAGGAAAACTGGTTGCTGGAAAAAAAGAACTAAACCACTACCAAAGGAATGACAAATGCAGTGCATTGGAATCCTACATTCAGAAAACATACAGTACAGTACAGGCATAGAATAACAAGGCCATATAATAAATAACCTTTAGAAAATGAAATCTCTGCCACAAAACAATTTCTGAAGTGTACAGGGACTGGATCTCATCAAACACTTCAAAGTATAAACACCTGTCCTTCTTATACAATTAAACAATTCCTATTGACCTTATGTACAATAATATACAATCTAGGGATATCGGTTAACCTAACCAGCCCCTCTGGGAGGGTGCAGGAAACAACAGCACTAACCACTACACTCTACCGTGTTGCCCATATCTCAAATTTATTTAACATGTGGTTTCATGTTTCAAAGCACAGTTGCTAAGTTTTGATTTTTACCTAAAAAGAATAAGAAACAAATATATTCCAAACTAGTGTGACACAGTGGCGCAGTGTTTATTATTGCTTCCTCGCCGCACGGAGGCCCTGTGTTCACATCCAAACCTGGGATGCTATCTATCTGGACTTTTTATGTTCCCTCTGTGTTTACATAAGGTTCCTACAGGTGAACAGTCCAAAAACATACTGGTGGGTTAGTCAGCTTCTTGGAAAATGGGCCCTGGGTGTGTGCCCTGTGATGGACTGGCGTCCCATCCAGAGTGTATCCTGCCTTACTTGGCAGGATAGGCTCTGGCTCCCCTGTGACTGAATTAGAGGAAGATTAGAAAATGGATGGATAGATGGATTCCAAACTAAATACTGTATATAGTCTACAAAATTCTAATCTTGAAAAAGATACATACTGTAAATTAATAAATTGGTTTTACTCATCAGAGGTGAGGCCAGTAACCAGACAAGGTCCTCAATAAGCAGATATCGCTGCTGGTATTATCCCTATAGCATCTAAGATTGCTGCTGCTTTGCATAAAACTGAATTCAACATCAAAAGTATTTACCTCACAGGGTCCTGTTTAATCAGACGAGTGCCTTCTGACATATTTTAAGTGCTGGTGAATATTAACCTAAATAATAATAACAAAACTTAAACGTCAGATGTTGCAGAATCATACATCTACAATATGAACTCACATCTCAATATTTTAAAAAAATATTTTAAGAAAAATCTTTGTCAAGTAATGTGGTACACTCACTCGGGTTGTTCTGCACAGCCGTGTACAGTAACTGTGAAATGGCCAAACGTTTGGATCACAGTGTACCTCCACAAACTGTTCCCTCCTGCCACTTGATTCTTCATCATGTTTTTAGAAGCAAAACACTGCTTAAAAACATAAAAGAATAATACCTCGTCGCTCCTGTCAGTTCTGCTAAAATCATAGAAACCAACTATGCAAAATTACTTTTGAATCTTGAATTTTGACTGCAACAATAATATGGGGTTTTGCAGACTGATAAGAATCATAGTCACTTTTTGCAATGTATTGCATTTTTAAAACGCCGTTTTACAGAGTGCTAATAAATTGGTGCTTCGGATGTAAACTACAGTTTGTTTTAACTTGTAAATGCTGGACCATTGGAAGCAGGATTTCCATCGGCAACTTACAAATGAGAACAGACTGCTGTTGTGTTTGGCCTGTTATACTTGTGGCGATTTCTTCCCATCCCCCCTGAACCAAGGGTTACTGACCTTCTGCTGGGTTAGAAGTGTGTATGTGACAAAGAGAGGGTAGGCAGCTTTTTGTTTAACAGCAGGTTTCAGAAGAACAGGACATAGCAATCTAGAGTGCATAGATGAACACAAATAGTATGTTATCACAATGAATTTAGAACGCCTTTAGTTTTGCACCTTTGCCAAGATATCAAGTTTTAAAAAGAAAAGATGTAACAAAGCTTACTTCTACACTGGAAAAGTAAACAAAAAGAAAAATCAATTGGCTGTGGAGTCTTCTATCATTATGTGCACAGAAAAGCTCCATTGCCAGAATGTTTTCTTTACTTTCAGTATGAAATCTACTGTAAAATTACTTTGTTTATGTGGTCAAAGCATTTAAATTGCCTAAAATCAGATATACTATGGGGGTACTATAAAAATGTTAAAAGAAACATTTGCAGTCCTTTGTTTTAATGAAGATTTCTGTAATGCTGTTTTGCCTATTTTTGATGTAAGTTGTACTAGATGTGAGTGTAATATGTGAATTTCTTTTGTTTCTTGGCTTTACTGCTTACTGGCTCTGTTGTACACAGTCTTTTATTTTTGTACAATATCGTTTTGCCATTAGTCTGACAGATGTAGGTGTTGATGTGTCAGCTCAACCAAAATTTGCACAGCAAATCATCTTGCCTTAAGGGACCCTGAGCTTCCAAGGCATCTTGCAAATGTTAAAGCCAGAGCGTACAGCCTTTTCCTGTGGCTCACAATCTCCCTTGTATCGCTGAAAGAAACAAATTCTCCTTAAATAAATGTCAATGTCAACTATGAACTGTAAAGACTGGCTAATCCAAAGACGCATTTTCTTTCTGTATTCTGTCTTCATTCTGAAACCAAAACACAGGTAATACTGCACCACTCTTTAATATCTTAGCAAAAATAAACAGCTGAAGTGAAATACAAATGTTCAACTAGAAAACATATAATGTGTTATACCTCGGGTAGAAGTAGTTCAGAGCGTACACATCACATCATGATCACATCACGTTCAATTACCGCTTAACCAATTCAGGGATACAGTGGCAGCACTAGGAACAAGACGGGATACATCCTGGACAGGATGGCAGGCCTTCACAGAGCACACAGGCACAAACACTCACACCAGGGCCAATTTTACCACAAGGCAATTGCCTATCAGCACGTCTTTGGACCGTTGGAGGAAAATGGAGCCCTAAAGCAAACCCATGCAAACACCGGGAGAACATACTTCACACAGACAGCAAACCGAGAACTGAACCCGGGGCACCAGCGCTGCGAGGCAACAATGCTAACCACTGCATCGCTGTACTGCCCTAGAGTGTAAAACAAATACTGTTCTTTTCCATGCGATAACTGAAGGAAGCTGTACACAGATCAGCAAATATATCACTTAGAACTACTTTGAAAATGCTGGAAGCCAATGTACTGTAGATTCCAATTTAACTTTGCTATATAGTTAAAGGCATTGAATTTAAGTCCATCCATGTTACGTACAAATTGTATAACGCAGCAGTAGGGCATCATTTAGAATATTATATACAATTTTGGTCACCACATTATAGAAAAGATATTCCTGCTCTGGCATCAGTGCAGAAAAGAGCAACCGGATACATTCCAGGGCTTAAAGGAATGTCCTACACGGAGGCTGAAGCAATTGAGCTTTTTTATTCTTGAACAGAGAAGATTACCAGGGGGCCTGATACAAGATTTCAAAACCCTCAAAGGCACTGGCAAAGACAACACAGCAGATAGTTTCAGAGGTAAAGATAAGATCACGTAACACAACTGGAAAGTATGAGGAAGTGCATTTAAAACAAAGAACATGGGGCACTCAGTCTGGAACAAGTTACCTAGCCATGACATTAAAGCCAGTACCCTTGCTTTTTTCAAGAAACATCTCCAGCAGATCCATGCATCAATTACAGCAACTACTAGCTACAGTACCAAGTGTTTGTTAGACTATTTCCATTTTTTTTATCTTGGGGAAAAGGGGGATTTGTTTTTAAGGACATATACGTTTATTTTTAAAGAGCTACTATGGTAATAAAGAACTGTATCACTGAAATACTTGCATCCAGGTGGATACTGCACATTGGTGGTGGTGGAGGGGATCCCCATTACTTGAGTGGAGTGTCCAGAAACGTGCTATATAAGTGTAAGCAATTATTATTATTATTATTATTAATCATTCCAGCATATGCTCCTGTCAGAAAACATGCATGATCTGAAGAGTTGACAAGCAGTATCTGTCGGCAGAACAGTCTCAAAATCGAGAGTAATATTTCTATTTGATTAGAAGAGACGTGTTCACAAGCTGGCTTGTTTACAATATAATAAGGCCGCTCCACGTCTCCGGAGGTTTGGTTGCCTTGTTCTAAATCACTGCGAGTTCCTGAAAATTAGTCTATTTTGTCAAAAGAGGTTTTACATATCAGTGTGCACATTTTACTTTCACTGTGGTTTGAAATGTACTCATCGATGCTGATTCTTTCTAACCCCAAAATCAAAAAGTAGCAGAGCAGTTCCCCTTTAAGGTAAGATACTTTTGAAGAGTATAAAAAATTATTGACATACCTCATATAAAATGGAGATATCGGTCTGTCATCTTCTTTTGAGCTGAAACACAAAATTTAATGAGTCAGCATAACACTATTGTACAGGGTTTTGAAGATATTCTCCTTTTACACATAGCACCTCAATAATATAAGCATGTTTTAGGAACATTAAAAAAATGTAAAAATCTTATGTAACGTTTCAATCACTTCATTTGGGGACACACTTTAGTGTTAAAAATAATCAATTTTAGACTATACTTCAGAGGCAGCTGGCAAAAAGTGGACTTGTGCCAACTAAACATGATGAATTAGGCAAGAATAAAGAACCTCACTATCTAGGTTGCTTAACTTCCCACATCCTGATGCAAACAAAGAGCAACAATATCCAAATTAGACCCTTTTCATTCTGAAGGTTTTCATTACTCACCAGCACATGCATTGTCCTGCAATGTGAGCAGAACAATAAAAAACAGTACTGTGCTATGATTAAAGGGTGTAACAGTAAAAGAAAACAAACAGCACATACTATATTGTACAGGCTGTAATCTTTTGATATCAATATCAGGGGTACAAACCATAAAATCTTTATATTATGACTATTTAAAGGACAATAAAAATAAAAACGGTGTACTTTAAGATTAGCGGCATCAGCAATTGAACTCAATGTTGAGATGTTCAGAACACAGAGCCAGAGGCAGGATATTTTTTGTAATATTGTTAAGATATGATTTTAGTAACAGTATACTCTGACGCAGATAAAATTGGTATCTACCCCCATTTCCAATGAACATAACCAGTCATTTTTAAGTTTTTAACATATTCATTCAATAATAAGAAGGTGCATACTAATAAAAGCTGTCACTTAATTTTTCGGATATAATCAGGAATTGTGATACAACAGCTTGATAAGGCTCTGTACTGTAACTATGATATTCATAATTAGTACATAAATAAAACTGCAAGTAGTGACAGAATAAAGTGAATCTAATACACTAGATAATATATACTCAATGGAGGTAGTATTTTATTAAGTGGATTTCAACGTTATGTTTTTGCAACAAGTACAGCAAAAAGCATATTATCTAGTTTAAGTTAAAAAAAACATCTGAATGAAGTGAAATAGCTACAGTTCTCCACTAATAAGAAATATGCTGATCAAGATACTCTATATAAAAGAATCATATGAAAAGGTTTTGAGATTAAAACAACAAGCTCATTTCCAACTGGAGTAATTCCCATTTAATCCTGTATCAAATGCATTGACGTTTTTCCTGTTATGTTTTGCAAAGACCTAAAAAGAAAGGTTAATAGGATAATAAAGGCCTGCAAAGCTTTTACTACAGTATTCACCAAGTAAGCAGCTTCATTGGCACTAAACATTTCTTATTTCCTTGCATAGCTTTTATCAAAAACATTTCTAAAAGTACTCCTTTGCATTTAAGTTTTGCAATAAGTCAAATAATTACCATTCATTAATTGTTCAGCAATTGGGCATCAGTGGTTAAGATGAATAAAATAAAATGAAATGCTTGGCATTTAACTTTCACCACACCTGAAGAAGGCTTCACAGCAAAAATGTTATGTTGTTTTTTTTTTTCTTTCTAGCAATTTCAGCAGAAAATTTACCTCTGCTCGTTCCTTTGGATCTTAAACTCCGACAGAGTTCTCTACTAAAACCACATTGTTATTAGTTCATTATTAATGCAAAAGTTTCTAACTTGCCAACCATAGTTATCTTAGGGAACTCTGACACAAGCAAGTTATATTCTAGGCTTGATGGTAGAAAGAGAGACATTAAAAGGTTTGCCACTTTTGTTCTACAGCTTGGTTCTGTTAACAGTTATCACTGACATACCTGCTTTAGAGAGTAATTAGAAGCAGCAGCAGGTTTTTTAGAGCCAGGCAGCTAAATCCTGGATATTCTGTCTTGATTTTAATAAAGACCACTGCCATTTTCACTGCAATGAGCTTATCTTCTTGAAAAACTCGATATGTCCTCACTGGTGATTAAAAAGGGTTCACTGAAGTGAAAGACCCTTCTTGGAAAATCATTGCCAGAGAATATTTGCAGCTCTTCTCTTAATAACCAGCAAACGCCTGTATAAAGGAAGAAACTGCTTGTGATCGAACCGATTGCGTTGCACTGCGATTTAAACAAATGAAAATCCGGTTCACTGGCTAAAAGTCCCAAGATATCATTTACCACAGGAGATGATTAACTAGTCAGAAATGTTATTGTGAACAATACAATGGGTAGATTTGCATTCTGGTGCCACCTCTTTAACTCCAGCTATGAAGTTTTACAATTACAGCAGAAGTCCTGTCAGTACATATACTGTACTTCCACACAGAACTTCCAGTGGAGTCTGTATCACATGTACTCACCCAGACCTCTACATAATTCTTCTACTGAAGTCCTCTTAAGCAGTGAAAGCACACACAATAAATCTTTATTTGGATCCTCATCAAAAACATAATGTACATATACTCTGCTGCTTCAAAAACTTCAATAGCAAACCACACAGATCACAAACCACAAAGATAGCAAACGTTATGTGAGAAGGTGAATGGTCTACATTACTAACTATGGATTCTTCCAATTTCTCACGACAGTTATCTCTAATGGTGAGTAGAATCATCTCTTCTCCAATCATAACAACATCTTCAGCTTTGATAAAATCAGTAGGACAGCCAGTACAATCTGCTTTGAAGCAGCTGATTTCTTCAAATAAGCCCCCATTTTGTTTAAAAATATCAAATTTCCATTTAGTTTTTTTTTCTAGGTGTCTATGAAGAGGTTTTGGAGAGGCTAAAGTACCAGGAGGGTGAATCCATACAGTGCTTCATACAGTACATGATGTGTCATACAGTACTTGTGCTTGAAACTGAATTTTGTCCTTTCTATGTTAACTACTCTTCAGGTTTCACAATCATTTCTGTTGTCCATTTTCTTGGACATATCTAGTCTCATGACACAGGTTTTCAGAAATATCCTTTACAAAAAAGGAATCCAAGGAACCTTTTATGGATATTGTGGAGGTGCTGCAGAAACAGTTTTTTGTTGGCTACAGTTGACATCAAATCATAATATTTAAGCAGTGTGCATTCAGTGATGCAGCATTCATACAAAACTCAAAAAGTATAACAGTGCATTTAAAAAGAAAATAGAGCTTTTTTCCCTGTGTCTTGACAAACTTCATAATACCTGCTGATGCGAAATAGCACCATAATACAATGCTTCATAGTAGGGATGATGCTGACTGAGTGATGCTTTGAAATTCATTCGCACTAGATGTAACACTGTGCATTTAGACTAAAAGGTTCCCATTTTGTCTCATCTGACCAGAAAAACCTTTTGACTTGTTTATAGTTTTTCTGAAATGTGTTGTTTCATGCTCTATTTTGGATTTGAGATGGTTTTTGTTCAGTTCCATACCATTTTGTGGAGTGACATGGATTTTACTTAGTGCCATTTTCTCATGACTAAGCCATTGCACTCTGCAGCTCTTCCAAAGTCACTCTGACCGCACAGTGATAATCCTAACCAGGTTTCCTCCTTGTCCAGCTGCTTAGTTTGGAGGGACAGCCTGATCGAGTCAGTTTCTGGGTGCCTTCTACAGTACCTCTTAAAGAGCAAATTCACTGTGCTTAAAGAGATATGCATTGTCTTAGTTTTGATACCCTTGTGCTGATACTGTATGTGCATTTCCACAACTTTATCCCTGAGGTGTATTGAAAGCGACTTGGTCTTCATGGTTGAATCTTTCCTTGAAAAGGTCCCCTTGAGGGACCAGAGACAGTCATATTTATTCCAAAATCATGTACACACAGAGTCCATTAAATATCTGATTTGTTAAATCAATTTATAGCAAAGGGATTCGATAACGCAAGGCACTGTATATAAAGCTCAGATTTAAATTATTCATAAATATCGAAGCACCCAAGATTCTAAATGTGGTACACAATAACTGCTCATTTCTAGTACCTCTGTAAATGTATTGAATGTTACAGCAATGTACTGTAGGTGTATTATGAAACCAAAAACAACCACATTATTTTATCTTGGAAAGGCAAAATTAACTAAAATTTACCAGTTTATTAACTAATACATTATAAGTAGCATTAAAATAAATATATATATGGTAACCTGCTTATTAGTAAATTTACCATAATCAATTTCATACATAGATTATCAGAAAGCTGCATATTTCTAAGAGTTGACCACCCTCAACCTATCCATGAAGCAAAAGACACAAGACATGAGTAGGCCCTGGTTGGGACACCAATTTATAGCTCTGCACACATGTATACAACACAAAGGGGCAGTTCAGAAACAGCAATTAACCCAGCCTGCATGTATCATGGATGTCAGAAAGGACGAACCGTGGAATGGCAGGAGAGCAAAAAAGACTGGGTTAGCCCAGGCTCAGCTGTTCAAGAAATGCCGTATAGAAACCTATGCCCTCAGGTAGCGGATGTGGGGCGACCTGGTGCTAGGTGGGTTTCAGGACATCCGAACCTCGCTGCTGAGCGAGGAGCAGAGCAGAAGCAGGAAGTAAATAGGCTACACAACAAGACACACCAGAAAGACATGAATAATCACAGGAAACTAGGAACAGGAGAGAAGCAGAGCGCCCTCTAGGTGTACTGGGCATGACAGCATGTCTGTGGAAAGCCCCCGTCTGGATTTGAACTGAAGACCCAATTAGTGTGAGGCAGCAGCGGTAATTGCCATACCGATTTTAAGAAATTAATTTGATACAAAATAGAACTATAATTGTAGAAACATGTCCCCAACACTTCCATCCATCCATTTATACCCTTTCTAACCACTTTATCCAGTACAGGCTCATGGAGGAGTCGGAGCCTATTCTGGCAAGTACTGGGCGAAAGGCGGGGTACACCCTGGATGAGACGCCAGTCCAGCACAGGGCACACAGACATGCACACACTCACACCTGGGACAATTTTCCTAGAAACTAATTAATCTACCAGTATGTCTTTCTGGAAAGAAACCAGAGCACCTAGAGTAAACCCACAGAAACACGGGTGGGGACAACACACGAACTTCACAGAAAGAGCACAACAGGTCTGAAACTCAGGTCCCTAGTGCTCCGAGGCAGCAATGCTAACCCCTGCATGACCATAACACCCATGTCCACACTTTGGGTTGAAATGTAATACTTATACAAACCATCTACATCTTCCCTGTGAAGCTACTTTATTAAAATCATATCAGCATTCTAAGAACAGTGACATTCAAAAGCATGAGCATCAGGTCTAAGCTAATAATACATCAGAAAAACATCAAGTTGTAAAATATATTGCCATCCAAGTTATGTTTTGCCCTAAAGATTAAATTAAACTCAACTATACCTGTTTCATGGAGAAAGGTAAGAAATAAGTAATGTAATCCGATCCAACACACCATTGCTAAAGCAGAGTTTCAGGTCCATGTTCAAATGCTGAATCATTCTGCTTATTTTTCTACTTCACTGGCTGCTTCACAGCTCTTTGAGCTTCCCTTTTTTTCCTTCTAATGGCTGCTTCCTCCACAATATAAAACTTCAGGATTCTGGAGACCAAAACACTTGAAATTATTCCGCAAATATGATGTCATGTAATTCCTAATTCTTTTTTTATTGTACACACGATTTAGCATGCAACATTTAAGGTTATATTAGTTCACCTGAAAGAGACAAAAACATTTTTCTACAGTATTAATGCAATAACACAATAAGAAGCAATGAATCTCAGACACTAGTGGAAAAATCAATTTGACCTTTTTACCTTTTCACATCTCATAATGTGTCCTAAAGCTTAACACATTTTTTTATGCACTTGTACTTTTTATTAAAGAGATAATAGTAATTATGTGCACTGTGCAACTTCTAACATAAATAATTTCCTAAAAACTGTTTAAGTACCTTTACTTCCCTTGTTTCAATCTAGTTTTATGTAAGGTTCCTCGGGTTCATGAAAATGAATGTTTTGATAGAAAATAACCAATTTAAACTCCTTCTCTTTCTGAACAAACATTGTGTACCACCAGTTTAAATTCTGGCAGAAACTGCATGAAAACACTCTATTAAAACAATTCCATTTGGCCACATAATTACTTGTGGGAGCTGGATTATGCTTGGAAAGATTAGACTTCATTTATGTCCATTTGTATTTTAGCGTACGTGCAGATTTTCCATGAAATGTAGTGTTATGAATGAGTCTCAATGCACCACTAGAGTACTAGCTGTACCTACATTATAAGTTCTAAACAAAGGATTTAAACACTCTTGTTATGGAAACTTAAGTGTGTAAAAGTTCAGAAGCTCTTGAGCTTACTTTGAAGCTCAAGAGATCACATGATGCTGATCATTTAAAGGAATTTACATTTATTACTGCTAAAAGCCTGTTTTTACAAAAATATCTCTGGTACTATGATACCATCTACTAGTAAACTTTCAATCCAAAGTAATTCTACAAGTGTGTACTTTTGCCTGGATTATTTTTTTATTTT
Organism: Atractosteus spatula; assembly: GCF_055471065.1. Classification (NCBI taxonomy): domain Eukaryota; kingdom Metazoa; phylum Chordata; class Actinopteri; order Semionotiformes; family Lepisosteidae; genus Atractosteus; species Atractosteus spatula. The sequence goes on from NC_142706.1 coordinate 50,935,748, forward strand.
GTATATGGTATTCTGCTGGGTAAAAATATCGAAAAGATAATAAATACTATTTTTTCCTCAATTATTTACAGTAATAACAGATTTTTTTTAACAGACACTTCTTGCTCTTTTGAATGAACAGAAGTTGAAATCGGGGTTATTTTGTTATAAACATTGAAGTTAACTATTCTGTTTTATTACTTAATAATAAATATTTGCATTTTATAGCACTTTTTGTCCCAAAGAATCCCACAGTGCTTTATGTATAGGAGGAGACCCATGTCAACCAGCACTAAAGTGCAGCCCCGCCCATGTGATGGACCATGTGTGATCCATCATGTGAGAGCAGACTGACTACACAGCATATTAAAGTCAAGAAGTGAGAAACTGTTTCACTAACTGACATAAGGGGGAACTTTACCAAACAGAGCAGCCAGTAAATACAAGTCCGAAGTGGAAGTTAGCCAGACATCAGGGATAACACCTCTACTCTTTCAAAGAGTGCTGTGCCAAATCTTTAACAATGGCAGTATACTGTAGGTTTTTGTTAACATCTTGTCTAAAAAATGGCATAGTGTTCTTGGTCACAATACAGATACGTTGGTTTTGGAAATTCTGGTCCAGAAGGAAGGGTGTCACCTACTGGTCCATCTGTACCACGTACGGAAGTTACCTGGTTTTCCTAGGAGGTCTCCCATCCCGGCACTGACCATGTCCAGCCTTGCTTCTGAGATCTTACTAGATCAGGCTACAAGGAGGTAATGCTGCATTTAAAGCATATCAAGTCAAGATATTCTGGTTAAATCAGGAACAATCTTTAAAAACTCTGCCTTCTTTCCATATATATGTGTTTATTAGGCCTATAGAAGCAATAGTTGTGAATTGTACATTTTGTGCTCTGACAAACGTTTTATAAATCACACCCAGCCTATTTTGATCCAGGAATTGCTGATGACTTCAATGTCTAACTTCCTGCAATAGTGTAACCTGTTAATGGTCTAGTGAATATTTTAAAGCAAAGATTTTAAACAGTCAAGTACTGAAGGTAATATACTCTAATTCTGTAAAGGCTATTTATACAAGTAAAAAATATGACAGATGCCATGCTTTCATATCAATGTTTAGAAACTAGAAAGCAAATTAATAGCTGCACTGAGAAGGTGTGTAATTACAGACTCTGTGTCCCTCCCTGATGGTCTGCCCAGCCCACACAAATGTGGTATCTGTAGCAGCTGTCAGGGCCATTGATAGGGACAGTATACTGTACATAGATTTTGGAATATTGTACCTTTAAAAGTTTGTTAGGAACATTTCTTTAACATTTCTTTATTACAGATTTTTAGAAAATGGACAACAGATGGTCATAATGTCACTTGTTGACAAATTAGTCCAACCACGTTTCTCATGAATCTTAGGAAAAAAAAACTTTTACCAGTGCTTTCAAGGACCTGATTGGCATTAATCATGAACTACCGTAGACACATTTAGGAGTATTGCTAATCTTGCTACATGAAACCAGCCCATAATGTACCAGATTGTAACAAGATGAACAGCTGTAGAGACGTTATCCATGTCAACTATAGACATCCTCCCTTTAAGGCTTATCTTGTAGATTTTAATTACGAATAGAAATGCGGATTGCTCCTGTTCTAAAAGCAGTTGTTTATGCTGTTGTACGTCTTTTCAGGGTTTCAAATTAAGCACATAAATAACTGTAATGATACCATCCTCCATCTGCACATATGATAAACATTTACTGCATGTCTATACATATAACTCACACATTTGTGAGGACCTTTGGCTTAAAAAAACAGACTCAAGCAATTAAACCCTAAAATAACTTATAAACACCCTTCTATTTTTTTATCATGTTAAACCGACTACCTAAAGCCCTGTTAAAACAGTAACACATGACAATAACATTTAATATATATATATATCAATATTTAATACATTTTATAGTCTTTCTATTTTAAATTAATAAATACTATGAAATCAAGAGTGACCCTTGATGTGTCAAAATTCTCAAAGCCAGATAAACATCTACAGTATGACTGCAGACTAATAATAATAATAATAATAATAATAATATTCTTGTCAGTACAGTTTCTTGTATTTATATGAGCATCCGCAGTCACCATATAGAAGTAAGATTAGCATGAAAGGATAATTACCACTGCTAAAAATCAAATAGTGTGCTCTGAATGACATTTCATGTATGGTACGTGTAAAGAACCCAAGCTGTTTAACAAGCATTTCCAATATTTTCAAAGAAAGTTAATTCAGCACAGCATACCTGGAGGGTAAGAGACTAAGAATCATACAGACGTCATCAGGTGTTCATCATCCTTCATTACAACACATGACAATATATAAGTTTTGATCACAGTTCCCAGTGAATAGCATTAAGGTGAATTCAGACAAAAGGCAGAGTGAACAGGCAGAAAAAAACAAGATGCTAGGAAGACAATGAAAGATGAAGATAGGAAGGAGCACAGTTCACAAAAGCATTGTGAAACAAAAATGTGGCTTTCAAATGCATTTTGGTTTCAAGGGTGTTATCTACCAAAAATACAGGACACACAGAACTTTAGTTTAGCTTAACACTTACTTTAGGAGGTTATTTATAAATGAAAATAAGATAAAGCAATATAACCAATCCATTGATAACTCACAAAATGCTGGATTTGTCCATATGATTTACGTTTACACTTGCATCTGTATTTAGATACCATTCAATATTGTGTTACCTTTTCTATAACTCACTTGATTTTGATTCTTGCACTTGATCTCAATGCACTGCTACACCATGAACAATGTAGTCTATGCACTATAAATGTCTAGTTAATTCAGTGTTAATGCTTTATAATGCACAGCATAGCAATCATAGTCACCCTATATAAAATATAAATCTATTTATAGTTCTGTAGCTACTTGCTGAGCTTATGGAAAATTTCAAATAATATTAAGCCAATGGTAAACTGGAGAACAATAATGAACTAAAATGGTCACTGAAGAACAATAACAACCCTTTCAAGGTTTATTCAAAAAGACAAGCCTAATCTTGTTCAAGACACTCATTCATGCAACTGAATCTAATCAGCTGACTTACTGATTTGAATAGCCTGAAAAGTGCAAATGACATAATACTGTCAAATAATTAACTACAGTAGTCTGAGAGATGGAACTTAAATAAACTACTGATAAAATTATTTTTCACATCCTATTTATTTTCTCTTTTAGAAACATTGGAAAACAGCAAATTCCATTTTAGCACACTGTATTATACACAAAAGAGTGTGTTCCCTTCAGATAGAACTATCTGAAAATGTGGAATTTGAAAACAGTTGACCTCTGTGCCATTTGTTTTTTAAAAGGTTACATCCCTGCTATAATTTATTTAGACAAGCCACATAAAACAGTTTTTTTCCCCCCTCTTTAATAAAATAATCTGAGTAGGTCCAGTTTCACCACAGCATTGTAATCACCACTGGAGCCATTATATCAACAAAACAGACTGCCTTATCAACCTGTGACCCTGGACTGATGGCACTGAGAGCAGATTTATACCAACCAGCCTCACTCTCTTCCAAAAGAGCACAAGTACAACACCTGATAAATGGGATATGACTTTTTGGCCCAAACTTTATTTTAGTAACCTCAATGCCCTGTACAAATACACATAGATAAACACTCCAGTGTTTCGATTGTTCCCCAATTTAGAATCCTGATATTTTTAAACTTGGCCAACTTCAACCTCTTTACTGAAAAAGTGCCTGTAAAGAAAGACCTCTTATTTCTTGAATATGGCTCTGCTGTCTAGCTACTCTTGTGATTCTACACAGTATAGTTTTCCATGCTTATTCTGTGTCCCTGGTTTCTCCTAAATTCTAGCATAGCACTGCCAGCCAGGTATTACCTGTTTTGTGCACCAGTATAAGATTCGCAGATGCAAGAGGTTTGGAAAGAGTGAATACAATGGGTCTGTAATATACAATGATTACTATTCAAATCAGTGGGAACTACCTATGTGTAAAGTTCACACGCTTGTGTTTACACACAAAATGGTATTTTTCACCTAGGTGATACTACAGCATAAAATGGACTGTGAAGAAGAACAGCTGACTTGTACTACATCATTTACATGTTATAATAAGCACTCCAAAACACAATATCATGAATGACAGCTATATACAGTATAATAAGGCCCACACTGGCAGTGCACACTGAAGAGCACAAGATAAGTCATATCTTATTAATGCTTGTACTTTTCCAAAAAATCTAATTTATGAAATATGACAGTTTATGCAAGTCCTCAGATGGGTAATTTATACTGTCAAAAAACCTGATGCATTAAAAAACTGCAATATTTAAAAAGCACATACCAAAGCTGCTAAAATGAAACAGATGTAAAGTTTATTATGCAACAATCCCCCTAATGCAATTTTCCTGCTGTAGCTCAAATAAGAGAAGCTTGATCACCTATTCTTAATGAATAAAGATGTAATGGGTTAATAGTTACATTTGAATTAAATCTTTTTCATATCCACTTTCTAGCAGAAACTAAATGTAAATATCTGGTAAAAAGCTTAATTTGTATGTAGTATGTCCACTTAACACACACAAGTATGGTATGCTAAAAAAACTTATTAAAATTGATTACCTTTTCAGAGGCAGAATTTCACAGGCCATTCTGACAGGGCAAAAAAAGTTTGCAACATAACAGAAGAAAAATGTGCAACAGGTTCCTGTGCTTTGTTATTGTTTATTTTAAAAATCTATAGTTCTTCATTCGAAAACATGCTCAAAATATGTCGTATGGTAATTAAGTCAAAATAGACTGCAATGCCTGCAAACCAGGATAAACAATATGACAGTAAAACAGCCTAGGAAGGCTGGGTTAAAGGCATGCCTGGCTACAGTTGGACTGCGATGCCCTTTGACCCACACATTGCAAGCGAGCACAGCTCGGCAGTCATCCAATCAGAGAAGGAATGACAGGCTGTAACACAGCACCGCTGGGAGATTTGCTTCAGAGTTACCGACAACCTTTGCCAACATGTCAATCGCATAGAGAGAGCCAATTAAAGTCCCGATGTAAGTTCTGTACCACCTTAGGGGTAGTATCGAGGTCGGTTTAAGAACGCTGGATAGGCGTCAAGTCTTAACTTGTTATCAGGAGGGTTTGGTTGTTAGAAATGTGAACGATCTTCGTGTTTTATCTTGTAGTCGTTTAAAGCATCGTTTTTACTTGAATTTGTAGGGTAGAAAAGAACTGTTTAACAAAGTAGATTTGCATGTGTCAAAAATGTCCTCACGTTTCCAGTGCCGACTAGTTTCCAGAGACGTGTGGAACTGCAGCACATCACGCTGTCCTGTGCGGAACAGAGCAGTCAGGTTTGGCACGTAGCTCTTGTTTCTTGCGGGAATGACTGGGTAAGAATACTCAGAGCGACACGTGTTACAGAACCGCCGCAGGCAGAAATGACGTAGGCACTCAATTAACAAGTACTTTCAAAGCTTCAGTGCATTGTATAAACAATACAAATATCTGGAATTGTTAGTCATGAATGCATGACTGATTTTGAAGTTTGTGCTCAAAAACGCCTAGTTTGAAAGGTATTTTGAAAAGCGATACGGCGTGTTCTTGGAAAATTACTATAGTTAGAGTACACATTTCCCGCTTATTTGTTTTTTAATGTATTTTTAACTTTATTATCCCCAGAAGAAGTACCGAGGATCTTTGAATTTTTAATAGATTTATGATAAATGGAATGTAACTTTTAAACCGATCAAGATTTGGTTAGCTTTTTTCATTACAAACTTAAAAAACTAAATAGTAATGGTTAACATTTGTTTGTCAGTTGCTGTGATTAATTCTTTTAATGTTGTCTTCATTTTCGTAGTGTGATTGCAATACTAGATTGTATCAGTGTATTTACATCTTTTCAACAAGAGCTGACAAAATAACATCAGTACTTCCGATGTTAACGCCTTACTGCTGCCACTGTTTGATAGATACAGTCAGCCTGATTTTCATTTACTTAAAGAAAACGCATTCAGAAATACAGATTGTGCAAAATAAGCCTAAAATACATCTGTATTGCTATTGTACAATATATGAACACTAAACTGTCTGCAGTAGTTTTTAAATAGGTGTCCTTATGGGACATCCTCTTCATATTTTAAAATCGCATCCATCACATCCCTCTCAATAACTTGTTTATCCTGTTCAGGGTCATGGTGGCCCAGAGCCTATCCCAGGAGGGTGCAGGGCAAGATGCACCGTGGACCAGTCCAAGGCAGGGCACACACAGACACAACCACACTCTCACACCAGGGCCAGTCTTCCCAGAAGTCGATTAACCAGCTTTACCAGTGTGAGCTTGGACTGTGGGAGAAAACCTGTGTAAACATAAGGAGAACCTTCCAACCCCATGCAGCTGGCACCCCAAGAATTGAACCGAGGACCCCAATACTGAGAGGCAGGAGTGCTAACCACTGTGCTGCCCGTATTTTAAAAGATTCATGCAAAATAGAGGGTTACTATTTGTTGACATAATCTGACCTCTGACCACGCATTACATAACTGCTGGACCATGTCGATTAGGAAGATGACATCAAGCCACAATATTGACACTAGGAATAATGCAATGCAGTTACCCAAACGGTTACATATACAGCTATGGAGGAGAAAAAACTAGTCTTATACCGAGCATGACAAGAAGCTTATCATTATGCATGTATGTCTTAAGAAGAATAAAGTAAATCAATTGTGAATATTAAATGTTTTTAGTGTCATTTTGTCTAATTGATCACTAATGGCTGACTATTATCCTTGAGTGACACTACTTGTGTGTGCGCTAAATCACTTCATTAGCGAGTGAGTTGACTGGACATACTGTAGATGAAGGTGATTGAACCTGTTGAAACTAGTGAAAATGAAGAAAGAAAAATGCAAAAAGGAACTAGCATAAACCACTTATCAAGAGAACAGTCCCTCTGCGCCATTTGGAGCAGCACCACAAAGTGAACCTGCCTGCAGTGGAACCAAATCCTTTTTCGTGATGAACCAGTGTTTTATGTAGACCTCACTGATTGAGGCTAGTGACTGTACAAATATACAGAATACTATACTAATAAGGGGAAATTCAAGTGCGAGTGTCTGGGTAATTGATGACAGCCTAACTGACGCTGTACAAGTCCAAGGACCTCTATAGCTGCCCCTCCAGTGAGCTAGTGTGATAACATTCCAGTTGTATGTGTGACAATGTATGGCCTAATTACTGAAGCACCACAGGGAGAAAGTACCTGGGGACTAAATCAAGTGAAAGGGGCTGCTGTTGTATCATATTATATCTTGCTCAATTATGCAGCCATATCTATTTTCCTCTGTAAATAATATTGATATTTATACATTGATAGACTGTAAGAATATATTTAAGAACATTTGTTCAGCTATAACTTTTTTTTCCTGAATAGCCTCTACTGATATGTACTGTATGTACCTGTATATGCACACACTACATTCTTCACCATAGTTAAACTGTGTCAAAGGTCCCGTGCTACAGTACTGTATGTAGATGGCATGTGCACTAGTTCAAAGGCACAAGAAGGTGACCCAGAACAGATTGACCCCAATTTCTTTCCTTTCCCCATCGCAATAGAACCTGCAAGAGGCAACCAGTAATTTTCTTTTCGGCAGAAGGAAATGGAGATCATCATCCACAGAGGCCAAGGGGAGCCCCTGCTGAACCCACCCTCTCAAATGGTTTATGAACAGCTGTCTTTTATCTGTTTGACAACACAGTGCATTCATACACACCTGCTACCCACAGCAACACAGCTTAAGTATCAGAAGATATTTTTCTAACCGTTCTGTGTAGCTGATATAAACTATAAAGTGAAATTGCTATACAAAAACTGTAATACAGATGCCACGTGGATGCCCACCTAGGCTCCCTGCATCTTGCTGTCATTGCAGTGGAATCATGGTGCCTGGATCTGGACACATTTATAACTTGGATCGATGGGGTTATAAACAGCTAAATAGTTACAAGTGTCAGAAAAGTAACACGGAGGTAATCTTTTCCTACCAAGAATCCTTTAATACAGCATATTTTATCGTTTTCACATTACATTTTGTGAAGTAGCATAGCCGACAAAATTAAAGGAGTGACATTGTGCAACATCTTATTTCTCTTTGATACTCTGAAAGAAAGCTCTGAAACGGCAGCGAGAGAATAATGAAGCCTCATTTTCTTTGAAAGCTGAAAACGTCCGCACCGCACAGCTTCTTTTGCAATCAATAGAGTGATTGGTGGCTGCATAAGGAAATTATTAAATTAATTGTGCTTTTTGATGTTGTTTGTGGTAATAAGGTAAAGGCATATTACCGGTGAAGGAAAATTAAGTGAATTAATGTTAACAAAATGGGAATTCAATTAAGAGAATTAATGTTAACAAAATGGGAGTTCAACGTAACACAAGCGGCATATACTGTAATTGAAAAATACTGCTACATTTGTGCAAATACGTTTAGGCCTCAGTTGTAGTTTGTGCTACTAGTATAATATAACATTAGCGTAAGCCTTTTCATAAAACTACAAGTTAACATACTGTATGGTCAAGGTGAATGCAAATTTTGGAAATCTTTTCCTATCTCGGAAATTAAGTCAGCATCCCCTAAAAAGCAGAATTGACACACCAGGAAAAAAATATATATTTCTCTGGTAAATGTTATGTAAACAACCTGCATAAGGCTAAATTAACAGCTGATGTTTAAATAATATTTACGAGTTAAAAAACATACAGTATGAGCTCAAGAAGAACAAAAAGTCTCTTCAGCTTTTCAAATGAATTGCTCCCATGTTCAATTTTCAAGAGCCTAAGAATAATACAAAGGTTGCAAAGAAGAGAAGACCATTTGGATCATCTTAAAACATTTGGTAGTTTTGTAACTACAGTGAGTGAATCTACATTTATGTGCAGACATTACTTAACAGGGTTTATTAGCCCAGATTGGTACACTTTAGCCTTTACTATATAGCTAAAAAGTCTGTTTTTTATTCTACATCCTTAATGTTTTTTTCTTTTAGTTTCCAGTGCTGACCCCACTGTTTCACTGCTGTGTATGAAATAGTCTTCTGAGTCAACCCTGTCTATATATCTTATCATTTCAGATCTCAGTTCAATTATAATACTGGAACTCCCCTTCTATCCGTCTTAGAAGTTGAGATTAAAAGTATAGACATCATTAACCCTGTAGAGTTTCAGTGGGGGGTACTAGGGGTTAATGGATGATAAAGGTTAAGTAATTAAGTATTAAAACAATCCCAATCAGTTTACCAGTTCCAGTTTAAGTAAAAATTATGAAGATTAAATAATAAATATGTGTTAGAGAATAAATAATAACATTTTTTCCCACTCATTAGGGAATACCAAGGTCACATGGATTTTTTAATTCTCTTTGAAGAATTTAGTGGTGGTAGAGTAAATAGGCAAAAGCTTAAAACAAGGCATTGTCAAACAAATCTATCACAAAAAACAAATCATTACAGGCTACTATGTACAATTGGAGTAAGACAGAGTCTAAAATACTTCAATCAAATTACCACTAATGACTAATCGTAATACACAGAATTAGACAAATATTTATCTGGAAAATAAGACTTCATAAAATAATTCTCTACCAATAAGTCCCTTGTTGTTTCTCCTATGCTTCTCTGCCCTTATACCTCTTTCAGTAATTTAGCCAAACCTCAGCGTAAGGTCAAGACGTGAGTTAGTTTGCTTAATTGGCATAACTCGCCTGTCTGAAGAGAATGTCAACCTAATGGCGGGGATGAGGGTGTCAGACCCTCCCTTGCTGAAGAACAAGTCAGGAAGCTGCTACAAGAGTGAAGATGGAACGGAGGAAGGGATGAAAAACTGAAACGTGTAATTCTGGAAGTTAGGAACATGATATTTATATGTCATATTGAGACATCTAGGTTTTTTTTAATTAATTGATTATTTAACTTAAAAACCTAAAACTAGGACCTGGACATTTGGTGCCAAGAGGAAATGATTGTGTGCTCCAAGACATCTGCCCAGCTCTTAGGAATGGCAATGACTTTGTGTTTATATTAACCCAGTCTTTCTCATTACACAGTCCAGCTCTTCCAAGAAGAACAGTAACCTTTAAACATAGTCATAAAATATCACTAAAACCATATAAATTCTTTTTAAAGGCATTCCTAATCAAATATGATGTGCACATGATATTCTACGAAAGTCGTTCTACAGCATGAAAAAAAAAATTAAATAGAAATATGATACAATATTATTTATATTAAAAAACAAAACAATCCAGAAAGTAGTATCTTACACTTCATTAAAAAAGATTTTCTTATATTCTAGCATTGTAGGTTTATATGTAAATTAATGACTTCTGAGTAAAAATTGCAATGAACAATCTGTTTTCTAAGACACACATACCCATGTTTACCAGGAATCTTAATCAATTCCTAATAAGCAGTAAAAAAGGGCAACTTTTCTTAAAATATAATATGTAAGTATTAAAGAATTATACGAATCTGCAAAGATTAACTGTTTACCAATAATGCCTAGATTTCGAGCTGTTAATCCTTTTATCATAAAAAGAAAATTTGATAACATGCTTATCAAAAAGTTTAAAAAAAACAATAAAATATAAAGCAAAAATGAGGAGTCTGTTATGTAATTCAGTAGCAAAAAGTAAAACCGTGAATCCTGTCTTGAAGTGTGTTGAGTGTCAGAGATCAAAACTAGTCAGGTTATATGGTGCCACCTCCAGACTAAACAAATTCAGTCAATTTTAAGTTCATTCCAAAACTAAAATAAATTAGTTAATTATTATTAATTTGGTGTGCTTATTTTTAAACAAAGCACATTATTAAAATCACATAAATAAATTTTCTACCTCCTTTGCTTTCACAAAGAATATAAATAGGATAAAAAAGAGCAGAGACTCCATACTCTTAAATATTAATAGTGCTTTCAAAACTTGAACATGATTTAAAAAAAAGCTCCCTTTGTGTAACACAAGCTACACTCCATTTTAACTTTCATATGAGCTGAAATAATGGCTACAACAAGTGAAGGCCATTTGTTCCATTTAGCTCATTTGGGCTTTCAGTAGCTAATTGATCCAAATACAGTATATTATCCAGGCATTTCTTAAAATAATTCAGGATATTGGCTTCAACAACATGCCTGGCTTGTGTTGCAGACTGACAAACCATCATGTTGCATAACTAACAATTCAAGTGTTTTGTTTGCGATGTTAAAAATATTATTAATCAAATTTTCTTAATTAAGGTTGCAAATAAGTGAACATATTCAGTTTGAATGTAGACTGTTCTAACAGAGAGTGGGAACAGCTGGCTTGACTAGATAAGAAAGTGAATGTTTGCTTTTTGCAGTACAGTATTTAGAACTGACTTCAGGCTTCAATGGCCTAACTGCTGCTGGCACAACAGCTATTTTACCACATTTGTAACTGCATTTATACCCAGTAGTTTAACTCTCACTTTCCAGTACAGTTTGCTTGTGTCTGAATTCATTTATTTATGTTTTGCCTCAGCCAAGTTTCCAGAATCCAACTTTTCCTTTCAGCTCATTTTGTAACTGTCCATTTTCACAGATTGGAAACTCCAAATCTACTTCCTGTCCACCTGTGTATTTGGATAGACGGGATTGCCTTCATTAAACAGATTATCTCTAATGTCATTCTTCTTTTTCTAATACATGTGTTTTTGAAAGTTTGCTTTCACAAAAACAGGCCATACCATGCAAATTTAATTAAAGAGATTACTACTAACCTGCTCAAGCTCTCAGAGCTTTTGGCCATGAAAGGCTCGTCATTGGAAAGGTCCATGTCTTCTAAACTCTGGGCTTTCTCTAGGCTTCGGAGTCTGACCTGTGGTTCCCCTGCTGACAGCTCTGGCTGCAATACAGGTGGAGGCATGGGTCTGGTCGTCACTTCACTCTTTGACTTCCTTACCTGCAGGGAAATTAGAAGAAACAAAGGTCCTGTAAGGGTTCTAATACAAGGAAATGCTAATAAGCTTTTAACAAATTATTTCGTTTTTTTTAAATTGAGAAAAATCTCCTATACATAAGATTTATGCTTAACCTTGTTTCTTTGAGGTAGATGTTCACACCTCTGGAGGACGCATGGAACATTCACACCCACTGTTAGTGCACGTGGTCTTGATGTTTCTATGTGAGGCCCAGAAACATCTTAATAAATCAGAGATGTACTGTACACAGCTGCACTAAAAAGATGAGTGTAAGTTGTTGGTACTGTATCTCATCAGGACTGTGACTCATATGTCTTCCTGGAGGACTTCAGGCATGTAATGAAATCAGTGACAGGGGCTGCAGCTCCACACAGAGCTACACTAATTCTCCTGTCATGTGTTGGGGAGCTTGCTCAGTGTTAAAAGATGAATGGCTCACTGTTTGCCCTTCTCCATTCTCCCTGTGCAAAACAGACGTGAGCCAAGGTGTCAAGGAACAACGGACGATTCTAAGCTGGGCTAGTATAAACTGCAAAATACGACAAAGAATTTACACATCAGATCATGTCAAAATGTGATCGGAGAAATGAAACTGTAACAAGGAAAAGCAGAATCAAACAGAAGGAAAATATATTTATATCAATGGAAGAGTCCCTGTTTTACTTACCTTTTGAAGTCTAGGTTGTAATTGCAACAAAAGATAGTCTGCAGATTGCATGAAGAAACGTAACTTAATAATCATTTCAGTATTCATCTTCTTCACTGCTTGCAGATCCTTTTAGTATGAAGGATGGATAAAAGCTGATCCCAGACAACTACAGTAGATAGGTATGCTTTTAAAATGACCTTGTGGTGTATTACCAGGTGATGGCAATAAATTACAAATTCAGCAAATTAGGCTACAAATTTTAACAACATCTAAGAAATGTATTATAGCCCTTGCAAGAACCTTTCTGAAGCACATGTGCTTTAAAGAAAGAAAGCAAAGTTTTCCTAAATTTTAATAATCTGATATAATATCTATTCCCTACTGATTATAAGATAGATGTGCTTCCTGGCAAAAATAAATGCATAGAATGCAGTTTACGCAAACAGCAATATGGTTTATGCAAAATGTGGCCTACAATCCACTGTTCCGTAAGGATATCTGTACAACACTAAGACTTTTCTCTAGAAATGCACCTCTTGTAAAAGGAAAAACACAGGAAACGTTAAAACAAAATCACTGGGAATGCATATAGTTACAGGATCCTCACCACCAGAGATTGATCAATTTCAAACTAAAAATATAAGCTCCCTTTTTAAGGCTGGAATTGTTACACCTTAAACTATGACGTTATCACTGAGCTTCTAGCCCTCAACAGAAAAATGTCAACAGAAGCTTAGTCTTAAGTAAAATCAGTATCTGATAATGCCGAACCAAAGTCCAAAGCAGGACTGTGCAGCATAAAAAGCTCTTGCCACTTATAAACCGCATGGGTACAGTGTAGGGTAGGAAGAACATTTGAGCACAGTGGAGGTTAAAGTAAGGTCACGGTGTTGGCATGAGATACTGAATGCACTGATATATCATGACCTTGTTTGATTAGGCAGAGAACAATCTGAACACTATTTTCCTATAATGGCAAAGAAAAGCATGTGTGAAAAGGAGGACACAAATTTACTTTTATAAAATAGTATTAATATGACTTAAAATAAGTTGTTAATAGCCCATTTTAGTGCCATGAACTGTGGAAAGTGTGCTCTACCCCAGGCAATAATTACATGCCTCAGTAGACCCTCCGGTTAAGCAACAACTATGGTCTTTCACTTGCACAAATCCATTGAATGAAGGGAATGGTAATGGTTTTTCAGCTGGAACTCTTCTGCACATTAAACGTTGTCATTGAAAGGACATTCTCATGCCATTAACAACAGCAAGTCTTCAATTAATGGCAAATGATGTCAGTTTCTACAAAACACTTCAACACAGGCATGAAATCAGTAAATCAGTAGCAAACAGATTTGGAGCCCAAAGCCTATTAAAAAACCATTGTTTCAAGAACATGATGGTTAGAGTTGGAACATTTCTGCTTATATAAAAAATAACTTTAAATAGAGAAATTCAAGCAAAAAACTTGTGCATAGAAGGCTTAACACACAGTTAAAAAAGCTAAGGAGCAGCAATTAAATAGTGTTATGAAAATTATAACATACTATAGTATACAGGCTACAGAAATTAGTAAACTATAGTATCTCAAAAGAAGTTGTCTTCACCAGCTATTGAACCTATTGTCCCAGAGATGGTTAGAGGCTTCTCAGACACAATAGTTTCAAAGTGTAACATTCATGTTACACCCCTATTCCAAAACAAGAATAACATATATTTTAAGGTATCAGTAGGTCTTATTAGACAAATTGAAAGCTGAAGCTGCTAGATTTCAATATACTGGATAGTGTTATATTATGCCAACTAATCAAACTTGCACATAACACTTTAAGAATGTTTGTTGCCTTCTGTGAGTCTACAGCTGTTCTTTCCCACACTGATAATGAGACTCGAATGAACAATCTCCAGCTTTTGAATACAAAGGTTATTTATTTGCTGAAAATAAAATGTGGGGATAATTCAGTTTTGGCATTTGAAAATGCTTGTGAATTTTGAACATATAGTAAGTGTAAAGCTAAAATGAAAGTGGAATTATTTATTTTAATTAGAAAATATAAACAGTAACCTTTACACCCCTTTACTATCTTCATTACTTAAGCATATTTTTATTTCAACACACTGATCACCAGTAGACCCCTGTAACCTCTTAGAATACAAACTGACACTGTGAGGGGCTGCGTGTACTCTTGTGTAGGGTGTGTCTGTAATTGGGCCCCATCTAGAACCACTGAGGGTGCTGACGGAGAACACAAGCAAGGCATCCTATGCCATAGCGAGTAGGCTCTACAATATCAATAAAAATCTGTTTTAGAATTGTAAAAACCACTGCTTATGTTGGAGTTATGCAGTGGTCTGTGAGTGGTGAGATGAACCCCAGAACAGGCAAGGTGGGTAGAGGCAAGGGAAACAGTCAGAGTCAAGGTCCAGCAAAGCAAGCACAAAGAAAGATGGGAACTAGGAAAATAGGTAAGTTGATACTTTACAGGCTCTGAGTAAACTCTATTACAGAACACAGGGCCCTGCCAGATCAGACCTTAACTAGCCTGTTTCACCTGAGATGGAGGAGGTCATAATCGCCCACAGGTGAAACAGGCTTCCTGTCTGATTCTGTAACCATTTCAACCGACACTGACTGACAGGTGAGTAAATTCATGGCTGGCTGCCTCAGTAACACTAGTTTACTTCACACCACTCCAGTGGGGGTGAGGATGACAAGAATATTTGAAAGTGCCATGCAACCAATTTTTCTATTTGGGTAAAGTGTGGGGTCCTATCATGGGCCATACACAAAATGGGCAGAAAACCCCATAGAAGCCCTGGTCAAGGTGAAATCATTATTCACTCACAGAGAAAAATATGTGCAGACCTCTTTTTAATTAATATACAGGATAGAGTAATTTAAAAGGCAGTGACCAGGACCACTACCACCACAAGGCTCTGCTGAGCCAAGTGGTAGACTCAGAGAAAAGACTGGTCCTGACGTTTACTACCCTGAGCCACACTGGAAGCATCAGGACATTCTAAAAAAAGCATTCTAAAATCAGCTTTTCAAGACTATAATTATTCAGTCATGTGAATAAGGCTCTTTGAATATGAAATTGGAATAGTTAAATGCTTTTGTGTATATTAGCAATCTTCTGTTTTATGTGAAGCTGCTATTTAAATTATAACAATTTTGCTGAATCACTTGAACAGAACATGTCTAAACAGGAAATTAACAATTCACAAATTTTCTTGAGAATGTTCTCTCAAATGGCTTTTTTAACAGTGGAATACATACCAATAAAATTTAAAAACAAACCTATTTTATATGAAAACTATTCCTAAAATAAACAAAACTTTACTTTATGATTTTTGAGCAGGGCTAAAAAGCATGTTTAACATTTAAGTAAAAGTAGTAAAAGTATGTCTTTTGCATGTTTTTTGTAGATTATATTAGTTTGTAAATAGATAACTAGTTGAACTAAAAACAGCTTCACAGATAAAGTTTCTTTAACATAGAGACTGAAAGACATAAAGCTAGGCTTACCTCACTTACAAGGATTTTTTTTTAAAGTTACGTATATGAGAAATTTTATTTTCTCTTTTATGAGAAAAAGTGTAATTAATTGGTTGAAGGATGCTTTGCAGTAAGTACTGAATATCTTAAAAACATTCAGTGTCAGAGCCAGACATAGTATGTGATTCCACTTTAAAGAAGAAATTTGGAGGATTTAAATTATTTTCTGTCCTGTAATTTCTTATGCCAAGGTTTAATTGTTCTGTACCACTATAAACATCATTATCTAGAACCACATTGTATCCATAGAGTACTTTATACTGCAGTACTGTATACAGCTTTTATGCTGTATGTTGTTTCTAGTTAAAACCTGTCAAATCACCACAGTTCAGAATTTGTCCTTGGCACTTCACTTTAAGTCAAAGAAAACAGAACAGAACATGCAGTTAAAAGCAAAAGAGAACAAAAGCATATATTTAAAAATGAGGTACAGAGATTAAAATAACATTCCACTGTTACAGAGCTTTCCAATCAAGATGAATGCATGAATTCAGATCCTCAGTCAGATTTTATAGTACGGTATGTGTTATAGAAGCCTTCTTATTTTAACTCACCTACTGTATGTTGTCTAGGAGATCAGTTCTATCTTAAAGCACCATGTCTCTTGATTCACAGGTGGGCATTAGCTGTTGCTCTCATACAATATCTAAAACATATTCTTCCAGTCTGCTTCACACAACTACAGTATGGCCATTTGAAGACAGTATAGCAAAAGTGAAGGGATGTGTCCTTTTAAATTGTATGCCAAGAGCAGGCTTGTTAAGTGTGCTGAGGAATTGTTATCTACATACATTTACAGATTAGTTATGACCTTTGTCAGCACACAGCTTCAATAAGCTGAAAACACTGATAAGTGAAAGTTTTCTCAGTTTGCCCTTAGTCCTTGTGTTATTTGTGCAAACTAGAAAACAACTGCAGTAAAGCAGACACTATCAAGTGATTTTTTCCATCAATAAGCTACATACTGTACATTTCAACTAATTGTTTACCTTGCAATCCACACTGGCATTTAAAATATCATTATTTCATTGCTTATTTATTGCCTTTTGTTTAATATGTCCACATGGCTGTCATGCTTTCCCTTTTTAAGGTTATTGGGTTCACTTACAAACCATTAGGAAAGAACAGGAAATGTAAAGAAAATAAAGATAAGTCACATGATTATGATGATAAAACGTAAAGCGTGGTAAGCAAACAAGGACATAAGCCCTGATGTAACCATCCTTATTCATCATATCTAATTAAATACAGAATTTTCCACACACAAATGGAAAATCAGTATCTTTCAGGCGTATTAAACCAAGCAGTCAGTTTTGTCTTACAAACAGCATTTTCCACTGAGAATTAAATGACGGACATTAGAATGCTGGTTGCCATGGTGGCGCAGTGGTTAGTTGTGCTTCTCCCAGCACTGGGGCCTTGGGTTCAGTTCTGGACCTGTGGCTCTATCAGCGTGGAGTTTACATTTTCACCCTGCGTTTCCATGGGTTTCCTTCAGGTGCTCCAATTTCCTTCCATTGTTCAAAGACACGCTATTGGGTTAATTGGCTTCTGAAAAAAACAGCCCTGGTGTGAGTGTGTGTGTGTCCCTGCAATGTACTGGCGTCCTGTCCAGGGTGTACACTGCCTTGTGCCCAGTGCTTTCTGGGATAGGGTCTTTCATGGTCCCCTGCGACCACGAATAGCATGAAGCAGTTAGAAAATGGATGGATGGATATTGGAATGCATGAAATCAAATGCCTCTGTCTTATCAGAGTGAAATATACTCTGCCATATAGTGACCACCAGGAGCTAGATAAAGGTTTCCAACCTTTATTCACTTTTGACCTCAGGTGTGAAACAACAGAGATTTGAATTTCAAAGAAAAACCATAGCAGACATAACAGATTGGGGTACCGCACTCCTTGGGTTTCTCTGACAAACAATTCACGTTTCTATTGAAATCAGCAGCGTACTAAACAAATTAATACATACTTTCTTTTTCCTTGTGACAGATGTTGACATTTCAGAGGCTGATTCACTTGGAAAGTCCAGTTGCTGAGGTACATGGCAGTATGTGGCCTGTAAGACAAGAAAACTGTTAACAGCTTTGATATCACAAATATTTGTCATTAGGTTACAAACTCACTCCAGAAGAGAAATGGCCTGAGGTCCTACTAGCACCATTGTTGATGGCAGCGTGATAAATATAGTATTTTTGTCAGTGTGATAAATATAGAAGTAAGATTTAATTTCAAATTAATAGACAGAAAATGAATTTCAATTTGTATGTTATTTTCACTTCCTCAGTGCCTGAGTACCCTGGCTTTTTTTTTTTATCAGCTGGATGAGATCCTCGGTTAAATAAGTTAGTAGAAACCAAGTGATTTAGATGGGCCCAAATGGCTTCCTCTCATATGCAACCTTTGATATGTTCTTATGTTTAGGCTTGGTTTTAGATGTTTTGTATTTGTGGATGGTGTTAATTTTTTGGAGAACTGGTATATGAATGCTTTCACATATTAAGTACTCCTTGTTTAAAAGTGAGGATTATATTAATCTATGTTTTCTTCAGGGCATATTTTATTTTTTATTTTGATGTACTAGGTATGAACATAATATATTCCACAATGTCTAATATATAACATTTCAAAGGTACCTTAGGGGATCCAAGTTAATCATTGTAGACCTCTTTTTGTAAAACGTATCTGAATCCGCGCATTTGTTTCCAGTACAAATAGCACCATATTAATGACTACTTTGTGATGTTTTGAAACATATTTGTGTACGTTGTGTGGTGGAATCAAATATGTGATTACTGCTAGATTTAGTTCGTCCAAAGTCTTCAATATATCAAAACTGATGAAGATGGAAAAAACAGTAATTTATGGGTAAAACTGAGAATTATTTACAAATGACTTCCACCGCACCTACCTTTTTCTTTCTTTGAAGTGGAATTGGGACCTCTACTCCGAGTGTGTTTGACAACGTATCTCTCACAGGTATGCTAGAACGTGCTTCCTAAAACATCAGAAAGCACAGAGTTGTCAGGTCAGCCTAGTTCGCTTCAGCTTTACTTCACTTTTTTGGGGGCTTGTATGTTTAATTTCTAGCTGCTGAAATGGAATGTATTGTCCCAACCTAAAGTTTAGCAGCTCTTCAAAGAGTTGTACTGAATCTTTATTATGATGATGTGCATTAGATTGTTTTGAAAAGGTATTATTTATTAGGAGTGTGGGTGCCATGCAGGCTTTACTTTTATAGATAGTTTAATCATGCTCTATCCTACATTATCTCCCCTTTTTTAAATCAATGGGCCCTTCAAGATATAGGCTATACAATTGCATTTCTTATAATTTCCTAAATGTTAATTTAATGATGACACCCTAAGTAATAATCTAAGCATAAAAATACAAAAGCAAAGGATGATATGATGGAATTTATACCAATTTATTTTTTATTTTTAAAATATAAAAAAATAATTATCGGCATCTCCCAATGCTTTTAAAATTTTCATTAGTAGAGCACAAAGCAAAAAAATTACCAGGACGTAGTCGGAGAAATAAAAATAGAAGGCACTTTTTGTACAAGGTTTTTCTGCTGATGTTTCTAATAAGGTACTTGGCATCTTTGAAGAAATGAATTAGATCCTCCCATCAATAATATACTAGCCAACAGCCAGGTCACCCTGCAGCTCACAACTGGCAACCAACTGAAACTCAGCAGGTGTGAGCCTGGTCAGTACGTGGATGGGAGATCTGGGAAAGCTAAGGTTGCTGCTGGAAGAGGTGTTAGTGGGGCCAGCAGGGGGCGCTCACCCTGTAGTCCATGTGGGTCTTAATGCCTCAGTATAGTGACAAGCACAAGCACATACTGTAAAAAGGTGCTGTCTATTGGATCCAAAATAAAACTGAGGTCCTGTCTCTCTGTGGTCATTAAAAATCCCAGGGCGTTTCTTGAGGGGTGTCACCCCGGCATCCTGGCCAAATTTCCCAATGGCCCTTACCAATCATGGCCTCCTAATAATCCCCATCTATGAATTGACTTCATTACTCTGCTCTCCTCCCCACTGATAGCTGATGTGTGGTGAGTGTACTGGTGTACTTGGCTGCCGTCACATCATCCAGGTGGGGCTGCACATTGGTGGTGGTGGTGGAGGAAATCCCCATTACCTGTAAAGCGCTTTGAGTGGAGTGTCCAGAAAAGAGCTATATAAGTGTAAGCAATTATTATTATTATTAATTTTTATTACTTCTAATCAAGCTATTGCATTAGCTTCAGGCATACTTCTAATTCACTTTGTCTACATAAAGTCAAGTTACAGTAGTATTCAAGTCATTATTATTATTATTATTATTATTATTACTAAGATAATATAATAACATCCCAATGGCCCTATCTTGTTAGTAAACTTAGTCTCCTATTCTTATGTTTTGACATTAATGTTACAGCTTTAGTTGAGCTGCTGGGTCAAGTGCCTTTATATTTCTCATGTTTCAGAACATTATTTCTGAAACATTCAGAACATTCAGACTAATAATAGAAAATAGACTGCCACTGTTTCTTCAGTTTGAGTCTCATAAAATCTCAATAATTCTTATTTTTTTCCAAAAAACTGCCTGACAGGCAGCCAGCACTGAATACATTCCTTTCTGTGCAAGCCACCAAAACATCTGGCAGACACACCCATACTAAAGAGTAATTTATCACCCTGAGATAGATGGGTGAGGATTAGTCAATACAGCCAAAAATGGAAAATAAGGGCAATGCATGTGACTAAGAATAATCTTTACATTTTGTTCAGGCTTAGACTACCTCTTCATTTTTTTTAAATCTATTTTTCAAAATAGATTTGAAAAGAATATCGTACAGAATTGAGTTTTTCTCTTTCTGTGCATCTTACTGATTTGGAAGCTTGCAACAAGAAATTACCAGTCATACTCTAGATTTGGGGTTTCAAATTAATTTTCATTCTATTTATCATTTTTAATAAACTGTAATTGCTGAACAAAGCATTAACAGAATGTTAGTAACCTGCTCCTGTTATGTTATAAATAACACATTTAATAACAAATTTCAGTTGTTGTCAATAGTCCATTGCATTGTTCTATTGATTGACAATTAACCTATTATCTTTGAATTTAGTGTACTTTGCAACTCTTAAACTAAAGAGTTACCACATCACCAGCCATTGTTTCATGACAATTTGAAAGAATACATTCAGGGAATATTCGGTTTTATTTTCTTTCTTCTATAACAGGGTCAGTTTGCAATGCTTGTAATTCAAGGGGGCTCTGATAAGTACAGTAGCTTGTTAATGGACCAACGTTCCTGAAGAGTTCAGGCTTCTTCATACTTATGACACCATCTTCGTGTGTGCCCTCATTTCCCAAGTAAAGAATGGTTGTTCCTTCACTTGTTGTGTGTCCTGCACCAGCCCAGCAGTATTCAGATATCGTAGAATTTCCTGAATGCAGCATTTCACACTGACAAGGATCTGGGCTATCTTGAATATTTTGTACATGATTCATGTATTCCAGGTTCCCACTCTGAGAAGACGTTGACAGTAAGATGTTCTTATTCTCATCTCTAACATCTCATTCTGGGTTTTCATTGGAAATGGTCCACATTCAGATGCACTCTTGATTTGTATAGTACAGTTCTGTTGTTTTTTTACCTGGGCAGGTGACTGGCCCAGCACACAACCTCCTTCTTTCAGCTGAACGTGGAACTGGCGGGTGATCAGCTATGTGAATCACCAAGTGGAAACAGAGAAGCCTAAATATATGCACATACGTTGTTAATACAATATGTGTAGGTTATCTTACATGATAAAACTGCAAAACTGAACATCACACTGATCTGACTGTAACAGAAAGCTTAGTCTGCATGTTTAAAAACAGTACCATGTTTGAAGTGTGATGTGTCACTGAAGAAAACAACATAAAGCAAACGCTCCAGGAGCATCTGTGCTCAGAACACTGCTGCTTTACATTACAGCCTACAGATAAGTGCAGTACTTTATATGAAAATTGTACTATTGTACTGTATTTCTAAATAACCTGCAGATCAGTGACCATACAAGATGGGGCCCCTACAATCAGTAACTTTTTTATGACAACTGGCTATTTATTTACTTAATGGCTAATATGAAAGATCAATATAACAACAAAGGATCTGGTTACAGTACATCAAAATAAGTGCTGTGGATTGGAAGATGTATAGCCCTGCTGTAGACAGTTTTCTGACCAGCTACTATACATCTTACTGTATGTGATTTAGATATTGTATTTAATGACAATCATGGATTGCTCACATATTCATAAGTTTTGGAAATTTAGATGTTACAGTATTTAAACGTGCATAATACAGTCATAAAGCCTTATCTGGAACATTGTGTACAATTTTGGGCTCTTTGCTGTAGAAAGGATAATGCTGCTCTGCAATCAGTCCAGAGAAAAGCACTAAGAGTCATTTAGGGGCTTAAGGAAATGTCCAACACTGACATACTGGAGGAACTGAACTGTTATCGTTATCGTTTTGAATAGAGAAGACCACAAAGGTACCTGATACAATATTCAAAATCTTCAAAGGCATAAACAAACTCAATGCAGTGGAATTCTTCAGAATGAACAGTGAAACATGACCCAGAGGACACAAGAGGAAACTACATGAAAGTGCATTTAAACTGAGAACAGGAGGCACTTGTTTATCTAAAGCTCTCTGAGAGTATAGAACAAGCTTCAAAGCACTTCATTCAAGAAATGACTGGATGAGATCCTTGGATCAATTCATTAAAGTAATTATGCTTCATCCCTCAGGAAAAATACAAAATATTTTACTCGGTCACTTAAAAACCTACATAGAAAATGACCCCCTGGTGTATTCTGTTTCATAATGTGTCTGAATTGTTTTTCCAGTATTTGTATTCTGAAAAGCAAAATGGAAAATAAATGGAGGTTCTTAACTGAAGTTCAGGAGGGACAGAGGCACTCTTACCCAGCTGTCCCTAATCACAATCATTACTGACTTTTGCTATATCTATAACTCATATTCAATTCGTGAACCGTGCTTCAGACAACAGGCA
This sequence comes from Atractosteus spatula, assembly GCF_055471065.1. NCBI lineage: Eukaryota > Metazoa > Chordata > Actinopteri > Semionotiformes > Lepisosteidae > Atractosteus > Atractosteus spatula. Next base: position 50,959,045 of record NC_142706.1, read on the forward strand.
GGAAAAAGAAAACAAGACTGGATTTTTATCTCATTAATGCTATATGTGGAGTGTGCTTCGGACAGCAAGCAGGAAAACAAAAACAAGACAAATGAAAGAGAAAATATACTACTTGACTCGTGTTCAATTTGTGGGATTATTCATATATATACGTGAACCTTGTTCCTCAGAATTTCAAGCCTCACAACTTCTTTCCTTCATGTTCTTCTGCATTTTCTTTTGCTTCTGTTCTAAGGTTCGTCATTCTCAGTCCCTGCTGCTGCTAAAGCCATCACCTTGGTTCCTGTGTCTTTCAGGCGTCCTACAGTTTCCACTGTCCCTAGCATCCAAGTGGGCCCCAGGTTCCCCCCCCTCTGGGCTCCTACTGCTCCTGATGCCAGCTCCTTGGCCCTGGGTCTGTCTGGTGTCTTTCCCCTGGCTCAGTCAGCAGGCCTCACACAGCCTCCTTTATTTAACGTTTGTATTTCCATGCTCCTTCTTGTGAAATCACCACCCGTCGAGTAAATCAGGGATGGACTCATGGTAGAAAAAATAACCAGTCAAATAAAGAGAATAAAGGAAAGGAATAAAGGAAAGGAAAGGAATTATCCTCTATTAACATACAAAATAAAGTGCCCAGAACACAATAGAACAAACCCCACTCAAGCAAGACTACCTTCCCCACCATCAGTGCAGGGTTTAAATACCCTAGGCTCATCCCCCAGCTCCCCATGATTGACATTAAACCTCCATTTAAGACAAGGGAGGGCCTAGCTCTGTAACCTGACACCAAATGGAGGCACAATAAACAAGGATAGACTGCGGATCCCCATCAGTAAGACAAAACAGGACCACTGAACAACAAATGACAACCTAAAGAGAGATCATGGCATGAATAGACTTCTGTCTATTTCTCCATTGGTGGTTTGGGGGTTCACTTGTTTCTTTTGAGGTTTTAAATGTCTGCCTTCTCTTTTTATTGCATTTTTCGACACTGTGCCTGTACGTTCCTTCCATCTGTTTCTGCATTGGTGATTTTGGGGGTTCTAGACTCCTCGTCCTACAGCATGGAGGCTTTCTCTTAACCAAACAGATTAAGCCAAAATGTATTACACTTAAATACCGAACAGCCATTCACAAAGCATCTGATTCTTGGATGTCGTTATTCTCCATGATATGGAAATTCTCAACTGAAGTTTGGTGGGCATAACAATAGACAAGCCAGTCTCTCAGCTGTTTTAAATCATAACATTAGCGTTCGCTACTGTATATATACAGTATATAACTCTTGCACACACCTCCTCTTGAATTTTTCATTCGGCCTCCACTCCATCTCTACCCTTGCAGCTCCTCTCTCTAATTGGGGGGGGCGGTCAAGCCTCCTCCTTCTATGGTCATTTGCAAAGCATCTGATTCTTGGATGTTGTTATTCCTCATGATGTGTAGTTTACAGAGTATCCTTTATTACTTAGCTATGTAAAGCTAGCAATGATAGTGTTTGATTTACTGTAGCTTTGTACAGGCAACAGAGCCATTACCCAGAGTCATATTGAATGTATACTGTAGCTACTAATTGTTTTCATCTTAAAATCACACGAATAAATATAAATAAATTGGATAAAATTAACAGCTGCAGGAATCCAGACCCCAGGGCAACTGCACCAACCAATATTGCTACAATACACAGATTGCCAAAAATTATTCCGAGATACAAAAAAGGCTTTTTTCATTTACAAGAGATTATTTTGTTTTAATACACTTCTCAGAATGTACTTGTTATAAAATACCCTTATCAAAGTATTGGCAGAACATAAAGCATAATCAGAAATAAAAAAACAATCATGTTTTGCAATGTCCAATAAAACTGCAGTTTGTAGCACTATGCAATTGAAACTGTAAACGCCTAGCAAGACCTAGAGCTGACCTTCTGATTTTCCAGAAAAGGAATGTTTATATGAATAAAAAAATCAGACAAGGATATTTCTACTACACCTTTAGGCTTCACAGAACAGACAAATTTTCCCATTTCTTGAGATTATTAACATGCTTCACATGTGTGGTTATTGACTCTTTTTCATGGTTATTACTTGTATCAGAAAACCTACAAGCAGATATGCAGTTCTTACAGTTCTAAACAATTGCTCTGAAAGTTTGACCTGCATTACTGTAACAGAGATCATGTTTTTAACAGATTTATAGGTCCAGGTGTTTGGGTCATATCCAGAGGGTTGTGAAAATGTAGAAGAGGTGTTTGGAAGCCATCTGCAAACTAGTCAAAATGCTTTATCTCACAGACAGTGCTTACAGATACCATCAGACACTATTTTTGTTATACTTGAAAAAAGAAGATTTGTTAATTATGCTAATGTTTTCATGTGTAATAACTCCAAAACTGTTCTGGAATGTCAATCATGTAAAACATAGACCCAAGCATAAAAAGACAACTTGATGTTTTTCATGATTACTTTAATATAAGGGTTATAAGGTTTCTCATACCAAACTGTATGCACGAGAGACTGCCCTTACACCAGAAAGGCAGGAGCGATCAAAGCAAAGTTTTAAACAGAGTAAGATGACCAGAGACACTTTTCACTAAGCCAGCACATTTTCCTTATTTGTAAAGTGATCTCTGAGGGACCTGTCAGATTCTGCTGGACAGTGATAACCACGCTGGGCTCAGTATCCCTCAGGGCTATGATTACTAAGTGGAATGTGGTGAAGCACACACAGCGATCATTCAGACCATTTTCCATCACCCCATGCTCCTGGGTTCAATATCCCTAGCAACATTTGCTGATTGGGCTGATACATTATGTCAAAAGAAAAAAAAGAGACTTGAGAGACTTGTGAGAATGTTGTGAAGAGTGAATTAAATGCAAATTTATTGTGAATTAAGATTAAATTAAATGCAAATGCTTTAATATAAGACATTTCTATTATATTATATTATGTAGTATGTGTGTCTTATGGAATTTCGAATAATTCTTATTTCTCAGGGCTTGGAACTTGTTAATACTGTATCTCCACCATAGACTTTAGCTGATAGTTTTCAGCTGACATTAATCTATGCACTTCTCCATCTGTTCCTGTTTCTTCCCCCCCCTTATCATTCTAGGAATCATATTGCTATTTCTACTCTGTCCCTTCATGTTTCTTCCTCTACCCCCTGCACTAATTTTCCATCTGCCGTACAGGATGTAGTGCTGCCCTATGACTCTGGCAAATATCATGGATACGGCACTTCTAGATTGGAAGTCTATTGCCCCTGCCCTTGGTACATTCCTGAGTTGTGACAGCTTAAGACCATAAATGCAATACTGAGTGGTAATAGAGCCAATTGTCTTCTTATTCCTAGATAGGCTTTTTTTTAAACTGACCACCTCTCCCTGGAGCTTGGATAAAATATGACTCCGAGTTCATAAACAAGGAGTTTATGAAGGAGTTGCTGTCAAGATAAAAGTAAGTGGTAAGTGCACTTTAGAAGGCTTGATAAAAGGATCTACCCAAGCACTGGCGTAGCAGGCTGAGCTTTCATCCTCTTAAATTCCGATTCCTTTTCAAACACAAAATTTGGGATATTAGAGCTTTATCTGCTCCGCTGAGGACTTTTCATACCTTGACATCAATTTTTCAACCTCCTCTATCTTTTTTTACTCAAGTGTGGTGTTCCCCAGTGTTTTGTTCTTGAGCTTTTTCTGTTGTACTGTATATGCTTCATCTAGGCCATATAATTAATCAGCATGGTCTTCTACTCTAGTTTTATGCTCATGAAATCCAGCTGATTTGATGAAAATTACACTTGAACATTCTGTTCATAACATCTCAGCTCTCTGCTCAGAGGACAGTAAATCCTATTTTTGTGCCAATTACCATAGATTATTTTGTTATTAAGGCAGAGTTCCTATTAGATACATCCATCTATCCATTTTCTAATCGCTCAATCCCATTCAGGGTCATGGGGGAGCTGGAGCCTATCCAGGCAAGCAATGGTAAGAGGCTGAATATACCCTAGACAACACGTCAGTCCATTGCAAGGCAGACAAAGACAGACGCACACTCTAACACCAGGTATAGTTTTCACAAAAACCCATGTAAACATACAAACTCCATGCATGAATCCAGGGACCAAGCACTGCCAGGAGGAAACGCTAACAACTGCATCACCATGCTGCCCCTACTAGAGTGACACAACTCTCAATATTTTTAATTCCATTTCTCTCAGAATGGGAAACTGTTGCCTGTTTCCTTTCCATTAAAACTTGGTGTTTTGACAGTCGGGTCACTACACCGAGATCATATAACCATATCAAAAATGTTGCTGTCCATTTCTTATCTTTTTTAATGATCTGTTTATCAATTACCTGTTCTATTTGCATATTTTCATAGCAAAGTGAAAATTCTATAGCTTCACAAAATTGGAATCACAAGTTATGTAGTAACATAACAAAGGTTCAATTGAGGGCATTCAGCCCATCTGGCTCATTTCGTAGTCAGTGGTGGGCAAAGAGGTGTCTCATGTTTTCTGTTTCAGATGCACTTCCACTTCTATTCTCTGCTTTATATCTCAACTTAATTACTTGTTATATGTCCACCTAATAGGGAACTTTCAGTTGCTTAAGGCTTGGCTTTACTACATCAAATCTTATAACACACAGAGAGAAGGAGAACCTGCAGACCTGCTCCTCCGACAAACCCAGCAGGTTCATATCCATTTTAACACGCAAGACGCTCCACAGCACCTGATAGGAAATTAATTACATCTTTTACTAACACACTTACAGGTGCTTGCCAAATTGCAGGGGTTCCCATTTTGCAGAAAGGAGGACATCCGTGGACAACTAATGGTGCACCTTGACAATGATGTGTTGTTCACTTAGGGAATCGTTGCCACAGTTGAACTGTGATATAACTCGGACTTGAACCAATTCTTTAAATGTAATGTTTGGTCCAGGCGTCTCCAACCCTGTTCCTGGGGAGCCCTGTTCCAGTTAGTCTCATGGGTCACCTGTTTTCAAAGACTAGCATAACCTGCAAACTACTGATGCATCAAGCAAGTAGTGTGTTCAATTAAAAGAACTGTGGCTTTTGATTGTTGAAGAGTATGTAAATTTTAATACTAAAAATATCTGTTAACTAACTTAACAAATCACTTGATCACAGGGATTTTTCCAGATCTTTGGAATTTGTTGCTCTAATGGTGGCCTACAAAGCCACCTGGATTGGAGCTCTCCAGGACCAGGACTAGAGATCCTTGGTCTGGGTTGCAGGATTTGCTCTGAGCAAATGCGTTTACTGTTAATGTTATATTGGAACCCCAGTTATATTTGTTTATTAAGACAATATTGTTTCCATAAAGATTAACAATTTTAGATAAAGATGAAAAGTTAATGGTATATTCATTTGATTTAACCCTGAAGAGAACTACCAGACCTGTTAAACTGTCAGAACAAATGCTTACATTATATACCCTCTGAACAGTTCCATATTACAATCTGTTAGTGATGTAATAGAATAATTCACAAAGCAAAGCTGATGTTGGTGTCACTGCTCTGCACCTATATACTGTAGATAAATCTGAGTAAATCCGTTTTCCAGCCTTCCTCTTAACCATTACCACCCTTCATTTAAAAATGTCTTATTTAATGTACTCACTCTAACTGTAATCACTTTAGGATGCTCCTCTTTGAGTTCTTCTTGGTGGCCATCAGTCTCAAAAATGGTACTGTAGTTTTCTATCAGTACAGCCATGATTTTGTTGCAAATGTCTTGCTCCTTCATGCCTTCAACACCAGTTGAGACACTGCAAAAATAAAAAAGAGTTTGTGAATTGCCTGCTGAGATGAATATGAATCTTTTATGTGTTTTTAGAGCTCTCATATTAAATGTCTCGAACATACAATTTTTATCCTCTTTTCTATGGTCCTTCTGTTCATCTGTTCATCTAACATCTGTGTTTATTCAGTTAAAGAGTGAAAACCAGGGAATAAAACAGCATTCCTCTCTTCCTCTTTTAATTCCTGGTTCAATTCCAATTTTGAAAGAAAACATTCAGAACTGACATAAAACACTTCCCTAGACACAGTTCTGTCTATGGTCATAGTTAACCAATCAAGCTACAGTACATAGTCGACATTATTGCACAATATAATTAAAAATATTTATTCAAACAGGAAACACGTAGAACCCCATTTACTTAAATAGGACCCTAAAATGATGGATGTGTCCATGGGTGTTGTCTTCTTACATAACTCAAATTATCACATCACTTTCAATAACTACTTATCCAATTCAGGGTCATGGTGGCCCAGTGCCTGTCCCAGGAAACACTGGGCGCAAGGCAGGATACACCCTAGAAAGGATTTCAGTTCATCACAGGACAAACACAAACACTCACACCAGGGTCAATTTTTACAGAAGCCAATCAACCTACTGTAGCTCCACAGTTTTTGGAGTGTGGAAGGAAACCCTCATGAACCTCGGAAAACATGCAAATATCACACAGATAGAACTCCAGGAATTCCTAGGATCCCTGTGCTTACCACAGCTCCTTCATGCTGCCCTCTTAATTAACTTTCCAACTTTAACTTTGTCTCCAACCTTAAGCCTTAACCTAGCTGCATGTCTCAGTTTAACCCTAACACTAGCCCTACCCTGACCCTAACATCATCTCCAGCCCTAGTTCTGACCCTAAACCTATCTTACATCCCTGACCTTAACGCCATCATCCACCATCAATCTCAAATCTCGGTGGTAACCCTAATGCTTAATCCAACTCCAGTCCTAACCTCAACAGTACATGTAACTGTGTAATATTAGTAATAATTAAATCTATATTGCAGTTAATATTAACAGAGGTTAGATATGAGTTCTCTCTGTTGTTGATTTTATATTATGTAGTTAATCATTTACATGGCCTTGCTTGGGATTATTCAAGTGACTTTAAATGTTTAAAGATTCAAAATGTCGCTGTGCCCATAAGCAAACAGTACGTTTTATTAAATGAAAACATTAGAGTAAGAGATTGAATGAATTATTTCTCTATTAATTATTCTGGACATTCTTCTATAGAAAATGTGTATCTCTAGTATAATGTTTCTATTTATACTGTAGTAAAGTAAAAAGCTCATCTCTTTTATAAACATCCATCCATTTCATGCAGTACAGGGCCACAGGCAATCCCAGCAATCAACAGGAACAAGGCAGGATACAGCTGGGACAGGACATCAGTCCATCGTGGGGCGTGCACATACACGGACGTACCAGAAGTCAGTTAATTTCCCAATGAGTCTTTGGACTGTGGTAAGAAACCAGAGCACCCAGAGGAAGCCTACAGAAACACTTAAAGCTCCATGCAGATAGCATCCCAGGAATTGAACCCAGGGCCATCTTGCAGCAGGGCAGCAATGCTAACCACTGTGCCACCACGCTGCCCTTGACATGAATAAATCATGAATTTCTTTTTCAGGTGTGAGAGGTGCACAATAATTACACACTTCTACAGAAACGGACGCACAGCCTGTATGACCCTCATTGAAAAACAAGTTACAAACTAAGCTCTAGTGTCGTGCTCCAGAGAAGGATTCCAATGAAATGACAGCTGAGACTGAAAGTGGAACTCCAAGCCCTAAACTCACTGCAGTCTAAATGCTACTACAGTCACAGTCTATACTAGTAATAGTATGAGCAAATAAAAGTGTTATGGCACACAAGTTTTGGTCATCACATTTATCAGGACCAGTACAAGTTTGATTTGTTTACATGAGTAAGCAAACGAGTGCTCAGTGAGAATATAATTCTAAAATGTTCCAGAAGCTGTGAAATGTCAGCTATCGATCAGGATAAGTACCAATTTTGATGTATTTGAGAATTCTGAACTGGTTACGGTTTAAAGTAACAGTACAGCTCTGGGAGAAGAAAAATAGAAAAGCAGTAAAGCCTTGCTTGTTGCCTTATGGTGAGCACTGTGGCTGTCGATTCAAGTGTCAATTTTGAGTTGCAGAGAGAGCCTCGTTTCTGTTATGCTACAGTATATTTCTGACTTGGAGGTACACTCTCTTTAATTCCATTCTGAGCCTCGGTCCTCAGTTCTATTCAAATGGCATTTGATTTACCATTCCAGTGCTTCTTTGCGTCCCTAGCTATAGAGCAGTCAAATGGAATATCCGACTTTTCACTCTGAACCCAACAACCCAGGTCAGGAGAATATGCAATTCCAGCTAGGATAAGATGCCAGACAGCATTTTCTCGCAAACTTGTACATGTGAAAGCAAATACCAGGAGAAGCACAGGTTCACCACTGAAGGCTTGACGTGGGAATTTTTGTTTTTAAAAATGAAAGTCTTTCATGTGTCCCTTGGAATTGGGCTTATTTTTGGACTAATGACAAAAAAAGTCACTGTACAGTTCCTGGCATCGTTTGTTGATATACTGTAGATGTTTGAAATACTTAAAATTTAAAACACTTTGTACACCTACAGTACATACTGTAGGGTAGTAAGCAGAAAAAACGCACTGCATTGTACCTGGCATGGAACTCATTACCTTATAATTCTAGAATTGGAAAAAAGATCAGAAGTGAATTTGAAGTACATTCTTTCTTCTAACTCATTTAATTGTAAAATTAAAACTTTTGGCAGATGCTTCCACTAAAGAGGTAGGGTTCACAACAGTCAAGTCCTCAAAAGAACTGTTATAATGTATTTGTTATTGCTTAGACATTCCATTGTTCTCTTAAAGAATTCTTAATGCATATGAAGGGTTTTTTTCTACAGTAATAAATGCTATGCTAATTAGCATATGAAAAATCACTCAGGTTTTGTAATTATGGAGTTCAATCTAAACAAGATAGCAAATCATATTCAACTGTTGTAAGAGGTCGTCCATTTTTTATTTTACATTTCTCTTTGAATGAGTCTTTCTGTTTATGACTAATACTTTTTTACTACATGATGCTATCACCTCCACATAAAAATGTGCAGCAAAATGAGAAACTGAGAATGATTTTTTAAGTTGTGTTGAGATCGATTTTGCAACAAACACAATAAATAACCTGATGAATTTATGGGGAGGCCTTTTTTTCCATTCTGTTTTTGTTTACAAATTAAGAATAGCAATCATTAATGGCACAATAACCATTCTAACAAACGTCCACTGGTTGTGAAGAGAAATGAGATGCTTTATCATTTGCATACATTTTAATTCTTTCAATTAATTTCTTATTCAATAGTACCCTTTGTGTTGTAGCATCTGTTTAAAACATTTCCAAAACAAAGTGATTTGTTTCTTTTCAAAAGAATCAGCTTTTGTCAATGCCAACAGATGAAAAAGATAGAGACCCCTCAAGTACCATTTAATTACCTCAACTGAGGCAACAAAGCAGATCTGCTTAGCAACATGTGCACTGTTTGCAATATTTCCAGACTAATTTAATATTAATATGTGATATTGAAGCAAACATTCTGGATGAACCTTGCTTGTCTTTCATTAACCTGATTAGTGGGTAGAAAATTGAAAAAAGGACATATTACTATGCATGAGCCACTTTTGTAATCAAAACATAATTCTATATTCAGTTCATGTAAACAAACACAGGAAGGACAGTGGTAATGTTTTCTGGAACAATCTAGTTAGCATCCAAACAAAACCAGTCTGAGGGCACTACTCCCATCACCAGCAGAAACAGTATAATAGTCCAAAGGATGCATTAGGTAGTGTACCATCATCTCCAGTAAAGCCTCTTCCCCTTTCTTTTTCTACATCAATACATTCCTTTAACACCACTTTGTGGGCTAGAACTCAGCCACTCAAAAGCATTTGAACTAGAATGGAAAGGGGTGGAATCCAAAGAAAATCTTCAAGGAGTAAAGTAAAAAATAGAACCCCAAGTGCTGCAGGTACTATAAACACTTAAGGCCATCAAATCTCCTGATACTGATGGTAGTCTTTCAAGAAAACAAGAGATGCTCTTCATGCTCCACACAGGGCCAGTACTCACTGGAAATGTTTCTAATGTAGTGCACACCCATGACAATAGGATATTAAGGTAGTGTTTCTGAATCTTTCAATGCCTCAGGACACTTACATCAATATAAAAATTGAGTGACACTCTGTTTCCTCCCCACACACATACAAAATATCGCTAGCCCAAGCACATTATTATTTCGATTATAAACACAACTTATTTGAATATTTTTTCTGAGTGCTCTAAGTCACAAAGTACACAATATACAGTATTGCAAAGCATTTAGGGTTTTGATAAAGATCCTAAGAAAAGATTGTCAAATTGCAGCCAGTAGGCGTTCAAGGTAATGCACTTGTTTTGACTGAGAACTGTTTCATGTATAGAACGGCACAGTACAGATGAATACTTGGGTGAATGTTCCAGCTGAGGTGATGTAATGACTCGAGTAGCAGCAATCTGCATGCAATAGGAAAGTAGACCCTATTCATGCATTTGTAATGTACACAAGCATTTTTTAAAACCTCTTTTAAAACCAGCCTCCTCTGGTTGTTACCCTTCTAATATTCTTTAAATTCTCTAATGAGATTGTAAAAACTGCAAGCTCTTATTAGGATCATAAGCAAGATAAAGAAATGTTTCCATTTTTAGAGTTCAGTCAAAATATCACAAACCTTGACATAATTTGTGAGCTTTGTAGCTAATGATTTGATTAAAAAGTTGTAGTGAAAACTAGTTACCAGTTTGAGAAGGGACACTGAATCTAAAAAGCAGTGAGTGTAAACTACTGAAAACTACAAACTTCCAAATGCCTTGTAAACAAGATTTTTATTGCTTTTATTATTGATACCTTATCTCATAATACATTTCCTGTGGCAGACGTTAACACAGTCATTTTTCCAACTATCTATCAATTTTATAAGCCAGCACATTTTTTAAAATTTTTACTTACTGAAAGACGTTTGGTCCAAACACGGTGGCCAGATTGAACACTGTCATTCGATTGTCCTTCTGCTGTTTCTCCACTTGGGTCAGAAAATGACACAGATATTTCAGCAGGCAGTAATGTATCTCAGGCAGTTGTTGTAATATTTCTTTCAGATCTTGCTTTAATTGATCCTCGTTATAATCTGCAAAGTAAAAGAACTGTATAAATTGAACTGTATAAATGAACTTCACAACAGAGATGCAACGACTGGGAATCAAAACAAAAACAGATGATCTGAAAAAAGGTAAGCATGCATGGTACGACTGAACCCAAGGAGCGTAAAGAAATAGTTAAGTGAGACCTCAAAGGCAAATTAAAAATATTTCCGATTACATCACATGGGTATGTCCTCTATTGTTCTCAATCATCTTCATTATTAAGTTTTCTGTCCCTGATTAGATTAGATCACACAGATGCTTCTCAGGACTGAAGGCCAATGGGCAATGATAATATTAGAAACAGGACAGTATGTTCAAGAATTTGGTTGAGGCACAGGTCTTAGTGGCTGTCATGGATGGAGTCAAAAGCAATGGGAAATCCAGGATTATAGGAGACTAAGGAAAAGCTCCACATGATATGAGTCTCACTGGGAAAATTCAAGGGGAGGTGCCAAAATGTGACAGGTCTTATATTAATAACAGAAACAATAACAATACACTTTATCAACACTTTACAAAATGTGAATACTGTATATAAACTTTAATGTCAATATTTACATAATAATCTTAAGTATTTTATAGTACCTTAAGCGCGCATACCACAAAATTAAAGCAAATTAAAAAGCAAAGAAAACAAAGTGGATAAAAAGATGAAAGTAGACCGTTATTTAGTTAACACAATTAATTAAAACATTGGTTTATGTAATTATAGTACTGTAGTAACATATCTTCTGTAAATATCTTAGTTTATAAAATCAAAGTTGAATAAGTTAGCCAGCAGCTAACTTGCAACTCTCAACTGACTCACAACCCATTAAAGCTCAGCGGGTGTGAGCCTGGTCAATACCTGGATGAGAGGCCTGGGAAAAATTAAAGTTGCTCCTGGAAGACATATTAGAGGTGCAAGTAGGGGGTGCTCACCCTGCAGCCTGTGTGGGTCCTAATGCCCCAGTGTAGTGATGGGGACACTATACTTTAAAAAAGCACTCTTCTCAATGATACTGTATGTAAAACTGAGGTCCTGACTCTCAGTGGTCATTAAAAGTCCCAGGGTGTTTCTTGAAAAGAATAGGAAGGAGTGTTACCCCAGCGTCTTGGCCACATTTTCAATTGGCCTTTACCATTTATGGCATCCTAATAATCCTTATCTATTAATTGGCTTCATCACTCTGTTCTTCTCCCCACTGATAGCTGATGTGTGGTGAGCGTATTGGTGCACTTTGGCTGCTGTCACATCATCCAGGTGGGACTGCACATTGGTGGTGGTGGAGGGAAGTCCCCATGACCTGTAAAGCGCTTTGAGTGGAGTGTCCAGAAAAGCACTATATAAGTGTAAGGAATAATAATAAATAATTGTAATAAATCAATATACAGTATATAGTATCTTACAAATGTATTAAAAATTGTATTATAAATGTATTTAATATTAACCATCCACACTAAGGGGCTTCCCAAGCAGCTTTTCTTAAGCACTTACAGCTGTTTTCCTTAGCACAGGTTGAGTCCCGTCCTTAGCCAACTGTGGCTGGGACACCCCAACACAGAATACCAGGCCAGAGTTCCCAGTTGTATACAGGCCAGGAGTGCTGCCTGGTGAAAAACCAGCACTGCCTTGCCAAACAAATGCGTGAACACAGACAAAATGTACACATAAATCTATATTGAAATACTGTTTCATAGTACTACACCTATGCTATAAGATCATTTGCCAGCTAGCAGCTGAGGTGGTACTGTACGTAATCGCATAGCTCTCAAATCTCAAGCATTGGGACCAAATCTAACAGTCTTGTACTGTACCTTGGCCCGAACAATTCACACATCTGTATCAAGCCTAGTTGGTTAAAAAAACTACGTAATGAATGTAACATTTTGAAACTGTTGTAGAGACGCGTGCCTCTGTGGTTGTTGTACATGAATAAAAGAAACCATCAATACAAATAGTGTGCAGACAGCTTTGGAGGCTTGATAGCTACTGTATGTTAGTAATCAACGCAGAAGAAAAACACAGCATTTCCTCGCAGCCGAATCATCAGGTCACAGTGTGTCCTTTCGCCGCTTGCTGACATTGGTGAGGAACATAATTTCTAAAGAATAATAATGGATGTGGAAGACAGTTTTCAAAGTGAAAAAATACTTATGGCCTAAATGAGCACAAAATGATATACACAGCCTGATAAGCAAAAAAGAACACAATGATGGTGTCATACAGACAGAAAACGGCAAATAACAACGTGGTTTAAGCGCAAAGCTCTTCCTCGGTCAGCATTATGTGTAATCTAAATCTTTGAATTCTATATTATCAGGCAAGTTGATGTGGTCAAATAATGTCTTGTTCAGGATAGGACTGTTATTATCCAGTTACAATAATACAGATAGCTAGTTAGATCACAAGCCAGTACAGTAATCTAGCTGTCGACAGCGTATTGGGGGCAGGACTGACGTTAACGTGCCACATGTCATCTGCGGGAGGTTACCACCTTGCCTAAACCTTTTCCTGCGGCAAACCAGGATTTGGATTATTATTTATTATACATTTTGTTTTCAAATATATGCTTTCAAATTCTCCAAACTCCTGTACTTTTGAAATCATTTTTGGTTTAACCTAAACTTTACCATTTAACATGACTAAGTAAGCGCACTTCTCCAAAATCCGGTTTGGTGTTAAAATGAGGAAACAGTCAAACATATGACAACCATTTGTTTAAACAGCACCAAAAACCGCAATAACAGTGTAATCTCACTAACACTTTTAAAACATAAAAGGGTTATTTCTACATGATCTACTGATATTTTAGACTAGTTTAATTTGATGTAATCGATTTGAACTGGGGGCTTGTTTTAAGAAGATCATTATTGTAAACTGAAGACCTACTAGAAAAAAAGGTTAAATACTACACACAGAAATATATTTACTTTTGCCAAAACAGGTCTTATTAATGTATTCTTGCTTTTCATAGTTTGAAGCTAAACATTTTCTCAAGTCTTCTCTGCTGTAATGTAATCTTACTGACCCAAGCAGAAATAAGGAGATATCGAAGTTATCTTTGTAATTAAAATTCATAAGGTTTTGTAACATTGTATTCTGAGTTTTATAACTCATACCTTAAAAGTGAGTGTTCAAAATATGTAATTAGATAAAGTATTCATATTTGGTATAGAGCCAATAAATGTGCATTATCTAACAATAATATTTAAATGCTATGGGTTTCATAGCAAAATGTCTGCATATGCTTTAAACATTTATTTTATAGGTGGAAAAAAGACCCCAATGTACTGTAGAATGTACTGTATATTAAAATTGATTTTATGCCATAACAAATCCAATTGAGATATGGTTGTTTTTGGTTATTATTACATACAGATTTATATAATTATATCAAGAAAATGTCTGTAAAGTGAAAATTTTTAGTTTGATGATAGGAATGTCTGCAAAAAGTTGACAGACTTTTAAAATGCATTATGATTTGTATCTGTTGATTAATAATTGAAATGTGCTTGTCATCCTTCATCTGTTTTTAAGAAGTTTTTTCAACTTTCCCAACATAGGAAAGTTTCTACTAAACACATATTTTGGGGAAAAATAATATTGGTATTTTATTTTAAATTGTGCCTGTGGTTCTTTATTTCTAGTGTGGTATTATATTTTTTCCTTTAGTTTCTGAAGTCTGGTTAATATGATTAGGCTTTATTGCCAGAATTAGGTATTTTATATGCATTCATTCAAGTGTCCAAATCTGCAAATCTAATTTATAGCTTAAGTGTCATTGAAGTTAAAGCATCGACACATTCTTTTTAAAGGGTACATTGGGAAGTACCAAACAATAAATACAGTGAAAGCCCGGTATATTGACATTCGCAGCTGCACTCATGATTTAACTGCATACAACAATATCTTATTTCATCCAGTCATGTTCATTTTAGGCAACATGTTCCAAGAGCAAACCCTGTACCCAGTAGGAGTGCCAAATGACCTGTGTCTGTGAGTTCAGTAGATGGCAAACAACTCAACTATACGAAAGTGAAGTAGGGAAAGTCGCACTGAGACTGTTACAGAAGGAGACACCACCCCCTTGGACCCTAGACAGTGTTAAATTCTCCTGCAGGGGGAGGAGGAATGGTGCTGTGTGACTCTGAAGTCATAGTCGCCTGTGAGCACCTGCAATTGAGTCACAGCAGGACAAAAAACAGCATTTTTTAGTCTGCTGGTCAACTAAATCTGTACTACAGTGTATCCAAGCAATCAAAGTTTTTGTCCACCATTTATTTGAAGGAAAAAATGGTGAACATTTATGGACAAATAATTTCTAACACTGCACCGTGCTTCACTCTGCAAGTCATCAGGTTTCATTTGCTAGACTAATGAATGTAATTTTCCAGTAAACATTTTTATGAATTTCTCAAAGAGAAATAGTTGTCTTTGAGATACACAAACACTGTTAAAATTGCAACATGTCTTTGAGGAAACGCATCAAATAAGTCTATTGTTCCTTATCACCTCTGAAAAGAACAACTGAATTATTCAAACACAAATAGAATATACATAGATTACCATGGGCCCACAGTACAATCATTTACATTTAACAAGGGTTTAAATAGGGGTGATATTGTCGAATATTTTCCCAACCATTGGAAAAATAAATGCTACGAATAATTTTGACAAGAATCATTTGGAGACAGCAAAGAGATCTGCACAATGAGAATGGAAAGCTCTATTGCCTGTGTTGAAATGACTCACCACCTCCTCAAGAAACTCCTCAGATACTTTTTAACAACTCATAAAGTTTCATTAAAGGTAAAAATTAGGTACTGACTTCTATTACACAGAAGAAGTCAGTGTTATTTCATGTAATGTAATACTAATAAAAGAGAGATGAGTATAACTCTGAGCCTATCTATCATCTCCAAGACTAACTATAACAACACTGGCATGAAGAGAAAGTGTCTTCTGATTGTAATTTCAACACTACCATAATTGTACAGGAATAATTACTGCCAGTATGAATTTTAATGAATATGCACATAATCATGCTTCATGGCCAAGTCATATCATAACAGGTAAGGAGGTATTTTAATGAGCTAGCATGAACAAGCATAATAATAGGGAGGAAATAGGCCCATACACGATTGTTTGTAAGATTTACATAATTTTTAATCAATCTTTGTTTGTGAGAAACAATACAATTTCTTTCTTCCGGAAAACAATTCTCCTTGGCTCAAAACATGAGAGATGAATTAACATTCATAATACGGAGTTAAGCTCTTTGGAGATTGTTCATACTAATTAAGGCAAAATGATAAAAACAGAGAAAAAAGACATTTTAAAAACTGAAATAGTCCTTTCACTCAGTGGTACTTAACCTGAAATAATCAGTACCATTTATTATGCAATTCTGACATGAGGTGCCATATAATGTAAAAGTTAATGTGAAACAGTATCTACATCTATGTGCAGTGAAATCAAATCCCAGTGACCAGAGGGAAGGTAATGTATATGAATTTCTCCTGGCACAGAGGGTGCACCATCTGCACATAATATTTAGAAACACATGTGTAGTGCAGGAGTATTAAGGTCACTCTGCATAAATACATCAGTCTTCTGGTGAGATGTAAGCATTCAATGCTTTTACATCTCAGCTTTTAACCTACAGGTATCCTGAGTCCTGGACTTCCAAACATGACTGTAGACATCTATTATGCCATATTTACTATCTGCCTCTGTCTGATAAATTATTCATCCAGAATTTTGCATTTAGGTCCGACAAATGCTCTGGTGAATCTATAAAGAGATTTAGCAAAAAATGTAATTCTATAACCCAAAAAGAGTTTTTTTTGGGTTATAGCTTGTCTGGATAGGCTCTGGCTCCCCCACAACTCTGAATTGGAAGAAGCGGTTAAAAATGGATAGATGGTCAATACAGTATCTGCATCAAACAGACTTTGTTTTATACTCATAAATGGAGTTATAACAAAGTTATAATAGAAATTTGGGAAGAAGGTTAGGTCTTAATCTCGCACACTTTCTTTCACCTTCTTATATAATATTCATCCTTATGGTGAGGCCACCAAAATTCCCTCAGCCAGGTTCTCTACTCCAAATATACTCTGCATATCTCATCCCTGTCTCGCATTTATTAGGATCTAGCCAAACTACAGTATGGAATATAAACCATGGATCCTGTGATACCACATGATCTACTGTGAAAGTGAAGGTCTAGACTGGACTTGCCCATGTACCATTGACTCTCAGGACACTTTTCTTGATGCAGACCTTTGTCAAAACATCTCTCCTTGCCATACACAGTCTGAACACTGATATAGAGCATTCGCTTCCAAGTAGAGAAGTCCTCTAAATCAAGTTTCCTCATAGTTCATGGAAACCCGAGAGGGTGATATTAAATGCCACTATATCTCTTTTGAGCACAGGACAATCTGGTTGAGGCCATTGTGTTGTGGTATTTGGAAAATGGAAAGCAGATGTTTTAAACCAATGATGAACCACCACAGTACTCAAAGGTTGTAATCATACAACTATTACAGTATATGGATGTTGAAATAAAAAAAAAAACTGCTCAGTTTGGTCACCATGATTCAACAAAGTTATTACTGCTCTGAAGTAATAATAACCAGTCTAGAGAAGAACATCTAGGTACAGTACATTCAAGTCAAAGAAATGTTCTACTCCGATAGGCTAAAAGAACTGAATCTTTTTAGTCTTGACCAGAGAAGATTACGAAAGCTTGAGTAAAGTAAGCTCTATGGATTTCTTCACAATCAACACAAATAACTAAATACAGGAAGCATATTTATAAGGGGCAGCATATTTAAAATCAATAACAGGAGGCACCTCTTTTCATGAGAGGCTATAGGAGTCTTGAACAAGCTACCCACCACATTGTCAAACTCAACACTTTAAGATTAATACTGTACCTTTGATTGACTTTTTTCAACAGAAGTTATCATGACACAAAAAGAGGCTCTGCTTTTTAGAGTGGAAGGGAAAAAAGACTATAATATAGTAAAATAAAAACCCAGAGCAGCCTGAAGGATGTTGTTCTCCAAAGACAAAAATCTTTTGGGAGGCGATAAATCATTAGTGGACGCAAACAGCGAACAGGCCCTTCTTTGTCCCGGTTTGAAATAGCACTGCACTCACCGTGGTACAGGTGTATCAGTGCTGTCTGAACAGTGGAGGTGATCACCCCCCCAGGGAGATCCCTGAGGAACTGTTTCAGGAGGCTGGCTACTGAGCAAATGTCTGCTTCCTGGAGAAGGTCCACCGTCTCCCTGCTCTCGCACCTCCTGCGCAGCCGTTCCACAGCTTTTACATTCCCGTTGACTCGGAACAGGCCTTCCTGCTGCATCCCTGCATTAGGAGAGAAGAGGAGATGAGTGACCCTGCCTGAGAAACACTCCCATTATCATTACTCTGGTACTTAAGAAGGCAGCAAAGCCACCTGTAGACAGATCGCTATAATCAGTCCTAAGAGTCTCTTTGACATCATGGAACAGGCACATTTTAATTGAGGTTTTATTATAGTTACAGTGCACTGGTTTTCTCATGTGAAGAATGCCGTTAATTATGTGAAAAGCTATCACATGCTGTTGCTTGCTGGATTCTTATTGACAGTATCTGACAGTTAAATTTAATAGCCATGTGGCGCAATTCTGCATTGAGTGCCGTTCAGAATGCCAACAAGTTTTTTGTGATTCTTTTTCCTCTCGGATTCTCACATGGTGCTCCAGCACATACCAGTGTAGTTTCATCAGAATTCCAATCAAGGTTGTTATGCACATAAACAAAGCTATTACCCATGAATAATGTCTAGGGAATACTAGGACACTGTGCAGTTTACACAGATATTAGTTGAGGATTTGACAGGAAGTGTAAACTTTATACAAACAAATTTCCCAAATATTTTCATTTATAAAAAATATTAATTATATTATTATAATTAATATATATATAATAAATAATAATTATAATTATACATCCATTTATTTTCTAACCACTTATTCAATTAAGTGCCTATCCCAGCAAGCAACAGGCGCGAGGCAGGATACAACCTGGACAGGACAACCAGAGCAGACACACAGACACTCCTACTCATTTCAGGGCCAGATTCTCAGAAACCAATTGATCTACCAGCATGTTCCTGAACTGTGGGAGGAAACCAGAGCACCTGGAGGAAGCGAACACAAAACCCATGCAGATAGCACCCCAGAAATTGATCTCAGGCCCCAGTGCTGTGAGGCATCAATGCTAACCATTGCATCACCGTGTTTCCCATTTAATAATTGAAATTATTTTGAAATCCCAGGGGGTGCACTGTTGTACCCTTAAGACAGACACTTCGTCCTTATTAGATTATAATATATACTGTACTTATTAGATTGTTATTATGGTAAGGTGTTATGGATAGAAAGTACTGTATCAGCCATATACTGTAGCATAATAAAGTTATTTGTTTTGGAATCAAGCTTTAAAGCAAAGAAAAGTGTTAAATAAAAATTCTATTGAATTAATTATTTTAATTAATTTACATAATTGTTCTTGACCAATCCCTTGTTGTTTTGTACATTTTTATCTTTAGCCCCTTTTTTTTTACTGTACATGTAACAGGGCACTCAACAGTGCACTCATGAAGTGATGGAAACTGCTCTCTATATAAGTATTGAAAGCACAACATTGACACCTAGTGAGACAAAGCTGAAAACACACTAGGAACACCCTAGTTTGTTCCTTCAGTTCACAGATGTGATGAAAACAACAAAAGATATTCAGTGAAGATGGACTTACCAAAAATATATGTTAATAATAAGTTAAAAGACGTTTCCTTCAGGTGCAAGGAAATACCTCCCAGATTGACTGTATAAACGCAGTGTGGTTTGCAGTTAGTATAGAGACCCACTGCATGAAGTGTCATTGTAGCACAAAGCACATTACAGCAGTTCTTGCAAAATAACACTGGTTAATTTTCATGCCTCATGAATCTTTTAGAATCGAATTCTTCACTTACATAGAGCCCTGCAGTTTTGGATCAGTTTACATTCCTGAGCTACTAGCTCTTTTAGATGACATTTCAGGGCCTTCAATGTTGTCTTACTGGTCTCTATTGTGACTGGGTGAGTCACTGGTGGAGGAGGAATTTTCTGTTCAGAGATGTTGAAGTAGGTTGGACAAACCCCAATCACAACAGAGAAGAGGCATGATTGAAATAGGTGAGCTTTAAGTGGTATTACTCGCTTGGCCAAGAGAAACTTTTATGAATCCTTCTTTAAGGGTGGGGCTGTCGGAACCCCTCTGCTTTAATGAGGCATGAGCCAGGCAGCTGCAGCAAAGATGGGGTGATGGGAGGGATGAGAAATAAATTATGGTGCACCCCAAAGCGCAATGCGCATAGGATATTTTAAGCGACTGAGGAGTGTAACTTCTCACATTGAATAAGAGTGTGAGGAAAATAGAGAGAAATGTCTAAATATAGCCCTGTCTGGCTTATGATGAGGCAAAAACGTTGGAATTGAGGACAATCCTTAGAGACTCACGTAAACTGGAATTGCTTAAGTTTCTCTGTACAGAGAGGAAATCAGATATTTCAATAAACAGAGTTAAGGCTGAATGAGCTAGAATGGGGGGATGCATCTGAAACTGTATTGAAATAATTTTGAGCTGGTGTGGCAGCTGTGAATACTTAGTGCTGATTTGGCAGGCACATCCAATGAGCTGCCTGAGATTTAGAGCCAATGGCAGTGATGATGGCTGTCGCCAGCTAGTCACTCATTCTGCTGCTCTTATCAGCTACATCTTGGCCAATGATTGCGTACCACAGAGAAAGTCCGAACTAGGGACTACGCTGTTAATGCTGGGAGAAGGGAAGTTATGAAGTGGACAAGTCAATGGTGAGGTGGTTTAACCAGAATACATGTGCGTAACTGTATCGCGAGGGCAAATCCTGAAGCAAGCAGAGGATGGACTGAAAAGGGAGAGTCAGGTAAAGTCATCATGGATTGGACAGGCAGAGGTGCAGACATCCCAATTTTGAAAAATTGATTTCAGGGAGGGGTGGGTGTCACGATGCATAGTTTAGGACCCTATCCAGACAGTATAATCCGGAAGTGACTGGAATAAGACTTCAAGGGAAACACAGCAGGAGCAGGATGGGATGGCAGACAGGGTGGCGTGATGGCTGTGATCAGGTGCTCAGGGGATGTGGCGCAGGCGAACAGGTTCAAAACAGTCCAAATAGGGAAACCATGGCACAGTCCAATATCCAAAACCGGGAGGTCCATCCAAGACAAAAACGAGTAAAAACAAGGAATGGGGACGTGGAACCAGGAAGTTAAAAATTGACTGACAAGGCCAGGCGCTCCGAGCCCCGGACTCAGCTGGTCAGGACGCGTTTGGAAGCCTATGCCCTCAAGTCGCGGACGTGGGGAGACTTGATGTTAGGTGGGCCTCCAGGCGTCCATCTTCCAATGCAGAGCCAGGAGTAGCGAGAGCACCAGGCTTAAATAAGGAGGGACAAACAGAGGGCAGGTGCACATAATAAACTAAAATACGAAAGGGCCGGAGCGCCCTTAAGAGGAGGGATTACGATCATGACAGGGGGGTCGTCCCTTCCGTGAAAACTTGCGGATCAGGGGTGGGGGGGTCCTTGAAAAAAATCACAGCAATATAATTAAATAATTCACGGATACTATAATATTTATGCAATACACTATAGATACTGTAACGAATCTGCCCCTGCGGATAACAGGGATGTTGGCTGCCCAAGAACCCGGATTCGCTACAATACTGTAACTCACCATTCCAGTTGAATAATCTCACTTTCTTTGAAAACTTTCGTTGTACAGAGATGCGGCTTGTTTAGCAGATTTGAGTAGATTCTCAGATGGTTCAAGGTCATATTATCTTCTTAGATAATTCGCTGATGATTTTTCGGACCGCGCCAAGTGAAAAATTTGGGAGCCCGGGGACGATTTCCAGGAGATTATGGATCACTTGTGGGAGTCAGGGAGGAGACGCTGATTTTCTGGAGACTCCCGGGACTTCCGGGAGACTTGTGATGTCTGGAGGTGAAGCTGCGAGATGCCCAATACTTCTATTGGTGCATGCAGGCAAAGGCCCAAGACAAAAGTAGGGGAGACATAGCAGAGAGATGGAGGAGCCCAGACCCAGTTTAGACTGATCAGAGGCCCACTTAGAGGCAGAACGTCAGAAGCTGAAAAGGCACCTCTGGCCACAGCATTCTGCGCAATAAGGTCTGGATTTGGAGACTAGGACTTGATGTTTGACCTTTTCATGAACTTTGCTTTAGTGATACAGTTTCTTGAAAAAGTAGCCAGTCCCTTCCTATGGTGTCCCTTTTTTAAAAGGTTGGATTCGCATTTTTTAAACTTTAAAAGCTGAATGCTCAAACTGAAGATCTGAAAGGTTAAGACATGTTACAATATATGTAAGCAAAAACTAAAGAGAAAAAATGAAATATGTTGATTGCTTAAGTCTACAGCCTTTGAATAAGAGTGTGAGGAACATAGAGAGAAATGTCTAAATATAGCCCTGTCTGGCTTATGATGAGGCAAAAACGAAAGAAACAATTTCTTTTCCTCTAAGATTTGCTGGTACTTTGGCAGCAATCGCAGCCACAAGCCTTTATATATTGGTCTACCAACTTTGCATAATTGCAAAATGCAATTTTTACTCACTTGTTTTTACACATTTCCTCAAGCTCTCTCAGGTTGTTTGGGATTCAGTTCTGTACAGCAGTTTTCAAGTCTTTCCAGAGATTCCCAATAGGATTCTAGTCAGAACTTTGACTGGGTCACTCAAGGACATTCACTTTCTTATCCTTGAGCAATGTCAGTGTAACATTAGCCTTATGCTTTGGTTTATAGTCCTGATGAAAGGTAAATGTTTTCCCAGTTATCTTAAATATGTTGATGGCTAAAAGAAGTTTGAAGCAAAAAATATTACAGTAGTTTAGGCTTCTCAAGTAATAGTGTGACTATTGACCAAAACATTTTTTCTTCTCTGATTTGCCAGTATTTTGTTCCTTCTATGGTCCCATCAGTCTTGACAAGATTCCCAGACTCTGCTGATGAGCAGCAGAACTGCAACATATTTCTGCCACCATTATGTTTGACAGTAGAGATGGTGTTGACAGATTGATGCACTGTCGGGTTTGGATCAAATATCTGGCTTTGTACATAGAGCAAAACATTCCAGTTTTGTATTGTTCGACCACAAACTCTTTTGCCAAATGTCTGCAGTATCACTTAGATGTCATTCGGGAATTGAGATTTGTTTTCAATTCCATACTAGCCTGCTGTGTAGAATCCTATGACCCATGGAAATTTTTAGCCCATTTTAGTTTCTGAACTCTGTAACTCCTTCAAAGTTGTCATTGGTCTCATAGTGGCATCACCAACCAGTTACCTTCTTGCCCAGCTCCTCAGTGACTGGGTCCATTTCCTTTTTGAATTATTTACTTCAAAGCCTTTATACAACTTTGTCCCTGAGTTGTTCTGAAAACTCCTTAGACTTCAGGGTTGTATGTTTACTTGAAACTCACTACCTGATGCCTGATGGTTGATTACCAGAGAACAGCATTAAGTTAAAAGATGTTGAACCCATTTGTTTTGGGATCAGTGCTGGAAGTCTATAGTTCATTAAAGGATCTAATGGAATTATTGAATAAGCCTTTATATTCAAGCAATCAAGCAGGCATTCTAAAGGTTAACATACCCAAAGAAGGTGTCACGATCGCTAACCCCTCCTCTTAAGGGTGCTCCAGCCCTTCCTTGTTCTGCCCCATTGTCTGCACCTGTTCCCTAATCCCGCTCCCCCTTAAAAGCCAGACGTGGACCTTACTCCTGGCTCATCATTGATTTCCGCATCGTGAGAGCCCGGGGTCCTGCTGCGTCTGGCTCCGTTATGGTTTTAACTTTCTGTTCCTGATCCCCTGCCCCGCCGGTCCCTACCCGGCTCATGGTTATAATCCCTGGATGGATCTCCTGGCTTTGGACTCTTCTCTCCCTTTTGGATTCCTCGTTTGGACTTTGGCTTTGTTTGTTCGCCCGGACTCACTTCCCCAGGACACCGGCTCACCTTGGACACGCCCCCCTGTATCCTGACCCTTTCCTGCATGACTATTTTTCCCCTTGTGTCTTCACAATTCTGGATCGTGTCGTCCGCATAGGGCCCGGAAGGAACTGGATCGTGACAGAAGGCTCCACAACTGAAACGTTGTGTTCCCTTTCTTCTCTTTTCAGCATGGAATAAACCTATTACTTGTTACATTCTAAAGGTGATCTCAGTAAGTGGCACTGAAATCAGGTTTGTTTTTAAAAAGGATATAAAGCCTTCAAACTAGTATTTGCTACTTGTTGTAACAAATGTTTTACACCTATGAAGGAAGCATGAAAGCAGCCTGCACTGCTAAACCACCACAAATTACTGTTAATCCTATTCATTTTTTTAATAAAAACAAATGTCATAAAAGACTAACCATACCAAAATAGCTTCATAACACTACTATTACTATTGAGTAGTTTATGAAAAAAGACCCAATAAAATAGTATTCATAGCTTAATGCCAGAGGCCTTTCTGGCAGGATTGTCCTGAAATTGTCCAGATCTGCTCCTAAAAGGGACACTTTTGTGATTGAATTTCTGAACAATGATTTCCAGACAACAGGCCAGCAATAACCATATAAGTAGCGCAAGAGAAAATGTCACTGTGACTCATCTTCTGACCACATCTCATCAGGAGCTTTTTTGTTCAGCCCAGTCAAAGGCTCATATTACAGGGCACAATTACACCATTTTAAAATTTGACATTCAAGACCAAAAGAACAGAGCTCCTGTTCACTGATCTATTAACACATGCTTAAGTATTTAAAGTCATTGGAGTTAACCAGTTTAACTACTACAGTTGAATGTTTAACTGTGGCAAAGTATTGAATGAGGATTTAACAGCCTGTGAAATCCTGTACACAGGCTTTATACAATTTGTAAATTAGAAGCAAAATATCACTCTATGCTAATGTGAGATTTTGGGAATTGTTCTTAAAATTTAATGTTTAGAAATATCTAAATATATTCTAATTCTGTTTTCTGATTATTTTCATTTAAACCAATAGGACTGTGAATAAGAGAGAAAATTACCATTACTATGACCAGCTCAAACTCATTAAAAATGGTCAACATCATAGTTGTAAATTCAGTGTCTGGAGCCATAAAGTAATTGATGTCAAAGTCTATAGGATGGAATGCCTGTTTGATATATGACTAAGATTATTTGAATTATGTCTCTTTCACCTGAGTCTACAGAAACCTTTCAAAAAATATAAAAGGTCAGTGTAGTTTAGTTCCAAGGAGGCCTGACATGTACTGGGGCACTTTTCAAAGGATTCTCTGGGTAGTTCCATGGTGACAGTTTTTACACTGTCAATGACTCAAGGCGATGAAGTCTTATGTTTCAGCAAGATAGATTACCTTTACACAAAGCCAAAGTGTGAAAAGACAATGTCATAAAAGGCTAAGAAGAAAAACTGTATCTCGCACTCAGATGACACTTCAGCTCCACCTCTCCCACATTACCTTGAACTATGCCTTCCAGCTTCCAGAGGCCAGAGTTATTATTCTAAGCATTTTCACATGACACTGTGATGATCACTTTCTAACATCCAAAGAAGTTCTCTTTATTTAAAAAAAAACATGCACACAGAGATGACCTTTAAAACATGAATTTATGATGCTTGTATTGTTATGAAAATGTCAAAGGGGCAGATCACTTTACATATACTGTATAGAAATGTTTAATATTAGTTTATTTGGCTGGTACTTTTATCCAAAGTCATTTTACCCATTTACACAGCAATCTGAGTGAAGTACAGTACTTTGCTTATGGTGGGATCACTGGCACACCCAGGATTTGAACACATAACCTTCCAGTTACAACTCCAGAACCCTAATCACTATCCCACACTGCTGCAAATTAAAAGCCCATAGAGGAAGAAGAAATCCCTTCCATTTTGATTTCTGAGTCTGGTTACAGCTCATTGTAAACTATCACTGTGCTGAATCATCTGTCAAGGATGCCTTTATTACTGCTTATAGTCTCAGCAACCCACAACATACTCTGAAAGCATAATGCACAAGACAGGACTACAGCTGGGATGGGTTGTCAGTACACAGCACACAGGGATATATAGAAACGCCAACGAACCTAGACAGCATACTGTATCTGTGGAAGTTCACAAGGAGAACATGCAAACAATAGACAGATAGTAGACAGGTCCCCAGTGAGAACTCATATCCAGAACCCAAAAGCTGTGAGACAGTAGCACTAACTGGCATTACACCCTGCTGCCCTTCTAGAAATGCAGATATAAGAAACAAAACACAAAGTTGTACAGTATGTCTGGATATTGGCTAGTGTAATTACCACAAATTCATTATCATTCACAGCACTCTAGAACAGAATAGCTTTGTACACATCTGTATCAAACATTATTCAAATGACTGAAGCTCTCTTGAAAATGAATAATGGGATAAGAATGTCCCCAAAGGCTAAAATAAATGGAGTTACAAGAACATGAAAATATAACAAGCAAGACAATAGCATTTGGCCCATCTGGTTTGTTTAGTTGCTCATGGATAGTTGATCTGGGGGATCTTATCCAGCTGTTTCTTGAAAGATGTCGGCTGGGTGCCTTGTTCCATACTCCCACAACCCTAAAGGGCATTTTTAAAACCATACTTTATACTTTCCGTAAAATAATCATATTATAAATACAGAGAATATTTGCAAATCAAAGCACTTGCAACCTGTTTTTTTTCTCATGACATGTACACCTTGCTATAAGGAAATAACTGAAAGTGAAAAAGATACATCTAAACAATGATTTAAATCATGGTTCTTTACAATAGTTATTAAATAAATATGCAAATGTACATTTGGCTAAAGTAATATGGGCCACAGCACAGCTGGGATGTTGGGTTCACATTATTCTGTACCTACCGTTCTCCATTAAGTATTCCACCATGTTCCTCACCACCAGCGGAATCCCATCTTTCAGAAGGCCCTGCTTCTTGAGATCTGAGAGTGAGACGCCAAACACCTTCCACATGCTGGGCTCTTTCTGCTTGATGAGTGGCAGCTGCACAATCTTCTTCATGTCCTCTTTAATTTGTACCGCCGTCCTGTTATGCTGCAAAGAGCAGAGGAGAGGTGCACAGTCCACCACAGTCACCACGGGGGGGTTCATTATTGTCTACTTGTAGGACATTGAGTTCACTCTAGAAAATGCACAGAGCTTTTGGTTTCCAGCTTTGACCCAAATCCACTTGTCTTTTTGTGATAAAAACAAAAATTCATTGCAGAAAGGGGAGAGGTGTGACCTATGCACCTGTTACCAAGACAGGATTTGGTTGCTATTTGCTTGTGTCACTACAGTAACCGCTACACCAGGAGGCGTGATCTTAGCCATGCTGTCACAAGAGCCTACGGAGAGAACTTGCACAGTGTGTCTCAGACCAACAGTCACATCTAAATGCACATTGAAACAATGCGAAAAATGCATTCCCTGTGGCAAATACAGTCTATTACAACAGCAGGAGCAAAGGAGCTAAGGGTATGAACCAACACCCTCACACACACCCAATCGCCTGATCCACTGTGAATAGGGCTGTAGGCTACAAACATGCTGAAAAGGTTCTTGAAAAGGAGGAACAGGAACGTCAGTAAAATTGACACAACCTCTTATACCAAGTTTAACAGGGAACATACCCTGGTACACATTTTTAATTTTAAATATCAAAACAAAGCTCCACTGCTGTTTTTTCAGAGTCTTTCACTGTATTAAAGCAACACTGGCAGAATCTCTCCTTTTAGTGAAAGTCTGGATACAAACACAGACTGAACCCACAATGTTTATCACATCGTATGTAGCATATTGTACCATGCTATAAGTGGGTAAGCTGTAGGTCTTTGTTGGTGATCATGTGTAACAGTGTCTTTAGTCAAAGACATCCTGTCATGGACACATGCAAATACTCCAGAAAGCCACTTTATTCAGTTGACGGACATAAGTAAGCCTTTTCCTCTCTAACAGTAAGAAGGCAAAGTCCATACTACAGCCCATCCTGGTTTCAGTAGCATTAAACAGACTACAGAATTTATGATTCCTCCTCTGGATAGGATACCAGTCCATTGCAGAGAATACCCCCAAACAGTGCTGGTTCTTATTTATACAACTGGGTGAACTGGAGCAGGCAGGATAAAGTACCTCACTGAAGGGTAAACAGCAGTGTCTACAGTAGAGACATGAACCCACCATCAGTCAGTTATCAGTCCAACAGTTTACCCACTACACTATGCTGCTCTTTTAAACCTTAAACTTTTCAAGTTTGAGAAACAGTGTCCATATTTAATCTATTAAAATACATCACACAACAGACAATAGACTAATAGATGCACAAAACCTTCAACTTAGCATTTGAAGTTTATCTTTGAAAACAACAAGTAAAATTAACAAGTGAAAGTTCCACTTTCAAAACAACATCATGCAGCTTTATTACAGGTCCCAGACCAATGTATTCATTTACATTCAGATTTCCAAAAATCTTAAGTTCAAACTTTTTGGTGTCACTAAAGCCACTGCACTGAAAGTGGTCTAAAGGTGAAAAGAAAATACTTTGACCATGGGCATGTCTAGTGCCTCTTTCAGTGCATCTGGGAGGGGAGGTTGGCTCAGTTGTGGGGTACCCTGTCCTTTGACGTGTTACTTCAACACGGGGTCAGTTTGCTTGGCTTTGCAGTACTGTAAATCAGGATTTCTCAATCCCGGTCCTGTAGGTTCATATATCTGCTGTATCTTCTTCTAGCAAGCGCTAGAAGCTACAATCTTCAAGCACACCCCATTTTCAGATTCAAAAAGCCTTCTACACACACAACTGTAGGTTTGAGGATGTGTCATCTTCTGACTGAGAGATTGCCTTAATTTGTACTAATGTAGCAGTGTTGTCCTTTATTAAGCATAAACAAATCACACACCTTCCTAGTATCTGTATTTTCTTGTCTCAAAAATGGGTGCAACAGAATGTAAAATTGCCTTAGGAATTTCAAATATAAACCATACTAACCAAACAGGAATGTACTGACCTATACCTGGGTCAGTCATACAGTATATTCTCCATTATACCCCAGTATGTTTTTTATTGTAAAATAATGCTTTTCTTAGAAACATTAAACATCATATTTAAATAATCCAAAATATAAATTATATAATACATTATTTATAATACAGTACATATCTAAACACACATGATAGTCTTTTTTTCATAATATTAGTCTATGGGTGAGACAGTTTAATCAAGAATGAAATGTACAGTATATTGCCACTATGGACATATGGCCACTACTTTACTACAGTACAGTGTTGCTGTTAACAGATTGCAATAGCTGAAACAAATGCTGTCACCAGGAGCTGCTGTGTACATACAGTGAAACAGTTATTCTAAATATCACAAACAATAATGTTCACTCAGGCATTCAGTCTAAGATGTTTCAGTTAAAGTCAAAGCTGATTTTTTTTTATCATGTAGTAATGTATAAACGTTCATCATTAGTTGCTCTGATCATTTTAGTTTCCTTAAATCAATATGTATGTCATGAAACAGGGCAAATGGTACACATATTGTGTGTATACACCATGTGCAAAAATTCATTTTAGGACCATCACATACTGTACTGTATGTCACAAAACCAGCTTAAGAAATATGATATGAACAAATTGAAAAGGCTCAGGTTGCCCAACACACTGTGTAGTGTTTTACACATTTTTTTCTTACAGACCTCATTTAGTTGTACTAATTTGTAGAAGGTGCTAAAGAAGATCAGGCAGTCTGAGCTGCCCTTCCTTTGATATGTTTGGCTAACATATGTGCCCTCAGCAGTCCCCTCCTCCACACATGTACTGTACAGACGGTCTTGAGCTTTGCAATAAAGAGCTTATACTGTAGGAAACCTGTTCTGATTTGGTTCCCCTCTACTCAATGAGATGTTTTATTGTAAAGTGTTTACATATTAATTTGTGCCTACAGGCATATGTATAAAACTGCTCTGACCTCCTCCACGATTTTGCAATGACATTTTTAGCAGTTCCAGCATTTAAAACCTTTATCTGGACTCCAGTATGTATGTACAAGCTTTTAAGAACTGTCTTTCAAACAGTCTTAGAAGAATACTATACCCTACTATAGTTCCTTTGTCCATTAATTTACTTGGGTGTCTGTTGAGAGATAATATTATCCAAGAACTGATACTTAATTGAATTGATATAGCCCTTTTGCATCCCAAGGGATCCCACAGCTCTAGCTATAGGAAAGGACTCATGTCATCCCCCTTCAAGGTGTGGTATTCACCTGGGTGATGGGCAGCATCCACACTACATGGCAGATCTGGTACTGTAGTGAGAAATTACTTCCTCAATTAACGTAGGGAGGAAATTCAGATAGTTCCAATTGTGCAAACCCAAAGAGTAATTTAGCCAGGAAACTATAGTTAACACTCCTACTGTTACAAATGAGCCATAGACTCTTTTCTGACCAAGTAATCAATACCTTGGTTTGATGTCTCCTACAATTCAGAATGTCTGCTCGCCAAATTGAGGAATTCTGTTCCAGATGGGAGAGTACCACCTGCTCACAATACTGGACCTCAGTTCCCAGTACTGACTTGCTTATCTTCTGAGATCTGACAAGATCAGGCTAGGAAGTTGTAATACTTCTCTCTTCATACAAGCTTGGCGTGTATTATGTTTATGACACAACTGATTTATTCACACACCTGAAGAAGGCTCCACAGCCACAACATTGTGTCTCTTTTCTTTTCCTTTCAACATGGAAATAACCTTTACCCGTTCATTTACACTTATGACATTTATAATTGTGCTATCTCCTGCTTGCACTAAAGATAACTAAAAACCAGTCATTGGAAAACTACATTTCTTTCAGAGAAGATGCACAATTAGTTGCATCAGAGAATTAGAGTTTTAAACATTTTCAACAGATTTATTTTTACTAAAAGGTGAACTCCCCGTGAGACTGAAAAGATCTGTGTTTCAAAACATAGATACGTACTGTACCTTTAAAAAAATTACAATAGTTATTTTTGCTCTACATTTATTTCTTTCCTTTTTAGTTCTTCCCAGGCTTCAACCTTAACAAGTTCCAGCATGCATCTCACTCTCAGTGTGTGGCCCAAATGACAACTGGCAGGACCCACAGGAAGTGCATTAACATCAACAGCTGCTCTGGCATTTGCATGTGCAACTAAACCCAGTCAAAAAGTCCTCCACCAGCTTTACTGGAAGAAACATTTCAGACCGAAATCCTTTGAATCACAAATGCTAAAAACAAATGCCACAGCAAATGTATTTCAATGCTGACAAAGTAAATAAAAGTCTTACTGGAACTTAAAAGAATGAACATTTCTTATACAAAGAATTCTTTGTAGTTTTTTTTTTTACTTTGCACATTTCTAATTTGTTCATTTGACACAAATATCAAGTTTCATTCAAATATAACTAATTTAAGTGGTCAATTGCTAAATTCAGTGAAACAATTCTAAATTTCATTCTTGTATGTTGAAATCACAAAGCAAAGTTTGAATGTGATGTCAGATCAAAACAGAAAGACAGACATTAGAAGAGTAAGAAAAATATCAATATTTTTTATAAAAACAATAGTACGACTTTCGACATGTTTTTTTAAGACTAATACCAAATTAATTTTCAAAACTTCCTATTGGCAATGTCTCATGGTATTGCAAGTTTTTTTAGTACAAAATACTGTGGTAAAAAGTTTGGAAGATTTCTTCCTCTACTCATTTATAAATCATGATCTTATAATGGTACACCAGTGAAATGGTGTTTGTATATTTTCTGCCCGGTATCTGTTGAAGCATAACTGTTTTTGTTAGTTTAAAACAATTTGTAGAAACAGGCCTTGTCCTCAGTGGTAGCTACAGACATGGATGGACAGTAGATTTAAATGCTTTCTGTGCTTAGTAGAAAGAAAGAGCAACATACTAAAAAAAGACTATTGTGTGTCATTTTCCACACAGCACATAAGGAGTGAAAAAGGAGAAAACATCAGAACAGTCCACATGTATGAAAAAGAAAGCCGGCTCTTTCTACTTACACAAATAGCTAGTGCTCCTGCCCCCATTCTTTCAGGAAGAGTCTGCAGAAAGAGATGAAGCTGTTGGGTCATTAATGTTAGGCTAAGAAACAAACACCCCAGTTTCCATCCCACTGAAGCAAAGCAAATTTTACAAAAGAGGTGGCATCCAGCAGATAGTGAACACCAAATTTCTGTGAAACACTGTGCTCAGAGTTCTTAGTTGGCTGCTCCGATTTACAATCCTGTCACAGCTCAGACACTCTTCCAGACTGAAATCTGAGCTCCGTGTTTCTATTGGCTAGATGTGCTGATCACGTGATCTACACAGCACAACTTTGAAAGAACTTCCCTTAAATTAGTATTGCTGCCCTTAAGGATAAAGTTTAGGAGAAAACAGATTCATTTTTACTAAAAGGTTAAGAGATAGGACTTCTAGTATTGGACACTGTGAAATACTCTTGAGCAAATATGTTCACTCTAAGTCTAAACTAGAGTGTACAATTTTAACTGAATTTGTACTCATGTTTCACAAAGGTATTTTAATTATTTATACATTTATTTGTAGGATACTGAATGCTATTACTAAATGTTGGGAAACTTGTAACATTTTCACTGTTTTTCCCAAGTTGGAAGTAGTAAACATTACAAGAAGTATTACTACAGATTTTCACCTTGTTTGAGGGGATTTAAGTCAACACCAGGCCAGTTCAAGGCA
The DNA here is from genome assembly GCF_055471065.1 of Atractosteus spatula. Lineage (NCBI taxonomy): Eukaryota > Metazoa > Chordata > Actinopteri > Semionotiformes > Lepisosteidae > Atractosteus > Atractosteus spatula. The sequence continues at coordinate 50,992,029 of NC_142706.1, forward strand.
AGGAGCAAACTTCTGTCCATGATATTTCACCTAAGTGTAAGAAAGGATAAATTAAGGAGCAGGAGGAGTTCTCTATAAAAAAAACAGGACCTTTTATTATGTTAATACATGCAGCAGCAGGGAATCCATCACCATCAGAACAAAGAATGGAGAACAGAATTTAGTGAATAGTGTTTTATTGTGTTTTGACCTGACTACTTGAAATGTGGTGGATTAAGAAAACCTAATTAAGTACACAACAAAATCACTTCTCATTTTTAATTTTCCATAGAATAAATGCCTTAACCATTTTTTACATTAGTTTTGCTATTAAAACCTCAATTATTTATTAATGAATTATTTTAAAGTTTTTGACCCGCCATGAAACCAAAAGTCAGTCAATGTGGTTAAAACATTATTTTATGGTGTCTGCTCTTTACTTTTGTTAAAATAAAGTGATTCATTCTTATTTGTTTTTGACCAAAAAGGCAAATTCTTCATCGTTTAGTGTGATTCATTAGTAGGAAGTTAGAATTCTTATTATTTATTCAGAGATTTACTTTTGTTTTTCTCTTTAAACTCTATTCAAAACTTCTTCCCCCCATTCTTGGCTGTTCTGCTAACACCTGGGACAGTTGTCAAGGTTTCAGAACACTTTCAATCAAGTAATCAGAAGAGTTTGTTTTCTTAATTCACTGAAAATTACAGAGGGCTGAAAGCCATGTTCATTTCTAGCAAAGCAATTGTGAGAGCATTTGGTCATGGCTTCAGTTCAATCGAATGCAGTGCGGCTTTCGTAAACGAAACGTGTTGTGTTCAATTACACTGCAGAGACGTACTGTAAGTAAAAGCAAAAGGATTCTTGTCAAAGAACACTGTGGTATTAAACTTACCACACCTTGGACCTCCCATGCCATCCCTCATTGACTTACATCCCAGTGGGCCTCCAGCGTCACCAAAGCAGATTAACGGAAAAGGAAAATCACTGAACAAGTCAGGAACCAAGTAATCAATTTCATCATTATTTCTGAGTTGACTCATACTTCTAATTACAGATATTATTTTTTAAAGGCTTGTCCTTTAAATTAAACAACCAGTTATTTATCAGCATGTACTGCCCACCTGTATTATAAAAATTAGGTTGTATAGAATGGAGGAAATAAAAACAGCATAGTTTGCTTGTCACTTTTTCCAATATAAAGTGATGTTCATCTGAAGCCTGAAGGCTCAGAGCAGCTTTGAGTTTTACTGTTTAGAATTGAGAAAATGACTGTCATTTCCTGGCAGGCAGATTTGAGCTCACCTGGCAACTCATATTCAACAATGATCATCGATGATCTGAAACTGTTTCATGTGTCTTGTGATTTACTGCAGGTTTTACAAGGAGCAATGGACATGGTTTAACTTGAGAAACAACAGGCAGGATTGAACCTAACAGTGCTAAGGAAACCGATCAGAAAGATTCTGCTAACCCTCTGGACAAAACACATTTTCTTCATTCTAAAATATTTTAAGGACACAGTGTACTCCACAAATGGAAATCTGCATATTTAAGGAACAAGTAATAGGTTTATTCCATGCTGAAAAAAAAGAAGAAAGAAAACACAATGTTTCGGCCGTCGAGCCTTCTTCAGGTGTGGACCTGAAGAAGAACACACCTGAAGAAGGCTCCACGGCCAAAACGTTGTGTTTTCTTTCTTCTTTTTTTCAGCATGGAATAAACCTCTTACTTGTTCCTTTGCAGCCTACGCATGCTGACGCAGCTCCCCACCTGAACATCTGTATATTTAATACCCTTTTACAAGAAATGCAAGGTTTGGGCAAACTATTCACAATGATAGCAAGATAGATTTTCAGGTACAGTAGATATTTCATATTTTCAGCCCATAAGGATTCAAGACATTTTGACATAGCACTTTAAGGAGTGTATGTATCTTCCAAGTCACTGAACAATTAAATCCTTTAATTGGTTTGTTTGCCCTTGGATAAAACTTCATAACTCGCACTCAAGCAGCAACTATGAGTCTAGGTGGCAACAAAATGCACTAGTGTATTTAAACTTCACGTTTGTTAGCAGAAAGACCAGTATAGCCCTTTTGCCCAATTCCTGACATTCAGTCATATCAGCCACTTCCTATGATGTGATTCCAGCTCTCTTAAGTCAATGAGGTGCTGATGCAGTCATTGCTGCAAAGGGTGGACCTAATCGGGACTGAAAATGTAACTTCTTCAGCTGACATACTCAGGACAAGAGGGTACATTTCATATGAAAGATGAATAAATCACATTTTAAACATATAGTAAAACAAAATTATAAAAAAACATATGAAAAACAAAATTCGATTATTGTCCAAAATTTGGTCACTGCAAATCACAAAAAAGATTTTGCTGACAGCGTAAAGTGCAGCAAGTTTTAAATTGTCAGGAAGATCAGGATCCCAAATGTTTTAATAGATCGGCAGTATGAAGATGTGTGGCTAACTAGGAAGATATGCAGTATCAACTGCTTTCCATTTTAGCAGGGAAGACTGCATCAGTCTTGTTATTAGAAGAGAACTGGACAATCAGGGCCTGTCTGATGCTCACCAGGTCAACGGGTGCATTATTCCTGCAGTGGACTCCTAAGAAAACACAAGGATATTTATCAGACAGAGCCTAGTTTCTCCAAAGGAGTCTCGATCAAGTAGAATACCATAATTCTGCCTCTTTTTATATTGATTATGGGTTAGAACATATTCATCTTGAAACTTATTAGAGGCTAGACTGGGCCTTTGGGCAATGGTTTTAATAACTACACTGCATTTTATTCTAATCCACTTTGCCCTGCTTTCTGGTTAATTTTCTCAATTACTTCTTGTGTTTCTAAAAGGATTCTACCACACTCCGATCAGTCAGGCAGAATCCTTGTGCTGTATTTCAATATTACTGTAATTCCAAAAAATGCAGATTTTTTTTATACTAGCCACAACAAAAACAAGTGATACTTTATTACAGGAGGAGATTAAGAACTTCATATCAGGAGTCTTATGTAGCAGTATCTACAGAGATCATAGTATCAAAAGATAAAAAGTCACTGGCTTAATATTGAGTAGTTAGATAGTGATGAGCAACTCAGTTAACTGAAAAGCACCCATAACCTATAGGACAGGAGTAGCTCATTCCCGAGTTAAGGCCAAATTCTCCTTGCTTCTTTTCTGTTTTTCAGCAGACCTTAAGTCAGTACAAATCAAAATATTAAGAACTAAATGGAACAAATATACATTTTCAATTGCATCAAATCTTTTTACAGCAAGCTGGAGACTATTCCTACAGCAGCTGCCCACTAGTGGTCACTGACACCTCAGATCCAGATGCTCCGTTACAGAGCTGTAAATATTTTTAGCAGAACCTGAGATGACCAGTACCTTTACATTACAGGTAGTTACTGAAAGGGGGCAGCTGCTGGAAAGGAGAGATACCAGCCTTGGTATACACACTCTCCTGTGTGAACCTGTTTAATCTATGTTTTAAGACACCAGACTTCTAAGGTCATGGTAAGCAGGAAAGGTCCTGCCGATACGATTGTGTGTGCCTTAAACCACCCCGCCTTAAAAAAATCAGTTTCACAGACCGTAATTATACTATTGAGAATCAGTGTTTTAAAAACGATTTCTCATAAAATAATTAAAAACTCAACGTACAGGAACAGCTACATACACGAGTGGCTTCGGAGGTAAATACTGGCGTGGCGTTTTAAATAAAAAAGTCTGTTCTCACATCCGTAAGTTTAGACTTTAACCAGCAGATGGAGCTCTAGCTTTGCGTCCGCTGAAAGTAATTGCTCAACACTTGGAAAAATGCAATTTATTGAGTTATACTATCGAATATATACAAATATAATTTTGCATATCTAAAAAGAAATCGCATAAGATGACTGATGAGATAAGGTGAGGATGAAACATGATTTTGTTCTTTAGCACGAGTTCGAGGGGAAGCCAAATTGTTATTTTTGCAGATTCTGTTCTATTACACATACTGTAAACTTCTTGTCACTAAACGCCCCTTTTCCATGTTCTTTGCTTACAGCCCTCCCTCCACAGTCTTTACCCTTGCAACAGCTATCTGGTTCCTCCCTCGTGAAGACAGGGGATTTCCTCTCCGCCTCGTACCCACTGTCAGGCTTTCGCTCCCTCAAATAGATTGGAACTTGAATACGTTTTAAGCGTGCTAAACTGTTTTCACTCACAGTAGTACAGTAATGCGTAAAAATTATAATCGGTATTCATGCAGTGAACTATTTTGAACTATTGTGAGTTAGATGGTCTACCAGCTACTTGCTCTTGGCACGTATTAAACCACAAATATGTATTTTACATGCTGTGTGTCTTATCATTTTTTCTAAACACTGCATCTGCTGTCTGAGGTATTTTTAATCATAAAACTGATTGCACCATGACCTGCTGTGATTTTTCTGTGTTGTAAAACATTAAAAATTAAAGCCTCTTAGCAGAAAGCTGGTCCCACAGTCTCTCCAAGGCCTTTTTTTTTAGATGTGATAGTTTTGACTCACACACACACTCTTCATCTCATACCCCGAGGCCAGAGCAGGACACCGTAGACAGAGGACACACAGTGCTCCTTGAGAATGAGTGGTTCACCTGCTTCATCACCCCAGCCTGTTGTGGAGCACTTCATGCCTGCAGGCAGTCTCCTCCACAGGTGGTGAGCATGGAAAGGCAATGTGGGCACTGTCTGTCACCTGCCCAACCAGGCAAAGTCATTCTCCACTGAGGGCACCTGAGGGTACTTGCAGCCCCCTGTGCCTGTAGCTCCCTGAACTCTACAGCATTTTTCACAGGGCTCTATAAAGGTTGAGGTGTTTCCCAAGGCACATTCAGTTGCACTTCAACATAGCTGTACCCCCAGAAGATTATAAAGTGCATTCCAACAAACACTTGATCTGACTTTCTGACTGACTTTGAAAAATAATATATTCTGTTTGGGTATGATATCATTTCACTTTAAACTGGCACAATTGTTAAAATGTACTGTAATTCACTGGATAAATGTTACATTACACTCTAAAGACAGATAGCCGAAAATGCTAGGTTTTAGAGAGTTAACAAACTCCTAAAACTCACACTCAAAGAAGGCTCCACAGCTGAAACGTGTTTTTTTTTCTCTTTTCAGCATGGAATAAACCTTTACTTGTTCCTTTGCAGCCTACGCATGCTGACACAGCTACCTACTTGAACTAAATTCTAAAATATTTTTGCGAGTATTCTGCTCTTCCCACCACTGTTACGATCCCTGCCTCTCGGCAACGGAGGAGGCAGAAGTAGGCGTAGCCCCTATCCATCAGTTCACCTATCAGTTTTCGCATTCACCACCACACCCCCGTCTCATCCTACTTATACACCTGTCCTTCCCTACCTCGTTGCTCAGTATTGGTTTTCCCTTTCGAGCTTCCTGGTTGCGCTTCTTCTACTCTGTGTTCGTCTTGGCTTTCGGTTTGCGGTTTTTCCCTTTGGACTTCGGCTTTTCGGATCTCGGCTTGGATTGGTTACTTTCTCTCTGTTTTGGATTACTGGCTACCCCTGGATTCTCGGATTGCTCTACGGACTACGACCTCGGATCTCGTTTCGGCTTCGGTACTCGGTCCCCTTCGGATTTCTGGCTTCCCCTGGACACTCGGCTCGTTCCTACGATTACGGTTTGCTTTCGGATTACGACTTGGTTTTGTTTGCTCCTGCAAGTGGGTTCACTCACTGGTTCGGTCCCTGTTACCGAACCCATAACAGAATACTGAGCCTTTTAACATGGACCCAGCGGAGCAAGAGGAGATTCGCTCGGCTTTGGATCAGCACGGACAAGCCTTACTCCAGCTCCAGGCTTCTGTCCAACAGATCTCTGCGCACCTGTCTGCAATGCCGCCCATCGGCAATCGAGGAAGCAACGCTGGAGCTGCCGCTTCGGCTCCGCCCCCGCCAGCTCCTACACCTGCTCCTCGGCCTCTTCCACTAATTCCACCTGACAGGTTTGACGGCAACCCTACGAAATGTCGGGGCTTCTTAGCACAGTGTACACTGGTTCTCAGGCTTCACCCGGAGACTTTTTTTTCTCCTCAGGACAAGATCGCCTTCATAGTTTCACGGCTAACCGGCCGCGCTTTGGAATGGGCTATTGCTCTGTTGGATCGCAGGGCTCCTGAAATTCAGGATTATGATTTTTTTTTAGAAAAATTTAAGGGGGTTTTTTGTCGTCCCATAGTTGGCCAAGACTCTGCCTTCCGCCTCTCCTCCATCCACCAAGGGCGTCGGTCTGTACATGATTATGCTATTGATTTTCAAGTAGCAGCAGCAGAGACTCACTGGGACGATGAGGTCCTTATTTTTTTTTTTTCCGTCAAGGACTTAGTGAAGAAATTAAGGACCATCTGGTAAATATGCCGCCATTGGGCAATACCTTGGAGGAAGTTATTTCGCAGGTACTGCAATTAGAACTCAGAATTCGTCATAGGAGTGCTGAGAGATCTCGGTCCCCTATACTAGAGGCTCCTCGGATATCACCTTTCAGATCTGCCGACTCAGAACAACCTTTGGAAATAGCCCGCACCCGGGTAACCCCTGAAGAACGTGAGAGGCGCCAAAGAGAGGGTCGCTGCCTGTACTGTGGGAAATTTGGACACTTTAAAGCGGCCTGCCCTGCTGCTTACTCATCTTTGAAGTGCCGCCCACCTTCTCAGAATCCTAAGGTGAGTGAGAATACTCAATTCCCTCACCTTTCCTCAGGATTTTTTATTTTTTCTACACTATTCTGGGGTAATGAAAGGAGACCTCTTCTTGCTTTTATAGACTCGGGGGCGGCGGGTAACTTTATAGACGCCGCCGTCGCTCGAGCTTGGAAACTACCCTTGACCCTGGTGTCTACCCCTCTTCGTGTCCAGTCTATTGATGGCTCCCCCGTATCTCCAGGACTTATTAGGTGGCAAACGGAAATTATAAGCCTGCAGATAGGCGCCACCCATGTGGAAGACATCTGGTTTTATCTCCTTGAGACCCCAACACATCCTCTGGTGCTAGGCTTTCCTTGGCTACAGCAGCATGACCCACACATTTCTTGGTCCCGTAAAGAGATAGTAGCTTAGGGACCCAGATGTGTTAGAAAATGCTGTCGCCTACCAGTGAAGATTGCACTCATGGCGACGTCCCCTTCAGGGGTTCCTACCATACCCCCTCAATACTCTGATCTACAAGAAGCCTTTAATGAGCAGGAGGCCTTGGCCCTCCCCCCTCATCGACCTTACGATTGTGCCATTGACCTTTTGCCTGGTACTATCCCTCCCAAAGGTCGTATTTTTCCACTCTCCAATTCTGAGTCTGAGGCCCTGAAAGTCTATATACAAGATTCTCTGAAGGCTGGGCTTATACGTCCATCCACTTCACCAGCATGTGCCAGTTTTTTTTTTGTGGAGAAGAAGGATGGTGGGCTCCATCCCTGCATTGACTATCGTGGCCTCAATGAGATCACCATCAAGAATCGGTACCCTTTGCCTCTAATTCCAGCAGCTCTTGAGTCTGTGCATGGAGCCAAGATCTTTACAAAACTGGATTTACGAGGGGCCTATAACCTAATCCGCATTCGGGAGGGGGATGAATGGAAGACGGCGTTTATGACGACCCATGGACATTACGAATATTTGGTCATGCCCTTTGGTTTGGTTAATGCTCCAGCAGTGTTTCAATCTTTTATTAATGACATTTTTCGGGATCTCCTACAAAGATTTGTCTTGGTTTATCTAGATGACATATTAATTTTTTCTGACTCCTTCCAGGATCATGTTCTCCATGTCAGAGAAGTACTCTCCTGGCTCATTAAGAATAAGCTATATGTCAAACTAGAGAAGTGTACCTTCCATGCTTCGAGGATTCACTTTTTAGGGTACGTCATCTCGCCGGAGGGGGTGGAAATGGATTCGAGTAAAGTCTCGGCGATTACTGATTGGCCCACTCCCAAGAATCTAAAACAATTTCAACGATTTCTCGGCTTTGCTAACTTTTACAGGAAGTTTATTCGAAATTTCAGCTCGGTGGTCACTCCCATAACCTCTTTGACCCGTAAAGGACCTAAACAAGGCAAATGGACCCCTCAAGCCGAAGAAGCATTTCAGCGTCTGAAACACCTGTTCACTACAGCCCCCATCCTAAAACACCCGGATCCAACTTTGCCCTTTGTGGTCGAAGTGGATGCTTCTGGCCATGGTGTGGGTGCTGTTCTCTCCCAACGTCATGGAGAAAAACAGATTCTTCATCCCTGTGCCTTCTTCTCTAAGAAGCTATCACCTGCCCAAATGAACTACGACGTCGGTAACCGTGAGCTCTTGGCCATTAAGCTGGCATTGGAGGAATGGAGGCACTGGTTAGAGGGTGCTCATCACCCTTTTTTAATTTACACTGATCATAAAAACCTGGAGTATCTGCAGTCGGCCAAACGTCTTTGTCCTCGCCAGGCTAGGTGGTCCCTTTTTTTTTCCAGATTTAATTTCTTGATCACCTACACTCCAGGTTCCAAGAACATCAAGGCAGACGCCCTTTCACGGATCCACGACCCCCCTGAGGCCGAATTGATTCCAGAACCCATCATCCCGTCTGGTAAGTTCCTGGCAGCTGTAAGATGGGACATTGAGGTAATTGTTCGACGAGCCTTGGTAGGACAGACGGTACCTCCTCAGTGCCCTCAGGACAAGTTATTTGTCTCTAATTCCGTCAGATCGGCAGTTTTACAATGGGGACATGACTCCCGCTTCGCCGGACACCCTGGATTCCACCGTACCTTGGATTTCATCTCCAGAGACTTCTGGTGGCCAACTATGGCCAAGGATGTCAAGGAATATGTCCAGGCCTGCTCTATCTGCTCCCAAACGAAGTCTTCCCGGATGAGGGCAGCGGGCCTTCTTCAACCCCTACCCATCCCGGACCGTCCTTGGACCCACCTCTCAGTAGATTTTATTACTGACCTTCCACCCAGCCATGGACACACGACTATTATGGTGGTGGTAGACCGTTTTTCTAAATCTGCCCATTTTATTCCCCTATCAGCCTTACCGACAGCTCGAGAACTAGCGGAATTGTTTGTACAACATATCTTCCAACTGCATGGTATCCCTAAGGATATTGTTTCTGATAGGGGCCCCCAGTTTGTCTCCCGATTTTGGAGGGCCTTCTGTAAGTCACTGGGCGCCTCAGTCTCACTTACCTCAGCTTATCACCCTCAGGCCAACGGTCAGACTGAACGAATGAATCAGGAACTGCTGACCTATTTACGGACTTATATCTCCTCTACCCATGACAATTGGGTGTCCTTGCTCCCATGGGCAGAGTATGCTCACAATTCTTTGTATACCACAGCTACCGGCATGTCTCCCTTTAAGTGTGCTTTAGGTTATCAGCCTCCTCTTATCCCTGACTCCCATCCCAACACAGAGGTACCTTCGGTTCAGGACTACATCTCTAACCTGAAGACCTTTTGGAGGAAGGCCAAGGCCACCCTTCTTCGCACCTCCGCTCAGCAGAAGAAGGTGACTGATCGGCGCCGTCGTATCCCACCCAGACTTCGACGTGGTCAGTTTGTTTGGTTATCTACTCGTAACCTCCCTCTTAGGCAACCATCTGGCAAGCTTGCTCCCAGGTACATTGGTCCTTTTCGTGTCCTCGCCCAGATCACCCCTGTAACTTACAGACTGGCCTTGCCTCCTACCCTTCGGATCCATCCTACTTTCCATGTTTCCCTCCTTAAACCCTTTCACAGATCCACCCTGTCTAAACCGCAACAAAAACCCCCACCGCCTCGAGTAATTGATGGACTCCCTGCTTACACGGTCAATAAAATCCTGGATTCCCGATGGTCTCGTGGAGCCCTACAATATCTCGTCGATTGGGAAGGCTACGGCCCGGAGGAGCGCTCGTGGGTTTCGGAGAAGGATATTCTGGATCCCAACCTCATCCAAGACTTCCACCTTCACTTCCCGGATCGTCCAGTTAGGGCGTCAGGAGCCGCCCGTAGAGGGGGGGGTAATGTTACGATCCCTGCCTCTCGGCAACAGAGGAGGCAGAAGTAGGCGTAGCCCCTATCCATCAGTTCACCTATCAGTTTTCGCATTCACCACCACACCCCCGTCTCATCCTACTTATACACCTGTCCTTCCCTACCTCGTTGCTCAGTATTGGTTTTCCCTTTCGAGCTTCCTGGTTGCGCTTCTTCTACTCTGTGTTCGTCTTGGCTTTCGGTTTGCGGTTTTTCCCTTTGGACTTCGGCTTTTCGGATCTCGGCTTGGATTGGTTACTTTCGCTCTGTTTTGGATTATTGGCTACCCCTGGATTCTCGGATTGCTCTACGGACTACGACCTCGGATCTCGTTTCGGCTTCGGTACTCGGTCCCCTTCGGATTTCTGGCTTCCCCTGGACACTCGGCTCGTTCCTAAAAGTAGAAAGACAAGCAGACACGTATGTTGCTCATTAATAAAATTCAACAACATTCAGAAAAAAAATCATAATCATAAAATCAGAGAGAGTCAGCATTATGATAGTATGATTAAGAGGCTAGTGAATAGAAGATCTAATATGCTTGAAAAGAAAAATGACTGAGAAAGTACATATGGGTATTATATACAGTATTCATTTTACTACCTGGTGATATTTGTTTTTCCAAGATGCAGAATATGTTTTGATCTGTATGAAGCACAGTAATTGGTCACAAAGATGAAAAGTACTCAGCCTCAGACTATTTGAAAATATTGGTAACAACCATTACGAAGCCAGTGATTGCTTTGCTGAGTTCTTATTTTAACCCAGGAAATATGCTTCATAAAAAAATCAATTTCACCCATTACCAGAAAAAACCGAAGCTGCTTCTTAAATACATTTTATAATCCAGTGACCTGAAAGGAGATAACGTCAGAGAAGGTGAGAGCTGTCTTCAAAGATCTATATTGAAATTATTTACTGTACATTTCACTCACTGGAGCTTCTACAAATTAGCCCTGAAGACAGAGAAAGAGTGTGTAAGAGTGACAGCTCAATAAAACACAACATTTCCAGCATGTTCAACCGTTTTTATCTTTAAAGCTTGTTTAATTAGCCTCCTTTCCTTTTTTAACACGTGAGCTCCCTTTCTGTGTCTGTTATTTATCTCATTCATTATTCATTGCTGCTCCTTGTCTTTGTACAGTATTTGGAAAAGTAATACAGATTTTAAAAAAACTCCATAGCAATGTCAATATGGACATTGGTGGGTCTTTTTCCCCCCCAAGGGGTCCTAAAGGCTTAAAATATTGAACTGCTCTAGCACAAATAGGATATAGTGACATTAAAATAACTGGCGATGTACAGATTTCTTTATAGTGTTTTCCTGCAAGTGAAAATAAAAAAATAGACATCATTAAAACTACAAAAAAGGCAGTACAGTAAATTTCAAATGAAAGAACCTAAATTGTGCTGGTATTGTGTTATTATCAAGGAGAATAATTTGCAATTGTCATATCGCCAAAAGTGCAAATTGTTAATTAGCATGACTGTATTTAAGAGTATTTCTCAAATCATAGTTTTACTAAAATGCATATGCTTGAAAGGCATAGTCAAATAATCAAAAGGCCAGTAAAATGAATTAAATATAATTCATAACCTCCAATTCAATCCCCTAAACTTATACCTTTCTTTCTGTTCAATGTTTTACTGATTAATTATCAACCCAATTTATCTTCTGTTTATCTTCTCTATGGAGAAAACAATGAAAGACTTTAAATCTTTCACTGGCAAAAGGCTTTTACAATCTGGCAGAATGACCCTATGCAGAATCCTCAGAACCCAAAAGTACAAGTAGAAGTTTATCCAGAAACGGGGGTCAGGAGGTCAGGCCAGGGTCAAAAACCAGTAAATCCACAAAGAAAGTTCAGGGGAGAGAGACAAAAAACCATAAGTCAACAAAGGAAGCAGAGTCCAAACCAGAGAGATCCACAATAACCAAGTCGAAACCCAGAAGAAGAAGCCAGGGGGTCAGAACCAAAAACCTAGACATCTTGGGGCACGGGGCACGGGGCACGGGGCACGGGGCACGGGGCACGGGGCAACTCTAGCTAGGTAAAACCTAATACTGAGCAAGGAGTGGAGTGTCAGGCTGGTTTAAGTAGCCAGGTGGAAGAAGGTTTGTCTGATTAGTTAATTGGAAACTGCGCTGGAATGTGAATGAGTTGATTAAGGCGGTGAGTTCTCCAACAGCTTTATCCTGGTTTAAATCAGCCCCCACCCTCCCAGGCTCTCCAGTTAATGTATGACACTGATTTCTTAATACTTTAGCCAATAAAAAGCACAAAATGCTCGCTGTGGCCAATGGCCAATGGGAAATTTAGAGTTGGAAACTTAGAGTGGTGGCAGCTATATCTGTATACTAAATTCTTCAGGCCTGAAGGCTGATTCATCTTGGGAATCATTGACAAGCAGGAGAGGCCGAGGGCTTCTTGGTACAGTCACACCAATCCCATCCATAAGTACATAGAGAGTAAATCACACACAATGAAAAGCATTGTAAAACACGCCATTCCTGACGTGCATGCATCTGTGACAGAGAGATGAGTGACAACACTCTATAATGCCTGAGATCTGACTGTGTCAGAATATTCAGCAACTAAACATACTATGTTTTCCAGCTTAAAAGACAAAATAATTAAGACACAGAACTGACCTGGTTTTTCTTCACTTCACAAGTAGTTCAAATTCGTATTACAAAATAAGGGCATGCATAAAGACAGGAAAACAGTGAGAAAACACTCCAGGATTCAACAGGCATCCTTCAATTTCTATAGAAAAAAAGGTTTCACATAATGTTAATGTTTTGAGCTGACAAGACTTGGCATTACCTCCCGACCAGCTTAGATATACAGTATGTCCACATTTTGAGTATAATTTGTAGAATAATACCTTGTTTATGGAAGATTTCATTAATTACCCTCATTATACTTGATTTTTATCTTGTGCAATACTCAACTTGTGACCCTTCTAATCCACGCCCTTACATAGTTACCTTACATTTTCCTTCAGTCATTTGCCAAGGAGCTACCAAGAAGTGAAATGGAAGGGTCACAAACTGCGTAGGTCTAATCTATTGTGTTCTAAATCAAGATTAAATGACAAGAAAAAATAAAGTTAACCCCCTATCCTCAATGATTTATATATGGTATACATATCATGCCCCCCTCTGAATTAAATGTACTAATGTTCTAAATGCACCTTGGTTACTTTCCAGAAACCAAGGGATATGACTCAGATTTAAGACTAGAAATTAATCCAATAACAAGGCAGGAGACAGCGTGTCTCGGCAGTATTCCACAGCTTGGCATTAGTGTTGTTTAGGACAGCTGAGTTACTCAAAAGCCATTCAGAATCTCCGACTGCCTCGTATGAAACATTTAGGATTTGACCAAATTTCAATTGTTTTTCAAGCAATTTCAAGACATTTCTTATTCTTATTCCTAAGAGGATTTATTACTATGTCATCTGATCAAACCAACAGGGACTTACTCCAACTATAATTTTACCTTTTTCTACAGTAGCTACCGAAAGAATTCTGAAAGCTCTGATAATGTTCCTGTTTATTCAAGCTGCAGCCAGTATAATATGAGTTAGTTTACATTAATGTTAGACAGTCTGAGTTTGGACTGAAGGCCTGATAATCTGTGAGAGGAAGCTGGTAAATTACCAGTTAGCAGAGCAATAATTTGAACAGAGAAGAAATATAGATTCTTTTTCTTTACCAAAGTAGTCAACAGATCCTTCATTTTTAAGACTAAAAATGATTTTGAATGTTGTACATTTTTTATTGCTATTTTTATATGGTTTTTTTTGTGTTTTTAATCTTGGTTACATATTCGACTTAAGGAACTATTCCTTCTACTGAATGGCATTCTGTCTTGTTAAATGTTGGAAAGTAAATATTACCTGACAAAACCAATAAAATAGGTCAAGAAAAAGAGCTATGAATGATGGGGTTGATGGGGAAGAATTGCATTGATATCTAGGGCCATAAAGTTTTACTTTCAAAGATTTTTTGCTGGGAACAAATAGTTGAAAAATGTTCTATAAATAATGATAAAGCATTACAAAGACCACATTAGAGACCTCTATAACATTTTCTCAAATTAAAGCATAAGAAACACATTAAAAAGAATGTCTAATATTGTTTATTCCATTGTTTTCTCAGCAATGTGAAGAAGCTGATGCTCACTGAAAACATGGTACAATTAACATCAATAGTTCATAAATGCATAAAAAGTTGTATTCAAATTCTAATTAGTGAACAAATAGGCTTGTTTATTGTTTGAGCAGCTTTGCTCTTCAGGATAACAAAATACTAAGCTTACATCACATAATGCATAAAAACACCAGCTGTTCAGTGTTTGGTATTTGAGTTGAGTTAAAATTGCCAAAATGTGCATATTAACAATCTGTATAAATAGCCTTTTAGAAAGATACAATTTTAATTAACCTGGGAACCATGAAAGATACAACCGTGCCTTACTGAGTGATGAAGATCACCTGCTGCTATTGACATGGATGAAGGCAGCCTGTCTGCATGCTTGGAAGCTGCTCAGGAGTAACGTTGACAGATGAGAGACGACACCAGCATCTTCTGATGTGGCGTGATGCTGTTTTGCCCTTAAAAAACAGTACTCCATACGGTTCAACAAATCTGTTAGGACCAATATGATGGAAATTATATCATTTTATGAAGTGATTAAAAACAACAAGATCCAAGTTAAAGAATAGAAGTACAATTAATGTCAAGCACTGGTGAATAAAAAGGAAACCAGAAAGGCCACAAAGGAGAAGCGAGGGAATATTACAGGATAAAATAAAATGTATTCAGAACAGGACAGTCCTTGAGAAACAACTACACAATGAAGGGGAAGTTGCTGATGTCAGAGGTTCTGACGGGGGTGAGTTGTTGGACCCCTGTGCGAAGCCGTGAGGAAGGTAGTACAAGCAAAAGTAAATCCAATATTCCAAATCCAAGTCATTAGGCAAGAGCGAATTCAAAATTAGGAGAACCAGGTCGGGAAGACAAAGGAGTCGGGCCGAGAATAGTAGGGCACGTACAAGAGAAAGCTGAGGAAGACTTTTCAATAGTGAGCGTGGGTAAGCCGGTGAAGAGTGTTTAAATATTGAAGAGAGAGAGACGTGATTGGATAATTAGTGTCACAATTGTAATCCCTCCCCCTTAAGGGTGCTCCGGCTTGTTCACTTTTTTTTATTTTGTGCACCTGCTCCCTGTTCCAGCCCACCTTTAAAAGCCAGACGCTCTCTCTGTTCCGGGCTCTGTGTTGGAATAGGGACGCCCGAAGGCTCTCCTATCACCGAGTCACCCTACGTCTGCGGCTCAGGTGGCATTCGCCTCCTAGATGTCCTGAACCAGCCGAGGCTTGGACCTGGAGCGCCTGGTTCCGTTCCCCCTTTCTTCCCTCCGACCCTTCGCCGGATCCCGCACCGGTTTTTAACTTTGTCATGTCTGTCTACAACCCCTCGCCAGATTCCACTTCGGCTTTTAACTTTGTTCATCTTTGTCAGGATGGATCACCCGGTCTTGGACTATTGCTACATTCATGAATTCGCCTCGGACTCCCTTGGACTGTTTGCCTGAACAATGCCCCCCGGAGCACCTTTGTCACGCCCCCCTGGTTTCTCTACCAGCCCAGTTCCTCGTCTCCCCCCTGTGTGTGTTCACTCCCTTCCGGATTGTGTCGTCTGCATAGGGTCCTGAAAGACGCTTCGTAACAATTAGTTCCTGGATGAGCGTGTGTGGAATCTAGTATGCGTGGGAATGCCAGGGCACTTACGGGAGAAGGTACGAGACGTGACAGCTGAGGTATTAAATGCTTATTTCTTCCCCTTTTGCAGGCTGATTCTTACAAGAGGTATCTTAACTACATGACAGAGGACTTTCATTGCTTGCTATAAGTTCATTCAGGTTCAGGAGAAACACCCATAATCTGGAATTTCATGTTGAGGTAAAATTCTTTTCACATATTTTTTTTTTAACCCATTTTCAAATGGTTATGCATTTTACATAGAGAATCACCAATATTAAGAAAGCAGTCACTGTACATATTGGACACATATTGGACAAGTTAATTTTACCTTACAGTCAAGCAATTTGCATTTGTTTCCAAGAAATTAATATGAAATACTGTATAGGCACGGTAGAATGTTTTATTTTTTAGCTAATTCCATCCATACTTTTGATCATATTTAAACAAAAAAATAGTTGAAAAAATATGTTTCGTGTTCCATCTAACGATTTCTAGTAACTATAAGTATTGGGAAATAATCACTTTAAAATGAAAAATGTTACTTGTTTAGTCAGAGGGAATAACTGCTTGAAGTCTGTGATTCACTGAGCTCACTATACTCTTTGTATAATGTGGCAGCAGCCACTTGAGTTTATGCCTATTTATGGGGTGTTCTGACTTCAACTTGTTCTTGGGTATCTAAAGTCATGTTCAATTAGATTTAATTAAATCTGGAGAGTGACTTGGCCAGTCAATTCTTTCTCCGGATGATCTGTATATTTCTGGGTCATTGTCATGTTGCATGGTTAAGCACTGAGCCCTGTAAGCATTTTGTTCTTCATAAGCAGACAAAATATTTCTGTAAACCATAATTAGTTACATCATTACTAAAGATGAGTGATAGTGATAGATGGCCATGCATTGCTTGTGATTGTTATGGCACCATTTCAATGCCATACCTCATTGAAACAGATAGGGAATTCGCTCTGAGAATGTTGCTAGTAGAAACGTCAGCAACATGAAGTCACCAGCTGACAGGAAGTATTTTGATTGATAATATTAATTGATACATAAGTACACACAAGAAAAAAATGGCTGCAGAAAGCCATACCATTTAAGTGGCGTTCGATGACGTTCAGGAGTCAGCTTGTTTTTGACAGTGGTAATCTCACTGCAAGATGTATCAAAAATCATGTTCTTCCTGTGAGAAACCTGCTTCCAAAATCATTAAACCTCGTAACAGCCAAAATGTCTATAAGAATAAATTTGATTAAACTTGAATCTAGAGCTACATGCCCAAAGTGTTTCTTACAAGACGTACAGTAGCACAATTATGTGAGAGACGTGACTTTTTTTGATTGCTACATGTTTATTCACGATTAAAATAAACCCCAGTATTCAGTTTTTTTGCGTTTAAGTTTCAACACATACAGGACAGTTTTAGCTACAGCATAAGGAGAAGGTTCTCTTGGGTCTAACTAAATAATATACAGTAATGAATCAAATACAATGATTTTGGAATCTGATTTTGTTTTTGCATTGCAGCTGACATTAAAATACTGCCCACTTGTAAAATCATAGCCGAAAGTAAGTAGGATGATGTCTTGAATATCAATGGTCTTGATAGCATACTGTAGATATCTCTGAAAGACTTGCCTAACAGGAACTCTTCTATTACTGTTAGCTATCAGCAGTAATGAAAATAATGGAGACAGCAGGTGGAGAAACTGCCTATAGTGGCTGTAAATTGCTACCTCTTTTATGCCGATTTCTGGCAGAAGGGTATAAAGGCACTGAATATTTGTGGTAGCAATTTTCTCAAAGTGACTTGTATAAAACACTGCACTGAGTGGCTCATAGTGCTTCAGACAGAAATAGAACTCTACAAAAACTATTTAATCTCAATTTTGAACTCTGACAAAATCCATGGCGTACAAAGGATTAGAGCTCAAAAAGTAATCCTGACATTAGTGTTCAATATGTAAACATAATTATCAAAGGGGATATTATCCTAGGGATTAGGCTCTGCTGGGGCTCTGTTGGAGGAGGTCATGTGTTGTCAGTTGTCCAGCAGGCTGTTTAACCTTCTGGTTCAGTGGAGGAATCAGTATGAAAACAGATTGTAAGCTTGTTTCCCCTGAACTTGTAATTAGTAATTAGTGGAAGTACGGACCTAGTTATAGAAACTAATTGTGAATTAACAGTTTTCTTTTATATGAAAAAATAGCTCTTAATCAATGAAGTGTCACCAATCTGTTTTTAGATATATTCAGAAGATTACAACAAGGAAAAACACATTGTAAAGAGAAACTCAGTAAATTTCAGGTGGGTAGCTGCGTCAGCATGCGTAGGCTGCAAAGGAACAAGTAATAGGTTTATTCCATGCTGAAAAAAAGAAGAAAGAGAACACAACGTTTCGGCTGTGGAGCCTTCTTCAGGTGTGAGAGAGACAGGGCAGTAGGCAAAGGTAAAGTAGCGGGAGAACAAAGGTTGGGAGGGAGGAGGAGTGAGAGGCGGGAGCAGGGGACAGAAAGAGAGGCCAATCAAGAGGTGTGAAACTTCCAATGAATGGAGAAAATTTAAAAGAACAGTAGTCTGTCGTTAAGGGAAGGGAGAATGTGTGATCCTAGCTGCAGAATAATTTTAGTTTCGGTGGTCTTTCTGATGTATGAGTTCGGAAAACCGTCTTTGAGAACACAGACGGAGAGATTAGAGTGGTCGTGGCCGTCAGAGGTGAAATGAGAAACAATGGGCTTGGAGAGATCTTTAATCTTCACAGCTCTGACGTGTTCTCTAACACGTCAGTTAGAGAACACCAGAAAGACCACCGAAACTAAAATTATTCTGCAGCTAGGATCACACATTCTCCCTTCCCTTAACGACAGACTACTGTTCTTTTAAATTTTCTCCATTCATTGGAAGTTTCACACCTCTTGATTGGCCTCTCTTTCTGTCCCCTGCTCCCGCCTCTCACTCCTCCTCCCTCCCAACCTTTGTTCTCCCGCTACTTTACCTTTGCCTACTGCCCTGTCTCTCTCACACCTGAAGAAGGCTCCACGGCCGAAACGTTGTGTTCTCTTTCTTCAGTAAATTTCTGTAAGTTTGGCTAAACTTTTATGAAGTAATTATCATTCCATTTTCCAGGTTCCTCCACTTCACAGTGGGTGAAATGCTGTCTTCCCAGCTGGCATGTCAGTAACACAGACAATTCTCTGGGTAATTAATCTGTCAATTCTTTGAGTTTATAATCCCAGTCCCTTAATAGAAAATGCCAACACAACCCTTTTCTAGAAATTAACAGTGAATAGAATCCTAAATGCAATCCCATGTAACAAAATCACATTGAAACAATTATCAGATCAGTTAAATTTTAAGTTTGCAGATTATTTTACTGGGGAAAATGGAGTGATGTAATAAGTGGAGTACACAAGGATCTATACTAGGATTGCTGCTCTTCCTAATATACAGTATATGTATCAAAAATATATATACAGGTATGTATCAAAAATTCTGGTATAGTTAGTAAACCACTCAAGTTATTAGTTAAGTCAAAAAAGGATGATTTGTAAACACTGTTGAAGCAGCACTTGGCAAATACCAATCAGATGACATAATGTAAGACATAAAATATTATATGTGGGTAACAAAACATATTTAAGAAAAGTTCTTAGGTGTTTATATTGATACATCAATTATATTTTCTAGACAATGTGTGTAAGTATTAAGATGGCAAATAGATAATTAGGATATATAGTGGCACAGAATGTCAATCAAGGGGTGATATATTAAAATTGTACAATGCAATTGTAAAACTTTATTTAGAATATTCTATATAATTTTGGTCACCATCACCAGCAACCAGATATATTTCTGAAGTAAAGTCCTACACTAAGTGTCTGAAATAACTGACAACAAATAACCTGATCCAAGTATTCAAAATTCTCAAATACATTATAACATTATAGCATCTTGTTGGTCTTAGTCTAACTCAGAGAGACAGCAATGCTGTCGAAACACTCTGACATAACTACTCCAGTTCTGGTCAAATCATAATTTTCAATCTATGTTCTCCTTGAAATCTGTGCAGTTACTTAGCTGTACATTTGCTGAAGATTGCTCACAGAACACAACTTCTATGAACATATAAAGTTACATAGATTCTCTGCACCTTCAAATTCCATGGATTACAGCTATCTGGTAATAGCTGTTATGAAAGCAGAAATCATTGTCATGGGTGTCATGGGAAGATGGCTTTTCTAATTGTCCATGTGTTACCATCAATGTCCTCTGGCTAAACTGCTTCCCACTCTGCACTAAATCCATGGTCAGCCAAACGTGCGCCTGACTGAAAGCTCAGGGACAGTTTGTTTCTGGAGCTGACAACCGCCGGAGGGTGAAGAAATCTGCAGTGTGCACCCGGGAGAAAGACACTCCAATAAATAGCCCACAGATGCAAAACAATGCAAAACATTATTAACAATCTTGCAGAGTCCATGCATGGCAATATGAAGATTTCTCTTTTCATCAATAAGGGATCACATACAGTATTAACTTAGAGTACCCTACTGTTTATCAACAAACTTTATTATACTGTAAGTATCTGAGCTTTGGTGTTACAGATATTAATGAAAACAAGGCTTATTTACAGGATATTAACTATAAACTAGGTTTTCCTCATGATCCTATATTTTCATGACAATAATGTTTGTAAAAACAAATGAATATCTATGCATGCACGAAACATCCTACTGTATATACAGCAGACTGTCACATTTGACAGCAGCTCTGTAATAACTGTGGCTTTGAGCTTAGCTGTGTGAAATACTCCAGGGCAGGCATTAAAGTAAGAGCCACTATGAGGATTTGCCAAAGTACAGAGAACACTGAGCCACAACCCTTTGAACTTGAATTCCATCTTTTAGTATTTCAGAGGAGGCATTAAGATAAGGGAAGAGAGCTTTGGCAATGCATGATACAGACTGTACTGCCATAAGCTTTTACAGTTCTAGTGCAAAGAGTGATGGGTAATTTAGTGGAAGCAGCTGCTTCAGCATTGTGTGCTAGTTCAAGTGCCACACATATCATGAAGCAGACAGCCCTGCGGTGGATATGTTTTTGCTTTTACTTTTTGTTTGTTTGGTTAAAGAATGTTGCGGGACCCAATTTGTTCTTATTTAAGCTGTGCTGTCAGTTTTCTGCGTTCCCCCTGCTGCGAATCAGGCAGTGTCTGGCAAAGGACCGCTGCTGCTCAGACAGCTGGGTCTCTGATGAGGTCGGCCAGACGGGCTCCTGGACCAGCATTGAGCCAACCGGCAATAACAAAGCTACGTGACATACTTAAGCAAGGGCACACAAGGACAGCATGAAGTTTAACGCAGTCTGATACTTTATCCACACAGCACAGAACAAGCTAAGAGTCCAGGTTCTTAAAGAAACAGAAAAACAGAAATTCATACATGTGGTGCCTACTTCCCATAAAACACATTTTCTTTCAGCTTCAGTTATTCAATTATTATTATTTTGGTGAACTAGTGTCCCGTCTAGGATGCCGTTCTGGTTTGTGCCCAGTGTCTGACAAGTTAGGCTCCAAATCGCTGTGGACCTTTCATTGGATGGAGAGACTATGGAAGAAATAGAACATCATGTCTTATGCTTTAAAATTTTACAAATCCATAGATTTTACGGCTTTTACTGGCTTTTTTTATGAAACAGCTGGATGAGATCCCTGGATTGAGCTACTACTGTACTTACTAAATTGGCTAGATGGCCTGAATGACCTCTTTTTGTTTGTAACTGTTGTTGTGAGAATAGTCTAACTTGCAAAAAGTGACCTGTTTTTGTTTTCAAGGTTAACAGGTAGGGTCACCATGGTTATCCCATAATTACAGGATTTTAACAAATGACAATTTTCTTAACGTGCCCTAAAATAGAAACAAAGGAACAACAGTGACCATAGTGAGTAGCAGCTTCTTCTTGAACCTGTTATACAGTTTTTGATCAATTGTCATCACAGAGGATAAATATGGAAAAAATGCTAGTTCACCTGAAAAAAGCTATTTATTGACTGAAAAAAGGTAATATGTCAGGACAATTGGAAGCTGAAATTTCTATATGTAATCTTGTGATTTTGTACTTAATAATTCCCATTGATCACACTTTTTGTAGTATTTGACTAATGATTTGTACAGTTAATTGAAAGATGGAATTGATTATCACTTACAAACAATAAAACTAATAGATCACAAATAGCTCACCAATGCAAAACATTCTTCCCATTACTATACTTGTTTCTGGCACACTCTTACAAAGTCAGTCCAAGGCAATATGAAGATTTCTTTTTTCATCAATAAGGGATCACCTTTGATTTTAACTTCAACAAACTTTGTTGTATGTATTGGAGCTTTGGTTTTGCAGATATTTCAGAAAACAAGGCTTATTAATATTAATGTTGCATATCTAAAATATTATGTGTACTATATAAATATTAATATTATAATGCACTATTTCTCAACAATAATTCAAATTAATTTTGGTTAATTGGGGGGTGGGGATCAATGAAAATGTGGACTGCAACATGCATTCTCTTACGATCATTAATTGAAAGACATCCTTATAATTTCACAACTAACTGATGTTGAATGCTTTCAAAGCAATTCGCATGATGGTGTTACAAATATGCTCCCAGAGTCTCCGATGCAATCAGCTACCTCTGATTAATGCCAGTGGTAAATATCAATTTCATCATGTAGGACAAGAGTACGAACAGTAGTTTACATACCGCATATTTTCAGATTGTTGGAAAAGTTTAAGTTCGTCTTTGCCATGCTGCCCTGCCTCCACTACAAGGCCATACTAGTTATTTGATATTAAGGCAGGAAGACCTGTGGGATGGAGATGTTTCACAGACAGTGGAGGTCGGCAGGATAGGATTCCTGGAATCTCTCAGAGCGAATTGTTCCCTTGTGGTCATAATGCGCCTCATTGCTCTCAGAGCCGGAATCTAAAAAGAAGTCCGGTTTATTAAGGCTGATCTAAGGAAATGCCAATGTGTGTGCCAATCTATGATCAATATTTCCGTTACAGCCCAAAAGGTTTTACATTACTAATCTGTTCTCTGGGAACTAGTTAGTTTCACAGAAGTCTATTTCTTCTAGCAGTGCATTCCAAATAAGCTGTGTGTCACTGAAGGACTATCCTGTGGATAATCACCTGAGAGGTGACACTGCAACGAAGAAGAAAACAAAGTGAAATTCTAAGCCACAGGGAGAATTAAATCTTGATCCAAGACCACGTGAAACAAGTTGAGTGTTTTCCCCCCTACATTAAACCCCTGAGGACAGCACCAAATGTTAGGATTAGCTCAGTTTTATATTTTACACATTTTTTGAAATACAGATTTGTCAGTCCATTGTTCTAAATGTGATTTTTAGAGGTTACATAGAAAAAATCCCTTTTCATGCGTGGTGGCACTTTTTTTAGTGTGCAGTCCATTCATAAATCAATCCTGCTGAAAAGCACATTTAATCCAGTGTAGTCACTGCCATCGGGTCATATCATTAAGCAACTGGTCATTGATTAAAAACAGTTTTGCTAATATATCTCTAAACATCCATTTCATTTTATTATTTTATTAATTTTCATACTTTCAAACTAATGGATAATTGAGAAAAATCTCAAACATCTGTTCTATATACAGTGTGCATATCTGAATAACATATTTAAGACGTGGAAAATGCATAACACTCTAGGATTGATATAAATCTCACTGATGCTGAGTGAGGGTGATCCTCACACAACCGTTTGAAGATAAAGTTAACAATTTTTATGAGTATCTTGTTTGACACAAAACTTCTACTTTATTATATTGTGTATGGCTTTTAAAAATGGCTTTTTAGTGTGTCATTCAATTTCAATAAAATTGTCTTTCTTTATGAAAAGATCTATTGTAAACTACTTTGGAAAACTGAACAGCTACAATATTCATGCAGTACATTGTAAATTACTTGGAGTTAAATGTGCTACTACATGCAAATATTTATTATGCTGGCATCATTGCTGAATCATTTGCAATTCCAATAGCTCTCAATTTATTTAGCTTATCGTTTCGCTTTATGGAAATCAGTGTCGTATTACTGAAATGGGAAACACTACGGAAAGTCAAGGACAAAATGACAATTATGTGCTTTCCATGTGCAGAACAATAACAAGATAATATCCTATGTTCTTGGTCATTACCATAGTAACTGGAAATAGAGATAGCTACTGTAATTCTGAAAAAATACATAACTGTTTCCCCTAATTTCCTTAATTGCAAATGAGAACAACAAAAAATGACCACTGGACCAGGCTGGGAGAACTGGTAGATTTTTTTAGAAACATGTTCTTTGTGATATAAGACAGCCACTCTAACAAGATATTTAGAGGTTTTTCCTTAAAATTTAAATTATTTTCTCGTTTACAAAACAGAAGGAAAAATCAATAGTTGTGCAGCCATAGGCCACACTGTGTACCTATAAATCAGGAGCCACTGTTGCATCTATTCTATAAGGGACTGAGCAGCATAATAAATAAGAAATAGACTCCTGAGTATACATTACATGTAATCTAATTAAGTTTCTGTAGTTTATAAGATACATACACTTCAAAGACAAGAGTACAGAAATTCTGTTGTCTACGTATGTCTAACTGGTCTGGTGTATAAAGCTTTCTTTTTGTGACTGATACTGAAAAAACATTCAGATGTGATTGCAGCATTAGTGTTTTAGAAAAGTGGGAAAATGTGAGACTTGTCTGAAAATTTCAGTTTTCCACTGAAGTGTGACGGGAGCCGGTCCTGACCCCCGTGTAGTGCGTAGTTTAGGACCCTGTGCAGACGGTATAATCCGGAAGTGACTGGAAAACATGGTTAGGAATGGAAGGGATGGCGAACAGGGAGCGGTGCCGACAGTGAATCCAGGTGCAAGGGGAGAACGCAGGCAAACAAGTCTAAAAACAGTCCAATGTAGGAAATCTGGGGCGCAGTTCAAAATCCAGAACCAGCGGATCCATCCAAGACAAGACGATTAAAAAGAGGAACAGTGACATGGAACAAGGAAATTAAAAATGGAGTGACGAGGCCAGGCGCTCTGAGCCCCGGACTCAGCTTGGTCAGGACGCCGTTAGGGAGCATATGCCTTCAAGCTGCGGACATAGGGCGACTTGATGGTATGTGGGCCTCCGGGCATCTGTCTTCCAATGCAGAGCCCTGAGCTTCTGGAGCACCGGGTTTAAATAATAATTCCAACCCATCTGTATTCTAAAGACATGTGTTTGTAACAGACTGTCACTGTCAAGTAATAATTAGTATACTCTTCATTCAGTACTTAAAACAAAGGGATTAAAATAGTTTTAGGTACTCAGTGAGCCAGTCTTTTTATTATTATTACATTACAGTAATACATAACAATACCAGTGTAGGGACAAGGCCTATTCTTTCAATAAGAATTAAGAGTCATTGAAGATTTCTAAAATTTCTTGTGTGCCTTGACCAAGCAGCCTGGTCCCTGTCTGATTGCATAGGAGTTTGGCTAAAGAGGCCCCTCTGATAACAGACATCATGAAGCTGTGTCCAATTCAGTACATTTAAAGATATACAGTATAGCACAGATGGAGTCCAGACAATGTATATGCTGTTTCTTCCTAAAACCACAGGTCAAAGGTTACTATTCATCACCCAAAGGAAGGTTCACCAATAAGTGATCTGTAAGGTGAATACCAAAGGTACACCACTAAGTATCTCAGCCAATCACCAGATTATGATGTTGTACCTTAAAATCAAGAACCCAACACATTTTTTGCTGGTCAACCACTGACTTCTTAATCTCTCCAACTGAACTGGCAATCTGACTTTTCCAACCACAGGACAGCAACCAGTCCAAGCCAGGACTTACATTTTCCTCCAATACGCCAAGCAGAGAGAGTGAGTCAGTGAATTACAGAATTCTATTCAAGATATTCTTCCTAAAACAGAAAAAAACCTGCCTTCATGAAGCCACTTTTATTTTCAATGAAATTAGATAGCTGGACTCGATCTTTTTATCAAAATCCAAAATATATCTGTGCATATTCTGAACAAAGCTATAGCCGGAATGAATTGAGTTCCCTTTTTTTTACCTTGTGGCAGGACTGTGATAGAAGTTCCAAGCTGAAACCCATGACTATGGCACTCAGCCTGTACTTGAATGAGCACCTGTAGTGATTGAGCCACTTGGGAGGCCCACATGTGTCTTTGAGTACAAACCTTCCAACATCACCTCATGGAGAAAAAAAAATGTATACTATACATACTTGTTCATGAAAATCTGATGTGCAGCAGGTTTTACTTCAGAAGATACTGTAGCGTTCTATCTGGATCAATGGTATAATGAAGGTGCTGTGACTCTTATGTAACAGTTGAGGGCGATTAAAATGCCTGTCAGACACATCCACTTGGTCTCCAGTGTCTGCTACTAGGTAAAAAAAATGAGAATGTGAGCTTCATACAAACCCCTGTGGGCACTGTGATCTTCTAGCACAAGCAAAAGAAAGGACACAGCCATGGTTCCAAACATATAGTATTTCTGATGTTTTTCTAGCTTTAACAGACAATACATTGCTTTGTAAAAAGATTCTGTGTTTTGACGGCAACAGATGTGCTTCTGGATATTTTGAACTGAAACTACAGTACCTGGACTGAAAAATGTGGGAAATCTTGTTAGTTCTTGAAACAGTCGTACTGTGCATTGTTTATGAGGGGAGGAATCAGTTTTATTTTTTTCAGGAATTAAGAATAAGGTGATGGGGACATCTGCACGAGAGGACAGCAGCTGAAAAAAATGCTGCTGATCTTTTTTGTCTTGCAAGCATGTAAGACTTTACAATTAGTCTCTCATTCAGTAACTCTCCAGTGGTTATGTGTTTAATTTTCCCCTTAAACATTCACATCTAAATAATTGTCCAAAAACATACTAAATACAAAGGAATTAATCGTATCATCCTCTGCCACTGAGAACAGCAGTTTTGCTTTATCTGATAGAGAACACTATTTTCATATAGTTGTTGTTTCAGGAAAACCAGAGGTCAGCCTATTGCCATTTTCACCTTGCAAATGGCCAGTAGCGCCTGCTATTTTTGGAAACACAAAAGGAGAGGATTATAGCTCTGAAGGCACCCAAAGGAAATATATTCCCCACTCTTGCTACTGAAGTACAAGTTTTTGGGGGGTCAATGAAGTGAGTGAGACACTTCTTTAAAAAAGAACTGAAAAATACATCATATTGCAATATACCTTACATTAAGCTAAGTAATAATAGAAACATTATGAACTCTTATGATTGTTTTTAAATTTTGTGCTAATCCCGTTTATTAAGGCCCATATCATTGTGTATTTGGTAGCAGTTATCTTATTGTCGGAGCTGATGATAAGATGACATTGGAATATTGATAATGGTATTGTTGCTAGATTGTTTACAATCTAGAAACAGCAACAATAGGGGTTGCAAATGTCATTACCACAGTCTGAACCATACCCCTGAACCAACTCTAACCATAATGCTAGAGCTGGGGATTTTTTTTATATAAATGATTATAACATGTTAATGAATTGTTTATGGACTGTTAGAATGTACACATAAACTTAAATGTTACCAAAGAAGCTGTAATTAGAATAACACAAATGCTCAGTACCCATAGTCTGCAAAATAATTTTTTCCATAAATTGTCACATCAAAATAGATTTCTTACCATTTGTCTTTATGATACCTCATTTCTTGTTCTATATTTGTCATACTCATAATGGTCACTACTAAATTTCTACAGATATGCAAGACAGAGAAAAGAACCTAAATACTACTTCAAAGAATTCCATACTGTAAATATGAAGAATGCCCAATCTGAAAGCCATACAGTATGTACAGTTTTTGTCCTCTTTGCAAACATTGATGCATGAGAATTGTGATGCACACAAAATACATGCAAGGACATTCATAAAGTAGAAAAAATAAATGGTCATTGTATGCTCCTCAAAATAACAAATTCTAAATGTTGCTTATTTCCATTGCTTTTCTTGATATTGGAAATTTTTTCATGAACAGAAATCAAGCAGTGTCACCTATCAGAAAGTATGCCTATCCCTTCGGATAAACCTACTTAAATTCTGGTATTCCTGCAGCAAAGCTACAACACTTGTCTGAGAGGGAAAAACCAAGTGATTGATGAGAACTCGGAGTGCTGATTCTGTCAGTCCGAGTGATGGGATAGCAGCAGAGGTAATGTAATGCAAATGCTATGCTCTGGGCTCCTAGCACAGTAAGATTGCAATGCAGCTGTACTGCAATGCCAGATGAACAGAAAATGTTTAAAAATGACCAGTTTGCCTGGTCATTTTCAATTCACGAGGAATGACAACGCCCAAAATCGAAGCATAACAAACTATTGTAGAGTGAATATTTGGCTTAACCCGCTTGGCTGAGGGCCAACCTCCTGGCCATAGGACGAGGAGGCCAGGACCCCCCACAAGGTAACCAAGGGGCACCTACAGAGGTGGAGCTGGGGTGGAGGTGGGATGCAAAAGTCGCACGTGAGGGAGAGAGAAATCACGTTGGTATTTATAGCGTTTGGTGGAGGAAGGACGAAGGGGGTGATTGCAAATCGCTGACAGCTGGGAATGATTGAGCGTGGTTGTTGTCATCCCTCCCGAACTTTAGTTAAATAAACTCCATACAGACAGACTCACAGGCTGCACATTGCTGAGTTATCTTCTCTCATTCTGTTCTAATAAACTTCTCTAATTCTGAGAGGTTGTGCAACTGTTGGTATCCTTCAGGTGATTCTGTTTGTTATGGGTATATGCTTTGGGTGGTCAGACGTACACAGAACTATGGAAGAAATAATACAGTTGTATTAGGTCAATTCATTAATTCCTTAATCCCTTACACTTACATAGCACTTTGTTTTACAGGTAATGGGGACTCCCCTCCGCCACCACCAATGTGTAGCCCCACCTGGTTAATGCAACAGCAGCCAAAGTATGCTCAACACATCAGCTTTCAGATGAGGAAAGGATTAATAAAGCCAAGAAACGCAGTTCATAGGGGATTATTAGGAGGCCATGTTTGGTAAAGGCCAGGGAGAAATTTGTCCAAGACACCAGAAATGCCCTGGAAATTTCAATTGACCACAGAGAGTAAGGACCTTTTGACAGTATAGTGTCCCCGTCACTATACTGGGGCATTAGGACCCACACAGACTGCAGGATGAGCGCTGCCTACTGGTCACACTAACACCTCTTCCAGCAGCAGCAGCAACCTTAGTTTTTCCCAGGAGGTCTCCCATCCAGGTACTGGCCAGGCTCACACCTGCTGAACTTCAGTAGATTGCCAGTTGTGAGTTGCAAGGTGATATAGCTAATATCCCTAATAATGTAAAACACTAATAACAATTAGTGTTGATAAAATTTGACACCTACAGTACATTTTCCCCAAAAAAGTACTAGTATAGAACTGCACAAGTTATAGGCATAGCCCTGTTCTGCAAGTCATCAAACCACCCATGTTTCCCATAGACTTTTCTCATCTGTGTATTTCTTATTGTTTGCATTTATTGAATGGCTTCATGATACAGCATAAGAATGGGAAATAAATCCCTTTTCAGTACTTAGCGACAAACCACAAGTTGACACTCATAGTGACATAATCCCCTGTACACATGCTAGTCTTTTCCAATGAAAATTCTTAAAACCAGAAATGGATAACCTAAAACATCAGAAAGTGCATTTTCAGCTACAATCCATAAAGCTGCTGACATTTATTTTCATTTCTCAGGAGGATGTTACTAAAAGCCTTGCTTACACAGTAAAATCCTGCTTTTGCTTGCTGGGAAGAGATACACAACTTTAAGCCAAGTTAAACTAATATTGTTCCATTATTATGCAAAGCAAAAATCTTGACTTCTTTATGAATAGCTTGATTTTCATGTAAAGTATCTATTTAGGAACCGCAATTAAAACACATGATTGAAAAACTAAACCGCTCACCAAATGAACACATACTGTAGTTCTTGGTTTGTTGTTATCATCACCGTACAGTATGTTTACTGTATTTGGAACAATTGTTATATGCCATGAAGAATTTATGCCATTGTCATATCTGCTCAAGCTGCTGTAATTTTCACTAGTGAATTCTCCAGAGTGCCTAGTTTGTTGCTGTGGAGTCCCTCATCCAGAATCAACAACTGCCTCAGTACACACAGGCGGTACAAAAGGGAAATACAGTAGTTCCAATTTGCAGTGTGAAAAAAACTTTAGTTCACACCAAATGTTTTGCTTAATTTTCTTTTTATCTCATCCTGAACAGTCAGAAGAGTTCTATCTTCATTCATACATTACTGTGTTTAATCGCTGTAATCATTTCCCTGAATAACGTTGTTAAAAAATGGGATATTTCTCAAATGTAGCTGTGCATCATGTTCTATAAAAAGCAGTGAAATGAAACACTCAGTTGTATTACATTTAGTGGCATTACATTTCTAAACTCTTACAGGGCTCAACAGCAAAGAGCTTTGGGAGGACTTTGAAGCATTTCATACTGTAATTAACAAAAGATGGATTTACTGTAACATGCAGTGTAGTTCAGCAAACCTGCACTCATAACACAGAATAAACGAGCATGAGTCCAATGTAAGACTTTTCATTTAAATGTATTATTAACAGGTTTATTTAAATAATAATCATAATTTATAATACAAATATTATTTTGTATTATAAATTACACTCCAGTACATAATGTATTTCAATTTATGTTTCTTAGCAATTATATATGCTGTACATTCTTACTCCATTCTGATTTTCTTATTTTTTCCTTTTGATTTCTTGCTTTGCTCTTACTTTGGATCTTTTCTTCTCATTAGGTTACTGTTTTTAAGGATTTTTAGCAATGTTCACAAGATTGTTAGATTGATTTTACTGCTTCCACTCATGTGTACTCTGCCACTCATGTGTTTTAATCAGATTGTTTGAACAGTCAACTCCTAATATGTAAATGTCACTCAATGTGATGAAAAATACATACTGTATGTCCAGGACATCATGGCATTAATGCCAAGGTTAGATTGATCACTTAGGGTTTATAAACCCACCTGTGCCTTGAAGGATAAGAAGCAGGAAGACAAGACAACAACCAGAGGGCTCTGACTGCAGACCCTGGGGGAGACTTCATGAATACCTCTTCTGCTCTGTAGGGAAGCAGAGTACTATTATATCCCCACTAATAACAGGCACTCAATGTTATTATTTTAACATTTTCTGTGTAGTATTACTTTTCAATGGTGTGTAGTGATTGAAAGAAATTTTTACTCATTCTGGCTTGTTCTCTGTTTCGAACCAAGAGAAGAGAAATAAATCTTTAATCTTAAAGGGGAACTGCAATGCTATTTTTTTAGTTTGGGTTTAGAAAGAATCAGCATTGATGAGTTCATTTCAAACCACAGTGAAAGAAAAATGTACATAGTAGCGTGTAAAACCTCCAATTTACATAAAAAAACAATGTCATTTCCAGCTCCATATTCTGGGATTGGTGAAGGTGAAGTGGCCCTATAACATGGTAAACAAGCAGGCTTGTGAATACCTCTCTTTTAATCTAATAGAAATAATGCTTTCGAATATGAGACAGTTTTGCCAACAAATACTACTTACTTGTTAACTCTGCATGCAGATCACGTTGGAACATTTCTGCAGTGAAATGTCTGCTGCATTACCTGTACTTATTCGCTCACACATCACATTCCATTACTCATTACAGTGGCTAGCGAGGAGGCGGGGCCGTTTCACGTCACAATTCATGACAATATGGTGACTTTACAGTACTATTACAAAGTTCTCGATTCTGATAAGGGTGAGGGATAAATTTAGGACATGGAACTGTAGAGTTTTAAGGCTCTCATTTTCCCTCCATTTGTATCATTTCCCAGTTTGCATTGTGTTAAAATTGGGAATTTGTAAAATATTACAAAATACCACCAAGTAATGTATGTAGTTTCAGAGATTGGGACTGCAGTTCCCATTTAAAAAAGGGGCAAAGTACTGTATGCTAAAGAGGTCATTTTAATTTTACCACAATACATTTTCTAGCACTAATGAAGATGTAAACAACATTTTGTCACTGATGCAGATCTTTTATATCATTGCTCTTCATGTGTCTGATTATGGCTAGAAGGGTCAACAGCCTGTGAGAGTTTGGTCTTGTTTTGAACTAGGACTGCCTAGGGAATCAGGTCAATGTGTTTTCCCCTACAGTATATCCCGAAAGTGTTTCGGTACTTTAAGCAAAAACTGTAGAAAGGCTCCTGTACAAGAACTGTGAATTGGAGCTTTATACTCCATAAAAGAAAATTAAAATACAGCTTTAGTCTGCTTTATACAGTGGGTCCACAGATAGCATCACAAATTTTACACCTGTTGGAGGCTCAGTGTCTCATTCTCATAAGATATACTGTATATCAAAAAAGATAAAGGTGAGGGTAACATTTAGGACATGAACCTGCAGAGTTTTAAGACTCACATTTTCCCTCCACTTGTATCATTTTCCAGTATATATTGTGTTAAAATTGAATCGCACTAAGCTCAGCTGTTTGTAAACTAAAGCAGTTAAATCTTTAACATATTTTGCTTAACATGAATTTCAACCGCAAGGAATGGCAACACCGAAAACAACTTACATATTTCATGAAACACAGGGTATAGTCCAATTAAGGCTGGTGTAGCTTGACATTTATGCACAACCTGTGTGTTTTCCCTTGCTTGGGATTTTATATGTATTCTCGGGACTCCTCAATGTTCAAATGTATTGCAGTTTGATATTTTACAGACATGCATCTAATAGGTAGACATATCTTTCTTTTGACCAATTGCAGCTAGCAAAATCAAAATATCACAATCCATTTAAATGTGATGTGACACTCTATTGATTGAAATCATATTGCTAATACAAGTTGTCAATTCATTTGTCCTGACATCAATAAATTCTGTAAAACAATGTTTTTGGCACCTTGGCTAAACAACTATCTTTTGCGTCAGTTAATTCTATAAACTTAGCAGTTTGATTTGCAGTTCCTAAATGCATTCTGTTTACCTAGTAGACATCAGACGAAACACAACATTTTTTAGAAGAACTGGGAAAAGGAAATTAAATAGCTCAAGATTTACCTCTCAAGTAGAAGATGAGACCCCTGGAAATTGTGTAATAAATAACACAAACTAAGCAACAAACTTGCCTGAAAAAAAGAAACATTTTTAAGTATTCTTTGGAAGATATCTGTATTTCATTCCAGAGGCTTTTCTGTTCATGTTTACCTACAGTATGTTAGCAGATAAAACTTGTCAAAGATAATTAGACTATTGGTCTATCAGGACATTGAAGGCAAATTTTAAGAATATTAGACTCTGTGCAGAGCTGTCCCATAACAATTTAAGAAATTATATTTTTAAGCTGTTATATCAATGTTTATGTAGATAAAAGGGGTGAACAAACATGCACTTTATGCATAATTCTAACCAAAAGGTATATAGTGTGCTTCGCACTAGGTTAACAAAATTGAAACTTTGGCTTTCCCAAATGGCAATAGACAGAGTAGATGAGGCTAAATAATGCTCCCTGTTTCCTCAGAGCTTCCCTGAAGTCTCCATGCTGGGTCATCCCAGAGGGAAAACACAGTGTTTTCTTTGTCTCAGCAGCTGTGGCTTGCTGGCATTATACATTATTCAGACTGCTCTGATGGGTTGTTACTGTCAGTGCATTTCAGAATACAAATTCCAGAGCCCAGACAAGACATTACATTTTTAACCCAGACAATTTAAAACCTCAGTCAAAATAATTGTGTATCTACCTTTGTGGTTGATCAATACGTTTCATTCCAGTGCTCACTCTTCATTATATGAATATATTGGATTTTCAGTAGTTGTCTTGCTTTCCTTAGTATGTGGAGCCTGGAGAGATCAATGCTTGGTATCAATCTGATTAATGTGTATATCTTATAAAAATACAATGTCACAAGCATCCTCATTAAAACATAAAGAAAACCAATTCTGAAAAACAGGGTAGATTTATAAGTGCAATTCCATGATAATAACGAATAATTATGTTAACATTATTTGCACTCTATTATTTTCATATTGTAAAAGAAAATTTAAAAGTTAAAGATGGAATGTCTGAAGAAAAGAGGGAGACTTTTCCAAATCTATATGACTATATAAATTCGTTCTGTAAGATTTAAGTCACACTAACTGTTTTTGGACTTTTAAATTCCCGACTATCTCACAGAGAAAGATGTGAGACACGATAATTAGTATCTCAGAAGGCAGTACTATGAAGTTTTTTTTCTTATTTCTTTTCACTGTATGGTTGGAGTGTAAAGTAAGGGCATTTAAAAACTGGAGCAGTGTACCGATTATCAATGCATGCTTATGAAGGACAATGTTAAATTGATATTACTCTCTCAGGTTTAACCAAAGTCTTCTAGCATGTTTGAAAGCCAGCTGGCTCCAGACTACATAGGTATGAATTTAATAATTTGTAAGTATCTGGATCCAAGTCTTAGTCTCTGTAGAAGATGCAGTACCCCTACATTTATCAGTAATGTGCTTACTTACAGTAACATGGTAAAGTTCACAGCTTCACAAATCAGAGTCCTTCACCTTCTGGTTGTTAAAATTTTATAGGAAACCAAAAATGTCAATGACCAGTGTCCAGTGATGACCAAAGATTAATACACAGGCATAATCCCTGCTCTAACAAAGCTACCGTATTGGAGATGCCATACTGGAGATCTTTTTTGATAATACTGAAAACTCAAAGGCAAGTCATAAGGGCCTCTGCCCATGGCCTAAGAGTGACATACAGTAGTCCAGATGTAAACTGTCAATTTCTGGGCTGCAGGGCTGAACCTAGACTTCAAGCAAATGCTAGCCACTCAAATAATGTTCACTCAAATATGTCTTTACACAATATACTATAAATATATTTTTTTAATCTTTCTGGTTACAAATGCCTGAATTCCAGCTTTATTAAACTTTTCACTGGTACATTACAATATCAAAGATCACAATTTATTTACTTTTTTAAATCCAATTTACAGTTGTTAATTGTTGACAGAAACTTCATACACAGAAACTCAATATAATGTGGTAAATCCACAGAACAGTTCATAGCAAGATGTCATTAATATCACAAAGAAGGGCTATCAGACATACTTCCTGGAGGACATTGTGTCATCTGGTATTAGTTCCAGCCTGAGCAGTCTGGCTGAAATTTAAGTAATTTACTTTCTAAATTAGGCATACTGTATGTAGTGTTTTTATGTAGTGTATGTAGTGTTTTACAGTTGATCACACAAGATATTTACTGTACTTCATTACAGGTACAGTTGCCTGTCAATGACCTCAAAGCCTGTTTAGAAGTATTACAATTAAGCAACTAATGACAATTTCTTAATGCATCCCTACTCTACATCCCTACTACATCCCTAGGGAGCACTAAGGATGTTTTAAATAAGATGATGATATATTTCAGTCTTTTATGGTTCAAAGAGCTGTGGTTAGTGGTCAAATATAACACACAATTTGTGAACTGACTAGTTGAAAGTATTAATATATTAATATACATGTAAGTGATATATATAAGTATTAATAGTTGGAGCATAATGGTTGGTAGTTTCACAAACACAAGTCTAAGCAGGTCTGTGAATTTATTGTTTTGCCGAAAGTTCCTGACCACAATTTGAGCTTTTGGTTTTGTTGGTTTGGCTATAATAAAATGTGAGCTCTGCAAATTGCTATGGTTTCATTCATAGTGAAAGACAAGACCCACTGTGTGATTCATTTCTTGCTGAGCTCTTATTAATTAAAATAAGACCTCTGAACTGAGCTCAGCATGATCTTGCATTTCATACCTGGTCTACATTCCTTTGCAATATAATTACACTGCATATTAACTGCTACAGTATATCGAGATGTACAGTAGCTCCATAGAACACAATTTATTAGAACATGTAACCACAACACGTACTCACCCTGAACATTTCCACTTTGAGATCAATAAATTATCACCAATCACACACAAATACCTGTGAGCAAGTCAAGGAGGAAGATGAGGGTCTTTTCCAAGATTGTTGAATCCGTGCATTGTAGTGACTCACAAATGTATTATCTACTTCTAGAAGCAAATGTCTTTATGCAGAAGACAAAAATGAAAAACTTTGCTGTGCTCATGTTTATTATAGTCATAACTTGTGCCCTTTGAAATAGAAGCTTGTTTATTATTGTTACCTATAGTTACCCAACATAAATAAAGTAGCCAACATAAAGAAAACTTTTAATCTAATTTAATTTATTGTAAATAATCAATGGTTGCCCAAGGAGAAGGTAAATTGTATAGACAGTCATGTCTTCAACTTTCAATCAATATTGGTCTTTAGCTTCTTGTAAACAAATCACTTAAGAGCTCAATTTGTCAACTGTTAACTACATTTCCGTATAATACCTAAGTTCTCTATGTTGATCTCTAATTCAAACTTTTTACATTTGAATCAATTTCATCTTAAGGATTTCACATTTTTTCTTCATTGTTATACTTCTCTGTGAGCTCTCTAAAATGAAAGCTTTTGCATCAAAAGATAATTCTTCTGTTCATCTTATCTGTCAAGGACATGGTTTGATACTGTTGGCTCGTCTTGAAGTAATCTTCTTGTCTCCAAGTCCCCCGACAAGCAGTGATATATTGATCGTAAAGCCCGTAATGAATGCAATCCACAACAGGATGATGATAATCACAATATACCGATTATTGTTCTCATGACTTCATGTCACTCTGATGGCTGTGCTAGATAAACGGCACAATTGGCTAGCTAAAAAATAAGGGTGTTCCACTATTAATTCCAGTCTCCTTCAGTGTTTGATTTTTAAATTGGACATTCTTTTGGTATGCTTCAAAATGAAAATGTTGTTTTTCCACAATGAGCTGTTATTTTTTAAATGAGCTTTTATTTATTATTTATTATTTTCAGGAACGATTTTTTGTTAAAAAATATTTTTTGCTACTGCTTTCTAGTGCAATCATAGAAATGTCTGTGTTGTTTGTACTGTATGTAGCTGCTCATGCTACATAAAGCTTAACTAAATAAACAGTAATGTACAGTAGGACCAATAGCACTGACATTCAGCTGAATATAATAATCAGTTTTCATTCAACAGTGTGTATACATATTAGGTTTCTGCTTGGAAGAATAAAACATTTAACCCTGACTATTGAAAGAGGGCCTGTGAGAGCATAAGCTTAACACACAGAAAATGATGCTCTACAGCACCATTTAGTAGAAGAGGTTAAATCACACTGTGAGTGCATATGGCTGTCTTGGCAAGATTTTAGTGCACTATTAGGGTTTTTCCCTGTGAGATACCAGAGGCTGAAAGTGGTTCTTCTTAGCAGGAGTTCAGTGGAACAATCAGTGTGCTGGAGGGTGAAGGGTGACAATCCTGCCATCTACCTTGATAGCTCCAGTGTGGGACAGTACCATGAGTAAAAGCGGGGCTCCACATTCACACATGACTAGGGTGCAGAATCCAAAACAAATCTCACTTTATTTATGCCAAAGACTAACTAAAATAAAACTTCTAATTATGGGCACTGGACTGAAATACAGCTAATGGTTTCATAGTCTAATTTCTCTGCATAAGGGTGTTATGAGTACAGTTCCAGATTCTACACTTATTCAACACACATGCAATATTCACTGGCAAAACTGTTTTCTTAATTGGAGTCCTACAAAATCTCATCAAGTCATGGTTCATCATCATTGAGTATGTGTTGTATACACAGATTATGTGCATAAAAATATCATACAGAAGTTATCAATCACACACAACTGTATCTAATCATTTCATTATGAAATTAGAGCATCCATCCTCCTCCCCATCTTCACCTTGCAGCAACTGTACCTCTTGGTTCACTCCTACTGAGTGGGGTTTGACTCACCTCGTCCTATAGCCAGGAGGCTACAATTAACCAAGCCAGTTAAGCCAAACCTGTCTCATCAGGTATTCCACACATTCACAAAGCATTCAGTTCTTGGATGTTGTTGTTCACCCCTAGTGAACTATTTATATCTAAGTGCTGGCAGGATTGTTGGCCTGTGCTGCCATTAAAATATCTGACATTGTCTTTGGCTTTGCATACCTTTGTGTAGTTATAGGAATCCTTCACCTTTTCAATAATATTTTTATCTGTAGACTTAACAAAATGAGGAATAATTTCATCTCATACTCAATCAACAATTGAGTTCATAATAACTGAATAATGTTATATGGGGAAGTGCAAGCAGTGCATTATGTGTAAAAACGAATAGGCAATCTGTAATTATTATTATTAGTAGTAGTATTATTGAATCATATTGTATTTTATACACAAGACAACAG
This sequence comes from Atractosteus spatula, assembly GCF_055471065.1. NCBI lineage: Eukaryota > Metazoa > Chordata > Actinopteri > Semionotiformes > Lepisosteidae > Atractosteus > Atractosteus spatula. Next base: position 51,030,300 of record NC_142706.1, read on the forward strand.
CATGTTGTCTTTGCAACAAAGGAGCACAAACAAAAATCAAAGAGGGCAGTAAAATAGTACTTCATTCTGTGGCAGGCATTACTCGTTATCTCGAATTATGGTAATACTGGAACAAAAATAGGAGCATTTATTACTCTCATAAATATTTCAACCTGAATGTTATCTATTATCAATAGGTCTGCCATTTTGGAATCAAAGTGACCAAGGCGTTTAAACCTCCATCTATGTCTTCCATTTTTGCTGAAAATTGTTATGTGTGGGGAAGGTAACTTCCTTGAGCTTAAACTAAACAAATCACACAGTTGAAAAAATGGGTCTCTACCCCAGCAGTATTTTAAATTCTGATAAATAGAGATGATACTTAACATTTCTATTTTTCTAATTGCTATTTTCGGCTATTTACCTAGGTTAAGATTAGCAGTTTATCAAACATGTTTCCAACTGTCAAAACTGTGGTGTGTTATTACAGCTTTAATTGTTTCTATAAATTGAATGTAATTTATTTTGCAGTGGCCGCACAGCTTTCTAAAGACAGCTGCATATTAGAATTTTTTGCAGAAGACAGAATTAGCTGCACTTTTATGATTTTACTACTATGGTGTATTAAACTACTTTGAATGGTTATTATTATTGAATGTGTTTAATTTACAGTATATATTAATTAGAAACTCCCATTTAGACAGAATAGTCAAGACAAGACCTCAGAGGAATTCTAACGAAAGAAAATGCTTTTTTGAATCATCTTTTTTTTTTTAGTTTATTGATCATAAACCTCAATATAGTTGGCTTTTCCATTCCATTAAATCAGATTATACAATATGACCCTCTGTGTCATACTGGCAATGTGTAATAATGGCAGGAAAAGCTTTGAGTTCTATTGTGTATTTAAGATGTTGTGGAGCACATTAATTCTTCTTTGAGCTAAATCATTATAATATAGCACATAAACAACAAGTGATTTCAAGGTACATCTCACGAGTAGTAGGCCAATATTAATGTCTTTCAAATAATATGGACAATTCTGCAAAAGCTTTTCTCTTCAGTTTTTTTGGGGGAAAAACCACAATGCTCTACTTGCCCGTGTCAAATATTAAGACAGTAACAACAATTTCCCTGTGGTTTCCTTAACATTTTCATTCTAGCTTGCATTAATGATTTTATACAGCTGACACTTTTATCCACAAAACCTTATGTGTGTGCAGCTGGGAATTGTACTGATAGAATCCAAGTGACATACTGTACCTTGTACGAAGACACAAGAGCAGTGCAACAAACAGGACTTGAGCCTGTTACCTTCCAGCTACACATCCAGAACCCTAACAATGACTTCACACTGTCGTCCTTGTCTGTTGACTCTCACAGTTTCCCAGTGATGAAGTGAAGCTGTGATCTGTCACAGAGCCTCTTTTCTCTCCTCAGGAACAGACAATAAGCAGCTCATGTAATGGCTGTGAAAACTGCACTTGCAAAAGAGCCCCAACCATTAGTAAATGATCATTTTCTCAGGTGAGACTTGAATTGACATCTTTGTATGTGAATCAAGCCATGATAGTGTCTAGGTTTACTGACTTGTGTGTTTTTCACTTGGTAATCGTACTGCTGAAAGACTACATTTTTCTTGTGGGAATGAAGTCAATATTATGATTAATAATTAGGTCCCTCATTGTCTCATTATCTGCCTTTCCTTATAACATTAACAAATGTTTGGACATCATTAAAATATGTATGTGTATATTTGTAAAAGAAATCCAGACATCTGTCACATGGTATTGTTAAAATATACTTTAAATTAAAACTCAAGATAAAATATTGGCAAGTTTTTGTTGCCATAACAAATGCTTATTTCTTAGTTTGGGAAAACATTTTGCACTGCAGTATTCAGCAAAATGTAAATGTTTGCTACACTGTATATTCTTTGGTCTTAGAATGTTAGCCCATGGGTTGGTTGGTCTATTGCAAGTCATACACTCTCCTGCATCAACAATGCTGAATAAGTAATGCACAATATAAGAAAGTGAAGAACACAATATCTCATGGAATCATTTTACAATTATTATTTTTTCCAGTTATACTAAGCATTTAATAGTCATGTCATGTCATTTACCAAACCGCTTTATACCATACGGTGTCGCGGGAAGCCGGAGCCTACCCGGCAAGCAACGAGCACAAGGCAGGGTACCCCCTGGACAGGGCGCCAGCCAGTCCATCGCAGGGCAAGTGCAAGCCAATCATACATGGGGACAATTTGGAGGCCACAGTAAAGGCCGAGGGGGGAAATTTGTCCCGGACACTGGGATAACTCTCTACTCTTATCGAGAAACGCCTGGGGATCTTTAATGACCACAGAGAGTCAGGACCTCAGTTTAACATCTCATCCGAAAGACTGCGCCCACTAGAGTATAGTGTCCCCACCACTATACCGGGGCATTAGGACCCACACAGACCGCTGGGTGAGCACCCCCCACTGGTCCCACTAACACCACAGCAACCATAACTTCCCAGGAGGTCTCCCATCCAGGCACTGATCAGGCTCAACCCTACTGAGCTTCAGTAAAGAGCTGCAGGGTGATATGGCTGCTGACTGCATTTCATAGTATATAGTGTAGTGTTAAATAATAGGATTATTGGAAGAACAGCTTTTTGAATGTTGTGGTGGTATAGTGTTAATGTCACTACCTAACAACCCCAGAGTGTTGTATTCAACTCTAGTCTGAGGTGCTGTCTGTATTCACATTTATTTTTTTCAGTTTGCTACCACTTTCCAAAAACAGTTGAGTTGCCCATGTTAAATTGCAGGTGTGAAGTCCTCTTCTCATCAGTCTGCCCTGACTGGAGTAGCTCTGTTACGCTTAGCTGGGATAAGATTCCAAAGCAGAAGTTGGGTTTCCAATTTTGCATACAAGTGCTAAACAGCAAGCTTTTTTAATTGAAGGAAATTACAGTAGGTATGTCCATAGTAGTACCCCATGTTTTTAACTGCGTGTTTTGAGGGAAAGCCTGTCTTTATCTACTGATTCATCCATCATGAACACTGTAAACTGAATGGTGAGGGTCAACGTAACCAAGGCCATGGCAGGAGACACGAGGCACAAAGCGGGACACAGGTCACTACTGTCTGTCCCCTGGACAGGAAGCCAGGCCATCACCGGGACACACAGAAAGGGCCAGCGCAGAACAGCAAATCAAACCGAACCAGCGTGTACCTGTGACATGGAAAGAACCTGGATCACCTGGCAAAATCAGGAAAAACATTCACCCAATCCAGTCCAATTCTTCTGCTTTATAATAATAACAACAACTATTATAATAAAATAATAAAGTCATTTTTGTTATTTCGGTGTGGCAGTGTGACCTCGCAGCTCCTGGGTCTTGGTTGCAATTCCAGTTTAGGGTGCCATCTGTTCCCCTCCATTGGCCATGTGGGTTTTTGCTGGGTTTGCTAGTCCAAATGCGTGCAGGCAGGTGAAACACCTGCTTGTGAACAGTATGTTTGCCCTGCAAATGAAACACATCACATCCAGACTGTATCCTTCCCTACCCGTTGTCTATCGAGTTAGCTATTGGACTGAGGGGTGACTGAAAATGGATGGATTATTACTATTACTACTACAACAACACATTTTTCTTATTGTCCCCAGCATTAAAGGTTGCACCAGTTCCACTATAGCACAAAGGTTCACTCTGCTACAACAAGGAAGTTGTTTTCTTGCATGTCCTCTTGAGGACCTATGATTTATGAGAACTTGCCCTGTCAGCCCTAATAAATCAGTCCTTTATGAAGCAGCAAAAGGTGCCCTTGAGTTATGTTTGACTTTCCCTCTTAGCTAACGGGTCCCTTCAGTACTGCTGTGTGGCTGTAAATAACATGGGAAGTGAAATGTAAATGTCCTCATGTGTACATGCTCCACAAACACAGCAGCAGAAAGACAAACTTATCTCGCTGGGGACTGAGCCATACTGCAGCTCCAGAAAAAAGAACACCTTGCCTCACTGTACCATAGACAAAAGTAGGACATGTTTTCCATTGGGTATACTGGCAATAAAGAGGGTAGCTCTGCCAATTATTTCTTGAAAACTGGATGTGAAGTGTATTCCAAAAAGGAAAGTACTGAAAAATACAACAGAGAAAATGCCGCAGTCATTTTCTTGTGTTACAGTATTTTTCATAAGACCACAAGGTTACAAACCAGAAACATAAACATTTAGCCATCTAGCTTGTACGATTTCCACACATAATGAGTAATGCCAGAAAGATACGCCTTTCGCCTTGTCTGCTATCCATTTCACAGTGTGGTTGCTGACAATGACAGAGACATGTATACAGTACTGTAGGTGCAGAAAGGTTTGAAGGTGTAGAACTGTACATCATGTATAGTGTAAAAATATTAGGTACAGTATAGTGGTATGAAATGAAGAACATACTGCACTGCATATCACTGAGGATTTCTACTAGCTACTGCTATAAATTCATCACTACAAAGGCAAAGTATTTTTTGAGGTCCACTGTAAAATCCTTACTACTATGTAAGTGTTTAGGATAGCAGGCTTTGGGAAGTAGTCTGAATAACTGGGTCATCATTTGGTATGCATGAGCAAATACACAGTATAGTAGCTGCTCTTTTGCTTTTGCTTTTTGACTTTAAACCACAAATACCACTTCACTTTGGCCTTTATTGGGAATAAGACCCCACAACTGCTTCAGACCGCTGTTCTATTTATTCCCTCACAAACTCTTCAACACGGTTAACGTTAAACATTAAAAAGCTGAAAAGTGCCTTTCCTTTCGAAAGTTTCCCCAGGGACATTATTAGTCTATGTTTCTCCCTTTTGATCTTAAAAAAGCATAAACAATTGGTGCAAAGCAGATGTTCTCAAACCTCTTCTGTTAAGAGGCCACATTTCAAACGATCTTTCCCAGTTATAATCTAAAATTGGGAAAAATGTAAGGAATAAAAAAGAAAATGTCTCACTGAAATGGTATGAACACTGATTAAAATACAGATACATGACATATCAAAGTAGATTTTAGTAAACATAATGTAGCACACTAGGAATAATAACACCGCAGAATTTGGCGCATTGAAAATGTTTATTGAGATTTACTCAAAGCACATTTGGTTTAACCCGATTGGCTGAGGGCCAGCCTCCTGGCCACAGGACAAGGAGACTGGGTCCCACCTGAAGAGTGAGGAGTGACCAAGGGACAGCTGCAAAACTGGTTGTGGGGCGAAGTAGAGAAACAAAAGACGAAGATGAAGTAGAGAAGGGACTTACTGTATGTATAGTATTTCTAGTTTTTTTTTAAGTTAAGGACATGACATCAGGAATGATTACAATTTAGGACAGATGAGGTATATCTGCTGTTACTCCACTCGATCTTTCATTGTAAGCTCCATATAATTCACGTGACAGACATTGGGCTTTACCAGTTTACATATTGTCATAGATAAGTGCTGAGTGGTACAGTAAAAGGGCACCACTGTTGAATTTGTTTCTTGAACTTTATCCCACATTGAGACAAAAAAAAATCTTTAGATCTTTAGAAAAATCCTTAGATGTTACACACTAATGCTGATTTTTTGGAACCGAAAGTAAATTAAAACAAACAAAAAGACCAATATTTAAATGTCAATAAAGCAATTTTGAAAGTGCTTAAGAGAATCAAGGCAGTTATAGCATTTAAATATGAGAAAAGTAAATTGGATCCGCAATGCATCACTGTTTCTTTGTTGCAACCTAGTTAGTTGTATATCACAGGCCTTCCAGAGGGCAAATACTCTCCATCTAGTAACTAGATGCTATTAATTCATTTCAAAGCCATTCAGAGGTATTGAAAATAATCATTAAATAAATAATGAAGCCCTTAAAGCAGCTGGGAATATTCTGTAACACTTATTTTAGCATGCAGTACAACCTGTCAACATGTTGTCTATATTCAGGTTATGGCTTTTTTGTACATGATTGGCGGCTGCCTTTAAGCAGCACAAGAAGAAGCCCATATTTCTTCATATGCTACCACTGACTGCCTGTAAGGATAAGAATGTCCCAGCTTTCTTAAATCCTACTTCTCTTACGTTAAGCAGTGCTGGAGGCACATTTAATCTGTCACTTAAAATGGGTTTGAAAAATTTGAGCTAAAGCCAGTGAGAGGATTCAATATTAAGAAGCTAGAACTAATTAGTGTTTGGGGAAGAATACGTTTTGCAGTGAGATCTAGGATGGGGAAGGATATTCAGTGTAAAAAATTGAAGAACATTAGTTAAAGCAAAGCTTTTATCAGTAGACCTATAATTTGGATTTCTAATGTACTTTCAATACCTTGGAGTGTTTTGTAGAATATTTATTTCAATGTGAGCAATAATGTGGCTAATATTTAATAATTTATTTACATGTATAATTTACATGTATAATTGTACAGTGGATTCTGGAATTATTGACACCCCTTGATAAATATGAAGACAAAAAGTCATAATAAAATAAACCACATAGTTAATGACAGATATTTAATACTCATATTTTAAGGGGAATACTTGTCCTTTTTTTCTTAACAATTTTTCATTTCAAGGTTCAATTGTAAACAAGTAATGTTTTACCTAAAAAACATGGCTGCCAAAATTAATGGCATCCTTCAAGATCCCCTCAGATACAATCAAACACATCTGAAAAAAATTATATATTTATACTTGTTTGAGTTCAATTTTGTCTTAAGGAACTAATGTGTGTACTTCCTGTTTTCCTAGGGTATAAAAATGAAACACACACAGAAAAACCTTTTCTCATCCATCAGCATGGGGAAGGTCAAAGATCTAACAAACAGAAATGAGGCAAACTTGATCTTCACAAAGCAAATAATGGGTACAAAAAATAAGTAAAAAAACCTTAAAAATACCAATATCGACTGTCAGAGCAATAATTTAAAAATTCAACACCACTGGAACAGTGGTTAATTTGCCAGGAAGAGGACGCAAGCTCATCTTGTCCCCACGCACAGTGAGAAGGATGGTGAGGGTGGCAAAGAAAAATTCAAAGGTTTCAGTTAAAGAAATACAAGGATTGGTTGCACTGTGGGGTTATCCTGTCTTAAAAATGACTATTAGACTACACCTCCATGCCAACACGCTATTTGGAAGGGTTGCCAGAAGAAAGCCCTAAGTGTTGCAGAGGAACAAACTGAAGTGCTTGGTGTTTTCCAAATTCTATTGGCACTTTGACTTGGAGCGGGTGCTGTGGTCAGATGAGACCAAAATTGAACTTTTTGGCCACAGTCATCACAAGTATGTTTGGCGTAAGAAGAGGGATGCATATACCGAAAAGAGCATCATACCTGCTTTAAATATGGTGGGGGATCTTTGATGCTCTTGGGCTGCTTTGCTGTCAGTAGTAATGGGTCCCTTGTTAAGATCGATGGCATCATGGATTCTCAAAAGTCCCAGAATATTTTCACCAAAAACTTGGCTGCCTCTGCCAGGAGGCTGTGTCTTGGCCAAAGATGGATCTTTCAACACGACAATGATCCCAAACACACTTTTAAATCAACAAAGAAATGGTTGACAGAAAAGAAAATCAGTGTTTTGGCATGGCCATCAGTCCCCTGACTTGAACCCTATTGAAAACCTGTGGTCTGAGCTGAAGAGGGCTGTCCATAAGTGCACACCTACAAACCTCAAGGATGTGGAAAGGTTCTGCATGGAGGAATGGTCTAGGATCCCTGCCAATGTGTTCACCAACCTGACAAAGCATCACAAGAAAAGACTTAATGCCACCAAGTACTAAAAACAGGGGTGCCAATAATTGTGTTTCTTTTATTTTGGGGAAAATAATTTATAATGTCATATTTTTTGTCTTGGTCGATTCCATTGAATCATTAATTCAGGATAATTACTGTAATTCCTTATGTTGGAAATATATGTTAGTGCTTAATGAACTCATTATTTGTTTTACACTTCTTTTTTTTCCCATTATATTTATCAAGGGGTGCCAATAATTCTGGAGTCTACTGTATACACAGTAGTATTACAGCTTCCACTTTGGGGAGTATGATGTCACAACTTGCTACCTCGCAGTGCTGGGGCCCTAGGTTCAATTTTGGTACAATCTGTGCGGAGTTGGTGTTTTCTCCCTATGTTCACCTGGGTTTCCTTCCAAAGTAGAAAGACATATTGGTAGCGAAAATGTTACTTGAGTAATTGGTGAGCGTGTGTTTGTTTGTTTGTTTGTTTCTTTCTGTGTCTGTCTGCCCTGCTATGGGACTAGCGTCCTGTCCAGGGTACGCCCGCATTGTTTCCCAGGATAAGCTTCGGCTCCCCTGTGACCCTGTATTAGATAAAGCAGTAGGAACATGGATGGATAGATAGATGTTTCCCCTTCTATAATTTTCACAGCTGTGGATAAGCCAAAGATCTGCTTGCTTGCACAGCTCAATGCAGAAAGGCTTGTGATAGATGAACCACATTGTACAGTAGCTTTGGAGTCTGTGATTGTGTCCAAAACAACTGACATCTGCAGCCAGCAGGGCAAAACAAAGACACTTACAGTACAGTATATGCACACACCTATGTTAATAAGACAGCTTTGTTTAAATCTGACAAACAATATTCCAAAAATAGAAACAGGTTCATTTTACTGTACGTAATCAATAAAATCTAGTAGTTTAATTTAAACTTAATGGCTCACATTTTTTTATAGTATAAATAGGCAGATCACAATAATCTGACATCAATTGTATGAGTGAAACGCAGAGGTCTGTACAAGATATCTGGGTATGCTTCCACCAGAGAAACAAATGATTCAGATAAATTAAAGCTTGTTTTTTTTCTCATAGGTTGTGGGCATTAAGGATACAGAAACACAGACAAGCAGACTGGGTTATATTGGGTGCAGTTTGTTTTGTATGAAAATCTGCCTACAGCTGGGGACCTAAGTGAATACATTTCAGCAGCTGCATAATATCACCTATTTGTGTTCTGTTAAATCGGCCATGTTGTTTTTAAACATTTACAATACAGTATGTATTACTTTGCACAATAATTATAAAATGCTTCAGTGATGTTGTGCTATTCTGTGTAGTAACAGTCCTTTTCTAAATACTGGGATTTAAAAAGGCACTTTAACCTTCTACAGAAAACATAGTTTATATTTTGAAAACTACTGGATTCATGTTGAGCTACTGTATCAACACCTACCAAATAGGTCCGGAGACCTTCCACAGGAAGCAGAGCAAAAAGCTTGTTGTTTAGCTTGTGCAGTAGCAGACACACATGGTTTATCAGAACCTTAGCTACACATAGATCGTATAAAGCACAAAATAAGAAAATGATTGTACTTCCCAAAACCAGACACTATGAAGAAAAAAAAATCTAAATGTACTTTTATTGCATAATACCAGATAATCGGAAGCTTCAAAATAAGTCATAGATGAAATCAGTATCTCCATGTGTACCAAAGACATTGTCTTTTAAGCTTGAAATAATGGGAAATAATTTAAACATGAACAAGGTTTGGTAATATGGTTTGAGGATGATGATGGGCTGTTATCAGTTTATACAGTACCTGTCATTAAATGTCAGTCAAAAAGTGCTACTGATAGACACCAAGCAGCTGTGAAATTGCAACCAAAAAATAACTCTCAATCATTACCACAGAGTTCCCAGGCCATTTTATTTTTTCATTCAACTGCTGAGTATTTGTCTGAAATTTGAAAACCAGCCGCAAGTGTGATATCATATTGTGTAAAAATATACAGTACATCACCAGTAGCTACAGGGACAAATATCAACTGCCTATTCCATGGTCCAAATATATTGTTTATCATATTGTTGTTACATTTTCAAAATAAAAATACTGTACTCCTTAGCTTATATCTTACCATCCAGTTTTAAGTATGCATTGTGATTTCATATTGATGTAACGGAATAACAGTGGTATACACTTAATACATTGTGAAGTGGTCTTAAACCAATTGGCTTGAAATTACTTCCTTTACCTGTTTACGTGATAATACTTCAAGTTCTTAATTAATTTTTGTTTAATTCTTTCAAGCCTACATCTGTACTGTATAATCTATCATCTTAATGTTGTTGTTTTTTTCTCTACTGGATGAATGTATTTGAATTTTGTAAAAGGAAAACCGTTACACACTTTAATCTGTGTGGTGTGGTTCCCTTTCTTTAATACTGTGTGGCTCTTGAGATCTTGACTCCTGGGGATGAAGAGTCGGGTGTAATTAAACTGCTTTCCACATTCAACTCCTGCAGCCTGGCATCTCAAGGGAAAGCTGCAGATATATTTTAGTGATCCACAGTTTGCTGAAGCAGGCTACTGCATTTTGAAACTGAATCTAGGTCTCTTTACTCTCTCTCTTTAAGATGAGGCAGCTCCATGCAGTGGAGGCATATCATGAAAAACGGAACAAGTAATAGATTTATTCCATGCTGAAAAGAGAGGAAAGAAAACACAACAGTTCGGCTGCGGAGCCTTCTTCAGGTGTACTTTAGACATGAGTCCACACCCGAAGAAGGCTCCACAGCCGAAATGTTGTTTTCTTTCTTCTCTTTTCAGCATGGAATAAACCTATTACTTGTTCCTTTGCAGTCTACGCATGCTGACGCAGCTCCCCACCAGAACTATCATGAAAAAATGTGCATCTTAAAAATATCATTTGATTTCCATGTATTTTATTTGCATTCATAAAAAATGGTGGGAAGTGAATGCAGACGCAAATTTAGACGTTACTAGTGGTAAGCTTCAGAAATAGTTACCATTATTTACTATTTAAATCCACAGAGATATATTGCTTTATTTTTAATAAAAAGGTAAACACAATAAGAATATTTAACAGACCACCATAACGTACTCATGTCTGAAGCAGGATTGAAATCTATGTATTCTAGCACTGTAGGTTTCACACAACGAACTGTTTGCCAGTCTGTTTTGTCAAAGAAACAGCACATTCTAGGCAACCTACAATTAGGAAAGTCTTACTAATTTGTAACAAATTAAAATGTTCAAGAAACCCTTAAAAACATTTAACAAATGTACATGCTTCACTAAAAAGCTGACATAATTTTACTTTACTCACGTAATGTGAAGGTTATCCACTGGATGATACACAAAATGTGAGATGGCAAGGACAAGGTAAAGGTATGGATTCCAAAGTGAGATGAAACACATTTCGCTAACATTAGAACTAATATACAGTACATGCATTTTTTTCTCATATTATTGCAGTCTAGCTTTAAATACTGATAAAATATTCATTTTCCTCAAATTATAAACTCACCTAAGTTTAAAAAATACTTTTATACCATTTTCTTATTTTGCTGTTCCCCTTCCTGCCTTCCTCTGGAGAAAATGGCTTCTTGTTGCATGTTTTGCAAGTCTTGTTTAGTGTCCTTCACAAACAGCCCAACCACATGGTGAAAGAATCCCTTTCCCTTGTGTTTACTCAGCATAGAGAAGCAACAGAAAAGGACAACACTGTTGCAGACAGAACCTTCCAGCGAATCCTTACTCTCTTTCAGTCTAACACAGAAGAAGGTGGCGGGCGAATGCAGCAGTTGGGTCGTCTAACGTTTTGCAGAACCGACCGGAAAACATTCTGCTGCCTCCTTTTCGTTTTCTTTCCTGGTGAAGTTTCAGAAGAAACAGATCTTCTCCCTTTAGTCTGTGACATTATTTTTTTCTCGTGTTCTCTGATCTTGCATTGGAGATGACTCTGAATAGCAAAGCCAAGGGATTCTGGGTCTAGGGAGGCTCCGTAAACTTCCCACGTCATCCCTTGTTCGTCCCACACAACATCCCGTATGTTCTTCGAAGCTTTTGGCTGCCCACATGCTTTTTTCCGCTGGTTGGCATTTTTTTCGGTTTCCTTTCTGGACTGATCCGAATCACCTGTTTGCTTGTCCTCTGAACATTTCTGGATTTGGCTTGAGATGCTGTGGACCTTCGTCTTGTCTTCTGATAGGACAGCCTTCTGTTCTCCATCTTCTTCATTTTTAGCTGATTCCCTGCAGCCACCTGGTTTCGAATGTGGTAGAAGAGCTTTGGGATCCTCTTTTTTTACATGGGATGATTCACTTACTTCCCCATGAGGTGGATCTGCCTGTGTGCAGGAAGAGGACGTTCTATTAGCATGACACTTAGAGTTGCCTGGCTGAGTTGGCACGGCTGCTATGTCAGCCGCAACTTGGCAAGCATGGTTAGTTGTACTAGGTTTTTCAGAAAGACTGTTTTTACATTTCTGCACTGCCTGACTATTATTTCCGGGCTCTTGTTGGTTAAGGCTTTGTGAGGCTGCATGTTCAGTATTCTGCACCATAAGAGTGGGTATCAGATTTGTTTGGCTGGGAGTTTCTATATTTATCTGATATACCGGCTGTAAAGCTGGAAGCTCAGTTTTGGGACTGCATATATATTGCCCTGTTGCTTTGGTCTTTGCTCCTGGACCAGTTTCATGGAGGAGTACTGAACCTGAATGATGAACTTTGTTCTGACATACAGTTTGAGACAAATCTGCTTCTAATTTAGTTTTCTCAGACAAACTATCCACGCACTGGTTGCTGGTATTCTGTGAAGAATGCACATGAACTTGTGAAGGAACTGCATGTTGCTGGAAGCATGAGCCACTACTCTCAGTGACAGACTTCTTATGTACATCTGCTGTGGTGACTTGGTAAACTGCCTGCGACCCAGCTGTCACATGATAGACAACAGTAAGATTTTCTGAATCCTCTTTCATTTCACTGCAAAACATATGTGGCAAAACCGGGGGAAAAAGATATGGGCTGGTGGCTGCTGACCTATTCTGGACACTGGCAACAGCCTGGACTTCAACATCCTGGCATTTCTTCATGGGAACTGGGCTGCATTCTGCTCGAACAGTCATTGTTCCAGCTTCCTTAAACTGCTTGCAGTGTTCCTGTTGGTTTTGTGTCTCTTCACCTTGCAAGGCACCGTGGGCACGTGCTGCTTGGCCTGCCATCTGTGCAAGAGTTAATCCGCCCTGTTGCCCTCCAGATCGTGCAGCATCCCGTGGCAAGAAGGCTGGCACGTTTTCGAATGAAGCACTCTCAAAGCTTTCCAAGGTTTTTAAATCTCTGTCAGCACATCCAGGGCCCGATTCCTTTTTCACATCTGTAATTCCGATTGGTTTTGTTGGCCAATCTACTACATCGTCCTCCAACGGGTCTTTGTGCTGTTTTATAGGTAAAGCCTCTGTTTGTTTATTTTCTGCATTCTGAGGGATTTCTGAAACATAACCTGATGCTTCCATCTTCGACCTCTGTGTCTTGGATCCTAATGTATCAGGATGATGCATCTGTACAGATGTAGTCATGTCAGAGTCAACCAGTTCTTTTGATTTTTCAGATAATGATTTGTCTTTGCTGGTGGATATTCCAGTATTGCTGCCTTTAACCTGTTTTGATTCCAGAGATTCCTTTAGACAAGAGTCTTGCATTGATGGACTAGTTGGATCTGCTTTATCATGACATTTGTGAAGGTTTTTAGTCATTTCTGTACTAGAGCCCTGTGCTTTTGATTCTACAAATGCCTTTGCAGGACTTTGTAGCTTCACTGTGCTATTATCTGCCTGCAAACCAGCCTTTGATGAGATAATCATAAGCGTCTGGCTTGCATTAGAAATATCCTCCTTATGAACTGTACTCAGCACTCTAAAATTGTTATTATTGCCCCTGTTGTCTTCTTTTATGTCACTGTTACACCTGTTTTTTGAGCCTCCACTGCACACAAGCTCTTTTGCAATTATTATTTCAGATTCCTTGTGCGCTCCATTAGGAGAAGCGGTTGGAGTGGAAATATCCACTCGACTTTGCTTTTCACAGTCCAGCGGTTTGTTAGTTGAACCATCATCTGGCTGCTTCAAGCACACACTGCCCTGCCTGTGCTCAGCTGGGGTGCTGAAAGCCTTGTTTAGTTTCAGTTTGGGTTCTTCATCCCGTTTTTCACAGGACTCCTTGCTTCCCAAGTGGTCGGCAACAGACAAAGGGCTGACCATCTGAACAGTAACAGTCCTCTGTGGATTGGGAATAGTGCCCATTTGAAGCCCTTTTTAGTTCAGTTAAGGAGTGTAAAGTCGCCTTAAGGACTGATGTGCTCTCTTTGTAGGGGATCCAAATATTAACACGATCTTTTTATACCAATGCAAGCCTCCAGATTAGACTCCCTAAAATAAAAGAGAAAATCACAAGGCACTTCAATTTAGCATGACTAGTCAGAATAAAAAACATTTTAAAGATCTTTATCAAACACATCCTGAATTCTACTTTTTCTTTCAGTGGAACTGCAGACAGGTTAAATATTAGCACCTCTGTGTAGCTCTAAAACATTCTGGAGCTTGCTAAAGCTCAGTCAACACAGACACAGATCTGAAATTGTACAATGCACAGTACATGTGGACATATATTACTAGGTAAGAACTGCAAATAAAGATCTTTACTATATGAAAAATCATAAACTGACAAAATGAACTGAAGTACATTTTCAAAGGCACTAGAATTAAATCTAATAACAATTAAATTAAGGTTAAATGTAGGTGGGTAAGGTAAAATGACAGGTTTAATAACATTTCATTTTCTTTTATGCAAAAAAGCATCAGAAGCACTATAGCCCAAAGTTGTTGACAGTCCTGATCCAAGGTGGTAGATGAACAGTAGTATTAAGCCATTTCAAATAATCTGTGACAAGAATGTCATTTAGGACACACCAATTAAGAATGAATGAAAGGTTACAACCTGAGGCAAAACCATTCACACCATTTACTGTAGCTCAATTGGTAGCTAATAGCTAATTTAACCAAGGCTTTCATCTAGCTGTTTGTCTAAATAAGCTTGGTTATCAGCTTCTTCAACATGGCTGGCTACCTTGTTGCAGACCCCCACAATCCCATTGAACATGGATCATCATCTTGAGGACTGTGAATTCTTAAATCAGTACTCACATAACATTGAATCAGTGACCTCCTAAGCCTCTGACTCAAGACTAAAAAGAATCAGTCTCTTCTGCTTGTCAGTGTACAACATTTTTTAAGCCCTGGTTGCTTTTCTCCACTCAGTCCAGAGCAGCAATATTTTTTGTAACATGCTTGCCAAAACTGCCAAAACACAATATTCTAAAGAAAATCTTACCAGAAAATTCTAAAATCTTAGGAAATATCATTGCAAAAATTATTTTCATAACTAGCTTCATCACTCTGGTTTTCCAGTCTTATATTTAGAGTTTATGTACATTGCACACATACTGTACAAGTGTAACTATAGTACATGAGAAACACTATATTTTACTTAGGTTATAAAGATTATAAGATTCACAGCAATACAGTACATGATGGCTTAAATATTAAAAGTTAAGTTCTAAAGGTTAATGATAATTAAATATCAGACAAAATTATCTAAAGATTAAGTTAAATCCTGTCAATGAAATGGCAATGTTTAATATGGTTTTCTGCTTTCCAGGATAATAATATCATAAATTCATTGTGCAGAATTTTGTTAACCAGAATGGAAGGACAACAGCACCATGCCGAGTTATTTGACTAGTGTTAAAGGGAGAGGCATGTACCAAGACAATGGTTTTCAACTAAGGACTACACAGTGCAAAAAAACAAAATGTAGGAAAGATGTACGTCTGCAGACTGGAGGCTGCTGTTCTTGTGGTTTAGAACATGTACAGCTCCTAGAGCACAACATCAGAGTACAGTACAATACTGTATGTACTTGAAGTCACATGAGGTTGTTTGTCCAAAACACAGAATGGACACACAATACCTTCCCCCCTCACCCTGACCCTTACCTTACCCCAAGTAATGAACTGTAATTCCGACCATCACTTAATTCTTTCCTTGACTATAACAATAATCTCAATCCTATTCCTATCTTTAAAGCTAACCCTCTCGTTATATTTATTCCTAACCCCATTCCTGGGTTAAAAAATCAGTACATTTTTGTATTTACTTTCAGTAAATTTCTTCTAGTCAATATTATTATTATTATTATTATTATTATTATTAAAAATAAAAATAATAAAAAATATTGGGTTTTGCACCCATGACAGCAAGTACTGTAAATGCCTGAGCTACACAACTGAATCCTTCAGCCCAGGGATCTACAGTATAGTATTCAAACATAGTGCAATGATTCTGTACTGAACCAATCACTGCACAATGGGAGCTAACCCTGAGTCACCAATTTACCCTTCAAGAGGTCATTCCCTTCAGTGACTGAACATTCAACAATTAGAGAAAGGAAAAAACTAACAGCAGTGCAATGCATTCTATATCCTAAGAGCCTATTTCAAAGATGGTCAAATTAAACAATAATTATCATTTACTATCCTGCTGATTTATGTCATAATGTGAATAAACACTAAATTTATATTTATATTATATTAAACACAAATTAATTACATTATATTTATATTGCACGATGATGTGTTATTGGATGATGTTCTCTTCTTGTTTGTTACATGCCACATTTATATGTAATAATAAGTATACAGCATATAAATGATAAAGATTGATCCTGTGTTGTGCTAATAAGCAATAATACAGTATAAACTTTAGATGTAGCAATAAAATGGTAACACAAGCCTTTGTCTTTGTGGACTGATTTCATAACATTTTAAAGATTATAATTCCTAAAAAATGAAATTAGTAATTAATATAAAAATATTTTAGAATATAGCAACAACAAACTTCCATCAGTACAACACCTGCAATTTTTTCGAATTGCATAATGACTTTATGTTTTGCTACTACAATGCAATGCTTACAGTACATTACTTACATGACTTACATCTACAGTAGCTACACTTTCAAAACATAGAAGAATATATTTCCTTTCTTCTTTTTTCAGCATGAAATAAACCTATTACTGTACTTGTTCCTTCGAAGAATATCATTATTCTTCCTTCAAACCTAGACTGAGTCTTGCTTAATATTTACCTTCATAATTGAAAGAAGAATGAAGGGGAGGAGGCTGGTAAGCAAAATGAGATAAAAATGAAATCCAAATGTAAAATTCACACGCAGGGCAATTTTGGTTGTGAGGATCAGTCACTGTCTGGTTTCTCCAGATCTATAATCAGTTCTAGCTTTTGGCAGATTGATCCACAATGATATTTCATCTGTGCCTCAACACCTCACAATAATTACAACATACAGTAAGTGGGCTCTTCTTTATATACAGTCTCGTTTTTATTTGCAAAGGGGCTGAAAAGCTGTATACTGTACATACACCAATATGGTTTTAATGGACCTCAGGGAAGATCTCCAATTGTCCTACGCTGCTCATGTTCACTGAAAAAACAAATCATGAAAATGACTTATATTTTGAAATAAAATGACAGAAATGGTTAAAATGAAAGAATACTGTAGGTTTAGAAATTGAGATAAAACCACCAACAAAAGTGTTTAATTTAGGGTGAAACAGTCACCCCAGATAGTGATACTTAAATACAAAGACAAAGCAACTTCCACAAGCCACAACAGGTTTGACCCTGATCCTTTTAAAGAAGCCAAGCAATGCTTTCCTTGCACAGGATATGATTCAGAGCTCTCTAACAAAATGAGGTGCTTCAGAAATCCTTGCTGGTGGTTCATTAAACCGTTTTCCTCCTTTGAATTAATACCTTCAGCAAAGGCCCAATTGATTAATAAGAAGTGTTTTTATTACATTTGTATTTGGAAATTTGAATTGCAATGGTGGTACAGTCTGTAGGCATAAACAAATACATATTTTTGAGTATTTTGCCATCTGTTACTCCATGGATCATCAGCATCTGAAATTTTCAATTTTTTTTCACCAAGAGAACCTCCCACTACACCTTCAGTTTCTCGAAAGGCCTGTTACTGTGCTCTCTTTCTTCACATTCTTTGGAGTGTGATTGGTCTCCCTTTCCTCCTGTGCAATATATTGGCATAGCAGAATCATCTAACACTGCACTATTCTAAAACGGCTTTGATATATCTTGGTTGAACTAATCAATGGGAAGAAGGCCAAATCATTCAACTGGAAATTCAGCTGTCCAATAAAGGGATTTTTATATTCATGGCAGTATGACACAGTTTTTTCACACTAGATAGGAAAATATGTCCAGTCCTTTTTTTTCTGAAAGTAAGAAAGTCAGTTTTTATTTTTATCTTATTTTTTAATGAATATTAATGACCATCTTCAGGTTTCAAAAACCAAATACCAATAAAACAATTACGGTCCTAAATTTGCTTTGACTGTTGTTTAGCTTTTTTGGAAAGTTATTTATATATATTAAAAATATGCACCATATTATGGGAAAAATATGGAAAAAGTACCAAAGATTACACCGCATGAGAGGATGATACAACAGATAGAGATATATTTCTAAATCAGGTAGTGGATAATTGTAGCCTCTCTTTGGCACAGTTTTAGCCCCATATCCATTTTTCATCAAGCTTTCTCTAAATACTGCTACTAAATAAATGACACATGAAAGAAAGAAAAGCAAGACATACTGTACAGTAATTGTTACGGGCACAGCCAGCACCAATTAGCTCCAAATGATTCAATCATTATCAATCTTCTGTTAAGGTTAAGACCATTAACCTTAGGTCTTGGCTACCTCAAAGGCCAATCATCATTGTTAGAGATCTAACTGAGCACGTGCTCAATGCTAGTTGACAGCAACCTGTTCCGGGATTAATGGAAAACCCTCATGAAGTACATAGAGTTCTGGATCATTGCTGATAGGAAATCTTGAAAATTGTGTAATTATGAAAAAGGGTCTTTGTAGTGCAAAGGCTTGACTTTTTTAAGGTAATTAAAGACTATTGTATTCTTTTATTATTACTACATACAAAACTAATGTGTTTTAATTATAGCATTGGTCAAGAAACTGGAGATGCTGTGAAATGAAACCATTAATGAAACACTACGCCTTCTATCACTATTTATCACATACAGAAATATCCAAAATATCTGGAGCAACAAAATGTATTAGAAAAGAACCTCAAATAACACATTCTACATATACTACAACTCAACCTCTTGAACTCTGACTGCCATTTCTGCCTGTCTTTCCTTCCTCCTCTGTGGATCTCTTCTTCTTTCTCCTTCGCCTTCCATCATTCGCATCTGCCGCACCCGCAGCCCCTCTGCTCCTGCCTGTTTTTCAGTCTGTTATCTATCTCCCTGACACCCTCCCTCACACTCTCCATGCCTCCCTCTTCCCTGTCTCCGTTCTCACCTTCCGCAGACTGTTCACCCTCCACAGAGGAATAAACAGTTCACAGAAATCAGAACGGCTCAGTCCCAGTAAAACCTTCCAGCGCCAGTGATCTCTCAGCTGCATCCTTCAATAACTCTTACTCTGAATTTCACTTCTTTTTTTAAATTCTCAAACTGGCAAAGTTACTTTCTTACTGCCTTTACTTTCTGTGAACACAGAATGCATATCTACAGGATACTGACACTAATGTTTTGTATCCACACCCTATATTATAGTTCTTATATTTGCATTTAGGTAGTATGGCACTTACACTTGCTCTTCTCATTTGTACTAGCCTATTTTTTATTTTACATTACTGTGCCTAAATTGTTCTTTGTACTTAACACAAATGTCAACTTTCTATATTTTAAGTCGCCCTGGATGAGGGCATTACCAAAGCAATAAAAAATAATCTGGTGCTTATCAAACTCTACCATCCAAAACGAGAACCTGACCAATATATACTGTACATCTGCAAAATGTGGCATAAGTGTGGGTTTATAGAAATGTGCTTTCATAACTGAACAAAAAATGTAAAAGTAGAAACAAAAGGTATTGTCAGTTTTCTTAGTTATTGCTAATGAAGA
Organism: Atractosteus spatula; assembly: GCF_055471065.1. NCBI lineage: Eukaryota > Metazoa > Chordata > Actinopteri > Semionotiformes > Lepisosteidae > Atractosteus > Atractosteus spatula. Next base: position 51,050,141 of record NC_142706.1, read on the forward strand.
AAACCCTCGTATAAAGCTTGCAGTTTATCATAAACCAACCAACAACTGAGCTAATAGAAATTAATTTACTTAGTATTTAAGAAATGTATTTTTATGTAACACACAAAAAGATATTAATAGAACGTGCAGGGAGACATTTCATGCAAGTGATATAAGTGAGCACTAAAATAAGTAACTTAATGTTTGCAAGAGTAACAAATTATCTTAGGTTAAAAACAAGCTGATACAGTATAAGCCAAATGTAAAACAGACACAGGAATAGTTCTAAAGATCTGAATAGATTTGGCAGATTGAGGCCTGCATTCTTCAGTGCTCTCAATCTCTGACTCAATCTCAGATCTCAATCTCAATTGATGTGTTTCTCTTAGGGAAACACATTTTCTCCCATGTCAAAAGATGTTTTAGAAAAAAAAATGCCACAGTAGTTTCCCAGACCAATTCTGAACTAGTCTAATAGTAAAGTTTCTGAGTAAAGTCATGTCTACTTGACATAACAAAACATAACAAGGTAAATCATTTTGGAGCTACACTTCGGAAGACATCAGAAATAACTACTGTATAACATCATACTCCATGCCCAGAGGACTTAAAGAAATGTGGGAGTCATTACTGTGACGGACATGTTACACTATCAAAGAGCAAAGATGTGCCCTAAAACACAAGATGTCACAACTTATTATTTAAATTCTTATACATCTTAATTTTTTATACTAACAGTTTATATTTGCTTTTCATAGGACAGTTTTACAGTTTTTATACTAGATTCATTACAGTTTTTTCTAAGTGCTTTGCCATAAGAATTTAGATTTTGGGGATTTTTTTACTAAGAAAAAATGCAAGTTTAGATTGCTGATAATTTCTTACCATTATCATATTTCACTGCCTTTCCTGTTGTTTTGTTAAACAAAAACAAATGTAACGTGTGCAACTGAAGGCTAATTTGGAATAATGCGAACAGCCATTGATTAATTATTTTAAGATGAAAAAAGCACCCTATTTGAGATTAAGGTATGATTAAAACAAAAAAAAAACATTACACATCAGATCTAAGACATAAGTCTAGCTTTTTCTAACAAAATAATGAAAAGGCGAAGTAACAGTTACTTTTTACTCCATTTCCTCTTTTATAAAGTGAATTATAAAAAGAAATAATACTCAATAGGAGTGCTCATGACACAGTACTCATAACACAGGAGTTAAATTATAATATAATAATAATGAGTGTTTAAGAGTGTGAGTTTTTATTACCAGCACTCATAGCTTTCCTTATAACACCTGTTTCACAAGGGCATCTGTTACAGTCACAGTTTTTCTCTACACATAAGAGATTAGCATTCATTTGAAATGAAAGAAATATGAATGCGTGGGCCATTCACATATTTCTACCCATTGTATTTGGCGTGTATAAAAGGAAGCCATATTTCCTAAACATGTAGTGAATCCAAAGCAGTCATATACAGTAAATAAATTAAACAAAATGGCAAATTTCAGATATACAGAGACCTTTCATGTACTGTAAATATTAAGAAAAATTAAGACTTGCTGCTACTAATTCACCAAGTAACCAATTTTTTCTCAAAATCTGACAACTCACAAAGCAGTTACTATTTTTGTCTTTTGATAGCAGTAGATCATTACCCTAATTACTCACTAAATCAAGAAAAAGTAATGAACATGTGCAAAAGTATTTAAATTGTCTGCAAAACCTCGTTTGGCATCTTTTCCCACCCCAACACATCAATTTGACTAGAAACAAACCAAGGAATGTGTATGCCATCAACAACATTGTTTCAATCAGCTGTAAAATACATTTCTTTAAGTCAAAGATACAGTAGATGTACAGTACAGACAACCAGCCCCAAAAGTTGTGAAGTACTGTCTATACATACAGTATTGTATCGAAATAAGAGAGATGATTTATGTCGATTTAACACTTTTCATCTTCCTTTAACTGTACTTCACATGTAATATTTTTTTAATTTTCCTGGGATTATCAATGTTACATTTTGCAATATATTGAATTAAGGAATATTTTTAATTCAGCATTCTTGATAATGAATTATTAAGAAACATCTTTAACATCTTTCAACTTCTTTCTTCTGAATACTGTACATAGTCTGCTCAGGAAGCAAAAACTTCAGACAATTAATATTATTCATGAAACTGTAGTACTGAGTTTTTATGAATAATGTACTGTCATATCTGGGGAAAGCTGTGCAAGAGATCCTGATAAGTCTTTACATCATTCTGATCATGTATAAATGACATTGGCAAATGGTCTGTCAATGAACAGTGGCGGTCCTACTGTATATCCAGGATGTCAGTAATGAGAACAGCAGCCCAAACTGCTAGTAATTCCATCTGTAATTTACTGTATGCTACAATTCTATCAAATAAATAACAATATAATCGTTAAATCTAGTTATTTCTATTTTTTTTTCAAAACGTCAATTTAAAATTTAAGAAACCGGGTGCAAAAAATATATTTAAAAGAGTTTAATATCTTATACAGTATCTATTAAATCATAAAACATTAACCAATTGTCTTTTTGTTGATTAAGTGCAGCCCTGGTTAATTTCGAAAGGTGAGAACAATATTTTCGACCTGTTAACAAACAAAAAATGCAAAGAAGTGATTTTTCTTTTAAAAAAATAGTAATTTCCTAATTATATGCAAGGTAGTCCTTCAGGTCAGTTCACAGCGAACAGTTAAGTGTTTCCTGAAAAACAGATCAAGGAAAGGAACCCATCTCACCTCACCTTACTGCTAAACAATGACCAATGTGAACTGAAGGGCTAAACAAGCGTAAAGGCAATCACTCTACCTGTGTCACTGTTGAAGGACTACCATTTTTTCATAATACAATATGTTACATTTATATACAGTATATAATTATTTTGGCCATCGGCACGTCCCATTCTACATAAAGCATCTCACACAGCTGCAGTCATTCTAATTGATCATAAACGTTTTACAGTACGGACGAACTGCAATAACTTTGAATATACCTATAAAACAACACGAACAATAACAACGATACAATATTAATGCTAGTAACTGCAGCACAAAATACAACCCACCTTGCTGAACCTTCGAATACCAAGACTCGGGATTTAAAAAGGTGCATTTGACCTTGCGGACAAATTCATCATCTAGTCTTCATCCATTCAATAGCGAGTGCACAGCGTAAAACAAAAGCAGCCTAACTGAAACCACTGTGACTTAATTTAATTTAAAGGCTTCATTTAATAAAACCGTTGGTTAACCGTCGTATGCTTCCCTGACAGTATTTTCAGCCGAGGTACTCAGTTGAATTTCAATGAAAGAATTTGAGTTGGACGTCAGCGGCACAAAACCACGCCTTCAGTGCAAAACAGAATATAGGGCTTTATCAGGAGAAGAAAATAATTGGGTCACACAGTGACTCTTTCTAAAGTGTTCAGCTAAAAACGAAAATAACTTGCCCGCACGATTCTTTATCAGCTATTTTGTGACTTATTTGATGGGAACGCTTAAAAACAAAAACCACAAATTTTGGTTTCTTATCTTATCCCAGAGCACAAACACGTTTTTTTCTCTTCTCAAGGTAAACATCACCTCCTTTCTAACACGCGAGTGGTCACCTTGGGGACACCCAGGGCACTGTTTACAGTCATGACTGTTGGGATATTACCATCTTTCAATGCGGCGATTAAGAATTTTGGCAGCTGCTATGGTCATTTTTAGTTATATATATTCGTTTTGTAAATTAATAAACATATGCAGAGCAGAGATGGTGACGTTGAATTTGAATTACAGCTTGGTATCCGGGCCTCTTTCCGAGAATATGCTTATTGTATATAAATTATTCTGTTCCTTTATGTTTTGCTAGGATCATCAATACCTTAATTTAGAACATTTCTAGAAATAATGAGAAAAATTGAGTGGAATAACACAAAACACCCAGATCTATTTTATTGTTAATATGGTACAAACCGTGTGAAAAAATATTTATTTCATATTACTTTTAAAGTTTTTGCACTCTCACTGTTACCATCTGTAACACACGGAAGCTACTCACACAAAACTCGCCTCATTTACACGGGAAAGGACCGATAAAAGAAAGCAAAAGTAAATAATATATTAGAAAAACACTGAGAATATCTGCAGTGAGATTTTGCACAATGAAAACAGTTAAGACCAGAACCCTTCTTGTTCCTGAATGGGAGCATGCAAGTACTGTATGTATTTTCTTTATTAAAAATCATTAGGGCTTTGCTCCTGTGAATATGGATTAGCACCTGTCTATTCCATTCAGATCCTTAGACCACTAATACCAGTTGTGTCTGATGTGGATCGTGGTGGCATCATTGATCAAAAAGAATAGTTTTATTTTTTCGTAATCTTTAAGTAAAAAAATATAGATCTAATTGTTAACAAAAAGAGATAGCACATGTAGAATGTTAATAGTCACACACAAGAACTAACATTAATAGCTATATACAAGACAGTGTCTTGAAATTATCATTGCAATGATCCAACCATTTAGCACAAAGCACGGGGTCAATGCAGATGTCAATCATTTGAACAAAATGATTTGAACAAAATGATACAACATTTTAAAGTTTTGTCTGCCAGGTCTGCCTAAAAGTTCAGTTGAGTGTACTTTTAAGAAAATATGTAATTATTAAGGATAAATGTCTGTTTTAACTTACTCAACATACTGGATTTCTGCGCAATTTTTATTTTTAGTGTTGGGGTGGTGTTACACATTCTCAGCAATAATAAATAACATGGAAAACTAAATAAATTAATTTACTTCGCCGGTCATCTGTTGTTCAAAAGACAAAGAAAAATGTATATAGAATTCATTGACAAATTTGTGTGTGGTCTAAAACATTTTTAAGTGAATCGTTATACTTTTTTGTTGACTGGATTAATATAATAATTCAATGTCCTTTTCAAGAATGCAATTCTATGTAAAATCTTGCAGTCTCATATAAGAAGAATTCAAACCCACACCATCTGAGATAATTTGCTATTTTGTAATTATGTCATGTGAAATCTTTGTTTATTAAATATTTCAATAAGAATATAAAATTATAAAGTCTGCAAATGAGAAAAGACCATTTGTGAACCCCCAAGACAATTATTGGAAATACAATTTCTTACCATGATACACTTGTTAAGTTAAAATCAGTCTTTTCTTAAAGAACCAAAATGGTTTATATTTACCAATTCAATGTTTTTGAGACACAATGGTGTATGAAGTAAAAAAAGAATAATTAAGAGTCATTGTTTGTTAAATAGCAAGTCAATACTTTGTGGGTTTGTGCAGATTAGTGAACCTTAGAAACAGAGTAGTTAATGCTCATCAGTCTAGAGAGGATTACAATATAATTTCTAAAAATCTAGGCCTTCACCCATCCACTGTCAGACAGATACAGAGACAGTCTACAAATGGAAAATATTCAAGACCATGGTGACTCATTCCAGGACCTCCAGCCAAGATCTCACACAAGAGTAACCCGGAAAATAATTCAGGTAGTCACAAAGACACATCTGAGGCAGCTCTAAGAAATTGATGGAACCATAATTGCAACAGTGTATTAACAAGTTCTGGAGGAGAATGTTAGACCTTCCATTCATTAGCTGAAGCTGAGCTGAAAGTAGATCATGCAGCAACACAATGATCCTACATACTGTATACAAGCAGATCTACAAAAGAATGGCTGAAAATGAAACTCTGCATTTTGGATTGGCTAGCTCAAACTCTGCACCAAAGGTTTCACAAACTTTTTCTTTGTACTGTAGCTCATTTGGTTGCCAGCGGCTGATTGCTCCAATCATTTCTTAAATAAAGCCAGAGAATATCAGCTTCAATAAAATGGCTGGATAGTTTGATCTAGGTTCCATATTGATTATATAGAAAGTACTATTGATTTCTAATATTAGAAGGGACATAGTCCTTTTTTTCCATTGTAAATACCTGAAAACATTTTGAATATAAGGATAAATGCTACAAAATTAGGTTCATATAAAATATTTTAAAGTTGTATGGGTTTATAATATTAACATTGGTAAAAGTATTAGAATTAAAAGATAATTTGCATACAGTCTAAATCATTGGTTTATTTTCAGGGAATGGATGTTATGTCTTATTATTTAGTGTAGGTTATGAGATTCCTGTTTTTTGCTGTAGGTATCTGTCTATCTTGTTTCAAGGTAAAAAAATACATTGGTGATGACAGCTCCATAGCAATATCCATTCAGAAGATAATGCTCTTGTGAAATAATGGTTAAAAAACAGCATGCCAGCTCTGCTCATATTTAAAACCCTTTAAAAATGTATTTGAATTTAAAAGGTGAACTACTTTAGAAAAAAAAACTTTATTTTCCTTGTCTTCCCTGGATTTTTTTCTGCAAAGCTTTTCTTCGTTTCAAAGTCCTGTGATATTTGGTGACACATCTTCGAAAGCAGCTCTTGGGATTTGAAAAAAGATAATCTAGTATGCGCTGACAATTCAAGTTTTAAAGCAGAAATCAGAGTGAAACAATGTTTTTTTTTTTTCTCACAGATCATTTTTAAGAACATGGTTATACATATTATACATATTATTAGAATGACTTTTGGGTTTTGGGTTTGACATAATGTACAACCCTCAGCCTTAGAGCTATGTTGTGTTTGTGCTTCTGGTAGGATTACCCTTGGCAAATTGGTCCAAAGTGAGGGGCCAGACAAAGAATGATCCCAACTAGACTCCCATGATGGTTCAACTAAAACCTGAGAGAATCCTGCCTGGATTAGGCACACCTGGCCACCTGCGTAGCCCGGCCTGGCTCAGCCCAAAATGGTGAGCGCCGTCATGTGGGCTCACAACCACAAGATGGAGGATGGGGGTCCGCTGCAACGCCAGGCAGGTCACAGATATGAGCAGGACACATCTAGACGGAGTAATATATTCTCTGGGGGTCTGGAACAAGCTACCCTGCCGTGATGTTCAAGCTGACAACCTGACATTCTTCACGAAATGGCTAGATGAGATCCAGGATCGGTTAGCTACTACCAAATGAGCTACACAATCACTGTGCTGAAGTTGATGAATTGCATTCTTTCAAAATACAGCTGGATGAGACCCCTGCTTCAATTAGCTACTAAGTACCAAACAAGCTAGACTGGACGAATGATCTCTTCTTATTTGAAAACAATCTTGTATTCTGTCTTTACTTAAATTGATGTGCACCACATTGGATCAAATAGATAAAGATTTATACAAACAAAAGCTATCAGTACCCTCAAAAGTAGTTATCTTAGCCTCCACTTATTAAAGAAATTGATCATTATGCTACATTGATAGAAGTGGTGTTTAGGAATTAAGACTCATTAAGGAAATAGTCTGTGCTGCACATTTGGCAGACATGCCACTGAATTGTCTGGATTCCTATGGAGGTTAAGTACTCTTCAGCAATATGCTGAGAATTTGGCAACTTTACCAGATGACATTCCTTGCTTGCGGCATTACTCAACTATCTTTCATCTAATGCATTAAAATATACAGGGCCTCATAAAATATTATAAATTATATTTTTAGTGCTATACTCTACAGATTTTAGTTTTTTAATTAGTGAATCTAATACAATTTGCTAAATTAAGCTTTCCAAAATTAATTTTAATTGATCTAAATAAAGTAAGTGGTTTATTTGACATTCCGAAGTGTTCTACTAAGAAGGTGCGTTAATAGTAGCTATATTCTATTTTTGTAACACACTGTGCTCAGCAGCCACATCACGCTAGACTTGCATCACCGAATAAATCTAAATCCTGTTACAGAAGGTGTCGGCTGCCTAACTGGACCCCGGATAGCGGTTGGTTGTCCCGCGGCCGCAGGTCCGCTTTGCCATAATGCACCTTGCCTGGCGCTGTTGAAGTGGGCAGTTGCAGTTGAATCCGAGCAGGGCCGGACTAATTACAAAAGGCAGATCAATCCGCAGTCTCATACAAATAAATCAAACAGAATGTTTTATTTTAAGTATCTTAAATCATTGCTCACAATCTCAATCTAACAAAAGTAATTTCGAATTTCGAAGAAATGTTGTAACTAAATTAAAAGACAACCTGGATAAAACAAGATACGCACTGTAATCTGAAATCTGTATCTAACAAAGCGTAACAAGAAAGAAGTACAACGAACATGTATCCATTGCTTTTAGTTTTATATTGTCCAGAATATACTGTAAACATACACAGGTTTTTATCTGAAATGTCGAGTTTACAAACTAACCTATTGCTGCAGGTGACGACGCCACCGCAGTTTCGCATCTTTTATCAATACATGGAGCTTCCAGAAAATTACAAAAAACACTTTTAAAATGATAAACACTTTAGGAAAGGTTTAAGATGTGCAATTATTTTGTTTAAATTATTCCTTGCTGTTTTTAATCACTTCGTAAAGGTGACAGACCGGTATATCACAACTGTAGAATGACAGTGTATTGTTAGTCAGGTCCCCATGAGCACGACCTGAGACCAGTCCTTCATGATAACTTGAGAATATTAGCTAATTCTCGACAATGTTGACAAAAACAACGTCTTTAAAAATGAATTATTTCATAGCAAGGCGGAAACTGCAGAACTGTGCAATACATCATTTTCATGTAATTGTTGATGTTCTTCTCATCCTCACAAAACAATGTAAAACATTAAATTTTAGCATGCGACCTTTAATCTGGTATTTAAAACATGCCTGTATAGCGAGTCAAGTATTGTTATTGGAAAATAAAGGAAATAACATATCCCGAGCTTTTGGTGGTCAATGGGTATTGATGTTTCATTTTCAAAACAGAGCTGATGTTTTTGCATTGAAACAAGATTAAAACAACACACAGGGAACCGGATCCAGTTCTAAGTAATGTTGTATTACGTTTCATTTAAATCTAAGATTATTTTCAGTAAAGGGAAAAGGCTCACACAAAATGAACACACTACCTTTTTTACTTGTTCTTTTCACTGATGCTGTGACCTTGCATACTCATATAAGCTACAGTACCTTCTTTTGCATTTCTTAATAAAGGTGTAGAGCAGGTTACAGTGAAACTTTACTTTTTAGTTATGTATAACAACAATACGTGGTTATGGACTACTTATTGACATTTACGTTTAAACAAACAGTGGATCCATTGAAGCAAAACAAAACCCTTTCAAAATCTCACATTTTAATTCCTATTACATATTAAGATAAAGAAAACACAATTGCCCTTCTTATGAAATATATCATTTATTACTGTAACACACAGAATTGCATTTTATTACTGTATTTTTTTTTCAAGTAAATATAATCTCTAGAATTTAATTCACAAATCCTAAAAAAGTATTCCCTGCAGTTGACATTTTTGTCTTTGACGTAATAAAACATAACGTAAGGAAGTGTAAGCAAAGAGAAAATAACATATCAAATCATTTGGATTAGCAGATGCCATTGGAAGTCAAACAGATGTTATTAGCTTGGTGGGGCCTCCTCTTGAAGAATCATTAAAAACAGACCCTGTGTTGGTAGTCTGATGAAGGAAAAAATTAAAGTGTAGAGCAGTTGTTCCCAGCTCTGGTCCTGGTGGGTCCTTGTATCTGTTGGTTCTGTTTCCAGCTAAATCGATCTACAGTACCAATCCATTTTTGAATCTCTTCATCCAGTGCAGCGTTGCGGAGCCCCAGATCCTATCCTGGCAAGCAATAGGCACAAGGCAGGATAAACCCTGCACAGGGCACCCGCAGATACACACATTGACACTGGGGTCAATTTTCCCAAAAGCCAATTAACCTACCAGTCTGAACAGTATGTTTTCGGTCTATAAGACGAAACCTGAACACCTGGAGGAAACACATGCAAACAGGGAAAAGATACAAACTCTATGCCACTGCACCACCATGCTACACATGAGTGTGATCACAATTACCAGTGATAACTGATACATTTAATTGATCTGATTGCATGTTTAGAGTTTTTGTTTACCCTTCCTTTGCTCAGTATTTGGTTTTTAAAACAAAGGATTTTTAACCTCTGGTCTGGAGCAGTGGTAATCTGGAGAAATACTGTGTTTTCTGGTCTTTGTTCCAGCTGAATTCTTAATCACAGACTCACTAGATGTTTTTTAATGTATTTAGGGCATATCTTGTAAGTATTTTTAAAATAAAGGTCAAATGGGATTTGCAACTGGTAAGATAAGATCACTTTATTATCCCTGTACTATTTCTTGTATTAGGAATTTGTCTTTTTGCATACCCCAGCTTGCTCTCCATGAGACACACAGATAGGGACAGAAGCTGGAGGTCAAAGCACATGGTCAGCCATTGTACAGCACCCCTGGAGCAGCTAGGGTTAATGGCCTTGCTCAGGGGCCCAACAGAGTAGGATTCCTCTGCCTGCCCCAGGATTTGAACCAGCAACCTTCCAGCCACAGGCGCAGATCCTTAGCCACAGAGCTACCACTCCATCCAACCCTGTATCAACTTCTGAGTTTCAGAACTGCCCTCATTCAGGTGTTTTGCCTGACATGTAACCAATCCTGACCTCTGCAGAAGGAATAAGTGCTAATTGCAGGAGTTTCTGATACAGTGTCATTGCCCGCTGTGGCTGTTCTCCATCAGTTGATCAACTAGTTAGCTGTTTAGTCAGAAATAATGGTAACTAAGATGAGAAGAGGCTGTGTAAAGTTCGATACGCTGAGGTGGGAGATAGTACCCTTGAAGTAGGTTATTTTTGACACTCAGGACCGACCAAAGAAATAAGTTAAATAAATGAGTCTATACAAACAGGCAAATCAGTTAAATAATTAATTATCACCAGAGAATTAGAGCTCAGTTAGAGGAAAACGGACAATCTCAGAACCTGAGTTGGGAACTACTGGTCTCATACTGTATTTATACCCTGACACTTGATGAGAATAGGGATTTGTGCTTCTCCTGAAAGTCCATTTATGAACTCCATTTAAAGCTGTTGACAGCTTAACTGTCACGGATGTCGGAAAGGACGAACCGTGGAATGGCAGGAGAGCGTAAAAGACCCTATGCATAGCGGCGAGACAGGGGTTAGCCTGGGCTCAGCTGTTCAGGGAATGCCGTATAAAAACATATGCCCTCAGGCAGTGGACGTAGGGCGACCTGGTGCTAGGTTTCAGGACATCCGAACGTCAATGCTGAGCGAAGGCAGACTGAAGGACCCGGAAATATATAGCCCCAGAGAGAGAGAAACACCGGAAGGACAGCAGAGAACCGGAAATGAGAGACAGGACAGAGAAGGAGCACCCTCTGGCTGCAGAGGGCGTGACATTAACAAATCATAATAAGAGGCTGAAATTTTGACTTTCTAAGGTAAACCATGGCAACTATGGTGTTAAGTGTATTTATACTATTAAAACTGTTAAGCGTTAAATCCTCATGTTGTATGCAAGTACAGTACTTGACATTTCCCCAATGCGTCAGAACCCAGGATACCAGAAGGGAAAAAAACAAAAAGAAGGCAAACCCTCAAGTACAGTGGAACTTTACTTCGGAGGCCAAAATTGCAAGTCCGAGAGATACTTCTCTGGCTTCAGCCCCGTAGGCTCAGCCTGCAGCGATTACAACTCGGAAAGCTCTGGGATATTACAGCACATCGAGGCTTCTCCTCGGGAAAGCCCTAGTCCACGTGCTTCCTGAGCGTGTCATATTCTCGGAGCCGTGATCTCAAAGCATGTGGTCAATAGTGTGGATTGATTACACAGAAGTATGAATCATCCCAAACTGATTGATATTGGTCAGTAATTTAGGAAAAAACATACATACAGTCATACAGTCTACTGTATGTTTTCATCTGCTTATTCAGCTTTCTTCTCTGTACCATCGAACACCTAGGGTTTCTGTTATTGATTTTAATTAGAATGGTTTTGCTACAGTATTGTCATTTCTGCTTCTTGATCATGCTGCCTCAGAAAGTCACCATGATCTCAGTTTTTTGTAAATAAATCTGCATGTCCAGCAGTTTAGTGTCACAGCTACTGTAATTCTTTCTCATAGTATGAATTTAAATACCTCATTTTCACAGTCTTTCATACAGTACCTTTGTTGAAATTGTGAAATATATATTTAAATATATCTAATTAAAACCATGCACTTTCTTTGTTTTATTTTTTCCTTTGTTTTTTTAGTTTTGTTTTTGTTTTTGTGTTGTGTTCTTCTTGGAGAAAAATGTTAAATCTTTTGGCAATGAATCAAAAAACATGCAAGCCTTGCAGGAGGAGATTTTGAAAGATACAGCAGAGGTTTAAGGGAGTGTACATTTCCCGAGATCTCTAGAGATATTTCCTATAAAACATGGGCTTGTTGCGACGCAGAGGCCTGAAAAATGAAAATAAAAACACTGGGGGCGAACTGCCGGACTTGATGTGTGAAACTGGAGCTGTCCGGATTTGCTTTCTGAAGTGGTTCTGAAATCGCAAGGTGGAAACCGACCGTTGTAATTACGACAAAGACAAAATATCATGATTTATAAAAATACTAACATGACTTGAACTGGGTACATCGTATTCGGGATACAGACCTAGGTGCTATAAAATATGAAAATAATATTTAACAGATTAATGAAGAATCTGGCATTTTCTCTTGTGTATTTTAACCTAATTAGTATGCTTATGTATTGTTAACCCTACCTTCTTTCTTGATTTTCATTAGACTCTGTGACCTTCATCAACAGATGTTGCCAAAAGTATTGATATCTACAAAAGAAATCAAGCTTTGGGAATTCTGCCCGAGTCCACTGGTCCATCCAGTACAGCTCCTCCTCATCAGAAACACACCAGAATCGAGTACAAATACAGTACACCGGATTAAGCCCATGTGTCTATTTTCAGAAACAATTCAATGTGCTTTTTCAAACCTTAATTTTATATTTTAGGACAATAATATAATGTAGAATAATTAACTGCTGTTGATCAGGAGAATAATATAAGGTAGTAATCAACGGTTGTTTTCACACGAATTTATGTGTTGCTCGAACTGTACTCTCCTTATTTCAGATACTGTATGTCTTTTTTATTATTTTTTTTCACAAGACCACGGTCTTATATTTTCCTTATTTGATCTGTGTTTACCAATCTGCACAAAGAAATTACGTGCTTGTGGAGAATGATAAAAAAAAGTAGGTCAGACAGCTCTGCGGGAAGCAGTCGACCCAAATCTTCGCTGAATTCTTCGGGGCCATCCTGAAACCTAATGAGTTAAACGTAATGTTGTCTCCCTCTGGTGGCTTCCAAAAGAAATGTCACAGGATTTAATATTTTAAGATTAACAGACATGTATACACGAAAAGCGTTCAGAACATTATTTACAGTACGCCATATATTTATTTGAAGGTGTCATAAATATTTAAGTGAAACTCAAAATGTAGACATAACACATTGTTTATGAAAGTTAAGGATGTAAAATTCTAGTTAAATAAATGCTCCAATATGAAGGAAAAAGCACACTACAAATGAGTTCATCTGAGTTTATCAAACGTGTCAAAAGACAATATAAAAAATATCAGGTACTCACCAAATTGTATCCAAATTAAACTTGGTTTTTGGAAATATTTGGGAGTCAGTTTATAAACCCACTATATGATGTGCAATAATTTTCTGATATCCAATGACCACCAGTTACACTGTTGCTAACACAAATACACCATGTAGTAGATTGTAAATCAAAATGTACCGGAATAACATATAACACCTTTAATAACATACAGAGCAGAATTACAGCTACTCACTACCATTCTGTTTTGTCTCGTCTGTATTGGAAAGTATGAAACCTGAGTATATACAGTAAAACACTCATTTCCTTCTGTTGTATACCATCCAATTAGTATGCACACCTTGCTCTATTCAGACTTATGCAATTCAGATACGCTAGACTATGGTTTCCAGTTGCCATCAATTCAGAGAGCTAAATTCTTGGTTTCTAATCCAGATGGTAGAAATTAACTAGGTCTAATGTATTCTTCCTAAGAGATACCAACAACATGATTATTGATTTGAACTGAAATCTGTTGATATTGTGTCTGGATGTCCAATATTGGTTCTGGAGGGTCCGAATTTCTGCAAGTTTTCATTACAGATCAGCTTTTAACAAGATAAATCAGCTTTTTATTAGCTTAATTGGAGTTTAAAAAGTTAAGGCTCTTCAGGTACTGCAAAGATACCCAGAATTCCACCAATACACAAACCCCCTAAGACCAGGTCTTGACAGCTAGCCTAGCTACAGGAATTGTTCAAGTTAAGTCTGTGGAAAAGGTCACAACCTTATTATTATTTTCCTTCAGTAATAATTTTAAAATGTTTACATGTTCAGAAAATGTTGGAATGAATTTGAAGAATAGTGGTAGACCTTGCAAAGACAGAATACATTGAAAACAGAGCTGCATGTGGTCTAATAATAATAATAATAATTGCTTACACTTATATAGCGCTTTTCTGGACACTCCACTCAAAGCGCTTTACAGGTAATGGGGATTCCCCTCCACCACCACCAATGTGCAGCATCCACCTGGATGATGCAACAGCAGCCATAGTGCACCAGAACACTCACCACACATCAGCTATCAGTGGGGAGGAGAGCAGAGTAATGAAGCAAATTCATAGAGGAGGATTGTTAGGAGGACATGATTGGTAAGGGCCAATGGGAAATTTGGCCAGGACGCCAGGGTTACACCCCGACTCTTTACAAGAAACACCCTGGGATTTTTAATGACCACAGAGAGTCAGGACCTCTGTTTTACATCTCATCTGAAGGACAGCACCTGTTTACAGTATAGTGTCCCCGTCACTATACTGGGGCATTAGGACCCACATGGACCGCAGGGTGGGCGCCCCCTGCTGGCCCCACTAACACCTCTTCCAGCAGCAACCTCAGTTTTTCCCAGGAGGTCTCACATCCAGGTACTGACCAGGCTCACACCTGCTTAACTTCAGTGGGTTACCAGTTGTGAGTTGCAGGGTGATATGGCTGCTGGCTATACCTACTGTCCTTGTAAAGTAAAATTAAATTAAAAATAAACATCACCTGAGGTCTGGGACAAGGTTAAATCCATTGCAGATTGTAAAGCCTGGATAACAGAATTTACCCCATCTACCCCTCCCCCAGTGATAGAAAAGTGAGGTTGGGGTGGTGTTACAGGTTAAGACTCTAGAGAAAAGACTTCTAATCTATGCACACACATGAACAGACAGTACCTTGGTTGGGATTTTCATCAATTTATTTACAGTACATTTCACACTGTACCATGCAGAATACTAGCGAGGGTAATAGGGCACCAAGAATTGGGAGTAATAAAATGAGGTACAGTGGTATTTTATCCATTAACATAAATTATTTACAAATAATATCTATATTTAATGTAACACGGCTGTAATTACTAACTGATTAAGATTATTTCCTTTCTTAGGTTCATCCATCCATTAGTTTTTTAACTGCTTTAATCCAGCATAGGACTGTGAAGGACCAAAGCCTATGCCAGCAAGGAACAGGTCTAGGGCAGGATACACCCTGGACAGAACGCCAATCATAGAGCACAATCATAGACACAAATACACCAGGGCAGATTTTCCCGGAATCAATTAACCTACAGTACCAGTATACTTTTGAACTGTGGAAGAAAACTGGAGCACCCAGAGGAAACCCACACAGACTCCCAGGAAGATAGCAACCCAGGAACTGGGCCCAGGGTTTCAGCGACGCGAGACCACTGCGCCACCGAGCCACCTCCCTTTTAAGGTTAATTTTTTTTTTAAATAACTATTTTATACATTTTTTTAAATTGAGCTGAAACTAGCTTAAAAGCTTTCTGTGTGAAAGCTGCTTTTTAACAGTACAATACAATGCTTTATTAACGGGAGTCTACAAAAGAGCGAAGAAACGACAACACGCCACCAGCCTCAAAGTGGAACAAAAAAATGGCAGTTACGTCATCACGTGAAGGTGCGCATGCCTGTGTTGCAGTTTTGTTTCCGGGGCTTCAGCTGGTGCTGGTTGGCAGGCGGTTTGTGCTCACAGACGCGCAGTGCTGGAGCCTGGGCTGTTGGCATTTGGCTTACCTTAGCTGCACAATTTCCGTTTATTCTCGACTCTTTTTGGATGTTTTAGCATTTCCTTTCCCAGGTTTGGATATATAACTTTTGCTACCGTCGCTGTCACTTAGATACGGTAATTGCTAGATCCTACCATTTAACTGCTCCCAAGTATCACAAGTATTAATCGTGTTGTCATTGTTACTGTATGTTAACCTTTAAGTAAAGCCTGCTATGATTCGTGGTTTACCAACAGCTTTTCTTTCAGCTTTTTAGAATTGTTCTATAGATTTTAATGTTTTCCCAAATCTGACATTCGATTACTTCTTTCTGAAACACTTTAAACGTATTTTTCTACTCCTATAGGCTAGTTGGCATCATCATTAAACTAACCTTTAGCTTGCATTGTGGCTGTACTTAATTGTTGACTGAGGAAAATGTGTCGTGTGTTCTCCCTAGTTATTCTAACTGGAGGTTATTGTCTAGCAACAGTATCCATTAGTGCTGTATTAAGCAAGTCTGGATTTGTAGAACATGACGGTAATTCTTTCCTTGTTGTATGTGTCAGTTAAGTATTGTATTGTAGATTACTTTCATTGTATGGGACAACGTTGCTTACACCTGCCTCCTGTTTCAGTCTGTAGTTTTTTTTCCTGGTTTTTGGTATACCTGGAGTACATACTGTATGATCATTGAAACCTTATTGGTTTCTATGTGTTTAAAATTGATTGGATTTCCTGCGTTTAGCTCACTTTTTTTATACCTAGGCAAATAAAGATTTTTTTTGTTTTCTTTTGAAATAAGTCAAGAGTGAAGTGAGTTCAACCAGCTTCCTTTTCTCTTTTTTTTTCCAGAAAATGTTCACATATATCTGGCAGTACCTGTACACGTCTTTCTTTAGGTTTTGGCTGAAGTGGTTTATTAGACAAGTAACAGGGAAATGTGAACTGCAGCGCATTTGTCAAGGATATAATCCCGGAGCGTCCAGAACTATGAAGACAGGTAATAAGGAACGCCTTTAAAAAGCTGAAGTAGGTAAAAAACACTACACACGATGACATGACATCTCTTACATTCATCTCTCCTCTGTAACCATCACCTCCTCCACATTTTCTGTCTTTAAATTATTGTGTTTGTGTGACACCAATGTTGAAAAGTGACCAAAAGAAAATGGCATTGTTTATCCTGCAAGCTCAGTGAGTCTGTGATGTTATTTTGTGAAGCTAGAAATTATGAAAAGAGATTCCCAGAGATTCAGAAAAGCTCCTTTAGTGGTTTCACAAAAGCTGATAAACTAAAGAAGTTGTTGGTTGCATACTGTATATATCCACAGGTGCTCACTTTGTGACCACAAGTGGTACAGCATTATGACAACAGAATGAATTGTCCAACAAGAAAGTTGTGGATTCCGGATGTTTTTAGTCCAACTCCAAGAAAAATCCAGTTGCTGAAGAACTAGTGGTTGAAGAAAAAAATTTAAGTATCCACTCCTTGAGTTAAGGAATGGAGTTTTTCAATATAAAGTTATAGTGTATACTATATTGTGTGTATGCCATATATTATAGTATAGCAGTTTATGGCTGTTTTTTAAACTTAACCTTCTTTTTTGCTTTGCGTTTGATGATAATTCCGGATTATTGTAGTTTCCTTAGGTTTATTTCCTTTAAAAGTTATATAATTCTTCCCTTTTCTTGTGTTTGTCTTTACAGAATATTCCTTGAAATCCTCAAAAAGCCAGGTATGAAAAGCACTTTCATCGAAAGAGATCTCATGATTAAGAGCATAAGGAAAAGAATTCCATAAAGAAACAAGAATGATTTAGTTGAATTAAATAAATATTTAGTGTGCGCTGATTATTAATTATTCAAAAGTTGTAACAAAGTGAATAGATAAATGACCTATCCCTATAAGAATACATACAATGAAAATACTGAAGTAAAAATTTTTGTTTTACCTTATGCATTACAGGGAAGCATTGTTAATTTAATTAAAGTCAAGTTCTTTTCAGCAAAGTGTGAGGTGATATTTAGTTTTTTGCAAGTTATTCAAACCACAAAACAAAAGAGACTAACATCAAATGTTAGTGAGTCCGAAAAATACAAATAAAAACTATGATTTTAAAAGTATTAATTTTCCAAACTCCTTCCTTACTGTGACAGAGATATTTGGGTTATTCCAAGATGCAAATGTGTGGTGATCTTTATTGCAGTGATTCAAAATGTTTTTCAGCAGTCACCAACCACTGTACAGCTTGTGTTACAGCTGTTGGATAGTGCATTGGAGGGACACATGTGAGAGTAAATATTTGTTATAATAATTTCTGCATTCTTTGTATCAGATTTTAAGAAATGCAGTGAATGTTGAAGAAGATGAGGTGGAGATATGTGTCACCAGAATAATGAAGGAAAAAAATATTAATGAACAGAAGGATCCAAAGTAAGTCTGAAAATTCCACCCGATGTGTCATCCTGTTAGTTGTATGTTTTATAGGCTAAATGGGACCATTTGCTTTCCGATAACCATCTAAAATGGTTATCATTAAGGTCATACAGGTTTCCCTCGCCAGCTGTTGGGCTCACGTTCTTCAGTATTAACTGGCTGGTACAGTGTGTTCTTGATATAAACATGGGATGTTAGGGTTTCACATGCTGTGGAACAGGTAACATGTCTTTCAGGTTTCTCCCTTAAAAATTACAAATACAATAACATTAATTATAATTAAATATGTGGATGTAGTAACATATAACTAAGAGTAAAATGGAATGTTATTTACATTGAATCCTAAGAGTTAGAAATAACAAAAGAATTGAATATGCTTAGTGCACTGAAATCTGGTCATTCACACACTAATGTGAAAGGGACATTGTGAGAGTGAATCCACCAAACCATAGTCTAATGGTGTCCACAGTAAGGATAAGCAATCCTTGGCTAAAGTGATCAAAAAGCAGAGGTCTGGAAACCATATGCATTATGATTAGTTAAGCGATTAAGTTAGGTCTTTCAAACTCATATTTTCTCACAGTTGCTTGGTACGGTATGAGATTTGTGTTCATTTCTAAGCCTGCATTAAAGAAGTATTTCTTGTGTTTACATTCATTTACTTTCTTAGCAGTGGACAGAATATTAAAATGTTTCAGCTTGTGGCCAGTTATTCTCCTGATCCAAGGAATCAGTCACACTGGTTATCTCTAATATCCTCTTTGCTTCTTTTCCCTCCAGACAGCAAGCAGTTTTCCATCCTCATCTCATTGTGTGTGCAGTTATCATGAAGGGAAATTGTGAGGTGCTAACAGTGATTTCTGTAATCACACTTAATCCCACAGACCTTATGGTTCTTAGCTGTCAGCAGGCAATATTTTGAGTGTGAATAATTTTCTGAAGTCTTTATATAATATTTAAGAGATGTAATACAGGATTACCTCTGTATGCTATATGTAGTACAAAAAATAAGGAATTACTAACACAAAGCAGATTATTTTTTATTGTTATTTGTGTTACTGTGTTCAGCATGTTTATCCCCAAAGTGCTTATCATAGTGGGATTGAAGACTGTGTAAACCGATAACCAATTTAATTAGTTCCTCAGATGCATTGTATGTTGTAGTTTTTGTTTTAATGACAAAGTCAACCAGTAATACAGGAAAAAGAAGCACTTTTTTATTTACCCCAAAACAAATTTTATATGAGAATTGCTGGAGATGCCTCCTATTCATGTATCTTTTTCAGAATGGTTTACTCCCTTTCTTCTGGCTCTATCTATGGTTAGAAGGAGGAACTTTCCCTAGTTAGATATTGATTCAGCAGGTCCAGTAAGCACCTGACAGCTCTCAGCGGTCTAATCAACTGGCTTGTTTTCCTTGCACTTTTTTGGACATTATTTTCAATCTATATATAGTATATATTTCCTCATTTGTTTTGTTATAGGTTTATATCAGCAGCTTCCCCAAAAGTATAGTTTTATAGTTTGGTCTCAATTTCAGATTGAAAGCTTGAAATGAAAATGTATAATTATTCTTATTTTGTCTTATCTTCTCTCAAGGTTTAAGATAAACCTTCAAGTGTGTTTACTTCAAATATCTGGTTACCAGAGACTCTGCGTAGCTGTGGAGGACCTCCGGAAACAGGCTTTTGATTCTGCCATGAAGGAGCATGAAAACATGCTTTTGAAGGTATGGTCATGTGTTGTTCCTGTGTAATTTCTACAACAGGCACACATATTAAACACATAATAAATATTCTTCAGTCAGGTAAAAACTTAAAATTCTTACACAGTGTCTTTAGTTTTTTATCCTGTTTGTGAACAATATTACCCAAAGTAAATTTATTAAGAAAAATAATAAATGTATACATATTTGTCTTTATGGCATTGATTAAGATCATGATTAAGGCTACAAACAGGAGGCTGTATTTGGCCTCTGTAGCTTGTTTGGTTGCTAGTAACTAATTGATCACATGATCTCATCCGTTTGTTTTTGTAGGAAGTCAGGGTATCTTGACAGCATGGCTGGTTACTGTAGATTGTTCCAGAGAAAGTGGGGAAAAAATGCCGTCTTTTATTTTTTAATAAAAGTTTTAAATGTACCTGTCCTTTGTTCTACTTGGACAAGTGTCATATTTCTGTATTAAATCAATACCATTTATGTAAAACAAAATAAATCTGTATTACTGTATTATATTGTTACATTATGAAAAAGGTGAAATCAGGAATTGACCGAGGCATGTGAAATCTTTATTCTCTGGCACAGCTTTGGTGAAGAGAGTAATAATTCAGCCACGCTTGGTTAAGCAAATGTTTATTAGCATACCAAATAAATACATAATAAAATATAACAACACACAGTTACTATATTTACAGTATGTACAGAGTGTTTCTGGGGCCTAACATCCTAATCACCCAGAAAACCCCAGACTACTACTAAGTATTAAACTCTTAAATAATGCCTACCGTAAAACTCTTTAATAAGGCCAAAATAGAGATAAGCTGCCTTCTAAATCCTGCAGTTAAATCTCTCTCTGCAAACCTGGATGCCACAAAATAAATGGGAGCCTATCTCCCTATTCTCAAAATGCTCCCCTAAGCAGGAAAGTCCGTCTCTAACCAAGGTATCTTTTACTCGGGAAACCCAAGTTCCTTAAAAACACAGAATAGCTGGCTCTCCCTAGCAAGGCTCTGATACGTAGCTCCAATCAGGTTCTGTCTGGGTGATCCTGAAGTAGAGGCTCTCGCCTGGCCTGGCGAAAGCTTCAAGTTCCATCTCCTCCTGACTCCTCTATTGTCCTTTTCTGTCTAAATGTGATCTTATATGGTGTGTTTCTGGACTGCTCATTGACAATCATTAACCCACAACGTAATTAACTAGATAAATGGTAAACATTCCAATTGTTTTTGATGGTGGGGGGGACCCCTTACATCTCTGCAAATATCCCCTCTGACTTGAAGCTGGAAATGTTTACACTGCCAGGTGTTACTAACTTTATCTAAACTCTTAAAGATGCTTCCTAGTTCCCTATAGCTGTAATCTGTCACTTGTTGCTTTATGTAGAATAGCTTTAAGTAACTCTTAACTGCACTCTTTGCAGTTGTGGAGTTTGCTGATGCCCACAGTGAGGCTCGAGTCCAGAGTGACCAAGCAGTGGGGAGATATTGGTTTCCAAGGAGATGACCCTAAAACGGACTTTAGAGGAATGGGCATGCTGGGCTTGACCAACCTTATGTGAGTTCATGGACTTTATTACAGATTCCTTGTTTATAATGTTCAGAAAAAGAATTGCTGGACTCTTGTTATTCCCATTACTGTAATGATGTTTTAAAGTTAATGTAGCTACAGTATACAGTAGATGTAGTTTAATAATAGAAATTATAAAAAGTAAATTTCAGCATTAAAGGCTTATCTTAGTTTTATAAAACCAAAAACATTTTGTTTATTAATAGCTGATTCTTTTGAGCATTAACAGTAATCTCTGGACATCTTTGATACACTTAGGAACCTTAGAAGGGTTGTAAATGAGGCCCATGCAGTTGGCCCATGTAGACTGGGTAGTTGTTAGTAGCTAATTTCCCATGATCTTACCCAGTTTCTTCTGAAGACATTGATTTCAACAGCATAACTGAGGAGGGAGTTCCAGACTCCCACAGCTCTTTATACAGTATATAACGCGCCACCTGTTTACAGTTTTCAGTGCACTTTCATATAGTTTCTAATTGTGTCCTCTGGTCTTGGTTTGTGGTTGATTCAGAGGATGTCCAGTTGGTTGACTTTGTCAGTTATTTGAGGGTTTTGAATACTTGAATGAGATTCCCTCACAGTCTTCACTCTTCAAGTCTTAACAAGGTTTGATTCTTTCAGCCTGTCTTTGTTAGATGTTCTTTAAGAAATTCCAGGATTTTACCTGGACTGTTTTAAGAGGAACAATATATTTATTTGGTCACCAAATCTACACACTTCTTACATCTCCCCAGTACGACAGTTTACTCTTGATATACATTTTCTTTTTTCTATCCATTCACCAGATCTTAATCCGTAGGCACGTATTGCTTTGAATTTTGTGCTGTCTTCACTTAATCTTTTACAGTTACCATTAATCTTTTACAAGACAGTTAAAGTGAAAATCCAAAGGTACTTTTATCATATACTCTGTGTATCTGTTACCATTGTTGCATTTTCAAAATAGTTATGCTTATCATCCTCTATGCCTCATTTTGACTATCAATACATATGGCACATATTAAAAGAATGTAAATCAGTCTTTGCTTTAGGTCATGCTGTGTCCAATGATATTTCATTGATGGAATCTTTTATTTTGAACAACTAAAAAAGTGTAGTTCTTTTCCTGCTACATCCATTTTTTTATATTTCTTAAATGAAATAGAGTCTGTGAAAAATTAATTGAATTATAGTGTGTGAAGAGAACATAATCTTTTGTGCAGGTTAATCTAATGCTATGGTGTTGAATACATTTATTCAACTTATAAGAAATTGCCCTTTACTTCTTTGTGGACTTCCAAAAGAAGCAAACCTTACAGAGAAACTACAGAAGCTAATAAGCTAATTTCTACTTTTCTGTGGTCTAGTTACAAAACTGTTAATTAAAAACCAGCATATCTCTAATCTGTATTCAACACAGTTAGTGCTGTCGGCAGTAATGAAAGGATTTGCATGCTCTAATTCTGTCATTCAACCAAAGGAAAAAAACTGCTGCTTTGTCTCAGATACTGGGAAAACAGTTATTCTTCTGTATAACTGACAGGCAATGTTATTTTTCCATTTGCATTTATTTCTCAGTTTAAAACACAATTTAGAGAAATGTGACTACCCAGTTTTTATACTTTGGCATATACGTTGCCTTTTATTCTGAATAGTAAGCAAAAGTTAAAGCCACCAGCTTATGGCTTTCAGGTTGATTAGTTTCTAATTCAAAATGCAATGAACAACCCTTGATTAAAGAGCAGTAGCACATGGGATTCTTGAATATTGGTTATCTAAGATCAATCTGAAAATGTCAGTCTCTGGTGATATTTTCTGATTGTCTGTGTTTGATCTGTTGCCTTTGAGCTGTTAGCAATGATACTGGGCCATTTAGGAATAGGGGGAATGATAATGTTACAGAGTATTTTAAAGGTTCACCATCAGGCTTGTACAGTTCCCTCCAAACACTCTTTGGCTGTACCTGGCTGAGCTATCACACCAGTGTAGACTCTGCCTAAGGCCAGGCAGGCAGAGCTGCAGGGCTGGTGGGGAGGAAGGTGGAAGGGTGCTGGGAAATGAATAATGGAAAAAAAAGCTCCTCCCTGTGTTTGTATGCAGATGGTTAGATACTGTGCCATCTGCTACCACTTTCCAAACCTACATTGTCAACCTTTTTACATTTATTCTGAGAAGCAACAACAGACTACCAAACAGCATTGCTGAACTGAAATAACATTTATAGGAGTGGAAAATGTAAATGTAATTGGCAGTTCCTTCATTTTATCTTCAGAATGTATCATTCTGTAAATAGACTAAATGTAGAAAGAGCAGTTTTATACATAGGAACCATCTCAGCTCTTGAAGATATACTCTGTGGTTCTTTAAGGCCAAAAAATCAGTCACCTCTATTTTTGAGGGTAGCTGTGTTTGAAAATTGGTCTAAAATTTGGGAGGGCATTCATTTTTTTCTATTTATCCATTCAAAAAGATGCTTATATCAGCTATGTGTCATGGCACCTCAGAATCTACAGTATATATAACAACCCCAAACTGGAACCCAGTCGAATCCAAGAGGCAAAAGTTGTGAGGAAGCAGAGCTTACTATGCACCTTCCTCCTACCCTGTTTCTTTCACATATTCAATTTTGGAATGTACAGTATAAACCACTTTGGGCCATGCAAATATTGAACACTATGTATTACACAGATTAACATCTTCTGTCCAGTATTAGACAGATTAGACAATGAAAATAACTGGTCAGATTATCGTAACAGCTCATCAAATGGTAACATGGTTAATGTGTATTTGGTATGGTCTTTTCGTCAATGTTTAAAGTTTTACTTTTTGATTTCAGTTTCTTTAGCGAGAATCACACTGAAGTGGCTCGACAGGTACTGTCACACTCAAACCATCCTAAACTTGGGTAAGCAGCCTAGTAATTGTTTTAAAGATCTGGTATTGTAATCTGACCTCTTAAACTTCTTCAAGGTCAATGTTACTTATTAAAGGTCACGTTACGTTATTGGTCAGCCATGGGGTTTGTCCCGTACTTCTCGATTACAAAATATATTTGGCACCGAAGTTACAAAAACAAAGTAAAATTACTCTTCTTCACCGTTTTTACTAAAATTTGGTTCTTTCAATAGTTATTTGTCTGGTTTAATGCTGTGTCTATCTTATACTATATCTGAATGTTTCAATTTCTTATTTGTTCTGCCCATTTGGTGGGAGGAGAGTATCATTAAACAGCAATTTCCTGATTGTGATTTAGGCTTTGTGCATATATTTAGTATTGCAAATAAGGGTATCATCTGGGGCGAATTATGAAATTGAATACCTTTACAGTTTTCTTAAGCAATGGAGTACCTAAACATCATATCAACAGAGCTTGAGAAACTGGCCTAGTACGTTATCATCTGATGTTCCTTATGATTTCAACAGCTGCAGTGAAACTTCATCTAATGCCTTGTGAACTTTTTTATTAAGTATACATTTATAATGAGTATTTGAATTTTCTTCCTCAGTTGTATAAAGTACTTTTATGTATATTTATCTTACTTTTTATCAGTCCTCAAATTCTAAAGGGCAACTGTGGATATGTAAATGTTTTGTTTCTGTAATACACTGTACATTAAATCATCTTGTTTTTGTACTGTTTTCTGTATAAAATTGAATTAGACTGGTGAAGGACCTTCAAGTCACCTTACGGAATATTTTTAATAGCATACTCAATGATGAGTATTGTTATTTTATTAAATTATTATTAATGAATGAAGGGTATAGAAATTCGATCATATCAGTTTTATAATGAGCACCACAACATGTTAGAAATCGGTGTAGTCTTTTTAGTGACTGGACATGTTTGCTAGGTCCTGTAAAAGCAAGCATTGCTAAAAAAGTTTTTTTTTTGGTGCCACTCTCAGGCCATAATAGACATAGGATGGAGAATGAAGATGAGCAATTAATTAAGAGGTCTCAGCTGAGCCTTTCTTGTTTTTTCTTTGGGTGTTTTAGCTATTCCTATGCTATAGTTGGAATAAATCTCACAGAGATGGCTTATAGTCTGCTGAATAGTGGAGCTCTGAAGCCTCATTTCTACAACGTGGTGCCTGGAAACCCACAACTAGAACACTTCCATCAAGTTTACTGTGAGTATTTCTGTACCGTGTAAAAGTACATGAATCCAGGCATTAGACCATTTTTTCTTTCTGGAAACAAGAAGGAACTTGTTAATGTTTCGGATCTGCAGTTAGCATACATATATTACATACTAAACTAATTAGTGTGTAAGATCTGATATGCTAATTATTAAAGCATGTTAATAGTCTTGTAGATTTAATAAATTAAATGCAGCTGAATTAATAAAGAACACATAAAGTGTACATTAATTAGTTGCTTACATTTTTAGGTGTTAATTTTTTATGTAAAAAAAATATTATAAAATGTACTTCTTTGGAGAATAAAGTAAGGTCTGTTTGTCTGTTTGACCATTTGTCACTTTTAAGGTACGAATGCTTTCTTGCGTGATTCAAATATGCTCCATTTATTTGGCTGTGGAAGAGATCATTTGTAAAAACATTGAAACTTAATGCAAGGTGACAGTTACAATACAATGGGATCGAACATTTTCAGTCCAGGCTTTGCTATATGCCAAGGATATGTCAAGTGCTGGAAAGAATGAACAAAAATTCGACAGTAGAGGGAGTCACCTCTGGCCATTCAAAAGCAGGTCCTATGACAGGCTGGGCCTCTGCGAGACTGGGCGGGTCAATGAGAGCTGCTGCCAGAGTTGCCTCATAGAGAGGGGACTGGCCTGATACCAGATAGCAGATCAGGTCAGGCAGATATTCCTGAAGGGAATACTAAATACAAAAACAAAGTGGAGGAAAAAATGAGATTTTTTTTTTTGTTTTAAATGATGCAATACAATGTCTACTATACATCCAAGACTATAGAGAAATATTACTCGCGTAACTTGAGAATTTAAATTATTCCACACTGACTTTTAAATAAATTGTAATGATTTGCATTTCATTAGTATTGTCATAGAAGAATATTTGAACTTTTACGCATGCAAGCAATCGTCCACTGCTGTATTAGTCTAGTCATCTTAATGTTAAGGCACTGTAATGTTGAGGAGGATGGAACGTTCTACTTTTAAGCTCATTAGAAAAAGAAAAAAACGGGTCACATGAAGTATTGTCTTTTCTTTCAAAATATTCAAGGAGTCAATTCAATTTGCAACTTTTGCAGTTAATAATACAGCATATGTGATTAAAGTATGAGATTAAGACCTACACTTTTTATGTGCTATCTTATTCTACACTTTACCTCTTTTCTAATAATAATTTCTAAGACCAGACTGGCTTTTATTTCTGCCTGTGCACTGTTGTTTTTCTGACTGTTTTAAGAATGGGAAGGGACTATTATATGTGTATATATTCTCTTTTGCAGGTTACCTTGTCTATGAGTTTGATAAATTTTGGTTGAAGGAAGAGCCTGAAAGCATCATGGAGTTTAATCATTACAGAGAAAAGTTTCACGAAGAAGTGAAAAGACTTTTGCTGGAACCTGATGTGGCCCTTTGTTTAACCTTGGAAACTAAACAATAATAGAAACTGGTCATTTAAAACCTGATTTATAGATAACCTTTGAATAATAATTGTAAAAGCTTTGCTACCCTTTCCTTTTAATTTAAACCCCCTAAAACCTTTTTTATAACAGTATTTATATGTGCTTTAGACAAAATGTGTAGATTCAATAGACAATCATTCCAGTGTTTACACTATTTCTTGTCGAAAGTGATGTACGAAGCTAGTGGTTATTTTAGTATTGAGCAATTTTATGAGCTTGCAGTGTTTGAAAAATAATTGGTTTTTGAACAATAAGTTGCACATGTGTTAATTGAAGATAGTAATGGTTAAGTTATTAAAAATCGCTGAAGACAATTTAAAACATTTTTATGCTGGATTTCATTGTTGAAATTGTAGCACATTTTTGAGACTGTTCTATATTGCCTAGTCATAATCTTTCTCAGGAAAACTATTTATATCCAGAGTAAGTTCACGTTTTATATTCTGTCAGTACTGAGAATTTGTTGGTTGCCACTCCAGTGCGGTGTTTCATATTATTGGCCATTATCTTCAGTGTTTTCTTGCCCAGCTTTACATTTAACAGGACTAGATCTGCATGAAGTTTTACAATGTTTTAATGCCACAATAAGAATATCAACATACTTTACAAATTATGTATCATATGTCCCGTACCTCTGTAATAACTTCTTCTTCACATCATTTACTGACATGCATTAAACAGACCTGATGTATTTGTCTAGAAAACATACTGTACGATATACTCACAGATTCTTTCTTTTGTGAGAAAAATCCTAAAATGATCAGGCATTGTGACTTCATTGTTTGTCTAACTGATTATGGGGAACTTGTCGTGTCCCCACCATGGCTGACTTTTGCTTGTCTTCAGCCATGTGCTACAGTATTAAAATGTGCTTTACATTCAGCTCTTTTGACACTTCAGACATCAAAAGAGAGATTTCCGTTCTGTTCCATATTTCTGAATGGGGCTTGGAGGCTCTGTATGCTTACCTTTCCATCACTTCCACCTCTGGATGATATCTGTCCTGATGTCCCTTCTTTTCAGAACTGTAATTTTGTACTTTTTAATCACAATTTTGTTGAGCTCATTTCTTCTGATGTTTTTGGTTGTGAAATAAATGTTCACACACTGAGCGTGCTGCAGTCTGGTCGAGCCTCCTTTTTTGAGAAATCAACCTTTCTAACTAACGTAATCTATCATATCCTCAAACAATTTAGCTTCACTAATATAAAGTACAGTATATTCACAAACTGTAGATGTTCAAGTGGAGAGTTTTCAGTGTGCCTTTACTGCAAAAGAATTCCACACTGAGAAATAGGAAAAATCTGTTGTTTTCGCTATAAGGCCTTGTTAAGATACTTTACGTGCCGTTGATACTTAATTGTTTTGAGTTTTGCTCTCATTTATTTTTGCTGATATAGTTAAATAGAAATGTGAAATAATTAGGTGACAGCTCTGCATTTATCCTTTAACCTTTTACTATTTTAAAGTCCATTTGTTCTTCATTACATATATTAAGGAACTTTCTCCATGTCTTGCACAATGAATATCGTTACGTATATTTCAACCATACTAAGTCTAGATCCCTATCTACCTGGTTATAACTTTGGCATGAGTTAAGCATGTCTGTATTTAATGTAATGCAGCTTTTGTGTGTCTTTGAAATTTCTGTTGTGTTGAGAGAAACATTTCAGGCTCTTTCACCTACAAGCCATGAGTAGATTTCAACCTAGAATAATAAGCAACCATCTCAGGCAAGCAAGAAGATGCAAATATAGCCACAGACTTTTATTCTCTCTTCTTGCAAAATAATGTGTGCAATAAATGCCAAGTCATTGTGCTATGCTATACCATTCCCTTAAACTGTCATGAACCTTCTGTATGCTAGAGGGCACTCCATTGTTAGAAATGATGTGACAGTATAGCTAGTGAAATCCAATGTTTTACAAACGGGTGACATATACAGATATAAATTTACATTTTGGTTTTTCTTTAATAAAGTAAAATGATATATCCTATGGTCAAAATGACAGGTGTTGTGCTGTTTTGGAGTTTGACTTAACAACTGTAACCACAAAAGTAAAATCCAGAAGTGGCTTGAATATACAGTAACGTATAATATAAAGAAAAATTATATTAAAAAGTTATACTTTATTATGGTTTAATACATTATAAATATGGATTTTTTCCAGAAGGTCCAACAATGGTAAATATTTCATTGACACATTTTTACGTGCCATTAAAAATGCTTTCATTTGTTGTGCTGTAGGCTGGGAACTCAGTGCCTAACTTTAATCTCCTGGGGTGCATTGAGCCAGCCTGCAGAAGTCAGGAATCGCTGCTCAGCTCTTAACTGCTGAAAGTTAGGAAATCAGTGTCTTATTCCATTAACCCCATTTAAGAAAATTCTGGTGAAAGTAAGATAATTTTGAAAAAGAAAGTGAAACAAAATTGGCATAAATGAGACGTTCTAGACTGATACAGTATGATTCACAGTCACACAGTATATTCTCAAAACACAGAATTGTACTTCAGCTCTGTTAAAACATATTTTACACAAGAAAACATGTTGGGAAGCTCTATACAATAATATAAATAGAGGAGAAAACTATTTCTGACTTCCCCGGATTATTTTTTTTTATCTAGGAGCTTATGGTTCATTTCAGCCACTTGTGGCTAATTACGTTTGGTTAATGCATACATTAAGATGCACTCCCATCATTCCCTTTTTACAAAGGACTAATTACCATCGGTAATTAAATAACCAACTTCGAGCCCTGAAAGAGGGAAATTTACACAAAGGTGTAGTAATGTACTCTATCTTGGTGGTAATGAAGTACTGGGTTCTCTTTTGAATCCTGAATTCTCTTCTTTTCAAGGCACAAAATTGTATAGGATTATTGGTCCATTAGATATATATTTTTTACTAATGTAATCCTAATGGGGGATAGTGTCTTCAAAAGTGACCAGGCAGACTATGCAGCAATTTCCATAGACTGTTTGGACATCATCATTGCCCTTTTCAGCTGCTCATAGGAAACAAACATCACAACATTCCAGGAACCCAGCCTTAGGAACGAGGGAACAAATCTGAAAGAGATGATGCAATCAAATATAAACTGTGTTTCTTCCTAGGACAACACTTTGTCTCATATAGCAAACTCAAATTATATTATCTGCAGCTTGGTTGGATCAATGTCTCCCAAACTGTTGTGGATGTGTCCAGGATTGCCCTGAGAAAGTAACTAAGGTACAGTTATGTACCAGTTACTCTGTAGGAGGAAAGTTCTGTAGCTTATGGTATGAGAGGTATGAATTGTATATTAACCTGCATATGTAATCCATTTGTCTGTCAGATGACTTGGTTTATGTGGTTGTGTATGCTTGGTGTGCTTTTGCTTTCAGTTGAAGCCAGGGTCTAAAAACCTCTGATCATCTGTCTTAGTTCTTATTAATCAAAGCCAAAACTAGAAAAGAGATCTGTGATGTGATGTACTTTGGTCTGTGTACAGTATATGAGTCATCAGCTTCCCTAACAATTGTATTTATTACCATGCAGTCAAACAATGGAATAATCTCTATTTTGAGCAATGTGTTTAATTTTGCTCATAATTAAAAACACTAAATGAAGATGGAGATGGCTGTATTTATGCTGGTTCTCACCCTTTATAAAATGCTGTTGGCCCCTCCTTAGTGAGCATGGTCCAAGCACAGTTCAAAGCACTCTTGTACTGTCCTGGGGGGGAGTTCATGTACCGGGTCTTCACAACATCAACTGGGGACGCAATGACTGTGGTGCAGAACCCAGCTCCAAAAGCCGATACAAAGTGACAGGGCAGATTATCTGTAAAGAAGAAATAAAATGTTAACTTGGAGTAGATTTCCGTCTGCCTCAAATCTAATGAAGAAAATAAGAACAAACATGCAAATAAATGGCACAAACCGCAATATAGATTATAAAGATGAGCATAGCAGGCCTCATTGATCTAAAAGGTTAGAACAGGTACAGTTTCTGAGTTTTCATTACATCCCAAAGTTTTCATTACAGCTGCTTCAGGAACACTTGGGTGCCTTTGGAAATGTAAATTAAGGTCTCAGTAAGTGCATTTTTGTGGAAAACAAAACGTTAACAATTCGCAAGATGTATAGAAATATTTTCAGTCCACAAACAATAGAAAGAAGTATTTAGATATACAAGAGACAGAACAGAATAATATCCATTCATTTTGGAAACCCACACAAACACAGGGAGAATACTCCATGATGATAACACCCTCGGAATTGAACCCAGGGTCCCAGTGCTTTGAGGTAGCCATGATGACCACTGCAACACCATTCCACCAACAGCATAGTCATCTACAATATTTTAACATTTTAAGGAATTGTTTAGAACATTAAGCATGCTGAAAAATCGAATGCAGAATTTGTGCACTCACCTGACATCAATTGGTGGTTCAGAATGGCCTCCTTAATGATGTCATAAGTTACTAGTTCTGTGCAGTTGACTATAGCATTCCTGGTGATATTTGGTAATGTACCTTCAAATAAAAAAAACAATCTGATAAGTAAGTTTCTATAGATAGATAAAAATGACCACGTTGTTTCAAAGCACTTAAGCAACATTTTCAGTTATCCTGAAAAACAGTTTGCGCAGAGATGTCTGCTAACTTGAGTTGCTTTCTTTTTTAATAAAAGTCCCTGAAGATGATGCGTTTAGACCACATCTCCACTTTGTAATGTACTTCTTACAGTATTATACTGATATCGTTAATAGAGCAACATGTGTCCTCTGCAGGGCTTCTTTGAATTAATTAGAATCTATTGATTGAGACAACAAAAACAGTCAAAAGTAAAAAATCAGAAGAGTCTCCTGACCTTTCCATAGTCCTCTCAGCCCTTCCTGACGGAAGATTTGTCGGTATGCCTGGAGGGTGCCACTGTATCTCCTCTCCACACCTTTGAGGTTCATCTGGGCTTGAAACCTGACCTTCACCACATCTGTGGGCTGTGCTATCGACACCGCCATGGCCCCCGTGGTGCAGCCTGCCAGGATCCGGGCGCCGATGCCAGGATCTGGGGGGAAAGATGTGAACCTGGGTCATTACAGCACTTTCAACTTAAAAGGCGACAGCAAGAGGTGAATCTAATGCTTAAAGTACATCCACATTAGAAGAAAATTGACATACAGAGCTGAGTTCTTTTGAGGACAGTACGGTACAGTATGTGCTTTACCTTCAAATCATAAATGACAGTTTTCTACAGTATACTGTATGTATCTAACCCCTCACCTATTTTATAAGCTACAGATTCATTGCAGTAAATTAAATTGAATAGAATATTTTGAATTAATGCTGTAAATCTAAAACTAACATTTTTTTTCCCAAGCCTAGTTCATGCCATCAATTTGGGATGGACATTATGTATTACAAATGTTAATTGAAAGATTTCGGGGGTAACTTTGAATCATCTAGAGAATGGTTATCTTAAAGGAAGACTTAAATCCTGACCCTGATATTCCAAGTGAACGATACAGAACAAAGTATTACAGTACTTACTGTCTTTTCCAGCTGTGTAGAACTGTTTGACCGTGTCATAGAGACCAATCCGGATTGAAGCAAAGCTCATCTGCCTCTGAAGACCTGCGACAAGTCCATTGTAGAGACTCTTTGGGCCTTCTGTTTTCACCATGGTGGCTATGGTTCCAAACACACCTCTGTATCTGATATTTTTCACTGCGTCGGCAGCCACTTTCTCTCCTTGGATCTGAGACACAGTAATGATTATAATACAGCCAACCACTATGAATTCATATTGAGATATTTCCTTTGAAAACTATAGCCACTGATAGTATTGATTAACTTGTGTACCAGAAGTGGCCCAAGTTAAGTTAGCATGTTGTACTATGAGTGTCCAAAAACATATTCTAAACAGCACTCATGTTATCTGAATTTAATCATTCCAAGGAAAAACCTGTTGAAGAATAGTGAAAATCTGTTTAAGATTTTAAACATGCTGTACTACTTTTATTTTTTGTTACAAGACTGCACACTTACAGTACAGCACATCCATGGCTGACTGCTGTTCATTACTGAAAACATGTTCATTGCCAATGTACAGTATGAGTACCTGTAATCTAACTTTGGCCGTGTCCAAGGGGAAAGTGAACAGGTCTGCTATACAGGCAGCTGTTCCGGCACTCAGGAACTTCACACCTTGCGTTGGAGGGATATCTGAGGGCTTCAATCCAACCATCTTTGGAGCTGGTACAAAGAGAAATGAAAGGTACTGAATAGAAATGACCAATGCCCTTAATTCCTTGTGTGTGAGGGGTGAGATCTTTGGAAGTCTGTCTAATCATTTTCAGATAAAGTTTCTTTAAAATAGATTTTTGTGGTGGGGTGATACCAGTACAACAACAGGTCTACTGCACCTCTAATCCCATCCCAGATTCCAGCTCACATTTATTTATAAAAGCGAAATATGGGCTCTGGGAGAGGGCAGAGGTGTGTGTCATTGGGAGACCCATTGTGTCTTTTTTATCTACATACCTGTACATCCCCCCTAAAACTACTGTACATAAAGCAAAGAGTCTGCTGAAGTGACACCAACCTTAAAATCAATGATAGTCAATAAATCTCCCTGCCACCTTCTGTTAGCTTGTAGGAGTGAAATACAAAATGTCACGGTCTGATATCTACAGTATATAATATCAGATACTGATACAGTATGTACTCTTACATCTGTAGCAAGGTATAGTCTGTACAATATTTCTATGTTTTGAATTATGTAGAAAAAGAAAAAATTTAAAAGTAGCGATTCTAGAAAGTTATTTGATATTGGGGAAATGGTTTCAGTAGCAAAACCTTGCTCCGTAAGAATATTTTATGTATTTTACATTCTTTCTATCAAGAACGCATTCACTGTCTCATTAACACACTGTACGTAAAAATGACTTTATATTTAAAACCTCTTTAACATCTTTTACTAATATGGTGCATGAGTGCAAGAAACACCTTCCTCCACGTCGAAACCACAATTAATCGGAGCAGAGAACCACTGTGGAGGTTTTTAGTAAGGAATCATGATTTTAAAAATCTTCAAGAGAACTGACAAAATACACGTGTCAGAAATTGCTAACAGTAGCTGAGTAGGAATGAAATAGTACACTATTGCCTAAGTTGACCTATAATTTAATAGAGCACTTAATGAATATTTACCATACGGATAGTAAGGCTCTTATCAATAGCTTTAAATGAGTATCTTATTCGGTGAATATTATTCAATGACTTACCCTATTATGTCCAGTGGGTTGCTGATTTAGGATTCAGGGAGCTCTTCCAATTTGTAAGAGGTCTGTAATGTCCTACGGAAATCGCCCCTTAGAGCCTGATACAAAGTGAAAGACAGATTAATTTCTTCTTTTTATACCTCTTGCCGTCTTCCAGGACATCCCCGGAGCGAGAGGCGGAGTTTACTATAAATTCAGAAGTGCCGGTCCGGTGCTCTAAACAAAGTCCACTGTGCAATTGTGTAGCTTAACTCTTAACTGAAAGAGCTACAGAACTAGAACGAAACGTTTAGTCAGCAACAATGTATACGTACATTTAACTGGTGTACAGTAATATGTCACATAATTTTGTTTGTTTCTGTAATAGCTGTATCAGTTTTGTAACACGTAACTTTTGTCTTTCAGGTGGCAGAGAGATGATAACTTAGGTGAAAACAGCTCTTTTCCCTGGGAGAGTAAAATATTTGGATACGTAATATTTAATGTAGCGTCTAGTATTGTGCCTATTTTCGTCGTACGTATGTATAACGTTTTATACAGCATGTAGGCTTCGATAAATAGTATTCACTAGTATGTGACGCCTTTCCCATCGTTTTCCTTAAGTGATCAGGGGTGTCTAACTAATTCTCCACAGTGACAGACTGGAATCAAGGGATAAGATTTGTTAATTTATTATTAAGGAAGCTCCGGTGTATGTTTGTAGCTAAGAAAAAAGTACTAACGAAATGAACTGGTTTTATTATGATTTTAATACACTCGTTAAATTCACCATCTTTTTGAAGACTGAAGGTGTTAGAGGTTAGATCATATTTCATGCCAGACACAAGACGAGATGATAGAGTGGATTGTAAAAGCAACGGGACCCGTGGTCAAAGAAGGATGTTATATAGGCAATGCATTTATCCAACCTGCTCTGCAATCTATTTAATGCAAAGAACGGCAATTGATGGGTTTGTAGAAGCAATTCAGTCCTATTGCTACTGTATGTGAACCCAGGTGTTATGAAGATAATTTCCTCTGTGTACGCTTGTCCTGGGGGTTGCTGTGGGCACATTTTCCCAAACATTTTGCGAAGCTCAGAGGTTGTTAAATTCTGGAAACAAATCTTTTTCCATTTGTCCTAAATTATTCTGTTTATTCTAAATAGACGGTCCAAATTTGCTACTTTTGATGAAGCAAAAAGATTAATCTGGACCTGATAGAGGTAGGAATTTATCTGGCTGGCTGATCCGCATGCAGCCAAAAAGCTGCTGGTGCTGCATTGACCGCTTCCTCATCCCCCGGTAACTGTGAATCCTGGCCTGTGTTGATATTGTTTCTCTGGAACTCTCTGCTGCTATGGTCCAGGGTGCCTTTGGAGGGAGAGTGGAAGCTTGCAGTGTTGCTCCTGATGTAGTTAAAGCTTTTTGTATTCCACTGTACTATAGGTATTTGATCATATTTTAGGGTCCAGAGGTAGACACCTGGATGTGAGTATCCATGGTAAGCATGACCTGCAGTACCCCTCTGAGCTTGGTGTCATCACACAAGACATTCTTGACAGGGCAGCTTGGTATTGACATACTTTGTAACGATATTCATTATCGGGGCGGAGTGGTGGCTCTGTGGCTAAGAATCTGTGCCTTTGGCTGGAAGGTTGCAGGTTGTGGGTGGCAGAGGAATCCTACTCCATTGGGCCCCTGAGCAAGGCCCTTAACCCCAACTGCTCCAGGGGTGCCGTATAAATGGCTGACCCTTTGCTCCAACCCTTCTCTCCCTGCCAGTGGGTCTCATGGATAGCATGCTGGGGTATGTGAAAAGACAAATTCCTAATGCAAGAAATTGTATATGGCTAATAGAGTGATCTTATCTTATTCTAATTCTTCATGTTGATAAAGGTGATGCTATCTCTGTGTGTTGATCAATGAACTGTATGAACATGAAACACTGTAATGCCTGCAATGTATCATGTTGCTCCAGCAGTATCTTTATTTTATGGTATGGAAACCAATGGAGAGTGGTGATAAATAGGTCGTTTTCTAAATGGGTGTATCAGAATGATTTAGGAGAAACAGTAATCTGATGCAGAAGTTTTGCAGCCCTGTGGTTTGTAGCCTTACCAAACATCACAGGTGAGCTCCGATCAAATAACAACCAAGACACAAATGTTCACAATGAGACATTGAGAGGTTGCAAAGTAGTTGCGGTGGTTTTAGATAAATGTTTATAAAAGAGAATTTGACTGGTTTTGCTCCAATTGAATTATATTGTTGATTCCATGAGTTCAAGCATGGACCTGCAAAAATTGTAAACAACAAGAAAATGCAATATACATTGATAGTGTCAGTGGGAATGACACTTTTACAGTATATGGCTTAAACCTGGCTTGCAATCATAAAATGGGGGTAAAAGCTTATAAGTATGCTTTGTAGGGTCACTTATTGTTATGTCAGTGTTATTTGCAAGTTTTCTAATGAGATTTGTGTGAGGGTGGGATGCTGCAATAAAATCTCAGCAGGAGCACAGATAACAGATACATGTCATACTGGTACTATGAGTCAGATCAGGTAGAGGGAGACAGATCAACAGAGATCATTTGAGCCAGTTATAGTGAGGTCATCCCATTCATTCTCACTCTCTCACTGGTCACATGACAAGACCTCGCACTTCAGGTACATATCAGATATAGGATATATATCAGATATCTTGCTTGAATGAAGTAGATCTAGAACGTCAAGTGCTGAGTGTAACTACTTCAATGTCCAGGACAAATCTGAGTCAATGATAAAAAATGGAATTCTGGGAGGAGTGATGAAGGCTATTTGAAAGAATATTCAAAAAGTCATAGAATACAAGACTGGGCTAACACATGGTAGATGATGTTTAACAAAGAAAAGGCAGAGCATTTAATGCTGTTACTTAAATAATGACCTAGAAATAAAATTGCAAAATGAATATAATTTAGATGTTTATGCTGATGCATCATTTCCTTTCAAATTTCTAGACCACTTTGGTAGGCAGTACAAAATACTGAATGTTAGGATGCACGGGTAAAAGCATTTTAATTTTATTCAAGGGGTGTTGGGAAAAATTGTACACAGCATTAATTTATAATATAATGTACAATTTCAGTCAACATAATACAAACAAATACCTCTCTGGAATTGGTCCAGTGAAGACAAACATTATAATAATAATAGCTCCTTGCACTTACTGTATATAGCACTCTTCTGGACACTCCACTCAAAATGCTTTCCAGGTAATGGGGACTCCCCTACACCACCACCAACATGTAGCCCCATCTGAATGATGTGACAGCAGCCATAGTGCACCAGTACACTCACCACACATCAGCTATCAGTGGGGAGGAGAACAGAGTAATGAAGCCAAATTAATAAATGGGGATTATTAAGGGCCATGATTGCTAAAGGCCAGGGGAAAATTTGGACAGGGCAGGGGTTAACATCCCTCTACATTTCAAGAAGCACCCTGAGATTTTTAATGACCACAGAGAGTCAGGACCTTGGTTTAACATCTCAGCTGAAGGACAGCACCTTTTTTACAGTAGTGTCCCCATCACAATACTGAGGCATTAGGACCCACACAGACCACAGGGTGAGCGCCCTCTACTGGCCCCACTAACACCTCTCCCAGCAGCAGCCTTAGTTTTTCCCAGGAGGTCCCCCATCAAGGTACTGGCGAGGCTCACACCTGCTTAATAATAATTAACAAACGACTAGCAGTGAAACAGGATCCAGAAGGCACACGTGGAAAACTGGGAACTTTCTTTACACAAAGGATTGGATTATGGGAGTACGGAATAGGTACCCAACCAAGTCATTGAAACTAATGCCCTGGCTTCTATGAAGAAATGGCAGGATCCTCGGATCAATTATCTCCTAACTACCAACATAACAAAATGTGTCCAAACGCACTCTCTTGTTTGTACCCCTTCTTATGTTCATAGGGCAGGTTCACCTTACTGACTCCGTTCTGCCTGAATCTGGTGAAAACGTGAAGATAATTTCATAATCAGTGCTTATATTAGAACAGCATGCCATAGCACAGGATTAAAACATAATTTATTTTAAGACTTGAAATGTTGCACTCTAATCCTATTTCTATTGGATGAGACAATGAGATTTCAGTTCCTCCTGTGATGTCAGAGTCATACACTTAGAAACTGCCTCCCTCTTAATGTTCAAAAGGGCATTTCGAATGAAATTTTGAAAAAAGCCAGGCATCACAATCAAAACATTTAAACAAGAGATACGTTAAAACACATTTTGCAACAATTTTGATACAGGACATGAAACTAGCACCCTTCTTTATACATTCTTGTACTTTGTTGTAGGCAAAAAGACACAAGCTTAAAAGGCACCATTTCAGCATAGCACAAATAACGTGCTAACAAAAACATTACCTTTTTCAAAGTTTCCTTTTGTGAGGATTATTTTGTATAATCCCACACTGTGTTTTCACACATGTTGGTGGTTGAAGGGGCTGGCCCTAGTGCAGCCAATAAAGAAGAGGGTGTGAACTCTGTGGTCACCCTTGGCTATTATGAAAACCAACAGGAATCTGGTCAGTTGACCTTTATTGTAACATCAGGTTCTCGGTTTTCAAGTGTGTGTAAGTGAGCGAAAATTGAGAAACAAGCAGGAAAATGGCAGGGTACCAATAATCCATGTGAAAGTGAACCTTTATGTTAATCCATGTGAAAGTGAAAATTAAATTAAATTAAATCATATGTGTGCAATTAAGTCATATTTGTAAACCAGGACTATAGAAAGTTGTATTCATTACAGTCTTACCAGTATTCTCCCAGATAATACATACAGGTAAAACAAGACATAATATATGCTGTCCCACGGTATATAATTTTATTATTTTGAAATGTGCAAGACAGACAAGTGATGATAATGAAATTGTTTGAGCAATCAGATATTTATCAAGATGTAATAACTGTAGTATTGGGGTCTTTAATATAGTACTCAGGTTCACAATAGTACATTATTTTTTTCAATGTCTGAAAAAAAACACCTTCTACAGAACTTTACAGTTCTTACATAACTTTACAGTACTTGGCATAATAAAGTGGCACATACTTCACTCTCTACTGAAACTGTATCTTACATTGTGGGTGGTTTTCTTAAGAGCAAGCAGTTGCTGAGAATTATTTGTATGAGTAGCTTAGTTAAAACTTAAATTATTCTAATTAATATTCATATTTGTTCTTGCTAGAGCAAAAGCTCATTAATATTTTTTGTTACCTGTTGCAGGGTGTGTAACCATATGTGGTCAAAAGCCTAATACTGTATGTAGGCATTCTAATGGCAGTTTTTAATTCCATTTAGAATTTCAGTCATCTTCTTTGTAACCACTTATCCAATTCAGGGTTGCAGGGGAGCCAGAGCCAATCCCAGCAAGCAACAGGTGCAAGGCGAGATACACCCTGGACGGGATGCCAGTCCATCACAGGGCACAGACAGACACACTCGCACCAGGCCAAGTTTTGCTGGATCCCAATTAACATACCAGTACTGTATGTCTCTGGGATGTGGGAGAAAACTGAAGCACCCACATCCATGCAAACATGGAGAACACACAAACTCCACACAGACAGCACCCCAGGAATGGAACCCTTGCCTCTGCAAGGCAGCAATCGCAATCACTACACCACCGTGAATACTTCATTTAAATCAAGTAAATGAATTAAAAGGATTTAATTTATAAAAATAATGAATTCCTTGTTTGTTCTTTTTCAAATTCAAAAAGACTAAATAAATTGTGGAATTTGTTTTCTAAAAATTGTAGGAATTTAAAAGAACACATTTTTTAAAATTCAGATATAACAAACCTGACTTTGAGCCTGGCTCAAATAGCAAATGTGAATTTTGTCTACACAAGCTCAATTTACTCCATATATCATATTTCATAATCAGTAACTCCTTTCATGTCAATCACTTGTTTCCTACCTCTTTTTATAGCATCACCCTCTACTGAGATTGGCTCTTACTTCTATGCCATGACTCTTAAAAAGTTATCCAATAGCTTGCTTCAGATAATGGTTCGATTTCTGTTGAATGAAGGTCGTTTTTATGACACAGCAGTTCAAGAGAAACTGATAAGACAGAATTATTTTGCAACCCTTTCATAAGCAGCTGCTCTCAGCTGGATTTTGCCAGTATTTGAATGTTGGGAAAATTATTGCATCCAATATACAGTATTTGTCATATCTGTGGCAATAATAATCATTGTTTGGTCTTTTATAGCTCTGTTCTCTTTCTGCTTTGTTGCCAGGTGTTTTTTGCAAGCCTATTTAAATCAAAGCAAAGACCAGTCAATAAAGACGGCTTTTCAACCTCCCACTGTATGGTGATATCCAGAAGGGGTCAGTTACATTTCAAATTTTCATTTTCTCCTTACAGCCTAAAAAAATGTGTGAACAGGTGTTCACAAGTAGGAATTAATAATATGTGTGAAAGAATCCTTTCTGGTAGTTAATTTTGCACATTTGAAACACCACTTCAACACAGACCTAAAATGATCGAGGATTTATTCTTACTTTACAACAACTAAAACAAAAACACAACAAAAGAAAAGACTACCTCTGACTGCACTGAGATATTTTTTATTGCCAGACAACTAAGCTGTTTAGCAACTACAAAATGTGTCTCTTCTCTGAGACCTAAACAACTAATCCAACTAATCCGAACTCTGTGGGCACAGTGGTAGGTTGCTTCCTTATCTGTTCACTTTCCCCTCTGCAATCCCATAAACAGAGATCAACAGCCCCTTAGAAACCTTAGCTTCCTGGATTTAAACATCACCCGGCCAATTGTCTTTCACCATTTGGTCAGGTGACTGAGGACAGCAGGCCACCCCCCTTCTGGGAAATGCTGTGTGGACAAAAGTCTCCACCTTGTCTGAACCTACCGCTCTCTCTCGCATATGTAACAGGTGAAATGCCAATCCCTCTCAGTTCCAAATGAGTTCGGGATGTTGAAGGATGAAGTTTCAAAATCTCTGAGAGGTTCATAGGATAAAAGGGGACAAAGGATTTGTTGAGGAATAGAGTGGAGGATTAACGGAACAGTGCTGATTTGTGTCATATTCCAAGGTGTCATGTTTAAGAATTCTATAAGGCTATAACTCTTTACCATTTACAGAAACTGATTTGTTCCAACAACACGTGTGTGAAGTACTGAAGAAAAATATGAATTGCTCAGCATGAGAAAGGTGTCATTCTACTGGTTTTTAAATTAGAGATATACAGGGAGTTCAGCCTCTTCTGAGTTAGATGTTACAGTTTACAATCACAGAAGGGCTAACAGCATCTGGAACTATCAGTTATACACATTTTTTTTAATTTCATAACTCAGTCAGTCTCACGGACCACTTCACATCTTATCAAGATCTATTTATTGCATTATTAAGTTCAAGTGAATTACACAGGTCTGCATAATTTTACTGTGAAACTCTTTTTCTATTGTTTCAGTTTATCAAGAACATTTTTATGTGAACTTGCATTTGTCTGTCAATTAACATGCTCTGCCTGAACAATTAATAGAAAACAGGGCATTGCATAACACCAGCTGTAGCATAAAAGTAGAGAATAAAGTCCATCCCATCCACCTTGAGCCAGAATAGTGGTGAATAATCACCCAGTCATCAAATTATGTAATAACACTTGTTTTTGTTTTTTCATAGAGCAGTGTCAGCTAACTCCGTCCATACATATGTCAAAAGTAGAAAATAGCTCATTAGTGAATGGTTGTGTAAATGGTTGTGAAGCAACATATAGAAAAATAAGATTGAACTACTGAGACCAACTGTCCTGAAATATAAATATCAACACCTACTGTACAAGCCTTTGAGTAAAGAAGTGCCTCCTATTCTTTGTAAATACAATTCTACATAGTTTCCACTTGTGCCCTATGGTTTGTCTTTCACTATACATTTGGAAGAAGTCCACTGTGTTGACTTTGTTAGTGTCTTTGAGGATTTTGAATTCTCATATCAGGTCTTCTCTGGTCAATTCCATAAAGGTTTAGCTTTGTTAGTCTTTGTAAGTCCCAGTACAGTATGTGATTGCTCTAACATCTTATGATTTGAATTCCACAATTTTTACTATATAGACTTACATTTTGCTTTGCTTTTTATTGCTTTCCTCACATTATCTGGAAGATGTAATGTATCAACATAAATACCAAAATCATTTTCATAAATTGCCTCCTCCAGCTCAGTGTTCCCCATTTTATATGAGTAGTTTATATTTTTACTACCTGCATGCAAAACCCTGCACATGTCATTATTAAACTTCATCTGCCAGGTGTTTGCCCGGTTTTGAATTTTATCTAAATCTTTTTCAATTTCATTTGCTGCTTCTACAGTGTTAGCTAATCCACCTAATCCTAAAGCATCTGCAAATGTGACTAGTTAGCACAACAACTGAAGAAGGCTCCACGGCCGAAACGTTGTGTTATCTTTCTTCTTTTTTTCAGCATGGAATAAACCTACTACTTGTTTAGTTGCTAACTATAACAGAATCTAGATCACTGATATAAATTAGGAAGAGTGATGGTCCTAGTACAGATCCCTGTGGTACTTGCACTAATTACATCACCCCAATTTCAGTATACCCTGTACTCTCTGTTTCCTTTATACTGTATTAACTAATTCTCATTCCAGATGCACGTATTTCCCTAAATGCCAAGCTCCTGTAACTAGAGAAGTAATTTTTGGGGGCACGATTATTCAAAGCCTTCTGATATAACATCTAAACATCTACAGTATGTAACACCTAGTCTTCTGAACACCTAAAATACACTATATCATATGCTCTGTATGTCCATTACTATTGCTGCTTGTTTTTACAAAATGTAAAAGCTTGTAAAGACCCACTCAGCAAATAAATGCTTGTAATGCAGCATTTTTTGGACTAGGCCATTGAACTGTTTTTATTTAGCTTTTCTTCAAAATCGTCATTCAAATGAATGCACTGAACGTTTCTTTACTGTCAGAGTGGAGTAATGATGCAGTTATCTGTTTGTACAGGACAAGCTGCCAAGAGGTCTTTAAACCTTCAGAAGGCTGGAGCACTGATTGGCCACCCTGTCTCACACCCTTGCTTCTCCCCCCAACGTAGTTGCTGGAAGGAAGATAAGGAGAAAAAAAACTGACTAA
Source organism: Atractosteus spatula (assembly GCF_055471065.1). Taxonomy (NCBI): domain Eukaryota; kingdom Metazoa; phylum Chordata; class Actinopteri; order Semionotiformes; family Lepisosteidae; genus Atractosteus; species Atractosteus spatula. The sequence goes on from NC_142706.1 coordinate 51,093,950, forward strand.
ACACTTCCAACGATCATGACAAAGTCTATTTTTTCACGTAACAAGCTAACCTTGCTGTGTACTGGGGAACTTTGTTTTCAAGAGTTCATATCGATTCACCTAGTTTACATCCAATCTGCTCAGCTGAATTAGCTTCTCAGCCACATATTTATTGAAATATAATTTAGGAATTGGGGTCTTATACCAGAAGAGTATAAGGAGTACAAGAAAAGGGATATACTGCATAACACTCTCTTAATATGTGACTTATTTCGTAGGGAAGACATACAAGCTTAAGTGAGCTGTGCCGGGTGAGTGCCAAGCAGTTTGAGAGCTGGCTGTGCAGTAATCAGGGAATGCTAATTCACAGTTGTTTAACCCAATAAAGCTTGATAACATTACCCAGGAAAACCTGTGTGTGAAAAAGCACAATTATATTCTAAAATTCTGAACAGATGTTTGAGGAAACATATATACTTAAATTAATACATTGGTTTGTACCACATGCTACACATTTATTACTGTAGGACATCATTCTGAATTTATCCCGCATGTTTAATTTCAGAGATCAAGACCTCAACATCTTTCAAGACCTTCAGTATTGGTGTGTTTCTGAAGGCTTACAAGGATTACCAGCCTAATAAAATTCTAGTGAGCATACTGGCACACTATCAGTGGGGAAGAGAACAGAGTGATGAAGCCAATTCATAGATGGGGATTATTAGGAGGCCATGATTGGTAAAAGCCCATGGGAAATTTGGCCAGGACACTGGCTTAACACCCCTACTCTTTTTGAGAAATACCCTGGGATTTTTAATGACCATAAAGAGTCAGAACCTCAGTTTTACATCCCATCCAAAGAATGGTGCTTTTTTTTACACTCCCTGCCACTATACTGGGGCATTAGGTCGCACACAGTCTTCAGGGTGAGCGCCCCCTACTGGCCCCACTAACACTCTTCCAGCAGCAACCTTAGTTTTTCCAAGGAGTCTTCCATTCAGGTGCTGACCAGGACCACACCTGCTTAGCTTCAGTGGGATGTCAGTTGTGAGCTGCAGGGTGATATGGCTTATGGCAATGCATTGGAGCTGCCCACTCCATGATATATCGAGGAGTCTGGGATTGTTAGGCAACAGAGAGTCCTGGGAACAATCCCTCCCTAGGGGTCCATGAGAATGACCAAGTTTTCTTCATCTCCTCAAAAATATGCTAGCTGGGCTAGTCAGCATTTCTAAAGAAGGTTTGTCCAATACTGGTCCTGAAGGGCTGGTTTGTCTGCAGAGTTTCTAACTCTCTTTAAAGCAGAAGCTGTCAAATTGGTCCAGTTAAGCCAATATCTACCTCCTTAAGCTTGTGAAAGACTGAACTTGAATGACACACTGGCCCACCTTGTTCCATACTCCTACAATGCAATCTATAAACTGTTCCCAGTTGTCAGTTTCAAATGCATTTCCCTGTGGTTTTCTATTCCCATCCTCTGGTTTGTGATCCTCTGTTTGGATTGAGAAAGTTCACTAGGTAGACATTCTCAATGTGAACATTTTTAGTACATGAATCGGCTGCCTTTATAGTCTTCTCGGGTTCACAACTATTTTTTTAAACTTGTGTTTGTAGTCAGTTGCTCCTCTCTGAACGTTTTCCAGAGCAGCAATTTTTTTTGTAATATAGTGAGCAAAACTGGTCTTTGAAATGTTATCTTACTGGTGCACAGTACTGTAAGTTTCTTTGGACTGTGGGAGAAAACCAGAGTACCCAGAGGAAACAGACATCCACACAAACACAGGAGAACATACCGTACAAACTCCATGCAGATAGCACCCCAGATCCAGAAGTGAATGCAGGGCCCCAGTGCTGTAAGGCAGCACTGCTTACCACTCACCACCCTAAATTTGTATCCCTTCATTTCAATTATACATATTTAATTATATATTGTAACATTCTATTTGCCTTTTATATAGCTTTCCTAAACTAATAGAATAAACATCTGTCATTTTAATAAATACTTTCTTCAAACTCTCATCCCACCATACAGTATATTTATATTCTCATCTTATATTTAAATGTCTGACCGCAAAGCCCTACAGCGGGTGGTGAAAACGGTCCAGTCCATCACTGTGGTTGCTCTCCCATCAATCCAGGACATTTATGACAGACAGTGCTTGAGGAAAGCTCTAAGCATCATCATAGACCCCACACACCCCAGCTACAGACTGTTTGACCCTCTACCATCTGGAAAATGGTGCCGGAGCATTCGGGCCCGGACTACCAGACTCAGAGACAGTTTTTACCCCTGCACTATCAAACTATTAAACTCTCTCTAACCTACGATCTGAACCCTCACAGTGTTTTATGTCTTTATCAAAACTCAAACAAACATTGAAATGTACCTCTACCTCACGTGTCAAGATGTTCACTCCCCATAATTTTCTATCCTTTATTTCATTCTGATGATGTATGATTTTGTTCAACTGATGTTGTCTTGCACATTACCTGTTACCTGTTTGTTTTTTTGCACATTGTCTGTTGTCTCTGTCTTTCTTTTCTTATAAAATTGTATTGTTGTTGTTTTTTTGTACTGTTTACCATCTGAGAGCTAGTTCAATAGCATTTTGTTATACTATATACAGTACACGTGTATGAGTAAACTTGAACTTTAACTTGAAATGTACAATATGTTTTCATTACATGTATGTAATACTCCACATGTAATAACAAACACTTACTAACATAGTAATTAAATAGTAAAGCACAGTGGTCCTAAGGGTGAATAATATAAAGAAAAATAATAATTTAGGGTAAAAGTATTAAATGCCCATTCTATTTATTAGTACAAAATGAACTAGTCAAACCACTGTGGTGAAATATTTTCTACAAATACAAACAATATTTTCTGATAATGTTGCAAATATTTTCTAATCTTAAACTCAGTAGGTATTTCTGTGGGTAATACACGGTCCGTATTGATTAATTCTTTTTTAACCCGTACTGAGGATTGCAGTCTGTTTATGTTCACTGTTTACCCAGACAAAATTTACACGCTGTCTCCCTCTAATGGAAAGGAAGCGAAACTGCTTTCAGGCTGATGAAGCGTAAAACTGCCAGATTGCGCATGTTGGCTCTATCGTTTGAGTAGGTCCTGTGCTCCAACTCAACCTAAATTTCTTCTTGTTGACTCTGTCCCAAGAGCCATACGAAAAACAGAGAACATTCTACTAGACAACTAATGTGCTAGACAACTCTCAGGGATTTCTAATAATAACAACTAGATTTTTGGGTCAAAATGTTTGATAGATTCATAACTAATATGCAGGTTTTCTTTAAGTATATAACAGCAAAGATCTTTGTGAAAAAAATGTCTGTTTCAATAAAATATGTCCTAGAGGCTGGGGATTTGCATGTAACTACAGGAACATCCATCACCTTGAGGTATAGAGTTTTTTCTCTCAGAAGACGTACTGTAACCCCAGTCTAACAATGGTCAAGCTCTAGCTAAGACCTTAATAACATACTGTAACAATAACATGAAGTGTTGTAAATTATATAGATTTAGATTTAAGAGATAGTACTAGCTTTTCAGGTGAGATCTGAGGACATCATAGAAAATTGGACTTGTAAGCAGGATGTGAATATCTATTTCCGAAGTACTAGAAAAGAGCAACCCTCAGGTTACCCATATAAAGTCTATTATTAACAGCACTATGCACTAATATAACCTACTGTATTAGACCCAACTTTGTTAATAATTGTTTTATGCAAATATTGTTTTATGGAATATTTCAGTTTATTATTCTGCAGAAAAGTTAAAAAGCTAGTGTTCATTTCAAAATGCCTGAAAGTTTTGTTAACATTTCAGTCTACTTTAAGAAAACATCTCTCTCATAATTGATTTACAGCTATTGAAGCAGAATTGGTGCAGTTTTGGATTGAAGACTGCACTAAGCCTTTAAGAAATCTAAATCAGTAACTTCTGTTGTCATTTGAACACTTGCATGCATATCACTTTAACATTAAAGGGAGATAGGATCGTATCCATTGTTTACAGAAATGGCGGTTTCACTTAGATCATAGTTGCTAGGAGACTGGTGATGTCTGTCACAACCACCTGAGCTGGCAAAGAGACCATAAATCTAAAAGCCTGAACTTCTAGAAAACAAACTCAACACACCTGGAATTTTCCTTTACCAGTACAGATTTTCCTCCTATATCTTTCCAGGACAAAAATAATGTACTGACTCATTTTCAGATATTTCAGATATGAAACATTTACATGTAGTGATAGAGATTAGTTTGACCTTTTGGAGTTTAAAACATTTAAACTCAAATTAGCTGTAGTATAAAAATGAGAGAATCTATTTCTTTTAAAAATAAAATACACTAACCATTTATATAAACAGCATACCTGTATATACACTTTACAAAAATAAATTGTGAAGCAACATTATGAGCTACAGTATATACAGTAGTACATTTAACAGTGTGGTGAAAAAGTGGTTTCATGGTTTAACATATTTGACCTTCACCTAGTTCTCACCAAGTCATAATAGTAGATAACACAAACCTCATTTGACAAACAACACCAAAAACCTCTACTTCATCGTCTACTTGTCATTATTTATTTTAAAGAAATAAGCCAGCATTCATTATCTTTGTGTGAAAAAGTGAGTAACCATCTCAATTAAGGGCGTATGTAGTAAATGTGTAAATGATTAATTGATCATCAAAACAATTCCACCTCTATATAAAACCAGAAACTTTGTCATGATGGTCAGATTTGTGATAACACATCACTTCCAGTTCAAAAGAAATCTGTGACACTTCACAAGGTTTACTCCCAGTCTTCCAACAATTTCTTTCAATCATTACAAGTCCTTTGCAAGTTCTTCATTCACACTCTCACTCCTTTTAAACCATCTTTAATATAGAGACTGCAAGCTTGTCTGCTGGTGTTAAAGTACAGGAGCCAAAAGACAATACTTACAGTACAACCTAGACTCTTTACAATGATTTCTGAGCTCCTTCACTCCTGCAGAAGTCTAGATATGGACTTCCTTCCCTTGTCCTCCTGGCCGCTAATATATACCAGTACAGTACCAGGTGTTTAATCCATAGATGTGGCCCGTTACCCACAAAGGCAATCATTTATGCCATTTAATCAATTAAGCCATGTGTGTTTAATTTTCATTCCAATAGGTGACATATAAAAAGTCACTACTTTGCTCTTACCATCACAAATGTGAATTTTGATGAATGAAGCACCATCACATGAGGCAAAAAAGGAGTTGTTTGACCGCAATGCAAAATATCATGTTAGTAGAAAATCAAAAACTGCCTTTAATCTGAAGAACCTCACATGAGAAATTAAGCACACTGGTGAAGGGGTGATGATTCGAGCCTGCTTTGCTGCCTCAGGACAGCAGTGTCTGGATGCATTGCTGTCATTGAGTCTCCATCTGTCTGACAGCTAAAGTTGAACCAAAAGTGAATCATGCAACTGGAAAGTGATCCTAAACACACAAGCAAGTGTACAACAGAATGGCTCAAAAACAAGAAATCCAGGCATTTGGAATGGCAAAGACAAACACCAGACCTAAAGCCCAAAGAGATGCTGTGGTGGTGCCTAAAGAGAGCTGTGCATACTAGAAAGGCCTGAAACATCACAGAGTAGAAGACTCTGAGAGTAAGGAAGAGTGGGCCAGAATTCCTCTCAAGTGATGTGAGAGACTGCTCAAGTCTTTCGGGAAACATTAAATTCAATTGCTGCTTAAGCAAAAGATATTTAATGCTGGCTGGTTTTTTAAAATTAATAACAAAATAGAATTTGTGAGTGTTATTTGTCAGATGGGGTTAGTTTTGTCTTATATTAGGACTTGGTGAGGACTAGATCAAAGTCAAATGTGTACCTGTAAATATGTTAAACCAAAAATTCCTAAGGGGATGTACTTTTTCAGAGTACTGTATTTCCTCAGAACTGCTTTGAAGAGTTATTTGTATGAGTAGCTTAGTTAAAACTTAAATTATTCTAATTAATATTCATATTTGTTCTTGCTAGAGCAAAAGCTCATTAATATTTTTTGTTACCTGTTGCAGGGTGTGTAACCATATGTGGTCAAAAGCCTAATACTGTATGTAGGCATTCTAATGGCAGTTTTTAATTCCATTTAGAATTTCAGTCATCTTCTTTGTAACCACTTATCCAATTCAGGGTTGCAGGGGAGCCAGAGCCAATCCCAGCAAGCAACAGGTGCAAGGCGAGATACACCCTGGACGGGATGCCAGTCCATCACAGGGCACAGACAGACACACTCGCACCAGGCCAAGTTTTGCTGGATCCCAATTAACATACCAGTACTGTATGTCTCTGGGATGTGGGAGAAAACTGAAGCACCCACATCCATGCAAACATGGAGAACACACAAACTCCACACAGACAGCACCCCAGGAATGGAACCCTTGCCTCTGCAAGGCAGCAATCGCAATCACTACACCACCGTGAATACTTCATTTAAATCAAGTAAATGAATTAAAAGGATTTAATTTATAAAAATAATGAATTCCTTGTTTGTTCTTTTTCAAATTCAAAAAGACTAAATAAATTGTGGAATTTGTTTTCTAAAAATTGTAGGAATTTAAAAGAACACATTTTTTAAAATTCAGATATAACAAACCTGACTTTGAGCCTGGCTCAAATAGCAAATGTGAATTTTGTCTACACAAGCTCAATTTACTCCATATATCATATTTCATAATCAGTAACTCCTTTCATGTCAATCACTTGTTTCCTACCTCTTTTTATAGCATCACCCTCTACTGAGATTGGCTCTTACTTCTATGCCATGACTCTTAAAAAGTTATCCAATAGCTTGCTTCAGATAATGGTTCGATTTCTGTTGAATGAAGGTCGTTTTTATGACACAGCAGTTCAAGAGAAACTGATAAGACAGAATTATTTTGCAACCCTTTCATAAGCAGCTGCTCTCAGCTGGATTTTGCCAGTATTTGAATGTTGGGAAAATTATTGCATCCAATATACAGTATTTGTCATATCTGTGGCAATAATAATCATTGTTTGGTCTTTTATAGCTCTGTTCTCTTTCTGCTTTGTTGCCAGGTGTTTTTTGCAAGCCTATTTAAATCAAAGCAAAGACCAGTCAATAAAGACGGCTTTTCAACCTCCCACTGTATGGTGATATCCAGAAGGGGTCAGTTACATTTCAAATTTTCATTTTCTCCTTACAGCCTAAAAAAATGTGTGAACAGGTGTTCACAAGTAGGAATTAATAATATGTGTGAAAGAATCCTTTCTGGTAGTTAATTTTGCACATTTGAAACACCACTTCAACACAGACCTAAAATGATCGAGGATTTATTCTTACTTTACAACAACTAAAACAAAAACACAACAAAAGAAAAGACTACCTCTGACTGCACTGAGATATTTTTTATTGCCAGACAACTAAGCTGTTTAGCAACTACAAAATGTGTCTCTTCTCTGAGACCTAAACAACTAATCCAACTAATCCGAACTCTGTGGGCACAGTGGTAGGTTGCTTCCTTATCTGTTCACTTTCCCCTCTGCAATCCCATAAACAGAGATCAACAGCCCCTTAGAAACCTTAGCTTCCTGGATTTAAACATCACCCGGCCAATTGTCTTTCACCATTTGGTCAGGTGACTGAGGACAGCAGGCCACCCCCCTTCTGGGAAATGCTGTGTGGACAAAAGTCTCCACCTTGTCTGAACCTACCGCTCTCTCTCGCATATGTAACAGGTGAAATGCCAATCCCTCTCAGTTCCAAATGAGTTCGGGATGTTGAAGGATGAAGTTTCAAAATCTCTGAGAGGTTCATAGGATAAAAGGGGACAAAGGATTTGTTGAGGAATAGAGTGGAGGATTAACGGAACAGTGCTGATTTGTGTCATATTCCAAGGTGTCATGTTTAAGAATTCTATAAGGCTATAACTCTTTACCATTTACAGAAACTGATTTGTTCCAACAACACGTGTGTGAAGTACTGAAGAAAAATATGAATTGCTCAGCATGAGAAAGGTGTCATTCTACTGGTTTTTAAATTAGAGATATACAGGGAGTTCAGCCTCTTCTGAGTTAGATGTTACAGTTTACAATCACAGAAGGGCTAACAGCATCTGGAACTATCAGTTATACACATTTTTTTTAATTTCATAACTCAGTCAGTCTCACGGACCACTTCACATCTTATCAAGATCTATTTATTGCATTATTAAGTTCAAGTGAATTACACAGGTCTGCATAATTTTACTGTGAAACTCTTTTTCTATTGTTTCAGTTTATCAAGAACATTTTTATGTGAACTTGCATTTGTCTGTCAATTAACATGCTCTGCCTGAACAATTAATAGAAAACAGGGCATTGCATAACACCAGCTGTAGCATAAAAGTAGAGAATAAAGTCCATCCCATCCACCTTGAGCCAGAATAGTGGTGAATAATCACCCAGTCATCAAATTATGTAATAACACTTGTTTTTGTTTTTTCATAGAGCAGTGTCAGCTAACTCCGTCCATACATATGTCAAAAGTAGAAAATAGCTCATTAGTGAATGGTTGTGTAAATGGTTGTGAAGCAACATATAGAAAAATAAGATTGAACTACTGAGACCAACTGTCCTGAAATATAAATATCAACACCTACTGTACAAGCCTTTGAGTAAAGAAGTGCCTCCTATTCTTTGTAAATACAATTCTACATAGTTTCCACTTGTGCCCTATGGTTTGTCTTTCACTATACATTTGGAAGAAGTCCACTGTGTTGACTTTGTTAGTGTCTTTGAGGATTTTGAATTCTCATATCAGGTCTTCTCTGGTCAATTCCATAAAGGTTTAGCTTTGTTAGTCTTTGTAAGTCCCAGTACAGTATGTGATTGCTCTAACATCTTATGATTTGAATTCCACAATTTTTACTATATAGACTTACATTTTGCTTTGCTTTTTATTGCTTTCCTCACATTATCTGGAAGATGTAATGTATCAACATAAATACCAAAATCATTTTCATAAATTGCCTCCTCCAGCTCAGTGTTCCCCATTTTATATGAGTAGTTTATATTTTTACTACCTGCATGCAAAACCCTGCACATGTCATTATTAAACTTCATCTGCCAGGTGTTTGCCCGGTTTTGAATTTTATCTAAATCTTTTTCAATTTCATTTGCTGCTTCTACAGTGTTAGCTAATCCACCTAATCCTAAAGCATCTGCAAATGTGACTAGTTAGCACAACAACTGAAGAAGGCTCCACGGCCGAAACGTTGTGTTATCTTTCTTCTTTTTTTCAGCATGGAATAAACCTACTACTTGTTTAGTTGCTAACTATAACAGAATCTAGATCACTGATATAAATTAGGAAGAGTGATGGTCCTAGTACAGATCCCTGTGGTACTTGCACTAATTACATCACCCCAATTTCAGTATACCCTGTACTCTCTGTTTCCTTTATACTGTATTAACTAATTCTCATTCCAGATGCACGTATTTCCCTAAATGCCAAGCTCCTGTAACTAGAGAAGTAATTTTTGGGGGCACGATTATTCAAAGCCTTCTGATATAACATCTAAACATCTACAGTATGTAACACCTAGTCTTCTGAACACCTAAAATACACTATATCATATGCTCTGTATGTCCATTACTATTGCTGCTTGTTTTTACAAAATGTAAAAGCTTGTAAAGACCCACTCAGCAAATAAATGCTTGTAATGCAGCATTTTTTGGACTAGGCCATTGAACTGTTTTTATTTAGCTTTTCTTCAAAATCGTCATTCAAATGAATGCACTGAACGTTTCTTTACTGTCAGAGTGGAGTAATGATGCAGTTATCTGTTTGTACAGGACAAGCTGCCAAGAGGTCTTTAAACCTTCAGAAGGCTGGAGCACTGATTGGCCACCCTGTCTCACACCCTTGCTTCTCCCCCCAACGTAGTTGCTGGAAGGAAGATAAGGAGAAAAAAAACTGACTAAACACTTCCAACGATCATGACAAAGTCTATTTTTTCACGTAACAAGCTAACCTTGCTGTGTACTGGGGAACTTTGTTTTCAAGAGTTCATATCGATTCACCTAGTTTACATCCAATCTGCTCAGCTGAATTAGCTTCTCAGCCACATATTTATTGAAATATAATTTAGGAATTGGGGTCTTATACCAGAAGAGTATAAGGAGTACAAGAAAAGGGATATACTGCATAACACTCTCTTAATATGTGACTTATTTCGTAGGGAAGACATACAAGCTTAAGTGAGCTGTGCCGGGTGAGTGCCAAGCAGTTTGAGAGCTGGCTGTGCAGTAATCAGGGAATGCTAATTCACAGTTGTTTAACCCAATAAAGCTTGATAACATTACCCAGGAAAACCTGTGTGTGAAAAAGCACAATTATATTCTAAAATTCTGAACAGATGTTTGAGGAAACATATATACTTAAATTAATACATTGGTTTGTACCACATGCTACACATTTATTACTGTAGGACATCATTCTGAATTTATCCCGCATGTTTAATTTCAGAGATCAAGACCTCAACATCTTTCAAGACCTTCAGTATTGGTGTGTTTCTGAAGGCTTACAAGGATTACCAGCCTAATAAAATTCTAGTGAGCATACTGGCACACTATCAGTGGGGAAGAGAACAGAGTGATGAAGCCAATTCATAGATGGGGATTATTAGGAGGCCATGATTGGTAAAAGCCCATGGGAAATTTGGCCAGGACACTGGCTTAACACCCCTACTCTTTTTGAGAAATACCCTGGGATTTTTAATGACCATAAAGAGTCAGAACCTCAGTTTTACATCCCATCCAAAGAATGGTGCTTTTTTTTACACTCCCTGCCACTATACTGGGGCATTAGGTCGCACACAGTCTTCAGGGTGAGCGCCCCCTACTGGCCCCACTAACACTCTTCCAGCAGCAACCTTAGTTTTTCCAAGGAGTCTTCCATTCAGGTGCTGACCAGGACCACACCTGCTTAGCTTCAGTGGGATGTCAGTTGTGAGCTGCAGGGTGATATGGCTTATGGCAATGCATTGGAGCTGCCCACTCCATGATATATCGAGGAGTCTGGGATTGTTAGGCAACAGAGAGTCCTGGGAACAATCCCTCCCTAGGGGTCCATGAGAATGACCAAGTTTTCTTCATCTCCTCAAAAATATGCTAGCTGGGCTAGTCAGCATTTCTAAAGAAGGTTTGTCCAATACTGGTCCTGAAGGGCTGGTTTGTCTGCAGAGTTTCTAACTCTCTTTAAAGCAGAAGCTGTCAAATTGGTCCAGTTAAGCCAATATCTACCTCCTTAAGCTTGTGAAAGACTGAACTTGAATGACACACTGGCCCACCTTGTTCCATACTCCTACAATGCAATCTATAAACTGTTCCCAGTTGTCAGTTTCAAATGCATTTCCCTGTGGTTTTCTATTCCCATCCTCTGGTTTGTGATCCTCTGTTTGGATTGAGAAAGTTCACTAGGTAGACATTCTCAATGTGAACATTTTTAGTACATGAATCGGCTGCCTTTATAGTCTTCTCGGGTTCACAACTATTTTTTTAAACTTGTGTTTGTAGTCAGTTGCTCCTCTCTGAACGTTTTCCAGAGCAGCAATTTTTTTTGTAATATAGTGAGCAAAACTGGTCTTTGAAATGTTATCTTACTGGTGCACAGTACTGTAAGTTTCTTTGGACTGTGGGAGAAAACCAGAGTACCCAGAGGAAACAGACATCCACACAAACACAGGAGAACATACCGTACAAACTCCATGCAGATAGCACCCCAGATCCAGAAGTGAATGCAGGGCCCCAGTGCTGTAAGGCAGCACTGCTTACCACTCACCACCCTAAATTTGTATCCCTTCATTTCAATTATACATATTTAATTATATATTGTAACATTCTATTTGCCTTTTATATAGCTTTCCTAAACTAATAGAATAAACATCTGTCATTTTAATAAATACTTTCTTCAAACTCTCATCCCACCATACAGTATATTTATATTCTCATCTTATATTTAAATGTCTGACCGCAAAGCCCTACAGCGGGTGGTGAAAACGGTCCAGTCCATCACTGTGGTTGCTCTCCCATCAATCCAGGACATTTATGACAGACAGTGCTTGAGGAAAGCTCTAAGCATCATCATAGACCCCACACACCCCAGCTACAGACTGTTTGACCCTCTACCATCTGGAAAATGGTGCCGGAGCATTCGGGCCCGGACTACCAGACTCAGAGACAGTTTTTACCCCTGCACTATCAAACTATTAAACTCTCTCTAACCTACGATCTGAACCCTCACAGTGTTTTATGTCTTTATCAAAACTCAAACAAACATTGAAATGTACCTCTACCTCACGTGTCAAGATGTTCACTCCCCATAATTTTCTATCCTTTATTTCATTCTGATGATGTATGATTTTGTTCAACTGATGTTGTCTTGCACATTACCTGTTACCTGTTTGTTTTTTTGCACATTGTCTGTTGTCTCTGTCTTTCTTTTCTTATAAAATTGTATTGTTGTTGTTTTTTTGTACTGTTTACCATCTGAGAGCTAGTTCAATAGCATTTTGTTATACTATATACAGTACACGTGTATGAGTAAACTTGAACTTTAACTTGAAATGTACAATATGTTTTCATTACATGTATGTAATACTCCACATGTAATAACAAACACTTACTAACATAGTAATTAAATAGTAAAGCACAGTGGTCCTAAGGGTGAATAATATAAAGAAAAATAATAATTTAGGGTAAAAGTATTAAATGCCCATTCTATTTATTAGTACAAAATGAACTAGTCAAACCACTGTGGTGAAATATTTTCTACAAATACAAACAATATTTTCTGATAATGTTGCAAATATTTTCTAATCTTAAACTCAGTAGGTATTTCTGTGGGTAATACACGGTCCGTATTGATTAATTCTTTTTTAACCCGTACTGAGGATTGCAGTCTGTTTATGTTCACTGTTTACCCAGACAAAATTTACACGCTGTCTCCCTCTAATGGAAAGGAAGCGAAACTGCTTTCAGGCTGATGAAGCGTAAAACTGCCAGATTGCGCATGTTGGCTCTATCGTTTGAGTAGGTCCTGTGCTCCAACTCAACCTAAATTTCTTCTTGTTGACTCTGTCCCAAGAGCCATACGAAAAACAGAGAACATTCTACTAGACAACTAATGTGCTAGACAACTCTCAGGGATTTCTAATAATAACAACTAGATTTTTGGGTCAAAATGTTTGATAGATTCATAACTAATATGCAGGTTTTCTTTAAGTATATAACAGCAAAGATCTTTGTGAAAAAAATGTCTGTTTCAATAAAATATGTCCTAGAGGCTGGGGATTTGCATGTAACTACAGGAACATCCATCACCTTGAGGTATAGAGTTTTTTCTCTCAGAAGACGTACTGTAACCCCAGTCTAACAATGGTCAAGCTCTAGCTAAGACCTTAATAACATACTGTAACAATAACATGAAGTGTTGTAAATTATATAGATTTAGATTTAAGAGATAGTACTAGCTTTTCAGGTGAGATCTGAGGACATCATAGAAAATTGGACTTGTAAGCAGGATGTGAATATCTATTTCCGAAGTACTAGAAAAGAGCAACCCTCAGGTTACCCATATAAAGTCTATTATTAACAGCACTATGCACTAATATAACCTACTGTATTAGACCCAACTTTGTTAATAATTGTTTTATGCAAATATTGTTTTATGGAATATTTCAGTTTATTATTCTGCAGAAAAGTTAAAAAGCTAGTGTTCATTTCAAAATGCCTGAAAGTTTTGTTAACATTTCAGTCTACTTTAAGAAAACATCTCTCTCATAATTGATTTACAGCTATTGAAGCAGAATTGGTGCAGTTTTGGATTGAAGACTGCACTAAGCCTTTAAGAAATCTAAATCAGTAACTTCTGTTGTCATTTGAACACTTGCATGCATATCACTTTAACATTAAAGGGAGATAGGATCGTATCCATTGTTTACAGAAATGGCGGTTTCACTTAGATCATAGTTGCTAGGAGACTGGTGATGTCTGTCACAACCACCTGAGCTGGCAAAGAGACCATAAATCTAAAAGCCTGAACTTCTAGAAAACAAACTCAACACACCTGGAATTTTCCTTTACCAGTACAGATTTTCCTCCTATATCTTTCCAGGACAAAAATAATGTACTGACTCATTTTCAGATATTTCAGATATGAAACATTTACATGTAGTGATAGAGATTAGTTTGACCTTTTGGAGTTTAAAACATTTAAACTCAAATTAGCTGTAGTATAAAAATGAGAGAATCTATTTCTTTTAAAAATAAAATACACTAACCATTTATATAAACAGCATACCTGTATATACACTTTACAAAAATAAATTGTGAAGCAACATTATGAGCTACAGTATATACAGTAGTACATTTAACAGTGTGGTGAAAAAGTGGTTTCATGGTTTAACATATTTGACCTTCACCTAGTTCTCACCAAGTCATAATAGTAGATAACACAAACCTCATTTGACAAACAACACCAAAAACCTCTACTTCATCGTCTACTTGTCATTATTTATTTTAAAGAAATAAGCCAGCATTCATTATCTTTGTGTGAAAAAGTGAGTAACCATCTCAATTAAGGGCGTATGTAGTAAATGTGTAAATGATTAATTGATCATCAAAACAATTCCACCTCTATATAAAACCAGAAACTTTGTCATGATGGTCAGATTTGTGATAACACATCACTTCCAGTTCAAAAGAAATCTGTGACACTTCACAAGGTTTACTCCCAGTCTTCCAACAATTTCTTTCAATCATTACAAGTCCTTTGCAAGTTCTTCATTCACACTCTCACTCCTTTTAAACCATCTTTAATATAGAGACTGCAAGCTTGTCTGCTGGTGTTAAAGTACAGGAGCCAAAAGACAATACTTACAGTACAACCTAGACTCTTTACAATGATTTCTGAGCTCCTTCACTCCTGCAGAAGTCTAGATATGGACTTCCTTCCCTTGTCCTCCTGGCCGCTAATATATACCAGTACAGTACCAGGTGTTTAATCCATAGATGTGGCCCGTTACCCACAAAGGCAATCATTTATGCCATTTAATCAATTAAGCCATGTGTGTTTAATTTTCATTCCAATAGGTGACATATAAAAAGTCACTACTTTGCTCTTACCATCACAAATGTGAATTTTGATGAATGAAGCACCATCACATGAGGCAAAAAAGGAGTTGTTTGACCGCAATGCAAAATATCATGTTAGTAGAAAATCAAAAACTGCCTTTAATCTGAAGAACCTCACATGAGAAATTAAGCACACTGGTGAAGGGGTGATGATTCGAGCCTGCTTTGCTGCCTCAGGACAGCAGTGTCTGGATGCATTGCTGTCATTGAGTCTCCATCTGTCTGACAGCTAAAGTTGAACCAAAAGTGAATCATGCAACTGGAAAGTGATCCTAAACACACAAGCAAGTGTACAACAGAATGGCTCAAAAACAAGAAATCCAGGCATTTGGAATGGCAAAGACAAACACCAGACCTAAAGCCCAAAGAGATGCTGTGGTGGTGCCTAAAGAGAGCTGTGCATACTAGAAAGGCCTGAAACATCACAGAGTAGAAGACTCTGAGAGTAAGGAAGAGTGGGCCAGAATTCCTCTCAAGTGATGTGAGAGACTGCTCAAGTCTTTCGGGAAACATTAAATTCAATTGCTGCTTAAGCAAAAGATATTTAATGCTGGCTGGTTTTTTAAAATTAATAACAAAATAGAATTTGTGAGTGTTATTTGTCAGATGGGGTTAGTTTTGTCTTATATTAGGACTTGGTGAGGACTAGATCAAAGTCAAATGTGTACCTGTAAATATGTTAAACCAAAAATTCCTAAGGGGATGTACTTTTTCAGAGTACTGTATTTCCTCAGAACTGCTTTGAAGATCTTTGTAAATACCTTTTAGACAGCACTTTTT
This sequence comes from Atractosteus spatula, assembly GCF_055471065.1. NCBI lineage: Eukaryota > Metazoa > Chordata > Actinopteri > Semionotiformes > Lepisosteidae > Atractosteus > Atractosteus spatula. The sequence goes on from NC_142706.1 coordinate 51,109,914, forward strand.
AGTATGACAGCATATAATGACACCAGGCAATTAACAGAAAATAAAATATAAATGAGCAGGTTGCATATTTCAAATTATCATTGGCTGAAGAATGTAACGATGCAACTGCTACATTCACTTAGTGTCCATTTGTACAGATATTACTTGTTTCGAGAATATGAACATGATAAAAGTTCATGTATATTTAAGTAAGGAATTCGTTTATATGATTTTATTTTCAGTATGGATAACACCTTTTTCATGCTGATGCCCAGCAGTAAGCAGGTAAATAGTTCCAAGGATTGCTGACCTAGAGGCAAAATGCAATTACTTCTTCCAAAATCATTACATCTACATGTCTATCAAATTTGTTCATTATTCTAGTAAAACAATGCATCTGTGTTGCAGGCACTAATGATGAGTTCTACAGTATGTATCAATGTCCACTAACTTATTTACTGTCTTCAAATCAATAACAGTGTGTTTAGATCACAAGTACACAAGACACAATCCAAACTGTATGCATTGAGCTTCTTCAGAAACATGAGGAAAGATAAAAATACTAATAAACAAAAAGCAACAAATGCCAACAGTGTATTTTAATCTTCTAATTCCAGTGAGTTTGTAAGAGGCTGTATCTTCTTTGGTGCCTTTCTACTGTGAACTCCCTTCACTATTTCACCCTGATACTGAACACTGTATGGGTTCAAACAGTAACTTTGAGAGAACAATGTAAAAATCTGTAATGGCCATCCTAGCATACCTATTGTGTTGCCTGTCGGCTCCATATGTCAACTTTCTGTTCACATGAACACTTGTCAGGTACTTAGGTTTTGAAGATTTGCTGGCATAGTCAGTTTTATATGGCATTTTCGGTCCTCCTCAAGGCTTTCAGTTTTGGCTCACATCTCCAATCTAATTTCAGTCTTCTACCTTTACAAAATGTGGGAAGAGGATTTTGACACAGAACAGTAAGTATTTTATTGATTTAAAGTTCATTTAAGCAGGCACATTGCAGATTTACCTTTCAATATCTTTGCATGTTAAATGTTTTCTGATGAATATCTTACAGGCACTTCTGCAATGTTTAAGGTTTAAAACACATTACTTTATGGTTTTCAAATTGGAATTCAGGAAATGCTCCACTTATTTGAAATTTGAGAATGAGAATGACAAGCTTGTCTGAGAATGCCTGTTCTTGTAGCTCTTGTAGGTAACTTTCCACTCTGCTCTGCCTTAAGAGAAGAAACGTTTCTGCAAATAGACAAATAGACAACTACTGCAAATTAAAGATACAATGTACATAATACATGTCAAAGAATTTTCAAAACTGGGTTTGTTTAAGAATATGTCTGCCTTTTTTCTAAAGATATCGTTAGCAGTGCAGAAATAGAGAACTTTGAAGTACCTTGAAGACAAAGATCTGTGATATGATTTACTTCATTTCAATGTACAGATATACTGTAGATAGGCTGGAGTAATTTAAAAAACATTTCCAATATTTACTGGTATAAAAGTCCTTCTATTCATCATCACCATTTTCAAACAGCATTATTTAGTTTCCTTGGAAAGGATTTGTAAAGGTTTATTTGGTTTAAAGAAAATATTACCATCATAATATAATTTATCATATTATAGCTTAGTCATCCAGCTCAGCATCTGTTTCAATTTATATACTGTATAGGCATGCATTCATCAAAATGGTGGTAGTAAACAATCCAGATTTAATTGGATTTCTTCCTGACCCTCCAAAGTATAGGCAACAACATTTTTCTAAAAAAAAAGGAAAACTTTTTGGAACTGAGAAGGTAAAAATTACTGAGGTCATTATAAAATGGCTTAAGGGGTTTGAATATTATTAGATAGCAGAATTTGCTATAGAGGTGTGGGAATTCTAACATCAATTTAATATTCCCTGCTAAGTTTGATCCTCATAAATGTACCATAAAGAAAATGCTTTATTATAATCCTATAATTCAATAATAATGTCTATTTCTTTACATACTATGATACATTTCACCTCACATTTTAAGATTAGGGACAGCAATACAATAGCCCTTTAAATGAAAAAAAATGAAAAACTCCTATCAAGAATAATTTAATTACTCCTACTTACTGTAATGATTTGGAACAGTTCTGGTGTTCCTTCACCAGGTGAAGGAAAACCTGTTGGTAGCATAACAAAAAAAAAATGGAGACACTGCGGTCGTATTTTAAATGAGCTTTCTGGCCTGTTTGGGGAATAAACACATGTACACAACATAGACATAATGAAATTCAACAAATATTGTCCACTAATTAAAAATGATATATTGATTACAGTGCTTGCTAAAATACAACTGAAGCCTTTTAAATTAAGTTTCTTTCATCTGAAACACTCTCAGGACATTACTCAGTGCAAGATGTGGATTTCTTTTCCTAACAGCCACGGTGTGGGAAGAAAGCGAGACTATTCACCAGTGTCCTGGAGTGAATATTTTGAAATGATGGATGATGTTGTTGTGGGATCAGGAGAGAACAAAGATATATCCTTTTCAAAGTACAATGGCACGCCTTATCTTGTGGGACTTGCAAAACACCAGATATATTAAAAGACATGTTTGGGCAGGTTTTTAACTCAAACGGTTTATGTAACATTTTAAAATATTTGAATAGTGCCAAACACAGTAGCAAAATCTGTGATGGCAAGTTGCCAGTTTTATTTTTTTAAATACATCCTAATTATTCTTTCACTTTTTCACTATATTCATGTCCAATGTCTTGTTTTTTTTTCTTCCGTAGAAAGCAAAGAAAAACGATTATTGCAAACACGTTTTAAGTCTATATTTTGGCATTCCCCGGTAATCCACTGATAATCCACTTTTAAACTGATTTTTGTGTTATGAATAAATCTGTCTGTCCAGTGCCAATCATTGCACTCTGCCAACGTGCATTAAATACGGAGACAGCACAACAGCACTGCAACCATTACATCTCAATGCATTTAGTGATTTGATTTAAAAGAAATATGTTTTACATATTTAGTCCCTGCGCGTATTAAATCTTTAAAAGAAAAATACATTTCCATTGCCATTCCTTAGCATTTGGAACATCTTTCGAGTCTACAAGAGTGGGTTGGATGGCCCAGTTCTGGTTCTGTTGCACGGCGGGGGACACTCTGCCCTCTCGTGGGCCGTTTTCACTGTATGGGCTTTCCGTTGTTCCGTTGTCTTGTGGTCGCTTGTTGTTGTACTGACAGTATAGCAGAACTGTGTGCAAAACATCACTGTGAGCAAGGTTTTCTAGTGGGAGAACTGAAATCCGCTGGCAGTGACAGACAAACCGTTTTAAAAAGAACGCATGTATTAGGATGAAAAACTGTGTAAAAACAAAAACAATAAGTTGAACTAATACAAAAATGAAATATTCAGATTTTAACCATTTAGCATGCAAATACATTTTCCTTTTAAGGTCTGCAATAGCTATTGCTAAGTAATCAAAAGTGCAATGTATGATGTGATGCAAAACAATAAAATGTTATAGACGATTGTTACCTTTTTATTACGATACACTAAATTGCTGCTGTTAATGTCTAATATACAATACAATGCAAACACCGAATCCTACTGAAACAATATTTTTTCTGTTTTATTTAAATCGATTTTGTTGGCTTCATTTGACAAAAAAATCTACTTTTATTATATTGTATCAAATTCTGATAGCAGCATCAATCTTAACTGTTTCAAGTGCAGCTCTTTATTCGTTAAAACGTTTTTCTTCAAAAGTGCAGGCCAAGCTTGAATAGGTGTTTCTTGTATAGTACTGTAGGTGCACGTGAAAATTTTAACACGGCCTCTCTCTTAGGCAGCCATGACTAGCAGAGTTACCTGCAGAGTATTGGCCATGGATCTGCGGGGTCACGGTAAGAATACTGTCGTACTTTCTATCGATTAACAATAGTCTGAAATACAAAATGAATATGAATTTTTAAAAAATATTAAGTTTGAAAGGTAAAGCATAAATGTCGACACTAGAGTTTAAGTACAATTGAAAACAGGGGTCATCGCCAAAAAAATCAGTCTTTGTTCTCTTTCGCTTTACAATTTAAAGCTGGTTTTAAACTAGGGAAAATATCTGCCATTTATTAGGGTTTAAAAAGGTGTTAAGGTATTAATGGAATAATTACAATCTGTTTTCAACATAGATTCTCAATCTTCCCCTTTCAATGCAAAAAAAGATTGAAAGACTTAAAATGTCATTAACAGACAAAATTAAATTATTAATCAGCTGTTTAAATGGCTTGCTGGATCTTCCTGATCAAAGTGTCTAATACTGGACAAATTCCTCACAGTTTTCTCAGAGGAAAAACAGGCTTGTTATTCATCATTCACTTTTGCAACAATATGGAATCAGTTACTGGACATAGCTACTGTAAGCAGTATATGACGATGAAAGACAGAGAATAATCAATTCACACACTGTTTAAAAACAAACAATATAAATCAAAAGTAGTAGATTACTTTCTGAAAATAAAGCTGTTGTCTTACGCACACTATTCCTTCAATGACTGCATAGGTGATACACAAGTACGAAACTCTGACGACCTGTCAACACAAACTATGTCCAGGTAGGAATCGTATTGTTTTGTTTATTCATTTTTAAACATTTCTTTCTGCCACCTGATTGAAACCAATCTCTCAGTCAAATTTTCTTGTGAATAAGGAAACAAAACTAATTTGAGAAGTTAAGAAAGGTTACACACAAGGGGAAGCTATCTAGGCCATTGGGTTACTAGCAGACAACTGATCTGAGTATTTAATCAATTTCTTGAAGAAAACCAGGCTTTAGGCTTCAATAGTCCTAATAGTATGTCTCTGTAGCTTGCTCCTGACTCCTTTCACCCTTTGTGTAAAGATGTGCCACCAGTTCTTGGTCCTAAATACAATAAATTGTATATGGCCAATAAAGTGATTTTATCTCATCTTAAATGGAATTGAATATGTTCCCATTTACTGTAAATGCAGCAGCACTCACAGCCTTACATCAGCAAGTTTGCAAGTGATATTGTACCCTAGAAATGTACTGCGTGTCATCTGGTGACACTTGTGTCCACCAGGAGTGGGATCCATAAACTGTTTATCCATATCCATGTCCCCCAGTGCATGGTTTTCACAATACAGTCAACAGAATAGGCCAATTCACTTTATAAGAACTCTGCATTATTCATTTACAATTCCTATAACATTTCTTCCAAATCAGATTTTCATCCCAACACAATGCAGCAAAGGATTGTTGTTTCACATTAGAGAGATCAGCCTACCACTTCTGTTCGTTTTTAAATGGCTTATAATCAAAATCCTAAAGTTGTTCATTGTGTATTCTGATTTAATTGTACTGTATATCAAAGAAGGGAAAACAGAGAACATAGTTCTTGACTCAGTGGATTTAGTGTATTCTAAAGGAAAAAAAAGGTGCACAATCAGCCACCATTCACTGAGAAAGGGGAGCCACCTTCATGTGTCTGTTTGGAACATGGAAGATTAAGAGGTGTTGTGATTTCAGAGAGGGCTTTCTCATTCCTCAGTTGTCGACATGGTGAAGTGCACATGGTTTCTTCCTCTCCAGGGATGTGGCTAATGTAGTGCGAGCAATTTACGGAGAGATTCCACCCCCGTTGATTTTGGTGGGACACAACATGGGAGGAGCCATCGCAATTCACACAGCTACCAGCAACCTGATTCCTTCAGTGGTCGGCCTGGTGGTCATTGATGTGGTAGAAGGTGAAGGGCTGGATTTGCTGGGTTGAGGACACGTGAATTAAAGGCAGAATGTAGCTTAATAAGGGAAGGCAGGCACCCTGATGTTAAAGAGTAATCTAGGGATCTACTGTTCAATGACTGATCATACAGGATGCAATATTTACACTGTTTCACAATGTGTGTTGAAGAAGAGAGGGGACTAGCCAAGAAAGCTGTTTAATAAGGACATAATACACTGTAGTTAATTCAACCAGTTACTTGTCATATGAGGTATGTTACCACATGCTCTAATATAGCTTATAAGATCGGTTACTTTCTAACTTTGGCTTTTAGGTAAGTCACTCTAAAAAAAAAGTATACAATCTCACACTCTTCTGCTTCTAGGTAGTGCTATGGATGTGCTCCACAGCATGCAGAACTTTCTCAGAGGGAGGCCAAAAACATTTAAATCCATTGACCATGCCATTGAGTGGAGGTTTGTTCTTCAGCCCCTTTGCTGTTTTTCTTTTCATTGTTTCTTGTTCAGTTTTCAATAAAGATTATTTTCTTTTCAGTATTAAAAGTGGACAGATCAGAAACCTGGAGTCAGCAAAAGTATCTATGGTTGGTCAAGTAAGAAGGTATTATTATTATTATTATTATTCAATCGATTACTGTACATTAAGTTCGTTAGGTAGTTCTGGTACTTTAGAACTCTGAAAACCACAGTTTGATCAGAATGATTTGTTACATTCTGCCTGTGAAACTGATAGATTAGTCAATTTAACTTTAAGACTTTTTTACACTGAACATTTTACAGTGTTTCGAACATGTTCCGAACTCAAAATGAGTCTACCCTATCGTATGATATTGGCCTTGACCTTTGTGGTCTATGTTGGGCCCTACCATTAGAAACCACTGGAACAGTAGAATTGCACAGTATCAATTGTAATAGAGATCAGAGGAAGTTTCAGAAGCTTCTAGCACAGAATCAGGAAAAAAGGCAGAATAAATGAAAACTCTTAGAACATAAATGGAGCAATACATACACTGAAACCTGCTTTATATTCATTACAGGAAAAGAAATGTACTGTAGAGACATACTGTATTTACCATTTTGGAAGATCAAGGGAAAAAGTCGGACATAAAAATATTTTGACAGTATTGACAATGATTGTTTGAATAATGTTGCAATCTGTACAAAGCTGTGGGATACAATTTGAAGCAATTGTATAGATTGTATCTACAGTATTACAATCAGTACAATAGTAATATTACTCCTCTTGGGAAAAAAACATTTTTCACTCACCAAGCAGTCATAATTTAACTGATCTTAAGATATAATCTTTCTGTAGTTTGGCAATTCTATTGACAGAATAAAGATACTCTATATAAGAACTGCATCTTATTCTGCCTGACAACATACTCATAAGTTCAATGTGAAATACCCAGAACCCAGTGAAGTTAAGCGGAAAATGAACTATTTCTTTATTACATTCACATTCAGTGTCACAGTATTGTGTGTCCTTTATACTTATTTCTTTCCTAATAAACTACATGCTAAATGGATATAAACTACAAAATATTAAATTATTTTTCTTGTTTGTGTTGTGTCTGATTATATATACCCCTCTTTTGCCCCCACTAATGCGCTAATGCATAAAAGCACTTTAATGGTCACAATTACTGCAAGTTAGGCTTCTAACCACTGAACGATAGTCTTAGTTAAGGACTATTCACATTACAACTCGAATGGAAATATTAATACATGCATTAATTAACACTTCCAATGCTATGTACAGTACTTTGCATTCATAAAAGCATACATTATTACTTTTTTTTTGATCATAAAAACTAAATCCTGCATGTGCAACTCACATTTCGGTGTGGTGTACTGTAATATATTTGAGATTTGTTGAAGTATTGAGTAATTCAAGAAGGAAAGTTTTGCTGCAGTCTGTTGTAATTCTGGTGAATAGGGTTAATGTAATTATTAGAACTACAGTGAACACAGTGCTGTTTATGATATTCAGGTGTGAAAATGTGGACATGGTGCCATCAGAACAGCCCAATCCTGTCAATGATGTGGTTGCAGAGGGACATGAGGAATTTTATGATCTCAATTATGTCACTGATAAAGCTGAAAATGCAAGATCAGAGGTGAGCTTCTCTGAGCTGGAGGTAAGTGACCGATCTTTCCATAAACGTTGTAATACTAACCTATTGTTTTCTATCAAAAGAATGTTTGCTTATATTTAGATAGAAGTGTATCAAAACAAATTAAACTAAAACAAAAGAATGGAAAATAATCTATTTCAGATTTATCAGCTATAATAGTTTTGCTGCTAAAAAAGAAAAGCTTATATAAAGCTTTAATTGTGGAAACAAAGAAAAAAGAGTTAATATAATAGAAACAGTACATTACAGAATAATATCCTTTTTTGTGTAAAAATAAACTTTTACCTCATATAATATTATGTTATAGGCTATAATGTCATTGGTTATCAGGCAGTGCCACAAGCCCTTACGGCTTACATAAAGCTTAAGACATGAACAACTGTAAACATTTTGAATTTTAAATTTGTAGTGAACTTTATGGCTCAAAGGAAGGATATTTGAAATAACAAGAGCACAAAAATCAAATTAAAGATTAGATAATCAAGTCAACAGAGTCTAGCCCAACTTCATGTTTCAAGACTAGGGGTGGGAAGTACTGTTGAAAATAGAAGTTGTTGAAGAATAAAATACAAACATTTTAAAAAGTAAAGATTTTCAAACTAAAATTCTCTGCGTGTAGAGCAGTGTATCTGCTCAGAAACCTCAGTTAAAGGGAGGAAACAAAATAAATATGATGAAGCAAACATTTCTAAGCACCACTGAGACCATTTGTGCTAATGTGCATCCTACTGTTCATGAAGAAATATTAGGTCCTGTAGCAGTAATTCTTAATGTCTCTACTGGATCATCACTTAACACTGTGACGTCACTTTTAGATAGTTTGGATTTTTTCTCTCAGCCTCTTCAATTATCAACAGTACTGGTTTCATGAATGCCTCTCACAGTCTTACACAACAGGTTTTACAGTATTTTACAGAGAAAATGATTTTGTCCTACAACAGAAATTACTGTATTAAATAAGCTTTGCCATATGATTCCTTTTTAAATCAAAGATGTTGCTATTTACAGAATATTCTTAGTTTTTAAAAAAATATATTTTTTATTTTAATCTGTATACCTCCCATCTGCAAAAGAATCATATTAGTCACATTTTTCTATTAAAAATAAAAAAAATCTTAGTTGTACTTCAAATTATTATAATTTTGAACACTAGATGGCACTTTTAATACCAATCAACAGAAAAAGTAATAGTCGTACACTTGCAGCAGTTTTTTCACAAAATGTATAAATAAATATTACTTTTATAGCAAGAATTTTTGTTGCAGGCCCATTCTAAAGTGAATTATTTTATTTATAATATGGTGGTGAGTTTTAAAAACTGCTGCAGCCTTTGTGTTCTGTCTTCCAAGAAAAGTATTTTACATGCTGGAAAAACATGTCCAGGTAATCTAATCCAGGGCAAGGTAACTGAAATCGTCTGTAACTGAAATACAGTACCTGCAATCTTGCTGTGCATAAAAGGTTGAAATATTCGAGTATAGCTCTAGGTTCATGCATCCCTTTCTTTCTGTTTTTAATGACACATATTTTCCCTCCTCATTCAATTTGACATGCAAGGCTTGATTTCTGCTCTAAAATTAAGTCCAGTGTGGAGCTGGGGTGGGCGAAGAACCTGGAGCTATACCACAATTTGTGAAAGCGAGAAATGGCGGACTAGAAGTGCCTGAGTGTATTTTAATACGGTCCCAGCCACAGAGACAGAGTGTGTACAGCTGGAGGATTGACCTCTCCAAGGCAGAGAAATATTGGGATGGATGGTTCCGGGGCATCTCCAATCTTTTTCTTAGCTGCAATGTGCCAAAGCTGTTACTGCTGGCAGGTGGGTTCTGTAAATCTTTTTTATGTGCTCATAGAAGTTCCTTAATGACAAAATAATTTTTTACAGCATCAGCCCTGCCACAGGCACACTGCACTTCAGGTGTCATTTTGGGACGTGGTTCGTTGATCTCTTTCACGCTCTACCAACAGATATTTAAAAAAATGGATAGACAGAAAACAGAGATACTGTACTGTACAGTACATTAATCTTCATCCACCTGCAGAAGCAGCACTAAAAGTAACATCTCATATGCTCTCAGCCAGTTCTACTAAAACAACGCCTCAGTGCTTCTGGTTTTAAAGTGGAGTTTAAAATGTGCCTGTCTTCATGTGCTTCATGCTTATTATTTCAAGTTTAATTTTTGCAGGTATAGACCGGCTGGATAGAGACCTTACTATAGGCCAAATGCAAGGTACAGTTCATTTATAGTTATTAAGTATCAAATTCTAATCTTCACCATTGTCCAAACCATGTGGGGAGTATGTGATATTTTTATGTTTATATGGTAAATAACCTGTTTAGAGAATGTTTACAGGTTGGTGTAACAGGGACCCAAAGTGTGGAAGAATGTAATGACTTACAGTACCTCCAGCCATTATACACCAGAAGATGAAAAAAGTAGAGGAGAGAATACTTTTTACCACGGCTTCTGAAGTGTTAAGAGTCCCCTAAGATGAAAGCGCTCCTGGAGTGACAGCAGTCTGGTGGTTGTGTCAGTCAATGCTCTGTCTATGGTAATGGCCAGAGCAGTGCAGCTCTTTTGCTGTTGAATAGTCTGAAACTGGCAGGAAGACATCCACATGGGAATGAGGTCTATACCTTCTTTAAACAATCCATGGGCTTTACCTCAGAAGCGTGCTAATGAGTGCTGTAATGGAGAAAAGCTCCTACAAGCCCGACAGAGGTTCTAATAAAATAGGTATACAGCTGATTTAAATTTAGGGGAAGCTATTAAGTTAACCATTCAAACAAATAAAACATATATCTGTGGTACTAGGTGTTGATAAGATCCAGTCGCAGCTAAAATGTTTTTTATACATTAAACATCCACTTTTTGTTTTACCTTGGTTACAATTCATACAGGAGGTTTACTGTCATGGCAGTTACATTATCGTAACAAAAGGGAATAAAGCCAGAAGCCTTTTACCTCATTTTCATGTAATTTGAAAACCCATGAAATGCTGAAAGCCTGCCTGACAACAAACCACAACCAAAGCACTAATCAAAATGGAACACTTTACCTACACAAATTAGCCTGTCGTACATTTGAAGTTTCCGTCCATCAATATTTACCTCATGAGTTAAGAAACAAAAGCGAGAAACTGACTTCTGCCACTTCCAAACAAGAGATCTGCACTTGGTGTCTCTATTGAAGGCAGAATGCTTAAAGGCACCCTAAGAGCTCTCTGTTGTTGGGCATGGGTTTTCAATGTATTATTAAGCTACAGTACGTGCAATGCTTCAGTGGTGTGGGTTGTTTTTTTCAGCAGTTTTTTTTCTACTGTTTACAAGGTTAATAGGATAGTTTCCTCAGCCTGCTGGAGCTTAGACCACTGCCCCCCAAGAGAATGATGATGAATTTCTCAAGGGCTGGAAGTCCTGTTTCACCTCTCCTTAAAACAGGGTGTATCAGTCTTCTCTTCATATTTTCTCAGTTTTCATGTCTGCATGTTGCTAGGTCTGTGAGTCTTAGGGTGGCTGCCTCTGTCTTACAGACAACACAGCGTCTTAGGCCTGGTGTTTAAGCATTTGGTCCTGGCCACAGTTACACCAATATCCTGGGTGTGCCTGCTGTTGGTGGCTATTCCTGTCTTTCATTTAACCTTTTGTTTTCAGATAATAGGTGATCTAAAAACCTAATACTGCAAATAAATCAACTCATAAGAATAAACATCAATTTACAGGAAGTCTACACAAAAGAAATTTTGTTCACAGAAGATTGTAAGTTAAAAGTCCAATATTTAATATTTTTTTATATGAATTTACTAGCAACTGAGCACATTTAGGTAGTTTTGCCAGCTAGTCTTTCACAATGAACCATTAAGAAATTGTTCTACAGGAACCATGTACCACCATCTGACTTGAAATCCCATGATGTCCAATGTCTGTGTTCCAGGGAAGTTCATGATGCAAGTTCTTCCCCCTTGTGGACATGCGGTACATGAGGACACCCCTGACAAAGTAAGAGATTTTTGATTTTCCAAGCAGAAACAAACCACCAGCTTGTTTTGGTTTCTAGTAGAGAATTCTGAAGATGGATTTCAGTGGTGACCTTGCAGTTTCAGAACCGAGCGGGCTCATTCTTAAAAAGTGCTGCATTTGTACAGGACAGGGTTAGGAATTTTGTGAATTTTAAAACAAGATAAAAACAACCCTATAAAATCAGAATGCAGATTTTTTTTTTCGTTCGCCTAGGTCGCAGAAGCCCTGGCGAGCTTCATGATTCGACAAAAGTTTGCAGAAGCCAGGAGTGGAAACAAGAGGTAAGCTCTCATTCTAATCAGAAGGAAAATTTCAGGTTGGTAGTGCAGATCATCTGAGTTGCAAAAAAATTATTCAGGGATGGATTTGTTGCCATTGAATGAGTTCGGTGTTAGCTATCCCTATCGGATTTGATAGATTCCTCCTTTGGAACAAATTCCTTGGTTTCCAAAATACAACAGTACACAAAAAAGGGAGCTCACACACCAAACGTTAAATAAAACAAAGTAATCAGGTTTTAAAACAAAGAAAGGACCTGGCCTTGCTGTGATCTTTTTTGCACTGCCTAGCCATATGTGAATTTGCACACATGAGAATACCTTCTGTCATTGAATATCACCAAATGCTGTGTAAGTCTTTCTTCACCCAGTTTCTTTTGATAAGCGATTGTAGCTGCAGTTAAACTCTCCCACCCGCAGGAGACATTTTCATACATGATACGAATCTGGGAATTGTCATTTAGGAGGAGCAGTCCGGGCCTCAGAAGCACAGATGCATACCGAAGCGCATTAATCACTTGTTTCCAAAAACAGTCTCTTCCCAGATAGCCAAGACAAAGCACAGGGGCTGTGTTGGTCACATTTCAGTTGTAATATTTTAGTTTGATTGGGAGCAATCTTCATCTAGAACCACTAGTATACTGTTACGTGCTGTAGTTATGCAAATGTAAAGTGATTGAACTGGTGTGCTGTGTTTTTAGGGAAGCAGGATTCTCCCTTACTCATCCCAAACAGAATTACTATTCAGCTAGTATAGTCCTCTATTCCATATGCCTTCTACTGTATGTGTGAGGCACTCTAAGACCCTCTGGGATGAATAGTGGTATACTGTATGAATGTAAGGAATTACTATCATGTTGGTGATATAGGGCAGAGCTGAGATGCTCAAAAATGAGAAAAACCAGGAAACAAGTATATATTCTTCATATCCTGAAACCTGGATAGGCTACTGACATCACAAATGTCACCTGGAGTACAAATGTTTCTTGTAGACTACGGTGGATAAGTAAAACTGCTACTGACCTCTGAACTGCTCCTTCTAAGTGACCAATACTTGATGAATACTTGGTGCAGATGCATCCAATAAGACAATATTAGAATTTTTATCTAAGCATATATATATATACACTGTATATCTGCAATGTTAGCTTATTAAAAACTGTATATCTGTTATTAAGGTGCAGCTTCTGGATTTGATTCTAGAATGGAGTAAGTTCTGTGCAGATTTTGCATTGATATTCATTGGGTGGTCTGATGTCCTAATTTCATTGGTGTCTCTAAATTGTCATTGTATGCATGTGTGTGCCCTGCAATGTACCTGCAATAGGTGATAAATGCAAGAGTGCAGATTGCTGTTGTTATTTCCTTGTACTGATAAAAATATGTATCTCACCATTGTCCATGGATCTCATGTGCTGTCCTGTTTTCTCAGCTCCTCCTATCCATATATGAGGTGAAACAGCCAGGTGAGAAACCTTTTCAGTTGAATACATACAGCTTTGCCTTAGTTGCCATATTTAATGAAAGCAATGTTTTACTGTACGTAATGCTTGCTTTGTAATGCAGAAGTTAGTAAGATGCGTAGAAAGCAGACTGAATGGAGATGATTAAATCAGGTTTCTTTCCAAAAGAAAAGTAACAGTCTCCAAAAATAAAGATATTCACATGATAAAGATGGATCTAGATTTTGTAATCTTCCTAGATTTTACAAAATATTCTGCATCTGGATCTTTCTTGTAATTTTTATTTTACTGTAAGGTACAAGGCTGTCTGAATCTGTCTCCAGGAAGAACATCTGAAGGAAATCTGTTTCTAAAGAGCTATGTGAAAAATCTGACTGTTTTTCTTCACCGTGATTTCAACTTTTTGAAAAGGATAGCAAGCCGTTTCTCAGTGGTCAAGAACTGTGATTTTGTTGGATTCTGTTTATTTCCGCCTGGTTTAGGAAATGTCAGTTTTAGATAATACACAATTTTACATAGAAAACTGTGACACACTGAAATTGGTCACACTCAATAAATGTAATTTTCATGGTCGTTTTGTATTTGGATTAGTTGTACTGTTATGTTTCACAAACATGCTTTATAGGAGTGATAGCTATTAACGAACTGCAAAGGGAGAACATTTACATTTCCTGTAGCTTACATTGACGTTGTAATTTTTTAAATTGTGATTTTTATGGTTCCTTTCAGCTGTTGTTTTTAAAAACATATAGTAGCATCTTTGGAAATACTGTAAACGAATTATTCGATTTTTGTATTTGGATGTCATTGTTACTGTTTGGTTCCCATAGCTATCTTTTTTGTGGGTTTTTTTTCCCCAAGATTTCCGGTAGTCTGCCTCTTTGATGGATTATTGTACAAAAACTGTGCTATTCTTAAAAGTCCGCAGACGTTTTGTACTAACCTTATTTCAGTTGAATCTCTAAACCAGGTGAGCTCATGAATGAACTCAGGGGACAGTACTGAGTTACATTTTTTGCTTTAATACACATTTCGTCTCGGAGATCTTAAACTACTTTTTATATTTAATAAATCATATTGGTTTTAATAAACATTAGTAGCTGGTAAACCATACTTTTTTGTAGAAAACTATGGGACAAAACTAAAATCACTCTTGTTGTTAATAGTGCATCTAATTAAAGATTCCCACTGCAATTGATAAGATACATTTCTAAGTACTTTAAATTCCTCTAAATATTACAGATAGTTTAACACTGCACACCTGGCCTGAGTACTTAAGCAGAAGAAATGCTGTTTAGCATGGCTCTAAAAACTGGAACATTGTATATTACTTCAGGTTGAAAGTGTAGATTTCAGTGAATACGAAAGCCATGGTTAAACTCCCTGCAGTTAAGAATGGTTGCTGACCGATTGATCCTGAGGTTTTCTTCTTCATTTGCTGTAAATGACCGTCATAATCATTGCTTAACTACGGAAAAGATTGTATATTCAACTAGAAAACAGCAAAACCACCAAAATAAAGCTGAAAACATGGAAAAAAGGCAATGTCGGAAACATTTCTCACGTATGTAGCATTGCGTTATTTATTCTACATTCTTTTATCAGTTTTTGTGGTGGTAACCATGAACATGACATTTAAAAATTTTCACATTGAAACAAATTAAAACAGCAACTTCAGATACAGCAACAAATTACATAAATAAAAAAGACCAGCTGGTTCCTCAGTATGATACAGAGGTAAGACGTCAGGTGTGACACTGTAATAACTATAGTGAAGAAAAAGCCCTTGATGGGCCAAATAATAGAGAAACAAAAAAAACTGTGACTCAAAGTGCAGGTGCTCCAGTATCAATAGAGTACAATATAACAATAGACAGCTAACATTTTAGATCAGTGTGGCAAGGTTTCCAGAACAGTATGTAGTCAAGCCACAGGAGTACATATCCGATTAGATACGGCTTTGAACATAATGTTAGCTTTTAATTTTATTCTGTTAAGAGAATAAGTATAGATCACAACATAAGAATACATAGCCTAACATGATCTAACAGGTTATTAGTTTTGTACATTACTCCATATAAAGTATAGCAAGCTTAGGTTGTATATTGTAGATAAGTTTAAAATGATTGCATTTCCTTCTCACTTAAGGTCAGAATCAAATACTTTTCTTAGCTTTTCCACCACATCTTCCTGGGAAATCAGGATTCTCCGCATGGATTATAGCTCTGTTAACAGTCTAAGAATAAAACCGCTTTTTCACACATCATAAAATACAGTGTCAAACTTTTTAAAATTCTATATATTATTATTAATTAAACATATAAACAACTTCTCAGTTCTCAATCAGTGTTATCTACCACCTACCTAGCCTTTGTTAGCAGATGAATATTACACGGTGCACTTAAGACATACAGTACCTCTGTTTACAATTGTATTGGTATTAACTTCTTGGGTCTACAGGTGGAAGAATAATGAAAGAGACAGCGACACAGTTTATTTATTTTTCTGAGCTCAGCTTTCAGCCAGAGAGAGTGGAGATCTCATAGTCACTAGCAGATATGATCTGCCTCCCCACCTTTCGAATATTCTTGGCGTTGGAGATCCGCGCCACAATCTCCACTGGTTTCTCGAAGTAGATGACCAGGGCTTGCTCTGTCAGCACTGAGGCCAGAAACTGCTCAAAGGTGATGGCCCAGTCCTTGTCAATGCTGGTGCTATGTGGCAGGGAGTTGCCATGGTTACTGCGCACCAGCACCGTGTCATCAGCAATATCTTCGCACTGCAGCTTTTCTTCCATTTCATGGGAGCCGGCGCTCAGCACCGAGTAGGAGGACATGGAGGTGTCGTCCTTGGTCTCGTCATCGGAGATAAGCATGGCGGAAGACATGCCAATATCCTTTGGGGACGAATCTTCTAGCTTGATGTCCTCCATCTGTGAGCAGAGAGGCTGCTCACCACAAGCCCCCGAGCTGCAGAACTTCGCTTCGCCTTCCCCCTGTGTGGTCATACCAGAGAGAAAAGGGTCCCCCTGCCCATTCTGCTGGAAAAGGGAGTCCCCTTTAGCCTGGTCCATGGCACTGTCTTTGATGTCCCTATTATCCTCCCCACCAGCTGGGCTACAGAACAGTTTTCCCACCTCCCCAATCTCCAGAAGAAGACTGGTCACTGTGGCTGTGGCGTGGTACAGGTCCTGCTCATTTGGGTCCTCACTGAACATGTTGTAGAGTGTCTTGCACAGCTCAATAAACTGCCCCTAAGCCAAAAGCAGACAGGAAAGAATCATCAGGGTGGGTCTAAAGAGGTTCCTTTAGAAACATCCTTCACGTAATTAGTAAGGTTAGACACAGTTTCACAAATCAGTTCATCATGCAAACCATTTGATGAGGACAAAAACTGAATCTGGCAATTTCAGATCACTTCTCATAAGGAATTAATGGAAAGCTGTAAAAGTGCTCCAGATACATTTTAAAAAGCTATACGAGTTTTTTCTGTTGAGCTTTTGAAATAAATAATCTTCTATGAAGGAAACCTGAGACATTTTGCATGGATATTCCTTCACTACAAATCAGCAAACATTTAAGGGTCATTGGGGTTGTGCAAATACTGATAGAGTAGGATGATTTCTACAGATACATGATTTGAATAGCTTTAACTGTCAGAATGGTTTTCACTCACCTGCTGCACAAATTGAAACAATTGAACTCATCTGGTATTTAAAGATTAAATTTGAAATACTGCACTTTGGCTTACAATTTTTACAACAGAGAGAGCTGAGAACAATTTCCTATACAAAGACTATATTATGAAACTTTTATAAATCTTACTAATGTACAATTAAGTACTGAACCTCAAATTACTCCTCAGTTATTAAAATTGATATACATTCCTTGTAGTCTGTAAGTTTATAATTTCTTACAAACTGAAATGTTTATGCAATCCAAGGCACATTTTTTATTTTTCTTTTACCAGATCAGTTAAAGAAACTCATTTACACTGATGACATGGAGACCCATTGATAGAGCAGTGTATTTACTAGTAAAAGTATTCCACCTTGGATCTGAACGTACTGTACGACTCTCCAAGTCTGAAGTCCAGACCCATAACTGCTATTCTACACTGCTGCCTAAAAATCCCATTTATAGTTATCATGCATATTTCTTCACCACCTGTTTTACTGTCACTGTTTGACACAGTGTTGGAATGTACAGCACGTGGTAATAAACCCGAATGTTCATTACTCTAAAGGCGACCCGAGCATGGCAAGTTACTGTACCTGGTTCAGTTTAGGCAGTTCCTTCATGTTCTCTAATTTTGACTTGCTCTCTTGGTTCCACAGCCGTAAATAGGTCCGATAGTCAGGAGTGTGTGTCTTTTTAACTGCAAAGAGAAAGAAATGTGAACTAGGATGTTACTGTCACGTACTCACAGATCACAAACTAAAGGACATCTGTGGAAAGTAAAACCAAGAACTATTATGAACCATTATTCGTTATGCAATCAATTGTGAGAGCATGGAACAAGCTACCAAGCCATGTTTTCTAAGCTCATGCCCTGGCTTCTTTAAAGAGCCAAATGAGATACTTTGATCAATTTGCTCCAATTAAGCAAACAAGTTAGACAGACCTAATGGCTTGCTCTTGTTTGTACTGCCTCTTGTGTTTTTTCCCACTGTGCCTAAAGCAGTGCATGCGTTTCTCATTCAGTGATTTTCTTGATGTTGTACAGTACTTTGCCTAGTATTGATATTAACGGAGAATTTGTTTTTTATGATGAAGGATGGCATTCAACAAATCAAATTCATGTAAAACATAAGGGGTTGCAGGCTTTCATGTATTTTGAAAATTGTATCTAAGGAGTTTCTGTTTTCTGTTACAAAAAGCAGACTTTTGCAGTGAGAAGAGCTGTAGGACATAATAAATGGAACTATTTTCAGAATATCCATCTAATAATCAGTACCACGGAGTAAACATCTGTACAGTACAACTTGATAATGACATATGTGACAATTCACAAAACTCCTTCTTACATTTTTTTTTTACCAATTTAGAGAAAAAATTAACCAATGAAACTAACAATTTCTCACACTACAAAAAACAACTACTAAAAACCATGACTGCACTCCGAACTGCACAGAACATTAACCCCCAGTTTCACACATTTACAAATACGTTTAAATTCTCTATTAATTAAAGTCCCATATTTCATTGAAGTTATATCTGTCCCTGTAATAAGAGTACATTTAATTAACCTATACCCAGTCAAGAGCATCTCTCTGCAGATTGTAAGCACATTATAAAGCAATCCTAAATTATCCTGGATCCTGGATGAGATTTAAACAATCTTGATCCTGAAAACTGTTATATTCAAAACCCTGTCAAGGCTTCAGGCAGTAGGTTGCAAAACTAAATTAATGGAGAGAACTTTAAAACTCCTTGTTAAGAACCTAAAACATTCATTAATATTTAAAATTAAGAAAATATTGCTTATACATATAACATACTTTTATATATTACTTACCTTTTTCAGTTTTGAAGGTAACTGTTACAAAACCATCATCTTTATCATTTTTAGACTTTGGATCCAGCCCTGTAAACAAGGTAACACATACGAGAATAAAATAAAGAAGAAGATGTTAAATAAAGAAGATAATAAACTCATTAAACTGTACAGTCTTCTTTGCATATCTCTCAGAAAAGTTGGGGTACAGTAACATTAAAAGTAATGATAAATCAATCTTAAAACAGTTCCTTAGGAATTCTGTTTTTGTTAATTCCTGTGTAGTTCAACAAAAATGCCATGTTGATGAGCTAATCTGGAAAGCTGTTAGTGGGTATTCATGGTGATCAGAAGAGTGTATAAAATGAACAGATGACTAGCCTTACGAAGAAATAATGATCTTTGCATGATCAACATGACATTTTCTTCCAGCAACCAAGAACTACAGACATACCAAGAGAAGTCTCGGGGGTGATGTCTTCAAAGAAATACTGGGTAGCTTCAAAAGCAGAATCTGGTTCCTCTTGCTCATGAGCTGGCTCTGTAGGTCATGGGGAAAAAAATTAACAATAATTCTAAGACAGTTCACAGTTTAACTGAAGTCAATTCTTGACAAAAAGTATGTGGTCAAAAGGAATAACTGTGGTGTCATTATGATGAACTGTGATCTTCAACAATAAGGGACATATTTTAATTTCAGTCATAAAGTGAAAAGAAAAGAACTAAAAAATTCAGCTAAAATTTCATTAAAATACACTGAACCACAATATTTTCAGTAAAATGTAAATCTGACAATCTGACTTTGAGCAGTACTTACAGTAACTAGCTCTTTTCCTATCTCAGTAATGTCTATTGATAGTAATAAGAGATGTAATGATAATGACTAATTTTCATTCCCAGTTCCCTTGATGAAGAGAAAGAAGATATCATACAACGCATTTCTCTATGAAAAAATGGTTTTCTCAATGAAATATTCCCAGTATTCCTGTGGTATACAAGTATACAAACTCAGCCCTACAATCTACTGCAGAAGTTTAAAAAATGCCAAGCAACCTGGTGAGAGTGAATTGTTTTCAGCATTCAGCCACACTAATGAGCTGGGATACATGTGAAAATATTTAAAATAAAACTGCACCACACATATGACTTTATTTCCATGAAACCTGTCGAAATAAACTCCCGGGAGTCATTATCCTGTTGTGGGAGAATAATAAGCGTTTCATTTCTCTTCTTCAAACTTTACTATGCCATTGTTTCTCCACAGTGCCCAGAATTTGTCCTCTTTAACTGTCATGGGTAGTGCAAAGCACAGCCGATTTGCATAACAGGATTTTAAAAAGTGTCAATTATCCTCTGTGTTGATTCTGTAACAGCGTCGGGACTGGTGGTGGAGGACCCCTGAAGTTCGAAATGTTTTCACCGCTTGGATTGATTGCCCTACTCAGAAGCTGCAAAGTTAATTGTTTGACAGTGTTTTTCTTGGAGTGAGGTAAACCTGAAGGAAGTCACAGATTATCAAAGGGTGTTCCAAATGATTTACTCTGTATAATTAACTTCACTGTAATTATTAAGACAGTCACAATAAAGAATAACAACAGCAGGAGGCCATTAACCTATCCCACAGGATTCCGTCTCAGCATCAAGACAAGACCAGAAGAAGAAAGGGAAGAAGGAAAAGAGAGGGAAATAGAGTACAGCACTCATCAACACATTGTAGCACTTCACCATTTATCCACTCCAAAGCTGTACTGTGGGAGAGTTCCTTTCTCTAACCAGGTAAATTCGTCATCATGAAGAGAGATTGCTGTCTTACTAATTTTAGGACATTCTGATTTCCTGTATTGCACAATTCTCAAGCTAATAACGTTCTTTTCCATTTAGTGATGCATTGTTGTGTTTTACAAAGGGAGATTTTGTCCCGGGTAAGATCCATTTTTCCTAGGGTACGGGTTTTCTCTGTTGGACCTGTTGAGATGTTTTATTTTGGAATTCTGAATGTCTAAAGCAGTGCTTCCCAATCCTGGTCCTGGTGACCCACACACCTGCTGGCTTTCATTCCATGCCACCTTCATTAGATCATCGAAGCTTTACTTGATCCAAGAAATTGCTTCATTTGAATATTTGCACACAGTCACGAGTTTAGGATTTTATTTAAAAAATACAACGGTTAAGGCTCCAACATGATTAAAAGCTGGGAATAAACAGTTCAGATTAATCCAAGAACGGTCCATGAAGGGTTTGTGGTAACTGAGGGTTTGACTGGAACAAAAACCAGCAGTTGTGTGGGTCCTGTGATTCCCTGGATTTTGAACACGGATCTAAAATATAAACCCTGGAACGTTACTTCAGTCTAACAGACTGTCTATAGTGTAATCAATAAAACTGTTGCATAGTTTTGTAAATTTGAATAAATATTTGTATATCCTTGTATGTTTGGACCTAATTGTTGCTCTGTCATCAGAGCTGTGCAGGAGAGTAAAAGAACTCACTTTGTGTAATGCTCGATTATTTTCTGCCCTGTGTCTTGTAACAATAACAAATCAAATATGATTCTGCTGGGGGAATATTCAAGACTGACACAACCACTCTTCTCCAGCAGTCATTAGGATATCGTCATCAAGAAAACAAAATAACAGCTTTATTTTAAAACTTATCCAAAACTAAGCCCAAGACAGCATTTAAAATGAAAAAATCATATAATGTACACAAGAACTAGCTTATGTAAGCACATAAATGCACATACAAACTTTACTATTGAAGTTTATTATCCAGTAAAACAACACAATAAATCATAAACCATAATAGATAGTACAGCATCATACTCTACTGTATATATCAATTTTCTTTCTATTTAAATCTAAGTTTATAAAAATTTCTAAAAAGCAAATGGTAATCACACTTTAAAGTGATTTCATTTTGTTTCTCTAATTTGCATTAGTTCTGCTAACAAGAAGATGTATCATGAAAGGGAAATTATGGTTTTTCTGCACAGTGGGAATTGTTTAAAACCAAGGTTTTCACTTCTATCTACAGATCCCTGCACAAGTATCGTATCTTAATTTCAGATCTTCTGCTCCTATCCATACTGTAGTGA
Source organism: Atractosteus spatula (assembly GCF_055471065.1). Taxonomy (NCBI): domain Eukaryota; kingdom Metazoa; phylum Chordata; class Actinopteri; order Semionotiformes; family Lepisosteidae; genus Atractosteus; species Atractosteus spatula. Next base: position 51,132,140 of record NC_142706.1, read on the forward strand.
CGGAGTACGCCACATCCTCCCATTATCTCAAGACAGTTACATAATTTAACTTGAAAAGAGACAAGTAAAACACAGAAAATAATGTTACAGTCCTAATCCTGTATAGGTAGATCAAATAATTAATGAACATTTACTTACCAGGCAACACATGCATTTTATAAAGCAGCTTCAGTTTTTCTGTCAAATCCCCATGACAAAGCACGCCTACAACAAAAATATCTAGGTAAATATAAATATCTGGGTAAGTATAAATCCATTACATTTTTATTACAGTCTACATGTTTCTGTCAAATCAGTAAACGAAAACAAAAATCTTGTGCATTTATCCACAGGCTCATACTGTACCACACATATATCTAGATCTCTTTACTCCACTGAGCAGGAGACAGCATATGTGACCTCTAAATGAAAATGTCTTTCTTTTAATGGCCTAGGTAGTGTAGGCAGATACAGTGCAAACCACAATGACCTATATACTTTGTACTTTATAAAACACTACAATAGAAAGCGACATTAAACAAAGAAAAAAAGCACTGAACAAATCAGTTTCTGTGGACATTGTGAAATTCACAAAAAACTACCTCTTTACAGATTATGTGTAAAAAATTGCAAGGTGCACTAATGTGTACTCAAACAACTTACTGCTGCATTTAAAAATGAAGACAGCAATTATAAGGATACCTATAATTATCAAATAAATGTAGCTAAGACAATGTTCTAATTCAATTCTGATTTAAAATGTGTTTAAGACAGTGGGAAGAGTGGGAAATCTGCTGGAAGAATGCATATAACATCAGGTAGCCTGAGTTTTTTTTCCTGGTCACCTGGTTCAGGGGTTGCCTGGCAACCACTGATGAACACTAAGTGTTCCAACCAGGCAAGGGAACAAAAACTAGGAGGACTTTATGTACTGCATATAGGTACTTTATGAGCAAGGTTCAAAGTTCATTAGCCCTGAATTCAAAAGCATTCCAGACTCTATCCATGTTACTGGGAAGACACAACTAACAAAACTAAAGGCTATCTTAAATACACCCTGTCTTGTTAAAACGTTCACTTTTCTGAAAATCTATTTGCATATTTGTTACACTAGCACTCAAAGGCAGAGGGAGTTGGACATACTCAAGCCAGTGACGAATTCTCTGAAGTTGATGAAGGAGTCCCCATTCTGGTCCAGCAGCCTGAAGAAGCGCATGGCCAGCGAATCAGAATGAGCCCCACAGGCCCACGGAAAGAGAAGCCCAAAGAGGCCCTTGAACTGCTCAAAGTCAATGCGATACTGCTCCAGGTAGGGCAGGCTGGGGTCATGCCTGTCAGTGGGATTGCTGTTTCCACCCCAGTAGCAGCTTGTCAGATGTTCTGCCTGCAGCAGGCAAATAACAATACCAATATAATGTTGTCTTTATAAGAGCTAGACTGTAACCATAGCAGTCTTAATCAGCAGGGAGCATGAGGGTGTACAAAGAGAACTAGTTTCTATAGTAACAGTGTACATGGTTCTGCAGATAACGATACTCAATATTCTTACCCTTAAAACTTGGGATATTGACTAATTTAATCTGAAATTAAATCAATCACTGCTCTATTATTATTCCAGACAATAAAATATAAATCAATGAAATCTTTTTTATCGTCTTCATTACGACAATATATAAAGGTCTATATAACATATTTAAACAATTTTTAATGTGGGTGAAACATTCAGTTTGCTGGTGACTGTCAGTATACATAAAGAAACAAAAATGCACTTCAGTGCTGTATCACACAAACATAAAGGATCAGAGGTCACTCTAAACTAGCTTTAAGGTAAATGTGCAGCCCTCTAGAACGTTTGCAATGCAGGATATCTTCAACAACCCCTCAACAAAATAGTAAGAATAGAAAAATGTAAATATAGTACATAATCAACCAGACACTTTTTTGTCCACAATGTATCACCATGATCTCTACTACAAAAGCAAAGAAACACACCCAAGCAATATTCCCCATATCTTCTCAGAATCAGAATTAACACTTTTTTCACTTGCATTTTTTCCAAAGCTTCTGACTTTCATCTATGAGAAAGCTAAGAGTGTATTTTAAAAAATCTCATGCTACGTAGGGGCATCATTTCAGGAATAGCTCACTTGACATCAAACACCATCTGGAACACATACACTCAGTGCATAGTGTGTTGCTCTTTTAAAGCTCTTAAAGCTAATCTCATTCTCTCAATTGATTTAAGAGAATTGTTATACAGCATATGAACACTCACAAATGCCTTAGAAAGCACAACTGAAATCAATGGAGTTTTCAACTATAGTTTGGGAGTTAAGACATCAGCTAAGTTCTCCTTCACTTCCACTACACTAAATCATAATCCATCACTTTCTGAAAACCTGTAAGTACCCTAGCCAGTCTCTTTTTTGCTGACATTCTTCATCCTGCTTCTATCCTCCTCTACAGCAGCCTGGTGGTTCACTTCTCTCTCTGTGTGGGGCTCCTGACTTCCTCATCCTACAGCCAGTGAGCTGACCCTCAGGCAAGTATGGTAAGCCAAAGCATTTTATGCCTGACTTCTCCATTAACATTCCTAAACATGTGGTTTTACTGGGGGGTGTTACTGCAATATTTTTTTTTTAAAAAGCTAGTTTACTCTTGACGCAGTTTTGTTTTCCTTTGTTAAAATGATGGGGACTATACAGCTGCACATTATTTAGCTTACTGACAACTAGACTACAACTCAACACTGCAGTCGACAGCATTTGACAGCAAACATTCATATTTTGGCACAACAGTGCAGAACTTGTGTTAGTGTTCGCCACCAAACACTAAGGATTCTTGAGTGGGTAGTGTAAAAAGTGTGGGCAATTCTCATGTTTTACCTTAAACAAAACATAGAGCTCTTCAAGCTCATCAATGCTGAATGCCGTTTCAGTCACAATAGTTCGGACCTGTAAAAAAATTCCATTAATACCAAAATTCATTATGACTCTGATATTAATTAAAGCTATCATTAAAGCTATTAATCAAAGCCATGAATAAAACTAAAATAAACTATAAGAAGAAAAGGGTCCCAAGCTTCTCCTATTCCCCGCTTCTGTAATCACTTAGTAGTAGTTTTCTATACAAGCTACTGTATGTAAACATGCTCACTTTTTCTAAATTCCTACAAGACTTCAGTTTCACATTAAAAACCGGTTTTACCACATTGCGTTTTGTAGTGTCTTCAATGGCCTGGATCACTCTCAGCCTCTGTTTGAAACGCATCTGTTCAATCACATCTGCTCTGATGGTTCCAAATTTCTGCAAAAGACAGTGGTCAAGATAAACTAATAAAAAGAGAGCACAGGAAAACAGAAATTCAACTTCATTTTACAAAAGCACTTCTACTGACATCATGAGAGCTTTAAGATAATTTTTCACATTCTGTGTCTTTAATCAGTTAATCCATGTCTTTACAGCAGGCACCACTTGCTAGAGTGTCCATTAAATGCAGGGGGTGCACAGTATAACCTGAGGCTGCAAGCCTATTGTATCGTTTAACGAACAGCAAGATCTGGGGAGAAAATTAGATAATTAAGAGGATATGTGCAGTGCATTTAATATTTCAATTTTGTCGATACACAGACTGTTTCTGCTGATGAACAATATCTATTAATATTTTTTTTAATGATATGCATTTTCACACAGCCATGCTTTGGAGACAAGCACACCACACAATTTAGTGACTCACAACAAGTGATAAAATCATGTGGTCTTAAAAAATCTCTGTGAGAAAGAGCAATCAGCATCTATTAATCTGGATATTTAACAGTGCTTCTATTCACAAACAGAAAAACACTTGCTTTATGTCTGATTGTATAAAACAGTTGTGCAGTGTTAGATGCCTTATTTCTGACATTCACACTACTCTGGCCACTCTTTTTATTTTTAATTATAGGGAAATTGCAAAAAACGAATCTCAGCTTTGCAAAACAGAAATTTGATTACAGTAAAATACCCCCTACATTACCAACATATCTTCATATTTCTAACATACCAAAAATGCCATGACCTTCCCCAGGACATGTACACAGAAAACAGATGGATGAATGACAATTTAAAAAAAGTTGTAAAAACCATTATTTAACTAGTCCTTCAGAGAATGACTGTAATTAATGCAATTAAATGCCTTTTATGATGGCAGATCATAAAGTACTGAACTAAATTACAGAACACTTTATAAAATGGTGATTGCCCATCTAATTCAAGTAGAGATGACAGCTCAGCTTCCTATTTTATGAAAGAAGATAAACAAAACTGCTTTAGGAACACTGGAAAGAATGAGAAACACTATACCAGGCTGAACTCTTCTTTAGATAAAAAGATGTGTCCGTTCACAGAACACTGCAGTATATTGAAATACTCCTTCAGTTTTATTGTCTTCACACAACTGTGTTTAAATAAGGAAGTTTTTGCCAGGCTAAAACTAATTACAGTAACCAAAGGGAAAACTAGGTAAAAAGCAAAACTGCAAATGAGCATGTATCTCTTCCTGCATTGTACTAAATGTATACTAATGACTTAACTGTCAGGTTCCTTTCCCTCTAATAATGCAAAAAAAGATTAATACAATTCTGTTCACGTAACACTTTTTTATAAGCTTTACAAATGATAAAAAAGTGCCTTTGTATTTAAATTGTAAGTGTGTACTGTTTGCTCAGATATACAGTAATGTAGAGGAACAGGAAGATATTGAAACAGAAAACAAACAGAAACAAAACACATGACAGAAACCTTTCAATATATATCAAGACAGCAAAGCTACTTTTGCCTTGCAAAGCTTTGGGTTCTTAGCTAGAAACAACAAATTCTATGAAGCATTCAAGAAAAACAGGAGTCAGGCTCACCATCAGATGATTTTCAGTTTACACTATGTAAGATACTAAATGTAAGTACACTAAATGTAATTACTATGTACTGTACGTACACTAAATAAGATACACCTTCAGACCACTCAGTCCAATTACTAGGTGGATGAAATACCAGTGCTGATGGCCCTCACCTCATACGAGCTCCTGACCAGCTTGAAAATGTCCACCTCAGGGTGGGGCTCCCCATCATCAGTGAGGAGAGAGTGCAAATGGGGGATTGGGGGCAGGGTGCTGTCCTTGTTAGTCACACTGTCCAGGTACCTGCAACACAGGATATAAAGGTCCAGCCACTGGCTCTTCAAATTGCACAGTATATATGAGGATGATTCCCTTGTCACTGAACACTGGATAATCACACAGCCACATTCAGATTGCCACACTGCCTACTGGAAACTGCAAACTAACTCCATTCAGTTTTACCACAAACTAAATAAGATGGACACACAATTTTGGCAAAACTAGAAAGCCTCTGAATACAGGATGATAACAAGTAATACACTGAGGATCAGAAGACACCTATCACTAACAACAGTAAAAAGTGCACACAGATATCATTTTAAGATTATACCTTTTTGTAGCTGTTGCATCAACACTTTATTAAATAGAATTGCATTATGCCAATTAATATTCATCATCAACAGTGTTGATCAGCAACCTATTTAATGTATGTGTTACAGGGTCATAGTGTGTGGCCATGGCTGGAGCTGTACTAGAAAATGAGCAGTACTATATATCTGCAACACAGCTATATAACATCAGGTTGCAGAAACTTGTATAGTGGGATTCAGTCTCGTTACTTTCAGCCTAGACAAGCATATGACTGTCCAGTGGTCTTTCAGCCCAAAGTTGTCACATGTCATTCCACAAATGTTCAATGGAGCCCACACACGGCATAAAGGTCACATTCCTATTAAAAAGCCCTTGTTAAGGATGTGCATTATCCTGCTGAAATGCTGATGTCACATCAGGATGAGGATGAGGGTGTAAGAGCAAGTGAGGTACTTGATGAATGTATTGCCATGCATTCAGGTCATCATCAATTAACTGTCCAAGTGGAGTTCTGTGGTGGATTGACACTCCAGCTCAGAACATCACAATGGCCATGATCAACATCAAGGACTGATAATGCCCAAACACGTAATCAATATCCAGAATCAGCATACTGTATATTTTTAAAAAACATACATGCATAAATGGAGCAATGTTTCTTGTGGTGTTCAGTATATGATTTATATACAGTATATACTGTACAGTATATATGGGTTTTACATAATAATGAAGAATGAGAAAAAAATGGGCTAAGAAGCTCCAAAAGTAGTAAAGTAGAGTAAAGAACAGTAAGAAAACCCAGTTTTAGATTTTACTGTACTACAACTGTCTCTCACCTGCCCAAAACAGTCATGGCTTCTCCATCATCTTTGCAGTTCAGCAGTTTGTCGATGTTGGCATCCAGCACAGCCAGAGCCAACTGGAAGATCACTTTGATGCCCTCATAGAAGAAGCAGTCCACCACTACTACGGCACTCTCAAAGGGCATGACGCTGAGAAAGAGCGTCAGAAACCAGGAGAGCGAGATGGTGGAAATCACTCCTAGGTCCTGCATGCAGTCATAGAGCTGAGGCACGTACTCCCGGGCTAGCTCTTCAAATACCCCCTGGTCAACAAGCGCCCCTGGAGAGCACAAGGACATGCACAATGAGCGACACAGCCAGGGCGGAGAAATCCACACTCGACATCCCGCTTAAATCTGGAGTTATACATCAGAATACTTCATCTGCAGCTGTGGAAACAGGTACAGTCTTCTGGCACTCCCATTGTGGAAATAAATAAGTATGTAGAGAGGTCACATCCTGATCCAAGCCACATCAGCTCAGCTGACCAGAGCTTATCGTGGTTCCTGTGGCATTAGGTGGATGAGAGGGTATGCGATTCCCCCTTGGATGGGGCGGCGGTCCATCTCAGAGTATTCTCCCTCAGCAGTATTCTCCCTCAGCAGTATTCTCCCTAACCCTAACCCTCCCTTGCTGGCCGCCACTTACACAGCAGGGTGGACTGGAGAAACTCAGGTAAAAACTTACTTGAGATACAACGCTAGTGTCTAGAGCAGGGACCTTTCCTTTGTGCTACCAAGTACCAAATGAGTATGTATACTATCAGAATGATTTCATAAAGGCAGAAACCAAGGTCAGCCTGAAGTGGAAATACAGACCTACAAGTTACCAAAGTGCTGAGGTTGAGAACTGATAACACTCAGATTATCCATTTTATGGGTTAACACAACTTTCAAGCCTCATATAAATGACCAATTTATGCTTTGCAGGCTATTGTAATGTACTATTCAGTGTGAGTCTTCGTTAACATATGAGGCTTATCTAATATATCATGAGGCAAAATTTCTGTGTCATTCGCTCACACATTAAAATACTCTGTCAGCTGTGTAAACTTAAAAAAATAAGCAGACTTTATACCTCACTGAGCTTCCCTCATAAAATACCACAGACCTGAAACTTCTGTACACCACGGGGCTTTAGAAGCTTTGATTGCATCAAATCGAGGAAACAGTACTTACCGACAACCCTTGTGTTGTAGTAGTCTGGCAGCATTCTCTCACAAAGAGCTACCAGGAGCCAGAAGGCTTCTTCTTCCTTGGCGTAGAGTAGCAGAACTGAGGTGACAATATTCATGGCCTGCAAGAAGCACAGCACAGGGCAGTGAGAACACGGCAGACCATCACTATGCAGGAAGCAGAGAACACAACAAGGCACACCAGCATTTAAATCAACGCAGCCAATGTAAAATCCAAGGAATTTCAGCAGGGCAACAGCTGGGCAGCATATTGCTTTTATATTGTTGCAAAAAGCATAACAATACACTTTTTTAAGCAGTGAAAAAGAACACCCAAAACATTACAATGAAATTAGTCTGCTATGAAACACTCCCAAATGCATCAGTTATGCTTGCGTGATAGTCTAGTCTGTTATGAAACACTCCCAAATGCATCAGTTACAGTATGCTTGCGCGATAGTCTAGCCTCATACTGTATGATTTAAATAATAACGTGGAAGGGATATATTAATCTACCTGGCAGTACCCAATGTTGGGATTCCTGAAAGCATAAGCCGTCAGCACCCGTCTCAGGGCTGCAATCCCCATCTCATTCTGGAAGGCAGGGTGCTCAGGCAGGGAGCGGTGGAGGTCCCTCTCTATCTCCTCTGTAGCCAGGTTGTATTTACCCATTGACTTCTCCACCAGATCTTCATAATAACCAGGGTGAGTAGCCATCTCATTGATAGCTCCTGCAGAGAGAGGCGCCACCACATTCTACATAGTGAAATAAGACCTTAGGCAAAAGGGTTCCAACGAGAAAAATAGAAGTGGCATTAAATAGAGACACAAGTTTAAAAAACCACTACTTCACAGAGATGTTTTTTTGGCACTACTATTTTAGGAGACGAGTAAAAAACTAAAACTAAAAGAATACTGAAACATAAAAAATAAAAAGAGACCGAGAGGTGGCATAGAGTCAATGAGCAAATTATTTCTTTGAGGCTTCACTTTCACTTTATTTTCACTTTTATTAGTACTTTTGACCCACAATATGTGATAATGGAACCATTACCCAATGACTTTGTACAGTGTTATTCAAAGTAATCCTTTTATCTAGAACGCAACCCGTTATAAGAGGTGTGCATATACAATATCTATGGTTCCCTAGACGTTCTCCCCCACTGTGCTGTTTCATTGCATACAGCTACAGCCATTAATTACTTAAAGCAGAATTAAGACAGCTCCTTCCATGCTAGAGAAATCATGCTGTTCTTCCTTGATGCGCCTCACAGGACAGAGTGCATTTATTTCCTTTCACTGTGCTATTTTCCAAAAACAGAAGTCACTTGAGTCATTCGTGCACAGCTGGTTAATAATAAGATTATGCATCCAGACAACTTAAAAAAATACAACTAGCACTTAAGCAGACAGTACTATCTGACACACAGAAGATAATAAGAAGATAAACATCGGAAGTGAAGTCTTTAATGCTTCTATTCTTTTTTGAACACATAAGATTTACAAATGAGAGGAGGCAATTAGAAAGAATATAATAAAGATTACCAAATGAGATGAGAGAAAAACAGCTTTTCTGGTTGCCTATTGTTCTATGAGACATAAGGGATGTATCTTTGAATCTGCTTTATTGATGCTTCTAACTTAATAGCACAGTAAACAGTACAAATCTGCAATCAGAGTAAAATAGTTTTTTCTCCCCCCTACAGTTTCAAGCCATATACTCAAGGTCAGCTAGTGATATCCTGTATTACAGGCTGATCTAAAAATACCCCAAAGTATTTCTGAAGGTTATTATGTGCAAGTGGTACACAGCAGAGTTTTTGCAGCAACCTATATTACTTAAAAGTGACTCCACATACACAGAATAACCCTCTGTATAAAAAAAGGAAAATTTATATACTTTTAATGTTTTTGTTGAGTTTTAAACAACAAGTATACTATGGCTACATTTTTTTCTAAAAACCAACAAAAGGACTGCTGCCCAAAACATCCTAAAATCATGACTACAATTTAGGGTACAAAAAGCACACTACTAATGATATAACTCTTTCGTTTGGAAAGTATGCCACTTTATTGTGTTGAAGAATGTTCAACACTGCATAACTGACTATTCAGTGCTTATTATTTTTCCTTAATAGCCTCTGCGCTCTGAAAATTTACCATGAGCCACATAACACAAGGAAAATAGCTCCATGTTAAGCTACAATTACTGTAAATGCTCCCACATCACCACTTGAGAGGAAAAAGCTGGGCTTGTAATATGTGGAGCTTTTGGGATGGAGTGTGAATTTAATTGAATTTGGTTTTTCAGATCTTGTCTTTGGGTTTGAAAGTTGCCACATATTTCCATGAAATACTATGCACTAGGAGCAAACTGAAATCACTTAACTTCTCTTTAGCAAACTTCAACAGGTTACACACACAAGTTTTCTGTGTTCCCCAAAATGTAACCCTGATGGAGCCTGCTAACGGCTTTTACATGCTGAACTGTAACCATCACGCCTGCTTGATCACAGAGGCTCTGTAACCATCACGCCAGCTTGATCACAGAGGCTCTGTAACCATCACGCCTGCTTGATCACAGAGGCTTTCTCCCCCTGTACTGACCCCCAAATGGTGAATGTTTACCCAAATGGTAAATGTTTACACTAAACTCCTGATGACAAAGGAAGGTTTCTATTTCCTTCGGTTACATCAAAGACAGGAGGGGGGAAACGTGTATATATAAGTTCTGTAGGACCATATCCACTTTGAGCTACGATAGGTACTATAACTATTATGGTGCTTATTGTGGTTCCTTGTATGCATACAATAAAGCTTGGCTGGACGAACGAACACTTCAGGCTCAAATTTCTTGGTTTCTACAACCCCAATCAGGATATTATACCCCAGACTGTTCTTTACCTGTACCAGAGAAACCCCACCTCGGTCTCCACTCACCAGAGAACAGCAGCCAGAGCTCGCCCCTCATGTTCTCCGGTATGCCTTTCAGGACCAGGTCCTTGGTCTTCTCCGTGCGATACATGCACACTCCTTGACCATACTCTGTAAAGTGATTCTTCCAGGCCTGCTCCTTCAGGAACTCTTTCGCCTGTGACAGGAGATTCAGAAAGACTGATGAGTGCAATTGTGCATCCTAATCTGCGGATCCCTACTGGAAACATACTTTTATGCCAGAAAGGAAAACGAAACTTCAGTACTTTCATGTAATATGGGAATTAGAATTTGATTTAATTAAAATGTCTGAATATTTCTTACTTAGATGTATACTTACACTGCTACCACATGGTCAATACTTAGAGCCCAATTGTTCTGAAGAAAGGACTTACTAGAATTGATCTTATTTGTTAAACCACAATTACAAGGGAACCACACTGTGAACAGTGGCAGCACTAGAAGATATGCAATTTATTCTAATGAGTTCAACCACCCGAACAGCTTTTACAGCTAGGCATGTTTAACTCTCAGATAAAGAACACATCCTGTGCTGTCTGTGTATCAATAATAACATGCAATTTTGATTTGAAGAAATGCCAAAAGACTATTGTTAAAATTTGAAGTAAATTAATTTCAATTTCCACATGCTGATCATACTTAATATCAGACATTTATATGTATTCAGTACTTAATGTAAGACATTAGATGTATTTAGAGGTTAGAAAGTAGCTTTATTTCAAAATGGTAACAAGGGATATTTGTCATTTCTTCAGGAATGCACCAGTAATACATCAAATGATCTTCTTCTATTGCCATCAAAACATGTATATACTATATTCATAGAATATATTCATAGAACATAGAATTACGTTCATACAGCATAATACTATAATGTAGAGTGATACTGTATGTTGGCTGATAATGAAAAATGCTTCCAGTGTGTTATGATCTCATTCCCAAAAATATATTTTGCTATGTTTTACAGGTAAAATATAAAGCACAGCTTGGCCTTTGGTCAGAAGGCTCATTGAAGTGGTACATGGCAGGAGATTGCTAAGACAACATATGACCATGAGTAATGTTACGAGCAAGAGGAGACCAACAACAATGAGCTGCTGAAAAGTCAGGTGGGAACCTGCACTTCTTTAATTAAAGTTACAGCACTTGCCCACTCAGCTATCGTTTAAAATGACAAATGTTCTCAGCAATCTCTATGGACAGAAAAACCGTGAATCTGGAACAACTGTCAGTTGAGTCTGCAGTGATGTGCCAGTAATGTGGGGCAGGATCAGCTGGAGCAGCTAAAACAATGACCAGTTTTGTGTGCTTCAATCTGGAGCAACAGATAAGAAAATTATGCTGTTTTCTTACTTTTAGAAGCTACTGTACATTTATAGATTCTAAAACAGAACCATTTAAAAGAAAAAATAGATTTTTAAAGTTCAAGATGTTTCACTTTGATTGTTGTGAAACATTTCATTCCCCCATGACAATATTTAAATATACATTAAAATATAACCTTATGTAATAACATTAATTTTACATTCAAACCAATGTCCAAAAGCAAGGACATTCTCCCTTCTGGTTATACGCCATTTAATTTGTTCTAACATATTTAAATTAGAAATTGTGATATGTTTTCTGAAGGTTCACACCTTCATTCTGGAAAAAACAGCTTTGCTGATTCACAAACACATCCTGTAAACTGAGTATTTGCATTTCTGAAGCATTTAGAGGTCAATGTATTGAAAACTGAAAAGCAGGAAAATTTTCTACATAAAGGTTTGATTACCCATACTGTATGTATGTTATAGATTACAAATTTCCTAAACATAAAAGTTAAGTTTCTATGAGAATCGATGTTGTAAAACACATCAGCAACATCATTAATTGTTGTCTTCAGTTTATGAAGTGTCACAATGAGGCAATAATATGGAAATATTCCCAATTTTGCAGAGAACAAACAGAAACAATGTTCCAGTGATTTTTACACTTTTACCATTTTATAACAACAGAAAAGATTTTGATGAATGAGATATTGGAATGGAAAAACAAAATTCTACTAAATAAATATAAATATAAAAAACAAAAAATAACGGAGAATATTTATTCAATTTTAAAAGGGACAAACAAAAATTAAATGAAATAATATTTACAATATACTTGTTTGTAAAAACAATGTTGAAAACAATACACTGTATAATTAATCTGCTTTTCTTAATAAACTGTTAAAGATAGAATTTGCTTATTAAGATTACCAGTTTGGGGTTAAATTCTTCTGGTGATCTTCGGCGGTACATTGTCATAAGGGCCTGGGTAGCAGTTGGGACACTGTTATCATTGAGATTGAACTGGCGCTCTCCCTCTATCTCCGAACCCAGACTCCTCTGAGGGCTGCAGGACAGCAGACTGCTCTGCCTTGAGTACACCTGGAACACAACAGGGCTGTGACTGGGCCTACTCACTGATACAACAGGGCTGTCAATGGGCCTGCTGACCGATACAACAAGGCTGTCGTCATTGGGCCTGCTAGCTGATACAACAGGGCTGTCACTGGGCCTGCTTACTGATACAACAGGGCTGTCACTGGGCCTGCTAACTGATACAACAGGGCTGTCACTGGGCCTGCTCACTGATACAACAGGACTGTCACTGGACCTGCTCACCGATACAACAGGGGTGTCATTGGGCCTACTTAGTGATACAACAGGGCTGTCACTGGGCCTGCTCACCGATACAACAGGACTGTCATTGGGTCTGCTTCCTGAAACAACAGGACTGTCATTGGGCCTACTCACTGATACAGCATGGCTGTCAATGGGCCTGCTCGCCGATACAACTGGGCTGTCACTGGGCCTGCTCGCCGATACAACAGGACTGTCACTGGGCCTGCTCACTGATACAATAGGACTGTGACTGGGCCTGCTCACTGAATCAACAGGACTGTCACTGGGCCTGTTCGCTGATACAACAGGACTGACACTGTGCCTGCTTGCTGTTTTGTGGACTAAAGTACTAAAGCTGCAAGAGGCATGAAATGAGGGGAAATGCTAGGGCTTAATGGTCATTCTAAACCTTAACTCATTAAAACAAGCTTTCACATCAGCCTGGGCTAAGCCCCCCGAAGAGCAAAAAAAAATTTACATAACATATTATTTTCTCTTCCTGCTCCTGTATAAGCCCGTTGCACTACTACTACTTGAAAGATTATCCAACTTAAAAACTTTGACTTCAAAAAGGAAAATATGACATATCTGTAACAATTCATCTTTAGGTTGAAATAGCATTCTCAAATTAACAAAGATTAAGTTAAGAGATTCTTCCTTTAGAAAGCATTACAATTAAAATTGCTCATCTTTTCCATTTCTTCTGCGATAGAGGAAATATTCATCAACTTTTCTGTAAAACTACAGTAATTGGGTAACAGCATGATCCCATTATAGCCTGATCTTATAAGCTAAGCAAGGGTAAGCCTGGTCAGTACTGGGATATGAGAACACAGAGGAATACCAGATTGTTGTTGAAAGTGAGGTTTGTGGACCAGTTGGTGGGCACTGTTCCCTCTGGTCCTGAATTTCCAAACCAATGAATGTGCTAAAATGTTGACCAGTTGGATTGCTGGTTCCCCATTAATTCAGTTGGTGAAGCAACAACTGAGCTCTCTGAGAGTACTGTAGTGTCGTGGGGTATCTGCCACATAATGGCTGCGGTGTCTCACCCAGATGGGGTGAGGCACTTCAACGAAGGCTGAAGCACTTTGAGACCCTTTTTTATGATGAGGTTAAAGTGATGAATGGACCTACAGATCACCTGAATTGAAGATTGCATTAATAATATTTTTGGGCTTGGGGAACTCAGAAAGTGAAGTGGTCAATAAGTGAGACTACCTCATCATCAGAACTGTTGTAACTTCCCATGATCTCTCTGTCAAAGTAGATCTTGGATGTGGTCTGTTGCAGGAAGTCGGAAATCCTCTGCACAAGAAAGTCTCTGTCTTTGAGGTTGGCAAAGAGAAAAGTCATCCTATTTTTGGTGCTGATGGACAAAGGACTTGGCAGGACACTTGAGCTGTCTGCCTTCTCCACAATTGTCACCTGGTAAGAGGACAAAGAGTCGTGATGTTATTAAAATAAATGTGCTTTTCATACTAACGCCGATTCTAAAAACTTCCAAAAAAGTTAGAAGGCAGATGAAAATGCAAACTCTAATTTAATTGAAATCTTTCAGCTTCTAATTAAGGATACCAAGTTACCAGAGCTTTGTAAACAATGCATTTATTAATTACCCTGTTTCCAAGGTTATTTTGTTGTTTTTAAGGGAATCCAGACACAATCAGAGAAAAAAAAAATCTAAATTAAAGTCTTTATATATAGTCTTAATAGTGCAATAAAGGAAACCACTTAGAAGCAATCTGTTCACCTATTAACTATTAGTCATTTCTTACAGAAAAAGTGATGCTCAAGCCATGCTATTTTTTAAACAAATGTTAAGAATTTATCACTGACACCATAATGGAAAAGACAATCAACTTTGAAAGTATGATGACAGAAGTACAGTGTACACACTTTTATGATACTGAATACTTTTATACATCTGAATATTGTCTGCATCACACATAGAGAGTGAATCCTGAGTATATATATATATCTAACAAGCTATCTAATGCCAGCATGCATGGAAGACTGTGTTCCTTAGCAACAGCAACTGTCACTAAAGCAGATAAACATCAGGCAGCTTCCACCTGGACATATTTAATCAGCTGCTGCTCTTTCTCAGTCTTCAAATTGTCCTAACTGGACACTTGCGTTTACAATTAATCCAGGTAACAACATATTATCAAAAGAACATAACTGCTGTTACATGTTAAGAGGATACATTTCTACGTAGATTAATATTGTTAAGAACTCCATCAAAACCCCTTCCAAAGTAGCTCCAAAGTAATTTGACATCCATACCACGATTTTGTCATTTACTCCACACAGTAACAATCCTTTGTGTACAGAAATGCTTCCTTTTTTTACCCCTTATATTCTCTTAATTTTCACTCATGCTTTCTGGTGCTGGTCTCTGTGCTGAACATGAAGATCGTTTAATATCATATTCTAACACTTTGACCATAATTGGACATAATGATTGAGTAGAAGGTGGACCAATGCACAACTTCCCTTGCTCTAAATTCAACATTTTCTTTTTTTTTATGCAAGCATTCTGTTAGCCCCCTTGAATTGACTCACTGTTGTATAAGTGCTGGTACAACGAAGACTGGAGTTTATGCTGCATTTTTTTTACATATATATATTTTAGAAATGTTCCATTAACATATTTTAATATGGGAGTTAAATATACATTTCTTTGCTCATTTTTGTTCTGATCGTACCCAGTAACGTAAATTTCTGTTCTTTTTTTCCTTTTTTTCCCCATGTAGCTTGTGTGATATTCCTAGGAGAGACGCTACTGACATTTAATGAAGCTTTGGTCTAAAAAATGTCTTTACAGTGCTCACAGAGCCTACTGAAATGCAATTGCGGAAAAGAAACCAAAGACATTACCAGTCATTGCTGCTGCAAAGCCTCAAGTGGCAGATTTTGTAGCAACTGCCTACTCAAAGGATTTTTTTAAATGAACTTTGCTGGGGCAACTACACAAATGTCAAATGAAAAGGTTTCTACCCTTACCGTGCCAGGTTCCTATTTAGGCCTGATAAAACAATATTGCTGTGAAAAAGATATTGCTCTGAGTCAACAGTGTTTATCTTTTAACTCTTTGGGTTCCATGCTCATGGCAGGCCCCAAGCCTGCTCACCTCTCTGAGTGGAATAATGAGGCTGCACAGTGTCTCTTCTTTACTGGTGAAGCAGATGTAATTAGTGGAAACAAACATCTGGCCCACAATGTGCATTTTGTTGAAAGGAGTCCAAAGGGTGCAGTCTGTGTGTCCATCTAGCTTCTCATCTTTGGGCAGCCGGAATAAGGCCCTGTAGCGCTCGCTCTTGGCTCTTGCATCCAGATCCCTGCAGGAAACAACATGAGGACTTAAAATCTTATGTCCTCCATCCTGATGCAACATCCCGCCCCCAAGGGTAATCCATCCACCCATCCATTTTCTAACTGCTTTGTCCAATACCGAGTTGCGGGGGAGCTGGAGCCTGTCCTGGCTGCAATGGGTGGAAGGCAGGATACACCCTGGATAGGACACTACTCCATACCAGGGCACACACAGACACAAACACGCACACACTCACAACAGGGACAGTTTTCCCAAAAGCCAATTAACCTACTGTACCTGTATCTGCTTGGACTGTGGGAGTAAACCCATGGGGAGAAAATACAAACTCCATGCAGACAGCACCCCAGGAATTGAACCCAGCTTTGCCAGGCAATGCGCCATTGCGTAGATCGTAAAGTTCTTTTTTGGGGGTTTATTACTAGAATAAGTACATTACAAACATATAAGCAGATGGACATAAGCTACTACAGAGAGCTGTAGCAGATAATGTTGTACCATTGTGAACAACACATGCAAGGATTACAATGTCAGTCACAGAAACAAAATAACTAGTTAAAGGAAGCTGTTAAGCTCCATATACTGTACATAACCTAACATGAATATATTTGTTCATTTGTAACTAATCTGTATTAGTTGTAATATTTATTAATCACCATACTATTTTTTCACTGTTTCCTGAATTACCTTGCACTGTTTTTGTCCTGTTATATTTTCTCTGTTTGCGGATTTTGCAGTTTTGATTGTTATTGTTATTGTGTTAGTCTACTGTCTTATCTTCTGTCCTATTTACAGTATATACTGCACCTGAGTGACTAATGAGAAACACTTTTCATTATACTATGCGCCTGTGTAAGTATAATGACAATAAAGTTGAATTGAACTGAATTGATGTTGTTTAACACTTCACAAGTGATGGCGATGTAGGGACTATGGTGGTCATCCTGCATGTTGAAAAACTCTTTTACTGATATTGAGCCCCTTAAATCTCTTAAGAGAAAATGGGATGTTAAATGAAAATGTGAACGCTGTATGGCCATGTTGCATGGGGACTCACCTTTTAAGGGCTGACACTTTCTTGGGGGATTTCTTCTTCAGTTTTGGCAGAGACCGGTCTTGTTCAAAGCCCTTGTTGTCGAGAAGCTGCCTCATAGCTATGTTGGCCAGCTGTTCCATCAGCTTGAAGGTCTCATTGATATTGAGGAAGACAGAGAAGATGTGCTCGTTGGACCTGGTGCTCACTTTGATGATGTCAGGCAACAGTAAGGTGGGGTTTTTCTCTAGCTGAGTGATATCTGCCCAACGGATCACTAATTTTGCTAAAGAAAGAAAAAGAACAGAATTTTAAGGACACTAACAGACACAACTTCTCATAGTAAGAAGCTCATACTGTATATTTATAAAACGGTAAAAAGATGAGAAAGAATAAAATTCTTCTTCCTTTCCCTACAAAAATGGTCTTCGTATTTGTTTAGACAGCTTCTTCTGTTATTTTTACTTTATTAAGTCACC
Source organism: Atractosteus spatula (assembly GCF_055471065.1). Lineage (NCBI taxonomy): Eukaryota > Metazoa > Chordata > Actinopteri > Semionotiformes > Lepisosteidae > Atractosteus > Atractosteus spatula. Next base: position 51,150,052 of record NC_142706.1, read on the forward strand.
TTCTTCTGCAGACGCCATATGGTATTTTCATGTGACATTTTTTTCTGTGTTAATTTGGGTCTCTCGGGAAATCACATTACTAAGCTACAGTGAGAAGCTGCCACTGTACTGAAGCACAATTCAATAAGCTCATAAACAGAGAAAGATTTTCCAATTTCACAAAAAATAATTTAAGACTCTTTTTATCTCAAACGTATTTCATCAAATAGACATTCTGTGGTTCAGAAAAGAGTCACTAACAACAGAGGGGGATAGTTTAGTCCCCCAATTAATGTTTTAAACTATATTACAACATATAAATTATTACTTAGTTCCCACACAGGAGAAATGCCTTTTTATGAAAGCAGAAGTACTCAACATTTACAAAAGACAGCTAGTATTAAACATAACTTCATAAATACACTCATACCCTTGTATAAGAACGTTCGATATACAAATTTTCGCTCATCTGAACATAAAGAATTTGTACCTTGTAATTTGTTATAAGAACGAAATTTCACTAATCCGAACTTTGAGGTTCGAAAGAGGCCGATTTTGGATGAGAACCTTCTGGAACATTTGAATTAAGCGATACCGGACAGATGCTCGTTTCTGCGCCGGCGACAGGCATTATGGTTAAGGACGCTGTGAGGCAGAAGTCCTTTGTTTACAAACACAGCGAAAGCTTGTGCTCTCATTTTTAAAGTGTTTTTTGTGTTTGTTTTGTAGTTGCTGTTAATAATGGGCACCAAGGAAGAGAAAAAGATTCTTTAGTGTAATAGTCGACAACAGTATGCACATCGTTCTAGCCGATCGCTTGAATAGAGATCTATTACGGAAGAATGAAAAATGTTTATATTATATCATTCATTGTTTTATGGCTATAGTTGGCTTATTTGAGTAGAACTGCATTGTTCACTTAGCTTGGTATAATGGTCTATATGGTATTATATGTTTAGAGTGGTTTTTGAGTGAACTTATCTTCGGTTAGGAAAGGGGTGGAATTTTCCCCATAAGAAATAATGGAATTTTTATTTTCGATTTACAACCTCCTGCCTCCGGAATAGATTTTCAGGAATGAATTAGGTTCAGATACTGGGATATGACTGCACAGTATTTGATTAAATGTAACAACAATTCCTCTACCATCACCAGAATAACTTCTGACCATATGATGTACTGTACGTCTTTGTAGTTTCTTAAGAGTGGCTGTTAGAGGCTGTGCATCAGCCAGCCGTGGAGTTTACCTTCCTTGCCCAGCAGAAAGGAATAGAAGCAGAGGTGGTTGATGCTGAGGTAGACCCACCCCTGGCGGGGCACTTTGCCTTTCCAGTAGCTACAGGAGTAATAGTTCACTAGCTTCTCCTCCTCGGGCATCCCGAAGAGCTTCCGGAATTTGGCCGTAGCTTCCTTAAACTTCTCAGTGTCATCATCCTCCCTGATGTCATGGTTCTTATTGTACTCGGCTATGATGCCCTAAAAACAATTGACAAAATCTATACACTCTGGCAACACACTAATAAATGTAACATGGCATTTATTAATATCTCCCATAAGAAGTACAGAAGTACGATAAATTAATATTCTATGCAATTCTATCTTGATAGACAATTTAAAACGTAAATATTAGGTGGGCATGTTTCTTTTTATACTAATCTGCTCTGATTAATAAAATGTTCACAAGAATATTGACAAACGGAGGCAAATATCTAGTCTGGAAATCTTTACAAGATTTTAGTCTTTACATAACTACCACATACAGGTTATCCCTTCATGTGTAAAAGATTTCGCTACTGAGGAGACAGCATGCAATGAGAGCAAATCATTAGCACCTACCTGAATTTTGCCTTTAACAAAAGTAGTGATGTCATTCTCATTCTCAAAAATAGACAGCGTCTGCAGCAGATTCTGCTCCAGCCATTCCCAGTGTTCTGTAATCTCCTTCCGCGAGCCGCCTGGGGAAAATGAGACACCAGCATCTCATTCTCACCGTAAGTAACTCAGCAGAACCTGTTTGTGACACTCTTAAGAGGCACAGTATCACCAAAGATCTCAACAATGTTTCAGAATTTCATACTGAGCTTATGGTAATAAAGAGTTCAAGAACCAGCCCTCTTTACAAGCTTATTTCTCAGTTCACTGCTCTAGAGTTTCTATCTCTGCAGTGCCTAATAGTTTGAGAAATTCACAAACTATAACATAGCATTTTTAGTCTTTCACACAAATTAACTTCTGAGGTTCAATCTAGAGGCCTCAGAGAGTAAAGTCAGCAAAACGGCTCAGGCAAATCACCTCCATGAAAACACTGTCTCAGCAACACCGAGTTCTCATACTGAGACCATGGCAAACCTGAGTAATGAGCAAGCAAGAAAAATCTTGACTTTTTCTAAGCATACTGAACAGCAAAGCAAGAAATGAGAAAAAGATGGGTTCCACTCATAGCAACAAGCGTGTTGCTGTACAAAAGTAAACACTCTAAACTGAAAAGCCCCTGGGAATCTAGCCCATATGTTAAACTCACCTTTAAAAACAAGCCCTGGTGAAATTCGATACTATGATCTGTTCAAAACGAAAAGTCACTTCATACATAAATACACACATTACATAAATTCATGAGTGAAATGCTGTCATTGTATGAAACTTTGTAAAAATCTCTTTTCATCAAAGAAGGTATTACAAAACAGCAGCCAAATAAAATTCAATGCAATTCACCTTCTTTGGTTAAACTGATATTAGCTTTATTAATATTTTTCATTAAAGAGTTTCTGGAAGCAAAGGAGAAAATCACACATTTGCACACGTTTTTATAACTTTTATATTAAAAGACAAAATGTTTCTTAAAAGCCATGCAAAAACCTTAACTAGCAGCTGGTGTTAGTACCTCCCAAAAACTAGGCCTTCAAAGTTTTGTCAAGCAGAGATCCAAAAGCCTCTAATAAGTATCATTTTAGTCTCTAATAGTTGTTTACAAAGATCCATTTTTTTCTAAATTGCTTCCCTGAATGTACTGAAACTGGATCAGAGTATATTGCACTGGCCTTAGAAAGCTCACCGCTCAACAGAAATCCATCCACTCTGTGACCTTTCTGTGCTACTTCCTAATCTCTGGCTCCAAGCCCACCAGCAAATTAACACTCGTTTAGCTGCATTAGCAAAGTCAGCTCAGAGGCGCAGTCTCCCTCCCTCCACTGGAGAAAAGGGTTGCCATTTCAACAACCAAGAAGAGCACTGCCTCGGCTTCCATTTCAGGCCAAAAGGAGAACAATTCACTACCCAGATTTGTAGAAAAAATCTCATAGTATTGCAGACTTTAACTTACATCTGCATCTTTTATTATAAATGTGAACTGGGAAGACAGAAAGATGTCCTACGATGAACTCTGAGGTGCCATAATGCTTCCTGAAAAAGACTAATCCTTCACTGTTTAACAAGATGGTACTTTCACAAACTTCACAGTCATACACTTGCATTAAAGTCTCAAACTAATCAGCTGTCAGATAATACAGCATTTACAAACATGGGAGTGTTATGGAACATTTTAATTTGACAGCTACCGTACTACGTCTAACACGAAAATTAGAAATGATTAATTTTATGAATCAGAAATTGCTTCAGCTGGAGTAAAAAAACATGTAAAAAATCACTGACTGGATAGCATTCATGGTCTTGATTTTCTATTCAGTCAAGAAGTTATCTTCATCCAATCAAGGAAAAATAACTACTTTAATTTTAAACAGTTTAAAAACCTATTAAAAACAAACGCTTCCTGCACAAAGCTGGTTAATTAAAACAATCTTCTACAACTTAAAGGGATGTACAGTAATACTGTATGAAGTAGAAAGTTATTATTAATTAAGAATCAGTGTATGGGAAATAAGAAATAAACCCCTGTTTGACGTAGTACAATTAAGAGAGTAATTAGAATCAGGTGGTTAAATAATTTGGTAACAAGTAAATAAGAACTTAAGTTTGTGTAGCCCTGTTCTCTACAATGGCCAGAAACTTTGTGACCTTGGTGTTCTCCCCAAAAACAAGCTGGAAAAAACATTCCAGATTTCACAAAGAACCCCAGAGTAACATCCAAAGATCTACAGGCCCCTTTTACTGCAGCTAATGTCCGTGTAAATGCCTCAAACACTAGAAAAAGAATGAAAGGAATCAGTTTTCATGGGTGGGTAGATCTCTAAAAAGAATGTAACTATCTGTCTCAAGTTCACCAAAGAGCCTCAATGAGAAACATTTTATGTGCCAAAACCCTGACCCTGCCTAGCATGGTAGTGGGAGTATCACGGTTTTGGGCTGCTCTGCTGCCTCAGGAACTGAATGGCTTGCCATCATTGATAGAACCACAATTTTGGTGTTGTATCAGCAAATTTCGGAGGAGAATGTCAGGACACCCCTTCATCAGCTGGAGCTGAGCATTAGGTGGGTAATGCAGCAAGACAAAGATACTAAACACACAAGCCGATCTACAACAGCACAAATGAAGACGAAGAAACTTTACATCTTGGCTACATCAACGCTCAGACCATTAACCCCACTGAAATGTCATGGCAGGAGCTGAAGCGAGCTGTTCTGGCAAGGAAATGTCACTGTCTTGAAGCAGTTCTGTAAGGAAGAAGGAGCCACAATTTCTAAACGCAAATGCAAGAGACTGATAAACAGGAAATGTGTAGTTGCAGTCATCGCTGCTCAAAGAGCACCACCAGTTACTGAATCTAAGGGTTAACAATCTTCACGAGGACATCTACTGTTGGCTTATTTTAATTAAATATTGACTTATGTCTTTGTGTTATATGTTTAATTAAGTTATCTTCATCTTTTACTGATTTTCATGAAAATCAATTTTTTTTTTTACGATTACGGTCTATGGATATATGACAAAACAGACCAACCTAAGGTTCACAGGCTATTTCTCGGCACTAGGCACTTCATAGAGAGAAAAAAAGCAAACAAAGCTCTCACAAATTCACACAAACCTGCAGGTACAGTCATCCTAGACTAGTAGCAGAGCATTTCCTTACATTTCCTCATTTCCAGCCACTGAAACTAAGACTGAATCAATGTAACACAGCAAGGAGTACCCACTTTAATGAACTACACTGCTAAAGTAATGTAATCGACTGCTGATTTAAAAAATGGATTCAAATAATGCGTTTACCTGGCACGCCTTTTAACAGTACCAGTGTGCGACAATGTTGCAATTGTAGATTTACAATGGGGAAAAAGGAAAAGAAACTGATTAAAAGTACAGTGGGGCTGGGGAGGGGATGCGTCAGGAGTGATGTCTATGGCCCTCAAACTGGGAGAAGTGTGTTCAAGACACTTTAAAACTGTCTGCTTTACAGTTCACGCTCTTTACTTACCACATGACTGCAAAGACAGAAAAAACATGTAACATATTGAACAAAAAATGACTGCATTTGATTTACTGTACCATGGGCTATTGTCCAATACACAAGGGAGTCAGGTGTCTGGTAGAGAATTCTGTAGGGAGCAACACGAGCACTAGAGTCCAGGACCACATCCAAGGTTCCAACCAGCAGACCTAGAGGGGAAAAAAAGGAAAAACACAAATGAGGAAGCAAAGACAAAGTGTCTTTTAGGCTACAAAACAGTAGGCATTTTATAAAAGCTGTCTTTGTAGCTGTCTTAGAACTGCCATCAACAAACCCAGCTCAGTGTGCACACTGCATATGTTTAAGCATGACTGGTTAGAGACATCAGCAACATGTGTGGCTGGAGACACTTGGGAGAGGAACACAAACATGACTGAATCAAGAAAAAGACAAGTTGTGCCTGCTGATAATCATACTAAATGTGTCACGGCATTGACAGCTTCTGACAAAGAAAACAGCGAGGCCATGTGTGGTTACATAAAGCTGAACCCTAGCTCCCTGCATCCCAAATGTGTGCCTGCATTTCGTGATATGTGAGACTGGGAAACACTCATATATCTCTAGGTCGTCTGGCTTAGCAGCAGCAGAAGACAAGAAGTGAATTACAGCACAACCATATGAAACATGTAGAAGAGACTAGAGCTGTGAAAAGAAATAAGGACTTAGACCTACAGTAGATGTTACCTGCACCTGACATGATTTAGAATGGAGCACATAAAGATAGTGATTTACAATGGACTCAGTGTACTCTTTTTATATAAGAGTATAACACAATCTAACAGTTGAAAATGTGTTGCTGAGCATCTGTGCAATGGTCAATATATAAACAGGAAATGGCTTCAACAACACAGCTGACAATATGAAAGCACACAATGCTAACAGAAACATCTATATATACGACAAGAAACATTCTAACCACAATGAAAGGACTTGAAATCAATTGTTTTTTTCATCCGCAGAAAAAGGAGCAATGCTTTATTTACTGTACAAGACAAAGGTAAACAAGGCACCATATACTGTACTTTACTGTTCAAATTCAGAGGACAGTTCAAGTTGAAATATTACTGATATCTTAAACAAAAGGTCACTCATTCCATTCTCTCTAATGCAAAGAGTGAAGATGCACCTTGGTCTAAACAGGCAGTGCTGCCCAGCAACTCATCTCTCTTGTCACCTCCTTGAAGATTTCTGCTTCTAAAGCCTTCTTTCCCACTCTGCTATCAAACAAGCAGCTAACACTTACAGGTTTCATTGACAGTCACTTAATCCTCCAACTGTATAGGCCTTGAATACTACTAATGAGCCATTGGAAGAGACTATTCATCTTAGAAATTAAGAATTAAAAACTTGTGAAAGGACAGTCAGAAGGAAAGTAAGCAATCAGGACTGTATCTGATTTCCTTTTGAACAGCTCTGCTGATGTGTTTTTCTTTTGGAACATGTTTTTGCCGCAAAGATACATTTTTTTTTGTTTCCGAGCACTACACTGCTTCCTATTCAATTCAATCTGAATTCCTTTCAGGAAATCACTTGACAACACTTCAGGTTAAAGTACCATTTAAATGCAGAAAAGGGGGAAATGAGAATTCCTGATCCATAAAAGCCTGACATTCAGAAAACCAACTATAATTTGTACAATTCTGGACTACTGAGTACTCTATGGCGGAATAAATCAAAATCACTGTCAAATTGAGGCAGAAATGAATGGGATTACGGCACTGACTCTGCGATGAGAAAAGCAATGATGAAATTTAGCAGGCGCCAGAACCTTCACATTAACAACGCTGAGGGGCAGAAACAGTCTAACACCCACTGATGACATAAAAACGATTAGATTGTGTCAGTGTATGATTTTAAAACACTGTTAACTAAACCACAATCACAATCTTACCTGCTTAATATAAGAAAACAAACCGGCTTGAACAGCATTTTAAAGAGTAAGGAAAATGTACAGTCAAAACAGGCTTGTAAGCAGCAGATAGGCCGAAACGCGGGTGCTTGGAAATTGTGGTCTCCGGAGAGTTGAAGAGAGTTGAGGAAACAATGCCAGAGCCAAATGGGTGAGATGACATCAGCAGAAGAGTAAATGTGAAGAAGAAAGCTTGCTAAGTACCAATCACGTTAAGTGGGCTGAAAGGCCTCTGCTGGTTTGTAGCCTTTCTTGTGTTCTTACACTGTTGTTCCTCCTCTTCTTCTTTCTCTAGGATGCACACAGGTCCCAGCCGGCAAACCGGCCTGTTATCTTTCTCACAGGCAAGACATGAGAATAAGGACAGAGAAGGGGGAGGCACAGCGAAGACCAGACAAGATCAGTGCGTGTTCATTACACACAGACCTGCAGAAGGAGAACTTCATGATGAGAAAAAGCAACGTTTTTCCTCCATCGCATACTTCATGACCTAACAGTACATTATTTTCCAACAAAGTATGATCTGACATGAGACATAGCCTCAGTTTTTTTAGCTTTGCCTTTTTTTTTTAAGAAGCTCAGCCACAGTTTGTAACAAAAGGGGTTTTGTGGTCACCAAGATGTGGTGCTTTCAGAGTATTGTTTGTACTACTGTGATGACACCTGCAGAGTGTGGTTGACACAGAGCTCTGAAATTTTCACCTCTTCACAAATTCAAGCTTTTAACTATATCAGACACCATCACACCTTTGTACGGGACTTTCAGTATTGAAGACACATACATAATGGCAAATCTACCAGAAGGTAACTGCATCTCTTTTGTGCAAGGATAAAAGTTATTTGTGACATTAGTGCTGCACACAGGAATCTACTGTGCATGAAACGTGAAGGAGCTACAGTAGGTTCTCCAGATGTGTCACAGACAGACTTATACAAATCCCATCTCTGCAGGGCTGTCTCTGAGCAATAAATGAATCAATGTCTAGCTGTGCAATTCAAAAGACAGTGCCTAATAAGAGTTATTCTGATAACTTATCACTTTCAAGATAACAAGAAAACCAAAGAGGGAAACAACATGTATATATAACCCTGTCAAAATCAACTTAAAATTCCTAAGCCGTATACATCTGTAAGCCATCAGAAGAACAGAATTAAAAAAAAACTCTTTAAATACCTTTTAAGTGTTATTTTCAAACTCAAAGACCTTTAAACCCGAAACCCCTCAATCACCTAAAACAAAACAATATATCTAATGGCCTGAAAAAATACTGCAGTTGTCATAATGAATGAATGAATTTCAGGGTCTTTCACAAATGTCTTTTTTATCATTAGCCGGAAACTGGAAGGAAAAGAAAGAATTTTCTTGAACATCAGCATGAGGACATTGTCTGTATTTTACTGAAATAAAAGGTTCTTACTATCATAAAATAATCTGAAGGTGTGTGGCTGTTTCATGTGAGTCCTAAAACAACAGCATTGGTATGTTCCAGAAGGTAATGCAAGAGAGCTCCCATCAAACTTGCCTGACACATACCATATTTCAGACCAGACTAAGGTTAGGGTTACAAGAACCATTCAATTTTTAATCCATTTATTCTTCTATTTCCACTTTTACCCCATGGAATGGGTCTTCTTCACACTTTTAATTTTACTCAGTTTTTGAGCACAAGTATTGAACTTTGCAATATACTGAAGGCAGCCAATTGAAACAAAAGTTGGGGGAACAGTTTCACTCTTCCTTAAGTTTACTTGGGTTGCTTAATACAGCCATGAGGTTAAAAAATATCTAAGGACTGTGAGAATGCTAACCCTAGCCCTAGCTGGAGAATAAACTGAGCAATTCTGCAATCTGTCTCTGAAGCCTACCACTCATCAGATCTGAAAATGTTCCTCATGTCACAAAATATGAGTATAGCAAAATCAAATCCATTAATTAAAACTCTTGTAAACTGATCTTCTTCAACACTGTATCTTATTTAGGGAACTTTTCAAACTGCTGACAATCACTAATAAAATGGCATTTTGGATGGCGTGCATCAGATTGGAAAATGTTCCTCACTCGACAAAATATAAACCTGAACCAATCAAATCCATGGATGAAAACTTGCTTAAATTGATCTTCTTCATCATTGTATCTTTTTAGGCACTTTTTCAAACCACTGATGATCCCTATTAAAATGGAATTTAAATTATCATGTGTTTCAGGCCACACCAGGGCTCGGTTTACAAGAACCACCTAAATGTTGACTCCATTTATTCTTCTATTTCCACTAGAAATGACAACATTTTCAGATTTCACCCAATTAAATGGATTTTCTTCTCACTTTTAATTTCACTCAGTTTTTGAGCACAATTATTAAATTGTCCAATATACAGTAAGCAGCCAAATGTACTAGAAAACAAAGCTGAAGTTGGGAGAAAAGTATAACTCTTCCTAACGTTCATTTGGGACTGAAAATAAAGCAGTTAAACAAAATTTCTAAGTGCTGTGAGAATGATAACCCTACCCCTAGCTGGGGTTTAAATTCAGCATTCCTGGAAACTAACAAAGGATAGAGGAAACAGACTGCAGAGATGATTTGTTAAGCCAGGAGAAACAAGAAAATGAACCAACGTCAAAAAAGAAAAACAAATAAGACTGTAAACAGGAAGTGCAGGTGCAAGGTAAAATAAAGCAAAGGAAACCACATCCTTGTGCATTAATCAGTTTAATAAAATAGCAGGAGCTCCTGGCTGATTCTTGGGTGTCTTACTCCAAGCACATTTGATTTACCACTCTCTCCCACTTCATACATCAGCCCTGAACAAACAGAGATGTAAGTGCAGAAGACCCCATAACCCCCTTTTCTGCCTAAACACCCTCTTCTACATCAGCTGGCAAGAGACACAAAACAGAACCTTACAACCTCACATTAAAAACAGCTCTGCACAAAAAGGCTCAACAACACCCACATTTAGTTCAGAGATGACTGGGGTTATGCACTTTCTCAAGAATTAATGAAAGATTGGTAGCCAAAGTCTGTAAATGTTTGTTTATTGTAGCGTGAAGTGGAAAACAATCAGGCAGTTGTCCTGGTTAAGCTCCCTGCAATCTACAACAACCATAACAAATTGTTAAAAACTGGAATCTGCCTGTTTCAAGAACCTTTAATTTCAACTCCACTAATCCAGTACTTCAAGTTTGCAAATGTTTGATTCCTCTTAAATGTTTTATTCTGTGACATACAGTAAACACATTATAAGGTACTTAAAGGTGGTAGAAATCTTTGTTAAAATGAGTCTTAATAAGATGTAGGCTTGATGGCATAATTAAATACTAAAATTAGTTCAAACACAACAACTAGGAATCTTTTTCAAACCTGGGCTTCTAAGTATTCCAACATTATTTACCACAGTTCAGCCCACACTGAGAAACCAAACCGCTAAACTAATGTAGAATGCTACATTTGAGTAACATTCAAATGTTTTTGGTTAGGTCAAGTCCTGACAACCACACTACTAAAACAATTCTGATTTAGTCATGTTTATGATGTCCAGACAGGACCATAGCATGTGTGCAGTGAGACAAAAATGACAACAATTTCACTAACTACGCTATTCAGTTTACAGTCCTAAAAAATATAGAAGGAACCAAACACATCCCTTCAATCCACTGATCTTATTCCTTTGTCTCAAAAACATATCAACCAGCCTATTGTGGAAATAAACAATGACTTATCAACATATGACTTCAATGTTTGCACAGGATATGACAATCCATAATGTCATATTACTCTGAATGTGAGCTGTGCAATACAGTACATTCCTTCTCAGATTGCTAACTATTATTTTTCTTTAAAAATATACAATAAACATTAATTAACCAATCAAAGAAAAACCCTCCTGTGGTCTCCTGACCGGAACAGGAATTACGTTATATACTGATAAATCTATAGCTATTGAGAAACACCACCTAGACTGAGTTAATTAAATAAAACACTCAGTACAGCTAAACGTTCCACATATCTGCTCTTGTGCACGTTCATCAGTAGGGTGTATCAGATCTCTCAACATAGAATGAAATTGGGTCTGTCAGTATGTTCTAATCTGCTTATGGGGACGGAATAGGGAGATGACAAATCAAGGTTTTTGTTTCATATTTCTCCCTTAATTGAGGATATAATTGAATAAAGTACACGGCCTTCCATTTTGACAGTTTTATAATGAAGCATGAACAAGTACAGGCCAGGCGAATGAAGCCAGACGTGCTTTAGTGCACTGAGCTTTTCTACATTCAACCACGCACTGCACAATATTCTCAGTAAGAATGACGGTATAAGTTTAAGCACTATTAACTAAGTACCATAAAAGTCAAGAACAAAACTGATTATCTTTCATCACAAAATATTAGGACATTTAAAAATTCATAAATGTACTGTACGCTCCCCAGCTAAGTCTTACAAAGTAGAACAAAGCTAGAAACAGGTTTAGTGTATAAAACACATGAACTAACATTTATTTATGAAGTACATGGCACTCTGTCATTTCTGTTATATTTATGAAGATGCGTATAGTTCTTCACAATGGATCCCTGTTCCTCATTTCTTATTGTGAAAGAAATGCTCGTGATGAAAAAGGGAATTTTTAAAAAACTGCAATCTGGTGCTATGAGTGCACTACAGAGTGAGCAAAGCCCATTCCTGGGGTATGAGACAGGATGGGGTCATTTCTCTTCATGTACTGATCCTAGAAGCCAGACCCTTATGAGAGCACAGTGCTGTAGATCACCTGAACAAACACCAACCACACTGTAAGTCTTGCACAAATGCCCTTTGAACGCTAACGAAGAAAGCATAGAACTGTTGCACAACTCTGTGATTCTTTTTAATTTGGGGCTTTCCGATGTAACAGCCTCTCAGTCACCACACAGCTCTGCACCACAAGGTACCTAGGAAGAGAGTCACAAGGCCAGGAAGCACAGAGTTGATGCTGGAATGACAGCTATTAGCAAGGAGAGTTAAAATTTCTTTCAGCTGGGAGGAGATTCTGTCTGGTAATGCAGGAAAATGATCTAACTGCTGCATCAGCTCACTCTGTGCTTTAGATACTGTATATTATTGTCGAAATAAAGAGGAAAAAATATCATTTTTGGACAACAGATATTGTATGACAAATCTCTTCAATTAAATTTAAAAAAATCATTAAACAGATTTGCTGTGTACAGTATTCACAATTCCTGTAGTTAGTACCCCTCGGGTGTGGGTGACTCCTCTGCTACGGATGACAAGATGTCAGTGTGTAGTGTCGTGAGCTGTGAAGTTCTGGCACTTCTGAGGGGTGATTTGTGACCAATCCAACTGGCAAAATTGCTCCAGGTCCTTCAGGCCTTTTGTCTGCCATTTGTAAACCACCATCTTGAGTTCGTACCACAAATATTCAATTGGACTGAGGTCTGGAGGTTGAAATGGCCAAGCAGTGTTTACTTTGCATTCCGCTTAGCACTTATTTGTTGACTTGGATATATGCTTTAGATCACCCATTTCCTGCCAAGCTTGAGCTTCTTGACAGAGAGAATTGGGTGTTTGGCAAATATTCTGGTAAGTATTGGGACTAAATGATTCCCTCTATCTTAACCGGGGCTCTAGAGCCCATAACACTGATAAGAAGCTCGAGAAGAAAAAGCTTCATATCATAATATATTTCCAATTGTCATTAATATATAGTTATGATAGTTATTATATACTGTATAGTTATAGTTATAGTTATGAGGTGGCTGGGACCCCCATGGGGAGTGAGGAGTGACCAAGGGTGCGACGGTGGAGCTGGGGTGGAGGTGGGATGTTAAAAGGCGTATGGGAGAGAAGAGGATCACCTACAGTATTTATAGTGTTTTAGGAGAGGAAATGGCATCAGGAGTGATTGCTAATTACTGATTGATCCAATTACTCGGCTAATTACCAAGTCTGATTGAACTTGGCTGTTGTAATCCCTCCCGAATTTTCATTACAAACTCCATTTTTTTTTATTAACTTTGAGACACCTCCTTTTGTGGTTGTCCCCCAAAAGAAGCTTCTTCCTTGCGTTCACATTTCTGCAGGTAACACCAAACAGTGGTTTCTGACACTTGTGTCCTGAAATGCCACACTGTGTCAGAGACCTCCTGCTGTTGTCTCTGGATTTACTACTGAATCCTGAAACTACCTCTCCCACAGCCGATGGAGGGAAGACACATTTTTACATTCTTTAGCAACAGGCTGCCAATATACCAGTAGTTGTTAAATTTCTTAATAATGGACACTACTGTGGAAACTACTAGCTTCAACTTTTGATGTTTTTTCTATAGCCATCACTCAATGACCATCTGCCTGCAGTCCTCAGAGAGCTCTCTGACCAGAGCCATGATCGTATATGTGACTGCTAAGTGTTTCTGGAGATGTGTCCTTGTTAGATTTTATTTGAAGGAATACACAGGGGGGTGAATAAATGTGATAATCCTACTTTCTGGAATCAAATTTTTCATGACAAACATAACTTTTCTTTGTACAACACAATTACAATAACAGTATAGTATATTAAAACAATGATAATGTTTCTTGATTAAAACAATCTGTAATTACAGTAATTCTGGTATGTGATCCAGTTTCACCAGGGGCTGATGAATACATCTGGAGGGCACTGTATAAAATAGTAAAAACCATACACACTTGCTTTCAATACTCTAAACTCACTGGAGAAAAAATAGTTCTTCTAGATATTTTAGTACAACTGTATATCGATGTCAAACAAGAAAAATGGAGGCAGTGTTAAGGAGGTCCTGCCGCAGGGGCAGGAAATCGCAATTGAATGTTTCAAAAATGTCTCAGAGTTTGTTTTTAGAATTAATATTTTTAAATTAGTGCTAAGGGCAGCACTGTGCAAAAATCATTAGTTAACACTTTTGATCCCTTCTTTGTAAGGTACTGTAGAAATCATAATGCTACTTTATAAGATAAACAATTACTTTCTGAAGCAATGTTTCTTGCTGATTAGGGACTGTAATAATTAAAAAAGAACAAGCTGTTTCATTTTTCGGTTAACAAAAGATACAATTTTGCAGGCACAGAAATTAATATAGCAATGGACTAGAGTCAGTTATTTCATTTCATCACACTGAATCTCAGGCCTCTTCCCCTGGTAGAAATATCTTCATTCCTAATGAATACTGCCTGGTTACAACATGTTACATCTCTGTGTGCTGGCACAATACTACAACTAACATGTGACAAAGACTAGCCACTGCAGCTGTACTTTCCCCATCTCCTGCTAATCGGTTTGATGTTCAAGGTCTGAGTGTTCACGTGAGACAGGCGTAAAAAGTACAGTGTTTTCAAATCTAAATGAAATGAGAATAATACAGTACATCAGACTGAACTTTGAGTAGCTAGACACATAATGAAATTACAAGCATGTAGCAGGGAGCTCCGTCTCCAAATCTCCTGAGCCCTTCCTGTGTCACAGATCCTCAGACCTGCCCAGGCTGACTGCACTGGAAAGTGGCCGACTGCAAGCCATATTCCCCGTGCCCAGACTGCCCTGCAGGAGATTTACATAACAATGACATCATCCCCAACCAGCAACCCTTCCGCTCTCTACAGCTTACATCCACTCAGACAATAACCTACCCCTGCTGCAGGCAAGAACAAGTCACAGTAATGTTCTAGCCAACAGAGCCATAGTTTTGTAATGGGTCTGAAGAAATTCCCGGAGGAATCCAGGTAAATACAGTATGTCCAGTAGGAATATGTATGATTAAGTATCACTGCATCTTATTGTGCTGACAAAATGGTAAACAAGAAAAAGATTAACTGTTTATTAGGACAAAATCAAAGAAAAGTAAAACGTGGTACTCAGTCACACCTGTAAGTATACAATGTCCTCATTTAGTAAACCAAGAAAAATGTAGATCACCAAGAGAGATGTCTGAAGAGAATGTTGCAATTTTGCCTCAGAGGGTCTTATATTTAAATACTAAAAACAACAGCAAACACCGCAGATTATGATACAGAGGCAAGAAAATGCATGTACAGTATATAGAATGCATGTATCCTTGATTTCTAAAAAGAAGAGAAAATGAAGTTCCAAATTTTAATCTGGATATATTCTGAGGCATGAAGAAATTAAGGTTCAATTGCCTAATGATCCACTTTTATATTGCAGAACAAACATGGGTGTCTCCAAAACATTATTTGTTGTTTCTTTTGGAGCCAGTCAGTGTGAACTGTACTTACGTAGGTGTTTTGTAGATTCCATTATTTTTCATAAGTAAAGAGTGGCTTTAATACAGTATGTATTGTATATCTTGTGAGGCACAAATCTTACAACTAACATGACCACAGAAAACCTGAATAATGGAGTGGCATTTCATACATTATATACAAGAGAAACATGTGGCGTGAACAGTAACTCTAGGGGAAGCTCATGTTAAATTGCAGAAGACAGCATTTCCACACAGACCAACCTTGGAATTAAATGCATCCATTTCTATCACATTACAAGGATGTGATGAGACCAGTTATAGAAAAAAAAGATCCAGCAATCAAAAAAACAAATGTTGCTGTAAGATCACTACGACTCAGTCATCCAACATTTACAAGATGCAAGATACCAGAAAAAGTGTTGGATATAATAAAAGAAATAGGCTAAAATGAATGTGAAAGCAGAACATTTAGGCAACAGACTGTTAATTTTTGTTTTAAAAAAGTTACATTTGAGGCAGTATGTCATAATTTAACCAGCTCAGGAAAAGGAGCAGCTACAGATCTGGTTCTTACTGGGTCAAGAGTCAAGTGTCAATGCTGAAAGTAGTTTTGGTGGCTCAGTCAGGACTGCATTCTGCGTTCTGAAGGACATGATGTCACTCAGATTAAATATAAAACCAATGTGCCTTAATGGAACCTCTCGGGAACAAAGTATTAAAAAGAAACTGGTTTACATGTAATCTTCTTAAGTTTTGGCTTGACCGCTTCATACTTACCAAACTGGAAAAGTGAAAAAATACATCAGTTTCAAGATTTTTTCAAGACTACAAAATAGCTCACTGAATAATAAACACTGTGTCATATTAAAAGCACACTCCTATAATGAAATACAGTCCAATTTTTCTACATGTGAATATTTGGAGCTGGGAGGCCTGGTGTCCAGGTGTCACCCACCAGGCGACCTATGCCACGTGTCAGGCTGTGGTACTCTGGGGGGGTTGGCTGTATTAGAATTTTTTTTTATTGTGGGGGCGGGTGTTATACTGTATTATGCACCATATTCCACTTGATTTGGTCACTGGAATTCACTGTTTTTAAGCGCCTCACGCGTAGAGTAACAATGTAAAGAAATAAAAAAACGTTAAATTAAACTGTCATTATTACAATTTAATTATTGCTTTCGGTACATCTCCGAAGGCTCTTGTCTAGTTTGTGTCGTAATTCTACCATACGATCTTCAAACACGCCAAATAAACGACTTGCATAACCTTAAGTCATTCAATAATGAATGCATTTGATTTAGGTGGAGTGTGCTCCACTTACCGGCTAGCCCTCCTCCTCCTCCTCCTCCTCCGCCGTGCCCCTTCCTCTTCTGCAGGATGAAATAGGGATTAGCTCTCTCAGTGATCCACAGCGCGCTGGCCAACAGCACTTCCTCCGGATTAACCCACATCTTCATAGATATTTCGTTAAGAAAGCATCAAATCCCAGCAACTCGACTGCAAGTCCGGCAACGTCAGTCACGGTCACAGAAGCTACGAATCCTCAATGCGAGAGATGACTCGCAAAATGAAAAAAAAAAATCACTCGAGGTGGATCATCATTATCCTATAACGTTACGGCCATGCACACTAAAGGCATAGAGCTAAAAAGGTCATTATTAGATCGATCTTATTTTCAAGCTATTAAAATGATTAACAATTATTATATGTTAAAATAACTATGCGCAAAACTGGATAATTTCCACCTGAGGCTACATTACCCTACACCTCATTCAAGGAAAAGGTCCCTACAGATAGTCGATCAATTCCAATTGTGGATGTTACTTGAAACTCCAATATTAAAGAGCAAGACATTGCTCATGTCAAGCAAAGATGACGGGACGCATCCAAGCCCGGCGTTTTGAAGATGCCAGAATTCTGCCGGAATCCATGGATCCCAGTCGAGCTCTAAAATCTTTGTTGCCGATTCGGATCCGAGGAATACCGCCTGTCACGGCAGCCCGCAGGTACAGCGCGACAAGGATGATCCTTGCTTGCAGATGGAATACTCTTTTCAAGACGGAGCGCTGAGGAAAATGATCATTTATGCCTTTTGATCTGTATTAACCCCTCTCCCCTCTGTGCAGCACAGCAAACGCTCTTTCCCAAACAAACAATACGGTGCGTTTCCTCGCGGCACAATACAGCACAACACTCAGCAGCGCCTCACAGCCGTGCGATATCAACAAAGCACGTCACGGGGTGTCCACACGCATACGTCAGCTTGGTGGAGGGTGTTGCTAAAGATACAGTATGGAAATTGTATTACTTCAAAGAACGTGTAGGCACAGTGCATTCGTCTGTAAGTTGTGGAATCCGGCCTTCGTTATGAGTTACTTTCCAATTAAAAGATTAATTTTGAATGAAAGATTATATCGTAGTAATGCCACCCTGCATTATATTCGAATTATTAGGGGCTTATTATTAAATTGGATATAAACACATTTCATGTATATATTCACACATTTTAAGCCTAATCAGTTAAGCTGCGTCAATGTCACTACTGTGTTCATTTTTCGCTTGAGGTACAACATGAAAATAATCTTTTTATTGAATTGAATACAGCCGATGTCCTGTTGTGCGGTTTTAGATTAGTCCAATGTCATTTGAAGTTACTGTGATTCTATAAAATCTGATGCTTCGACTTCATCTTTAATCTGGAAAATGTTCTGATAAACTAAACATTACACCCCGATAATTATTAAAATAAATATATCATTTCTATGTATTGTAACGCAACGGGGGCTCAGGCGGGCGCCCTTGCCGCATCAGGTCGGCCCCACACCGTCCGGGGCTCGAACCCGGGACTTCCGCGTCTCTCTGCAGCGACCTAGCCCCGTGAGCTAAAGAGAGATCTCTCTTTCCAGCCCAGTAGCTGTAGTCCTGCTATCATAGGGAAGGGCGGTGACGTCACCTGCTCTGGTACGCCGGCTCTTACACAGTACCTGACGGCCGTAAGCGTTACACTCTCCCCCGCTTAAATCGCCGTCCCCGGCGAAGGGCTATCCCACCCCGCTTCTGACACCAATGTAACGCAACGGGGGCTCAGGCGGGCGCCCTTGCCGCATCAGGTCGGCCCCACACCGTCCGGGGCTCGAACCCGGGACTTCCGCGTCTCTCTGCAGCGACCTAGCCCCGTGAGCTAAAGAGAGATCTCTCTTTCCAGCCCAGTAGCTGTAGTCCTGCTATCATAGGGAAGGGCGGTGACGTCACCTGCTCTGGTACGCCGGCTCTTACACAGTACCTGACGGCCGTAAGCGTTACACTCTCCCCCGCTTAAATCGCCGTCCCCGGCGAAGGGCTATCCCACCCCGCTTCTGACACCAATGTAACGCAACGGGGGCTCAGGCGGGCGCCCTTGCCGCATCAGGTCGGCCCCACACTGTCCGGGGCTCGAACCCGGGACTTCCGCGTCTCTCTGCAGCGACCCAGCACCGTGAGCTAAAGAGAGATCTCTCTCCAGCCCAGTAGCTGTAGTCCTGCTATCATAGGGAAGGGCGGTGACGTCACCTGCTCTGGTACGCCGGCTCTTACACAGTACCTGACGGCCGTAAGCGTTACAGTATTCTTACAACAGCCTTCGGGGGATGAACCCAGTGCCATATAACTTTGGCTTTAATTCAAGTGAGGTAATACACAGTTTATCGATTTACTGTGCGTGCTAGAAGATTACAAAGAATTAGTTCCTTTGTTGTTGTATCTAGATTTTTAATAAAATAATATTAAAAGCAGTGCTGAGAGAGTGATGAAACAAACATTAAAACAATTACGGAAACAACCCAGCTAGTCGCAGAAAGGACAGCGGCACCAAAGATTCGAGTTGTTGATATTGTGAGAATTGTGTGAAATACCACATTTTAGTGCAAGAAGGACTTCGCTTCTTTCGAAGTTGTTTTCCTCTGTTCAACGGAAGAGTCAAATTTATAATCTTTTTAGGTAATCTTTTAGAGATTTGTTACACTATAAATAAAAATGAAACTGTAATCTTTGTAAAAAAAACACCGTTTTGTCTTTTGTTACAAGCTTATGAAAAACCACGTAACATTTAGGGAAAAAAAACAGACACAAGCTCACAATCTGAAGCTGCACACCTTTTTAGTTAGATTCAATAAAATCCCAGCAGTCAATATACAAACCAATATCGCATTTAAAATCCCATCCGGGATACACCCTAAATGGGATGCCAGTCCATTGCTACACACAGACACTCACACCAGGGACAATTTTCCCTGAAGCCAGTTTACCAACCAGCATGTCTTTGGACCATGGAATGAAACTGGAAAGGAAACCCACATGAACATACAAACTCCATAGCAACCCAGGAAGTGAATCCAGGGTTCTGGTGCTGCAAGGTATTGTACTGTAGGAATGCTAACTCCTGCATCACCATGCCACTCACCTCTTTTCCTACACAAACCAAATATTGTGTGCCGTGAAATCCTCAAATACTTGTGACCTCTTTCAAAACTGTCATCAAACTGTAAACGTTTTCTGTCTGTACATTCCTGCTTGAATCTGCCTTTCAGCTTATTTCAATCCCAGGGTTTTGAAAAAAAATAGACACATTAACAACTTTAAGTAAGCATCTTTGACATAATATATAGGTTACAGTATGTGGGATATATATGGCTGTTCAGACTGTGCTGACGTAACTCAGTCCAGCCACTATTGGCTTTTTGTCTGTTTCATCTGTGTCTGGTGTTGGGGCCTACATCAATGGACTAAAACACGTGTGAGCTGAGTTTTCATCAGGTTTCCCCCAGTTTTAGACTGCGTGGACTGGTTAGTTAATCCTGTCAAGATTGTGCTACAGCTCAGCCTGCTCTTGTTGTTGCAGCTTGCCACTGTACTGTAACTTGCATGGATGCAGAAACAGAACATAAGCAGTTTTTGTAAATGAGCAGTCCGCACTGCCAAGCAGCCTTTTCTTTAATAAAGCTTCTTTTGCTTTAAATCCGCCTTGCCTGCCTGTTTAACTGCTGCTCAAGATATTCGGCTGCAACATTTGGCAATCAAGCCTTGAAGTCCAGCCTCTGCAGAGAACATTTCTCTGGCATTGGGACTGGAGCAGCAGGAGGAGAATGATGACACCCTGTGTTGTAGCAGTGCTGCTCTGGAAAGCCATAATGGTCAAGTAACTGCCTAAGCTACAGGCTGCTTTCAGAATGGAGGGAATCTAAAGCCAAATAAAATTCACAATTTGGCATTTAAAAGCTGAAATCACCAGAAAAGCCAGAAGCCACAGAGCAAGGTAAGCGGCTTTTGGAGGTCAGGGGCTTGTTGATTGGAGGCAGAAGGCCAAGCTCTGCTTTGCACCATCACAGAAGCAGTGTGTTTTGAACTCTGACGACAACATTCGCTGGGAAGTCTTGAATATAAACAACAGGCAAATCTGCTGGGACTATACTTTGTATTGGCTTTTGAGCAGATGAGTAAACAGAAAGTCATTCACACTTACTGTGGAAATAAGTAACCAAATACTTATTACTGGCCGCCTGTGGACCTGCGCTGCAAGCCCTCATAGACCGATGGCCATACAGTACCTGTGAACTAGTTTGCCTAATGCTTCAGCTGCTTCTGATGCACTTGTTGAGCAAATGAATATGTGAGAATATTCATAAAAGGGTTTTCCTAAAGGACACCTGAAAATGAAACTGGGTGTTAAGTTTAATTATAAAATCTTTGGTCATTCATTTCAGATTGCAACTAATTCAATTCAGAGATTAAAAGCAGCTCAACTCAAACAGTTAATATGCATGTTTTGAGATTTCAAAAGATTTTTAAAGGCAGTAACAGTAACAGTTGCAGGAACCAGAAAGCAAAACACACAGTCATCCTTCTCATAGTTTATGTATCTTGGGGAAAAAAAACAATACTTGGTAAGAATTTGATCCTCTATACAGTATACAGGAAGGAGAAAGTGTATAGGAATTGAACCGCTGTTTAGTGATATCTGCAATCGGCAGAGAGTAACTCTTGTATTGCTTCATGTAACTTTGTAATATCAAACAATGTAGTTGAGGTTAGCAAGTAGGCCTTAATTTTGAACCCTGGCATTTTTTGAAATTTATTTTTAATTTTAATTTAAACTACCTACAGTACTTCAAAAGGTCATTTTAGATGGGAGCGAAATAGGTCATACTATATGAGTGTTGTTTTTTTAGCAAAAAACAGACTACATTTTTCAGTGCTATTCATTTCCTAGTGGCTAACCACACTGCTCATTAGACTTGTAGCTTCCTGTTTTTTACAATGGCTAACCAGTGAACATCATGTCACCAGCAAAGCCAGTGACAAGGTGAATTATGCCTGAGGTCTTTAGACTTTCCCTTTAAAGACCACAGTAACTGTACTAAGGTGAGTGGTAGGATATGTTGAGACATTCGCATGAAAGCATGTTACTGCAACAGAATAGCACAGCAGAAGATAAACATCCTTTAACCAAAAACCACACTGAAAGAGCTGTATTATCTCTTGTGTAGGTGTGTTGATTTACAAAACTAACCATTGTACAAGGAATGGAAACCATCTGATAGCACACAAATACACTTGCCCGGCTTATTTCCTAACATAATATACAAGGCGATTTTGTATTCATCTGACCATTCTACGTGGTTCTAAATAATAGTTAAAGAATTTGAGCATCATTTGTCATATTAGTATGTAACACTAGAATTTCACACACTGTCAGTTTGAATTTTTTTCAAAACGTGCATCCATCCATTTTCGAACGACTTTATCCGATTCAGGGAAGCCAGAGCCTGTCCTGGGAAGTAAGGCAGGATGCACCCTGGATGGGAAGCCAGTCCATCACAGAACACACACATTTGAGACGGCCAATTTTGCCAGCAGCAAATTAACCAGAAACCAGAGTAAACACAAACACAAAAACACAGAACATAGAAACTCCATGCAGATAACACCCCTGGTCCAGAACTGAACAGAGGGCCCTAGCTCTGCACGGCAGTAAGGCTAACCACTGCACCACCATGCCACCCTGTTCAAACCTTCTTCTCTGTCTTTACCTTATCTGTAAAAATAGTTTTTTTCAGGTTTGATCCTATCATTTCATTTATGGTGCCCATTTCAGCTTTTTATTGTATTAACTCCTCTCAGATATGGTCTCTGAGTAGATACGTGCCCAGTGAGACAACTGACATGAGTGTGTATCTCACTGTTCTTAAAAAACATTGCTTTCTGTACATGCAGCTAGGTCATTCACAAGATCTGTAGAATCATTAGAACATTTTCTTACAGGAACCTGTGTTTTCTTCGTCAACCACTTCTGGTCTCATAAGTATCGGTATCCCAGATTCTACCAAATACAGTATCCATGAAAGAGATATGTGAAACTCCTGAACTAATGTTAAAGAACCTGCAGCAGTGGTAGGCAACCTACAGTATGACTCAAGCACCTAAGACAAAGTGTGAAATTCCAAAAATACAATTGCAAAATGTGCCCACATTATCAAACATTTTAGATAATTCCAATACTGTACAGTACTGGTATTTTTTTGGATTTGTTATGTCAAATGGTTTGCTTGGTCCTGTCTGTCAGATGTCACAGCTGTTCGAAAGTCCTTTTTTAGAGTTCTATACTTTTTGTGTGCAATAAATAAGTCCATAAGGTTGGTCACAGTGCATGTAAGTATTGGTGTTCATTATAAATTCACCACATCAATGTTTAGATTTCATCACGGCAGTGATCTTAAGCACCTAGCCAAGGCAACAACAAATTTCCAAGGAGGTATAGGATCAGAATGTTGGTCTGTCCATTCCAATCTCATGAATATAAACCAGATGCCCAAGCTGTTCCCAACATCTAGGCCTCAGGAATGGTCTCCTAGGAATTGTACAGACCTCTGCATAGTCTTTTTTGAATCAACAAGAGCTCTAACTAAAAGCATTAAATAGGTCCAATGAAGGTGACCTGTTGAGTTTGTAGGTTTAGATTTGAGGTGCAAAGACAGTTTGAAGACATAGATGGCCTCAAGGACTTGGGTTGTACATTTTACTTAGTAGTTAAAAAACCAAGGATTAAAACAAGTAAATGTTGTTGGACATTATGTGGTAAACACTGTATCACGAGCATTTAATTCAAAGATAGCATCAAACATACAGCTCCAAAAGGCCAGTCCTGTGACCATAACATTGACGTCACCAGAACAAACACATTATAATCCAACAGCTTTTTTGCACTCTCTGTCTCTAAACCCTGTGGCAACACCAGCAACTACCAGATATCAGTCTACTTAATCTAAGCCTTCTCATCACTGATTTCAACCTCAGAACACCTGACTGGCACACCCCAAACAGGCAAACCCATTATCCTAAAGGATATCCTGACTGCATCTTGAATATTCCCAGTAATGGAGGAGGCTGTCTTTGCAAAAGATAGTTCTACACCATGAACCCTGTTATACTGCTATAGTAGAAATCAAATGTGAGTCCAGTAATTAATAACTTGAGAGTGTGAATAATTCATTCCTTACATACAGTATATTTTTTCCTACATGGTTTTGTTTAAAAATACGTGACAGACCCTTCCAAAGCTGAGGTTTTCAAGGTTAATCCTCAAGGTTACATTTTTTAATATATTAATATACAAATGTTAGTGGTGAATCGAGCCATTGTGTGTGAGTAGCAAAGGAACAAGTAGAGGTTCATTTTCAAATGAAGAATAGAAAGAAGGAAAAAACATAAATGTCTGTCTGTGGAATATTTTTTTCAGGTGTGAGGGAGAAAGTGAGCAGGAATATGAGGCGAAGAGGTGGATCATGAGGTCAAAGAGGATATTAGAATGTTTTAAGGGAGGTGACAGATGGACAAATTCCAGAGGTAATCTAAAACAATGAAATTTGCAGAGCAGAGAGATTTAAAATGAGCTCATCAGAGCTGGAGGACGGTATGAACCTTATGAGTATTTTTTTTCTTTCCGGATTACGAGTCCTTGATTCCCTGTGAAAGGTCAGTGTAATCATGCCTGGAAGAGGTAAAACCCAGAATTGTCTTTGATCCAGCCTCGGCGCTCTGGCATGTTCCCTGGAACAGCTGGCTAGTGATCATCCTGTTTCACCCTTGTAAATGGCAGGGCGCTTTCTGCTAGAGGTGCAATAAATGAGATTGCTGGACAAGCAAGGTCCTCTCAGTGTGATCTTGAAATGGCTAGAGGGGGCCCATAGAAGTCTGTTGTTAGATATGTATTTGTCAGTGATTTGTTTTTACTTTTAATACATTTGTATCATTCTGTTGTGTTTTCTTTACCTATTTTGTAAAAAAAAGTGGTTATCTCCAAAATTTCCTGAGCCCAATCATTTGGAATCTGACTTGAACCCCCCACAGCTACCTTCGGTAATAATAATAATCGCAATTGCTTACACTTACTGTATATAGCAGTTTTCTGGATACTCCACTCAAAGCGCTTTACAGGTAATGGGGACTCTTCTCCAACACTACCAATGTGCAGCATCCACCCGCATGATGCAATGGTAGCCATAGTGCGCCAGAACGCTCATCACACACCAGCTATCAATGGGGAGGATTACACAGTGATGAAGCCAATTTATAGATGGGGATTATTAGGAGGTTAAGGCCAATGGGAAATTAGGCCAGGACGCTGGGGTAACACCCCTACTCTTTTCGATTTATAATGATCACAGAGAGTCAGGACCACAGTTTTACATCTCATTCAAAGGCCAGCGCCTTTTTACAGTTTATTGTCCCCGTCACTATACTGGGGCATTAGGACCCACACAGACTGCAGGGTGAGCACCCCCTGCTGGCCCCACTAACACCGCTTCCAGCAGCAACCTTAGTTTTTCCCAGGAGGTCTCCCATCCAGGTACTGACCAGGCTCACAGCTGCTTAGTTTCAGTGGGCTGCCAGTTGTGAGTTGCAGGGTGGCATGGCTATAACTATATACTGTATATTAGACAACTATGGGAAATATTGTGGAAAACTGCATGAGCATTAAAGGACTAAACTTTTATATTACTTTTTATCAGTTTTATTTTATTGGCACAATAATGTTTACTTTTTAAGAATGATATACAGTGGTGTGAAAAAGTGTTTGCCCCCTTCCTGATTTCTTATTTTTTTGCATGTTTGTCACACTGAAATGTTTCAGATCATTAAACAAATTGAAATATTAGACAAAGATAACACAAGTAAACACAAAATGCAGTTTTTAAATGAAGGTTTTTATTATTAACGGAAAAAAAAAATCCAAACCTACATGGCCCTGTGTGAAAAAGTGATTGCCCCCTAAACCTAATAACTGGTTGGGCCACCCTTAGCAGCAACAACTGCAATCAAGCGTTTGCGATAACTGGCAATGAGTCTTTAACAGCGCTGTGGAGGAATTTTGGCCCACTCATCTTTGCAGAATTGTTGTAATTCAGCCACATTGGAGGGTTTTCGAGCCTTAACCGCTTTTTTAAGGTCATGCCACAACATCTCAATCGGATTCAGGTCAGGACTTTGACTAGGCCACTCCAAAGTCTTCATTTTGTTTTTCTTAAGCCATTCAGAGGTGGACTTGCTGGTGTGTTTTGGATCATTGTCCTGCTGCAGAACCCAAGTGCACTTCAGCTTGAGGTCACGAACAGATGGCCGGACATTCTCCTTCAGGATTTTTTGGTAGACACCAGAATTCATGGTTCCATTTACCACAGCAAGTCTTCCAGGTCCTGAAGCAGCAAAACAGCCCCAGACCATCACACTACCACCACCATATTTTACTGTTGGTATGATGTTCCTTTTCTGAAATGCTGTGTTACTTTTACGCCAGATGTAATGGGACACACACCTTCCAAAAAGTTCAACTTTTGTCTCGTCAGTCCACAGAGTATTTTCCCAAAAGTCTTGGGGATCATCAAGATGTTTTCTGGCAAAACTGAGACGAGCCTTTATGTTCTTTTTGCTCAGCAGTGGTTTTCGTCTTGGAACTCTGCCATGCAGGCCATTTTTGCCCAGTCTCTTTCTTATGGTGGAGTCATGAACACTGACCTTAACTGAGGCAAGTGAAGACTGCAGTTCTTTGGATGTTGTTGTGGGGTTTTTTCTGACCTCTTGGATGAGTCGTCGCTGTGCTCTTGGGGTAATTTTGGTCGGCCGGCCACTCCTGGGAAGGTTCACCACTGTTCCATGTTTTCGCCATTTGTGGATAATGGCTTTCGCTGTGGTTCGCTGGAGTCCCAAAACTTTAGAAATGGCTTTATAACCTTTTCCAGACTGATACATCTCAATTACTCTGTTTCTCATTTGTTCCTGAATTTCTTTGGATCGCAGCATGATGTCTAGCTTTTGAGGATCTTTTGGTCTACTTCACTTTGTCAGGCAGGTCCTATTTAAGTGATTTCTTGATTGAGAACAGGTGTGGCAGTAATCAGGCTTGGGTGTGGCTAGAGAAATTGAACTCAACTTTCCAAAGATGTGATAAACCACAGTTGATTTATGTTTTAACAGGGGGGGCAATCACTTTTTCACACAGGGCCATGTAGGTTTGGATTTTTTTTTCTCCCTTAATAATAAAAACCTTCATTTCAAAACTGCATTTTGTGTTTACTTGTGTTATCTTTGTCTAATATTTCAATTTGTTTGATGATCTGAAACATTTCAGTGTGACAAACATGCAAAAAATAAGAAATCAGGAAGGGGGCAAACACTTTTTCACACCACTGTATATGCACTGTAACATCTTATACAATCAAAAGGAAGAGAGAACTTAAATACCAAATTCCAGCATAAATCAGTGTTGCTTATATAATAACTGAAATAGTAACTGTAAAGTCCTCGAAAAGTGTGGAGAAAATTGCTAGGTATATACATTGTGTGTCACTAAACAGAACACACTTCCTAAGGATGCAGAGCTCTATGTCTGTGTTTACATGGTTGTGTCTATTAGTAGTGTATTATTAGTAGTAGCAAATGTTTCAGACTAAGACCCCTGAAATATTTACACAGAAATATATAAAGTCTATAAATAATTAATGCATATGTTAATAATTCATACTATACATATATGAAGATGATTTGTTCCAGACCTTCCATGTCAATACATATATGAGCACAGCATAATGTCATCATTATCAGCATATGTTTTAGAACTAGCAGAAACATAATGAGCTCACTGGTCATGGGGACATCCCTCTTTGATGTATCATCCTGCTGTATAGATTTTATAAAGGCAGTATACATACCACATGGGAAATTCAACAGTATAACAATCTCTGTATCCTGTTTCTCTGTTCCTTTACTGAATTTACTCAACCTATGACTTTCACTCTTAATACAAAGTCAAGGCGTTTGGGAAAATACATTTCTGTGAGCCATGTAAAAAGTGAACCAGTTCAGAATGAAACACTACATTGCATAGTGACACAATGCAATGCGGCTGCATTTAAAATATAATATGATTATAAAAGGAACAGAACCTAGATCCTTCCCATGCAACAAGCAACAAGAAAAATGGCAAACAAGAGCAAGATTTTAAAAATAAAACAGAAAAACAGACAAACCTGAACACAAAGGGACAATGCTAAACTCAAATTAGCAGTCTGTGGAACAGCTAGTCTACAGGACAGCGAGACATGAATGGCTTTGGACTAATTTTGCTATGATGATAGGGAAAACAAACTTCATTTGGGAATAATAAGGTTCTAATTCACTCTATCTATGGACATCAAAGTAACAATGTTAGCGTATTTTAATGTTATAACAATGTAGAGGTACGGGACATTTCTATCAGTTGCTTATTTCAACAACAAAACAACATGTCAACCAGAACTTAAGGAAAAAATGCAAATTTTTAAACTATTTACAACTTTGCAATAATGAAACAAATCATTATTTGGAAAAACATAAACATTTACGTATGCAAGCACATCCACACATCTTGACTTGGACATGTTAAACTTTAAAAAAGGGAAGAAGAAAAAGGGGGAGAGTCAGTCATTTATGTGATAGTCTGGGTCTTTAGCAGAGGCACCGGAAGAGTCATCATGTAAGAAAATAGGACTGGATTTTTAGACAAGGCTGTTTTTTTTTAAGATTGCTCAAGTTTTAGTTTTTTTCAAGATGTGCAGTATTGATTGTTTAAAGTCAAACTGTGAGGCAGGTTTGTGAGGAACAGAAAGACAACAGTATGATGAGGTCATCGCAGTTATTGTTATTTACCATATAAAAGTTCTATAAATGAGTGGTAAAACCATAGCAAAGACACTAGAAAAGTTAAGGGGCCAGCAAGATGACTCTTAATCTAGACCCTGTGGCAGATAAGTTGAATCCATAGCAGAGTACTGATCTCCATGAAGTCACCCAAACCTGCAGTCACTGGCTACTGTTTCATCACAGTTCATCATTTCAAAATCAGAATTTTACCAGGGGACTGTGAGGTAGAAAATACAGTCTCCAATCACAAAAACCAGTGCTTCCTATCCCCTTGGCCCTGCACTTTACAAAAGTGTAAAATATATTTAAAAAAAACTACACAGACAAAAATAGGAACTAGGGATTCTTAAATAACCTGTTCATCTGGGAAACTTAAAAAATACAGTACACACAACACCCAAAATACAATTGTCATTTTGGAGGATTATGCTGGAATCAGTACATGGGCTGATGATCAGTCACTATACGAGATAACAGCATTGAGACAGAGAAACTGCAATCCATGACTGAAATAATATTCCTTTGCCATATTAATACACAGTAAGCTTTGAATCTGGCAGCTTGCATTGCAATGTTTTCAGCATTCCTACATGGCTTTCAATTCCTGATTTAAAACAATCTTCATTAAATATTCTACATTAGCCTTGAAACTTCATTTTGGCCTTACTGGAAACATGGTCTTATTGAGCCGAATGTGACCCAGCTAGCAGTACAAGGTCTTTTCTAACATTCAATTGAATTTTTGTCTGCTAAGTTACACTCCTGATCTTGGTGTGGTCACTTCAGTAGACCACCGAATATTTGCTCTGTCTCCCATTAACACTTTGCCAAATTGATGCGCCCAATAAAGAAAATTAGACAATACCTTTTTCCCACAGTTATTGACAATAACTGTGTACATTTGAGTGCAGAGAAAGCAACAAACAGCAAAAGAATGAAAATTCTTACACGCTCATGTTAGTAAGTTATAAGAAGCACTGTGTCCTTTAACATATAAAAAATGTTGTCCATAACTGTACTTCTACAGCTCCTCTCCCAATTGTGGCAGTGTGATGGCTCTGAGGCTAAGGATCTGCGCTTGTGGCTGGAAGGTTGCCAGTTTGTATCCTGTGGCAGGCAGAAGAATCCTACTCCGTTGGGCCCCTAAGCAAGGCCCTTAACCCCAGCTGCTCCAGGGTGCCGTATAAATGGCTGACCCATGCGAAAAGACAAATTCCTTATACAAGACATTGTATGCCATGTATATGGCCAATAAAGTGGTCTTTCAAGTTCTTGGTTTCTGAGGGCAGTGCAGTTTTGGAACAGCTGTGGATGTATCAGTAAAGGTCAAAGTTTGCCAGCAGGGCAACAAGACTGAATCTGTGCCATCTGTGGAAATGCAGACGGCTGTGAAAGAGATGATTAACTCTCCGGGTTTTTGAAGTGCAGAGAGGGGATATCACACTGTTGTAAGTACTTAGTAATCAAAACATGATGTAAAAGTGTATTTATCAGTGGGAAAAACAAAGCATGTTTAACATTTGAGTTCACATGCTGTAGGCTATTTCTGTGTCCTGACTACAACAGCAGCATCACCACCTTCTAGACTGATTTAATCAGATTCCTTTACCCAAATCCAGACCTGGTCAGTATTAGGAAGGGAAACCTCTAAGGAAAACTACAGAAGGTTGCTAGTGTATTTTTCTCATTGATGCTTGTGTCTCTGGAGCAGAATTTCCAAACCAGTGCCCCAGTATGTTGAAGGAACACTGTGGAGTGGGAGGCTTCCTCCACTGGATGAGATGTTAAACTGATGTCCTGACTGATCAATCATCAGAAATCCAATGGCACTGCTTATAAAAGTGAGGAGTAGAGCAGAGTTAACTCTACTCACACTTATACCTGTGTCGAGTAAGACTCTCTGCTTTACAGTCTCATCTCATAATGTTTTTTTACACTGTGTGTGTAATGACCTACATTTTGATATGTATTTTTAAGTACTATTAAACATCTACAGGTATATCACCACATTAAATGTTTCAGATTATAAAAATATTTCTCACAAAGCTGCTCAATGTGGATCTTCCTACTGAACCCTTTCTATCTGAGAATAGCCAAGAGACTTTCTTTAGAACCCTCTGTTTTCATTGTTGAGCACCACACAGCCTGAAGTATTAAAAACTGTTTTGTCTGGTGTTAAATCTGTGTTTTACACAGTCGCACTTTTTCAAGTTACACGATTTTTGTGGTTGAAGTTTGTGCAGGTCTCTGGAGCAATATAATTGTATGTTTATTTAACAGTTTGTGTGTGTTGTTGTGGAATAACATAACACCATTTTAATCTCTGTCTTTCCTAATATGAGTAACAAATACCAATTGAATTGGGCAGAACTGCAAGATACCACAAGTCAGCCACTTGTCACACTTAACCCAGAAATCTTCAAAACATCTTGTTTTTTGTATTTGTTTTTACATGTACTGAAAGTCAGAGATAGTTTTTTCATACTGCTTTCAGGTCAGATGAAAATTTCTAATAATAGAGGCAAGTGCATATTTCCTGTTAGCCTACACCTTCTTTATGTTGTGCACAGAAATGCTTGTTTTGCAAGCTCACGGAAAGAGCAAAACATGTAGGTGGAAGAGGAGTACAGTTTTATCACTGAGGTCAGATTATTGCATTGATCGGTCTTTCCATACCATGGTATGCACACAATAAGGACATACTGATACAGATATTATTTTGCCAAATGAAACACCATAATTTCAACAGTATGCTTTTGGGATTCCCCCCCTTGTAAAGAGATGTTTTAAAATCACATCAGTAAGTGTGT
This sequence comes from Atractosteus spatula, assembly GCF_055471065.1. Lineage (NCBI taxonomy): Eukaryota > Metazoa > Chordata > Actinopteri > Semionotiformes > Lepisosteidae > Atractosteus > Atractosteus spatula. The sequence goes on from NC_142706.1 coordinate 51,181,576, forward strand.
TTTCTTAAAAAAAAATAATTCAAGCAGCAGATCAGGCTCAGTATAGAACTCAAAAGTGCTGACAGTAGGTAAAGGAAATTGATAAATTCTTAAAGGGATATCAAAGAAGCCAGAGGACATTCATTTTATAGATACATTAATGTACTATGCCATATTTCTGTTTCTACAGTATTAGTATACAGTACTTTATTCTGCAGTTTACATGGGTAATTTGTCATTCTGATAAATCTCCCCCTTTAATTTTCAGGAAGTTCAGTGTATAAATTAGAATATACTAATAGTGCGGTGCACTATAGTACATATATGTATCAATGCTGATTCCTTCAAAATGAACAGAAATAAGTTTGTCTCTGTATATGAAGAACAGACATAGGACAAAAAGAGGCTCACACTGACCTCTTCTGGTGATGTGAGGCACTGCAGATTGCTCTGCAGATTTCTGAGGTCTATCGTCAAGCGTGCTTTTGATCTGACTTCCAAGGTTTCTTTTTTATTTTGTATTTCACACTCAGTACTGACTACCTGGCACAGAATGACGCTTCTCAATCTTGGAATATATGACTCACAAGTAACTCACAAGCTGCGTTATAAAAATTGTTAATTAACTGGTCTTTCTGAGGGGACTCATGCCTTAAAGATTGCAACAGATGTCAGGTACGAACCTACTGTAGGAATAAATAAGAAGGTTTTCTTACAGCTATTTGAATCAATACTTTTAGACTATTCTATTATACTACCAGTTTTCCATGGTAGCAAATTGTTATTACTAGGAACACTTAGACATTAATTCCCCACTAAAAAGAAAAAAAGGATAAAGATATATCAGCCATTGAACCTTTATTATTATTCCACTCATATGAAGTTGCAGAATTTTCAGGGACTGACGCACTTGATAGCCACTAGGGGGCTCTCTTCAATGTCTGCTTTTTATAGAGTGTTCATGGAATGTGATGCCAGGCAGGGTGCTTGTAATAAAATACTGCCTCCAATAAACTTTGCTTTTTGTGGTCTGAGACGTGACCACCTGTCACGCTTTACTGTTGTGGTTGCAGGTTCTTCAAAGACTGGGACGGCCTTATGTTTTAAATAATAGAAAAGAATGCTTGTATTTAAGTAGAAACAGAAATACGGGCAAAAGTTAACATCCTCAGAAGTTCTCGTTGAGCAGTTCCAAAATCCCTGTCTTGGTAGACGCAGTCTTGAAGGTTTTCGTTCCAGAAAAAAACTTCAGAATGTAATTTCATTACAGCCCTTTATCACACTGATTAAGGGTATCTGCTGAACAAACAAATAATATTTGTTTATAATATTGAATATGGTATTAAACATGCAAAAAACACACTCAAACAGGAATTAGAGGAACACTTTACCACTAAAGAACCAAGGCGCATGTGGCAAGGTATACAGGCCCTCACAGACTACAAGAGGAAGAACATCTGTGCATCTGCCCATGATTCCTCCCTGCCTAACGAGCTCAACACCTTCTATGCTCGGTTTGAAGCCAGCAACACAGAACCAGTCAACAGAGCTACACCCTCCGCAGCTGACCATGTGCTCTCACTGTCTGCAGATGAGGTGAGGAGATTCCTGCTAAAATTAAGTCAGAGTAGTGCAGACTTCTGACCTGAAAAGGTGTCTCTGACTGAAGGATAAGAAGTATTTGTCACGATTGTAGTCCCTCCTTCTTAAGGGCGCTCCGGCTCTTTCACTTTGGATATAATTCTGTGCACTTGCCCCTTGTTCCAGCCTCCTTCCCGTCTCCCTTAAAAGCCAGGCGCTGACGTTAATCCGGGCTCTGCATCTGATTTCCACATCGTGCGAGCCCGGGACCTGGTTGCGCCTGGCTCCGTTATGTTTTTAAGTCTCTGTTCCTCTTCCCCCTGCGGGTTCTGACCCGGTTCCTAGTTTTAATCCGTTTGTTCTCGATGGAAAGCCTGGCTTTGGACTTTGCCCATTTTTTGGATTCCCCTCTGGATTACTTTTGGATTGTTTGCCTCGGCCACACCTCAACCGTGCACCAGCGCACTTTGGACACGCCCCCCTGTTTTCATCCCCGTATTCCTGCATGACCTTTTTCCCCAGTGTTTCCTCACAATTCTGGATTGTGTCGTTCGCATAGGGTCCGGAAAGAACTGCTCGTGACAGTATTGGAAATCCGAAATGAGAATGAACCTTAAAAAGAAAAATAATTAAAAAGAAAAACTGATAACTGAGCCTGCGCCAATCAACTAGTGGGTGTATTCACAGACATTTTCAACATGTCTCTGGCCCAAGCCATAGTCCCCACCTGCTTTTAGACAACCACCATCATCCCAATACCGAAGAAAACCACAGTGATATGTCTTAATGACTACCGACCGGTGGCACTAACACCTGTCATCATGAAGTGCTTCGAGACGCTGGTCATGAAGCACATTAAGGACACCATTCCGAACACACTGGACCCGTACCAATTTGCCTACCGTCCCAACATATCCACAGATGACGCAATCTCCATTGCCATACACACTGCCCTATCCCATCTGGATAAAAAGAACACATACGCAAGACTACTATTCATCGACTTCAGCTCAGCTTTTAACACTCATTCCAGAGAAACTAGTCCAGAAACTCAGTGCACTGGGTCTCAACACCACCCTCTGCAACTGGATTCGGGACTTTCTGACAGGCAGACCTCAGGCTGTCAGACTTGGAAACCATACCTACAGCACACTAACTCTGAACACTGGGGTCCCCCAGGGTTGTGTGCTTAGTCCATTACTCTACTCCCTCTACACCCACGACTGTAAGGCCAAACACAACACCAACTCCATCATCAAGTTTGCTGATGACACCACAGTTGTAGGTCTGATCACAGACAATGATGAGAGGGCCTACAGGGAGGAGGTCAATATCCTTCCAATGTGGTGTGAAGACAACAACCTCACCCTCAACATCAGCAAAACCAAGGAGCTGATCGTTGATTTCAGAAAACTGCAAAACGGTCATGCCCCTATCCACATCAATGGGACTGAAGTGGAAAGGGTCAGTGACTTCAAATTCCTTGGTGTCCATATCACTGAGGACCTCACATGGTCTCTCAATGCCACCTGTCTGATCAAGAAAGTGCAACAGCGCCTGTACTTCCTAAGACGGTTGAAGAAGGCTAAGATATGTCCCCAGATTCTCACTAACTTTTACAGATGCACAACAGAAAGCACACTGATAAGTTGCATCACAGTGTGGTATGGCAACTGCAGTATTGCTGACCGCAAAGCCCTACAGCGGGTGGTGAAAACTGCCCAGTCCATCACTGGGGTTGCCCTCCCATCCATCCAGGACATTTACGACAGACAGTGCTTGAGGAAAGCTCTAAGCATCATCAAAGACCCCACACACCCCAGCTACAGACTGTATGACCCTCTACCATCTGGAAAACGGTACTGGAGCATTCGGGCCCGGACTACCAGACTCAGAAACAGTTTTTACCCCCGCACTATCAAACTATTAAACTCCCAGCCTCTCTCTTCTACGATCTGAACCTCACAGTGCCTTCTCTCTTACCAAAAACTCAAACACACATTGAAATCTACCTCTACCTCACATGTCAAGAAGCTCACTCCCCATAATTTTCTATCCTTTATTTCATTCTGTTGATGTATGATTTTGCACATCTGATGTTGTTTTGCACATTACCTGTTACCTGTTGTTGTTTTGCACACTGCCTGCTGTCTCTGTCTTTCTTTTATTATACGATTGTACTGTTGTTTTTTGTACTACTTATCATCTAAGAGCTAGCTTAATAGCATTTTGTTATACCATATACCTGTACATGAGTACAATAACAATAAACTTGAACTTGAACTTAATAACAGCACTAATGGTTTATTGGGACAGTTTAACAGACTTTCCCAGCTCTTCAGGTCCCGCAAATTTAAGTAAACCTACAGAATAAAACATGCAGGAATACAGCCTTGCAAGAATGACTTTGGAGAATGTCTGTTCCAGTCTTACTCTTATTTCCTATTTATCTCAGTTCTTAACATCTCTTATAAAGCCTTAACATCTCTTATAAAGCCTAACAAATTAAACCTCATCTACCATGGAAATGAGCACTTTAATTAATCCTTGGACGACTTGACACTGGGCCCTCCATGCAGGAGAATCGATCCAATGACCTCATTTACCTGCTGGACAGCCCTCATAGGTGTCAAACAATCCATCTGTCAATTTTCTAACCCCTTCATCCACTTCCGTTTCAGGTTCTTACTTGGCAAGCAACAGGCACAAGGCAGGATACACGCTGAACTCAGTTAACCTACCAGTATGTCTTTGGACTGTGGGAGGAAACAGGAGCACCCATAGGAAACCCAGGTCCAGAATAGAAGCCAGGGCCCCAGTGCTACAAGGAAGCAATGCTAACCACTGCACCACTGCACCCACAAGGCTGCTGTCTGAGCCCAAGGTTGTACTCCCTGTTCACTCACGACTGCACAGCAAGACACAGCAACAACCGCATCATTAAATTTGCGGATGACACCACTATAATAGGCCTGATAAGCGATGATGACGAGTCCACTTACAAGGATGAAGTTGGACAGCTGCTTAGGTGGTGTCATAGTAATAACCTGGACTTGAATGTAAATAAAACAAAAGAGCTAATAGTGGACTTTCGGAGACACAGGCCTCACACTCACAGCCCACTCAGTATTGATGGAACGGAAGTGGAAACAGTCACAGGCTTTAGGTTTTTGGGAATTTATTTCTAATGACCTAACCTGGACTGTGCACATGGACTCTATCTTGAAGAAGAATCAGGAGCGCTTCTATTTCCTGAGGTGCCTCAAGCAATGGGGGATGCCAGTACCTGTGGTGGTGAACTTCTACCACTGGACCATCGAGAGCATCCTCACCAACGGGATCACCGTGTGGTATGGCAACACCTCTTCTCGAGAGAGAAAGGCACTGCAGAGAATGGTGAATGTGGCCCAAAAGATCATCGGCTGTGGTCTCACCGAGATTAAACAGCTCTATGAGAACCACTGTCGTGGTAGAATTGGCCATCACAGAGGACAGTCACCGCCCCAGGCATGAGCTCTTCACCCCACTGCCCTCAGGCAAGAGATACAAAAGCATACGGACACTTACCACTAGATTCTTCACTAGCTTCTATCCACAAGCAGTGCGATTGGCGAACACATTTAGCCATGCCCCTCGGACCACACCTATACCATCTACCTCATCATGATTTCTTATTTATTGCACATCTCCAGTCATTGTTTACATGTCTGCATTGGTTACATTCAAACTGTTTACTTGTTTGTTTGTATATTGTCTTGATGCACTGTCTGCACTTTGTGTTTTTACACCTGTTTACAATCGAGAGACTTCTTGTACCAGTACATGTACCGGTTACATCTGGCAATAAAGTTCAAGTTCACTGTGCTGCCCAGTGTCAAACTGGTTCCCTCAAACTCTGCTTTGTTAAGTAGGATACAAGAATAGTGTCTCAGCATGATTTATTCAAAGTTCCATTACCATTAAAAATTGTTTTGTATCTTTTCTCAACAGAAAGGGGATAAGTCATCATTTGTATATTAAATGGAAGCTGTAAGACACTGAAATTATTCTAACTACAGGGGTTACCAAGCCAGTGTTTCTGAAATATTGTGGTAGCTCTTAAGATATACTGTATCTGTCTGCTTTTATTTTTAGAACATATAGAGAGTCTGCAAGCCAGGTCCATTCTAATTCATGAGAAACCACTATCTGATGTCTATAAGGTGGTGGTCAGGGCTTTTATGAAAATACTGCCTTCAATTTCCTTATTTAACGCACTATGCTCCATTGTATTTACAAAATATCTTTAGAAACATTGACAAGGCATTATATTCAGTTAATAAGACTTATTGGAGCAATTGGCATAGTGCTGCAGCAGCTATTGGATTTGGGCATACTGTAATTAACTTTTTTACATCTTAGATAACAATTATACTGTACACATGCATTCTAAAGATTGTTTTTATTGGATTAAGGTATGCCTCATGTTGTCTATCAAAGCTTTGAAACTCTTTTGCAGTAGAATATAAATGTAACACTTGCTAATACTGCAGCTGGTTCTCTGATCCAGCAGGTAGCCGATTACTCAAGCCCGGGATGTCGAGCTGTGCAGCTGAGGCTACCGGAGACTCCCGGCCTGGTTTTATCCCAGCAGTCCAGACAGGAGGCAGCATCTTCCTGTGGACCAGATTCTCACTTCTATTAATAGAACTAGGTCATTCTCAAGACAAGCCTTTGGTTATAAAATGGAAACTTAGGATAGGTGTATTTGTACAGTTTGCTGATTAGAGACCAGTAAAATTCACTTGTTCATTGTAGTTATTGAACTTTTAAGATTTTCATACAAACAGCTTTATCATTTTGTTTCACAGCCAAGAGGGCTGCATGGATGTGCTTAAGCGAATCTGGGTGTTCTGTGACTTTAGTGCTTTGGCGTCTCTGTTCTCTCATTACCTTCAGTTTCATAAAGGTATGGCTTCCAACCTATTCATCATGAAGAGATCCCACAACGTACGAGAGTCATTAAACACCTGGAGGAAGCTAAGGGCTGATTTATAGAAAGTGGGACTGCTAAAGCAAAAGCTCCAATGACGTCCAGGTGGTTCTTTGTTATCCTGAGAGGCTCGGCATTTAAATAATCTGCAGCATGAAATAGCCTAGTGAGCCGAAATGTCCCAAGGTATTGAAAATTCCAGGAATGAACTTTCTTCCTCTTATCAGCTGCACACATATGAGGCTTAGCCTGCTGAAGACACTATTGCCAAATGAGAACATTTCACCTAAAAAAGAGAGACCGAGTCCTGCCGTGTAATGTAAGAACAGGAAGAAGTACTGCTTGACTTTGAACTAGCTTACAGGGAGCACTGATGCCGGCAACACCACAATGTGCAATATGTCGCACCTCTCCATTCAACATGCATCCGTCGCTTTCTAAACCACTTTATCCTGAACATGGTTGAAGGGGAGCCGGAGCTTAACCTGCCTTCCACAGGCACAGGATCCTGTATGGGACGCCAGTCCATGGCACAAACACACTCATTCACATCAGAGCCAGAAGTCAACAAATTAACCTACCAGAATGTCTTTGGACTGTGGGTGCAAGCTGGAAAACCTGGAAGAAACCCTCATGAACATGGGGAGAACATACAAACTCCACACAAACAGTACCCCAGCACCACTGTGCTGCTCCGTTCAACATCTTAAGCATGAAATTCTACATGCAAAGTATTCTTCTCACCACTACAAAGAGATGAATGTTAAAAGTTGTTAATAGTCAGCACACAGCTTTGTTTCTCCCATTTAATGGAGCATAAGACAATTTCATTTGGACTTTAGCTGTGTCCTCTGTACTTTTTAAAAGTTATTGTGGCAAAAATCAAATCAACTCGGTCCATCCCCAGGCTGTTATTCTGTTGTAAACATTTACTGCTCTGTTCGATGACTTTTGCATAATCTAAATTGCTCAAATGAAAACAACAGACATTATCTTCACTCTGGTAACAGTAACTGCAGACTCTGGGCTGCAAATCATGGTAAAGTGCAGAATACTAATATGTCTTCAGGTACATTATGGAAAAAATGAAGTTCATAATGTAGTATGTGTGGGTGACTTCAATAAACACGCATTTCATTTATTTGTATTTACATTGGTATTCCAATAGAACAATTTTCATTAAACTCTCTTTGAAGTGAAACCCTTAAAAGCTGGCACCACATTAACAATCAGAAATACTAGCATAAGATTGTATCATAGACAAAGTTGTAATTTAATATCATTTGTCACTGTCAATGGGATAAATACTGTACACAGATACAGTATGAAACTGTAAAGTTTTTGAGATGTACAAATCCAGGACCTTGGAAAATGCTTTTATTTTTTAATGTTGTGAATACTCCCTTCAATATAGTTCAGTTTATAAACTAAAGAAACATTAAAAAGTCAAATTAATTAAAGAAAAAATTGAATTAATGGCAACCACAGTGATAATAACTGTGATACTAGACCATGATAATAAGGTTTAAGTAGAAAAGAAAAGTGTTATTGTCTTCTAGCCCTCATAGCACAAGCCTTTCCTCTTTTTTTAGTTTATGGCCTGTTTTCCAGTTTAAATTATAATGCACCATTGACATTACATGAATATTTTATTATCATTAAACTTTGATGTGAGTAAACTGTGCATGGGGCTTCTTGGGAAATCATGTCATTATCATTTTAAACAGCACTGGTTGCTGTGATGGTGCTGTGCCTGAACACGGTGACATCCCCTACAAAGTGAATGAAACAGCCCTTTTTTTTAGAAGCATGGCTCCAATTCAGCTCTTTTGGAAGGATGGAATACATTTTAGGAAACAGAAAACAGAAACTGAATGAAGATATTAATGATAGAAATGATAATCATCTAACAGGAAAATAAAACACACCCCAGACAGAATGGTTATCCACATTTTCCAGTATCCATGACCCCCCCCTCCCTGCCATGTCATTTTAATTCCCCCTCATCCCCACCTGCCGGAGGTGCTATGTAGACCGTAAGCAGTTGCTTAGGACAGTTTGAAAGATCTCGACTATTGCACCATTTATGTCAAACCTGTACGTGTGCACTTCCTGAGTTACAGTAGTACTGACCAACTACTGTACAGCTGATAATTAGCAAAACCATCTAAAAAAATAAACGAAAAAGGGCAAGTTATATGTTCAAACTCTGATAGTCCTACCATACCTTTTTAAATATGCTTAAAGTTTAGAATAATGGTCTCACAATGCAAGTTTACAAGGGCCTTCCACTAGCCTGGAAAAGCACTGTACTTATCAAGTGAAAATAAATTGTTGTCAAATGATAGACATTAGGAAACAAGATTCAACATAATAATAATAATAATAATAATAATTGCTTACACTTATATAGTGCTTTTCTGGACACTCCACTCAAAGTGCTTTACAGGTTATGGAGACTCCTCTCCACCACCACCAATGTGCAGCCCCACCTGGATGATGTGACGGCAGCCATAGTGCACCAATACACATCAGCTATCAGTGGGGAGGAGAGCAGAGTAATGAAGCCAATTCATAGATGGGGATTATTAGGAGGACGTGATTGGTAAGGGCCAATGGGAAATTTGGCCAGGACACCGAGGTAACATCCCTACTCTTTTTGAGAAACGCCCTGGGATTTTTAATGACCACAGCCTCAGTTTTACGTCTCATCCAAAGGATGGCACCTTTTTACAGTATAGTGTCCCCATTAGTATACTGGGGCATGAGGACCCAGACAGACCACCGGGTGAGTGCCCCTACTGGCCCCACACCTCTTCCAGCAACAACCTACGTTTTTCCCAGGAGGTCTCTCATCCAGGTACTGACCAAGCTCACACCTGCTTAACGTCAGTGAGCTGCCAGTTGTAAGTTGCAGAGTGATATGGCTGCTGGCAGACAAAATAAAAGTAATTTGTCACAGGCATTTTGAGCAAAGTCAGTACTTGTCATTAAAATTAGTGCTCAGGCACTTAATTCTGAAACCACTGTTACGAGCAGTCTTACAATCTCATGGTCACTGTTGTGAGCTCAGAACTGAAAGGGTGTGGGCTTAAACCCTTAACAGGGCACTGCTGTTAAATCCCCGAGCAAGGTATTTCACTCAGATTACAACAAAACAGTCAAGATAATATAACCTTGCTATAAAAAAGGGTTCTCTCAAAGATGTCAAACGAAATGAGAGTTAGTTCTCTACTTATTGTTCCTATTGCTATTGTTAGTACTGTATACTGGGTTTTGCAAAAGAATTCACTCCCTTCCAACGATTCCATTTTATTGAATTAGAAATGACGTACACACCTCTCTTAAAGTGAATTTTGTGAGTCAAAACTTGAATGCTCAAAACGAATACTTGCATTTGAAAATAATAAAGTCTCTGTGGAGTGTTCTCTACTGTCCATTGTGATGTCCATGTGTTTGGGCCACACAAGCAACCTGAACCTAACAGATTAAAAGTGTAAATATTTGAGTGAAAAATGGTTTTGGTTAAATCATTTCTTTAACTGCTTCATTGTTACATTTGTGTCATTAATGTACTATAACTTACACTTTCTGTACAGTATTATGATTACCGAATATTGTACAGTACATTCTTGCCACATAAATTACAGAAAAACCCACAATGTTCCTATCCTTTTGTCTTGCAAAAAACCCCAGAAGAAATCACACCGAACCAGTTAACAGAGGATGATAAAGACATGTAAGAAGTTTGTTAACAAGGAATGAAAGAGCTCAGTTTCATTTCCCAATGGGATGAAACAGCATGTTCTCATTAAGCTTTACACAAATAGGAATTTGTTACATACATTGACACTTGGCCAATTTCTTTTAAAAATGCAACTTAATTCTTCCTTAATTTTAAATTTTGGACAATACGTGTAACAAAGCAAGAAAAAACGGAGAAATACTGTAAATAAAGACAGATTTACAGAGGTATGAAAAACGCAATAAAATTTATTGAACTCACAATCATTGTTTGACTCATACAGATGTAACATTTTACTTGAACATATCAACACAGCTGCACATATTTACATTTTCTTCTATATAACAAAATAGCAATATTATTTTGCTGGATAGTGTTTTCAACATTTTAGCAACAATCTTCTTTCCCCTCCCCGTACCCCTACCCATTTTTGACAAACACAGAGTCTACGCTCATTGCATCTACTATAAAGCAATCTAAAGCAATGTGCCTTTTTATATACTGGCTGCTCCCTTTAAAACACGGTAACATTCTCAGACTCTCGGTTTTTGTTTTGTCTCAAGTGATAAAGTGCATTACAGGAAGGTGTGTACAACCGATAAAAAAAATAAGAGGCAGTTTCTGTTTGCAACTCAGAGAATGTAATACTCTACACAAAATAATTTTGAGGAGAAGAAAATATATACTGTATCTTACAGACTCTGAAGTGCATTTTTTAAGCCGAGATGCTTTGAGCAGCTGATAAAATGCTAAATTATTCACCATGAAAGCCACTAGGAGATATCTTTGCCATTTGGCTAAATATTTGAACAAATGTTTTTTCCTCTAAAGAGAAGCACTTAGCATTTTGAGTGTGACTCTTCTCCGAGAGCTGCAGAGCTTGGGGAAGTGAGCACAAGTCTGAAACACACTTGCAATTTAACGAGCAGCAGCACAATAAGGTACTTACATGTAAAATTACAAAAGTGTGTGCAGATTGAACCTGTGTATTGATGGCTTGGATAGCATCACTTTTAAGAATAAATTCTTTCTAAAAAAAGGTACAAAAATATGAATGGTCTCGCGTAAAGATTTTCTCACGTTCATATTAATACTAATCTTATGTGAAATAAACACTGAAACTGATAGAGGGGATTACAATTTCAGTATTACAGTATCTACAGCTTCTACAAACCAGGCTAGAATGGGCACATTTTCAGGTAAATGCAAATTGGTCTCAATTAGTTTCAATCTAAATTTTCAAGCCGACAACCGTCATTAACAAATTGATATAAGTCGCTGTTTTTCAGACATCAGCTGATAAACATACTGCACAGTATAATCACCATCTTCCAAAGCCCCTTTCTTTTAAAAAAACAAACTCCGAATTAAGGCTGATGCACATTGCCGCACACCTCAAACAGCTTAGCCCAAACTCTCCTAAGAGTATGCTGCAGAAAACATGCTGCAGAAACTGTCCATAGTCCCAATCTCCTAGTGGTATTATGTTCCTCACTTGCTGTTATGGGTGACAATGCCAATGTTCCATGATTTAATAACGTCAATCAAAAGTGATAAACCCAAATACTGTATTTTATATAAAAAATGTCTGCAATATTCAATTATTTTAAATTTTTTTTCACTTTCTATGCGGCATCCAATGTTTTGTGTGTAAAATTTGCATAATGGTTAATTGGAAGCATCAACCTGAATGAAGTAGACTTTTAGAAATTGTGGCATACAGTATGCAGGTTTTTCTCTGACTTTACTTTCTATGGTAAATATATCTTGGTTGAACCTCAGATGTTTAAATGGTTCAAATTCAGAGTGTCAAAGGTATGGGAGTCTGGGAATAATGCTTCCCAGCTCAGCACACCTTCTATATGGTACACAAAAGTTATTTTTTGTCTTTTGTTCCGTCATATTCCACTACCTAAATTTCACCATATCACCATGAACAGTGCTGCCACTTACAGTTGTGTATTTTGGTTGGAAGTACAGAAGAAAGCAGAGCTTTTCCAATAAAAGTAAGTGTTCATTCATATTAACAGACAAAGGAACAATAATGAAGATCATCATGGGAAGTTACATCTAAAAAATGGAAAATATTAAAACAACACAGAGACCGTAAATACACACACAAAATCATATTCCTGCATAGGATCCCACAAAGAAGACTGCTGGCTCTGAATGACAAAAACAAAATCAAATCAAGCTTCACTCTGTACGCACTTTGAATGGAAGGCTCTAGAAAAAAAACCCATTATTAAATCATACAACCTTCATTCCTTCAGAATGCTCACACCAACAATTGATTAAGGGTATTTAACAGGCAACAACATGTTGCAAATGTTTTTGTGTCTGCTGACTGTTTCGACATTTTGACAATGAGATGGTGACTTCTCATGGCTTGTTGCCACCAATGAAGGAGAGCTGACAAAGGATGTGACATTTGCTTACATCCCCAAACACCCTTGTACCTTGAGACGTACTGTACGGGAGACGTCAAGGAAGCATCGTTGACAAAGCAAAGGAATACTAGAACTGCCATGTGGAGGACATAAAAATATGATCTAAAAAGCATATGGGGAATTTAGCCGAAGGTTGTAACTGTGACAGATGACAATGACAGCCACTAGGGCTACTCACAGACAGCCCTGACTTCTCCCAAAGAATTCAGCCAAAGAATCAAGACGTGATTCAGTTTTTCCACTCGGGCTCAGAGGTTGAAGAAACACAACCCAAAATACAAGGTGCCTCCAAAGTCAGAATGCCCTGGCGTTGAGAATTTCGATGGCAGAACAGTGCAACAGCTGGTCATCAGCGAGGCCCTGTGTTCATGTAGAGCAGGCGCAAGCCATCACTGCTGTTGCTGACCTGCAACGTCACACTTGACAAAGACAGAGAACAGTCTGCGTAACACAGAGCCTGGTGGGAACTGTTCTGCTGTCTCTTCAGGTGCCACCTGCGTTTACCTCCTTTATTTGGTTCACTGGTGTCTACAATCTAAGCTTAATCATTGGCACAGCTCCTGATTATCATCCAGTGCACTTGCTTCTAAAAAACTACAGAAAACATCTTAACAGCTAGGTAGCATATGCAAACCACACGGCTTAATATTAATGACCATTATACACGAAGAAAAACAAATCAAAATAAAGAATGTGTAAGCTTTGGTTTATGTATTCCACATTCCCCATACATTCTGCAAATTTAGGCCTTTAAATACTTTTATTCAACTTTGAGCCTAGGAATACAGTTTATTCCAGGCTAGGTGAAGAATGCACATTGCCTGCTTGATACTAAAAACATATGAAATGGACATTTGAAAACCCCATCAGGACATGTGTGAGGAATAAATACAATGCCTGATTGTCCTATTGCTCCTAATTCTATGGGGAAAATATTTATACATCAATGCAACAATTTAATGCAGGAAAAAAGAATGATTTTTCTTTCTAGCGCGTGTGTTATGATCACACAGTTTCAATACTGTCTTAATTTACAAAAACTAATGGAATACACACAACAAAAAGATAAAGGCATACCTAAGAAATCAATGAAGGGTTTGAAGTTATGAAAAGATGATGTGACTAGCCTGCAATGAGTAATGATGACTATCCTAGCAGGACCCATTTACAGTGGGAGAGCAAAGAAGAACAAATGGTCTTTTACGTACCTTTCAACAAAAAAGGGGTTGTTTTTCATTATAAAAACATTCCTATATATCGTTTCAAATCACCTTTAGCCATTCAAACACCAGCCTTTGTGCCGCATGTTTATAAGTAAACTTTATTTGAAAAAAAGTGGCCATTCAAACCATTCAAGTATTTTTGTTTTTACCTCAGCTGGATTATGGTCTTAAACCAGCATTTTATCTCAACGAATGTACAGAAATTCATCAATGATGACTGAACTCCTCAGTTACGTAAAGGGGAATTTCTGTCGTTTTGTTGGTTTGGCCTCCTTCGGCTGCTGATTAATATTACGTGGGTGCATGCTGTTTGAATACAGGAACACGTGCTAAGAAGATGCACAATACCATGGCTGTTCTGTCACCATCAAGGTTTAATTTATTGCTACTGAATTAATAAAAACAGCAATGACCTTTATTAGACATGTGTCATTTCTTGATTTATACAGCAACTAAGGCCTTATGTTTTTGTTCTCACCAAAACGGAAGCATCTTCCCTGACTGTCACACTTATTCCCAGCTCACAGTACAGTTATACTGCTCATTAGTGACGTTAAAGCCCCTGAACAAGCCTCTCTCCAACTGTAAACTGTAGCTTTGGTGATAACGCAAACACAGACAATAAGAAAAAAACGTTTGCCATGCTTGATTCAATTCAATGGAGTAAAAAACACAGATGATCCTAAATACACTCACTGGATTACATACAGAAGATCCCTCTTTAGTTTAGAAAAATAAATTTGTAAATTACTAAAATAATCTAAGATTATTTCTTCTATGCATGATGATGTGCAATATAAAGAAATCAGCCATTTCAAAAATATAATGTACTCTTCACCCTTCTTTTACTAAGATACCAGTAGTGCCACCATCCCCCAGAACATTGTTTCTGTTAAAAAGGTAAATTATTATTTCATCTGTGGGTCTAATAAAAAAGTCTGTACTAGGTAATGCACCAAGACAGGACTTCTTCATGAACACATCAACAATGCTACCTTTTCAACTTCAATCTGCACTCTATTATAAAAACATAACATTGACAATACTGCACAGGAAAGGCAAAGATTAGCATATCTAAAAACTTAAGTGACTGAATTGGTCTACAAAATATTCTAAATGAATCCCAGTAGAAACCTTCCCTGAACTTCTGTCTTTCTCGAAATCACTGCTCTCACTATACCAAATCATTATTCATTCATTTATTATTGATACATATTAGTTTCTTATGTGGGAGCAAATATGTTTGATTTGTGGCTAGAGAAGAGATAACCAAGTTTAAAAAAATGATAAATTTCAACTGAATATACTCTTAAACAAGAGCTGGTCATAATTAAGAAAAGGAAAAATCTCATTTGGTTTATTTGGTCATCATTGTATTGTTTTAAATATGGTTTTAACGTACATATCTCATACTACTTTAAGTAGCTGCATTGGGAACTGAATTGTAAAGGTCTTTTACAAAAACGAAAATGAAAATTCTAAAATTAAAATGAACAGTATTCTTTAACAGCAGTCATATGAGAACACAAACTCGTCAATAATGCCTTTAGGAAACCAGTAATGATCATTGCATTTTTTCTCGTTTTTGTCTTTTCAGTATTCTTATGAAGATAACCAGCATTTTCAGAGCATGACTCAAATGGCTGATCTGTGAAACCTCCTCAGCTTGACTGTAAGATTGAGCAGAACCACAGTACTAGTTTTTAATTGAAACTAAGAAGTAATCCTTCTCTGCACAGCACATAAATTATCATTTCACTTCACTATAGAAAACAGGAACTGATATCTGTTTTTTGCTCCACTGAAATTGGCTAGCTTGCCGAGATCCAGCTATTTCATTTCTTTTGTCCCTCTAATGTAGGCTAGATCCATAAATGAGCGAACTGACCACACGTGAAAGACGCATAACGAATAAAGAAGATGAAGATTGTGGAAATAATCAAATCTAGATGCTACCAGCATGACATAACTGTCATATTTTCAGGGTCCTCTAATTCAAGTCACTAATGCAAGCACTGAAGACTTCTCAAAGTCATCTTTTTGCTTTTTCTGAAGATCAGACATGATCTCTATGCAACACATAATTTAATACTTCAATGACTGCTCGGAATCATTCAATGCTGGTCAGAGATTTTTTTACATCAAAAGCATATACTGTATACACACACAGCTGAGTTATTTTGGCAGTGATACGGTATATAAAGAATGCAAAGTTTTAGTTGGTTTCCACAAAGCTCAAGGAGGGAGGGGAAGCAGTAGAGAAACGACAGCTAGAGTTTTACTAGTGGCTCACTTCAAGGACTAAAAAAGGAGCATAAAAACACAAGCTGTGTTTTTATATTCTTCACATTTTCCACCCAGCTGAACAGAACTGAAAAAAAAGAAAACTGGAACGAAACAGGCATGATGGTAGTCAAAGGGATGATGTGCAATTCCCGTGAGGAGAAAAGCTATCTTGCTGCTGATGAGGCCATGAGAAAAGAAAGAGTTGCTATTGCTTTTCATGGCCGCCCCCATCCGGAGTGCACTCCTGTCTGGAAAGTTCAATTTCTCGGTGTTCGGACATCTGGTCTGGCAAACGCCTTTTGCTCCGACTGACAGACACCCCCAGCCTGAGACTATTCAAGACTTGACCTCCTCGCAGTCCTGGTCAGTGGAGAGCTCCACATCAGAGAGTCCAACCTCCACTGAAATGATCAAGGAGGTGTCCGAGTCACTGCTGACAGTGGGTTCCTGGTCACCTGCAGGAAGACAAAAGACTCTTACCAGCGTGACCTCTTGTACCTTACAAGGAGGTAGAAACATGACACTTTCATTAGAAGAAGGGCCCTATGCCTGTCCACTTTCACTTTTGAGTGCAGCCCTCAAAGGACGTTTGCAGAATTAATAAAATCCAAAATGCAAAAATATAAAAATAAATTAAATATAAATCTAACAATTAATGAAAACTCCTTCCTTGTTCCTTTAAATGATCTTGAAATGGAAGACATGAATCACGCTTCTTTTAAAACCTTCTTAAATTAAACCGTAGGCTTACAGAGCTTGGAACAATATGCTGAAACATTTAAGACAGCACAAAAACAAACAAAATAAAACTAGCTGCAGTAACATACTGTTTAATAATATAGTAAAGACATAAGAAAATAAAAAAGGTAAACAACTGCCATAACATGCATTGAAAGTTTTGTGGAAAAAAAAACTATTTTAATGAGGAAATGGTGACTTTTCAGAAGAATCCAATTCAATTTCTCCTCACAAATGGGAACCATAAAATAATTGGAAGATTTATGATTGAGTTGTACCGTATATTACAGATTTATGACTGAGTTGTACTAAGATGTGTATATCAGCTCTTAATACACAATCATAACACTGTCAACCTTGCATATGCTTACTTTCAGATAAAAGGAACATCTTTACCACATTTTCTGGCAAAACAGTGTTGTACAGCATTATAGTTATAAGCAAGCCATGAACAGTGGCTTATCTTAAAAATGAGAAGCTCTCAAATATCAAGAACTACTGTGTCATGACAAAGCACAGTATGCAGTGACTTTTAAAGGGCAGGTGAGTCATTGTCCATGTCTGTGTCTGTTAGCATGACCATCAAGGTAGCCACATAGGATCCACTGGAAATATGCTTAGAAAGTCCTTATCTAAGCAATATGTCTCAAAAAGAAAGAACTCAGTGGCTTATTCCACAAAAACAAAGTGCATTAATTTAAAACATGTTGAGTGATTCTTTGATCTTTGCCTTACCATGCCATTAGCTGTTCTGTTAAAACTCTCTATAAATCACTGCATCATGGAAACAGAAACTTTGAGATACTGTATCAAGCCATATGCACTTTATCAAAAAGGCTCTTTAGAAAACTTTAATTATGCCAGTATTATGCTACCCCCCTTTCCGTGTTCTTGAAAATGAACCCCAGAGGACTCCAGCTGGATGACATCCCGTGGAAGAGCAAACATAAATCTTTTGTCTTGTCAGTTTGTAAGACAACATCGGCAGGAGGCATGAAGAAGCAGTTGGCTTTTTCAGGGTGGGGCTGAATTAGTCATGAAATGCAGTCATGCCAACTGAGCAAAAGTCTGGGCCTGTAAAATGTTTTAGAAGAATTGAAGAATGAGTAATTCTGATAGATTATATGGATTTATTTGTCTTAGCAACTAATAACAACTATCCCTGAGCACAGGAAGCTAGTGCTCCAGGGGAGAACTCAATGAGGTCCAGAAGTGAGTTTCAGGTGGGAGAGAGGTCTGCCTTCACACTGACATGTCAAGACACTTGTCTGGCTTTCAGCTGTGTTCAACTGTTGACGGCAGAAGAGAGCTAAGGTTGGAAATATTGGCCACACTCGTCAAAGGGAAGAAAAGTCTCGGACAAGCAGAAAAACTGCAAATAACACAGTAAAAAAACCTACAACCTTTCTTGGATACACATACAGTCATGTGAAAAAGAAAGTACACCCTCTTTCAATTCTATGATTTTATATATCAGGACATAATAAAAAATCATCTGGTCCTTACCAGGTCCTAAAATTAGGTAAATCTAAAATCAGGTGACAAATAACACATAACAGATTCCACTATGTCATTATTTAACAAAAAATGCAGACATGCAGAAGCCATGTGTGAAAAACTAAGTACATCCCATGAGTCAGTAGCTTGTTAAAAACCACCTTTAGCAGCAATAACTTGAAGTAATCGTTTTTTGTATGAGTTTATCAGCCTCACATTGTTTTGAAGGAATTTTGGCCCACTCTTCTTTGCAGCATTGCTTCAGTTCATTGATGTTTGAGGGCATTTGTTTATGCACAGCTCTCTTAAGGTCCTGCCACAGCATTTCAATGGGGTTAAGGTCTGGACTTTGACTTGGCCATTCCAGCACCTTCTTTTCTTTTTCAGCCATTCAGTTGTAGATTTGCTGGTGTGCTTGGGATCATTGTCCTGTTGCATGACCCAATTTCGGCCAAGCTTTAGCTGTCGGACAGATGGCCTCACATTTGTCTCTAGAATACTTTGGTATAAAGAGGAGTTCATGGTCAACTCGATGACTGCAAGGTGCCCAGGTCCTTGGCTGCAAAACAAGCCCAAATCATCACCCCTCCACCACCGCGCTTGACGGTTGGTATGAGGTGTTTGTGGTGATACGCTGTGTTTGGTTTTTCACCAAACATGGCGTTGTGCATAATGACCAAACATCTCCACTTTGGTCTCGTCTGTCCAAAGGACATTGTTACAGAAATCTTGTGGTTTGGTTCAGATGCAACTTTGCAAAGCTAAGCCATGCTGCCATGTTCTTTTTGGAGAGAAGGGGCTTTCTCCTGGCTACCCTTCCATGAAAGCCATGCTTGTTCAGTCTTTTTTTGATCGTACTGTCATGAACTTCAACATTTAACATGTTAACCGAGGCCTGTAGATCCCTAGATATAGCTCTTGGGTTCTTTGCAATTTCTTTGAGCATTATACGGTCTGACCTTGGGGTGAATTTGCTGGGACGCCCACGCCTGGGAAGATTGGCAACTGTCTTGAATGTTCTCCATTTTTGAATAATCCTTCTCAAATTGTTTGGAAATGGCCTTATAACCCTTCCCAGATTGATGAGCAGCAACAATTGCTTCTCTGAGTTCACTGCCGATGTCTTTTCTCCTTGGCATGGTGTTAACACACACCTGAATGCTCCAGACCACCAAACTGCTCAAAGTCCTGCTTTTATAGAGGTGGTCACACTTCTTGATGATCAACTAATCAAGTGCATTTGATTAGCAGCACCCGGCTGCTAATTACCTTCTTAACTCCTATGGAAGCAGTAAGGGTGTACTTAATTTTTCCCACATGGATCTGCATTTTGGCTTACTTTTTGTTGAATAATGACATAGTGAAATCTGTTATGTGTTGTCTGTTATCTAAGGCTAGATTTATCTAATTATAGAAGTTGGTGAGGACAAGACAATTGCTATTTATTCCTGATATGTAAAACCATTGAATTGAAAGAGGGTGTACTTTCTTTCACATGACTGTATCTGGTCATGAGAGAGTGAAAAGGTCACTGCAGAAGTTTTGAAGTTTGCACCATTTTAGAAGTTCATTTTCAGCCTAAAATATTCACTGATGCAGGGGGTGTAAAAAAGATATGATACATTTAATTGCAATTAATATAGGAGATGGGATAATAAATCCTAGTATCAATCAGCCTACTATTGTAGGGTGCATAGGTTCTACAGTAACCTCTACTAATAATAGTATTAGGGCTATAAGAATAAAAAAAAACAAAGATATAAAGACAAAACACAATTTTCTCTCTCTGTATAATTTAACTTTGTTTATGCTCCATCAGTGCATGGCCATCCAGCTGTGCTGATACAGTAGTTCTTTTCATTACTCTCACAGTATTGGCAGTTGTTAACATGAATGGATTAAGATCCAAAGATGACAGCATGAGACAGACTTTCAGCAAACAAATGCCTGATGGACCACAATGAACCCAAGAAACTATTACTTCTCAGCTAATAATTATAGGCATTTACAGAACTCACGCTGCCTTCCATCGTGAACAGATTTCTCCTACACTGTGTTCAATCAGTCGTGTATTCCAGATAAACCCCTCCATTTTATATTTGCTGTGTGGAATTAGTCTGCACATTTCAAGCTGCATAAAATCATGGTTGACAATCATCGCCATAGTGGGACCTAAAATCTAAAAGAGATATTCACACATTGCTTCTGTAATTTATTTATACAATCAAAATGATTTTACAATGAATAGTGGTGAACTGTAGTAAGTATATACATGTCATTAAAAAAAAGACAAAGTTGAATGGTTTGTCACGATTCAAAAATCTACAGTGAAAGATGAAAACACGTAATTCACTGAGTCCTGGAATCCATAAGGGGGTCTAAGATGTAAAGCTGGAAGCAAATACAACTGAGTGGGGTGGTGGAAATATAATTTCTGAACCAAATTAAAATACAACAAGAAAAACAAGATTAACATATGTTGATACATATAACATGTACAGGTATAGTGTTTTATTAAATAAACAATAACACATATTACATAAAATAAAAAACGGTACTCTGAAAAAAACACGGATGCCAGCTGGACAACCCATCTAGTTATTTCGAGCGCTGTAATCAGAACACAAGTGATGATGAATCATCAATGATGTGGGATTTCTATTCAAGCAGAACAAAGAGAAAGAGATGTATCTTTTGGCTGTGAATCACAGCTTTCCATTCAGTAGCTGCAATATGCCTTTTGAAAGCAAAGTGAGTTTAAAATGTAACTTGTGACCTGTGCATAGACCAAAGTTCTGCTTTGATCTGGATCTCTCGGGAATTTTTAAAATTCTCGTTAGTATAAAACATCAATGATAATACCAGGAAGTAAGACAATATTGATATGAATGTTTTTTTTATGTCTCTACCAATGCTGTATTTTGCATTGTCTTACTAATGGAATGCTGGTCATGCAGTCAAAATCATAAAATCATGCCAGCTGCTGTTTACAAATATTGCATATATTAACAAAAGTCTATAAAACAGGAATAGGAATATGTTGCTTTAAAATAATTACGTCTTTGCATCTAAAGTGCAGTCTGACGATGTAGCTATGGTAACTGTCCCAGACAGTGCCGTTAGTTTCAGTTCAGCTGGCAGCTGATGTAGTAGTTACCACAGCTTTTCTATACACACAGCAAGGTCCACACACCACCACAGTTAATCCACTGCTCGCACACACATGGCACTGCTAAGAAGGCAGATTTTGCATCATATGATTTTACCTATAAAGGTACTGTACTGTAAATTTCTTTAGCCGTTTTTTTCCAATTCACTTTTGAGGAATATTATTGGAATATCACCACTGCTCACTACAGTAAAACATGCACCACGCAAATTCCATTCAACTACCTCAAACTGCAGACATTAGGCATTCAGCATTCAGGCTAGTACTTGTATTAGAAATTGGTTAATACATAAGAAACTGAGATTCAAATAATGAGTAAATCTTCATGTTTCTGATTTAATTAGTGGAGTACAACGGATATTTGTACTACAACCACTGGTTTCCCCATCTTGATATAAAGATCTCGATTTCTGTGTAGGTAGAGAAAACTGCAGTACTTTCGCAATGATACCAAACTAGGATTAGTGAACACTACAGGAGCTCCAGGAGAAATTCAAGACAACACTAAAGTAAGGAGTGTGCAGACACCATGTAGAATATATGTTAATGTAGTTAAGTGTAGGGTTATACATCTTGGTAGCAAAAATAAATTACAAATATAAAATGGAAAGCACAAAGCTATATATGAGAAAGACTTTATGCAGGCATTTTCATCTTCCAGGCAATGTAGAGAAGCAACAAAAGAAAACCCAAAGCTCTGATCACTACTCCACACTTCTGACTAATATGGTATTGCTGTCCCCCTAAGCAACAAAGAAGCTTTTACTATTTTTTTTTTACCAAAGGCTGCAATGCACAACTGTAGCCACAAGGTGCCAGTCTGCCACATATTTCTATTCTATTTCATTTTCTTTTCCCTATGCAATAGCAGGATTGAAGACTACAGTGTAGTTTCACTTTGCCAAAAGACAAATGTGCATGTGCGAGGTTTAGATGAATACAAATAGAAATGATTGGCTCAATGTATATTTTTCTGTACATGATATTAATCATGCAGGCTTTAACACAGACAGCAATTTATTGTAGACACCATTTAAAAAGCAACATACTATAATCCACAGACACAGAACAATTACTTAAAAAAGGCCAAAACAGATTTTGTCTTAATATTAAGATCTGAAAAATTAAAAAAGTAAAATTGCTCTCTTTCTAGGGGTGAGCAGCCTGGAATTAATAATATATTACACTGATCTCATTTAATAAAATCTTTTGAGTTGAAACAAAAGGAATTATATCGCTGAACATAACAATGATCAGAAATGAGAGGAGGCCATTCAACCCAGCTTGCTCATTTGACTCTTTTACACATTTTGCTTGCCATCAGTTAACTGTAATGTAGATTAAAAAGGGAGAAGCGATGCCTGAATGCATTACTTCTATAGTAATAGCAAATCCATTGTGTGTTATTAGCGAACAACAAGTCTGTCCCTCCAGGCAGTATCACAGAGGGAATGGGTTCTCAGCCCATATTCCTAGCTCTAAACAAGGTTGTGGATTAACTGCTCCAACTGCCGAAGTATCAGTAGGAGACAGAGATAATAAAAGGCAACAGGACTGTTGTTGGTGATCTGTCAAGTAAAAGGCTTCCATTGTCCTAAGCTATTTCAACTGAACCTGCCTCAGTGCCTTATGACATTTCGTTGAATGTGAGCTGAGGCCATGACTGAAATGGCACATGGCCACCCTGTCTCCAAAGATTTATTCACCCCAGCTAGAGAGCGTCTTTGTTACTGATGTATGAACACATTGCCCTTTAAACTTTTTTTTTTAACTTTCCTGTGCAGCCAAAAAAAAGTCTGTCTACACGGCACCGTTCAAAGCAAAGCAGAAGCCAAAGGAATACAGTGCGTCTGTAAAACTGGAGAAGCTGTACAGCAGAAACAACAATAAGGCATCTTCCGTTTTAAGCAAGCAAGCTTCTGTTTTAAAGTAATGCATGCCAATTAATATTTCAGAAATGCCAAAAATAAATGACCACGCACCTTTGAAATGAAAACAATTTTAGACCAAATTTAATTCTTTATTGTGCTAAATAAGTGTAATTAAGGGTGTAATGGTGGTGCAGTGGTTAGCATTGCTATAATACCTTGCAGCTCTGGGGTTCAATTTCCTCCGAGTGCTCTGGTTTCTTACTACAGTCTAAAGACGTACTGGTAGGTTAACTGGCTTCTGGAAAACTGGCCCTGGTGTTTATGTGTGTGTTTGTGTCTGTGTGTGATGGACTGGTATCCAGTGCAGGACGTATCTTGCACTCGTTACTTGCCAGGATACGCACCGGTTTCCCTGAGACCTGAACTAGATAAAGGGGTTAGAAAACAGATAGTTGGAAGAGTACTTAAGTGTAATTCTTTATTTTGCCGTTAGACTTTAAATATAATTAACAGTATTGCACAGAAAGTGTGAAGTTTCATTTTTGCAATTAATTTGAGATTTGAGATTTAAGATCCCATTCGGTTTTCTAAGGGCAGACAACTATTGCATAGGCTTGTAACACCAACACTTTCGGCCTTTAGCTTAAAGCAAAAGTGACAAATTTAAAGTGGTTTCAGAATGCTGCAGTACGTTCACAAGAAAAATTCTATTCAAGAAAGTTTCTAACTCTTCTACTAAAAGAAAGGCACCAAAGGTAGAACGTTGCTATAATGTTCTTTAGGGACAAACAGCCTTCGGTGGACTGTAAAGGAAATATTAGCCAGCAGCTGACAAAAACAGCAATTTTTCAACCATCAAAGCTAGTCACCTTCTCTTCCAGTTCTGGATGCTACTTTGGCAAACGGATTAGCAAAAACATTTAGGCAAGAGATACAGATTTCTTGTCTAAAGAGTAGGATTTAAGCTTTGCCATGAAACTAAACATATTTCAGATGTGTTATTACAGAGAAATTATACAACAGTATTACAACACAAACTGGGACAGCTGTGTAATTTCAGTTTCTGGTAGTAGTATGGTACATACAATGTTTTACTGAATTCTTGAATCTCAAGTTTGTGTAAATGTGAAAGGCCAGCTTAAGAAAGTTCTAAAATGAAAGCTGTGTTCTAAAATTAAAACAAAATCCACAAATGAAAAATACAGCACTGCTTGGGGCAGGGGGACAACATTCTACAATATATTAGGTGTGGATCCAGAGACTCTACTGATTCCTCGCTGAGATTTCAATGGATTTCCCTGCAGCTCAACTGACAAAACAAATGGGTTAAAAATTAACAGGTTTTACATCTACTGTAGTAGAGAGCTACAAAAGGAAGATGGGTCTAACGACAAATTCCAAACGGTTTGTCAGAATAGGAGACAACTAGGCTTGGCAGAGACAATAACAAAACACCCTGCAGCAATAAGGCTTGATACTGTAGCTGGTTTATAGTACTTGTCTCCAAGAAACACAGGAAAACAACACCACAGCAACATTTACAGTACAATACAGAATGTGTAAACACAACCTTACTCCTGAAAGAGAATGCTCCCCTCAACTTAGTCAGCAAGACTAAAGTACTACAAAACATACACACTTTTAATGTGAATGTCCTACTTGCAAAGCAAAAAGAAGGCTTTAGAACCAGTTCCAGCAGGGCCTATCTAACCGAGAAAATGCACCACCGAAAGGATGGGAATGAAGGCAACGCAGATACAAAGGCAGCTTTTACTTGCTTCCTGCAATGGTGGTTATAATTTTACAACTAGTCCTAGTACCATCTCATGTACTGCTTTGCTACTCTCTGGAATTTCAGCTCTGCCACCAGGAAACCAGTTGGGCCAAAATAAACAGTATGAGGTATTGACATTTCTGGGATTGGTGTCAAAATGCCCCCATTACAGTTTTTATAACATTTCTGGGAGGTTCTAGCTCAGACTTTTCGTAAAGTAAAGCACACATTTCACATCTTGAAGCAGTATAATGACATTTGAATTGCAAAATAAACTGGAAGGATGTAATCAATCAGTACATAATGAGTAACCCACAGCAAGTGGGCTTCTGCTCTGAAATTATTTTAATTAGTGTTTCCTGGCTGTGATACCTATAGATGGGTTTTCACAAATCAGAGATAACAAGTGTCTTATTTTCCTATTGAAACAGTAAAATATATGATGGAAAGTAATGAGCGTGAAGAAGTCTACCTCAGGTTAAACGAACAGCCTTTCCTCCTCAATAACCTGCAATACAGATAAACAGGAAACTACATGTAACCTAGAAGTGTTATAGTTCTGCTGAGTGACCTAAAAAGTAGATTTTCTTGGCGGTTTCCATATGCTTTTACCATGATAAGAAGCAGCTGCAAACTATAACGCCGCAGATACGCTCCCTGCAGCATTTTCACAAAGTACACATAAAAAGACAGCACTTAATGGCACCTGGCAGACAGCCGAATGAAACTTACGGCACTTTGAAACAATTAAGGATATCCTAACACCACTTTCCCCTGGATTCTTCCTATTCTGAGAGACCTGCACAGGGTCAAAACTGCCAAATGATCAAATCAGCAAATTTCAGCCACCATTTTCAACTTCAGTTTTGCTATCTCTGTACTTCAAAACATTTAGAGGAGCAAAATGAAATTATTTTAACTACCAACAAAAAATAATGATAAAAACATGATCAGCAAGCTCTTGTCCTAGTTTTCAGTGCATTGTTTTGAAATCCTCATCAAATGTGAAAGACAGACATGCATTTGTTGTCCCCAAGATAGGGTTTAAAGTCTTTTAGGCCCCATTAAACATCAGATGCAGTGCTGTCTAACATGTAGTCTAATAATTTAAATGTGGTTTGCATTTGTAATACTGTACTTTTGTTCCATATGAGATGAATGTCGTCTGAAGATTTCTGACTTTTGGGTTTTTTAATATTTTGCTGTAGCGGCTTTAAGAACAAGCATCTTGTATATTTACAGAAGGTGGACAAAATAATGGAAAAACCTAACAAAAAGGACTCGTATTGTAGTGTCAAAGATCATGGCAGAATACGCCAAACAAGAGAAAACAGCATCAGGAAGGGGAACAGTGATTGCAAGTTTAAGGTCATTGACAGGGATTGATAGTTTCTAAAAACCACAAAACAACGTGCAGAAAAAATTACCACAGTACTGAAACTACACTTCTATGACCCATTCTCAACAAATACTGTTTGTTATGGTAGGGCTGCCACTCAGAAACTCCAGCAACCATAACCTGGTGTAATGAGCGCAAAACCCAGATGACAGAGTAGAGGAAGAAAGTAATATGGTCAATTGAGTTGTCTTTTACCTGTTTTTCCTACGGACACCTTTTCCATCTGGACAGGTTTATGTTTGGAAAAAGCCAAAGGAAGCCTTGTTGTTACATTGCTTGTTCTCAACCGTTAAACATGGTGGCAGGTCTGTTATGGTCTGGGTAGCCATTGCATGGGAGTCACTGCATGGTGGTTACAAAGTCATTTGAGGCGACCAGCTGCTCCCTATGATGCAAACTGTTTCAAAATGTTCCCACATTCCAAGTACACCAGAATGAAGTCAAACACCTTGCATGGCCTCCCCATCACTGAACCCTGATGAAAAGCTCTGGAATGCAGCGTGCAGAGCAGACTTCACCTTCTTCATCTCTCAGATAACTGGAGACTTTCCTTCTTGACAAATGGTCTAATATCCCATAAGAAACAGTTCAAAACTTGTATAACAGTATTTCAAGGACTGAAGCTCTTACGAAGGTAAAGGTTGGACCAGTTCCTTGTTAGTTTATATATACATGAATTGCTTGGGGTTTCAATTATTTTGTCCACTCCCTTTATATACTATACTGTACATGTGTGTGTACTGTATATACTATACATACTGTACGTGTTCTATACATTTCTATAAAAACTGTTTAACAGAGACTTCAGCCATCTGTCTCTAAACCTCAGCCTAATGCTACCAGTAAGAAAATGGTGTTGCCATATAAATGGTGCTACTTTGTTTTCTGTTTAATTTTTTTTCCTTTATATAGTATATTTGTTTTAATTAGTAACACTCATTTTAATAAATAGGTCTTGTATTTCTAATTATTGCCTTGAACTAGTGGAAAACTGATTTTCACTTAAATTTTCACTGAGCAAAACTAGGAGCTGGTGTATTACAACAGGAAATGGATTGAACAGTAGAGTATTAAGTCAACAGTCTCAGAAATGGAACATGGGAAACCTTTAGACAATTACAGGAAAAAGGTTGTCTAATAAAATTAATCTTTTCCTCAGGTGTTCGCCAAGGAAGATATGAACAACATTCCTTCGGCTCTGGAAAGACATAAATCTTTATTAAATATTACAATAGAAATGGCAGATGTGCTACAGATACAAGAAGCACCTAGGATAAATGTATTTCCAGGCCCTGATGGTATTCTGCCAATTCAATTTAAAGAAACAACAGATGCTTTTCATAGGTAAGAAACAAAACTCATCAGACCTCCAGACAAAACTCAGCCAAGCAATTATAGACAAATACATCTTCCTTTCATAACATGCAGGGTTATGGAAAACATACTAAGAATTAAACAAGATCTGTATCGTGCATCGTCTGTACAATTCTAGAGCACAATCAACATGGGTTTACAACTAGAGGGCTCTGAACAAGCAACAATAGTAACAAACTGCACAGATAAAGCAAATGGTTCAGTACATTTTGATTTTCAAAAGGCTTTTGATAAAGCTTCCCATAAAAGATTATTTTTTTAAATGCAGATAGTAGGCACTAAAGGAAAGACTCTGGATTTAGAACTGGTCAATGGGTCAATAGGTGAGTACAGAAGAGGGGTGAATGCTCAACTTGGGTTATGGGAATCTGGTTGAAACCCTAAAACAAGGTTGAAGATGACAAACACAGGAGGATAAGAAAACACCAAAAATATTGCAAAGCAAAAAAAGATGTACATAGAATTCAAGACTTGTGAGACAAAGTTTAATGTCAATATATAGTTTAAAAAAACAGAATTTTAAGAAAATATCAAGATATCTTAAAAATGTACAAAAAATAGTAAGACCTCATTTAGCATGATGTTTACAATTTTAAATTAAACCATAATGCACTTCTGAAATCATTCTAGAACAGATTGATCAGTTACATTCCCAGGTATACAGAAATATCCTATTTTGGCAAGCTAGGATCTCATTCAGGCATGGTGTGAAAGAAGTGATGGTATTGGCTTCAACAGCATTTCTAGGTTGTTTTTCACAGGGACGTAGGTTGGTTTATATACGGTAGGCAAAAAAAACATGAAAATGAATTTCCAAAGACTCCTCAATTAGCTTGTGTAATGATGCAAACACAGGGCCATTACCAAACTTGTTCTGCCATTTCATTGAACTAACAACTGAAACAGCCCCAGACGACTGCACGTCAGGAGTGAACACTAGTGGCTCCCTCCCTCGGTGTCACAGACTGGTGCAGCAGGTGAAAGGTACGAGGGCTCGAGAGGCGGCAGGTCCCACTTACTCCTGGTAGCAATGTTGCTCTCTCCCGCCGGAGGCAGCAGCTCGCTGTCACGGAAGACCTGTGGCAGCCCCACTGTGCGCACGGCAGGGTCCAGCACCACAGAGCTCTCGTTCACTGTGACGTCACTGGCGCCTGTGACCTGATTGGTGGGCGGTCCCCCGATGGAGACTTCGTAGTCTGGCAGAATCTCGTCAGAACAGTCCGCATTGGGCTGGGCATACAAAGAATTGTTAAATAAAGAACACCACAGCTACTTACAACAACAGATTCACAGACCAGGAGACTGAAGGACAGATCTGTTGGGTTTGTGAGAAACTGTAAAGACACAGCAAGGTCACAAAACAAAAAGCATGTTCATGTCTTTAAGATACATGCAACACGGAAAACAGAATGAAGCATGTTACATAGGGGTCTTCTGATTAAGCATTATTTTGGCTGTCCTTATAATCATGTTATGATTGTTGGTAGTCATGTATCAAGTATTAAACTGAGGTTCATTGGAAATATAAAGAAAAAGAGTTCTCTTTCTTTGGTTAACTAACCAGGAAGTACCAGTGGTTAGATGCTCCAGGACTGTTTTTTTTTTCTTTGAAGTTAATTTTTTTAAAAGGCTTCATCAGAACAAAGAAACAATGCCTACTTTCTGGGGAAAAAGCATGAGCTGCACATGTTATCATACACGATGGTTATGGATCATGTGCGTAGATTCTGTGGAAAGATTTCACTATCGTGAAAAACAAATTTCACATGATCTGTTCAGCTGTCACAAGGCAGTAAAAGTTTAACAGAAAAAAATGTCCATAGGAAAAAAAAATTGCAAAAGTATTTTAAGTGCCCCAGTCCCACAGGAGAACTCTGGTTTTCATGTAATTTTGACATTGCTTGAATGAAAAAAGAGACAACTAATCAATCAGACAGCTTAAGCAAAATTGATAACATAGCAGCTGTACTGTTTGGAATTACATGCTATTAGTAAAAATAAGAGGCTACTGTTTTACAAAAACCTGCATAAGGAAATTCTGAAACTTCACTTCTATCATAAAAGAAATGATTTGTATACAAAACAGAAAAGCAGTGCAGCCATATCAGAAGCCAAAAGGATCAGAGGTCAATTTAGAAATGGAACATAATAATGGAAAAAAGTGTTTTGACTGAGCATACCAGCACAGGTTTGTATTAATTTGAGAAACACAAAGTGAAGTCATGACATGACATTTTAAAGGGAAACTGCAGTCCCAATTTCTGAGACTGGTTGTTAAATGTCAGTAACAAAATAAATTCATTGACAGTATTGAAAATGTTTACAATTTTAAATTAAACATAAAATCATGAACTTTGTGAAAGTACTGCAAGTCACCGTGTTGTCGCAAACACCTGGTCTTGTCATGGGCGAGATCAAGAGTCCCCAAGAATTATGATGTGAAGCGGCCCTTCCTGCTCACTAGTCACTGTAATGACTAATGCAATGTGATGTATGAGAGAATTAAGTACAGGTTGTGCAGCAGATATTTCACCACAGAAAGTGTCATTCCATTTATTGCAGAACTGTCTTGCAGCCGAGAGCAATATTTCTATGGGATTAAAAGAGTGCTATGTAAACAAGCAGGCTTGTGAAATGTCAGGGGGCCGCTTCATGTCATCGGATGTTTTGTTGACTCATTCTGAATCACAGAATATGACGCTCCACATACCTGGAAATTCTATTTTGTTCTATTATGTAAATTGGAGTTTTTACAAGCTACTGTATACTTTTTTTTAACTGATTTTGCTTTTATCGTGGTTTGAAATGCACTCATCAATGCTGATTCTTTCTAACTCTTCTAAATAGCGTTGCAGTTGCCCTTTAAGAAACTGCCAAAAATAATAGGCGATTACATACAAGGCTGAAAATGAAACTGGAAATAAATTATTTCAACTTGAGATAAGCAGATATTAAACTACAAATCAATGACAGGGGTCCCAATTTAGTTCAAAGAAGCATATACTGTAAGGAGATATTTATAATCCCAGCCTTATTTCTCACATTTTTCCTACTGAGAACATCCCGTGTGGCTCATGGAACTGCCGTGATAAAGTGTTCTAAAAGCAAAATAAAGCACCTTTGTACAGCCTCAGCTAATATGTACTCAATACAAAAAAACTGATACAAAGTGCCTCAACTATTAAAGCTCTTGGCTAATGTATTCTGAACTTAGAATGCTACAAATTATTCTGTATGATCTGAAGTGAAACAGATCACATCCCTATTTTTCTTGATGATCAGAGTAGATGTGTGTTTAAGTGTCCTTTGCTCATGTCTGAAAGACAGACATCCACCCAGGCAATTCCTCCTCTCTGACAATAGGCACTAATAACAGAATAGTTTCGGAATCCAAAATGTTCTAGTTTCGCCACTACAAAATAATCTGTGCAGCCGTGCCAGAAACAAATGTACAAGAACATCTGTACAGCAGTTATTAAAAGTAGATTCTATCTTAAAAAATTACAAAGCCATAACTTTGTTAAACATCTCTCAAGTACAAGATGAAACTTCCACCCCAAAATGACTTAGATGAGACCATTTAAATGGGACTGTAATTCTAAATGCAATCAAAGATAACGGTCCTTCTAAAACTAACCTGAACCTCAATCAAATTCTGAACATCATTTTAACATTAGTCTTTACGTTAGCCCAAAAGTTGCTGGAAAGAGGAAAAAAATTAAAGTCATGAAAGATGTTAAGGCAAAAAGTGATTTCCTGCCAACTACAATTCACGAATGGGGAGAAATTTAGGGACTATTAAAATTTAACACAATACACATTGCCTTGCAGAAAGTATTCAAATCCTTGTACAGTTTTCACATTTTGTTGCTTTAAAGCTTGCAGTCATGATATTTATTATACAAATTATATTTGTTATATACACAACCATCCCCACACATTTTTATCATAAACAAACCTATGTTTCTAAGATCCCTCAATCAGGTCTTGAATTTCAAGCAACAATTCAACAACAAAGATTAGTGAGCTTTCAAAAAGTTGTTTTCTAGAAAACAACTTTCTAGAAAGGCATATAACAAGGGAAAGGTATAAACTCTGGATATCTCTCAGAGCATGTTGAAGTCAATGATTAAGAAGTGGAAGGTATCTGGATACTGCTTAGATCAGGCTGTCCCTCCAAACTGAACAGCCAGGCAAGGAGGAAACTGGTGAGGAAGGCCACCATGACACCAACAGCAAAATCGACAAAGCTACATAGTTTAGTGGCTAAGACGGGAGAAAGTGACAATCCCAGTCGCAACAGTTTTCTTGTATGGAATTGAAATCCCCTCCATCTCAAATCCCACAAAGGGTCTCCAACAAAGCATCTAAGTAATACTGCGAACAAGTGGCAAAAGGTTTTTTGAGACAAAATTTGAATTTTTTGGTCTAATTGCAAAGTATTACATCTGACGCAGACCCAGCGTAGTGCATCACTCTGGCCACACCATCTCACTGTCAAGCATGATGGTGGCAACACTGTGTTAAAGTCCTAGTTCTCATCAACAGGTACTGG
The DNA here is from genome assembly GCF_055471065.1 of Atractosteus spatula. Lineage (NCBI taxonomy): Eukaryota > Metazoa > Chordata > Actinopteri > Semionotiformes > Lepisosteidae > Atractosteus > Atractosteus spatula. Next base: position 51,214,189 of record NC_142706.1, read on the forward strand.
GAAGCTTTCCAGGACTGACAGGAAAGTAAACAGAGCAAAGTACTCACAAATCTTAGAGGAAAACATACATCAGACATAAAACTGGGATAGGAATTCAGCAGGACAATGAACCAAAGCACAAGGCCAAAGGTACTGTGATGGCTTATGAATACAAAAATCAGTGTCCCTGAGTGACCCAGTCAAAGGCCTGACTTGAATCCTAGTGAGAATCTGTGGAAAGGCTTAGAAATTGCTCCTGTAAGTGACCCTCTACACAAGCAACCCGAGAGAGCTTGAGCAAATCTGGCAGGAAGAATGGGCAAAAACTGGGGATCGTGGGAGGAAATCGGACCCCACAGAGGAAATCCACGCAAACACGTGGAGAACATAGCCTTTGTAGATAGCACCCCAGGTCCAGAATTGAACCCAAGGCCCCAGCACTGCAAGGCAGCAATGCCAACCACTGCGCCACCATGCTGCATTCTCAGAGTATATGAGCATATATGCAAGCAACATATCTAAATTTCTTTTGTTCAGCTTTCTCCGTCAATTATTGTAACTTATCAAATGGAATGCCACAGTAAGGATTTGAACACTTTTGCAAGGCACAGTAGTTTCAGGATTCGTTTTTTAGTTAGGCTCAGATCAAAATTAGACTAACTGAATTCCTAAATGAACTTAACCATAAGGGAAATGCCATTTTAAAATAAAAAAACCTTTAAGGGGTAGCCCCTCACATGGAATAATCCCACATTATGAACAAGGCACATACTGTACAAAACAGGAAGGCTGAAAAAATATTTAAAGCTCGTCTTAGAAGTTCAGTTTTTAAGTTAAGAAAAACTAACGCATAGTATCTGGCAGCTACACAAGTCTGGCCATCGGAGAGTTTTCCCCCATTTTAAGTGGGAAATTAACACTGATAAGAGTTGGCTGTGATAAAAAAAAGGCGGACCATGATTGACAGTAATGTTGTCGCTTCCAGACAAGAGTAATGAATTTAAAAACATGCAAGGTTCATGGTAAAGCTAAACAATACTGCTCTCGTTACAACATGCTTACTCAGGCATTTGGAGATGATGCATGCCTATAATTAGAAATCTTCACTTTGCTTTAGTGTGCAATATCCATGCTCGGTAACTCATTTCTTATTTAAACAGGCAGAAATTGCTCCTCACACTGTACCAGGAAATTTGCAACTTGAAAGTACAGTAGGGTCTCAACATTTGTGAAGGTTCAGTGCAGAGAACTGTGGCGAACAGCCACATTTACATATAAGCAAGACCACCCCTATATCGCCGCATAAGGTACTACACTATATAGTATGTACTGTTAAAGACATTAGTAACCTTCCCTTATTATAATTATACTATAATTAAAGTACTAATGCATTGGCTCCAGGTTAATTAAAATAAAAACTAAAACAGTCCTCACAAACTTACAGTAATCAGCTAAAATAAACAACATGAATCCTTCCTCTGTGTCCAGTGGATGCCTGCACTTTCTCTGGCTCCGTGATTAACACGTCCCACTTTAATGAAACAGGCAATAAAACTGTCAGAGAGCCTGTATAGTTGACTCCAGCTTGTCATTCCCCACAACACTGACACAGAACCAGTTTGTTACAATACAAAAACAAGACCACTTTGAGATGGGGCTGCTGGGTAGTAGGTACTTGGGCAGGGAGCAGGGAGAGGCTCAATCAGTAGCTCAATTCATCTCATGATCCAAATCTGCGGTGCAGCTCATTTGAAAGTTGTGCTTGCCCTACGACTTCATTTCATCCTGCACTCCTCTTTTTCTATACAAGACCCCGTCGGCCAAACCCGAATCGCAAATAAGCGAATTTGCATGTTAAATAGAGACTGTACACTTCTTCAATATAGAGGATCTGCTTCAGAGGGATATTGCAGGATTCCAAGCTTGTGAAGAGAAAGGAATGTGAGTGGAATAGAACTAGGCAGACTAGTATTCTTTCAGTACAGAAGTATGACACTTACAGGGATCCCCAAAGCTTTAAGAATGTTCATTTTGCACATTGGACAAGTCCGATGATCCTGAAGCCATGGATCTACGCAGTTCTTGTGGAATAGATGCCTGCCAAAAAAAACAAACTGTTAACACTTGCCATTACCCCTGGGGGCTGTTATTTTAGTTTTATTCATGAGAATGTCGATGATGAAAGAGCACATTAGTCATGCTACTTGGCAGCTTCCTTATTCCTAAGATAAACAGGGAGTATCTGTAACATAAAGGTGTATTGCTGTATCAGTCATTTTCTTTTAAAATCCCAGATCTTTTGAAGAAGATAAAATTGAATGCTGAGCACAAATGTACTTGATTTTAAGCTGAAAGGCACTGTAACCTTTTTGTAATTAGAAATGGTTTAAATACTATATATTTATTGCAGACTGTTCTCACTGAGTTTTAGGGGTATCACAGATTCCCAGTTGTGGAACTGGCAGCCTCCTGCATTTTTAATCACAGGCAAACTGATGTTAGTTTTTTTCTATTTGAGGCGTGCGTTTTAAAGTTGCTTCAAGCTCTTAAAGGTTAAATGAGATTTGCAATTAGTATCAGCCCTGTAGCAATTTCTCAGTTAACACAGCCCTCATTCCGGTGTGTTAGCTAAAACGTAACCAACTTGACCTCTGCAGAAGGAAAAAAAAGTTTACTGTGGGAATCTTTATTATCGTGTCATTCACTGCATCTGTTCAGCATACAGTGATCACGTATTAAGAGATGTCTAGTCAGAAATACATGTCAACAAGCAGGGGAAAGGCTGCTTAAAAGTTCCGTATGAGGAAGCTGTTGGTAACACTTTACCTGTAGTACAGGATTTTCAAAACTCAGGACTAAGTGCAGAACCAAGTTAACCAAAAGGCTAAACAAGTAAGAAGATACTATACATTTATGTCAACAATTATCCCTAGAGATTCAGAGATGAAATGGTATGAAATCCTGCAGCCAGAGGCATCCCACAGGACCAGGGCAGGGAATCACCGACAACTTTGCTTATTGGTTCTGTCGAGCTTCAATCTATAGCCTTGTAGTACTGTTCATTTTCTACTCATGTCTTTTCTTTTACATGGTGGAAACAGATAGAATCCCTCAGTTTTCTTCACCCTATAGCGGCTTGTATACAAAAAACAATGCTTACTAATTGTCTAACACTTAAAGACATGAGTCAAATGTAAGGAATTCCTTTTGAAGATTTTATTATGTTTTAATTTATTATTAAGGATTTCATTTTTTGTCCTTGCAAGCATAGTCACAAGTAATGATGATAATGCTCTTATTTTTTCCCAAACCAAACCACTACTATATGCCAAAGTTAGGAAGGAAATGGGGCATAAAAACTCTTAGCAGCTGCACAGGAGGATCAAAACTGTAGGAAATGCAAGGGGAGAAAAGTTTTTTTATAGCCAGAATGCAATGTTCCACATTTTAAAAAATATTAATTCCTACAGGAAAATGTTTAAAGATTTGATGCTGCTGCATTCAACTTTCTCAATACTTGCCACAGAGTTCTAAAATGTTCCTTTGAGAGTCTCATAACTGTTAGACATAAAAAAATGATGGATTCAGAAAAAAGTGTGGTATTACATTCTTGGCAACCCTTGGAATTAATCCATCCATTACCCAAACCGTCTACAAACCTGGGTATTCAATAAATCAAGTCAAATCTAAATATGTCACAAAGTAGCTCACATTTCTGATCAATGCATGAAAACATTTAAATCTGAAAAGGACCACAAACACATAATAAAATACTTTAACACTACAGGTCTAGGGAATATAGACTGTGTCAGGTTTCTGTGGCAGCAAATCTTTAGTGTTTTTTAAGATCCACTAAGATGTACCAAAATAGTATGTTTTTGACTTGATATATAAGAAAATTGGGAACTCTAAGAAAATGTGTCTTTTCACATAGTGGTGAACTGTATCAAAGAAAAGCACTAGAGAAACAAATAAAGGCACTAAAAAATCACAAGGCTTGAAACAATCATTCAGTGATTGGAAAATGAATTGAATGTATTTTCACTAAGAGAAAATTATGTCTTCACTGCTAAGTACATGGAAGCTTGTGATGTTTCACAAACAAAAGAAAGCTGGGGGGACCTCATATATGATGTAGTCATCATATGCGCCAACACAGAAGCTGAGATAGATTGCTAAATAGATAAGTTGTTGATACACAACAGAAAGGCATACAACTGTCATAGGCGTCTCCCACAGGAGAGCTGCAGAGAGTAGGCATTGCCATGGCAACTGGTCACATTTCTACCCATCAGTCAGACAGCACCGGTTGGAATGGATATGTAATCATACAGGAGATCTGTCCCACCTGGGGGCAATTTACAATCACGCTGCCTCAGGTGGTTCAGGCTATTTAATGTCTGCTCTGACTGTGCTCTGAGAGTTTTGCTTAGCACCTCTCAAGTGTTTTGTTCCCTAGATTACTTGTTTTGTCTTGTGCTTTTTTGGATTCCCAACTTCACTACATTCTCTACTACAGCTTTTGGATTCCCTTGGTGCCTTGTTACTGTGTTTATGTGGATTCAAACTTTCCTTTGTTTTTGACTACGCCCTTGGATTGTGTTGGCCTGCCTGTTTATCTAGCCTGCCAGCTTGCTGCTCAGCCCGCACTACCTAATCATATCATCTTGCTCATTCACTGCTATTCTGCCTCTTCCCTTGCCTGGTTTTGTGGTTATCTCTTGAACAACGGACCACTACTTACTTCCATCAGATGCAACGGACATTACAACAGAAACCCAAGAATGTGCACTGTTCATTATTGGCTATCCAGTCTTTGACAAGCATTTTTAAATATATTAAAAATGAATCCTTTTAAAACTGAACTACATAGAGAAGTGGTTTCTCAACACACTGCCTCTCTACTTCTATTCTTGATAAAGAGAAAATGTAAAACACTGAATATATTTGAATGTATCTGAAACAATCACTCAGTCCCTTTCTAAGTGATAAACAAAATACATTAATACAGTAATAAACAATGAGACAGAATGATAAAATGCAGTGTCATTTTTGTCATATTTCACAATAAAAAGTAAAAAAGCCATGCAAAGATTTTTGGCTACTGTTACAAGAGATGTGCTTTCAGGTACTGCAAACACAGCCTGTGTCCACTTCATTTTGCAGTGACAAGGAGGGCCCAAAAGGTTACACATCCAATATCATATCAGGAGCAAGTGAGTCAATAAGCAGAGTGATCTGCGAATTATCTATCACATACAGTTCTCAGGTGAGGAAGAGATCTGTTCTATTGGTAATCGCAGGCCCCCTTGCACAGCCACACACGTCTCCAATCACTTCACAAGTCTGTTGGTGCGCTTGCAACAGAATTACATGGAATGACGCTGTTTGGTCCAACAACTGAACTTTATAGTTACTTCTGAAATTCCAAACTTGGAGAGACTCCTCCATCATAAATAAGTGATGAAGTAATTAATTTTTCCGAGATTTTTTAGTGGTATTCTAATTCTACAACAGACATGATGAGACCTTTTTTGTAAATCAGACCAACCACGTTATGACCTTATATAAACAGTTTCTTTATGTAAGACATTTAAACACCTATCGCTAACTGAAATAACGGCTGACGCTATTGCTAACCTGTTACATTGGAATCTGTACTGTGGAACATTACACCATGCGAACCCTTATTTCGCTTTCTAATTTGCAACATTTCCTTTGCAGGGTAACAGTAACCTTCTAACATCTTTATTTACTCCGATTAAGGGTGCTCCAACACCATTTGCTGTTTTTGGGTTGGATGCACACAGCAGGTGGTATAGACAACTGGAACAACAGCAGGGACACTGAACACATGACAAATTACAAGAACAACACAATACCAGAAAATACAAAAAATAAAAATGGGAAATCACAGTCTTCTTCAAGTCCCACCTGACATATGAAGCCAAAAGTACTCATATTTGTAGTATTTTACTACATATTCAATTAACACTGCAAATCTTGCCGATCACACAAACCTTTCATATTATAAGATAACTATTTTTCAATAGTTTGCTATAACTTGGAGACAGTCCATCCATCCATTTTCTAAGCACTTAGTCCAATTCAGCTCCGGTAGGGGAGCCAGAGCCTATCTGAGCAAGCAGTGGGTGCAAAGCAGGATACACCCTGGACAGCATGCCAGTCCATCGCAGGACTGACACAAGAACAGACTGCTGTCACTCATACCAGGGCGGAGAAGTTAATTAACCTACTGTACCAGTATGTCTTTGGACTGTGGAAGTAGCTGGCGAAAACCCAAGCAAACACAGGGAGAACATACAGTACCAACCCACACAGATGACACCCCAGGTCTGGAATTGAACCTGGGGCCCCAGCACAGAGAGAAATCTATGCTAACTACTGCAACCCTCCCTTGCACCCTAGACACAGTCACCAGACTTAAATTACAGATCTGATATTTCATGTTAGCTTTTTTTTGGAAAGGGTGCTTGATTCTACGTAATGGAAACCTACCAACAAATACAGGATTTGTAATTATCCATGGTGGGGCAGGTTTAACCTGAGTTATGACGGAAATAATTTATGCAAATCTCTTCACTGACATCAGCATGTCATTCCTTTGACATGACATTTAGATTATTACTGTATTTCATTTGCCAAAAAAATAACTAACTATTTGTAAACATTGTGGAACCTTTGTACACGTCCTTATGTTACTATTATCACAAGGACAAATAAATGCAACATTTTAAATCTGGGACAATAAAGCAAACTGAAATTCAGAGTGAACATTTCTTCTTCTGTATTTTTAAACAGTTTGTGCTTCCTCATAAGAGTGCGGTGAATTTACTGCTCTGGAGAAAGCTCTAATAGTACAGTCTAATAATCTTGCAGAAAGGTTCGGCTATTTCGATCTATTCTGTAGAATTTGTGAACATTGCCTTTGCCCTGTACCCGCTACAAAGTGATCACCTCTACATTTTTAGACTGATAAATTAAACCATGATAAATGTGACAGGTACATTTTTAATTTTAGTTTTAAAAGGTTAGATGATTCTCTCCGATTTTACAACAGTTTTAAAGAGATGATGTAATTTGCATGCATCATATAACCAAGAAAATAAGTGATGTGTTGAACTCTTACCATAATTCTGAATTTCATAAAACCAGGAAAACTGCTATCTTACCGACAAGGTAGAATTCGGACAACATCATTTGGTTTGTAGCCTTCAATGCAAACTGCACAGTTATCAAAATCGGATTCAGTTTCCTGAAGAAAAAAAAATGGTTCTGGTTATTTTCAGTAAGAATTTCATTATCTAACAATTTCTAAAATCATTCAAACATTTGCTGTAATTTCTTAAATCAGTCAGAAATATTTTAAGATTGACATAAAATACAGTACAGAGAAAATGTTTTTTGTAAACCCCCTATCATGAACTTAACCTGCTTTACAAAGACATAAGTTACCAAACTGATCCAAAAGTATATATCCTCAATAAGGTTGTGAACTCAAGTTCAGTAAACTGGTAGCACCTTTAGTAGCAGCAAAGACTTTTGCTGTAACTCTTCAGTCTCTTGATTTGGCTTTTGGGGTTTTGGAAATTTGGCCCCCTTCTTCCTTACAGAGCCGCTTCACATCAGTGACATTTCAGGATTTCCTTGCCTCGCTTCAGGTCCTGTCACAATATTTTAATGGGATTTGGGTCCAGACTTTGATTTGGCCAAAAAAATGCACAATTTCTTCCTTCTTCAGCCATTCTGTCGTAGATCTGCTTGTATGTTCAGAATCATTGTCTTGCCGCATGACCCACTTTCTGCTCAACTTCAGCTGACAAATGGATGTCCTGACATTTACCACCAACATTTGCTGATGCAACACCAAATCTATGGTTCCATCAATGATGACAAGGAGTCCAGGTCCTGTGGCAGCAAAGGCAGCTCAAAACAACAGTATTCCCAGCACCATGTCTGACGGTGAGGACTCGGCTCTTCTGTTGGAAGACTAAAGACTTACATATTTCTTCACAAAGATATTTTACTGTTGGATCATTTGGATAAATAATCTAAAGATACTGTATGTCTGTATGTTAGACCATTAATCACATTATGTTCATCTTGTATTATGTCGTATCTTGTATTGCTCATCTTGAATTCAAGCCCTGTACCAGATCTGTACTGTCTATCCTTTCCAAGATGTTTTAGGGCACCTTCTTCCAGGCAGAAACAGCCTCTGGAGGGCTGGAGGGCTTTAGGTACTAAGAGGTTATAACCATTTTAATTGTGTGTAGAAAATACAAATGCAAATGTAGACTATAAGAATTCTAACAGTGTATAAAACAGAACCCCTAAGACTGTTCTTCACACATGGCGGCTTCTTTTATACCTTGTCCCCTTTCTTAATGGTTCGCACTTGAAGCTTGCTGATGGCTTTTTTTGCTGCATCTCCAAGACGCCTCTGAAAAGACATCAATGCAACAGACAGAAACAATTTAAAAAGGGCTCTGATGGCTTGCTGCAACTAGACACCACATTAATTTATTATTATTATTATTCCATGTCTTTCTTCAGACTATTATTTGGAATTATACTTTGTGCTTTATTGGGTCTTCAGTTTCTTGTAAAATAATGGAGCATACATATTGAAAAGTGCTATACTAAATAAAATCATTAATGATTCTTTTGTTGGTTCTTGTTATTACAAAAGCGTTTGTTAATCTGGATCTGCAATGGCATGTGTGAAACAAATGCACTTCTTCCCATGAACTTGCAAAGAAGCTTAGCAATCCATTTTTAACCCCCCCATCCCACCCCACACACACATACATCCTGTTGTTGCACAAACTGATTAACTCATTGTATGTTTCTCCTCAGTATCATATACTGTAGCTGTGCTGCTAAAAAACTAGAGGCTCTACTTATATATAACAATGAACCAGTAATTTACAGATTTTGTGTTGTTATAGCTGTTACTTTGTACTTCGAATGACAGCATACTGTATGTGAGAATTATTTCTCAAACATAGAAAGTTTAAGGTTTTTAAAAAACAGCAGCAGTAATATCCTCCTCCAGGAATGCAAGCCCTCAGACTGCAGCTATTTAGCTGTTAAAATGCCTCGCAAAACTTCTAATACTGTAGTTAAGTAAGAGGAAAACAGAAAGGTGACAAGGTTACATGAAAAAACATTGTGATGTAACAAGGTTTAATTAAAAAATTCACCATTCCAATAAAAACTGACAAACACAACGTATTAAACTACTTCAGTCTTCAGAAGCAGGGAATACAAGTGCCAATTATGTGCTTCAGGTTCAGGACTCTAAACAGGAGGCAGCTGTGGGTGAACAGCAAATCACACTGAGAAATTCTGTGAATATGGTGGTAATTACTGTCATACTTCAAAACACCTTGATGATATTTTTGTAACACTAACTAACCAGCAACAAAAATGATGAAAGTAGGACCAACTACTGCTGATGACACTGCCATTATTGGCTGAATCACTGCTGATGATCAGACAGCCAACAGGGATCTGTTTAGGAACCTGTTGGAGTGGTGCATTGACAATAATCTCTCCCTCAATGTCGGCAAAACCAAAGAGCTGGTCATTGATTTTGGAACACAGGTCGGGGACCACATCTCTATCCACTTCAACAGGTTGGCTGAAGAGATGGTTAGCGGCTTCAAGTTTCTGAGTACCTTCATCACCAATGATTTAACATGGTCTCAGCATGTAACTGGAGCTATAAAGAAGGCACAACAGCATCTTTATTTCCTCAGACAGTTGACAAAATTTGGTCTATCTTCAACTGTCCTTAACACATCTTACAGGTGCGCTACTGAGAGTGTGCTCACATGTGGTATTACAGTGTGGTCTGGCAGCAGCTCGTTGTCTGACCGGAAGGCATTACAGGAGGTGATCACTTCAGCCCAGTCCATCACTGAAGTACAGCTCCCCTCTACTTCATTCATTTTTACAACTCGATGTCTCAGGAAGGCTGGAAGTATTGCAAAGGATACCAGTCATCCTGGTTTCTCATTTTTCTCCCCCCTTCCCTCTGTTAAGCGTTATAGAAGCATAAAGGCAACTTCCAAATTCAGAGACAGGTTCTTCCCACAAGCTGTCAGATTACTGAACTCTACCCCTACCATTGGCTCACACTGATGTTTTTCTTTTAAACTGTATGTTATGTAACTTGTTGCTGCTGCTGTTCTGTGTTTGTTTCTTGGTGTTTCCTTAATGTCTTTGTATTGGAGCATACACGGAAATAAGCATTTCATTGCATTTGTGCATATGACAATAAACTGAACTGATCAAACTTTACATGCAAGGATTCCTCATTTCGGGTCCTTAGGTGCCAATGTGTTTTTATCCCAGCTGAGCTCTCAACTACTTGCTCCAACTTCCCATACTTGAAAAAATTGAATTATCTTTACGTCTGAAGCTAATAAAGAGAATCCAAACCTCCTAGAAACATGGCTCTTGAGGTGCTCTGCTAAACATACACCTAAAAACAATAAGTAATAGGTTTATTCCATGCTGAAGAAAAGAAGAAAGAGAACACAATGTTTCGGCCGTGGAGCCTTCTTCAGGTGCCACACCTGAAGAAGGCTCCACGGCCGAAACGTTGTGTTCTCTTTCTTCTTTTTTTCAGCATGGAATAAACCTATTACTTGTTCCTTTGCAGCCTACGCATGCTGATGCAGCTACCCACCTGAACTAAAAACAATAAGGTAAACCTGAGGGACAAGAGACCACATCACACTATTCAGCATTAACTGAATAGATTCAGCATTTTGAATCTGATGATTTAAAGAGATCTGTCAATCAAATGCTTCGTGAGAAAAAATAAAAATAAAAGTCTGAATCAGAATGAATGCCTCATTCAGGGCCTGAAGATAAGGGTGCTTCAAATCAAATATTTGTTTCAACAATATATTAAAGGTAGTCTGCATCCGTGCAGGTTATGGTCAAATATATTTGGGGAAAGGGTCAGAGCCTGCCCAAATTAAAGATCAGAAGGCTGCATAGTATTACTGAGAAAGCAGTAATTGAATAATACAGCACCTCACACACAAAATAAATAACCAATAATTATTAATAGCCTTAAACCATTAAAGCTAGATCAAGCCATAAGTACTTTTACGTAAGTACATCAGCTAGAAGTAATTTAAAACTGAAAGGACACAAATGAGCCGTTTTAAAACTGCCTGGTCAGGCTGTATGGTACTCCATTATTAATAGCACAGAAAGTTTATATTACATCACATTTAAAACATCTGCCACAACTAAAGGCAGGCTTGATCGTAATTGAGCATTCACATTAAATTAATTTATATGGGTGCAGCTGTATGAAATGAAAACACATGGCTCATTCAGAAGCCAGTATTCTGCAAGTCAGAAAAATCCTTCTGATACTTGTATGTTAAATATACATCATATAACTTATAACACAATAAACACCCACATTAAAACATATATTAAAAACATCACATAAGACATGCTGCAGACAAACTGTGAAAAATGATCAGAGGTGTGATTTAATACAGACAGTTAGAAGATGGGTTTGTTGTTGGGGCTGGTTCTGAACAAACTTGAAAACTAAAAAGACCTGAAAAGGGACAGAATCTTAACTGGCAATTAACACATTTCAATAGTGGTTCTCTTAAATGATACTTCACAAGCTGTTGGTTGTGGCCAGGGGAGAAACACTCTTGGCCTTGTCCATTGTGAAAAACAGAACAATCTGTAGCCCCCAGGACTGTATTTAAAGACAAAAAAGAAGGGCTTACTAAAAGGTGGAAACATGTGGAATTTTAAAATTACAGCAAAAGCATTTAAATTTAAATCTCCATTTAAAAGTTCTTTAATACTGCTTAAATGAACAACAAATACATTGTTTGACCAATATCTTACACTTTCTCCAGGTACAAACATGCTGACATTCTATTTCTGAAAGGTATCATACTGAAAAAAAAATTAAAAAAAGTTTGGCTTTGAAAGACAGCATAAGTTTTTGTGTTTGTTTTTGAAAAGAACCTTGGCCTGTCACTATGAAAGGCTTAGAACAAACGTCATGAGAGTCATCCATATACATTTACTAAGTTCCAGAAGTAACTAATTCCTGAGAAAATATGAAAAGAAACAGGACACACAAGAGTGTTAACATCTAATTATGAAGGAGTGCTATCTATCTGAGAGCTGTGCAACCAGATAACATCTTATGAATTCATGTTTTGGCAAAATTGTACTAAACAAACCTGCAGATAAACAGGGGATTCAGAATATACTGTGACAGTAATGAAGCAAAGGATTTTATCTCCTGACTTCTTCCTTCTGACAGGAAAACACCATAATTATAACTCTCCACTCTCCAATTTCCTTGAGTCCTGTATAATTAGCTGCGTAGGTAAAACTTAATGAATTTATTAAATTAAATTAATTTGAGTAATACTTACTAAAGAATCTTCTTAAATGCTTAAATAATTCTTAGTGTTTTTTTAAGAGAAGCAAAATTTCCACTAAAGATGAAATATATCATCATCCAGTCACTGGCCTAGGGAACCAGCTGTGAGACATAATGATGATGTAGTCATAAACACGCTTCTTCCATGTCTTCCATAACCAACATGTACTTAAAAAAAACATGGATTGTGGCAAACAATCGTAAATGACTGCTGAAAAGGCAGTCTCCAAAAAGTCCCCAGTGCAAAATGTAGGAGACTCCACTCTGACATCCAGAATATTACTGCACATAAAGTTAAAACATTTGCCATGCTTCTGCAGTTAAAGCTGTGAACAAACACAGTAGCGCTGTTGTTTTAGTTCTGAACCCTCTGTTCCTACAATTTTGTCTTCTGCCAAAGACAAGAACTTACATTTTTGTGATAAGATCAGCATGCAGACATCATGTAACAGTTGCAAACTAAATAAAATGTGACCCATCAACTATACAAGACTTAAAACTGATTAAAAGTCTGGCACTTACATCCACTACTTCAACATTTAAAAATATTAAACGGTAAGGTTTACATAATTTAATGGGAGGATTCCAAAATAAACTAGAATAAGAAGTTCTTGATTAGTGTGCAATATGAATTGTGAAACACAAACATCCAACTCGCTCAATACATTTCCCCTAATAAAGAAGATAGACTCATTTTGAAGGCACACAGTGTGTGACCATGGGAATCCCAGACACAGATTACAAAAGCAGCGTGTCACAATGGACAGCAGTGTGTTAAAATGCCTCTTCCTTACATTGGATATGATTATGACAGAAGCTAAGGAATCACTAATTCTCTGATTACCAATGCCACTCAGGTACGCCGGTGAAATCACTTTGTAGAGCAGCTGTGGGCGAATCAACTTGTAATACTGCCAGTGTGACTCAGTACTTTCACTGATCTTCTGGTGCGCTCCTTTAGCACATCTGTTCCATGACATTTACAGGATATAAAGGAAGTGTTTGTGTGTGCAGGAAGCTGAATGGGGACGCTAAATAGGAAAAGGGTAAAGATTAAATTTTTTAAAGTAATGCATAACTCTTCAACATGTTAGAAACTCGACCATCCAAAACTACATCTTTTTTTTTATATTTAAGCTTAGTGTCTGAACAAAATCATTCTATTTTTCTAGCCATCACACTTTATGTCAAAAGTAGCGGAGAGATACTTTCTCCTGGGTGTACTACTATAAAAAACAACTTGCGTTTCCAAGTCCATTCCACAGTATTTTGCCTTGTGCGATCTGTGGAGCTAAGAAGAGGGAATCCTTCTCCTACCTGGTTCCTGTCCCGGGCATTGGCATATCTGAACCTCTGAATGTAGTAGAAGACAAGCCATGCTAGGGAGATGATCATGAGCACTATGAAAGAAATGGACACAAAAACTACAGAGGTCCGGCTGACGTATTTCTGCAGGTTGCGTGTTCCGATCGTAATGTACATCATCACGGTCACGTTCTTCTCCAGCAGGGACATTATCTCCCTTCCTTTGGACTCGGGAATCATAATGGCCACAATGTCCCCTGTGCCTGGAGAGAAAATAAATGAAACACTTCTTCAGTCTGACATAAATAACATTTCAGTATGATACTGCTTTGGTAATCAGTGCCAATGCAGTGGTTGCTTAATGTACCAAAGTGCTACACCCGGTATCCAAGCCCTCTGAACTCATATGAATACAATTAATTCTATAGCAGACGTTTGACTCAGTATGGCCTGTTATGACTTAAAGGTCTTTCAGTTTCCAAGACTTCCCATTATATACAACTTTAAGTCCAGCTTTATTAACAGAAGACTGCTCCTATTAGAGTACAATAAGGAGTGTTCTTCAAACCTCTATGTCTCTGCTTTGTGAAAGCCCTCATTTCTCAAACTCTGCTCCCGGGGAGCCCCGATTTAGTTTTTGAGGTCACCCTAAATCGCCTATGTCTAAAGAACAGGAACGCTAGCAAGCTATTCATCAATTATGGAAAATGTTGAGAAAACTCGGGGCCTTGGGAGTTTCCCAACAACTACAGTACTTAATTACTTCATTTAACAAATCATGACTTAATTGATCCCACTGAAATAGTTCCCAGTCTTCTTTTAGAGGCAGACACCTGCAAAGAGCACGGAAATTCTACCACACAGCCTGGACAAGGGAGACTACGTGCTAAGTGGTGAGATAAGCAGCAGTGAGGATTCTGGATTCATAGGAGGAAGGTTGTGGGTTCACATTCCAGATGAGGTGCAGCTGTTGTACCCTCGAGCACACATATGGGCTAAAATGAGTACCAGTGTAAGTCAGTTTGGACGAAAGCACCAGCCAAATAAATTAGTGATAATTTAGTGAGTGCAGGTTATGGTGAAAGTGAGTCTCAGCAAATACTGGTAACCATTAGCACAGCTAACTGGACTGGAGCAGTAGGGATAGAGTACCTTGCCCACAGGCACAACAGCAGTGAGCTTTTCAAGGAAACCCCCTAACCACTGCTTCACCATATCCCCTCGCATCCAGATAATACTTACTAGGTACAGGAATATGTAGATATGACTCCTGTGTGTCTCATACCATCTGCATTAATTTATATTATGTATACAGCATTCTACTTTCCTTCATTCTGAATTAATTTAATTTCGCAACACTATTAAAAATGACATTTTTATCTCATTCAAAATATACACATTCCCGTTATATATAATCCAAAATCTCACAGCTCTCAATGTAGTGCAATGAGTCACTTTGCACCACATGAAACTTTAAACTAACTTAGAAGCACATAGATAAAGACGCACACTCTTGCAATGCCTTGGTAGCAGAGTCAAATTGTGTTTTACTTTTTATTTTGCTTTATAATTTATTTCGATTTTTTAATTTGGAACTGTTGATTGGGCTCCATCTATCGGTTATATCACTAATCTTGTGACTGAGAACATCTGATAACTGCATTTCCTCCACTGCCAATACGCCCAGCTAACTGCAAACAGTCACAAGACAGTTAATACATTTAAAGGTAATACATCCTTAATACATTCTAAAAATTCAGACAAGAACTTTTACATAGTTGAATCATCCACCCTTCAAAGTATTTGCTGCAAACTGTTTTCCCAAACTCATGAAATCGTATTATGATGACTTCAATAATAAAAAACAATTAGGGTATTTCTTTCAAACATTCTGTAGTAAATATTCACAATTTCCAGCCAGACCAAAAAAGCAAAGGAAACAAGACACACTTCAACATTTCAATGTTTGTCACAACATCTATCAGCATTCATTCATCTCTCAGGCTGGATACAGACCTGTCTTGGAATGTGTTATTTTCTAATTGAGTGTTTTTCTTAATGTTTTGATTTTTAAAATGGTCATGAACCAAAAAGTATTAATAATTAAATATGTACTATTTGCAAAGCAGAAAAAAAGCTTGATTCTAATTAGATTTAATGTTTGCAAGTGCTATGACTCACGATCAGTTTGAATTATATATATGAATTACACAATGAAAAACTGTCACCAATCATTGCAAAGTAAGAAAAAAGAGGAAGGCTATGATGTGGGCAGAGCTGAATGGCTAATGGGTTGCCATTAAAGTAGCAACACATTCTTTATCATTACACAGAGAGTGTGGTGCTATTGCAGGATCTGATGACATCTGTACTCCTATTGACAAACACAGCTGCAACAAGTTAATCGATACCTTCTAACACCCACTTGTATTTTAAGTGGAAAATTAAAAAAAATGAAGAAGGAGCAGGTGTTTTAACAATGTAACCTGAAAGAAATAGACATGGAAATATTAGATACTCTCCAGGAAAGAGCTTGCCAATTAGTTATGATAGCACAGTACAGTTGTTGGGTGTTAAATCTGATGTTAACTGATGGATGTGAAGCTGTCTTACCAATGAACATCTTCTGTTCTTCAAAGATGACCATAAAAACTGTGCACCATCGTTTCTCATTAGTGATTTTAGTGTTCAATTTTCCTTTTTATGTAGATTACTGAGGCTTGGCGTAATGGATGCGGAACACGGTGTACTGTACGTGTACACTTATGATGTACAGCCTTGATACATTAACTGAACCCAGAGAGGCCTACAGTATAGCCAGAAAGGTCTGCTACAAGTAACAGACTGATTTTCCTCTTAATTAAAGGAATGGTTCAGTATGTACATTTTTATCCCATTCATGTCTGCCTAAACTTCATCCACATCACCCAGAGCAGCAGTGTCCATCTGGAGACTCAGAAAGTCTCACTCCTGAGAGACTTTTCACTGTAGAAGTTTTAATATTTAACACATTTTAACCTTCTGTTTTCTGAGTGATTACAGCCTCAATCTACATCTACAATCTACTTATATTATACAGATTAGAAATCCAGAGTTTAAACACAAGCATCTGTATCAGAAGATATAGCGTTATGCAGTTTCTATTTTATCACCACATGAGACTCTAGTCTCGCTGCGGCCTCCCTGTGCAGTCCAGGAACTTAGGCGCAAACATGCAGCACAAGTGTACTGAACTTACTGTTCGCTCTCATCCAGAAACATCTCCTACCCCTTTGTAGTCAAGGGTCAGTTAAACTTGTCCCAAGACTGAAACAGCCCTGCAAGATCCCAGTAATGTGATTTTCTGTGGCAGGCTAGCAAGTTAAATGTATTCTCTTTTACCACATCCGCAAAAGGTTAAAACAGAAACAAAAGTTTAACAGGAAATTTCTCATTAAAGATATCAGAGGGATTCAGACATACAGTAATTTACTAAACTCAGCAGTCACCACCTATGAAAATATGGCCAAGATAATTCTTTGGGCTCAAACTCTTCACTATAAACACACACTGGTTTTAAAGAAACACTTTGCAACAGAATGCCAGTTTTTCAGTCTTTTGAGAGTTATATCCTAGTCAGAATTATTAACAATATAGTTGCAAAGAGAGTCCAAAAATGCAATAGATTAAATTAAAAAAAATCTGATTTTATCCACCTCTGCTTTCAGCCAGCGGGACACAGGTGGGAACAGCTAATGTGCCAAGTGTCTGTGACGGTGGCTCTGAGTCTAAATTTAAACACTGCAGGCAGACAGTGGGCCTGATCCCCTTGGAAACCACTGAACGAGAGCCTAAAGCCACCTCTCCAACTGCACGCCAATGACAGCTCATTAGGCACAGACCGCAGCAGACACAGGGGAGGGACACCTACACAAAGAGCTGTGGTAAATCAGGCAGGGATATAGACAGGCATATTTTCACAAACCTCAGAGGTCTTCCCAAGTAAGATACGGAGATAAGAAAAATGTCTGGAAATGCAGATAAAAATTGTTCTGGGTTCTCAACAGAAATATAGCAGTCACAGTTCAGTATCCATAAGGCCTTCTGTTATTCCTCATCTATTAATATTGTTGGTGTTTCTACATACAAAGCTCTACTTCTCTCAAACTATAAAGCACATTACAATAATTCTGCAGAACCTCCACAGGCACCCTTGGTTAGCCACATATGAGGAATGCAGCAGAAAAGCAGACGTGTACTGCTTGAAAAGTCAGACTTTCCTCAGCAGAACACACAAAAAGCTTTGGAAAGCAATGCCAGCTCAGCTCTGGCTCAAAATACTGGTTCATTTAGCTACAATAAGCTGACACAATTTTCCTGTCTTAGATCGCAGAGAGGAATTCAGACTTGATACTCAACGCATAAAAGCTCCTGTGCACCTCTAGAAGGCAGCTGTGGATTCCTAGAACCATACATTGGTTATTTTAACTGTGAAATACCTATAAATGCACTTCTCTGACCGGCAAGTAATAATCAAGAATTACTGTTTAAATACAAGAGATTATATATACATTTTCAAACTAAAGCCGAGTCTTCATCTCAAATTCTTTGCCACCACACCAGTTCGGTAAGCTATAAAAATCCCTCCACTCACTTTAAATGGAATTAAAACACTAGAACTAAATCACAACATTGGGTGTGAGATACAATATTGTGCTAAAAGACAACGGTGTAGTTTTACCACATGATTACAAATAATTTTGGATTTGTACTGCTATATTGTTCTTGAGCGTATATTAATACATGATAAAAAAAAGACAGATTCAGTATAGTGCCACATAAGCCCTTTGCAGTTACCTCCATAATTAAGTGAATAGAGACATGTGGATGTGCTCAGTTTAATCTTCACTGGTTCACTAGTTCCAGGATGGGACACAAAGATAAACAAAGGCTATAAAGGACAGAGTGATGACAGAAATTTTTTTTTTTTATCAAGGAAGTTTCTTTTCTATGTTAATCAACACAAAGGGGACAAGAGAAGCCTGTGTGGAAGTGTATTTAAAACTCAAAGAGTTGTGAGAGGCTGGAACAAGCTACTCAGCCAAGTTGTTGAACGCAATGCTGAAGATTGTTTTCCAAGAAATGGTTGAGGGTGGATGAGAATCGGGGATCTATTGGAAACAACCAACTGGGTCAGATGTGCCAAATGGCCTCTTCTTATTTGCAACTCTTCCTCTGCCTGTGTTTGGTTTAAACCGAAAAAAAAATCCAGATAATTAAAAGCAGATAGTCCTAAACACTGACAAGCAAAATTGAGCACGTATTCACTGGGTGTATAAGTGAATGTTTTTTTAATCATTATATTTAATGTAATTGAATGTTTTCATGGTGTTCCCCAACAGAGTTGTCGTATGTGTTAAACAGCAAGCAGGAGGTAATTAACCAGAAGTTATTGGTCGACTTCAACAGGGCCTCTAATATTTGAAGCTCTTAAGAATTATGTAAACTGCATATATTTAGTTTTTAAATTATTTTACACTCAATGAATTTGTAGAATTATTTGTATAGCATGGAGGTAGTCCCAAGAGGTCAGTGGATCAATGGAATAGCCATCAGTAATGCGAGAATCGTTTATTGGAAAAAAGGCTACGTGATGATTTCCACTAATCCAAATGAAATGCACAGTACTATTGGAAGAGATTGATGAGGTAACTTTCCACTCCAAGATGTCCTCTGATGCAGAGAGCATTTTGTTTTTAAGATAATAAAAATCAACACTTTGCCTTCCAAGGGTAACATTTTACTACATGCACTATTCTAATTTAACATATTTAGATATTTTTCATGGAATAAAGAAATCTATTTTCAAAAAAGAAAATACAGATGAAGGATTCAACAGCAGCCTAGACCTAACACGTAATCCTCAAGCATATAAAAACATAAGAATCCTTTCACATACAGAACTTTAATTGAGAATACGTCAGGTGGTTAAGTAAACCCAATAACAGAGCTGTTCAATAATGAACAGAAAAATTAATACCTCACATAAAAAAGAACAAAAGTCAGGTAATTTATTTTTCAGAGAAACCTGTGAAGACTCTTATGAATTATCTGGAAAGCCACCTCAGAGACTGTCTGCTCTGTAAAGTCTGCACCCACACCACCCACCCTGTCAAAACGAAATACAGAACTTGAAACCAAAAAAGAAAAAAAGAAGCCTTTTTAGGTATATTTAGGATTTTGGGTGTTTATATTTTACATTAATCTCATGTTTCAACTAAAATTCATTAGATGCTCCAGTCAAGATGAAGAAAACACTTGTTACAGCTCTAACTATACGGGCTATTTCTGATGCTCAGTGAGGTATGTGATGACAGCCCACTGACTTCAGTATCAGCAGACAGTGGGGGTATCTTTGACTGGGGGGTCAAAAGTAGGCCCTCCTGTATGTGTCACTGTCAAACAAGTGAGTCAGCCTCAGCTACTGCAGCATGACCTAATGGTTTTGTCTTGCCTTTTGGAAAAGATTAGTACTTTGGGCACAAAGAACGTAACAGTTCTGCTCCAACATTTCTTCCCACAGGAATACCCTTTTGATCTCCGAAGCCAGCGCAAAATGTTCTTGGAGAGTGCTGTATTCTTTCACTCACAGAAGATTTTGTATGAAAGTCTGCTAGTCATTTAAGTATTAGGCATGAAAGACATACATATGTATCACTTAATAAGAGAAACTAAACCAAATTAATCCGGTGGTAGCTGATCAATTTCCCAAGTAAGAATGCAAGGCAATAATTACTGTACAATAATTATTTAATTACTGTACTATAATGACAATTTAATGTAATAACTGCATTTGGTGTGTCTATATTCTACTAATTATGTATGTAAATATATAACTAATTACATAAAGTCAAAAAATGTGATTTGGGAACATATATATATAAATATATGAAAAGAGTATCAAAATGAAACCCACCATATAGTCCTATATTCATGCTTATTATTGATGAATAATCAAGATCTGAAACTCTTCACTTGGCCTTTAAACCTGCAATCATTATCCTTCTATTACAAATCTGAAACCTGCATAGTAATTATCAGCCAATATCTAATTTACAATATCGGGCAAAGATTTAGCATGGGCTGTTATTGTCCATTTACAAGCCCATCTACAAATACCTCGAATGAACCAAGTCTGCTTTCTTGTGATTGAACCCAAGACGAACTGCCATAACTTGAAATTTCCACCAGTAGAAAAAGCCTATGAAATCTGAGTCGGGGGTTCAAAGAGGAGGAAGGTAACATTTTAAGTGATTAATGACACTGGACTGCAGAATCAAGATGGACTCTGGACAGAGTTCACCTCTCTAAGAGATGAACGTGAATAGTAGCCTTCAATATATGAAAGTGTTATGTAAAAAGAAAAATTCAAGTTATAAAAGATAGCATCTTATCTAACTGACAGAAAACAAATTTGCTCAAAGCAGGCATAGTTCCTTCTCTACAAAGTTGGTCTGACAGGCCTCAGGATGGTGTTAAAGCAGAACTTCAGACCCTAGCCTGCTCAGTCATTACTGGCTGATATCCAACTCACCAGTTTTAGCAAAATGTCTATGAGGAGTTGTTTTTCCTTTAGTTACAGGCTCACTTATCTGCAAATATGTTGTTTGAGCCGCTTTAATCTGTTTGAGACTGATACAAGCAGCTCTTGACAAGGTTACCGATGATGTACTGATGACTGTAGACTCCAGCTTTTTAATTCTGGTCCTGCTGGACATCACTGCTGCCCTAAATACTGTTGATCATACTACATCTTGCTGCATGACTTATTGGTTTTTCTGGACCCGCTTTGTCTTGGTTTAAACCTTATCTGACAGAATACAAATTACTCAAATCTTTTCCTCCCTGACAAATCTGCTCCTTGGATCTCTATTGTTGGTTACATTCTTTTTAGTATCTATGGGCAATGAAAAAAAAGTGTGGGCAATAATTCACAGGCCACCAGCATGTAAGGAATAGAAGGTTTCTCTATTGCCTCTTTCTATTAGCTGAAGGGTAAGGCCCAAACTGAGCAGAACAGTGTCTCAAGAAGCAAGAGGTCAAACACTCTTCTGCCAGGCTATTAAAAGCCCCCGGCAGAAGGTGGAGTTTCTGGACTGCAACATCCAGGATCTAGGGTATGACCCTGCCAAATGTCCGTTGAGAAAAGCTGACCGCAACATATAATTTGTAACTGGATCAGATTCTTCGTAACTATGTCTTCAGTTCTGTGCTGCCGATACACAAATGTATGTTTGTAAAAGAACTGACTTTAATCAAGCACTTTCTCCCTTGTGACAGTGCATAGATGATGTTAAACTTTCTAATTATGAACTGTGATGAGACCAAAGTTGAGTGACTGGCCTTCTTATCAACCTTTAAATATAAATATCAACCTGTAAATATTGCTAGCCTTAATTTTCATTACCGATGGTCTGTGCTTAGGTCAGGAATCTTGGTGTCATTTTTCATCTAAGCCTTGCAATTGAAGCTCATATTTACAATGCAATGCAGAAGTGCTCATTGATCCTTCACATCTCTCCTAATGTGATGCAGAAAATCGAACACATGCTTTAATCTTTTCCAGACATGATTAGCGTAAAACAGTGCTTGCTGGTACCTGTATGTCTTTAACAGGTTAACAGATCGGAGCAGGACTTGGGTATATAAAATCCATGGGTATTGATCTCCTGCTTTTGCTTCCTTGCACTGGCTTCCAGTGGATTTTAGGCTCACCTTTCACGGCTTGAGTGGTTTGGCTCCTGACTACATCAGCGAGCTGTTAACACCCTACGCACCTAATCGTTGTTTGATCTCCTTGGGCTCTGGTTTTCTTTCGGTTCCCAAAATGAGGCTCTGAAGAGTGGAACTCCTCTGTGCAAGGCAGCGGCTGCTCCCTGGTAAAGGTGGGATCCGGTCCCAGGAGCACAGGGCCTCAAGGAGAGACTACGCCCTGGACAGGCCGCCAGCCCAGTACAGGTCGCATATACACACACTCAAACAGAGAAGACCACTTCAGAGATACTGAGTAACCTAGCCGGCGCATCTCTGGAAGGCGGAAGGAAAATGGAACCCCCTGGAGAAACCTACATGAACATCAGGGAACTCGCAAACTCCCAACAGAATCTGGTACAGATCTGGTCCAGGCTAGAATGGAATCCAGGACTGACAGCTGTGAGGCCACTGTGCAATCCGTAATCTTTCATTCACTCAGCAGCATAAACCATTCGTTCACATTCCTCATTATGATTTAAATATAAATAATATATATAAATAATATAATATAAAAAATAAATAATTAACCCAAATCATGCAGAAATTAGCATTACACAGAAACAGTCTGTCAATCACATTAGTGAAAAAAAACAGCAATTGCCAATTTAATTGACTAATATACTTGAATAAAAGATTAAATATGATCTATTTATTTAATCGACTTGAATAAAAGATTTACTTGAATAAAAAATGTTCATTCATTTTCCCCCTGAAATTTATTCTCAGTTAAAAGTTACTTGCTCTGACCACAACTATCTTAAAATAAGAGTCAAGATGTGATAAATACAGACAGGTCCTAAACAGCAAGATGGATTCGAGACAAAGTGACATGAGCTTCAGCCCGACTTTAGAAACAAGCCAAAGGGGAAAACAGTCAAAGCAAAATGAAAGCCAGGAGAACTCAGAAAGAAAGTCAGAGCAATCTGTAAGTTGAAGCAAGGCCTCCTCTCCTGGATCTTTAACCTCAATCTGGAGGCTATGCTGCAGCTGATCTGTAAGGCTCTTAGGAGCTATCTTGAATGCAATTCACAGCACACTGGCAAAGGGTAGAGCTTTTAAGGGCTTCAAAACTGATAGGTCTTGCTCATGAGGAAAGAGAAGAAAAAATAAACATGATCTGACAATACTGGAAACATTTCAAGGAAAGTGGCCTTTTAATGCCTAGGAAAAAAGCTTTAGTTTGTCAGTGTTCTGATCTGAATTACCTTAAAACAATACTCACTAAAGCAACAGAACATACCACAAAGTAATACTGGAAGACGTTATGCTGGAGACTTGGAGAAAGTAACTCACAATCATATTTTTTCCATATAAAAAATGTAGGTTATCAAGATGCTAAAGAGAAGAGTGTGACTCTGCAGCTTCTAAATAAAACATGATGCACTGAAATATACTCTGTTGATTACATTCATTTCTAAACCCTTATTTCAAGCATGACTGTTCCACTTAGCTTACTGTTCTATTTTAACACCACACTTTACGGCAAATATGGAAATTTGTGAAAGAAAAGGCAATACAATAAGCACTAATTCTTAGTTTTGTTAAAATTAAATAAGTTAATTCATACAAAGTGACATTACTGTAGAATAATCTACACTATTTTTTTATCTCAGATTCCAGACCCTTATGTTTAACACTTATGCTTTCCAAAATATTTTTTTATTTTTAATAACTGCCTTAATTCCTAGAGAGAAGACCACAAATAACGTGACAGTAAAGAGATTGTTCTTTCAGATAAATAAAATAAAGGGGAACTGGTGTTCCAATTTCTTAGAAAGGTTATTAAATCTCGGTAACAAAATAAAATAAGTGACAGTATCACAACATTTTACAAACTCTGAATTAAGCACAAAATCGTGAACTTTGTGAAAGTACTGTATAGTCACCATGTTGCTTCGGGAAAGGAGTTTGCAAAAATTGCAAAGTGAACCGGCCCTTGAAGCAGTAATGTGATGTATGAGCGAATAAGTACAGGTTGTGCAATGTGATCTGCATGCAGAGTTAATGTGTAAGTAGTATTTGTAGGCAAAATCGTCTCGAAGTCAAGAGCAATATTCCTATTGGATTAAAGAAGATGTATACACAAGCCTTCTTGCGAACCGGCTCTATCACATAGTAAACATCACTAGAATGTTTTGTTGCCTCATTCTGAATCACAGACATTAATGTTAATATGACGCTACGCATACCTGGAAATTTAGTCTTGTGATGTAAATTTTCACGTTTTTTCACCCTTTTACTTTCATTGTGGCCTGAAATGCACTCATCGATGCCGATTCCCAAAATATAAAAACAGCGCTGCAGTTTATCTTTAAAAATTATGAAACAACGTTTTGAAACACACATGGGTTTACATGGTCTTCAAAGTGCAATTACATATGCTTGGTCCAACAATGGTTTCAAAAATGCCAAAATAAAGAAAATCTAGTCCAGTCTTCAAAGACACAATCACGATGCAAAAGAAAATACAATTTGAAAAAATGCTAGCCATTTGTATTTAATGAACCAATAATACCTCTAGTTTTATTCATGAATACTTTTAAAGAAACTTAAAGCATTATATGTATACAAAGAAAAATATACTGTTATGCACATAACGAATGTAAAGTAAAGGAGGGGAAAAAAAAGGAAAAGCACAGTCAATTGACAAAATAAAATCCATAGTGCCCATTTTCTGGAGCCTATTTTTCAGAAGAGTAAGAAGGCCTGAATAAGCTGATCTCAGATTAAGAGATGGACTAAACAAGTGCAGTGAAGACGTCCTTAAAATAACCAGGAGTTAGACCATTTGATGCCACACACAAAAGCACAAGGACCTTAAATTTCACAGAAAGCCAGCTTTCTGAGGAAATGGAGTTAAATGTTAATGAACTTTTAGTAAGAACAAAAGCCTCAGAACTGTGGACATACAGAAGCCTATTTAGTAGTTTCAAAGATACTTCGGTAAGTAAGGGATTACAGTAGTGAAATCTTGATAGATAGATACTTTATTGATCCCGTGAGGGAAATTGCAGTGCAACAGCAGCTTAACACAGACAACACGGCAACAGTGTAACGAATGATACAATAATATTAATACAATACATACAATACAATCAGTACAGTGAGAAGTGCACTAAGAGGAGTTACCAACAGTCCAGAACACACAAAGAACAAACCAAAACAGAACAGTACACAAAATTTAAATATAAATGTATTGCTCAAGTCCCTGGCATATATTGCACAAAAACGGTTGTAAACGGGAACAAGAAAAAGAACAGATATAGCAGTTTACTGTTCAGTCCAGAAACAGGTCACTGTCAATGTTGCCTCTGCCCAGACGCAAGGTGGATGCGTTGTACAGTCTTATGGCAGAAGGCAAGAATGACCTCTTGTAGCGCTCCCTGTCGCACAAGGATACATAAGCAAGCCAAGGTTGGGAACTTGAGCAACACCATGGTCAGATTACACTTACTTGAATTTCCTCATTCATGTGAATTCTATTACACCTGTGCTTTCAGCAAGTTACCCATTAAATTCTTGCTGATTGCACTCATGCAACTCTGGGCACCCGAGGGCATCACATACCAGTTGTTGCTTGATCCGATGCGGCTGATTGCAATTAGTCTCTCTAAGATGTTGGTAATCAGAGCCCTTAGGCTCTGGATAGGGTCTCACTGTTTACTGGCATAAGCCAAATAAATCACACTTTTAAATACAAAAATGGCTGTATGCCACCAGCATAACTACCTGTACAGTAAGAACTCGGTTCTTTCTGGTGCAAGACCATTCTTACCAGGACTGTTCTTGTTGTAAAATAGTTCAGATCTGTTTTTCCTATAAACAGAAAGCACCCCTAAAATGTATGCTTATATATTTAACATCCATATATATATATCATATATCTATATATATATAATGAGGATGTTAAATCACAACACTTTAATATCCTCTTTATATACAGAGAGATATTTTTGGTAGAATACATTGAAGAAGACAAAGTTAAATGCATATGGAAATGAAACACATCAGTAAGAAAACAGAGCACATCCCACCACTGCTTCAGTGTATAAGTTTCTTTGTGTGCAGTACTTTACTAGAAAGGGTATCAGAAAAACAGCATATCTGATTCTCTCGAGCTCTAGAGCATGCCAGTACACTACACAAACCTTTGGAGTACAATCAAATAGAACATGGCAAATCAGGACGCTCTGCAAACAAGGTAGCTCAGCACTAATCTGGGGATAAATATCAACAGTAAACATGAGATCTTATGCAACACTGGCTTTACTGTGTTTCTATCAGCCCTTCTACAGCAATCACTCTTCTGCAATCACCAAACAAAACACGGAGACACTTTTATTTAGGAAACGCAATTAATCCAGTCACAATTCTGGTACAACTGACAGCTGAAGGAACTATTACTGCTCTGGTATTTTAATATGAACTGAATACTGCTGTCTGTTAAACCCTTTTCTAAAACAAACTAACTTTGTTTTGAAGAAAAGAAGAGGCCCAGAAAAGAACCCGCGAGCTTTAATCAATCATTGCGGCTTTCCAGACCCCTGCTGGTCTACAAGAAAAATATCCAGAGCAAACTAGACTGCAGCCAAAGTTCATCTGAGTGAAGCGTAATATCTTGAACAGCTCCCTAAAGTACAGAGTGAAAATGTAATCAGAGCAGAAATCGCTCAACTACAGCAGCAGAAATAAACGGGCTCCCTGCAAGGAATGAACAAAGATGTTACTCTTGTTTACTTCAGGGGCAATCAAAAATCCTATTTTGTTGAAATATTTGATCTAAAGAAAATTGTGATTTCGTATCTTCAGTCTAACAAAATATGAACGGAAATTTAAATCTTTGTCCAATTTACATCCCATTTTAAATACTTATAACCTTGGATTATAATGGTCAATATCTGGACAGAGGGGCGGCACAGTGGTACACATTGTTGCCTCGCAGTGCTGGGGGCTCTGGGTTCAATTCCTGGGGTGCTGTCTGCATGGAGTCTATATGTTCTCTCTGGATTTGGGTGGATTCCCACTGGTTACTCTGGGGTCCTCCCACAGTCCAAAGACATTCTGGTACATTAATTGGCTTCTAGAAAAATTGGCCCTGGTGTGTGTATTCTGTGATGGACTGGTGCAT
Organism: Atractosteus spatula; assembly: GCF_055471065.1. NCBI lineage: Eukaryota > Metazoa > Chordata > Actinopteri > Semionotiformes > Lepisosteidae > Atractosteus > Atractosteus spatula. The sequence continues at coordinate 51,241,866 of NC_142706.1, forward strand.
CCCAGGACATGCGACCCTCAACTAGATAAGCAGTTACTGAATGTAATGAGATCACAATGACAGAAAAAAAAGAAAACACTGCCTTTCTTTAAAATTGTAGGTATGTAAGTGAATCTTTCCTTTAAGAGAATAGTTCACGTCTTGATCCTCCATTCCCATTCCATTCTGTATCATTAATATTGAGATCTGTATTTAAAAAAAAAATCTAGTTCAAACACTCCAAAGTGCACCTATTAAAAAAGTAACACTATATGTTCTACATTTTATTAGCTCATTATTATGCTTATCTGAAAATTACACATGTTCATCTATACATAGATTTGAACAATTTAACCAAAATCATTCCTATTACACAGAAGGGCTTCAAAAATGACTGAACTGCTCTCTAGATTATTTAACATTCAAGTCATACTTATGTTACATAATTATAATTAAAATGACTTCGATAAAGACATTTTTAAAAATTCACCACTAAATATCCAGATTTATATAAGAATGAGAATAAATGGTCTCCTTTGTCACATTTAGCTTGGAAATCAAGGTGACTGGTTAAATATGGTATGGAGGCTTATGATACTTTATTAATAAAGGCTTTTCAGTTTCAAGGACATTCTCTCAGCTTCAGATGTACTGGGTACTCAAAGTCTTGGCTATCTGTGCGCACTAACATTTCTGTTACTGAAAGATGCAACAAATAAAATGTTAAAAATGTGAGTTGATGTGAGCTGATACATTAAATTTCTGCATTTCATCAGACGGTTTTATAACAGAGTAATTGAAACATTCCTGACTTTGTGAAGGGGAAAAAACAAAGTATGAAAAAACACAGATGTGACAACTTAAAAATAGTTTTATATAGTTGGGTAAGCTACAAATAAATTGTTTTTGTTGGGGTACAAGCAGAGGTTAATTCCATACTGAAAAGTAGAAAGAAGAAAAAAAATTGTTTGGGCTGAGGATCTTCTCAAAGTGTGTTATTTTTTAACAAAGTCCAAATCCTCATAAGAAAAATGTACCCTGGAATCTCCACAAAATTGTACTGTACAATTCATCATTTTTCCTTTCAGTCCATCTTTATACTATTAATTACCAGAAATTAAAATATGTAACAATTAACATCCCATAGCGCAAGCAATACAAAGGAATTAAATTCAATACATCATTTAAGCAGAGGTTAAGGTGATCTTAGTAACAGAAGTGTATTGTTAGCAGCATGACTCTTCCATTAGCTTACAAGAAAAAGAACTAACAGCACAGATTCAATATATTAACAGATGTGACCATCTGAAACACTCTGTGGGATTATAAAGAGTGAAAATACATGGGCAACATGCCCTGGGCTTTTTAAAGCTCATTCAAGGCATCAGTGCCTTTTGCTCCTCTACACCAAAGGAGGAGAATGATCCCTTTATATTTTATTCACATTTTCATCAGGTCTGCAACAAGCATCTCACTCCTGCAAAATGCTTTATTGATTATTTAATTATAGGGGCAGATTTAACAATCACAGCATAGTGAATTACAGCTGGTCTCTGAAGAATCGCTTTCATCAACTGAAGAGGCAGAGTAATCCCTTTTAGGCAGTGTAGTTGAATCTCTGCCGGTTACTCCAAATAAGAAATGCCTTTTTTAAAAGAAAAGATATCAGTTAAATGTTTTCAAACAAACCTATTCAAAGTCGGGATTTGATTAATCAAAGGGTGAGATAAAAAAATCAAAGGTTAATCAAGTCCTAATCAGCACAGGACAAGGGGTGCTACTACAAATGGCAGGAACTGATAAGCGCCTCTTTATTTTAGAAAGAATAATTAGCCTGTCATCCACAGGGCTTTGGAAAGAGGTACTTGAAAGAGAAGTACTGTAGAGGGCACTGACTTGCAAGGTTGCCACAAATCACATTCGATTGCTATCTAACTGAAAAGGTCAAACACAATAGCACTCATTAAACACCCACAGTGTTCTTAACAACATATTTACTACCTTTAGTCTAATTAGGACTAAGTCCTCCTTAGACTCCTGGTTGGGTTATCCATGGCAAACTGGTCTAAGGTGAAAGGCCAGACAATAACCATCCTATTCTCCCTTGACGTCTCCGTTACTGAGAGAACCCTGCCCGGATCAGGGCACTGGGACTCACTCTTGGAGCCAGGCCTGGGAGCGGTGCTTTCCGGCAAGCACCCCGTGGCTGGGATAGCAGCGCAACCCCACCAGGCTCAGCCCGAAATGGTTACATGGAGCCACTGTGGGGCTCACTGTGTGCAAGACGAAAGAATGGGGGTTGGGTGCAATTCCAGTCGGGTGACAGACATGAGCAGGATGGACCTGAACAGACTAGACCTTAGCAATGGAAACTGCACCGTGGGATATGGAATGACAGGTCACGTTCCATGGTGGGTAAAGAGCTGGTGCTAGTGCGGAAGGTTGAAAAGTATCAACTAGATACAGTTGATCTTACCTCTACGCACAGCATTGGTTCTGGAATTTCTGAACTGGGGGGTGGTCACTCTCCTGCTCTGCAGTTCCCCAGGCAGGTGTGGGGATACTCACAAGTCCCTGGCTGGGTACCGTATGGTAGGAGTTTGTACCGGTGGACGAGAGGGTCACCTCAATGGGACTACAAGTTGCAGCGAGGAAAACTCTTATTGTCATTTGTGTTTATGCACCTAACAGTTCAGAGTATTTGGCCTTCTTAGAGACTGTGGGTGCAGGGCTGCCTACTGACTTTGTAGTCCTGCTGGGAGATTTCAATGGTCAGATTGGAAAAGACAGAGACCTGGAGGGACATGATTGGGAGGAACAGCCTCCTTGATTTGAACTAGAGCGGTCAGCTGTTAATTGGACGTCTGTGCTAGTCATGAACTGTCTGTAACCAACCCCATATTCGAACACAAGGTTGCTGGTACTACTTGGTACCAGAGCACCTTGGGCCCAAGGTCAATGATTGACTTTGTGGATGTATCATCAGTCCTAAGACCATATGTTCTGGACACTCAGGTAAAGAGAGGGGCACAGCTGTCAGCTGATCACCTCTGGGTTGTCGGCTGGACCAACTGGCCAAAAGGGTAGTGAGGGTGTCAAACCTTGCAGATGCCTCCTGTCGTAATGAGTTCAACCCCCACCTCCAGATGAGCTTCTCCCCTATCCTGGGGAAAGTCGGAGACTGACTGACTGGGCCCTGTTCAAGATCGCAGTTGTTGAGGAGGCTACAAGGAGCTGTGTCCAGAACCCTAGAACCCGCTGGTGGACACCAGCAGTGAGGGAAGACATCAAGTTGAAGAAGGAGACCTTGCATGCATTGCATGCCAGTGGGCCTCATGATTTGGCTGAGAGGTACAAGCAGACCAAGAGGGCTGTAGCTGCAACAGTCGCTGAAATAAAGTCCAGATGTTTGAGGAGTTCAGAGGGGCCATGGAGAATGACTGGAGGATGGCCTTGAAGATGTTCTAGCACACAATTAGATGACATGGGAGGGGAAGGCAGGATGTCACCCAGGCTGTTCTCAGCAAGGGCAGGGAAACATTGACCTTAACTGGGGATATTGTTTAGAGCTAGGAAGGAGCACTTTGAGGAACCTCTGAATCCAGAAGACACACCCATCTTTCAGGAGGCTATGGTGGAAGCCTCTCGTGGGACTAGGTCTATTTCTGTGGCTGAGGTCACTGCGGTGATCAAACAGATCCGTAGCGGTAGGGCTGCAGGGGTGAATGAGATCCGTCAGGAAATGCCGGAAGAGCTGGATCACGGGTACAAGCAGTGGAAATGAGGTTTATCTGTAGGGCTCTAAGGCTTACACTCTGTTACAGGATTAGGATTTTGCTATCTGGGAGGATCTTGGATTAGTAACTGTTCTTCTGAACTAAGAGGAACCAGTGGAAGTGGTTTGGGCATTTGTTGAGAATGCCCCATGGGCACCTCCCATTGGAGATGTACTGGGCATGGCCCGCTGGGTAGAGACAATGGGATATACCCTATACATGCTGGAAGGACTGTATCTCACCTGGCTTGTCTTCCGGCGCCGGAAAGATAGCGACGGTTTACAGAAAGCTCTCTCGTTGTGTGTCTTTTTTAATGTTTATTTATACGTTAATACTCTTGTTTTGTGTTGGATGCTCAATGTCTGTCATTACTTATGATAGACAAATGCTTTTAAACCTGAGGACAGACTCCTTAATGTCATCAAACAACTTTTTTCACGTACCGTCCCCACCTGCTGGATCGGACAAAGATGCGGCGGACAACAACAACAGGTGGGCAGACGCCGGGGGAGACGAGGCGGCATACTAGTGCGACTACGAAGGCGTCCGCACAGACCACCGCTACCGTCTATTTTTTTAGCTGATGTTCGGTCACTGGACAATAAGATAGATGAGCTACATTGTCGGATCAACGCGGAAAGGGACCTGAGGGAGTGCTGTGTTTATGCCTTCACTGAAACCTGCCTGAATGCATGCGTCCCGGACACCGCCATCCAGCCAAAGGGGTTCACCGTTTACCGCATGGACAGAAACCACCAAGCAACCGGCAAACACAAAGGCGGAGGCGTTTGCTTCCTGGTCAACAGCAAGTGGTGCACCGACGTGAAGGTAATCTCTAAATCCTGCTCGCCGAATCTAGAACACCTGACCATAAAATGTCGACCTTTTATTTGCCGAGGGAGTTTTCCGCCACTATTATCACAACCGTTTACATTCAACCTCAAGCCTGCGTGGAAGCAGCACATAGTGAACTCCACGACATTATCAACAAGCACGAAAACTCCCACCCAGAAGCCGTCTCAATTGTAGTTGGCGACTTCAACCACTGCAATCTGAGGAAAGTACTGCAAAAATACATTCAGCATGTCACTGTACCGACAAGAGGAGGCAATATTTTGGATCACTGCTACACAACAATAAAAGGAGCATACAAAGCGCTTCCCAAACCGAGTTTCGGTAAGTCGGACCACATCGCTCTCCTGCTGCTTCCTGAGTACAAACAGAAGCTGAAGACCTCCCCCATTGCGAACAGGTCAGTGCGTTGTTGGTCTGAGGAGGCGGAAAGCAAGTTAATAGACTGCTTTGATAGTACAGACTGGGACGCATTCAGACCTCCCGACACAGATTTAAATGAGTATACGGACGCGGTCACCAGCTATATTAAATACTGCACCGACATTTGTGTACCAGAAATGAAAATTAGGTCATTTCCCAATCAGAAACCGTGGTTCAACAACAACATTCGCAATAAAATAAAAGATAGATCCATCGCGTTCAAATCGGGGGACAAAGAGCTGTACAAGAAATCACGGTATGCATTAGAGGAAGCCATAAAACGCGCCAAATGGAGCTACAGAGTGCGGCTTGAAACGCAGTGCACTGACACCCGGAGGCTGTGGCAGGGATTACAGTCAATCACAGGCTACAGGGGCTGCAGCCAGGAGATTGACACGAACAACGCATCCCTGCCTGACGAGCTGAACCACTTCTATGCCCGCTTTGATGCTCTGAACACGGGCAATGCTGAGAAGACCTCAAGTGTGCAGGGTGAGTTTGTTCTGAAACTCTCAGAGCAGGACGTGCAGAAGACTCTGAGCAGGGTGAAAATCCGTAAGGCTGCAGGGCCTGATGGGATACCACCTCGAGTCCTAAGGACATGTGCAGCCCAGCTGACCACAGTGCTTACGGACATCTTTAACTACTCCCTGTCACAGTCCATGGTCCCCGCCTGCTTTAAAAAAAACACTATTGTTCCAACCCCCAAAAAGACAAAAGTGACATGCCTGAATGATTACCGCCCAGTAGCATTAACATCTGTGGTGATGAAATGCCTGGAAAAGCTGGTGTTGTCACACATCAACTCCTCCATCACAGAGTCCCTGGACCCCTTGCAGTTCGCCTACCAGAACAACAGATCAGTGGATGATGCTGTCTCCCTGGCTCTGCATACAGCCTTGGAACACCTGGACACTAAGAACTCGTATGTGAGAATGCTGTTTGTAGACTACAGTTCAGCATTCAATTCCATCATACCCAGTCAACTGGTGACAAAGCTCAGGGGATTAGGTCTGTGCAACTCTGTCTGCAACTGGCTGCTGGACTTTCTTATCGAGAGACACAGGTGGTGCGGATAGGCAATAAAACATCAACACCACTCACCCTGAGCACTGGAACCCCACAAGGCTGCTGTCTGAGTCCAAGGTTGTACTCCCTATTTACTCACGACTGCACAGCAAGACACAGCAACAACCGCATCATTAAGTTTGCCGATGACACCACTATAATAGGACTGATCAGTGATGATGACGAGTCCACTTACATGGATGAAGTTGTACAGCTGCTTAGGTGGTGTCATAGCAATAACCTGGACTTGAACATAAAGAAAACGAAAGAGCTAATAGTGGACTTTCGGAGACACAGGCCATACACTCACAGCCCACTCAGTATTGATGGAACGGAAGTGGAAACAGTCACCAGCTTTAGGTTTTTGGGAATTCACATCTCTAAAGATCTAACCTGGACTGTGAACACTGACTCTATCATGAAGAAGGCTCAGCAGTGCCTTTATTTCTTGAGGTGCCTCAAGCGATGGGGGATGCCAATACATGTGTTGGTGAAATTCTACCGCTGCACCATCGAGAGCGTCCTCACCAACGGGATCACTGTGTGGTATGGCAACACCTCTTCTCGAGAAAGAAAGGCACTGCAGAGAATGGTCAATATGGCCCAGAAGATCATCGGCTGCGGTCTCACCGAGATTAAACAGCTCTATGAGGACCGCTGCCGTGGTAGAATTCTGGCCATCACGGAGGACAGTCACCACCCCGGGCATGAGCTCTTCACCCCACTGCCCTCAGCCAAGAGATATAAGAGCATATGGACAATTACCACTAGATTCTTCAATAGCTTCTATCCACAAGCAGTGAGACTGGCGAACACATTTAGCCATCCCCCTCGGACCACACCTACACCATCACCATCTACCTCTTTATGATTTCTTATCTATTGCACATCTCCAGTCATTGTTTACACGTCTGTATTGTTTACATTCAAACTGTCTACATGTTTACTTGCACATTGTCTATTGTTTGTTTGTACATTGTCTTGATGCACTGTTTGCACTTTGTCTTGTTTTTTACACTTGTTTTACAACCGAGAGACTTTCTGCAAGTAAGAATTCCATTGTACCAGTACCGGTTACATATGGCAATAAAGTTCAAGTTCAAGTTCAAGTTCAGAGCCTGTGAATCCCCCAGGAGGAGCTGTAGACTTTCTACGGAAAGAAAAGTCTGGTCTGCCCTGCTCAGCCTTTTACCATCCCAACCAATACAGTTTAAATGTGACAGATTTCATTTTCTTTACCTGACCACTCATGACTGACCATACACTCCAGTGAACTTCACTGGTCCACGCCACTACATCACCTCCTTAGTGAGAGAACTGATTGGACACAGCGGGGGAGGTAATTTAACTTGTTGAGTGTCAAGCCTGGTGAAAATCAAGAAAACACTGAAAAGAACCTTTATCATGCGAATAAGGTCACGTTTGTGCCATCGGTATGTTGGAACAACACATCAGTTAGATTCAACAACTGTCGAGTTAAGTGTTCTTAAGGGATGAATAATAGTTTTGTGCAGACAATACGGTAGATGCTTGTGAGTGCATTGAAGATGTGCTGAATAAAATGTGAATTGTTGTGTGAAACAGACCAATCATTGTTGAGGTTCAAGTGTGATGACCTGGACAGGAGTGTCTAGTCACTACGGAACTCCGCTTCTTGTGTGCTGCATCCTGGAATAAACCATTTAATCACAGATGTACAACTTGTCTTGCTTTCAACAGTGGCCAATAAACCCCTTGCTCATCATTCATATTAATGATAAATATTAATCTGTATAATGAATCTACTTATATGCTATGCCCATTCAATAAAATGTACAAGCTATAAAAAAGTCTGGCATTCCTAACAATATCTAAAATTGTTCACTCCTAAAATAAAGTTGAAGGATTGAAATGAAATGGAGTATTACGGAGTAAACTGAGCCTTTTGAAATGGTAACAACAAAAAAATGCATTAAAATTATGTGAAAACTTGTCGATGGTCAATGAACATGATTTTTAAAATAAATAAATGTCCTTTTCAATGAAAGATGTAGGCATTATGTTTTATCAGGATTGACATTTTACAGCTCGGACAATCTTGGGAAAAATCCCTATATTCCAGTGTTGTTCATGAAAAGTAATCACCTTAATCCAGAAAAAAATCCAATGCTACCTGATTCATTGAAGCATCTTGATTCTTAGTAATACTACATAGACATTTTCTATACTAAACAAAGCATTGTGAAACAAATATTAGTTCTACAAAAATCCAGTTTAGGTAAAATATTATCAAAGATAGTGCTGCAAATTTCAGAAAGGTCTGTAGCTATAAAGTATGTACCTGTAGCTCTAGTGTTTACACACTACACTATGATACAAATTCATTCGGACTCATGGCTAATTACATGTCTGCTTCTGATTAGGCTGCAGAAGTGGACCGGGTGAAAGATCTTGCTCTCAAAAATGTGCTTTTAAATGTAGTTTAAAATGCTGTGGAAAGGTTTTTGGCTTAATTTGCCAGGACATAAAGATTCCGAGAGATGAACAGCATTGTTGTAGCTCTGGTACATTTCATTTTACACGTTTGTATCGGAGGAGATTTTTTTTCCCCCAAAATGAACGAAGACAAAAAATTATCAAGCGCTTTGAGAAGCCACCTTTAAAGGCGCTATATAAAATAAAGTTTTATTATTATTATTATTATTATTATTATTATTAATTAACTCCAAGCATGCGGCTGTAAACTGACGAGAAGCACAAGACATAAGACGGTTCTTCTCTGGAAGATGCCCTGGGATCTTCAATAAACACAGCAGAAGTGACCTCATTTTACAGTCTCTGTCAAGCAGCACCTTTGGCAGCACAATGGGGCTTCTGTGGCCCAGGGGGGCACTGTGCCCCAGACACAGTCTGTTACCACAGCCTGTCAGCAGCTCTCTATTAATCACACAACACCCTTCCAGAACTGTTCAATCTGGAAAATAAGAAACAACTTTCAAGACCCATTCATCATATTATAAATACTTATTGTATTCAGTCATATTTAGATTTAGTCATGCCCCCATCGAGGAACAAAAAAAGATTTAGACCTTACCCAATGTGTCACACTGAAATAATTAAAAACTGTATAAAAAAATAAATAACTGTAATTCCGCTGCACAAAGCAAAATCATATTTGTCAAAATTATGAAATAAAAAAGTATAAGGGTCACTTTTATTCATATCCCTATTTTGTAAATCTTCCTCTGGCATGGATGTAACTGACAAGACACCTCCTGTAGTGTGCTGTGAGGTTCTAGTATTTCTGAGGGGGGGTTTCTGACCATTCCCCCAGGCAGAAGCACTCCAGGTCATGCAGACCCTTGGCTTCTGTTTGAGAACCTCCTCCTTGAGTTCAAACCCTAAATATGTGACTGGCTGGGCTGAGGTCTACAGACTGAGTCAGCTAATTAAGAACATTTATCGGGTGTAGTTAGCCATTTCTTTGTCGATTTGGAATTGAGCTTTGGATCACTGTCTTGCAATGGAATGTTTATTTTCATCCAAGCTTGAGCTTCTTGGCAGAGGGCACCGGGTGTTTGGCCAAAATGTTTTGGTATGTTTTAATTCCCTCTATTTTAACCAGGGCTCCAGGACCCATACATACAAAACAACACCAAAACATTACAGACCCCCCCCCACCATATTTCCCAGTGTGGGAGAGAGTAGGAGAGTGTGAGGGAGTCAGATTCGCATTTTATAAGCCAAACACAAAGATGATGAACTTGGCCACAAAGTTCACGTTTTATTTCATCAGAACATAAGATGTGGTGATATCTGAATGAGAATTGCAGTTGGTAAAATTCAAATCACCTCTGTTGGCAAGATACACTTGTGTTCTCTTCCTGGCAGGTTTGCCTCTGTAGCAGTATCCTTAAATGATAATCAATTGTTACACTTACACAGCACTTTTCTGGACACTCAGCTCAATGCGCTTTACAGGTAATGGAGATCTCCTCCACCACCACCAATGTGCAGCCCCACCTGGATGATGCAACAGCAGCCAAAGTGCAACAGTACGCTCACCTCACCACACATCAGCTATCGGTGGGGAGAAGAACAGAGTGATTAAGCCAATGATGGGGATTATTAGGAGGCCATGATTGGTAAAAGCCAAAGGGAAATTTGGCCAGGAAACCGGAGTAACACCCCTAGTCTTTTCCAGAAATGCCCTGGGATTTTTAATAACCACAGAGAGTCAGGACCTCAATTTTATGTCGGATCCAAAAGACGGCACCTTTATACAGTATGGTGCCCTTGTCACTATACTGGGGCATTAAGACCCACATAGACCGCAGGGTGAGGGCCCCCTACTGGACCCACTAACACCTCTTCCAGCAACAACCTTAGCTTTCCCAGGTCTCCCATCCAGGTACTGACCAAGCTGAGATCTGCTGAGCTTCAGTGCGTTACCAGTTATGAGTTGCAGGGTGATATACAGTAGCTGCTGGCTTATAAATGTCTTAATAGTGACATTACAGTGGAAAGTGGTAGATTCAGCTCTTTGTGGATCATTTCATAGCCAACCCCCAATGTGAGGACAACAAAGACCATTTGCCTGCAGTGTTCAGGGAGCTCTGTGGCCTTAACCGTGAACTACTGAATGTCTTCCTTATGTTAACTGCTTTCACAACCCCAGGATAAAGGAAACCTTTTTATAATTGTTTTAAGCAAGGCATAATTATTCCATCCTTAACTTATTCCATTATAAGACTCATTTTGTTCCAGTTTGATCAGGGGTATAAATACATTTGAAGGGTGCTGTAGTTTATGGGTTTGAATTTTACATTGTATATTTCCAAATTGAAATACACAAATTGAATGAGAGAGAGATTAAGAGTGAATCAAATGCTGTAAAAGTACTGGTATAAAACCAGAAAATGTCCATCAAAATAGAAGGAAGAAGTTTAGCATGTCTTCATATTCTGATAAATGGTAGTCACAGAAAAGCAACAATCTGGTATTTCAATTTGCTGTTTATGCAACATTTTTACACATACATCTTTCATCACACCAGGGACCTACAAAAACCTCAAGACCTCAGGTTCGTGGGGTCAGTTCAATGAGCATGAACAAGACCTTTGCAGTGGCTAGCACATGGGTCAGGAGGGTCCAGGTGCTGTTCGTTCAGCTCAAGCTTATTCAGCTCACTTTCTGGCTCAGAAACATGTTAGGATTAAGACAGCTGGCTGAAAAGAGATCCTTCTCTCTCATTGGTTGCCATGGAAAATGCCAAATACAAAACATCTTGGGGATATAAAACAAATGTGAGAAAGAGCACACTAAAAACTCAGAAAAACTGAAAAGTTGTGCACAGTACAGTCCTGAGTTGTTGCCTGCTGTTTTCCTTACTAAGCCTTACTAATCATTTGTCCACCTTATAAGGGGATTCATGTGCATTATAACATTTAATTATTAAACCATTAAAGATGGAGAGAACACAATGGTTACAAATCAAATTCAGACCAATTCGTTTGACTAGTTAGTAACAGCTACTTCATCTATTGATCACATCCATTTGTTGTTTTGAAAGAAGAAAATGTTAAAGCTTTGATAACAACTGGGTAACTTGTTCCATACTCCCACAACCCCAATTTCACAATCACAATCTATTTTCTTTTCACTGTTTCTAGAACAGCAATATCTTTTTTGGAATATGATGACCAAAATGGTACACAATACAGTATTCTATACAAAATCTCAACAGTAAATTATACAATTCTGATGCAACATCCCTCGATTTGAATTCTACTCATTTAACTCAGTCAATCAACAAGATGAAACTCAATCAAGAAGATGAAAACCAAATCTACATACCTAATACCTAGGGACCCAGCCCTTTTTCTAAGAAGGCTCTTCTGGCTCAGAGTTTTCCATTTTATAGATATAGTTTATTTTCCTGCCACCTGCACAAAAACACTCTTCTTTGTCTACAAAAAAATGTAATCTGCTAGGTGTTTGGTCACTCTGAATTCTGTCTATATTTTGAATTAGTAATACTAATCAAGCTGCTTGACTAAGTGAAGTTCATACCTATGTTACAAGCAAGCCTGAATGAAGAAAAAGGTACAGTGCTTGGAATGTTACTACTCACTTTTGTACATACAGTAAACCTATTCAGAGGCAGTACATTTGCAGCATACTCAGACTTCAGATGAGGGAAGAAAAAGCAAAGCTACCAAACCTTTAAGAAATGTGGAGGAAAACTCTTGGGACTGGATAGAATTTTCTCCTGCAACAGGGAGTGTACACTGCTATGTAGAACAACTTGACCCCAGTGATCATAGTTTCATTCAGCTCAGCAGTCACTGTGGAAAAGCAACTGTTTAGATACAGTACTGTATATACAAGGTTGTTTCTTACATATGTACAGGACAGGGAAACTACAATACTATATACACTAGAGTACATAAACACCCATATCTAAATACTGCACATTAAGGTCCAAAAAAGAATATAAGAATTCCAGGAAGGGACAGTATTGCTCCTTAGTTTTACTCTAATCTCTGAATGAGTGAAACTAATACCAAGAGCAGATGACCTTTGTTGATTCTTCTGAACTTAGTATACATAGTATATTGTAGCTTTTGTTTGGGAAGCTTGAAAATATAACTGTTTTATTATACTTAAATTGAACTCATGACATACTTGAATTAATTCATTTATTATCATAATCATGTATGCGGCTAATGTGTATATACAAAGCAACTGACAGAGATTACAATTATCTATAATTTTTTGCTTACATAAATGCCAGTGTAATATAGAACTCTTAAAATGACAAGAACAACATGAAGCATATAACAGTGCTGCATAACACTGATTTCTAGTGCAGATCAGGCAAAGAAAAAGAGAAAAAAAATATTCTAAAAAATATATACATCCAACGGCAACACTTTGTCCCAGAAGTAGTAGGGAGTTTTTTCTTTCTCTACAAGTTAGCCTTGAGGACACAATAGTGCCTACGAGTGAAATCCAAAGCAGAAGCTGTAAAGAGTGGAAAAAAAGATTTTCAAACATTTTTGACTTTCATTTTTTCTTCCTCGGTACACTGGAGGAGGATCTTTGAATAATTACGTAAGTCCACCTCCACAGGAAACTAATAAAAAAGTTTTCAAGGCACAACATAAAGTGTTGCATATGTCTGGACTTCACCTGATTTATTCATGAAGCTAGACAAAAGAAGCACAGGAAGGCAAACAGAACAAAGTCACCCTTTTGTTTTATGAATGTAACTCGTACAATGAAAATGGTTCGTTAAAGGAAAATTTATAAATCGAAAAACATAATTCCTAAAGGATCCGATGTTAAAGTTTCTATCTTGCATGTGACCCCCCAGAACTCCCTTCCAACACTAGTATAAATTAGAATAGGACACCAGCCGAAAATATCAAGCATTGTTGCAGCCTCAGAATAACTAATTAACATATAAACATCACATACAAAGTACTAAACATTTAGTGAAATCATATTTACCAATCGGGTCTTCGACAACCAGTAAACAAATAACCCCCCAATCACTTTGTTTACAATTGTATAAAAGATAGAACAATTATATCTCCTTTCAAGCTTCAATTTAATCATTATAATGAGGAAATAAGAATAAAAAAAACAAGAATTTGTAATGCTCCCCTGTATCACAAATCTGAATGTAGTGGTAGAGGCAGTAGTGGTCGATAAGCCAAATTCATAGCAAGACAAATGTTTTTCTGATTACTGACCCTCATCCAGTCACTTAAATATTTCTATTTTTCTGGGTCACAGTTACTGCTTTTTTGTGCTTTCTTTTCTTTACCTGTGATTTTTCCACACATTTTGGACTCATGATGGATATTTATTGCACAGACAATGCAAGATAAAATACACAATGAAGAGAGCTCACACACGGCAACACAACAAGTACACCGTAAGCATGTCTAAACAGCTTGATAAAATCCTAAACTGGGGGATTACTGTATAAACAGAAAACATTTGTTCATAGATTGCCGAGGTCAGCTACGCAAACTTCTTCACTTTTGAAGTGGAAAAAAAAGTGGACTTCAATGTTGTCAACACTGCTGAAATCAAAACTTCATTACAAGTTAAAAAGTTGGGTGTCACTTTTGACTCTGTACTTTAATTTCAGATGCATATTAGCAATGTCACAAAGCATGTTTCGTCAACCTGTGTAAGGCTGCTCAATTAAGAACCTTACTCTGCCAAAGGGTGAAAAACAGACTCTGATGTCTTGAAATCATTAAGATTAGACTATATTGTACCATCTAACTGTATTTAGTGAGGCATTTTCTAAGATATTAAACAGGCTTTGGCATATCCTGAAATCTGCTACCCATGCATGCTGTCCATGTACAAACCAAAAGAAGTTTTACTCCCATCCTCTGTACCTTGTACTGGCTCCCTGAGAGAACTTGCTTACAAATAAGGTATTACATAGGCTTATAGATTATTTTAAGAACTTACTGCTGGAAAACAGACCTGCTGTTTGGGATCTGCTGATTCTGGCCTTCTTACTCAAAGACCAGGCTCAATATAATGGTTGACAGAACCTTCTAGTTTGCTCTAAGTCTGCATAACTTGAAGCTCAAAGCCAATTAGAGACTCTGTAGTTCTTAACATTTTTTTTTAAAACCTGCTTATAGACCTATTTTTTTTAATTGAAGTTCTTACTCTGGTTTTTACTACGTTATTTTGCTGTAATATTTTGTTGAAAACCACTCAAAAATGTCTACAAATTGTGATGCAATTGTGTTGCAATCAGAATTGTTACAAAAATGATCATTTTGGTAATAACAGAAAGCATTTTGTGGGAATTCTAGTTAGGCAGACAAATGTGACACACACAATCTTAAGAAAGGTTACAAATGAGAGAAAACCATTAGTTAGCAGTTAAATCTATCCAAGGATTTCATCCAGCCATTCCTTAAAAGATGTCGGTGTATCAGCTTTAACCAACTGGCTGGACTGCTTATTACAAGCTCCTACATACCAATGTCTAGACTACAATTGAAAAATAAGAGCATGTAAGCTAGCCAGTCAATTTTGAAATGTTTTGAACTCTTTATATGGGATAACTAGTGCTAATCAATTAAGATAGATCAGAGGGAGGAAATATTTAACTATGCAGCACAAAAAGGTTAAACAGAAATGACACCCTGTAGTTCCACTCATCCAGTTGATTTAAGAAAATGAAGTGCTTTGCATTTCCCAGGCATAGCTGATGCTGTAAGTCTCTAGGCTTTAGGCACTTCTTTCATCAAACACGGGTAAAAGTTTGGAAATGGGTTACGACTTGCCCGTTTTGTAGTTGTTCGTTTTGTGTCTGTAAAGGGGAAATCTACAGAGCAAGCAGGGCAAAGACTGAAAGCAGACAATAGTCCTAACAGTGATTTATCCAGAAGGCTTTAGGCCACATACACAGGGTCCATATTAGTTCTTGGCAACTGTCCACTAACAATCTGCATAACTGCTCCCAAATGTACTGCTTTAAAGAGAATGAGCTCAATATGAGTGGAGAACAGCTGTTGCTTGTGGAATCAAATGTCCTCTCCTAACCACCAACTCCTTACATATTGCATAATTATGCACTGCACACTATAAAACAGAATAAGATTCTTAAAATGTTTATGTTGCAGCTTCAGCTCAAACCTAAATGTTTGCAAAAATAAGGCATGACATTCTCAAGGTTTAGCTTCAGCATACACTTTGTGGAAAAGAGGCTGCACAAACATACCAAAATATAGCCTTAAATTCACTCAGCCACCAGTAGAAAAAGCCAAGATGATTTTCATAGTTTCTCTTTTATGTTTTCCTCTGCTGATCTAAATGCTCCTCGTAAAACACAGTTATACGAACAGCATTACTTTCACACAGCTAAAATAAAATGAAGAATGTAAAGTCTATAGAAGATTTACAAATTACACAAGAATTATGAAAAACATCGATGGGAATAAATATTTGTGGCGTTTAGTGTCACCTGTGTTATTTCTGTTAATAATATATTTTGGTTGCATACTACAATGGTACAAATACTGTATACCTTGGCCCCAGAAAAGTTAAAAATGGACTCTAATATGACAAAACTATCGAAATATGTGAAAGAAAAGTAATGTAATGGTAATGTTTTCTCATATTTTACTACTAACTGACTTAGTGTCCCATATATAAAAATGAAGCTCCACCTGGTCACCTATATGTAATAACAGCTCTTCCAGCTTCTCTAAGAATGACAAAACCTTCTGATCACCTTAGTATAAATTCTACTTTTTAATGTGATAACATTATAGCTCTGTAGCATACACTTAGCTCTGAGCCCTGTAGCATACACTTACAAGTTGCGAAAGCACTATACATTATTGATTTGAAAGTAAGGACTGTTATTATTTGTATCTTGTAATTGGAAAACTGATTGGGAAATTGGTGTTTTAAACATATCCATGATGAAGCCAATATTTGCAGAGGAACAAATATGTATTGTGAATATGTTAAGCCATTGTGTTTTGAAATACATATGCGTTTATTTTAAAGGATTTTACATTGCTTTTAAGTTTTCCAATAGAATCCTTACACAGTGTATGTCTAATTTTCATAACTTACATAGTAGTATAAAAATTAACTACAAATGAGCCATCCTAATGCTGAAGAAGAGATACTAATCAACTGCTGTGGATTCTCTCACCTGAGTGCTGCTGACATGGCTTTACTACCTGAGTCTCCTTGGCCGTCACACCAGGTTTACAGCAAATAAGCAACAGCAGATCACTGCACATTAGCAAAACAACCCGGATCCCTTTGCAGAGGGCTGCACAAAACATCCATTAAGACCAGTACTTTTCTTCAATCCTAAGGAATTTGCAGCGATAAAGTGCCAAGAATCATAACTCAGTGGGCAGATGAGGCCTCATTCCCAATAGGAATGGATGCAATCTGGATGGAAGGGTCATGGGTTTGAATCCAGGACAGGACATTGCTGTTGTATCCCGGAGCAGGGTGTTTCACACAGATGAATCAGGCAAATCCCCTGCTGTATGAATGGTCTCCAGATTCATTTTAGATGAAAACTGGTTCTGAATTGACTGCAAAATATCATAAAATCATCCCTGCAGAAAATACTGTAGGACCCCATTGGTACTTTCTAACCTATAAATAACTAATTTATATTCTTTATGGCCAAATAACATTTGTATTTATTGTGCATAAATTTTACATTCAGACGTCAACTAAATTTATATTTAAAATTCGCAGTAGCAGTACTTCTTTGCCAGGGATTCTGGAGAGACTAGAGGCTTTACCTCAACTCTTTACGGTTATTCTCAACCCTATAAAGAGTAGAAGGAGAGACCATGAGGGGGAGTCTTGAGGACAAAGCCCTTATTCAAACTTTCTCAGCTGGGAAATCAAAACACACATATTAAAATTCCAGCTTCCTCTCCTGGAATGTCCTCAGCCTGTCAGAAATGTTTTGAAAGAATTTTTTCGTTGTTATTGCAGCTGGTTGTCACTGGCCTGACTCTAAATTAGGAAAAATAGGCGGATGGATAATTGTTCACAGTCAGGCTCCTCAAGAAAAGTATAACTTTCTCCAAAGTTATATCCTACGAATACACTTTTAATGACCTACTGATTCTAGATCGCCAAAGGTTAATTCATTGAGGTTTAGCCATGATTTTTTCCCTTCTATACACAATCCATGTGGAGCAACCTATTGTTATGAAGCCCAGCCCACCACAACAGCTCCCACAGCAGCCTGGGAGAGACGAACAAGTCAGAGACACGAATTCTCAGGCATTTCATAAACTGAAGTTAGCAATACTCCTCTTAATGACAGAGGTGGCAATACATCTTTGTTGACAAATGAAAACACAGCCATCTTTAATGTCTTGACAAAAAGGGCCAGATCCAAGGAACATAAACTCTTGATAAGATGATGACTGCAGTCGGTATTCGAATGGGTTCGAATTGTACCTCTTCTGCAAGCACCCCCCACTGTAACAAGAAGGCTTACACTCCTGTGCAGTAGTGCACTGTTCATTACAACACAGTTCTTTAACACCAACTGCCTCTAAAGATGAGGAGTGTACACTCTTGTGTACCTTTTTGATGTTTAGGAAATCGGTTTTGGAAGACTTGACAAAGTTAGAACACACACGCGCATCACGGGTCCAGCACAAGCCAGAGGACATTGCCAACTGCAGGTACAAGCCCTCACACTGTACCAAGCAAGAAGGAGGAGGCTCAGAAGTACCCAACAGCTACAGGAGTCACACGGTTTGAGCTCAGGAATCAGAGAAACAGTTTTGTGAGCTTCCAGGATTCTTGCAAACGTCTCATGTTACATTTATTTCAATATTATGTCACCTTAAAGCTAAATGAACTTGCAATGTACTGCCTTGGAGCTAGATGTAGATGAACAGTATATATTAAACAACAAAAATGTCTCTTTAGGCCAGACATCCCCATTTCATTCCCAGGAGGTCCGATTTGGCTACAGGTTTTCAGTCCATCTGGACATTATTGGTTAAAATGGACAAATTGTCCAGCTTCTTCCAACTGTTCAGGTGCTACCTTTTTATAGATAACTGGAAATCCTGAAGATACACATGCTCTCTGGGACACCTGCAAGGTCAGCAACTGTGACCCTTACAAACTCTAAATCAACTCAGATAAGCACCAATATCAATCCCAGTCAATATTTAAACTAGACCGCAGACACAGCTGGCACAGCTGCAATATAAATTCTGAAAAAAATGGGTTATATAAAACATTCTGTAACTTTCTTTCTCTTTTGAGATTCGCAAAATTCAAAATCATAAAAGACAGAAGGATAATATTTGTTCTTTAAAAAAGGTTCCTTGAAGAGAGATGTCTGAATTGACAGCCTACGCACGTACAGCAATCTACCCACAATAGCGTTCACAGCTGAAACTGCTAAACAGCAAATAATTCCACATGAAGTGGAGGGAATGTAAACACACGAGCACTGTTACTGGCTATGCACTCAATGAGGTGTAGAATAATATTTGAAGTTCAAATAGAATAAAAAGTTAGCTCAATGTTTATGAAAATGCTCCACTCCTTTCCCCATAAAACCTTCAAATGAATGTAATGTCCTGACTGCAGCAAGAGCTGATACTGCTGTCACTTTACCTTCTATTGCTTTCTAAGCGGTTAGTCTAGGGGTGCTCGGGGAGTCAATGACATACCACACTTCATCTCTTACACTAGGAGACAAAGTACTTCAGATCCTACAGAGGATGTGGGCTCCGTTTGGTTTTATCCCTCCTTCATGTAAATAAGCCTGTGATAAGCAGTTTCAAGACATGACTGTTAATGTTCTAGGCCAGGTCTGAACATCATGTGTAGTGTTCATCACCACTGTTCAGTCAATGGTGTGGAAATCAGTCCATGTGGAAACAAGGCACACACACAAACCAGATTTCATACTACAAAGCTGGGAAACCAAAGAAGACTCAAAAGAGGCCTTGAAATAACAAAACCTTAATACTAAACAAAAAGAAAAGCTTTCATATAGGCCAAAAGTTCACTAGTCATCTATAACTGCAACAAATTTACAAAGTTATTATAAGGAACGTTCTCGTGTTTTTTTAAGAAAGTGCACCGATATCTTACTGAACAAACATAACATAGGCAACACATTGTCCACCCAGGTTCAATGCGGCTCATGTCTGGAGAGTGGGGCAGTCAAGGCAAAACTTCATCTCATCTCATAAAAAGATACCAGTACACCAGCAAAATGAGGATTTGACACTGTACTGCTGAATGCTGTCCCATCAGATTAGCCCACAGGACTAATCAAGGGGAGCTAAATGTGAGGTCCCAGGACTGGATCAATGAAGCACCATGCAAACAGGCTGCCATCAATCACTACAAGTGCCAGGACACTGCTTCCCCAACATCACACTGGAACCTCCACTTCAAATGGCACATTGTTTGCAACAGTTAGCATACCGTTCATGCTTTACATAGTTTCCCTATCAGCTCTTCATTTCATCTTCGAACCTGACATAACCGGTTTTTGTTAATGCAGCTGGTGTTTCGCTGTTGACTTTATGTTCCCAAATGCTTGCTATCTTATTGATAAGCATCATAAGTTCAAATAATGAAAAGGAAAAAAAGAGGGGTAGCAGAAAATGCTTTAAAACTTTTAGGATTTAATAAACATTACGCAAGACAAAAAATGCATGTGAAGTGCAACTGTTTTTGAATTCATACCAAAAGAAACATCCACAATGGGTTAGCTGAATGATGCTTGCAATAAATTAATCACGATCAAAAGTACACTCATCTTTCAGGTTATATTACATTAAAAACCTTCAACGCTCAATCCAAGTTTGCAGTCGGACAATAAGCTCAAAAAAGCAAGCTTAAATTCAAAAACAGCCATCAGCTGATCAATCCTTACTGACGAAGAAGAAAATGCGTGATCTGCCCAGCACAAATGCACAGTCCCGTTACAACAGAAAATCAAGATAACCTCTTGAGTATATGATGATTTTCCCTATCAGTGCTCTGTGGGTACAATGTCAACAGTTCAGTGACAGGCAGCTAATTACCATCTAAGCGGAGGCAGCTGCCATGACTTATGGTGCCAGTACTTGACAGGTGTGCTCCTCCCTTATCGAGACGTGTGATCCCTTTGCAGCAGGTGTGTGAGCTAGTCTGGTGAAAAAGTAAGTATTTTAGGGTTTAACACATTTAGACATATTTAACCTTAAACTAGTCCTCACCACATCCTTATAGTAGATAATAGCCTCACTTCACAAATAACAAAAAAAAATCGAATCTACTTCATTATTTAAAAAAAAATCAGCCAGCATTACTATACTCTATTTTCCCCAACAGTGCACAAGGGGTCAGGCAGGGAGTCAGGAAGAGAAAGATGGGGAGAGGACTCACACCAGAGAACTCTGCAGCAAGACAGAGAACAGAAACAGAACGACTGACCAATTGTCAGTCAGAGTGAAACGAACCAGTGAAGAATTTGTCTTAGTTGCTTTTTTTAAAGAATAAAAGGAGAACTATACCGCTAGTTTCTTTTTGAAGCCAGATTCCGCACTGTCGTTTTTACCCAGCCAGTGACAAAGTCTCTTCACAAGTGTCAATCGTTTGTGGTTTCTATTCTCCTGTGAACAATTTAAACTATAATACAGACCTTGCTTTTCTAAGAGTTTCTTGCTAAGAGCATTACAGCTCTTACAGAACCTTAAAGAAAGGACTTATTTCAAAGATCTTTAAAATTCACAAAAACTGTGTGCCTTCTCATGTGAGAAATACAAGTGATACCACCTTCTCTCTTTTTGGAACAGTACCCATGAATATTGCCAGATTGAACACAACCGTCTCTATACTGAAGAACCTGTGTGTTAATTAGGTCTATAAACAATTACTTATGTACATCTAAAAAACTCTTTTGTTGATGATCTATATTTCATGATTTCTCATATTGCACTTGAAAGGTCACAAAAAAATATACCTGCATTTTCTGTACCAGCCCAGGCAGTGTTACAGACCTTTTATCACTGATCCATAAGGATTCATTTCAAAGCTTCGTTTCTACAGATGATAAAGTTGCTGGCTTGTGAACAAGATGTATGTTAGTGACACACTAGCACTGAAACATGGTACTAACAAGAGATCTGAAGAACAAAAAAACAACACGCGAGATTTAGCAGTTATAGGAATACAATCTGCTGAACCTATGAATTATTTGTAAAAGGGGGAGTTCTAAATTGCTTCTGACAAGCAGAAATCCTGCATAGACGTATGCTTTATGATAAAAGCTATTATATAGGATTTCTGCAGCTGCTCTTGGCAAAAGCCCTTAACATGAATGGCAATACAAACAAATCAGATAAATAACAGTGACCAGAGTGATGGAAAACCTAGTTCATGCCAATCAAGTTACAGTACAGTTGGAAAAGGAAGCTCTGGGCTAGACAGCTGGGTGGTGGGTTGGCTTCCAGCAGGACCTTATTTTCTTGCACATTAGTGAAAGCTACTGCTCCCTGTTCTTCTAAGAAGCATAAATGAGTGTAATTTTTCTCTGATTATTCATGCCCAGTGTCTCACATCTAATTACCCAAATGGATAAACAGTAGCAGCACTGAGAGATTACGGAGAGTAATCCACCAAGGTTATGCCAAGGTCAGGCGGATGAATTAATGTTTGGCGCCTACTGAGACAACGGTCAGTCAGTGTCCACACATCCCCGTCACATACACCCTCCTCCTTACACAGACTACCAACCACACTGACCGTTCTCTCTGGCTCAAGCAGCTTCTCTCCCGCTGAGGAAACAAGCAGCACAACAAAAAATAGCACAACCAATTTCAACATGGATTACCAATTCCAAATCGATTTAGTGAGAGCAGTTCTTTCTGGGAAGAGGAACTCATGCCAATGCACTCCTCGCAAGTACAGAAATCAGTTTTCATGCTTACGCCTACAAAAGTTAACCAATTTGACACCACAACATGGGGGCCCACAACATTAACATACCAAACAAATTGTTGGGCCATGATTCAGCATCGAAATTCATTCCAATAGCCTGCTAATATATAGCTTAGAATATATAACTTAGAAAGAAAGAAATAAAGTGTTAAATTGAGGCACATTACGACACAATCACCAGAATGCATAACTCTCACAGTACTTCCCAATAGATGCAATTAAATATTTTATTTAACTTGTTAAATTAAAGTGTTAATTTTCATTAAATCCCAAAAAATGCACAATTGACACAATAACAGATTTGTAAAAGTACATGCTCAAACTTCCTTGGACACCCCAGGATGTTCAGAGAACCTCAACAGCATTTCTAGGAATTCCTGAAATTAATGATTTTTCAATAGAACCTGTTATGCGAACAACATTTAAGGACATTTGTGTGGAACAGCAGCCACAAACTCGCAAGGTGTACAAAGACTTCTCATTAGCACGACTGACTGGTCATGTTCTGTATTACGACCATAAACCCATTCGTACATGATGTACTGTACAAACAGTATTGCCTTGGTTTGTTTAAGGTCACAATCAGAAAAGCATCAGGACAGCACAATGTGCAGTGAAGCGGTTTGATTTTTTCAATTTCCCAGTAAAGAGCAAACTAAAGCTCTTTGAGCATTTGTCTTTTAATATTCCTCGTTTCATATAAGTCAGCCAGTGGGTTTACATGGACTGCATTAAAGTTAAGGCAAAGAGAATCTTTGCGAGACAGACTCAGTATGAAGCAAGGATGATTTTAATTATATTATACTGTTTAGGAACAAGTAATGTTTATTCCATGCTGAAAAGAGAAGAAAGAAAACACAACATTTTGGCTGTGGAGCCTTCTTACCCACCTATATACTGTTTATGCATTTGGCTCTGAGTCTACCTCTGTTGCAGACTCATTCTACCTCTTTCTCACCTCTCAGTGCCTGATATGCCTGATGTACAGTGAGCAGGGTTTAGCATGCCGAGTTGCCATTGGTTCAGGCTGTTGCTAAAAGCTCCTCCCCAGCTGTATTCTCCATGGTGACACAGGCAAGTCGTAAAAAGGATTTGGCTACTTTATGATCTAAATTCCTGCAATGATTTAAAATCGTCTTTCAATGAACCTGGAAGCTGCAGCACAGCCTAACTACCTTCCCCAATCTTTTTGCATCCCCTAGGTCTTCTAATTGCCATTATAAAAGCAACTTAAGAACTATCTACTACTTGAAATGAATCCTATCATTAACATGTTCAGGCACACGTGTTCAACTATCACTGCTGGAATGTACAGCAGGTCCAAACAAATATTTTGTTTTTCAGTACAGTAAACTGTATTTGTGATCACTAGACTACTAAGCATGACAAAAGTAACATTTTATTCTTGGGTAATTCCATCCTTACAATTGATTTCAAAACATAAACACACTTCCTTTTCTGTTAAACAACATAGTTCCTTCATCAGTCCTATATTCTGTGAAACACTAACAGCAAGGAATATCTCTTTTTGACTTGTTTCTGTGAATCTTTCCAAAGAAACAGAATCTGCTCTTCAACTATCCTTACCATGAGTAGCTTTTTCCTTTTTCTGTTAAGAGTGATGAGTGCGATGTGCGATATCAGAGGATTTAACAGTGAGTATAAACCTTGTCATTTTCTTTTCACTGCTGTCACTAAGTGGTATTTCATCCTGAAGAAATCCAATTTTAAAACAGACTCCTGTCACATTTTGGGTAGTTCACTCATTAAGGAAGAATAATGGAAAATAAAATACAGTAGATATCTCCACAGATCAATCTTAAGCTGTTTCAAGGGGGTAATAGAATACACCCCATATATTTTAACAGTCTCATCCCAGTGGAACGAATTTAAGTAAAAAAATACTTTGGATTCCATCTATTTTCTGTCTTCTTTTCCTGGTGTGTTACACCAAAATGGCTGTTTATTACCAGTAAATACACAAGCTAGCATAAGCCTCCTTCATATCAGTTCATTTCAAACTCCCCTTCATCAAAACCGATGATGAAAATGTTTTCAACCTGTTGCAAATGTACTTTGGGTTCAATGTTTACACCCAGCTTATAACGGCTTTTTTTGCAAGACTCAAGGTCAAAAAAGGAAAAACAGAACTTTGTGGGAGAGGATATTAAAATCTGTTTAAACTCTACTGCTTTCTTCCTTGGGGTTTAGTCAGATTTTTATTTTTCGTTCCAGTGACTGAAAGCATGTCTGAACATATCAAGGTGGTGAATTCATTTCAAGAAGCCTTTCTGTAAAGCAAAATTGCAGGAACAGACAATGACTGACATGAAAATGAACAGCCTTAACATTTTAGTAAGATCCTTGAATCATCCTTGTTCATTTTGCTTTATGTTATATAGTCAACAACTAGTTTTCTAACGGTTCTATAAATTCACAGAACAGCAAAGCAGCGTGCATACACACTTCATTAATTAAGACAGACCGAATGCCCTGCTCTTGTATGTAAATTCTTGTGTACTTAAAGCTTGCCTGAAGCTAAGGCTACAGCCAGCTAAGATAAAATGATATAGTGTTGCAATCTGATCCATGCATTCTCATGAACTGGTCCATCTTGGTCAAGGCTGCAGCTACACGGAGCGCATTCCAGAAGCTCTGGGCACAAAATGGGACTGAGAACAAGAGTGCTTTCCCTCCGGACAGGAAGCTAATTCATCACAAGGCCGGAGAGATAGGGAAGATTGAAGATATCCAATCACACCGAGCCGCCGTCTCTCTCTGCGAGCTGGGAGGAGGCCATTACAGCAGGAGAGAAGCCACATGAACTAATGGAGATTAATTTCCATAAAAACTCCCAGCATTCCAAAAATGTAAATGAAACACTAATGTAATATTCAGTATTACCCAAACCAAACCAACAGGACATATGGTTGGTTCAAAATATGACCTGCCTATACAACACCCTGCAACTCAACTGGCAACCCACAGAAGCTCAGCAGGTGTGAGCCTGGCCAGTGCCTCGGTGGGAGACTACCTGGGAAACAGATCAAACACTACTTTGTTTTACCATGTAGCTTGAGTTCAAAATGGTCACTAATTTCACTAATTATTGTGACCCAAAAGCTTTTGTTTAGAAGCAAACACATAAGAGGTTTAAAACAGCTTTATACCAAACTACCCTTCCGTCATTTCACCCTTTACCACTTTGCAAATTAGAAAAATTCTTAACGGAACTTATCTGCCTGACATGAATAACTACAAAACACACGACACCTTTTTTTTTACTGTAGAAAATGTAGAAATGGACCTAAATAATAGGTAAAAGATGAAAATAGGTTTGGAGTAAAAGATTATATTGGGGTTAGAATTGAGTTCTGACTGATGTAGGGGATTTGCTAGTACTTTGTTCCTTGCCTGATTGCTCGGTGTGGAGGGACAGCCTAATCTAGGTAACATCTGGGTGGTATGATACACCTTTCACTTCTTAATGACGGAATTCACCATACTCAATGTTCTCCATGTTTTATTCTGAAATCATATAAACAACCATTACTACTAACAGAGTTTGGATTCCAAACAACAATAAGATAATATGAACCTCTACCACCTATAGTGTTCAACTAATTGTATGACTTGCGAAAGTAATTCTGTACACCTGAACTAATCTGGGCTTGTCATAGCGAAGGGAGTGACTTCTTCTGTCATCAATGTTTTAGTTCTTAATTTATCTTTGCAGTATTTGATATTTTAATGCCTCCCTCCCAGAGTTCAGTCTGAGCACTTAGGTTTTGATCAAAAGAACCTACAAATACAAATACAAATACAAAATCACTAGACCAGTAAAGTAACTGTAAGCTGCTGAAGAGTTATAAAAGTGTTCCTCAGAGAATGCAGTGGCTCTATGAGCTCACCGTCACCAAAGCCCACATTGTGGGTATTTGACTGCACATGACACTCCAGGCCAACAAAATTAACAATTTAAATGCAAAATGCTGATTCATCACTTTAGAAAAATGATATCTTCCTGCTCCTGCTCTCGTCATTTCTGAATACCTGAATATGTATTTGTGCAGTGAAAAAGGAGCAAAATTCCACAGGAATAAATCATTTGAAATATATGCTGGATTCCAAACGGCAACAAGGAGATAATATAAAATTGCTTTTTTGTCTAACTGAACTCAAAAGTCTTCATATGAAGCCGACAGAATGAAATGCAGCAACAGAGAATTACTGTACATTGCCACCTGATGGTCTGCCTTACTTGAAAGCCTTCACAGATACTGTACTGTAACGCCGTTTCCGAGCACTGTCAGAGTATTAGGCAAATCCGGTAATCTCCTCACTCTTCACATGAGTGGTTTTTAAATGAAGCCTTCAACCAAAGGCCCTGCGAAGTCGATGGTTTCTGCTGTCTGACTATACACCACAGAATCATGTAAAGGATGGACGTGAGGAGGCGATATTAGGAAATCAGATATGTCCCATTTTATCCAGTTTTAAGAACATGAGGCCAACTGAGAAATTGATCAGCTATCAATTCACCTAGACAGCATAACAGTAAGAAAACACAGCTGCTATAAATAATAAATGTTAACCAAAAATGGAAGTAAACAACATCACCACACAAACCTAACCATATTTGAGAAGGATATCCCTTCTTAGCAGCAAAATATTCACCTTTTATTAGGATTTGAACATTGTACCAGCAAAACTGTTCATTGTTAACAGTACAGGTCTAATTTTCAACTGAATCGGCTAGTTGAGAGCTACGTTGGTATAAGCACCAGGTTTTGACCAAGAAATGATACAACTGTCAATAAAAACATTTAATTTGTTCCTCAACATATCCTTTGAAACTGAATGATTGTCTTCACGTTTCTACATGCATTGGAACTAACAGAAATGGCTTGCCGAAGAATTACTGTGGCTGAGACTGAACGCCAATCAAGTGCTTCTGCTTTGAAATGGGGAATCTAATGAGGAATCTGCTAGTTAAACAATCCAAACCATTTAATCCTCTTAGACAGTAGCCTTCAATGAAATATTAATAGAGAAATTCTAAAGGCTACGTAATTAGTAAATTTCACACTGGAAACTTCAACCGAGGAATGCAATGTGACAGCTGAAATCTGCTGTCAGAACACCAGGCATTTCACCTGCGGTTCAGCACAATAAACTAGACAGTAGGCTGGGGGGACAAACCTTGACAAGAGAAAGTTCAGGAACATACAAGTTACTTCACAACATAAAGGATAAGTGAGTTCACTTCAAAGTCTTCTAATATGTCATGAACTACATTTAATTAGGTTATTTTCTTTTGGGAAACCTTCTATAGAACTTGAACTTGAACGTTAATAGACCATTCTTTGGCCAAAATGTGGATACTTAAAAATCCAGTGCAAAACCGAAAATCATCCCTTTCATCACAGAATCCTTTTAATTAAACATTTCATTTTTTCTCGACTTTTTCCCACCTTACTTCAAAACATGCAAAGTTCAAGGCTGGAAACTTGCTGCAGTATCCACCAGGAATTTCACACAGACCTTCCCAGGAGGCTTTAGATTACAGTTCAGTTAGATTTGCTGTAAAAGAATTAAGATAAGGAGAAAGCACCATCCATCCCGAAATGTGAAAATTCTGAAAAGAGAAAACCTAATTTTTGTTTGAGAAAATGAAAGACAGCCATGTTGTGTCTGTGAAAGCTGAGTTACCTTAAGTTAACTAAATGTACGGATGCATTTTAAAGAAAGAACAGTGCAGGGGTCAGGAGCAGTAACAGTAAGTTGGTTCACTGCATTGGAAATCTACACAATGACGATATCTGTCTGTCCATAAACACAGGCCAAGGTAAGGTGGCTCAAGCTAGGATCTCTCTGTAGTGATGGTAATTGACTAGCTAATAGCTATTGGAACTGTAATGAATTAGCCCTCACTACTTTGTTAATTTATTTTGGATGAAGAGAGGCTAAGACCGTTTCAGACTTGCTGTGCTTCACATTTAGATTGCATTTTTTACAACCCTTCCACTTCCCTTCTTAATTTTAAAATTAGAGTAGTGTGTTCATACTTGAGCCTCAAAGAACAATTGCACAGAAATTGAAATATGGAGGACATATCATTGTTTGCAACATTACCCGAACTA
This sequence comes from Atractosteus spatula, assembly GCF_055471065.1. Lineage (NCBI taxonomy): Eukaryota > Metazoa > Chordata > Actinopteri > Semionotiformes > Lepisosteidae > Atractosteus > Atractosteus spatula. Next base: position 51,270,592 of record NC_142706.1, read on the forward strand.
CACTTCATTTACAGCTGTTATAAGACACGAAACCACACACCATCTTTCATTCACATTTTGACAGAGCCCGGAGTTTCCTGTGGTCAGTGAACCAAAATAGAGGAAGAAGATCTGTGAAGAAGTCACTGCTTTGAGACGCAGCGGTGTCAGCATGAGGAAGCCAAGCAAGGGCATCGAAGTGAGCTTCGAATTCATCAGATTCAGCCTTCCTGGAACTTCACTTTCTTAAAACAAGCCTTGCTGAATGAGTTATTTATTTACATTAGGAGACACAGAGGTGATGCTGATCCAGTCAATGCTGAAGAGCACAGCATAAACAAATTAGCTGCAGGTTTTTGCACACACCTCATTCTCTCCACACACACCACAATTCATTATTTTAAATTGTGCGGTGTCATGGTTAGGGCTACCACTAACTACAGTGTCATAGTAAGAACCCAGGCAAAACTTGGACACTGCCTCCTTTCACGATAGATTTCAACATTTTTTACAATATCGCTCTCCTATGGTAAAATGAGCGTGCAAAAAAAAAACAACTGGATTTTCGTGTATAGTTTTTTTTAATAAAAAAGTTCACATTTTGCTTCTGCCGGCCATCAGAACAGCACTTCCACATTTCTCTCTGCTGGAGCAGACCCCCCCACTGACCTGTGCTACACACTAGAGGTCCTTGCCCAGGGGTCAGCAGCCTTTCAGAAGGGACGTGCCAAGAGTTAGTTCATCCACTTGACCATGGTGTTATAATAGTTCAATTTACATACTGATTAATTAATAAAACTTAATCAACATAATTAACCAATTAAGATGAAGACCTTATCGTTTATCCTTGTTTTTCTTCACTGGATTCTCCCTAAACTTCAAGGTCCTTAAGTCTGTTGTAATTCATGTGAATTTTGGAAGACATATTCTACCTGATAAGATTCAGTTCAAGCCATCTTGACAGAATGTACACAAAAGAGTGTGGAAAAAGTCTGGTTAAGAATTTCAGGAAGCCTTCTTCCATCCCAGCTCAATGAGTAATGTGTAATTGTGTGAGGAGCAATTTGGGATATAAGAAAGTCTGACCTGGTTTTCATTAAGGGATGCCTGTATCCTGGCAGATGCGTTATCAGCAGCTCTCCAGATCTTCAAAAGACAATTCCAGAACAGACACTTGCTACATTCCTGCTTCTTCAAACCTACCACCCAACTGAAGACACTACATGGGGCAGATACACAGAGTCGATACCCCATTCTGAATCCCACTGATTATATCTAAAAGTGCCACAGCAAGCAGCTGCTAAACACAAGCCCTCTTCCCACAGCTAAGGCAGGCCTGAGGGAAAAAAACAACCAAACTGCCAAAATCTGGATCACACCATCAGAAAAAACATATCTGTCCTACATGGCAGAGCTCTTCATGAGCTATGATGAAAATCTACTAGATTACAATGTTATCCACAATTTACATGTATAGATATACCACCATAAAAATCACTAAGTGTGCTTTGTTTCTATAAGACTGAAGACCTTCGCAATACAACAGCACCCTTTAGCACTAAGTTATAGCCCATATGCCACTGTCCGTTTACATCAGAGGCCTGTGAGTCCCTTTATCAATTGTAATAAATACACGCAAAATATTCCGCAGACTAGTAACGTGGCATTGTAATTGCCGTGTTCAAACAAAATTACCTCAAACTAAAAACACATTGCCCCTTTCTCAACGTTGTTGTTGTAACTTAGATCATATTTCTGTACACGTTTACCAGGAGAATGCTTTTTACACCCAAAGACTATCTTTCTCTGTAAAAATCACGTTAAAGAAGACCAGACAAAAACAACTGCCAGAACAATTGTCGCCGATGGCGTTAATCATACATGTTCTACCTATGTGACAGGCAGCAGTGAAAAATCAGTGAGATGTATAAATTTGCAGAAAAACGTTGAACATTCGTCTGATCACAAAGGAATTTTGTTTGTGAGTGAATTATTACCTGCCAACATTTCTTGCTGTGTGTAAAAACATAAAAATGAAGCACAACACATAATGAATTAAATTGAAACGTTTAACTAGGGACTTTTTAAAACATATAATGCGTGCTTTTCATGTTAATACTAGCAGTGAAACTAGTGATACTCTACCTTGTACAAAAAAAGTCTTTAGTGGACAACTTCTTGCATCCGTCATTTTTTCATAGAGCTAAGACCCCAGTAGTAGAAAGATATCTTTCTTGAAAACAAACTGCCTTGAAGAAAGCTTAATTCTAATCATGCGTACTACTCGAAGTGGAGACTTGTCGTTCCTGAGATCTTAACACGAACAACAGGTGATGTTGCTTGTTGCGTTAATAGTCCTGTCTGTGGCTCCAGGTTTAAGTTTTACTCCTATTCCAAAACACCACCAATTTAACACCTAGATAAGGAGATACCCAGTACTTACCAGGATGGGGCATTGTGATCGTTTCGTTGGCATTGCCGGAGCCCACGTTAAATATGACCACGGCAGACGCGTTTTGGTTTGCAGCGTGACGAATTTTTTCCTTGAAAGTGCAGTTACCTCTAGTTATTAGAGCTATCCAGGTGTTGGCGTTTGGGGGGACAGTGAATTTAGTGTTGGGGTCGCAAGCCTGCCTGTCGTGCAAAGACGAGGGCATCACCACCAACCCCTTGGCATCCTGTTTTAAAGAGTGCTCGCCGTAGCGACCGCACTCGGTTTTCTCCGTTTTGATCTCCGAAGTCGCGGGATCCAGGTAGGTGATGTTTACGAAAGCGGTGTACCATTCCTCCTTTTCCGCCACCGTAAAGTCCAGGCAAAGCAAATGCACAAAACAAAAGGAGAGCAGCCATGTTGAGAGAGCCAGACTGCGGCAGGCTTGGATGAGGGACATTGCCATATTAATTCGGAGGTCTCCAATGTTCCCCTCTGCCGAGCTCCTCTGCCTCCCGCCGCCAGTCAGCCTCGATTTGTTTTCTGTTGTCGCTCTGTGATTTCTTCCCCCGAGAATTCCTGGCTAAAAGCTGCTCGTTTCTGCAGCGACGCGTCCCCGCAGAGTCTCTCGTACGCTTTTAGCGATCCCAGGTCTCTCCTACGAATAAAATGTAAGCCTAGGCTGTTAAAGGAGATGTTGTTTCTGGGCTGGCGGTTGCAGGAGGCGCTTTTATGATGTCGTTGCTGCTGTCAATGTGCCTGGCCCGTTCTGCTCTGTGAATTGGGAAAGGCTAACAAAGGAGCGCCATCAAGTGGAGTGAAAGGAGGGCCGTGTCGAGTGGGGGGAGTCACTGTTGGGAGGAGGTTAAACTGACTGGCAGCCCCAGCGTGCAGCTGATAGATCAACTGTACGAGAATGAATGTTCACAGTGGTTTAAAATTAAAATCAGATTAAAACAAATTAAAAGACAACGTGTTGGCCATACGTTACATTTGAATTTTATGAACTGTTCTCGTTCAGTACGACAGTCAAACTTCAGGTCATGTAAGGGGTTATTCATTAAAAACGTATTTCTAAGGGAACAGTGCTAGGATAGGTACATAAAGTTATGTTTTGTGTTTATTGAAACGACATAAACATCACCATGGAGAATTTTACGCTACAGGCTATGTTACAGGCACGTACACAGGACCGTAACTGGCATTGGTTATGCACCGCGGGACAAGTTAAAGTTTCAGAATCGACACGTGTACAAGATGTACAACCAAAATCCCCGAAACTAATCTGTTACTGTTAATTTATTTAGGGATTGTGTGAAACTGGCATTACTGATACATTATTTATTAATTGCGTGGATGCTACTTCACAGTGTTATATTCTGTACTTTATGTATTTTAAACGTTTGCCCCACTCTTGAAATCATGGGTGTCAAGAGGGTACAGGCGTTAATGTACATGGCCATTGCACACGCTAGACTTATTAAACGAAGCGGTGTGTCTGTTCTGGTGCAAGGCCATTTATTTAACTTTCTATAAATACAGTATACACAAATTGACTTTATTTTAGCTGCTATACGTCACCACAAGATGGCGTCTTTTGCCTTTTTTCAAACAATCTCACTCCAGTGAAAAGCGCCCTCTCTGGCGCCACCTGCATGCGCGTAACTAAAATAGTTGTAGTTTTGCTAAGAAAATGTTTAAAAGATTAATGAAAACTAAACATTATAACTTTTTTCAAATCTGTTTTTTATGGAAGTATGTTGTTTAAGTATCTGCAGTGAGTCATAAGCTAATGATTGCACTTGTGTCTTCAAATTGCGTTTAGTTATCTTTTATATAAACCAGAAACACTGCAAGGGAAATTTGAGAATACTTTTTAGTTTTTTGTAAAAAGGCTCACTCGGTGTGAACCTGTTACAGTAAAGTAACCCTCTACAGCCCGGTCGAGATGTGATTGTGTTCGCCGCCGTGGGAACTAATGTTAAGCGTGTCGAGTTAGCAGATCGGACTGATCAGCCTCCTGGTCATGACGCAATTTCCTTTTAGTGGCACTTCCCCAAGAAGAGCAGAAGCTGTAAGAGCAGGATTGAGGTATTTTTATATGGGCTTCATATACTGTATGACGTGTTTTCTTTTACCTCTTTTATCTTTCACGTAGCTGTGCTCAGTATAAAGGAATATGTATACAATCTATTTTGGTTGGAAAGTATTTGGTGGGGCTACACCGAGCTCCCCGCCCGAAATCCGAAAATTCACTGGAGTTTCATTTAGGCATTTTTTAAGATAATGGTGATTAAAGCAAAAAAAAAAATGTAAGTACATATTAAAAGGGAAAATCATTAATCGGCTACCATTGTAATTATTCTCGCCAGTGTCGTTTGGGGCTGTTCACCGGTGTAGAATACTTTCACCATTATTATTATTTAACCACCAAAAATGAACAATCAAATCCTACAATCAATTTTGTGGGTATTTAGTTTGTAAATTGGCCAAGAAGAAGTACAGGGAGGATTACACTTCTAAGACAATTTGTTTAGGTTTTCTAAACAAACGTACTGTAGAGGATTACAAAGAAAGTTTAGTCGTTTTAACAGTAATACCATAATATCACATACTGTTGGATCAGTTGCTTGGTATGAAATTAGATATTTTTCATATTCACTCTAGCAATGCCGAAGACGTTTTGCTTTATGTAGTAGCCGAGTGGCAACAGAGTCTTCTCGTAACAAAATTTAATTAAAAGTAACATACCAATTCTGCCCATTTCTGGACTTTGTGTCGCTTACTCTGAGGTTGTTTAAATAGATGTGGTTGTTGTTTGTGGCAAATCATTGTGCAAAACGTCTAGTGAACTGATCATTGTACATATTTCTGTGACTCCATAGATGGTAAATGTTTTTTGTGTGTTTAAACTAAGTTATGCCCACTAATGGAATTACATTTTTCAAAACAGGGATAATTGAACGGTTTTTGTGTTCTAATCTGGGCTAAAAAAATGCCAAAGAAGAAGACAGGGGCTCGTAAGAAGGCTGAAAACCGTAGGGAACGAGAAAAGCAGAGCCGCGCCAACAGGGAACACGTTGATGTGGCCAAACAGCCCTGCAACTCTTCTATGGTGTGTCTCACTCTCATGCTGTTCTATATATTAAAGGTCTTATTAAAACATTTATTCTGAACTATGAATCTGATCTATGTTGTTTTATAGGTAGTATTTTAATGACTGAAGTGTTTGTTATACATAAATGTATTTTGTCACTGAATATTAACTGCTCCATATAAATGTTATTTAAAGGGAGAGTGACAATATAGTATATAGGTTACTGTAATGGAATATCTAATATCTAAATCTTTTGTTAAAAGATTTTTCTTAGTATTCCAATTTTATTTTGCAGGAATGTGACAAGTGTCAAAGGTAAGTACTGGTTTACATGTTTTAGTGCAGTCAATTCCCCATACTATTAAAAATGAACCTTCCCTCACAGTAAACCTAAAAACCCTTATGACATTTTCATTAAATTCATGCTTTATGAAATAATATATCATACTGTTATAACAGCAAAATAATTGCTGATCTCAGTCAGGCCTAAATTGTTTTCTATGCATTTTTTAGTATGTGCCATACAGACAGTATAAAGATGGTAATTAATCTAAAAAATGTGAGGACACTGGGGGTTTCCTTGTTTGATTATCATTATAATGCATTTTCAGAATTGTTTAATGTGAGCATAAACTATTGGAGCAGGCTTATACCACAGTATTTTTTCTTAGTTTGTATCCTCAAGGCTTGGTATCTAGTAAAATTAATATATACAGGCCAATTGTATTGAAAGATTGAAAGAATTTAAATCTCCTTTTCTTTTTCATTGATATGATCAGACGACAGAAAAACAGAGCCTTTTGCTACTTTTGTAGTTCGGTGCAAAAGTTGCCAATGTGTGCCCAGTGTGGTAAGTTCTTTTCACAAATAAAATGGTATAACATGTCGGAGAATTGTAAGATTTAAAAGTCCGTTTGAAAGACATTTACAGAAACAAAAGAATAGACTTGGGTGACTATGTGCCGTTTTTAAATCTCCTGACCTACTGTAGAAGCCTGTTAAAGATTTATCCCCTTTGAATATTTACACTTGCTTTTTCTGATGGAGGGGGGGGGGCGACATCAAATTCTAAATAACTGGTAGTGTGAGAGTCCGGGGTCGTTTTAATTTTCTTTTTTGGTATGAAGATAAAAAATACTAATCTTAAGGTTGCAGGTGGTACGTTGTAATTCGTATTCGGTGTCTCAAAACTCACTGAATGAAACAATACAAACTTTAGCAATGGTTTCAGATGCTTTTTCCTCAGTATTGCACATTTGTCTAATTCTTTCTGGTCGCTTGATGTTTGTCTTTAATAGGAAAGACTAAATGTATGATGAAGTCATCCGACTGTGTGATTAAACATCCAGGGATACACAGCACTGGTCTGGCAATGGTGGTAAGATTTTAGACTTAATATGAATAAATTACCAAACTGGTGCATTTTGTAATGTGGTAATGATGATGATTGGATGTTAATCAGATGGTAGTTATTTTTTATTCAGCAGCGTGTAAGTCAAATAATTGCTTTTTAAAATTGTTCAAAGAAACATTTATAAAGATACTAGGGTAGATATTGGCCTATATTCTGTTCATTCATGTCAGTACAGGAAATGTGCCACTCACTATACAATGAACACAGCATTGACCTCTGGCCCTGGTTCTTCTAGGATTATGCTCTTACAAAAGTTATTGTGGTTGAGAGGGAGTAAAGCAGTGTCTAGTTATAAGTCATATTTTCTTCCCTGTGTTTTCTAACTGTATGCTGAAACTTTTATTGGTCATGTTAATTTTTAATCTGGCTAATACCTATGAACTAAAGGGATAATTTTCTTGTGGGACCCACTCAGTGGTCTTATCTCACTGAAATAAGAGGTCTGTGAACAACTAGTGAAATTGAAATTGCTGGATATAGTGGAAGTAATTGCCCGTAAAAGTTCATGAACTTTCCATTGCCGATGGATGTATTTTCTTAGGTTGTGCCAGGTCAGTATGCATTTGGGTAATATTTTCTTAGTACTATAATCTGAACAGATAGGTTGCATTTAATTTTTTGAGCCTTTAACTATCCGTCATTGAAATAGAATTCATACAGAAAAAAAACTCACCCTCTGTGCTTTGGTTGACACTTCACTGAGGGAAACAGCATTATTCTTTCTCCCATACAATATAACACCACCTTGTGATGAATGTCTCAACCTGTTTGAAACTTCTTCACCACAAAGACAGGAATTATCACAGTATTTTAAGACGAGAAGATCTCACACAATAGAAAGTGATAAAAAGGTTTTAGGGTGATGTGTTACAGTATGCATTTTCATATACCTTCATTATATTATCGCTATATGATCTTAGTGCTTCAGCCAAGTAATCATTTGTGATTACTTAAATGAAAAAACAGTTGTAACTAGTACCCATTTAAAAAAAACTGCTTTTGTTTTTTGTGTTGAGCATACTGTTTTAAGTATGATTTGGATTGTAGGTAAAAGGTTAATATATATATACTTTTCACCACTAGGGGGCAATCTGTGACTTCTGTGAGGCTTGGGTTTGCCATGGGAAGAAGTGTCTGAGCACACACGCCTGCATCTGCCCGCTTTCTGATGCAGACTGCATTGAATGTGAAAGAGGAGTTTGGGAGCATGGTAATTGACAACATCAATTCATTTTTTAGGCCGAATAAATCAAGCTACAGTTTCCTTCGCCAACTGTGGAATTTGCTCATTCATGGGTTGAGTACCTGTCCCTCCCATCTGCAGGAATCTCTTGCCCCCACTCTAATCCGCCTATGGAAGCTTTTGAAAATTCACTGTGTTGTTGCGAATTTCCTCTCTCCCTTGTTCGGCACAGCAGCAGCTTTCCACCCAGCTACAGTAGGCCTTCAGTAGTTCTCGTTAGTCAGCATGCTTCATTTCAGCGCTCTCTTATGTTCATTTTTTTGCTATTTCTGAAAAAAAATGGATTCAAGGTAAAATGTTTTTTAACGTATTAATATTACATTCATAATATTAATTCATAACAAATATGAATTTGTAGTTCACGCTATTGCATTTGTAATTTTACAGAGAAAACTACGAGTTATATTAGCTGTGGATGAGATTAACATGGGAACGTAACCCCCCATTTCTCTTGTACTCGAGCATTTATCAAGTGCAAGCATTTCCAGGAGCACAGTTCCCACGTTCAGTGAGGGAAACCTGTTACTGGTGTGTGTATGTATTTAAACACCAAAATGTTTTAATTCCGCCTCAAAAAGAATGTCTGCCGTTCCAAATATATAACTGAGGATCAAAAGGTATTCGTTTGTCGCTTTTTTTTTAGACAAGTATTTGTTTCCTTTGTGTCTGTATTTAATGATAACATACATTCTTAAACTCTAAGAATATTGCTTTACTTGGTGATGTTTAATAGTGTAAAGAAAAACTGTTTAGTTTGCATTGTGCAGAACAAATATTTACGTAGCAAGAATCTCATTGTAAAAGTAATAAGTTTTACAATGTTTTACAATATGTTTTACATATATACAAATTGTAACAGTAGTTATGCACAGCATACAGTAATAAACAGAAAGGAGCACATGGTCTGATTTGTGTAGTACAAACAGATGAGGTTTGGTATAAGGAGGCAGTGGGACAGTGTGGTTCTGCCAGTGGAGTTTATGTCTCTGACTGGAAGGGAGACAAAGGAAAGCACAACTGGAGTTGATACAGAAGGGTGAAAAGGATCAGAGGGTATATAGGAAGAGAGAAGAAACTTAATATCCAAGTATACAGGCTGGTGAAAATTGCTATAATCAAGACAAGGGACCTAGAATTATTGGTGGGCCAGCTAAAGAGCTGGCTTCCCAGGGAAAAGAAAAGGGAATTTCAAAAGCAAATTCCAAGATTCTAAAAGAGGATAGATGACAGAGATACAAGGAGTGTCTTGATAGAACTAGATCTTAAGCAGAAAGACAGCACAATGAGGAAAGAATGGTCTTTTTAAACAGTTGTTTGCAAGGATATGGAGCATTACCAGGAAGATGTGTTGGGAGCAGGAAAAAAAGGAATCAGATTAAAGAGATTTGTGATAAAGGAGAATAGGAGGCATGTGGAAAGGTCGTATCGTAAGAGGAGGATAAAGATGAATAGAACAAAGCAAAGGTGAGTCTGCGGTGTTGTCAGTACAGCCAGGTGAAGCTGTCCGAGAGCCAGTTCGAGATTCAGGAAGTACTGGCACACGAGCAAAAGGAGAGGAATCCAGTCATGCGCAGGATGACAAAAGCACAAGAGGAGATTGGAGAGCCATTGGACCAATTGTAGAGTAAAGAAGGGGTCTTGACACTTTCTGGTGGAAACTCATGGATAGAAATGAAATGGGTGAAGATAGAGCCACAGCCTGAAACTGCAGTGAGCAGTTGGAGATAACCAGGCGAGAGTGGTAGACTAGATTCTCCATCCTGATAGAGAAGAGAGAAGAACAGCATATCACCGCTGCCTTTAAAATTGATACTGTAGGATTCAGAGTGAAATTGATCTTAATGTGCATATTGTGTACACTTACTATATTGAATTGCATGAAATGTATAAATATGTAGTACGACTTTGAAAGCCCTTGTTGCTTATTTTCCTGTGTAAGAGTGGCATTATTATTCACCATTTCTATTCCCCATAGGAGGAAGGATATTCCGATGCTCCTTCTGTCAGAATTTCCTGTGCGAAGACGATCAGTTTGAACACCAGGCCAGCTGTCAAGTGCTGGAGGCAGAAACATTTAAGTGTGGGTGATTTAGTTTAATGTTTAATATTCAGATTAACCTTAGGAATCTCCTATTGGCACCATAAGTTAGGCTGCAGTTTAATTGCCAGGGCATAAAATCTTAAATAGGTCATGTATAACTAACTTTCTTTTTCTTGGAAAGGAAAGCCTTCATTCTCATGCCAAAGCGTAGGTGTAGCAACCTCAGTGATTTGCATTCCTTACAGGTCCTACATTAAATGTGATGAAAAATTTAGCAGTGTTATCCGGAGGAGTTGTACTTTGTTCCTTAGCCGCAAACATAAATGTTTGCAACAGTCTGAGCACATTAAACTGCACGGTAGGTGTGCCAGACTCTTGGGACACTAATTACTAGTTATAGTCTCTGTTTAAATCAAGTACACAGTTTAATGAAGAAACCAAAGATGAACAGGTGACTTCAAGACATAAGGAGGAAAAACTGACCACTTGATTCATATACAAAAGCAACTGTTCCTGTATTCCTGGAACATTGTAGTTCTATAATTATGTGTATTTCAGTGGGAAGTTGGGACAGACAGTGTGTGGCAGAATTCTTTATACCCCTGCTGACGTAAGAGCAAAAATGTCTTGGAGTGAATCTTTCTTTAAATCTTAATGTTATATCCTACTCATCATAACATTGCACAGTGCAAAGTCCTATTTGGCATAAACTAAATGTCGTTAAAAAACAAGTTTCATTTATTCTCACCACTCTACCAGGAATGTTTGGCTAGGGCTCAGTATATTAATCTTGCATTTGCTTCTGTTCCAGGCATTTCCTGCAATCGTTTAGGGCAACACTCTTGCCTTCGTTGCAAGGTATGAACAATACATTTCATTTCGACAAATGTTTTTTCTGCCAAAACACTTTTTAACACGGTGTACTGTATCACAGCTCTCTTGGCATTGCACATGCTTTTAAGACCTTGCAATATTTTCCTCTACAGGCTTGCTACTGTGATGATCATGCTCGCAGTAAAGTTTTTAAGCAAGAGAAAGGAAAAGCTCCACCCTGCCCAAAGTGTGGCCATGAAACACAGGAAACCAAAGATCTCAGCATGTCCAGTAAGTGTACTTTCATCTGCTTCCTTGTGAAGCATCTTTCTTTTGTAAGAAAAATAAACAAGAAGTTACTCATGTAATCTAAAATGGGAATTAAAAATCATGAGTAACTGTCCAGTAAAGTGATTGTCCTGTGTAATATTTGTAAAAAATTATTTAAAAATGTTTTTATGTTTGGGGAAAAAAAGGTTTTAGGGTGATCTGTTACAGTATGCGTTTTCATATATCTTCATTATATTATCGCTATATGATCTTAGTGATTTGGATCTTAGTGCTTCAGCCAAGTAATAATTTGTGACTACGTAAATGAAAAAACAATGTTATAACTAGTACCCATTTTTAAAAAGTGGATTTTGCTTCTGGAACGCATAAAGCTTTTAGGTTGGTAACACTGTTTAGGTATCCATTAATAACTAATAACAATTAACATGCTGTTAAGGATGATGCCTTTAACCCTAGGGTTATAGACAGGGGTATGGTTTAGAACTAGAGTTCTGCTCCTACCATACGTTTAATGTACAGAAGAGATTATCACATTTTGGGGATTTAGGGGCAGTGACATAGAGTAGTGGTTAAGGGCAAAGTCAGTTTCCTGACTGGGGAGTCAGGCATTTAGGGGAAGCTACTGACCTGTAGTCACTCAGTAGCAGCGCTACTACATTTTTTAGCATTACCAATGCAGAAAATGTACCCTGGTTTGGTTATATAAATTTAATAAATTGTTAATTTTTATTAACGGATACAAGAAAACTACAATATTAGGTATTTTTGTAGTGTTTGTTGTGGTTGCATTATTGTGTACCCATTCATTAAGACCCTCCGCAAACCTTTTTTTATGCTGCTATAGATTAGGTTCTTCTTAACGTGGTATGCTCTTGATTTGGAATGATACCTATGGCAGGAAATGTGACAGACAGCATGTTATTAATAAATTAATTATGAATTTGGTCTTATACAAACAGCAGTGTCTCTTCCTGTGCTTAATCTTGATTAAATACGGTACTGCATAGGTCCGAGTGAAAAGAATAGCTGCAATTTACTACCATAATGTGTTATTTTTGTACAGGATGTGCATAAATCAAATTCTAATAGTTAAGGGGCTGACTGACTCAGACAAAACAAATATTGCACTGTAACAAGAAAGATCTTGGTGTGTTTCGCAAAACATTTTAATATTGTTTTAACTTTTTACACAGGAAAATATAATGCAAAACATATCACTTTGTAATGATCAACCTGTTTGCTGTAATTGGCATAATCCCAGTTTGGTTCTCACAATATTGCTGGAGAAGAGAGCCCTACCAGAAATAACAAACTGCTCACAGAAAGCGCCGCCACCTTGCTTTTCCTGTTTTACCAGATTTTCAGATTTGGTGTGAGCAAAAAGTTATTAAATTGTTCTTGTTGACGGTATGGATGACAATTCCTGCGTTATGTGGAAGAGCATCAGGTGGCTCTTGCTCTCTAAAGAGTGCTTGTTAAAACACGTTGTTTTATATATGGAATTAACATTAGAACCTGTCAGCAGAAACTATCGCATCATTCCAGTAAGCTGTCTGTCCTTGGTAAGGGTTGTGGCAGCCCGGAGCCTGTTCCGGAAGTACAGGGCACAAGACAAGATTAAATCTTTGATGGGATCTGTTGCGGACAGATTAGAGAAGCTAAAAAAACTAAGATGGAATGTCATTAGAATGTGGGAGGGAAACAGAGCACCAAGAGAAACATACTCAAACATGGGGAAAAACAAACTCCACAGAGGAGGCACTCCAGGAATGTTTTGAAATCGGGACCCAAGAAATGTGAGGGGTCATCTCTTATCCATCATCCCACCAGATTATATTGACTTCATCTTTAAACATTGTACCCTATAACCAGAGTGAAACAATAGAAGTAGAATTAGGACCAGAGGACACATGGACACTCCTTTTGTGAAAGACTCCATCAGTCAGAGGGTTGTGTGCAATTGACTGCCAAGCCTTCATGCGTATCCTATATGAAAAGGAATGGCAAACAAATGAGGCAGGTGTTGTGTGCAGCTCGTGTTTCGGTATCCCATGGCTGTGCCCCTGTTCCCCACAGCACGTATGTCAATTTGCTTGTGGCAGTGAAAAATGTAATTTTATTCAGCCTCTTTTTTTCTGGCAGCCTTCTGGCCATTAGTGCATCGCCGGAGTCTCTCTAAACTGCACCTCTGCCTCTTTCTTTCCAATCCAGCACGCTCTTTGAAGTTCGGCCGTCAGAGTGGAGCGGAAGACGGAGCCTCCGGGTATGACGCCTACTGGAAAAACCTGGCCTCTGGAGGAGGGGGCCTTGGAGGAGACAATGATTATGAAGAGGAGGATGGAGATGACTACGATGATGATGAGGAGGACGAAGAGGAGGATGAGGAGGACAAGGAGTCTGATACTGAGGTATCTGAACCCTTCTCTGACCTCAACCTTGGAAGGACCTATGCCAGTGGGTATGCCCACTATGAGGAATCCCAGGACTGAAGAAAAAAGTAGTTTTCATTGAGTGCTTTGATGAGTACCATGTTAAATTTGTTTGAGTAGTAGTGTGCAGTCTTTGGATTATGCAGTACTTTTTTCCACAAAATCTTTACATCTTTGCTAAAAAACTGTAAGAATAGTACTGTTGTTTCTTTTAAAAACTCAATAAACTATAAATTGTAGTAATTATTTTATTTTTTGTTGTTTCCATACAGGTAAATCACATAAAGTAATATAAAATGTTAACAGCCTGAGTATGGTTAGCATAATCCTAGATGTTCCCTAGTATGGTGACTGGGACATTGTTGATACGAGATATCCTGTTTCTAATGAGACATTGAACCAAGGCCTTGACTTAATGGTTTATTAAAAAGATCCCATTGGGAGGGGTTCTCCACTCAATTTGCTTTTTAATGGGTTCGTTGGCATATAACGGTGGCTGTGCGTCACCCAGGTGGTTTCGGTGTTGTAGTTTTTTTTAAGGGGACCGCTCATGAAACCACACAGTGGGGAAAGCTTTTACTGAACATACCAACATAAGCAAAATAAGGTCGGTGAGAGATTCAGACACCAGCAGCAGGATGAATTCTGAAGTGTACAGAAGCATCTTATCTGCTCAGGTCCAACCAAATGCTTCAAAACTCATTGGACGGCACTTCACCTTGCAGCAGGAGAATGACCCCAAACATACTGCTAAAGCAACTATGGAGTTTTTCAGGGCCAAAAAGTGGAATGTTTTTGACTGGCCAAGTCAATCACCCGACCTGAATCCCATGTCCCATGTATGGGACTATGTATGGAAAGGGCTGTGATTCCTATATGGTTCACCCAATATCGTCGTAAATACCCTCGAATTAAAGCTGACATTCTGCACTTTAACCTCATAGGCATTGTTTTATTTCAAATCCAATGTGCTGGAGTACATTGTGTCACTGTCCAAATACATATGGACTGCACTGTACATTCCACTTCCAGAACATCTTCATGTGTTTGTGAAAGTCTGATGAGGTTTTGAACAGGTCCTTCTGAATTTTCCTGAGTTTTAATAGTTCACTTAAAAACATTGGCTGTAATTATTTAAGACATGGTAAGATCTAATCCTTACAACATTGCAATGGTATACTGAGTGGCCACTTTATTAGATACACCTTCCCTTGTAATTGACTGCTCAATCAGAATGCACTGCTCCATATTCTGCGATTTAGAATGCGGAAAAACATTCGGTGATGTGAATGCGCCTTATTACATTTTAAACAAGCAGGTTTGTGAATACATCTCTTTTAATCCAATAGAAATATCGCTCTTAACTTTGAGACGATTTTGCTGACAAATACTACTTGCTTGTTAACTGCATGCAGATCACATTGGAACACTTCTGCGGTACAATGTCTGCTGCACAACCTATATTTATTAGCTCGTACATTACATTATATTAGACTTTACAGTGACCAGTGAACAGAAGGGGCCATTTCACATTGCAATTTGCCCGAACTCTCACTCTCGCCTGTGGTGAGACCGGTCGTTTGCGACAAAATGGAAATCACACAGTCCATGTTTTTTTGCTTAATTCTAAATTTGTACAATTTTCCCATACCATTCATTTATTTTGTTACCGAGATTTAATAACCTGCCTGAGAAATTGGGACTTCAGTTCCCATTTAATTGGTTCCAGAGGTCAGAACACTAGGCGCAAAAAAGTAAACCTATGAGCATCCCATTAACATAACACTATAACATCGTTCCAGTGATGCAATCTGAAGACTCCCCGGCACATTCCAACATCCTAATACTAGATTACCTATAACCAATTTGATTTTGGTATTCAGAATGATTCAATGAGTAGTCACACCATACCTAAATAAATGTGAAGTCAAGGTGAGTCTCTTCCCACTCTGGGTTAAGTCAGTTACCTTTGAGAATTGAGACAGATCACCACACTAAAGAAACGGCTACATGCCTGAAGCCCTGTACAACAGTTAAACATCGGTAATTTGGATTTACATTGGTTTTCAGTTGCTATACTGAATTAGAACAAGTGACACGTGAAGTTGGAATTGACTGATATAGTCAAATTTGTGTTCCAGTATATTACAGGGTTATTGTTGTCAGTTTTAATCCCTTTGAAAAGGCAGAAGGAGCACACTTTGTAGCTTTCATCACATCCACGATGACAGGATGGAAGGTATGTTTAAAGCATTATAGCCTTTTTAATGATGTACAGTATTGTTAGTGGGCAGATCTATAGGTCTTGCAAATTGTTTTCATCAGCGTTTTCCCATGGAGCTTAATTATCCAACGTGTTAATTTGCACACTGCAATCCTCTTTCTCAGGCAGCATGGTGGCACAGTGGTTACATTCTTGGCTTGCAGCACTGGGGCCCTGGGTTTAATTCCTGGGGTGCTATCTACATGGAGTTTGTATGGTCTGTGTGTGTTCATATGTGGCTTCCTCCCAGGTGCCCTGGGCTCCTACTGGTAGGTTAATTGGTTTCTGGGAACATTGGCCCTGGTATGATTGTGTGTGTTTGTTTTTGTGTCTGTGTGTGCAGTGCAATTAGTTCCCGACTACCACCCGCAGTACTTGTGTCCTGTGCTATCCTGAGAAAACGCCTAGAACAACCTTCTATGGTATTTTTTTATTTTTTAAAAAATAAAACTTTCAATAATGGATCCCACGTGAATTCATTCTCCACACGCGCCCATGACAACAGACCACCATCGGTGAAGCAACAGCACTGGGAGAGACCTGCAGGACGTCACCTTAGACAGGCAAGTGTAATTCCTATAGAGAAGGTAGTGTCTCGGAGCTCTCCTAGCCAGTCTCTGAACTTGGCTCCCCACAATTGATGTTAACCCATGCACACTGGCAGACAGTATATTAGTAGCTACTGCCTTGTTATGGGGAAGGTAGAGTTACGTTTTTTTTACTTAGTTCCAACACAAACAAACAGTTCCAATACAATCATTGAAGAATCAAAGAATTGCATTGACAGCTCTAATGACAGTTGTCATTACATGATATGACCCCATTACCTTGGTACAAATCACCTGCTGGTGGACAATACAATGATAGTTTATGTATCAAGGGAAGTCTAGGTCTATTTAGCAATTTGCCATTAATCCTGTTTGCTGACCGGCCATGATGTGTGCACCTTCGGTTTTTACTGACACCAACTTCTCGATCTGCTCATTTTTTTGATGATCTAGTTCTTGGTAGATGTTATTAGGTATCAACACCTTTGTCAAAACATCAAACAGCACATAGGTCTGTGATAGTATATATGTATGTTTTATAAATAATTTATGTTATGTGCAGTACATGTGTGATTGTCGCTGTTACGGGATCTGGCCAAATGTTAGCTGTTTCAGGATGGTTGGTTTGTGGGAGCTGTGTTATTGATTAAAACATAGGTCTCAAACTCAGCTCCTGGAAGATGAAGAAGTCTCTGTTAAAATTGGAAGATTGCACTTCAATCGAATATAAATAAATATAAAAATTATCAATATTATCTAATTATTGGACAGGTTGGACTTGCCTGCTGTGCTTTTAAGGTCTTTTGCAGCTTTTAACCTAATAGGCAAGCTTAATTTGTGGTGCTGTATCTATAAATCATGTGAAGCTTTGACAAGTAAACTGTTGAAACCATCCAAGCAATTACGTTAATTAAGTCATTAAAAGCTGTGATGGTTTGACATTGGGACTTTTCAAGAACTGACTTTGCATGCAACCCCCTTAATGAAAAAACAAATTATTGAACTTTAATTGTATCGTTATCTACCTTTAGTGTTGTGTGTGCTGACTGTCAAGTTGTTCCGTAGTTAATTATTTTCTTCCATTAAAATTGAACTGTATTTTACCACCCGATCTGCCTACAAGTTTTTCTACAAATAGTCCATCTTTTTTTACATTATTAGTGATTATAAAACTAAAATTAGGGGGCATTTAACCAATCATCAAAAAAATAGTAGTTGTTTTAACCAGTAATGAGTACGAAATTGTGAGAAAAAATTAAGTCCAAAATGTTATGTACCACACCTGATTTTTATTCATTATATATCAGAACTGTTTCAATATTTTTATTGCCCAGATAACATTGACAATCTTGTTTATACATCAGCATAGTGTGCTAAAAAAAAACTTGGTTACTTGAACTTTTGGTTATTTGGAATACATAATTAAAATATTCCAAGCAGTGCTATTGCTTTTATTTCTTAAAATAGCTTCTTGCATTCTTTTGGAGGCCCATGTTTTTTCTTGAATGTTTTCAAAGTCACTAAATATTTACTAGATCTTCTTTTTTTGGAACTAATCCTTACTCCAATTAAATCATTCTAACATTTCCTTAACTGAAAATATGTCTAATAGCAGGAAAGAAAACCATAAAGGTGTGGAACCTTACATTTTTTTATTTCTTTCATAACTTCTTCTTGCAAGATGCAGACTGAACTTTGTGTATAATGGACGTTGTCATTTCACCTCTAAGTTCTAAAACTGCAACTATGTACATTATGTCACATTAAGTCCAAAGCTCAGCAAGCAGATCGACAGTGGCTTCAGCTCAAAACAAGGTAAAACTAAAAGATACAAAGCTGAATCAGAATAATACCTTTCCTAATTTCTGTATTCACCTTTATATACAGGTCCAGTTATTTCATTTAAATACATTATCCTAAGAAAATATTTCAGCAAGTCCAACTCAGGGAACTGAGAATGACCTGCTCACTGTATGTCCAGTGGCTCCCATGGATAGTACAATAGAAGCAGACTAGAAATGTTCAGTGTTCTGCTCGATAAAAGCACCCATCCGTTATCTAAATGCTTTATCCAGTATATGGTCAAGAGGAACCTGTCACGAAGCAGGTCTTTCCGGGCCCTATGCAGACGACGCGATCCGGAATAGTGAAGATACACGAGGAAGAAAGTCATGCAGGAAAGGGTCAGGATACAGGGGGGCGTGTCCAAGGTGAGCTGGTGTCCTGGGGAAGTGAGTCCGGGCGAACAAACAAAGCCAAAGTCCAAACAGGGAATCCAAACAGGAGAGTAGAGTCCAAGGCCGGGAGATCCATCGAAGGGTTAAAAGCATGAGCCAGGTCGGGACCGGTGGGGCAGGGAATCAGGAACAGAAGGTTAAAACCATAACGGAGCCAGACGCAGCAGGACCCTGGGCTCTCACGATGCAGAAATCAAAGAGGAACCAGGAGCGAGGTCCGCGTCTGGCTTTTCAGGGGGAGCGGGAATAGGGAACAGGTGCAGACAATGGGAGGGAACAAGGAAGGGCTGGAGTGCCCTTAAGAGGAGGGGTTAGCGATCGTGACAGAACCGTAGACTATCCTGACAAGCAATAGGCACAAAGCAGGATATTTCCTGCTAGGGATCCTAGTAATCCACTGCTGGGCACAAACAGACAAACACAGACCCAGACATGCACACATTCACACCAGGGCCAATTTCACCGAAGCCAATTAATCTACCAGCTTTGTACTGTGGAAGAAAAACCTGGAGGAAACCCACACTAACACAAACTGCATGCAGATGGCACCCCAGATCCAAAAATGAACCCAGCATTGCGAGGCACCAATGCTAACCTCTGTGCCACTCTGCCACCGTTATACAGACATATTCTTATATTATGATATATGATATATGATTTGCAGAATTAATTGCACATCATACCCAAAGCATCCCAAAGTTCTTTACATATAGGAGGGGGCCCACTTCATCCACCACTGAAGTGCAACCCCACCTAGGCTACATCCTGCCGATGCCGGCAGGCTCACTACACAGAAAAAGAGTTGAAGAAGTGAGAAACTGCTTCACCAGTTGGGTTCACAGGGATCTTTGGGAAGGCCAGCTTGTTTAAAGACCAGAGTGGAAATCAGCCAGGATGCAAGGGTTCATACGCCTCTTCATTCCAGCAGTGCCCTGAGATCTGCAATGACCCAGCAGTCAGGACCTCTCCCATCTCAAGGAGAGCACCTCCCACAGCATAGTGGTTCAGGTCACCGTTGTCATGGCCTCCACTAATCAGACACAAGCCCCTGCTTCTTCCCACAGACGCCATCGCACTTCCTAATTATCCAACCATGTCCCTAGTCCTGCACCACACCTCCCGACCATCCACTACTGAAGGGCTCCTCACCAGCACCTCCTCGCTCAGTATTAAGCTCGTACTTATAGAGCTTCCCTTCGTTAAAACCTCTTTGTCTGAGAAAACCATCGTCTTTGAGAAAACCTGGCTTCTAGACCTACGCATCCTCCTGACAACGACTTTTGGCAACACTCGGCTTCCGCTCTCCACAAAATTTCCCTTTCTATCATCGTTAGCTCAGCACCGCATAGGGTCCCATCCCCTTGCTTTACCCTCTGGCACCTTACACCATACTAGGACACTGGTTTGGAATTCTGGTCCAGAGGGCAGATCGCCACTTTCTCATTGTCCAACACCACCTGCACCACCAACTTGGTTTTCCTTGGAGATCTCCCATCCCTCCTTCTGACAGGTGCAGGGATTAGGCTACACAGTGTTAATTCCTGTAGTGCATCTCAGAGGACAACAGCAGTCAGCTAGGAGGCTAATGTATCAGTTCTAATAGATTCCTGTACTGCTTGGTAGATGAAAAACACCATCAAGGAGTGCAGTTCAGGTTGCAAGTAACATAAGGACAGCAAATATCATGTTTAGTAAGAAGCTTGGCGATACGCTATCTACACAGACATCTGCTAATATTTTGTAGGAGCTACTGTTCTGCTCATACTGGCAGCTGTAAATGACACTGGGGGGTGGTCAAAAAACTATTCGCTCATATTTTGGCAGGAAAGAAACCATCTCCATTTCCATAAATGAAATGTGCACTGCTGAAGTCTGGACCTTACTGCTTAATCTGTAAAAGCTTGCTGAGCTTCTCAGAAACACCTGTCAGTTGTAATATTGATTTACATGATGTCCTAGTTGCCCTTGACATATTGAAATACCACAACAGTAATCTGAAGCTGGGTGGCACAGTGTTGCACTGGTTAGTTTTGCTGTCTTACAGTACCAGGGCCCTGAGTTCAGTTCCTGACCTGGGTTTCTATCAGTGTGGAGTTTTTATGTTCTTGCTTTGTTCATGTAGATTTTCTCTAGGTGCTCTGTTTTTCTCCCACAGTGCTAAAACATACAGTACTGGTAGGTTAATGGTCTTCTGGGTAAAATGGCCCTTATGTGAGTGTGTGTGCCTGTGTGTACCATGCAATTGAAAGGTGTCATGTCCAGGATGTATCCTGCCCGGCACTTGTTTCTTGCTGGGATAGAAGCTCCAGCTTTCCTGTTGTGACCCTAAATTGAGTGAAGTGGTTAGAAAATGGATGGATGGTCTGAAACAGACAACCAGCATTTGAATTTCTAAGAGTTTAAAAATGTTAAAGGTTGAATGACAATCACGGTGCCCGACCTTTTTCAAACTTTAAATATTACAGGTGGATAATCTGTCAGGAAACTCACCTGTGGAATACAAACAACATGTTCATAGGAATGAGTCTGATCACTCGTCTTAACCTGCAAAGAGCATCCGAGCGCTGAAATAGAACCCAAAGGAAGACACACGGCTAACGTGAGAATGTAAATTACCATTTTAAAGTGGTAGATTAATTACTATGATGACTATTTTGATGTCGGTTTGAAATTGTGATGGAGCAAATTCAAAGTGGATTAAGATATCCAACGGCAGAGGGCGCTCTAGTAGCTCTAACTCAAAGAGCGACATTATAAACTTGCAGGACCAGGAGCTCTGCCTGTGTGGAAATGTGTTTTAGGGAGATCGTCACTCAGTTCAGCGACAGACCCGGAAGGTGTTTAGGACTGGAGGCTTTTGAAAGGTTGAAAGACGCACAACGTGTTAACGGGAAAGTTACTATTATTATAAAATTTAATGGGTTTTTTTTTACATGACAAGAATTAGCTAACCTATTTTGCCACAGATGATAATGTTGGTGAACGACAAATTCGCATGCAAACTGTCGTCGCCTGGCTCGGTTGCGACGAGGTGAATAACTGGTCGGATGAGCGCTTTTTTGATACTGTTCTTTCTCACTGTCATTAAATGTTTCATTCTGCACCGGAATTCCTCGGTAAAGGTAAAATACCATTGTTATTGCTTTGAATAAGAGTTACGTTTCAGTTCTTTGCACAGACTAGTTGTAATAATTCCAGTGTCTGTCTAATTTAAGTGCATGAACTGAGGAAATTAAAATTGTCAATGTTAGATGAAGTTACTGTAAGTACTGTACTGTATCTACCAAGCAATTATGTAATATACCCACATAATAAGGACTGAGAATGTAAAGTTGTTCTTCCAGTATTTTGGTGCTTATAATTTTGAGATGGTCAAGCCATTTATCTGTCGGAGTTTTCGCGGTTGCGAGACCGATAGTTAAAGTTATCAGTATTTTACACGGTATTATTAATAATGAGCAGCACATTCAGCTGCTGGAGATCAAGACAAAGACTTACATTCGCCTTTTTTACGCACACTAATTTATGTAATTATCAGGAGGGGATACCCTTCACAGTACTGTAAAACGTAAAACTGCAGTCATCAGCTACACATAGATAGTATTGCTTTAATGGCAAGGTACAGCGACAGAAGGCAGTGAGCCAAATGCAAACTTGACTCGTAGACATAAAGCTATGATAGTACCAAAAGTACTAGTGCATTGTTCTTTTCCGTAATACTATTACGACTATTACTAATAGTATTAGAAAACTAGCATGATCGATGCCGCACATTAGCGAAAACGTAATAATGTCTAAGGTTTGGCACGAGAATTGTTTACAAGAGAAGGCAGACATCACAGAGACGCAGTTGCGCTTTGAAGGGGTCTTAGATGTGTTTTCCCTTTCAGAGATGGATATGGAAGTGAAACTACTGTTTAAGCTGTTTACAAACAGTCCCTGTGCTTACACGGAGTTTGATTTTTTTTTAAGTGTAAATGACTTGAGGAGGTTAAGTCCAATTCATGCGCCTGGTTTTCAAAATCACATGTTGATGTCACCGAGGGGCACCGGTAACCCCGCGACCCTGTACTGGATAAGACGATTAGAAAATAGATGGATATTATCATTGTTATACTTTTTAAGCAGACTTTAGTTAACCTGTGGTAAAACATTGCAATTAACCCCTGCAGACAGGGAGTCAGTACCGAAGCGGTGTTGTCCTAAGGTATGAATGGGGTGCTTCCAGTCGCTGGCCTCAGACTGTTACCGGTGCCGACAGACCCTTTGGATCCGTTTTCACTAGTTCGTTTCAACCCTAATGAAGACGGAGTGGAGCAGTGGCGTGACTGGAATTGTGGCTTCAGTAGTGTGAGGATTGAATCCCATACGATGCTGGATTTCAGTAACGATTTTTCCTTTCTTTTCGATCTGAAAACAGTTCATATAAAAACAACAAATACAGATAGGGAAGTGATGTCTCCGGCACGAGACCTCTTTTCCCGTTTTAGTTTTTCAAATCCGCAGAATCAGCTCTTGAAGCACAACCAGTAGGCCACACCACAAACGTTACATCTGCATGGTTTGCTTTTATTGGCTTAACGTGAGGCTGTCGGACTCCTCTTTCATGAGGAATGAGGTGATGGTAGGGCGAAGATGGTGCAGAGTAACTGATGAGTTAGAAATGTGATTATACACGAAACGTCGTTTTAACTCCATAAAGCTTCAGGTTTATATTCTACACTAATTTTTACAGTAACTTGTGGATACAAGGTTGATTTCAGCTGTCCTATTTTAACTTTATCTGTAAATGAATTGTCATACAGTAGCACGGATGGTTAAATCATGTAGTGGAGTCGTCGGAGTTAAACTTCAAGTGCTCCACATGCAGAATATTGGTATACCAATTAGTAATCCTGATTGTCATCATAATGTAATAAGATGTCTTGCAACACATTTAAAATATTTAGTCTGCATTCTCCTTGTGTCTGGTGTAATCGGAAGCATTATGTTGAAGTAATGCCGACATTATGTTTGCTGTGTTTTTTATATGTATGTTTATCTAATATGTGTAAGGTTCCGTTCCAGTGCTGAGCTTGGAAAAGTGGGAAATGATCTCTGGCCTGAGGCTTTGTAGTCAGGTCACATACATTACAAAAAAGCTGCTGAGTTCGGAAATCCATTCACATTTCTTCTTTTGCTTTTCAGCCCTTAAAGGACGGGTAGTTGGTCAAGATAGGATCGTAGTTAATTAAAGATCTCACTTGTCAGTAAGGTGCTATGGTTGTTCACTTTTGTGTGCCAGGTGGTCAATTTGAACAAAAATAAAATTAGTAGAGTCTAGCCTATTGTTTGATTGGTTTTGTTTCTGCTTTGTCCAAACATTAGATGTTTGTTTTTATGGGTGGGGGTGTTACGTCCCAGTGTGTGGTTTGTGTGTCTTTTTTTATGTTCCACACTGCTGACTCTTGATTGTTCTCCCTTCCCCATTGTCCCCATTGGCCCACCATTACACCACACTTTCAGTATGATGTCATCATCAATTAGCTCTCAGCCAATCAGAACACATCTTATTCAGCATATAACATGGAGGTTTTCAGCAAGGAGAGGCCTTTGTTTGACTTTGGTCCCGTTTGGTTTTGGTTATTGCTTCACTTCGCTTCTGGTTATTGCTTCAGCTTCGTTTGTTGGTGTGTGTGTGTGTGTGTGTGTGTGTGTGTGTGTGTGTGTGTGTGTTTCGTATAGCTTCAGCTTTGTTGTTTTGTTGTTGTTTTGTTAGTTTCTTTGTACTTTCGTTTGTTTGTGTGTTCATCCTTGTTTTGCCATTACCTTGCCCTAAAGTGTTACATGTTCAACTTTTGTGTTCTTTTGTACCCTGCTCCTGTTGATTACTCTTGTTTTCCCTTATTTGTATTCCTGGTTCACTTGTGTTTTTGTGTGAACTTTTGTATATAAGGTTAGTTTAGGTTGTTGGGTACACTTACACACTTAGTTGATTTTGTATTAGTACACTTGTTTAGTACGGGTGAGTGCCATTTGTCTTGTATAGTTTTGGGTAGTCAGCGCAAGTTAGCTAGGGTGTTGAAGACGCCGAAGACCGTGTGTTTCGGGTTTTCTTTTGTAGTCAGATTAGCTTTCCCTCACTGTCCTAGCCAGCTCCATTTTGTTTATTTTTTCTTTAGGCACCAATCTAGTTCCTTACCCTTGTTATCACGCTTCCTAGTCCCTCACCAAAACCCATCTGCTTCCAAAAGAATTATCCTAAATGTTACACCCCTTTACCCCTAGACATTTGGGGTCGTAACATTATATATCGAAGGTGGTTACTTAAGGAAGCAATTTTCTGCAGAAATGTGATAGTGTTTATCAGTTTTGTACCAAATTCAAAACGGAACCTTAGGTTTGTAGCTTCTTGTGTTTGATTGGCTTGAAAAAGAGTACCTTGTGGTTGGTGATTGACTCAAGACAATTCTTGATTACTGACTGGAAAAAGAAGGCTATGTGCTTTAGGAATAGTGAAGACTGATCTATCCAAAATTGGAAACTGTAGTGGTACTGTATTTTTTGTTTCATAAAATAACAAAAATGCTGGTAGTTTCTTATTTTAGAATCATGTCTACTGAGTGATAGTTTGAGTAGCAGTTATCACAAAGATTGTTGTTTTAGGTTTAAAAGTGCTGATGCAAAATATGAAATTATAACATTAGCTGTAAATGTAGTTGCAGTTAAAAAGAGAAAAATGGTTGGTGTTTTCATGTTTAGGAAAGTACATCTTATTTTCCTTGCTGTGCAAAATGGGGATGATAAAACTGCATCCAAATGGAAAACCTAGAGAATGAACCTCTGAATTCCTCTCCCTAGCATACTTTGTTTGCATATCAAATTCAAACACATTATTGGTATGGCCAATGAATTGCAATGTTGCCAAAGCAATAACATTTAGAACAGTATTACTGTATATTATGTGTGAGGCTCACTGTTCCTCAAGCTCTGATAAATGGTTATGGGATATCAGATCTATTGAGTTGCCTCCCTCATAGGGTTGGTACTGTAGCTGTTATGATTCCTGCATGTGTGGGAATTCTGGAATTTTTACTGTGTAGGAGAAAGTGCAGCTGTATTTCTGCTTTTCCTTGCTGTTGATATGTCTAGGCTGTGGTCACTGAGCCTGTCCTCTCTAGGCAGCCAGATCTGCTGGCTTAGTCCAGTTTCTATTTCCAGGCTGTGTTCAGTGAGCCTGTCCCCCCTGGACAGCCAGGTCTGCTTGTGTCCAGTTTGTATGTCCAGGTTATGGTCACTAAGCCTGTACTTCATCAGGGTCTGTTTCTCTATGCTGTTTCTTAACCTGGTCAGATACCCAGATAGTGTGTATTGTCTGGGTGTGAAGTATTCCAGTTTGTGTTGTGTTTTGTGTGTGTTTCCCAGTAAGTGAGGTAGTGTTGTTTTTGGAGGTATGTGCTGTGATATCGTTGACTGATTTGTAGTGTTTTAGCAGTGGTTTTCTGCTGTTTTTGGTGGTGTCAATGTGAGCTTCAGGTGCAGCTGGCTGAGGGTGTCACTCAGTAGCATAAACATTTGCAATTTAGAGACATTGTGTAAAGTGTGTATGGATCTTGTAAGAACTTTTGATTTGTTGTTGTTACTGTGATGATACGTTTTTAATTTTGAGGTTTCAACCGTCTTTAGCAATAAATGCCTTGTGCCAAATCATTTCCCTGTTGTGTACAAGGGGTGAGACTAATGGAATCAGTTTGTTTTGATAATCGAAAAATGTAAATTTTTCCGTTTATTCAAACTCTCCAAGGAAAGGCATATGCTTATAAATTTTCAAGTGAGTAATTAAGGTATGTAGAGGGTTTATGTATTTCTTTCATGTATCAAAGGA
This sequence comes from Atractosteus spatula, assembly GCF_055471065.1. Classification (NCBI taxonomy): domain Eukaryota; kingdom Metazoa; phylum Chordata; class Actinopteri; order Semionotiformes; family Lepisosteidae; genus Atractosteus; species Atractosteus spatula. The sequence goes on from NC_142706.1 coordinate 51,297,242, forward strand.
ACTTTGGACTTCAAAGGAACAAGTAATAGGTTTATTTCATGCTGTAAAGAAGAAAGAAAACGCAACGTTTCAGCTGTGGAGCCTTCTTCGGGTGTAAGAAAGATAGGGCAGTCAGCAAAGATAATATAGCATGAGAAAACAAAAGCCAGTATGGAGGAGGAGGTGGGAGCAGGGGAGAGGCAGAACGGCCGATCAAGTGGTGCAAGATCGAGAGAGGTGTGAAACGAAACCTACACATGAATAGAGAGAATTAGAAGAACACAAGTCTGTCGTTGAGAGAAGGGGGATGGTGTGAGCCACGTTTCAGGATAATTTTAGTTTCTGATGTTGTTCTACTATAGGAGTTAAGAAACCCTACTTTGAGAACGCGGATGGAGAGATCAGTGTGATCATGGCTGTCAGAGGTGAAATGAGAACCTAAGTCATCTGTGCATGTTGACCTGACTCAAAACGGATCTTTTTTCAAAGCTGTCCTAAAAATTTCAGTACGCTGATCGGTGTTGGCAAGTTGAGTGTTGAGTGAGTTAAGGATCTGCCTTTGAGTTTCATCCCAGCTGTCAAAGCTGGCTGCTCTTCCCCAAGTGCTGGAAACAGGTATGTCGGGAATCCTACTGGCGGCTCCGTCCTTTTCAAATTCATTGGCTAGAATGACCACCTGTCTTCGTTATGATTGGTTGATTCTACCATTATAGTGGCCTATGGACCAGTTTTACAGCTCTCTATAACTGGTTCTGTCAACACTGTGGTGATGCTCTTTTGTTAAATTTGTATTAACTTGGATGTCTTGATTGTGACCTGCTGTATGATTTGGGAAAATCTGATAGTGGCTAACAGGCTGTACTCCACAACAAAGCAACAAAACAGAACTTCTGCCTTTGTGACAACTTTAGGATGTTGATGAGGGTTTCTTAATGTACGATGTGAGTGATTGATTCACTTATTTCCGCTTATCATTGTCAGTGTGGCATTTTGTTTTGATGCGCGTCACTGATGCTTTGAAATTACGTCTGTAAACACAGCAGTACTCACCATGCTCTCCAAAAGTTTAATGCTACAGATTAGTCAAACTCATTGTCTGTTGTGCTAAAAATTTAAAAGAACATATTTGTTGTGGGAGTGGCTTCATCTTCTGTTCTTGCATTTTCAATAGATTATGTCCTGAAGCCTACAACTTGTTCACAGTCCACAAGACTGCTTTTTGATGGATGGGGATCAGATGAGAGGTACTGTACATGGCAGTAATGGCTAAAGTACCTCACTTTGTAGTTAATGATTTTTGCCTGTGAAAATAAATGTGGATGCTGTTGAAGGAATATGAAGACTTAACATTTAGACCAAAAATAAATCCAGGAGTTTTTCATTTGTCCATTTTTTTTTTATTGGCGTCTGACAAGTTTCAAACTGTGAGTCTTGTACATTTTTTTGCTACATTCAGAATCTTCTTTCCTTCATGAAAGGAATTTATTAATATTGCATTCACTATTACTTTGCAAACCAAATCATTTAGATAGATAAGACTTTATTGATCCTGAAGGGAAATTGATGTGTTACAGCAGTCCAGCCCAAGACAAGCAAAAACAGACATCAGAATAGATGAAAAATGATATAAAATAAATACATAGGTGTGTGCAACATATGATGATCATAGTCACTGTAAAAACAATAGAATACGTGCATAGGTTTATACAGATTGATTGTCCAAAAAGTATTATGGAGCAACATGCTGTCCATAGATGAGCAAATGAAGGGCTAACAGTCCTAGCCTAGGGCAGCGTTATACACCCTGACAGCCGCCGGGAGGAAAGACATGTGGAAACGTTCCCTTGAACACCGCAGCTGGAGCAGTCTGTTGCTAAAAGTGCTCCGCTGCCGAGTAACAGTCCCATGAAGCGGATGAAAGGTGTTGTTCATGATGGCTGTGAGCTTGGTCAGCATTCTCATCTCAGCCATCACCTCCAGGGGGTCAAGGCTCAACCCCAACACAGAGCCAGCCTTCTTGATGAGTTTATTGAGCCTATTTGCATCTCTTGTCATGATGCTGCTGCCCCAGCACACAACAGCATAGAAGATGGCTGCTGCCACCACCGATTCATAAAAAAAAATGTGTAGCAGTGTTCCACACACCAAAGGACCTGAGCCTCCTATGGAAATAGAGTCGGCTCTACAACCTTTGTTGTACAGGGCGTCAGTGTCACCAGACCATTCCAGCTTATCATCCAGGTGTACCCCTAAATATTGTAAGACTGCACCCCCTCTATGTCCTCACCCTGGATGGAAACAGGGTTCAGCGGAGACTTATTCCTTTGAAAGTCCAAGATCATTTCTTTAGTCTTGCTGGTGTTTAGCTGGAGATGGTTAAGATGACACCACTCCACAAAGTTGGTAATCAAGCTCCTATATTCCTCCTCCCTCCCCTCACTAATACACCCCACAATTGCAGAGTCATCTGAAAACTTCTGCAGATGACATGCCTCAGAGTTGTACCTGAAGTCAGAGGTGTAAAAAGTGAATAGGAATGGAGCAAGGACAGTCCTCTGTGGAGCCCCAGTACTGCTAACAACCTGTTCAGACTCACAGCTCTGTAGCCGTACATACTGTGGCCTGCAGGTCAGATAGTCTATAATCCAGGACACCAGGGGAGTGTCCACCTGTGTTGCCCTCAGCTTATCTCTCAGTAAAGGTGGATGGATGGTGTTAAAGGCACTGGAGAAGTCAAAGAACATAACTCTCACAATGCTCCCCATTTTCTCCAGATGAGAGTTAGCTCTGTATAGCAGATAGATGACTGCATCCTCCACTCCCAAGTGAGACCGGTAGGCGAACTGCAGGGGGTCCAGTGCTGTACTCACCAGGGTTCTGAGGTGATCCACTACAAGCCTTTCCAGAGTTTTCATTAGGTGTGATGTCAATGCCACTGGTCTGTAGTCATTCAAGACTTTGGGGTGCCCCTTTTTGGGTACTGGCACCAGGCAAGATGTCTTCCAGAGCACCAGAACCCTTTCTAATCCCAGGCTCAGGTTGAAGATATACTGCAGCACTGAACCCAGTTTGTCCGCGCAGATCTTTAGCACCCTGGAGCCGACACCGTCAGGACCCGCTGCCTTCGCTGCATGGAGTCTCCTAAACTCCCTTTTGACCTGGTCAGCTGTGATGGATACGCCGAGGAGGGCAGGGGGAGATGGAGTAGGAGTAGGAGGGATCTCATGATGGGGTGACTGAGGACATGAAGAGGGTGTCTGGGGTGAAGGCCTGTAAGGTGATTGGTCAGTGGGCCCTGTATCGAATCTGTTAAAGAAAAGATTCAGCTCATTTGCCCTCTCCAGGCCTCCCTCCCTCCCTCCAGGCCTCTATTTGATTGGTGATGAGTAATGTAGTAGTGTAGTATAGATCTGTCATGGTCATAAACTACTTTAAGAGGATAAGTGCACAGTGCCTGCGAGGCATGAATAGACCAAAACTACTGGTCTGTACCTGTGCTGGTACTGGCACAGTAAGAGAAAAAGGTGTCAGTTTATGGGCCCCACCTAGTCTGGATTTGTACAAGTCAGCCAGCCTTCTCCATGCGGCTAATTAATATTATCAGCGGTTATCCTAAACCATTTAAGGATTCACAAGGATTGGTCTTTTGATAAACATATCTGTTAGCAAAATGTTTTATTTATTTGAAAGCAAGGATAGTTAACATGTAACTGCAATATTTGCTCTTTTTCAACTTGATCTCCTATACAGAATTATTAGCTGTTGAAACAATGGCATTTGTCCACTTTCTCTACAGAAAGGAAAGACAGACTGCTTCTATTTGAGTATACATCAACAAATAAAAAATTTCAGAGGTCAGTTCCTTGAAGTTCAAACCATTAACCACCGGTCTGCTTTTAATTTGAGCTATATATATATATTTGCAGAAGACTGTTTATAGCTACTTGCGTTTTGATTTTTTACTTGCTTTCATTTTAAATTTTGTAGTGAAGAGAGAATTAATAGGATATTGAAATCCCTATTTATTCTGTAGTAAATAATCACCCTAGTATTTGTTTTTAAATACCTAAGAACCTATTCCATTTCCTTATACTCAAATGAATACTTATTGTGTTGCAATCACAGACAACTTCCATTATTTCCAAGTCTAGTGTTAAACAAGCAAAATGTTTGCAGTGATTGTTCTGCTGTATCCATCTTCCTGGGGCTCATTTTCATATCTCCTTTTTTATCAATGTAAAAAAATTGAGCTGTTAGTAGTAGAAGATGAAATGACTCACAAAGGTTAAGGTATTGTTCAATGTAGACACTTGGAGGATAAAAGAGATGGCCAGCTACCAGCATGCATTTCACAGTTATTTACACATGTGTTGGCATGTGGAAGAATTGTACATGTTTGATAGCTGCCTTCTCAGACAAGTGCAGATACTAAACACAAGGCACTATGGATAAGTTATACAGCAGTGGGTTTTGTAAATAAGCTTTTCCTTTGAACAAAAAAAAAGAAATTTTGTAAATGGTAAATGAGAAGTTGCCTATCCAACCCATCTTGCACAGTAGCCTATATATCCAATACCTTATTATGACTTTTTCCATGTGTCAACGGGTACTTTTTTGTTTCCTGTGAACCTTTCTGTCTAACTGTAGGCACAGTGAGGCCAATTGCTTTGCTGAAAATGGAATGATGTTGTTGAGGCAACCCTTTAATAATGCAATTGAAATCAGTAACTGATATATGCAATGCTTTGTAAAGTTTCTTCCTGTATTGCATGGGAAAGGTTATTGCATTTTAAAACTCTGCTGTCTGAGCATCTAAATGCTGTCCTAATTCTTTGAGTCCAACTTGTGATATTTGTTAAATGTCATCATTTTGTATTAATTTAACACACATTGGCTGCCACTGCCTTATGGGGCCAACAGATAAAAACCAAGTCCTGCTTGCGACAGATAAAACGAGTTGCATTTCACTGATCACGTCAAGGTCATTTCATGTCACATACAGGTCAGCAGAGCTCGTGTCCATAATTCAGTACTATTAGTTCCTGTTTCACACTTTATCTGGACTCTGCTCGTTATGATACACAGTAAGCATAAGGATAATGCATAAAAAAAAACATGAGAACGATGAGTGATGAGAGAAAACGCCAAAATCCCAGTTAGTTGCACAGTTGTTTTATTGAGCAGACAGGCTGTGTGGTAGACCTTTTTTTGTAACAGAAAAAAAAGTCTATGATGAAAGTCACAGACTGGTGGTGTATGTGGCCATGAGTGGACACAACACAGGTTGTACATCTGTGTTGCTTGCCTTTCAGCAGTGTGCAGGAATTAATACCTGGATAAGCATGTGCCTGTTCACTGGTCTCTGAGCCCTAGATTTCACATGTTATCCCATTATTGTACAATAATACAAGACGGGGAGCAAAATAGTAACTGATGACAGGAAGTGAAACTGAATGAAAAGTTAGTGAATAAACACAACACGATTTGCAGCTGCTGTTCTGAATGACCCACTAATTTTTATTAGGATTTGGAGTCTTTTCTTGGGAAGTAAAAGTACAGTAGGTCAAAGTCCAAGGAACACAAACCACAAACAGTGTGTTGGGTATTTTAAAAATTCACTGATGTGAATCAGCTAAAGCAGTGGTTCTCAAACTTTTTGGACCAAGTACCACCCCTAATCCAACCAAAGCATCCAAGTACCACCTACAAGTCATCATCTCATAGGAACCCCGGAAATTCTCAATGACCAACATGAGCGCGCGTGCACACACACACACTCACACATACATATAATAAATATTATAATAATAAACTGTATTTGATATAGCACCTTTAAAGGTGGCTTCTCAAAGTGTTTTACAGAAAAAAAACATTAACAACAACTAATAAAAAAGCACCATTTCAGTGAGAGGGGTGAGCCTGTTTAGTTGAGCAAAGCAGATGTGAATTCATTCTTTGAGCCTTGATACAATTCACAACAGAGTCTAACAGATATTAAATCGTCAGGCATTTTCCTGACGGCAAAGGTCTCGCGGTGGATGTTGTAATGCGTACATTAATTTTTGGAGCAACCTATCTAATTCGTGCAACTACACCGTTATGTCGGCTTGTCATCGCTCTAGCACCATCTGTATATACTCCGACACATTTTTTCCAGTTGATGCCATTCTCTTCGAGAAATTCATCCAGAAGTTGAAATTTGTGCTCTCCTGTAGTTCCTGTTGGTAGCGGTTTACAGAACAGAAAGTCCTCATGGGACATGCCCTCAAACTCGTATCTAACGTAAACGAGCAAATTGGCCAAATCGACTACAGACTCATCTAATTGCAGTGAAAAACATCTGCTCATCTTAACGCGCTCTATCAGTGTACTTTTGATATAATCCTTCATTTCAATAATTCTATGAGTGACTGTGTCTTTCAGGGGGAGGGGGGCAGCAGGTCGAGCTGTTTAGCAGCTTTTTCTCTACACATAATACGTGTCAGCTCTTTTGCCAACGGTAAATAAGGTTCTTCAAAAATAGTGTAGTTTACCTGCTTTCGCAATCCGCAAGCTTGCATTTTTCCGTGTTTCCATTTTTATTTCCGTATTTATTTAAAGTTTTTATTTCATGAGCATGGGAGCGAAACACAGAGACGCTCGGTGTATTTTTCTCAAATTAACTTAGAACAGTTCTTAAATATTTTTCTGTTATCTATCACGCTTTCCTGTGCTCACAAGATTACCAGCGTTCGTAGCACGTATTTCTATGCATTCCTATGTTTACAACGTTGGCATTGTTCCAAAATCACGCACATTCTCCTTTCTCCCTATTTGCTGGAGATACAGTAGCTTTTTTTAAATACAATTGGTCACTTGCATCCGTAGCACGCATTCCTATAGAGTGGTATAGAATTACAGAGTATCTCTTGTGTCCACTGAAGTATTAGCGCGCACTGTATCGTAGTACGTAGGCTGCGTATTCGACACGTATTAAAATACAAAATATGAAAACCCATCCCGATTTTTCAGCGCACACGACACAGTTCCAGGGTCATTTGGCGTACCACCTGGCGGCACTCCACGTACCACTGCCGGTACGCGTACCACAGTTTGAGAACCACTGAGCTAAAGCATTCAAGTCCTTAAAGCCGAGCTAGTTTTTGAATGTTATTATGAAATCCAGAGGTAGTTGGTACAAGGGAGGTTAAAAAGGAGGGAAAAGCTTATGTATTTTGGTTTGGGTTAAGATTTGAGCAGTTGTACGTGCTGCAACTTGTTGAGAATGTTTGGATACTCTAGTAAGTTATTCATTAAAAACATCAAACATAAAAAGACAAAAGCATGCATTACCTGTCCTGCATTAGGCTGGAAGAGATGTGAACAGATAAGAGCAATGTTATGAAGATTAAAAAAAGGCACTGCAACAACACTGCAAAAATTAGCTTGAGTTGCAAAGTCTGGATCCAAGGTGACTCCAGGATTCCTGACTTGAGTACTTGCACTGATTTCAGGACTTACTAAAGTTGTCACAGTTGTGAAGTTGATCAGGACACCCAGTTTGAAAGAGTTCTGTTTTTCAGGCCAGATGAAAAAAATAATTTATTGCATTCGTTTTTACCGTGATCTGAGCAGTGAACAAAGATAGCAGATGTTGTGTGAATAACAGGAGCTTTTGTGCAAATTTACATTTGTGTGTCAGGTTAGAAAGTTAGACATCAAGTTAGACTTCATTTGGTTAGAAGTGATGACTGATGCCATACCTACAAAGAAATCTCATCCAATGGGTCAATATTGAAATCCATGCCATATGTGACCAATTTTGCAGGGGAGGAACAATGTTGAATTTGAGAAGATTGTTTTTTTGAGTTAATGATATAATGAAAAAAAAATTAAACCATGGCAAATCTGGTCCATAAAAACCAATAAGTCATTCAGCAAAGATGTAGTATGATCAACAGTATTTAGGGCAGCAGTGAGGTCCAGCAGGACAAGAACTGATAAAAAATGCTGGAGTCTACAGTCATCAGCACATCATCGGTAACCTTGTCAAGAGCTGCCTGTATCAGCCTCAGATTAAAATTGCTCAAATAATGTAACTGCAGATCAGTGAGCTTGTAACGAAACAAAAACAGCCCCTAACAGACCCTGTGCTACAAACATCGAGGGAACAATTTCAGATTCATCCATTGACACTTCAAACGTACTGTTCTTCACTGTACAGTATATAAGAAATGAGAAATGAGTTTTAGGATTACATTCTTGAGTTAGCTGGCCAGTGCATTATGTTAGAATTGCTAGTGTTACTTGAAAGAAATGTAAACAGATAAGCCAGTGTGCATCCATTTGTGATAAAGTTAAGATCTATGAAGCTGTTTGTACCAATGTGAATGATTTGTAAATAGGACTTTATTTTCTGTTGTCTAACAATCTAAAATTTTAAAGGGATACCATTGTGAAGCATTATTGAATCCTTAGGACTTGTCAGTTGAGGGCACTGGAAGAAGAATTTTCGCGGATTAATAGAACTTAATATTGCAAAATGTAATAGTACACTTGTGTGTAAATATAGGAATCTCCAGAGCAAAAGTAATGTTTACTTGATCCAAAATGTGCACTACAAGGACATTCAGGTGACTAACAGGCCAACGAGAGGTGATAACAAGATGCACTGTGTCTCTTGTCATTGGTGGGCACATTCATATGCATTATTAAACAAAATTAATTGAGGAGACCATAAAAACCTGTACCATTGCTGAAGAAGAACAATGAATGAGAGTCAACATACATGCAGTGTGAAAATGTTGTATTGTAAAAACAGGCACCAGGGATGGCAACTGACCTGCAGACTTTCATAACAATAGAACTGCTTTGGTGGCCGGTATATAAGCAATATTTTAGAGACAGGTTAGAAATAAGCTTCATTTGATTTCAAAACTCACTTAAAAACAAGAAGGAGTCTCAGAGGAGTGCTAGGTCAGTGTACATTCAAAGGTCCTCACTGGCAGAAAACTGATTTAGCGTAAGGAGTAAGATGGCACAGAGCCTTCAAGCCAAGTAAAAAATGGTGAGGTAATTTGAGACAGTCCTGATCAAAATAACAGTCTTAACATGCCTATTAATATATTTTCAGAAAAAAATATTTACAGTTTTGTGTTTAAATTAAGATTTGTGCTTTTAAATTAGGTTTTGACAACAGTTTTAAACAGTGTTTAATCCCATTCTGACAAGAACTTCAGTCCATGGTAGCTTGCATGCTGAAAAGTAGAAGGACAAAATACATGACATTTCCAAGTAAGGAAATACCAAAACATTGTTTCTTCTTTCTACTGGTATTTGGACTAGGTTATTCCACAAAGAATAGAATTAATCTCTACTTGTTCCTTTGCAGTCCACAGGCAGATGTCCTGTAGCTTCCCTCTTGAATCAATCCTTTTAGGCATCCATTTCTTCTATCAGACTAGCTCTCAAATCGGAACACACTCATGCTTTTTTGCATTTTTTTTTCTTCTTTTGTTCTGGAATAGTGCCACAATCGTATTTGGTCAATTTTCTGAATGTGTATTTTGTCAAGGTAACGCTATGTCGCTTTCAAAGGTCTTAGTGTTTAAATTGTTCTCTTTCAGAAAAGCCAAGTGAGTCACGTTTACATCTACTGCTGCTTCCACCTTTTCCTGGGCTGCCCTCTCACCAGTGAGGCTTGGCTGTCCCTCTTCATTTTAAGGTTGGCAAAGTTCCTGTGAAGTTCTCAAGGGGGGAGGATGTAGAATACAGCTGTGGGGTTTCTGCTCCCTTGGTCGAGACACACAAATGCGGGGCAGCTAGACCCAACAGGTAAAGCTCAGAGCCGCAGACCAGCATCCCCTTCTGAGCGTAAAAGAGATCTTAAAAGAAGAGAGGTGTTCTATTTCGCCTGATTTTGCGGGCAGTGTTAGTAAAAGAATATCACCTGTGAGTGCTGGCAAAGGACCTGTGAGCGCATGCGATCCTGTGTGAAGGCCAGATTGTTCATAAATAATGGTAATAGGTCAAAGTATGCCAAGCTTCTCTGTTTTCAAAATATAAGATTGTTAAATAACCAGATTATTCATATACTCTTCTTTTAAAATAGTACATATACTGAGTGGCATTAAACTGGTTTAAACCATTAAAATTAGTTCCAAGTACTACTTTGTTCCTTTTTTAATGGCTCTCAGTATGTCAGTAGAAGGTATCACAGAAAGGTTGGGATAAGCAACAGTTCATTCTTCTGCAGCTCCTAGATTCACAGATATCTTCACAAATGTGAAAAGATATGTCTGTTCTGTTCTCTTTTACAATAACTACTTTGTAGCAGTAAGAAGTTGAGGACAACATTGTTCAGGTATGAAAGCCACTCTTTTCAAACAAATCCCACTGAGGGGCTCGGGTCAATACTGGAAATTCTTTATCAGTAATCCTTTGATTACTAAGATCTTTGCATATTATAAAAAGTGGATGCACTAACCTGTAAAAGGATGCAAAGATATTGCAGAATTTAGAGATTGCAATGAAAAGGAATGAACTCTTTGCCCTCAGCCTCTTCTGCTCTCCGCATTGCAGAGCTTTTGAAGTGCTTGTGTACTAAAACCAAAGGAGGAATGACGACAGCATGTTTTCAAGCTGTCAGGAAGCTACAATATACCTGTACAGTAGTGCCAGCAAGCAAACAAGACATAAGACTTGATACACTTGTCACTGAGTCGCTGAAATCCTGACCCTCATGCTGCCCCTTGTCAGAGTTGGTTCACGACAGAAGCCATTGAGCTCTGTGCACTCCATGGAAAGGCCTCTCTGGTAGAGGCACTTGAGATACCTATGGCCGTCCACCTTTCCAGGGTCAGACATCTTGTAGGCATAGCTTACATATCTGACAGATCTATATTTTTAATACTCAGCTGTCATGTCTTTAGAGAACTGGTATGCAGTGCAGTGCTTAATGCACTTTTGTTTTCTTTTTCTTTTCTGTAGTTGTGTGTATGCCAACATGCCCACTACTGAAGCCTTAGATCAAGCTTTAAGGGAAATGCAGACATGTCTGGAGAGCAATCTAAGCTTGTTGAAAGTAAGTGACTTAAAGTGCACATAACTTGAATAAAGCTTATGAGCATATAGTAATTTTGATTCTTCTCCTTGTAATATGACAAAATAGGAAACCATATTTCAGCATCAACTCTGTAGGACCCGTAATGCTTTAGACATACCCTTGGATCACAGAAGGGCAGTGGGAAAGCATTTAAGTTTAGGTTTAGGTTAGAAAAAAATAAAAGTATTTTTTTGATCCACCTATTAGAACTGCCCCTCTGTTTATAGAAATACTAATTGCAAGAATGTTCAAGGAATTTTATACTGCATTTAGAGCTGACCAGTTTACATACAGCAGAAACATACTTTCTTCATGTGTTCTAGTTGTACAAACATATGGTGATGCCAGTAATATTTCCCGTAAACATTTTATGCCATTCACAGCACTTCAGGTATATTTAAGTAAACTTAAAGAATATTAGACTATTGGCCAAGGTTTACAATGGTTCAACAGAATGTTGAACATTAAATTATAAGACTAAACAAGCATATCATCCAAAGATATAAGCCAAGATGCAAGTCTCATTGGAGGCCTGGTGTGTCTATGAGTTTTCAGTCTGGCTGGACTCTTCATAACCTCAGTCATCTAATTTGTGGCTTGTTTGGGCATGTTTTACATCTTCTCCCAGACTCTCAGATTCATGCCCTGAGGATATATCAGGCCTCCAAGACCAGGATCAGTGCCTTCTGCTCAGCATTATCTACCATATATATCTTTTTAAAAGGCAGTTATATAACTAACTATTATATAATAAAAAACTATCGCATTTAGACCATGGATTCTGCAGTATCAAGTGGCCATGTTCAGTTAAAAGTCATATATGACATTGTGGATAATAATTGTTGCTCTAAAGTATTGAGGGAGGGGTTGGTAAAGTGAATTCGTGAAAGTGAATAGCCCAACATGGAATCGAAGCACATATAAGGGGGCTAGACAATTCCTATAGAACAAGCAAAAAAAAAATCAGCTCATATTCACCACATTCCCAATTGTAACAGTGTTGCATGTTGCATATTTCTGAGGTAACTTCAAAGAACATTGTGACATTTCCATTCATGGGACAAGGATGTTACAAGAACCAAACTATACTAGCTCCATTTGAATGCATCCTGGAGTTTGTTCATTTCACCTGTAATTGTACAGAAGCTGCCATGAAAGTGTGTGTTTGTAGACTCTGAGACTGTTTCTAGTAAATTGGGTTTCTGTACTTTTTACACTTCAAGAAAAGGTTGTAGATGGAGATAAATTAGTTTGGGTGGATTGGACCCTGTACAGTTTAAATACCTTGATTCACGTTTACCCAACGTTTCATTTTACAGGATACCACATTTAGCTCTTGCCCTCGCAGTTGTCTTCCTTTTTTCCTTCTCCTGCCTCCTCATATGAAAGTCATCTCAGCACTCCCACTATCTCAGGAAGTGACACAACTTGTTGAATCCATCTTTCATTCCAAACGTCTATTCTCCAGTACGATCTTTCTTCATGCCATCGAAACCTGCTCACCTGGGTTATCAAGCCTTTCTGTCTTCTTCCTCCACCTGTCCTGATGACGTGCATTCTCCCTCCACAGAGCACCAGCGTTACCACACCCTCAGGGCCATCCCCCCCATTCAACCCTATATCTCCAACTACCTTCTCCATTCGCACAGTCCTTATCTCATCTGTTCCTTGCCTCTTTCTGGATTCTTTTCTATCCCTTCTTCATAGTGTAAAATTCACTGTGCCTTTGGCCCCTGTAACATTTTGCCTGGTTTTATCTCTTTTTCCTTCCTCACTCCACCTCTTTCTGCTGTCTTGTGAGAGCCCACCCAGCTGTTGATACCTTCTCCTCCTCCTGCAGTCCCACGGCTTCAGACTCCACTAGGTGCAGGCTTCTCGTCCACAGCCATTACTACCCATAGGCCCATATTGCAGCCCGCACTCCTTCAGGTGTCCAGGTCGTAACCCAGGCATTGGCAATGACAGGTGCCATTCCTTGTTCACTGGCTTCCTACCTGGAATGGTGTCAGTCCGTTCTTCTGGAATGGTTTGTAAAATTTCTCTGATACAATGTTGCATTCTAAATCATATTAAATCTGCCATTGGCCCTTTCTTATCCCCTTTTCTTCATTGGATCTGCTCTTTTATCTGTTCTTTCAAACTTTGGAACTGAAGAATTCTGCTGAAGTGTTATGTTGTCCCATTTCCTTTTGGGGATTGCCTCAGTCTCATCCTCACGGCGGGGTTGTTGTTCTTTCAGAAAGGATGAGCTAAGCTAGGAAAGTAAACTAATTCAAATCACCCCTCTGTTCTGTCTTAATTATTTGGGGTTTGACCGAAATACTGAAACCGTATGATTATACCGTTTTGATGCTGCACAGTTGGGCTATTTCCATTGTGTCGCAGAGTATAGTACAGGGTTCCCTGATATACATTAGGGTTAGGGTCCAGGAGGTAATGGCTTATGGTGAAACAACAAATAAAGTGGATTTTTTTTTCATTTCTCCATAAATATTGGAGGGTGTGGGGCCATAAAAGTAAGAGGCTTTTCCCATAAGAATTATTGGATACATTCAAGTTAGGAACCATAAGTTAGGCTGGGTATGTGTTAGACCTGCATCTTCCCAACTACAGTAGAGAGGGTCCTGTTGTAAGTCCAATAATACAACTTATAGCAAAATGACTTGGGGGTAATTAATATCCATAGGGAATTAATAATTAATAATGTTTTTTTTTTGCGTAAAAACAATACCTATAACCCATAAAAACAATAAATAGAAATAGATATCTTCACCAGCTCCTTCCAAATTATGGTCTGGTCGAAAACCACCAAATCGCTTTACTTCAGGGTAATTTGTCTGAAGCAATGTTCATGCATTTAAAGTTAGTGATCACACCTTGATCAATTGGATCAGCGATTTGGTGCATGGTGGTAACTCTAATGTTGGGGTATAACTATTCATTATTGAAGTTATGTGAAAAAGCACTGTCTTTTTGAATGTTGAATGTTAAATTTTGTTCTCACAATATTATTTCATTTCTGGAACAAAATAAGATTTTTTTAGTTCCTTCAACAATTTAAGTGTGAAGCAACGTATAGCATCGTGACTCATAATGGGGACAGTCACTTTTCTGCACCCTATTTTTTAATTGACATTTTCTAAATGGGCATCCATTTTCTAACCACTTCATCCAATTCAGGGTCGTGGGGGAGCAAGGGGCAGGATATACTGTGGACACCAGTCCATCGCCAGGCAGACACATAGACACACACACTCACACCAGGGCCAATATTCCCAGAAGCCAATTAACCTACCAGCATGTCCTTGGACTGTGAGTGGAAACCAGAGTACCTGTAGGAAACCCACATGAACTACAGGAAGAACTTACAAACCACCAGGTGGGGAATTGAACCCAGAGTCCCAGCACTGCCAAGCAGCAGTGCTAATCTCTGTGCCACTTGCTGTCCCACAAGCTTTTTGCTCCTGAGATGTGTTCTGTATGCCTCTGCATGTCATATCTAGAGTTGTGAGGGGCCCACTGTCTAACTCAAAAAATGTATTATTTTATTCATGTTCAAAGCTTTAATGTGTATTCTTTTCTCCAGAGTGCTGGTTGTGTTTTGTACACTCCTGAAGATTATGATGTAAGTAGAAAGAGCATTAATAAGCCATAGTGTGATTTAAAATGCTTATGTTTTGTAATTTAGAGAGAAAAGATTTGCAGTTTACTTATTATAAATGAGTGCATTATGAACTTCTGACATATATTGTAATTATTATTGGAATGAAATTATTTGTGTTTTTCATATTCTTGAGGAAATACCCAAGTCATTAATATTAATTTTCAAACTGCTTCACATAACTGCTTTTAGACAATCATTAGTCTTCTGTGGAAAATCTGAATAACAAAATTAAAAAGGCTGTTAACGTATAATATTTTAACGCAGATGAAACCACATTGATCCACTGTTGGGATTTATTTTTTAGACTGACTGCACAAATGCATTGTTCGAGTGTTATATTTTGGAGATGGAGGTTATTATGTTTGAACTTGATCAAGACTACGAATCTGTGCACTCCTTGCAGACTTTTTTGGAACATGCAAAGAAAAAGGTGAGTTTTTTTTCTTAAAACATTATATACAGTAGGTTATCAACACTGCAGATTTAACATTAGCAAATTACTGTAATTTATTCAAGATTCGATCTGGCAACTGGGGAATGAGCAGGGAAGAGACTGGGGAAGAGCAGAGGGGAATGAAACAGAGCTGAAGGTTATTAAGTGCAACTTTCAAATTTGCTAACTAACAGACTAGGAACATTCAGTTTATTTTTATATAGTGCCTTTCACAACAAGGTTGCCCCAAGGCACTTAACGAAGCTGTGTGACAATACATGACAGTACAATACAGAAAAAGAAAAAGCCAGAAGACAACGGAAAAGAGGAACCAAAAACTTCTCTGTAAGGAGAAAAAAAACCTCTAGGGGTCCAAGGTCAACTGGCTGCCCAGCCCCTCTGGGCATGCTAGGTTATACAATTCTAAAAAAAGTACTAAATTGGGAGTATTAAATCTTCCATCCTGTGCCAGTACTCCATGAAGATCTCTGTAGACCAGCAAATTCTCCTAAACAATAGCTGTATTCGTGATCCATTGCAGTGATGCAGCATCCAACTCAGTTGACATGTGGGGAGGAGAATAGGATAATTTGGTCAGAATAGACGTATCGACCTGAAAGACCAACACTGAGACACACAATGGCATGTACAACATAGGGGTGCACTTGTTTATATGTGAATTTATGTATTTCAGTACAGTTCTCTGCCCCAGACCCTTACGAATGTCCCATTGTACTATAGTTTAATTACTTGAGAAATTCTTCATTATTTATAGATAAATCTAGATCTTCAGTTTGTCTATTGTTACAGATGGGGGATACGTAAATGGTGAACATCAGGAATTGACCAAGCGGTTTAGTCAATAAGTGAAATAATTATTCATAACACCCAACTTGTAAGTCATTTCTAGCAATATACCCAAGCGGCTGGTATAATTAGAGGCTCATGAATTCTTTGTTCTCTGGCATAGCTTTGATGAGAGGAGTAATAATTCAGGCACCCTTGGTTAAACAAATATTTATTACAGTGACACAAGACAGAGATTACACTATGCACAACAAAACATACAACACACAAGTTACACTATGTACAAACAAGGCGTTTCAGAGGCCTAACATTCTGATCACCCAGACTGCTACTAAGCATTAAACCCATAATGCCTACAGAGCCCACATAAGAGATGAGCTGCCTTCTAACTAAATGCAATGTAACCTGCAGTTAAATCTTTCTTTGTGCACCCTGGATGCCACAAAAGAAATGGGAGCCTTCAGTATATCCCTTTCCATACAAATGCACCCTTAGCAGGGAAGACATTTCTAACTGAGGTATATTTTACCCAGGAAACCCACGTTCCCTAAAAACACAGAATAGCAAGCCTTCTCTTTAGTAAGGTTCAGATACTTAGCTCTAGTCCAGATTTATTTGGATGATCATGAAGTAGAGGCTCTTGCCTGGCGCAAGCTTCAAGTTCCAACTCCGTCGGACTCTTGTCTCTCCTCTCCTTCTTCACTGCCTCTTGTCTGTTCTCTTCTCTCTTACTCTGTCCCTTTAATGTGATCTTGTATTGTCTGTTTCTGTATTGCTTCTTGACAATCATCAGCTTATCTAGATATCCTAAGGTAAACTTTACAATTGTTTCTGCACAAGGGACCCTCCAGACCTCAGCAAACATCCTCCTTTGGCTTTGAAGCTACTCTAGAAGTGTTTACTCTTCCAAGTTTCATAAATTTTATCTAAAATCTAAGAGACACTTCTTAGTCACGCTAAGCTGTAACATTATATTATATTATTTATATAATATTTTGGAACATGTAAAACTGTCTGAAGAATGTGTAGTAAAAATAAAAAGGACAAACAGTGAAATGTAAATATACACAGACTTTTATAGAGTTGCTAGTTAGGAAGTGAATGAGTTAATGTATTACAGGCTTTGCTGCTTATTGGGTTTGTTTAGTTTAATATGCAATTGGAAAAGTTTCTTGAGCAGTCAGGCATGTAAAACTTTGGCTTAACCTACTTGGCTGTGGGCCAACAGCCTGGGCCTAGAACAAGGAAGTTAGGACTGGGATACAGACAGATGTTAACCAGGGGATCAATGCAAAGCTGGAGGTGGGGTGGGTCCTGTTGAGGGCTACATGCATGACTTAGGTATATAAATTACACTCGGATAAAACAAAACTATAGATTCCAACAAAATGCTGTGGTAACCAGTTAAAGTAATTTTTAAAACTAGCTTTTTTAAGTTGCTAAAATGTAAACCATGTTGTATGGTCTTGAATCTCCGTATAAAATAGCAATGGATTTTTTCTATTTCCTACTTGTATAGATCACAAATGATCTGAAGAATTTGGGGACAGAAACAGACTCTTCACAGGTACATCACATCTGCGGTACTTAAGAAATATCTACAGGGGTTTGTGAAAGTTTTGGAGAGTTATTATTTGTGGCAGGATACAGGATTCCTTGAGTAAAAATCAAATTTTGTACATACTTGACTACTCTCTGAAAAACACATTGCTGATTTAAAAAACATTTCAGTCTTCTAATCTTTCTGAAGACTTGTGCCAAATTCAGAGCACAGGCTATATTAACATACAATTAACAATGCATCATTTCAGCTAGTTGTCTAGGCAATTTGACCTCCAGACATAATACTTGGGCTATTAAATGGGATGATTTGCCCTGCTGCTGGACTGTCTTGATGTTCTTAAAGGCAAAATGGCTAAACAACATTAAGCAATTTGTGTCTTCGATTGATCTACAACTCCTACCCAAACAGACTTACTGTGGGGAATTTGAATCATTCTAGTCATAGTTAGATTTGTAAAATCTGTAGACTGAAATCATTTGAATTTGGCGATTTAATACAAATTATGTTAAAAAGCAAGGCATCTTAAAAACAGAGAAAAATGTACAGCCACAAGAGGCCACAGATTATTTATGGAGAGAAGTCATACTGTATGTATGGATTGTCAGTTTGTCTTAACTGTCTGTTCGTTCTCCAGAGTGATTTTGCCACACCACAAGAGTGCATGAACATTTTAACTGGCTGATTGTTGTGTTTCAACTTTTTGGATGACAAAAGTTTTATTTTGAAAAAATCAATCAATCAAATGTTACAGAAAAAAGCACTTTATTTATTTGAAACACAGATTTGATGTCAAATGTAGCAAGTTCAGTACATCAAATATAATTTTAGGTGGCATGTCATTTTATGCTGTTGAAGTAACATTCTAAATTACAATATTATTTTTCTTATTATTGTGAATAGAGAAATGTTATTGGTTTTGTTTGCATAACAGCATGATAAGACAGTTTAACAGAAGGATTTAATGGGTAGACAGTATATGAAAAAATTCAATGTCAAGAGCAGGAGAGTAATTATTTTATCTCATTTCCTAGATTTTTTTGCACTGTAAACGATGTGAAGAATATGAAGAGAAGACAGCAGAAGCATTTCTCTCCAAGTTTCAGACATTTTTGCAACATTTGCATTCAATAGGATATAATATGACTAGTTGAGAATTTTTTAGTTGCTTATATTTATTGATATATCTGTGTGAGAAATTATTGTATGTTGTTTTTGTACATAGAATTTGAATACTCTTTACAGCTATTAGAAAAATTCCCTCAGGGGACAATAAAATCTTATCTAAAATACTGGTATATGTAAATGTTTCATATACATTTTGCCACACGTTACTTAAGCTAATAAACTGCTTGCAAAATAGTTTGTAATACTATTGAAGCAAGATTTGTAGAGAAATTTGTATAAAACATTTGGTTTTAAAAGAAATTTTGAATTTATTTTGTCTAAAAGTTGCATGGCATTAACTTTTGAAACTCCAACAAAATGTTTAGAACAAAGAAAATGGTTTAATGGTGAGATTCTTTTTCAGACTGTCACTCTGTCAGGGAGAGTTCTTTCTGGACCCTGTGCAGATGACACAATCCAAGGTAGAGTGAGGAAACACTGGGAAAAAGGCATGCAGGATACAGGGATGAAAACAGGGGGTGTGTCCATGGAGTGCTGGTGGTTGGGGGAGGTGTGGCCGAGGAAGACGATCCAGGGATGAGTCAAACGGGAAATCCAAAAACAGGGCAAAAGTCCAAGGCCAGGCGATCCGTCCGGGACAGCCGATTAAAATCCAGAACCGGGTCGGGACCTGCAGTGGGCACAGGAACGGGAACAAGAACAAGAGCAGAAACTAAAACCATAACGGAGCCAGGCGTTTACCCAGGTCTGGATGCGTCTGGCTCAGTTGAAAAGCTGATCAACAGATTTGTCTTCTCCCAAATTGACTACTGTATTGCACTACGGGGGTTTCTAAATCCACATTAAACAAACTCCAGTATGTCCGAATTTCACCAGCCAGAATCCTGACCAGATCTAGTGCAAGTGATCACATTACTCCTATCCTGAAATCCTTGCAATGGCTTCCTGTCGACTTCAAAATCCTCATGCTCGCCTATAAGGCTCTGCATGGCTTAGCACCTCAGTACCTGTCTGATCTATTATCGCCCTACTTCCCATCCCGCAACCTTCGCTCTTCTAATTCTGGTCTCCTAACTGTCCCTGAAGCCCATCTACACTATGAGTGTTATGCCCCCAAACTCTGGAACTATCCCTAAGAATATCAGAGAGTCACCTTCTCTAAACCCCTCTGCCCCTACTGTATTCAGTACCCCCCATCTACTGTCTCCTCTCATTGTGTATATCTTGTGTATTTTTTTATATTATTGTTGTCATTCTGTAAAGCGCTTTGAGAATCCACCTTTAAAGGTGCCGTATAAAAGTATATAAGTTTTTTATTATTATTAATGACCTGTAATTTGCCTAGAAGAAACAATCTTCAACAAGAGTGATAAACATTAGATCTTGGGTGAGTTTCCCGAAAACGATGAATCTTAGAGACTAACGAGCAACATTATGATGCATATACGCATAATTTTTCATGCGTTTTTCCAAAGCCTCTCTTAATCGGTCATTTCACGAGCGAGTATAAAGTACTTCTATGTTAACCCCGCCCCTGATGTCGCTTGGCAAAAAAGCATCACAAGTCGATTGAAAAACAATCAATTGACAATACTTTCATTATATGGTTTCGGTTTTGGTCCTTCAGTGGGATGAAATAAGGTTGTGAAAAGGAATATGAAGTAAACATGACATCATAATTTAACAACCAATTAAGCGAAAGCGTATAGATAGGCACAAAATGGGACACTACTTGTTTCTAAGAGAAAAGTAAATAAATGACTGACATGCTGTAAAAGACAACCAAAATTGACTGTGTGGACAGTGTATGCGTCCTGCACAAGGTCTTTGATTTAAAGCAAGATTTTTTGGCACACTGCCATTGTTAAGAATCACAGTGTTTCATGAGACAATACTGCTGTTATTGGGTGTATTGGAACTCCATGTTAATAGGTCTTATTAACATGACATCTGGAAAAATCAACTACCAAGCTTGGCATGTGTCACTCAACAAATACAGGACCTACAGTACAGTATAATCAAATTAAAAACAAGTAGGTCTAAGCTTTACCATCAACAACCACGACAGAACATAAAACAGTATTCAAACTTTAAATCTAAATAAATATTAGGCCCAATGATTTAACTTAATTCATTATTGCATTTCATCATGAAAATCATATCATCTAGTCAAGTATAAAACTTAGCATTTTTTAAAAATTAAATGTATTGTAACAGATTGGGATATTCTGGGCATATGCCCTCACCCCTTCCATACAAATACAAGTAGAGGAAAAAATACAGATAAAAGAAAGAAAACAAAAAAATAATTAACTGGCAGTGGTAATGAGGTAAATATGTAACTAAGTTATATTTTTACATATATTAAATGTTTTCCTTGCTTTAGCATTTTTCATGTTCTTTATGGAATTTAAACTTCACCTCAAAAGTACTGAAAGAGGGAGTATTATTGGACCCTTTGAAATTTACCCAGGATGACTAATAAATTCATTACTGTATAAATCAATGTTCTTTTTCCAAATGTCCTCTTACATGGTACAACAAAATATCAAAATCCTTAATATAAAATCTTAGTATTCTAAATTTCCCGAGAATTGTCATGATGTGAATTGAATGTGCTTTGTCTGGCGATCTCTGTCGCTAAGGTTGGTGCAAGAGGTTGCCAGTTTAAGAAGCACTTAGTGATTAACGAGTGGGTCGGGGAGCATGTAGATTATGAAGGATTTAACGTGCTACTTTAGTTATGATGGATTTTGGGAAACACTCGTAAATTAACGATAGATTTTAAGATCGAGTTTACGATGTTCTTAGCGCTACAAACTCACCCCAGATCTGTTAAAGTTTTATTTCTATTAAATAAAATCAAAACATTGCAAGAGGAAATAATGGGTAGAACATGTTCCACAAAGGGTAAAAAAAGCTCACACTCAAAATAAACACTGCAACACAGAACAAATGCAGTGGAACACAAATGCAGAACAATTGTGTGACAGGAAATTTCATTTAGTAGAAAGCATGAAAAATTATAAACTATATCTGTACAAAACACAAAATGAATTTAAAATGTATAAATGCAAAAAAGTACCGTACAACAATTTGTGTGATGAAACAGAAGTAAAAATGTATGGCCATGTGTAATAGGCATTTCGGTTTTAATTTAAAGTCAAAAAGAAAAAATTGATAAACATCAAACTGAGGACTGGCTAAAACACATACAGGTGATTCCAAATGTTGTTATGCTTGATAAAACTAATGAAAGATGGTACAGTGGACCTGTGCAGTCAATAAACTGGAGGGGGAAAAGCCTGAAAGCAGTTAGAGATAAGAGCGCTGAAATATATATGTCCAACTGGTCTGGCAGATTTATTCTGAAAAAGAACCGTGTTGCGTCGATTAGGTTGAGAAGAAACCAAAGAGTTCTTTGAAAAGGGAGCATTGAAAGAATGCTTAGCAAGCCTGTAGCGTAGTGGGAAAAGTTATATTGTGGGAACCCAGAGACAGTCACTTGTAAGCCCAATCTGAAATTCCCATCCAGAAAAGGGAGCTGTCTACTACAGTCAAACAAGACTGCAGATCAAGCAACAACATGCAGGAACCATAAATACTGTAACTTTCCTTTGTAAATGTATGTAAATATAAAAGAACTGTAATAAACTTATTCTATATTTTGTACAACCTATTTAATACTGTTGAGCTTTGAACTGTTCTGTTGTAATTGTTGTTGAAACTTTGCCAATACTTGTATAACCTTGTCATGCTAATAAAGGGCTCCGAAATTCAAAGTAAAACTGAAAGAAAATGTGTTGGTGATCATGGTCATTTTATATGCTCAACATAAACAGAAAGGTGAGACTGACAAACATCCACTCACCATGCAGCGCCCGCTGAGTTAGTGAAACTGAACTTTGCTATTTGGTTAACATGCAGAATAATTCTCATCAGTCATGCTGCTGACAAGGTTCTTGGCAATTCTGCAACAAGCTGTTTCTTTAATAGTGTCAACTAAACAGACACATGGTAGATTTAATGGTGTAGATGACAACAGAGACATTGTGCTTACCTGGGTTTTTTTTGCAAAAGGAAGTGTAAAGAAACATGCAGGCACTAGCCACTTGTAGAGGGAGTTTTAAGACAAACTGTTTCAAGTCACACAGGAGTAAATGAGTGACATAAAGAATATCAATCATTCCAACACACTTTTCTTCTTCTGCAGTGATGACTGAGAGCCAGCTTGCATATTTTCTCTGAAGCTTAATGACAAGGATCTGTATCTGTAGTATTTCTTCACTACTAGAATTCAATTCTCATGATAGCAGCCTTCCCTTTTTGAGACGTTTTGCATAAGGAGGAAACGTTCTTTAAATACCGGAGAGGGGTGCATGTCGCCAAAAGGACAGCCTTTGATGTTTCATGACCATTTTGTGTCACTACAGTTGTAGTAGTATATTTTTTTTAACCCAGTCAAAAATAACCACACTGTTCAAATTTGATTATAACAATACACACAAGACATTTAGGAGGTTTTGTGATCAATAAACGCATTCATTTCTCCACTTGAACTGATGGTGAAATCTCCACAGAATGTTCTACTGCCCTCTATAAGCTGCACCTGTCTATTCCTACCACCAATCCTCCCACTTGGTGAATGAACTTCCTAGTGCATATAACAGGTGCTCCACATGTTTGTAAAACCATAAACCTTCTCACGTCACTTATAGTTGTAGATGTATTGTAAGTAGGACTAGAAACGTACGTAGTCAGTAAAAATGCTGCCATTATTATCAGATTGGGTGTTGCCAGTGAAGTTTAGCTTATTTTGGCTAGGGTTCTGAAAATGCAGCTGTGGTATGCAGTTTCTGTCTGATTTACTGGAAGTAACGTGGATGGTGGATTCATCTACAAAACTAAAAATAATCCTGCAGTGTACGCCTTGATTAAAGGAATCTGTGCACACAGTTTCACTTATCCTCATTATAAGTTAGTGTTCATTTTCTTCAAGGCAACACAATGCATTCCTGGCTCACAATTTTTTTTTCAAAGTATCAGACGTGTTATCAGTAAGATAGCTCTCTAAATTAAGGAAAATCACATATGCTACAAAAAATAGGTTTTGTAGAATGATCAGAATTGCACGTGCAAAAGCTCATCATGCAAAACCTTTGGCCGCAGCTATAGAAAAAAAACTCCCTTCACAACTTTTACAATTGAATTTGTTTTTAAATTAATGATGTTTCTGAAACACTCTATAACAAATAAGCAGCAACAAGTTTTAAATGAGAAACTGAAGAAAATAAAAGGGTTGTAGATTCAGAAAATATGACGACACTTTTCAGAACTTCAGGAAGTTGAACTACTTTCCCAGGAAGTTGAGAGAATGACTTGCCTTCCTCAGTCACCTGACCTGATTGGCACAAACCAATTTATCAGATGATAATTTAAAAACCAGGAAGATAACATTTCCAAGGTTGTTCCAAATCTGCCATCTGGAGACCAAGAGGGATACTTTGTTCTGTGACTGCACATTTGCAAAATTATGTTTCATTATGTTTATGTTTCATTTGCAAAATGTTGTCACCACAAATGGGTTTGCGTACCAGAACTGTCACAGTTTTGCCATGCATTGCAGCAGAATATCTCATTGAACTGACCTATCCATACTTCACCAGCCTGGTGGCTGGAGCTGCAACCTTTGCAGATTCACTTGTGGATGGAGGTTGTAGATGGGTACTGAGCTTCCCCTTCCAAAATCCTCAAGATAAAGTCTGCTTAAAGCAAACACGCAGGGTGCAGGCACAGTGGAAGAGATTCCATGATGCAACAGAACCTTTAATTGAAGGGTTGAACAGGCAGCTTGATGACATGGTAGACTGAACAAATTATCTTCACAGATACAGGCACCATTTATACAGGCCATGCTATTGATATTCAGAGCCACAAGAGCAGAAAGGTTAGTTCTTGATTTTAAAAGAACTTCACGTGGTTTCTTCTTGTGCCCTCTGGTTCATGTTTCACTGTTCATGCTGCCGAATTCCACTAGGCTGACTTTGTCAATGGCTTTGAGGCTTTTGTGTACATTAAGCCGCCCTCCAATGTATGAGTTACAGTCCTCTACAACAGTGCTAATAGCTTCATTTTTCCACAGTACATACAAAAAAATGAACCAATACATGCAAAAGCATGTATATTTGATACTAAGATTTCATAATATACCAAAATAAAGCATTCCAGGTGTTTCATTTAATTTATCTACTGATACAACCGGATTTTGTGAAGCCGTTTTAGGGATCATCTGTGCTATGATGAAACTTGATGAAACTTGATGAAACACGGCACTTTGTGAAACCATGCTGGGGGGGTTCCATGATGGTGGGGAGGACTTGTATCTGGTCCTCTCATAATCTTCTCTGTTCAAGACTAAAGCAGTTCAGTTCCTTCAGCCTGTCAGTGTAGGACAGTCCTTCAAGCCCCAGAATGTACTCTTCTCTGGACTGATTCCAGAGCGGCAATATCTTTTATAACATGGTGCCCAAAATTGAACACAATATTCTAATTGTGCACTTACTTGTAGTGTGCTCTCTGAAGGCACCAGTTCTGTAGGGTTTGGGCATTTACTGGGACAATTATTAATTGTAGCAGTAAATCACAAAATTGATTCTTTTGATGGCTTTAGAATCCAACCATGCGATATAACTCAAACAACGCACACACACAGGTACTAATACACGAGGATACATTTATTAATACATAAAATATGCATGTAAACCTAACAGATCTTATCGTGAGGGTTATCAGAATACAAAAGATATATATTCATTCAGTTACGAAGAGTTACATATATCAAGAGGACATACGTTCAGTATATCATTCATTTAGACCGTTTCGTAATTGAACTTGGTTACAACTTCTACATTAGATACTAAAAACAAGTACATAACTCTTAGGAATTAAATTGATATCAACTGGTTGGGATAACAATTGAATTCTCGAGCTGTAATGCATTGAAGTTGAATACTCATCCAATCTCTGGGGATTCAGATCTCCTGCGGGCTCCCTGGCTCCGTGCCAGGCTGTGCTGTGCAGCTTGCGACAGTGCGCTGCTGATGCTCACTGACCGGCTAGTTAGTGTTGGCTTTAACTAGCAGAGTTTGTGCACAGGAGAAAAGATGACTGTGGGTCCCAGCAGGTCAGGAAAAGACCGGTTCGTTCCTGATGAAGCGCTAGTTCTGAATAGTGATTCAGCTGTCCACAGTTCCGACCTGTTCACGAGGCTTGCTGCTGATGCTAACCTCGGGTGGATCCTCGGGTTACTCTCTGGCAACCTCCACTCTAGACTCTTAGAACAAAGGAAAGTTCTGGCACTCGGACACACTGGCCATTCTGTGGTTGTCCGGGCTGAGTCTCAGGATGGGCAGAAGGCGCGCTGCGAGAATGTCCTGCCCTTGGGAGCCTTCTGCTCCTGGGCTGTCCTGCCCTGGAATTCTCCTTTGAATTCCCTTTAGAATTGTCCGAAAAAGTTCACAGAATTCAATTGGAGCTCTGTGTTGCCTGTTTTTACCTGGAGGAACTTCAGCTCATTCATTGGCTGAAAGTTCCATGGGCATCAGAGTCCCACGTGGGTTACTCGGCCCTACCAGTCCCTGATTGGTTGATCAAGGTGAGATATGAGTCATTTACTCCTGACACCTAGGAATGCAGTCCAGCTGTCCATCTGGCACTCCCTAGACAGATAGGCACCAATGGATGACCATTGATCATGATAGCCAGGCTTAGCTAAGTGCATCCCCCTTTGGGAGCTGTCCCTTATCAAAAGAAAACATCTTTAAATCAGCCTGCATGAATAGTTTCTCTGTGGCTGCACCACAGAGATGAAGGGAGAGATGAGGCCTCATTTGGGAAAGCACAGCAACACTTAATTCTGTCTTATTAACAAGCATTGCCGCTACAACTGCATTGCATAACATTAACATTCTTTGATTTAAATCCTACTTTTTTTTATAAACCAGCATTGTTTTGCCTTTTTCACTGCTTCTATACATTGTTTAGAAGATGTAAACAATATGTCAACATAAACAACTGTGCATATCCCTTTTACAAGAAGTCTCTTCATGCTCAGTGTTTCCCATTTTGTATAGTTTGTTTTCAGTAGCTGCATGTAAATTGGATCTCATTTGCTGCTTCTGCATGCCAATCCTCTTAATTTAGTCCCATCTGCAAGCTTAACTAGTTTATAGACTATTTCAGAATGTAGATCATTGTCAGACATTTAGAAGAGCAATGGACCTAGTGTAGTTCCAAGCTGTACTACACTAAATTACCACCATAATTTGAGTATTCACCCCTTATCCGTACTCTTGTTATCTATTTTCAATACACTCATTTTTTGCTGAATACTTTCAGCCTACAATTTTGGTTCATGAATACCTTTTACCAAAAGCTTACTAAGAATCTAAATACACAATGTCATATGTGTATCAAGGCCTTTATAAATCTTGAGCGCTCCTAGCGCCTGAAACATTTCTCCCTCTTCTACGCTGATACTATCCAATACTGATGTTTTTGTTCTTCTGCTGCAAGAGGCATGTTATTGACCTCATCCTTTGTAAATAACTGAGGGCAATACCCTCATTTAGTACATAAGCCATTTCCCTTTCATTGTCTAGAAACTTCCCATTTATGTCCAGGATGTTTAATTTCATTCTTAATGGTTCTTTGGCTATTGCAGTACAAAAATAACTTTTTAATTATTTATTCTTTTCAATTTCCCTTTTGGGCTTTTTAATTAAATGTTTCCACCCATGTTTGCAATTCATTGTACTCCTAATCTTTAATTTAGATCTTTGCTGTAAAAACTGTTGCCATCCATTTTCCACTGATTTAATCTCTATCCTGTCCCACTTCACTTTGTGTGTTTCATTTCTTTAAAGTCTACTTTCTGGAAATAATTATAATCATTTGCTTTTGACTCAACATGTACAAAATATACTTAAACATATTATGATCACAGTTCCCTAATGGGTCTCTCACTTCTGCCTCATTCAGTCTTGATTGTTAGAAAAGACTAGATCTACACAAGCATTTTCTCTCACGGGTGCTCTGACAGACTCTGACTGGGTAAGAAAACTGACATTAATCGTGTTTACCATTTCAGTTCCTCCTACAGACAGGGAAAGTTGAAGTCTCCCATAAAAATGACTTCTTCTATCGCACATGTATTTTTAAATTTCATTTTACAGTGTCGAATTATAACAAACATCTGTCAATGGTGGTCTATAGCATAGTCTTAACACTATACCTCTGGAATGTTTTCTAATTAGTCTGACCTACATACTGTAGATTGAAATTCCATCATTCAGACAATGCCAGTAACCTGTGGTGAACTTGCCGGGATCCCAAGTAAATGGCATAGTTTGAATGACAGGACTTAAATTAATCCATCCATCTATTTTCTAACTGACTCCTCCAATTCAGGGTCATCGGGGAGCTGGAGTCCATCTCAGGAAGCAATATGCACAAGGCAGGATACATCTTAGATGGGATGCCAGTCCATCGCAGGGGACACACAGACACAAACATAAATACACACACTCACACCTTGGGCAAGGAAACAAATACAAACACAGATCATACAAACTCCACAATAGTACCATAGTACCACAGGTCCAGAATTGAGCCCAAGGCATCCCAGTTCTGTGAGGCAGCAATGCAAACCATTGTGCCACCCAGAACATCAATGCAATTATTTGAATTCATCCTTGTGCATAATAGATCCTCAGGTAATCACCTAGTGTTGGACATATTGGACATGAACAGCTATTGTTTTTCATTTTCACAAATTAATAAAATGTCTTGTTAAAGTTGGCTAAAAGTTATGTATATATAGTACAGTATCAAATGAAACATTTTAAAGGAATTTATTTCCCAGCTTATGAATTCAGAAAAATTACAGATTTATGTTGCAGTAAACGTCTTAGCAATTTAAAATGCATAAAGGATAGTTTATCAAGAAAGACTGACAGACTACATGTAAGTTTAGTAGAATAAATACAGTACCTGTATTGCATTTGGTTAGTAAAGCCCAAGAGCATAATCAGAAATGCTTTTGGGTATTAGACAATGGTAAATATATATTATATTGTAATTCTTTGGTATTATTCAAGGAGAATAAAACATAATAATCCTATATAGCATTTTGGACAGTTCTAAATTAACCAAACATGCTAAACTAACACATAACTATAAATGCCATGTCCATAAGAACAATATTCAGAAACACAGAGCTCTTCTGAGAGCAATCTTTCCTCCTGTCAAAGCTGGCCACTGTCCCTGGTCCCAGTCAAAGAGGTGATCAGGGTGTGAGAATGGACATCACTGCTGGTTCTGCCACTTCCGGGGCTGTGACTCTGCTGGCAGGTCCTTGGGGAGCGGGGGAGCTCTGGAGTCTCCAGGTTTCGGGAGGCTGTTTGTGGTGGTCACGATGCTACGTCTGACTAGGGCTCCGACCTCCAAGCTGGACCCACAGGCTAAATTCATGGAAACAAGGTCTGTGGGTAGGTCTGTACTCCACTGGCCTGCTGAGTGGTACAATAAGGTGCTTGAGGTTGAATATCTGTCTTTATCATAGCCAAACTCATTAGAAAACTTGGTAATAGAATGAGTCCTCCCAGGTGAAGTGCTGCAGGACCATCCTGCTTCCACAGATTCGATCCTTTCAAGCTTGATTTTCTCAATTTCTTTGGTGATTTTTTGAATGATGAAATCCTTGGTCCCCATCCTTTGTATTGATTCAATCAGAGAGTCAAGACCGTTTGGGTTGTCGGCCAAATAATCCAGCATCCTTCCAGTCTTTTTGCTGTTCACGACTCTACAGTTAATGTCCTCCGTGTCCTCTTTGGTCAGAATCTTCCTGGAGCGCAGAAAATCAAAGTGTCTGTCAGCTATGATTTTGGCACACAAATACGGTCTCAGACGTTCAAGGGCCTTTTTCACCTCTGCCATTTCGTCCTCTGTTAGTTGTGGGATGTCCATTGTAAGATTATACAGATGGTCCTCTGTTAATGTTCATGCGTAGGAAAGAACTGCCGTGAGCACCAACTGTCAATTTTCAGACCTTTCTAGGGCTAGAGATATGATTACCTGCATATAAGTTCCGCACTTATTTCAAGAAATGCATCTAATGACAGCTACAGCAGTTTCCGCTTTTAAGCAATACCAGAAAGAGAGAAATGAAAATGACAGTAGTTCTTCTTTTTCTCGAACTATGTAAAACACAAACAATTAAGATGAAAAGTACAATATATATTGAAATTCTAATCTTCATATAGAGGTAGAAAACCAAATATCTAAAAGCAAAACATTTCAAGTTGCAAATTTAGCAAAGTTACAACCTTTTCCAATTAGAAATGGAAAAGAATACACTGGTGTGTGAGCTCCCTAATTTCTCCACTAAAGTCACATACTGTAATAGGTTTATTCCATGCTGAAAAGAGAAAAAAGAAGGAAGAAAGAAGGAACACCTAGCTAGTGTTAATATTTCTACTTCCTAGAGCTTCAAACCAAAGGATGTTTATTTACTTGTGCTGGGTGTGAGGTACACCTGGTTTACCTTAACTAAATTCTGAGTACACGATTAAGAGTGTCAAAAGTGTTGGATAAAAGACAGAGGTCAAAGAGGAGAAAGTAAAAAGAACAAGAGAAAAGACAGGAAGACACAGAACATGAAGTGGGCGCCAGTCAAGAGGTCCCTTTCTAGATCATACATGAAGACCACATCAGTGCTAAGTATTTGAACCTTGCTAAGAGAGCTTGGTTGTGGTTATTTTAGGGAACTTAGATTAACTTAGTGAAGACATGTTTAAAAACCAGTCTCTCCTGCTTAGAGGGTGTAGTTTTAGAACACAGAAATAGGTTACCATTCATTTGGAGGGATCCGGGTCTATACTGTATAGAGAGAGAGATTTACCGTAACTGCAGGTTGTATTCTATTTTGTTTTGAAGTCAGCTTTATCTTATTTTGGCTTTTGAAAGTGTTATGACTTTGAATACTTGGGTTAGGACACTGGGGTTTTTCTGGGTGTTTAGGATATTGGGTCTATAGAAAGGTCTATAAACTTGTATAGGAACACTCGTGTGTTGTGTTTATAGTATGTTGTATGTAGTGTAGAGTGTGTATGGTAAATGTCAATGAATATTTGATTAACTTTGTGTGCCTGAATTACAAAGAATTCATGTGCCTCTAGCTATACCAACCACGCAAGGTGGGCTGAGAACTACTGGACTGTATATAGTGGGACGGAGGCTGGGAGACAGTCTCTTCCCTTTCGTGTCTATTGGTGTAGGTGCAGCACTGGAATCCCTGTCCCTGTGTGTGTACCTTTCCTCTGTTTTGATTAATAAAACAGGTTAACCCCTTTTCCAGAGTCTTACGCCTGCTCCATTCCGTACCCATCTCCCTGGTTGGAGTTAATATTTAAATTATATTAAATATTTCAAAATATTTAAATTTACTGTAATAACAAAATGCAAAGATCAATTTACCTGTGAATTCACCATCTACTAAAGAAATACTCACACCCCATCTTAGAATACAGTCTCACAGGCTCTCAGTCTCAAGTCTAATCAGAGGCATGATACTCTGTTAATGTGATCATGAAAGAAGGCCTTCATTAACTCTGCTGCAACATGAGTATCAGCAGATGAATATTACACCCTCATAACAGTTCTCAAAAACCCGCACCGTATTTCCTGTTTCTAAACAATGAATAAAAGAAACAAAATTCACAGTAGTTCTTTTTTTATTTCTCTTTTATTGGTAGGTATTGTCTTTTTCTGCCACATACAGTAACTAAAACAGCTGTTAAGTTGCAATTAATAATAATAATAATTGCTTACACTTACATAGCGCTTCTCTGGATACTCCACTCAAAGCGCTTTACAGGTAATGGAGACTCCTCTCCACCACCAGCAATGTCCAGCCCCACCTGGATGATGCGACGGCAGCCATAGTGCGCCAGAACGCTCACCACCCATTACCTATCAGTGGGGAGGAGAACAGAGTGATGAAGCAAATTCATAGATGGGGATTATTAGGAGGCCATGATTGGTAAGGTCCAATGGGAAATTTGGCCAGGATGCTGGGGTAACAACCCTACACTTTTCAAGAAACACCCTGGGATTTTTAATGACCACAGAGAGTCAGGACCTAGGTTTTACGTCTCATCCGAAGGACGGCGCCTTTTTACGGCATAGTGCCCCCGTCACTATACTGGGGCATTAGGACCCACACAGACCGCAGGGTGAGTGCCACTTGCTGGCCCCACTAACACCTCTTCCAGCAGCAATCGTTTTTCCCAGGAGGTCTCTCATCCAGGTACTGGCCAGGCTCACACCTGCTTAGCTTCAGGGGACTGCCAGTTGTGAGTTGTAGGGTGATATGGCTGCAATTATATCAATATATAAAGTTGCATACACAGCATATGAACCTCAGTATATACTCTAAAGCATTTTAAATAGAATGGTTTGCAAAGCATGAGTTTAAAAGAACTTTATATTAAAAATAAATTAGCTACATAATCTTGATTCTTCTAAGTGAGGAACATATTAGGGCAACTGAAAAAAGGTGGGCTCTTTGGTACAGTTAAACGTACAGGATGAAGTATGGAAGGACTCTACAGACTTGGGTCTGCTTTGGTTTCTCTGAAGGCCTGCTAGGATTCTTGCTCCATACTCATCAAACATCAGCCTGGTAACCAGCTCCACAGCAGCAGAACAGCTGGAAGAAGATTTACTACCTGGAACATCCCAGCAGCTATTTAGGGTGGATCAAGGCTGCAGCAAGATGAGACCTCCACCATTTGATCAGGGTCTAGTTTTCTAAAAATGCATGAGGAGGCTTTCTGCACAATAAAAATATGTTACACACCAGCATCGTTCATCTCCAGCACATTCTCCAAGCCTCCAAGCGATCTGCTGATCTGCTGAAGACAATGAGAATAGTATAGTGATGCTTGGAAGCTCCTAGAGATGATCTGATATGAAGGCAGCTGTTCCAAGAGTCCAATGAGAAAATATTGAAAGCTTGGACCTGGAACATCAGGACACTCATGGAGAGGCCAGATAACGACTTTCCAGAGTGCTGTGCTAAATTTCTTGGCCCAAGAACTCCACAGATATGACATTGATAAAGCCAATCAGATAGGAGGTAAGGAAACAAAAAGCTGACTACTTTAGTTTAGTAAAATTTTGGATTGGAATCATAAACTACGTTGTCGGAATCAATGAACACCTTTCAACTCTTCATCACAAATTAGCTGGGAACCAATGAGGTTACATGATTTTTGCATGTGCCGCTTGTAAGGGAAGTTATTGGGGTGAAAATGAATTGAGCTTTTTAGTATACTGTTCCCCTTTTAAAAGATAAAAAGGTCAATTTCTCTTTTCTAGGATTGAATGAGAGGACAGAGGCCCAAGACAGAATGATCGCTACAGACCATTGAAAATTAATACTACACAGAAAATGTTAAAATAATAACATTGAGTGCCTGTTATTAGTGGGGATATAATAGTACTCTGCTTCCCTACAGAGCAGAAGAGGTGTTCATGAAGTCTCCCCCAGGGTCTGCAGTCAGAGCCCTCTGGTTGTTGTCTTGTCTTCCTGCTTCTTATCCTTCAAGGCACAGGTGGGTTTGTAAACCCTAAATGATGTTCAACAAGTCGACCAATCTAACCCTGGCAGTTATGCCATGATGTCCTGGACAGATGTACTTTTCATCACATTGAGTGACATTTACATATTAGGAGTTGACCGTTCAAGCAATCTGATTGGAACACGAGATGCCAAAAAAAAACAGAAATAGAAAAAACAATCTAATAATCTCATGAACATAGCTACCTGAAAAAGTATTTTAAAAAATCAGTAATTTCATTAAAAGTAAATATCTGAAGTGAATTCTAAGAAATCAAAAATAATTAAAATAAGAAAACAAGAACCGAGTAGATATACTGTATATATAATGAAAAGAAACGGAAAGATATTATAAGTGAAAAGAAAAAATATTTGTATTATTCTTCGTAAATTAAATGTTAATAATACAGTACATATAAGCAGAAACCTTACACCCTAATAAAACCAAGAAAGCTTTCTATACCATGCTTAATGAAATTCTATGAGGAATCAAAAAATAGGGCACACTTACTGCAGTTCTGCTTGGAGACTTCAATCTGAGAACTGGAAAAGAAGCCACTCTAGAATGGAACCATTGGCAAGGAAAGAAATGGAAATGTCAACTCCAACAGACTACTTCTTTTTTTGCAAATGCAGCATCCATGGTCTATACTTGACTATATCATTGCCTGTGCCAGGAATCACAAAGATGTACAGAGCAGAAGGGCAGTCTGCTGCTGCAACTGCTGGACTGTCTGTCTTTGATATGTCTATTAAACTGACTCACAGTGTTTGCAGAAAACACAAATGTCCATGGAAAATCAGCGTAAAAGCAGTTTAAGGACCCAGCCAATGTACAGTAAAACATTTTCAAGTATACATAAAAGCTCTCAAGCCTTAACCAAGACCAGATGTGAAAACAGAGA